>NC_087338.1:3252500-4695000 GCF_037043105.1 Vanessa tameamea
CACGCCTCATGGACATTTGTACATCATCCCTAACATCACCAATGTGGTACCAACCTCGGGCTAAGATGGTATCATCTGTGTCTGTAGTTACATTGGCTCAGTTAAATAAGTATTGCTGTTAGGCGGTTGAATATACGAAGAGTTTGTTTGACACTATCCAGACAGGCACAGAGTCCTACTAAGAAATATTATCAATTATTGTATGCTATTCTGGTCGCTAAATGATCGAAATTCGACTGTCAGTCATTGTTACCAAATTATAACATAAATCAATTCGAAAGATAGGAAAAATGAGACTCAGCTGGACGATACCTTGTCATTATAACAAATAATAAAAAAAAAAAACATGTCAAAATAACGTCATTGTTTTTCAACTTTGACATGACGTGTGTTGTCATTAGCAATATGAACGTAAATTATGAACGTTTGATATTAATTTAGTTTATATGTGCGTGTGTCAAACGCGTGGTAGTGTGTGTAATGTTTTTTTTTTATTAATTAAATACATTTCTAGTGTATCTATATTGATATTATAAATGTACATTTTCGAAAGTAAATCTTTCTATTACGCTTCCAAGAACGATCCCTTTTTTTTGCTAACCACGCGTTGTTCGTGGTGTTAGACATGAAAAATATCCTTTCATAGGGTTCAAGCTTACATACCAAATATCATCAAATTCGGTTCAGGCAACGGACAGACAGACAGAGTTACTTTCGCTTTGTAATATTACCAGACCTAACACCTGCCCCCGACCATACTCGGACGGACATGAATAAATGTGAAAGTTCGTTTGTTTTTCAAGCTACCACAGTTCATCACCCAAATAGGCTTCGAAAGGCACAACAGTTTGAAACACAAAGACCGACTTACGGTACATTCGTATTCAATTCAGGCGACGGGTATTATGTTATCTATCCAACTTTCATTATTGTATAATGTTTTATTTTTATTTTTGATAGCGGTGTTCGCCTAAAGCAATTTCGACGATAATGTTTTTGGGGACGAAAATATGTTTCAATTTGTATGTCTTGATTTTCAACTGTTATTGTTGCTGTAGCTATCGAACAACAGTCGATATACATAAGGAGGAAAAAGGTACTGCCTTTGCCTAATTTAATTAAAAAAATAAAGTAAAATAATAGGTTGTAAGTCTCCCAGTGCTGGGATTAGGTTTAATCCTCTGAGGAGAAGATTTGGAGCTAATTCCAACACGTTGCTCCAATGCGGGTTTGATACACATGCAGTTTTCCTCGTGACGTTTCCTTCACCGCCGAGTGCGAGATGAATTATAAACGCAAATTAATTACGTGAGTCGAACCATTGTGTTTTGTCTGTTTAATATATGTAAGAGCCGATATGGCCCAATGTATAGCTGAATCTAGTTACGAAGAAGTTAATTTACACAGAAATTAAAATAATTTAATCTACTTGGTGGTGGTTTTGTGCGAACTCATCTGTGTAGGTACCGACTTATCATATCTATCGTTAAACAGCAATAATTTCTCAATGCTGGGCTAAGGCCTCTCCCTTTGAAGAGAAGAGTTGAGCATATTCCACCACGCTGCTCCAATGCGGGTTGGTGGAATACACATGTGGCAGAATTTCGTTGAAATTAGACACATGCAGGTTTCCTCACGATGTTCCCCTTCACCCCCGAGCCCGAGATGAATTATAAACACTAATTAAGCACATGAAAATTCAGTGATGCTTGCCTGGGTTCGCACCCGCAATCGGTTAAGATGCACGCGTTCTAACCACTGGGCCATCTCGGCTCATATATATATTTAATATGTCTAATAGTCCCATTAATATTACGTGACTCATGTCTTAAGTCTATTTATATTTAATTAAAAAATAACATACAGTACTAAATATTATGTACACTAGAAACAGAACCCAAATGATAAGCTTGTGTTAAGTCAAACAATGGCGGCTAATGATAGTTGATCACGCACGTGCAAGAAATAACCCGATGGGAAACGACGGAGTAGCGTTATGTTGTTTTTTAAATTAATTGTTTGATTATGGAAAACAATAATGGATTACCATCAATGATTAGCATGGGTAAACCTATTAAATCATGGTCCGACCTGGAATCTGAGCACAAGAATATCTATATAATCTCTACCTACTTAATCGCTTAAATTATGACAATGACATATTCGCTACAAAAGAACGAATGAAATGAACGAATATATGGAAATAAATAAATTTACCCAATACTTAGTACTCAATCTCTGTAATTATGACTATGACATGTTTGTTAGAAACATCACGAATTAATGTAAAAAAATAAATTTGCCTAAGACTTAGTACTTGAATGCTGAAATTATGACTATGACACGTTTGCTACAAACAGCTTGAACTGAGAAAGAACGAATGAAATGAACGACAATATGAAAATGAGTACATATTTTAAGTGTTTAAAATTATGATAAGACTTTTTTAAGCGAAACATTATTCTAGTTTACAATTTTCATCTGTTTGTATATCGATAGCGCGAGGTAAGGGCGGTGACGTGACTAGTGTGACGTCACGGAGGCGTTGGTATGTGTTACGTAAGAATTTCCTCGATTGATTCATGGATTGTTTGAAAAAGGAATATATGCATTCATACAATGAAAGTAATTATATACTCATTTATAAACACGACTGAGAGTTTTTTAAAAATAGAACGTGCTCGGCGTTCTTTTTTTTTAAATTATGTAATCTTAGCGAGCCGTTAAATAGCCTTTATCAAGAATTGGGCTACCGTAAAAGAAAAAGAAAATTTTCCAATATCCGTCTGTTAGTTCCAGAGAATAGCATATTCAAACAAATAAAATATTAAACTTTATTACATATGTTTTTTTAGAAACAGTATTAGTATTGTGCCGTTGTGAGGAATCACTATATTCCTTTATTCCAATTACAGATTATGTCAATGGAGTACAATGGAATTTATAGGTATTTACATATGTATATCCTGTCTAGATATCAACAGATACTAAGACCACGTTTTTTTATCACGAATATAGTATTGAGTAATATGCCTTTTTATTTTTTTTAATGAGCTTTAAATTTTTTAATAGACCGACCTAAAATTACTCAGGGTTCTTATTATATATACGAATACCGTGCCTCTAAAAGGGTGTATTAATTTTGCGAAGTTGGAAACTAAGTTATTAGTTAACTTAGGCGCCTAGCGGTAAAGTCGCAGGATCGATCCTGACCCCTTGGGCTGATGTCATCCCCACTACTGACACAAGTGATAAGCTTAAAAGGAGGTAAATAGGAATATTAGTAACTCCTTAAATAATTTGGGGTATTGCTATTATTTTCTTTAAAAAAAACAGTTCAACTTTTCTCCTCGTGTCTGTACAATGATTGTCACTAGATAAGGAGATGGTTTTTGTGTCTGCCTTATTGAAAGACTTCTGAACCAGAGCTAACCTAACGACTACTGACCAAACAAAGGAGGTGCAGCGATTGGAA
The DNA here is from genome assembly GCF_037043105.1 of Vanessa tameamea. Classification (NCBI taxonomy): domain Eukaryota; kingdom Metazoa; phylum Arthropoda; class Insecta; order Lepidoptera; family Nymphalidae; genus Vanessa; species Vanessa tameamea. The sequence goes on from NC_087338.1 coordinate 3,255,976, forward strand.
GGGATAAGTATTCGTAGTATGTGGTACGTTTTATATGGGTAACTGTGTCTTTTTTTTATTATAGCGTTGGTATTCGAATAAGCGAATGGACCAGCTGATCGTAAGTGGTTACTACTGGCCATAGACATTGGCGCCGTAAGCAATCAATCACCAATCTTAAGAACTTAAATGTCCCTTGTGTAGGCTCACTCAGCTTTGAATATAATACTTAGTTTAGTTGTCTGGAAAAATGTTATTATATTTAGCGGTAGACTATCTGATCAGTTAGTGGAACCTACCCCGATGGGCTTGTACGAAGCCTTACTACCAAGTAAACAAGATTCACCCGCTTTAAACTAAGATATATAAATATAAATATATAAATATTGGACAATATCACATACATTACTCTGATCCCAATGTAAGTAGCTAAATCACTTGTGTTATGGAAAATCAGAAGTAACGACGGTACCACAAACACCCAGACCTAAGACAACATAGAAAACTAATGAACTTTTTCTCCATCGACTCGGCCTGGAATCGAAGGACCTCAGAGTGGCGTACCCATGAAAACCGGTGTACGCACTACTCGACCACGGAGGTCGTCATAGACATATTATTGATGTGACAATTTCATTTGGTTTTACTGATCATAGATGAGAAAATACACATAAAAAAGCAAATAAAAAAATATATACAGTATTATTATAATTGCGGAAGTAACTCTGTCTGTTACCTCTTTACGCTTAAATCACTGAACTGATTTAGATTATATTTAGTATGGAGATAGTTTGATTTTAGGCGAAGGACATAGGCTACTATTTCATAATATACCGCTCAAGGGGTTTAAAATTGGGGGGTGATTGTTTATAATAGGAAAAGTTTTATAAATTACGCGCACGTACAGCCGCGAATTCACAGAACAGAACTCGGCTAAGGTTCTCATTTTCGCAATGTTTTCAAAATTTCCTGATGTAAAGAAAAATATAACATCTATGATCAGTCATCGTGTTATTTGGACATGAGTCAAATTGCTCTATAAGGGAATTTTATACGCATGCGCGGAATGCGTAACGATACTCCATACAAATGTATAGCGGACCTAAATTGTATTCATATCGAAGCGAGTTTTCGTTCGCGAGTTTTAGCGAACTCGTCGTCTTCAACAAAGTGAGTATATAATCATAATGTTAAAAAAATTACAATAATTGATTAATATTTATATTAAAAAAAAAAACTAATTCTGGTGTTGACCTCAAGACATGTGTTGACCGTTGAGGAGCTAGTTCGTTTGGAGTCATTCCTGGGTGTAGAATCATATCATGTTTAACATTGTAATGCTTTCGATCTAGTTTGGACAGTTTTAGTTTTTTTATAGCATGGGTTGAAGTTCAAATGTCTCCCTCCCGTCTAGCGGTTGGAAACTAGTTATTAAATCATTTAAAAAGAATAACTAAATAATATAAATATAAATTTTATAAAACTCACTGAATGATAACAGATGATATCTTAACTTGTAATTACATTTACATAATACGTAATGAGTTTAAACTATTTGCGTTTCGTTAATTAAGTTTCTAAAGCCGTTAGTCCTTGCTCGATCACCAGTCGTTATTGTATACTATAATAACTCAAACGCTGTCAGGTTATGTTCGTCGCCGTGGTAGAGATCAGGATAATCAATTTTCTTTTCTTTATTGACTGTATCCAAAAATACTGAGACTGTATAGAAATTTTGGAATTAATAAGAAGTCATTTTTGTTTCAATTTGAAAAGCACGAAGTCGGTAATATTTATTTATTTATTTATAATACAAAACTGTATACATATCATTACAGGACATGGTTGTCCTAATTCGATATTACAGCACGTTTAATAACAACGTTTAAAATAAGGTTACGTTATATATGATATAGTCCAAGTGGCTGTAGTTGTGAGCTCACTCAGGCTGCAGTAAAACAAATCCACCCTGTCGGCTATGACGTTGAGGGTAACGTGCGCGTCAGTGGCGCCTCCTTGAGCAACTTGGTCCGTTCGTTAGGCACCGCTACCAACGACGGTCGATGTCTGCGCCACACATATCTGGGGCGCACAGATTCAACTGTCTTAATACGATAGCATTATGGATTATATTAAAAGCGCTAACTATATGCAATTTATATAAGTATAATGTATATACATAAAAGCCAAATACCGCTCGGTGATTAATCACGAAATTTCAGAAACTATGACACCTCCAATTTAAAATTTGACAGACAATCCTTATAGGACGTCGACACCCGCTACGAAAGGATTTTGCAAAAATCCTCTCCCTAAGGGGGGTAAAACGGGGGTTTGGAAGTTTATGTCTTATAAATTTCGCGTGGGTAAAGCGGCAGGTTCAGCTAGTTAGTTATAATATTAAAAAGATGTTTAAAAATCTTAGCAAAATATTTCCACGAATATTTTGTGATTAGCGAATATATAAACAAAGAGTTTTATATAATTTTGATAATATATTGGGTTGTCATAATGTATGTACGCATGTACCTACATAACAATCTCTGTACTAATTATTCGCAGTTAAGATTATTCGCGGTAAGTTTAAAGGAATGTCTTTTTGTGTCATGCGGCGTCCGTCTGTCTGACGGTTCAATGTTTTGGAGGAGTTATCGCGATTGTTTTTAGTGATGTCGATAAAAAAATATTATTATCGATATAGTTTTATTTGTCGACGTTACTTTACTTGTGGAAATGGTTATACGGTTTTTATATTTACTTTTGTTTTTATTTAAAACAATTACATTTCAACTCATGTACTAAGTAGGTACGTTTGCAATCCTATAGTTTTTTTTTAATATTGATATTAATACTTAATTGGCGTCATAAATGTAGCTTTTAGTATAATGCTATCTGATTATGCCGAGGTAGTCCAACAGACAGAGAACGTTGAACGTAACCGAAGTCTTTTTAAAATATATTTATAATTAAACTCGTGTTTTCCGGCGGTTTTTCCGAACCGTTACGACTTGGGAACCTTTAAGAAAAGAGCGTACTCCTTCCTCAAAGGCCGGCAACGCACCTGCAAGCCTCCCGGTGTTGCAGATGTCCATGGGCAGTGTTAGTCACTTTCCATCAGTGAATAAGTCGTGATGACATCTGCATGTCGGATGAAAATAAGGCTATAGATGTTGTGTGTGCACCGCCAAGTTTCAGTAAAGAAGTTTATGCTCTACTTAAGGATAATCTCAATGGGAGGAACATATATATTCTCCTGGTGAGATTCTATACTGCTAGTACGTCCTTATGGTATATTAATAATCGAATGAGTCCATTGATGTCGCCGGTCTTGACGTCAGAAACACTCCGCAATAACTATAACAACGATGTCGAATTCCAAGTAAATTTATAAGATAATAACATTATTAATTGCTGCGTCGAAAATAAAAACAAATCAATTATATGTCACGAAACAACGCGGTAATTAGTATATCGATAAATGTTTAACACATCACTAATTGACGTTATCATAATTGTTATTGTACTATGTTTGGTGACCTAGCCTCGTTTGCGTATTTGGGACGGTGTAATACGATACGTCTTAATGAATATAATTCGAATAATTTGAATAGTTTATAACGAAGCAAGTGATAAGTTATTGAATTACCCGACCAAAATAAATGGCTTAATTTTTTTAAAATTGTAATGCTAAGCAAAAGCTACCCCTTATCAAAATACGTATGATTGCATCTGTAGCGAAATAATAGTCGTTGTATAGAATCTTCTTACTGATTCTGCACTACAGCATAATACTGTCCCGTTCTTTATCGTTTATGTATTTCTTATTGTACGAAATAGTATACTTTGAATGCCCGACGAGACTGGTGCAAAAGACAATTTTGACAGATTACTTTTTTTTTTTTTTGAACAGTACTTAAGTGTTAATGTATACCGGCCAAGATGTTTTTTAAAGGTGGTTTTTTTTTTTTTTTATTTTATTTATTTTCATTGACGGATGTGTTTTAGCTTTTGTGTTTGCGTGTGTGAGTGATATAAATATATATGATAAAGGATAAGAATGTTTAAGAAACTTGGTATATATGTATGTATGTTGACATCGCTTTTAAAGTAGACAAATGTGTTCTTTTAATAAGTATGTTTTTTTAGTACGCAACAATAATTATTTCTAAACTCATTTATATGTAGTTATCGCTCGCATTTTAAGGGTTGCTCGTCAGGGATTAGGCGAAACAAACCGACACCAACAATTTATACTACGCTAACTCGAGAGTGTGCGCACACTTCGCTGATAGTAGTTAGCGTAATATAAATCAATTGATTTCAAAAATTGCCTTTAGTTAGCGTTGTATAAAATGTATAACTTCGTTAATTTTGTATATTTCTTCACGATTTTTTAATAAATATAAAATAAAACATTTTAAGCAACTTGGTATAAAAAAAAACAATTATCTCTAAAATTCGAGTTAGCGTAGTATAAATTGTAGGTGTCGAAACTAGCTTGATACCAAATCTCATCAGATTCGGTTCAGTGTTACGGCCGCGAAAGACCGACAGAGTTACTTTCCCATTTATAATCTATATTAATGATTTTGATGTAAAAATAATGAGGCGACGGTATCTAAAAATACAATGACGTCACGTTTAGGTACACCCGAGGAGAGACAGATGATAGAGAGAATGAGATGTACTGCTCGCGCAATTTTTTTAACTAAAACTATTGTATTTTATGTCATATTATAATATAAGTATATTATATTACATTGAAATTAATTCTAGTTCTTCTTCGTAGATCTTCATAAGTCTGCCTCGTTTAAAAAGTCACAGTTGTATCCGAAGATATTTTTCTTATTGAATATAATATAATTTAAGTTACAAATGTTAATAAAAGTTGCCTTATCACGAGCGTATTGATAGTTTAAATAAACAATTGATTAAACAAGGTTATTTCAATTAAAAATTTGTATGAAGTTTGAATCTTAGAAAATTTATCTTGGAATTATAATTGTAAGTGAATTTCTTGTAAATAGTACGGACGTCGATGTTACTCTTCTTTGGCTTTTCCCGACAGGTAGTGATACCTGAACGATTAGTTTGACCTAGAAATTCTAGGACTCATTCGCACCCACCCGGGGTACAAGAGGTGAAAAATACCCGGATGCCACACGTTGGGGCGCCACGCCGATATGGTCAAGTCTAACAACATCGGTGAGGCATCCCAGAAGGTCACTTAAAAATCTCTTCTTTGGGGAAAGGCGATCGTCAGAACACTTTACCCAGGCGCTTGTGGTCCTTAATACGGGGCTGAGTGAGTCAGTGTAATTATAGACACAAAGATTATATGTACATCATTAATCTCATCTCCGGTTACTGTATTGATGACACGATTCGTTTAGCTTACTATGGTAGAATTTTTTACTATATTGTAAGCTTACGAGCATTGCTCTTTTTTCGTAGCTCAAAAATGGACGGACGGATGGATTTACAATAAAGAGTCACCGATTGAAGCGACCCGACATTCGTTGATGACGCTTCGATCGTGTGGTCTATTAAAATGCCAGTGTCAATAACCTAAGCTTACCTAAGCTTGCTTGTCTAGATAAAGTTAATTTAAGAAATAACTAACTAACCAATACAAGAAGGAATTAATATAAACAAAGTTTGATTTATATATTTGTATATCTTTATTTATAATACAGAACTATTACACTTAACCACTCATATTCAGTCCTAAGTTCCGATAACTGTTTCGGCGACGTTGAAAACGCATTTTTTTTTTAAATCATAGTGAATATCAAAGGTCAATTCGAAGTTGAATGTTGTTAATTTGGCTTTTGTCCTCTTGTGGTAGGAATAGGCTATACCTAATATATTTTTTGAAGTTAATAACTGTACTCTATTAATTTTTAATCATGTATCTTTAACTATAAACACAATCATATAGCTGAAAGTGATTAGTTTTCTAATAATAGCCAATGCATCTTTGTTCCACCGTCCTTATTTTGCGTGTCTTCATGTTTACGTCATCAAACGTCAAGGGTGGGACGAATTACGTCACAATTCGTACAAATACGAACACGAATCGTGGTTTTAATAGTTTATTTGGTCGCAGTTTCAATTTAAAATTTCCAGGCCGATTGTATAAAATCCTACAAATATTATAAATGTGATAATTTGGATGTTTTTGTAACTCTATCACATACACACGATCAGACGGATTTGCATGATTTTTGATCGGAAATAGCTTATGTTATATGTTGCTTATTACTTGACCCTCAAACGCGGGTAGGCGGACAGAAGCAGGTTCAGAAATATTTCTGTTTCGAGTTTGAGAATTGCCGGAATTCTATTGTTGTAGAAAGGCGAATGTATCTATGTACAATAGATATAGATAGATAGAAAATATGGACAAATGAATGGAATGCCTGTGTCTTGACCGAAATTCGCTGATTTAATTTGGATGAGTACTTCTTTTATTTTATGTGTTGCTGTTCGGTTAATAATTTTCGATATATTTTCAGCTGAACCGTCTGATGACGGAGATCTACGAGACTGTAAAGGCAGCTTGCAACATGGACGAGAACAAACCGGGGAGCTTCCCCACTGATCTTTCAGACGCAGCCAGTGAAGGTGAGTCGTTTTTACATAAAAGACCGCATTTAACCCGAAAAGGCCATGTAATCTTGTAGGGAACATCTGTAACTCTTAAGCCTTTTTGAATAATGGAACTATTTTTGCCAGAGCTGGTAATTTTTTGGGTGCAGGACATTTTCTTTTAATGAGAGTAATTGTATTTAATGTATGAGTTCGGATATGTAGCCATATTTAACATAGCTAATACCGTTGATTACACAGTTGTTAAATCCGAATATCCTGCTAAATTCTTAGGCACTTAAACAAAGTTAATGTTGTGATCTTCATTTTCCAGAATCAGTAACCCTTACAAGAAGTCTGACAGAGAAGAGGAAGAACTACGTCCGTCGAGTTTCATCGAGGGTGGCATATTTAGACAAGAATGTCAAAACACGTTTCAGACACCAAACATCTATCTGTTCGTACAAATCAGAAATCTTAGACAATCCATACTCCACATTCCGATCCTGGAAAAGTTTTAGAACGTCACAGAGCAACTTGGCCAGGGATAAAATGGATCGTCACGATTCCACTGATTCGAAGATCAACTTGACAGATTCTAGTGGTAACATGTTGTCCATAAAGGACATGGTCAGCGATGATTCCTTGGATAATTTGAGCATTGATGAGAAAACGGGCTGTGTGGATATTGATCTGCCCTTCGTGCCCAGGGATAAGGGTCTGTTCAATATATGTCTGCTGGTCGGATTGAATTATATGACCGGCGAGGCGTACGTCAAGAGCGTTTTTCCGAGTCAGGTAAGATTTTAATTTCAACAAAGTTACTACTGCCGATTAAAATATCAAGACTTGTACAAAATTGTATAGCATATATATATGGTATCGCCAAGCAGCTTTACTTAGTAAGTGAGTGAGCCAGTGTATTGTATTGTAACTACAGGCACAAGGATCATAACACCTCAGTTCCCGTTGGTTGGATACGTATTGGTCATTTAAGAAATGGTTTAAATTTCATAAACCAGGTTACCATAAAAAATAGCTGATGATCCTTCTCCGTCATGGAAATATTTGAAGTCTACTCCGTCACGTTAGCTGGCTACTTGTCGGTAGATACATACATATTATATTTAAATATATCTATGTTTATGTCACGTGACCGGCTTACGACTCCAATAGATCTCAGTCATGCTTCAACCGTTTACGTGTCAATAGTTTTAATTTTATAAGCTCCGATACGAGTGAGATAGAAGATATGAAATGTACAAGAGTAAGAGAGATAGCTGTTTGCACACAATTGCGCTTCAAATGTTCAGTCGGTATACATCTCATAGACTGACTGCTACGCGCAAGATTACATTTCTACCTCCTTTATGACAATAATTATAAACAAGTCCAAGGTTAACATTTAGCATCTATGTTTCAAAAATCAAAGTAAAATATTCTTTAGGTTCAAGTAGGCTATTTTGAGCACTTTTGAAAATATGGAGCTACCGAAGATTTTACCGAGGAGAACCGGCAAGAAGTTCATTTAAATTTTTTAACTTATTTTTAGGCAAGACGTTACCCATGTCTAATTAGAAGAGAGAAAAGCTGCAAAATTTCAAAAGATTCATATTACCTGTGTTAAAACTGTACATGATTATTTATACGAGTATATTAATCCGATATTATATGCTGTGTATCTGTGTTTCTAGGTACAAGTACCGCCACATATAGAAAACTTAATATTTCCGGAAACAATAAGTTCTGGAACAATCGGCGAATGGGCGACAGAGACGGCCGCACAGTGCTACTCGCTCGTACTTACAGATGAGAGGGGGGAGAGAGCCTATGGGTGAGTTGATGCTTGTATTATTTGGTGGGCTTTTCTCATATTCTATGGCCAAACAGCAGTATTTATTTGTTCTGTTCCGGTTTGAAGTGTGAGTGAGCCAGTGTAAATACAGAAACAAGGAAAATTTTATTTACCGAGTTTCGTGGCGACCTGTCGAAGTAAAGGATGGTTAATATTTTATAAATTGCCGATGCAGTCTATGGACGGTGGTAACAGCTTACCATTAGGCAGCCCATTTACCAGTCTGGCTAGCTATGACAAAAAAAAATTGGTAAAACATTTATAGTATAGTAACAGTTCGTAATGTCCACCTGCTCGGCTAATCTTAATTTTAGTATAAGGGTTATATATATAAATCTTATTTACTCCTTATTGTTGGTGGATGAACATTTTCATATGCACGGAAAAATAATTTAAGTTTGATTTGAACAGTTACTGCCGCCGGGTGCTCCCAGAGGGCGCTACTACGTGCCTCCCTCTCTGCTATTGTCTCATTGGGAAATACAGAGCGCCTGGTTTTTATTATAAGGTGAGTTTTATTAATTAAAACGGCTTCAATCAAACGATAGAATTTATATAACCAAGCTTCAGACTCTACAACTATGCTGGCATAGTTGTAGAGTCTCAAGTTGGCAATTTTTGTAGAGTATAGTTTTAGAGTCATAGTTGTGTTATAGTGGCATAGTTGTAGAGTCTGAAGTTGGCTGAAATTGGCAAATTTATATTTTAATAAAAAACATCGATGGTGTTCATTGATTTCCATGCAAAGTAAATATGTACTTCAAAATAATGACAAAGTTGTCCGCTGTTTTTAAAGAGAAGCATTTAGATAAATTTAATTGGCAGAAATTCTTTCGACAAGAACAGGTTTCTCATGCTTTGTTTTTTTCATCCGACCCAGAGATTAACTATAAACAAAAATAAAACTATGATATATTATTTTAAATTTTGTCCAGATTTTAATTTGCAATATTCCATTAGATTTGTTCCGAACAAATCAAACAAGGTTCCGAACTTCCTCATAAGATTAAAAAAAACCTCAAACAGGAGGCCTCGTTCTCACGAAACTAACGTCATTTCTATTCAAACAAATGAAAGAAAACTTTAATGAAAATAAAGTAGCTGTTATAAAAGATTAACCGCTGAACTTCTTGGCGGTTTTTGGTAGTACAATCCACAACCACGTGTGAAATTTTGTAAAAAGCCCCTTAGAAAAGTGCTCATAAGATCATACTCAACTAGGCCACATTTGACAGATGTAATAATTGTATTTACGTCTAATTGTAGGTATTACAAGAGATAGAGTCACACCACGGTAATTCTGAGGTCGAAATCAATCAAATACTACAACAATTATTTGAAACCGATTTCCCGAATCCAGGGGAACAGATATCAATAACGTACACGAACGTCAATAAGGATAGGACGAGGAGTTTAGGTGACATACACAAGTGCAAAACTATGCCTGACCCCAGACGCAACGAGAGCACGATGAACGTGTCAGTCAGGAAGGACTTGTCAGGGTCAGACAGTCCGGAGCTCACGGAGAGAGAGAGTGAGACGGAGAGTCATGAGTTGCCGGAGTATTACGATTTGGAGAATAATAATCGTCCGAGACTATTAAGCATAGAGAGGCCCAGGTAAAATTATTATTATTAATGTTCATATATGTGTTAGATATACTGAATATCAAGGGTGTAGTAAATACTAGTTCCCTTGTGATGGGGAGGGGGTATTGCAGGAGTTAGTTATATTTTTCCAGGACAAAAGTAACCTATGTGCTATTGCAAGCTAAAATCGGTATTTGTGTTAAATTTCATCCAAATCCAAAAAAGTTAAGGTTCTGGTGGTTTTGTGCAAGCCCGCCTGGATATGTACCACCCATCAGATATTCTACCGACTAACAGCAATGTTATGTTGTGCTGTCTGAAGGAGGATTGAGTGCAACTACAGTCACAAGGGACATATCTTAGCTCCCAAGGTTGGTGGCGTTGGTGTGATGTAAGGAATGTTTATTATTCCATACAGCGTCAATGTCTATGGGCGGTGACCACTTACCATCAGATGGCACATTAGTCCGACCGTCATTGTTGCGCGATTGAATAACAAATATCCATCCAAACTTTCCCATTTATAATATGATTTTTGTTTATGGCAAAAGTAAAAATAGATAAACAACTTTGACCTTGAACTGGTATTTATACACTATTGGTGGAGAATTACCTACTCTGTGGTATTGCGGTGTTCATGTATAATAAAATATATTAAAAATGATTTTTTTTTTCTCAATAGGACAAGGATTATAAAACGTCCCTTGGATCCAAGAGCCGATGAGGACAACGTGTCAATTTTATTGGACACATTCGGTGCTGGTCTCGTGATTAAGGTCTTTGGTTCGTTACTCTTGGAGCGAAAAGTTATCGTCATGGGTGATGAATTGAGGTGAGATTTTTTATGTAAAAGGATGGGTGCCGTCCGGTGCGTTTTATTTTAGTCGAGAGGGGAGAATTCTTACCAAAACTTTAAAGGCTATTTTGTATTTAATAGTCATAGTTTGGCATTTTAAAGAGAATTGTACATGAGCGAACTTTTCTTTGACAAAAAGACAATCCATTTGCCGATACATATGAAACACGAAACTCAATTGTTGACAGTCAATAAGCAATTGTATGATGCACTATTAAAGTTTGGGGTTTGGTATTGGAGTTTGTCGATCGCAATTTTCTTTAATTTTTTTCTTATAAAGCCGTAGTGCCGCTCTCTAACCGGCCAGTAACTTTATTCCACTCTAATATTGAAACTTTATCAAATCGCAATAATTTAGTAAATTGCAATCAAGAATCCTCGTTAGATCTCTTCAAAGTGAGACCATAACCGATTTTTTATGTGCAGTTATCGTCACATAACCATTGGGACAAAAATGGGGTTTCGCTTTAAATATATACGATGACGGCTTTGAATAGAACTCGATTTATAAAACATTATTCAATACAAACAATTATTTATTCCAGTGTCATCTCTTCGTGTATGGAAGCGTTACAAAGCGCTCTGTATCCCTTCGTGTGGCAGCAACCGTTAATATCGACCATCCCTTCCCAGATACAGAGGGATGTCCTCACAGCGCCGCTCCCGATATTAGCAGCGATGCTATCAGACCACAACCCCGCTCAGATCGAGGAGGTAAGTTCCGTAACAAAACTCTCTGAAAAAATTGTTTAAATTATATCAATAATAATAAAATAGCCTTTTATTCAGATCTCTTAATAGATTACAATAACTTAAAAAAACTGACTCTAACACTAATTCTCAACTAAATAAAGTACTTAAACTAATATCTGTTTGCCAGTCGGCAAAGGCCTCCTCCGACCTTTTCCGTTCATCCCTTTCTTGAGCGATTCTGTTCCGCTTGACTCCCGCCACTTGTCTGATGTCGTCTTCCTTTGTATTATATTCATATATTAAATTATGTTATTAGTTTTAATTTTTTTTCACATTTAATGAAACGTATCTTTTCTTTTTTATAGTTAGTGTTCAGGATTTGTTCGATTCCAAAGCCTTCACAAAATATTTAACATGTTGCTCATTGGCTTCACTAGATGGCGTTGAGATCGAGTTAAATCGCGATGATATTTTGTTCATGGAAAAGTAGATAGTTAATTTAGTTTTAATAAAAATTGTCGTTTAAAGCACGGTGTTTAAATATCCAAAGTTATACTGAGTTCGAGATATTTTCGTACGGAATAAGACAATTTAGAAATACAAATAATATTAAAAACGGTTAATGTACACACACGGACGCACGCACGCTCGTACGCACGTACAGTATCTAATAAATTATTTAAATTTATATATTTATTTTTTATTTTCATAGATGAGACAAATATTTCTCGTTTTTTTTTTATTATAGCAAATGATCACTCTCATACATAGACTTTCGTTGTTTATGACAAATTGACAATTTTCTTTAAACTCTGTCTCCATTTATATTAAGAGCCATAATTTGGATTTTTGTGTCTTGGATCACTTATTTCCCAAATCAACAAATAAAACATATTTTGATTAATATCTCTCATCGTTCCAGGGCATGCTCATCGATCTAACCCACCCATCAAAGGTCCTGTTCTACCAGGGGGATGAATCGACCATCCTCCCAACGGCCAGCTACAAGACCCTGAAGACCTCTTTACATATGGAGTCAATAAAACACAAGGACAAACACGAAGACACGAAAACGAGAAATGTTATGATATCAGAAGCGTTTTTGAGATTTTTCGTCGATATTTTGGGTGATTTCTGGAAGTTCTTCGCCGTTGGCGAAATTGGGGACAGTGATTTGGGGAAGAACGGGGTAGTGTTTGATGTGAGTAGGAATATATTTTGTCTTGCAGTAATGATGACCTTGTTGAATTAGTCTATGACTTCCGTCCTTAAAGGATCTGCACATGAGATTCTGTTATAGTGCACTCTCACTTTCATAAATCAATAGGAGGGAAACCACTTGTGTGTGCTCAGTTACGAAGCGACTCAATTCTCCTGACACTGGATTGTCGGTATTAGTTTTCGATTTGCACACAATTGTATTTTGAATCCAAAATAACGGTCACATAAGCATAGTTGCTGTAGTATTTGTTCGTGTTGTGCTTTTTTTTTATGTAATATGTACGCGGAGTTGCAAATGGACCACCTGATTGAAAGTGGTCACCACCGCCCATAGACTCTGTTTTCATTTTCTCTGTATGAAATAATAAAGAATCCTTCCAACACTCCGATGCGCCACCAACCTTGGGAACTAAGATGCTATGTACCTGTAGTCACACAGGCTCACTTCTACGGTTCACTTCTTCTACTGTATTGCTGTTTGGCGGTAGGATATCTGATTAGTGGGTGGATTTACCCGGACGGACAGAAAAAAGTCACCAAGTATATATGTAAATATAAATAAATAAATATTGGACAACATCACATACATTACTCTGACCCCAATGTAAGTAGCTAAAGCACTTGTGTTATGGAAATCAGAAGTAACGACGGTACCACATACACCCAGACCCAAGACAACATAGAAAACTAATGAGCTTTTTCTACATCGACTCGGCCGGGAATCGAACCCGAGACCTCGGAGTGGCGTACCCATGAAAACCGGTGTAAATATATATGTAAAATCTTGTCTTTACAGAAAGAAGCCTTCATCAAGAACTCAAGTTCGAAGCAAGTGCAATACTTCCTGGAGTGGTTCACAGAAACAGCAATGTTCAACCATTTCATACAGAACATGGCGACGTGCTACCACGACCTACCGTTACCGAACGATTACATCAATAAAGACTTAGTCGACACTCCCCTACCGAACTTCTACGAACTGTTTCACGAAAGAGTTAAAAGTCGCAGTAAAACGCAAAATCAAAAAAGTGATTCCAAGTTGAATTACAAAAACGCAGTTAATAAAAAAGTTAAAATGTTAAAAACTAAACTAAGAGATCTTGTTGCGTAAATAATTAATATATTGCTAGTTTGAAAGGTGCCTTAAAAATCGTATTGAATTATTATTTTTTGTAATTGATATGTACTGTCAGTCTGATTATTGCCTTATTAAAAAATTAGGACATATCGCTTGAGCCGCCTTCGTTATTATAAATATTATTAAGAGAGTGTTTAGTAAAACATTGCTCTCCTTTTCTTACGAATGTCAAATCAATTATGACTAAAAGGGACAAAATAGTATTCCATACGTAAGGAATGATGAACGATATGAAATATAAAAAAAAATGTATTAAAAACATTCCTTAAGTAAAAAAAAAATCTTAATTTAAAACAAAATCATTCTTAAGAAAAAAAAAATTCATGACTTTAATTTCATTCTTATAATTGAATAGACGAAATTTTAAATTAAAAACTGTTTAAATGTCATTTTTTTTTTTTTATAAATTGTGTCAATTATCTCTACAGATTATAAAGCAAAGTAGCTTCCCGCCGTCTGTACGCTTAGATCGTTTAAACTACGCAACGGATTTTAATGCGATTTCCATCGATAAACATTTCATTCAAGAAGTTCTTTTGTATAATACATGCATGTTATAGTAGAGAAAAGGCGAGAATTTCAAAGTTCAACGAAAAAAATCTTAATTTCTGTTTACTTCAACCTAAAGTTAAGTATATACCCGTGTGAAACCGGCACGGATAGCTAGTCTGTATAAACAAGCAAAGACAAAACAGTTCAGTAACTCTTCTCCTATTTCCGTCAACTGATATTTTTTCCATATTTTTACTTTTCTTTGCCACCTGTACCTGGTAGGGTTAACAAAAAAATTGTCAATAAAAGCAGAAAAGAAAACGTTCGAAATATAAAAATTCATATATTTTTTCCTTTTTTCAAGTATCATTATGGTTTATTTTCCAATAGTGAGTGAATATATATTTATATATATTCAGTATGTAACTGGAACAGTATATATAATTAAAGTAACAATATAATTTTACAAAAGGTTCTATTTATGAGTAATCTTTTGATATATACAGTTGCTGATGACGAAAATAATGTATATTTATAATATTTAAAAGATATTGAATTTCGTCACGTCATTATTGTAAATTTAAAGCGAATGAATTTGCTAAGCATATGAACATATTTATCGTCGTAGCGCCTGCAAAAGTCGCTATGTGATTTTTTCATATTTTTAGATTTGTATGCCGTTCTAATCGTTATTTCAATTTATGTAGCTTAATATCATATAAATTTATGTATGAACGTCACACAGCTAAATTTTAAAACGGCATAACTATTTAAAAATAAGAAAAAAAACGACGTTATGTAATAATATTATATACTTAAACATTCTCCGAAACGAGCTATAATATAATATCTTCTGGTATAAGTTTTATGTATATCGGTTTATTAGTTTCAGTTAGGAATTTAAAAAAAACTTCTCATTAATATAAACGAAGATGTTAAATTAGTATAACTATCATAACGGGAGAGTTTAATACGATTTCAGACAATACAATCTAAAACAATTTTGATACAAGATTAAAGTCTCAAAATCGATTAGGTTACACTATATACCGAACTGTTATATGTATGAATTCCGGTAGTCTGTACCAATCACACGAGGAGTAGAGTCAAACAACTTTGACCTTGTAATCACGCGATACTATTGGTCGAAATCTCGATTAATACAGGTGAAAGTTGTCGGAACTTTGGTAGTAAAATTAAAGTGGATTGATTTATAAATATATATGTATTAATCAAGAACTGTTTTGGTGAATAACATAGCAGATCTGTTAGTATGGAATATTAAAATTATAAAAAAGTTTTTTTATCTTTACTTCTCGTGCCGTTGGAATGGACTGTTTTGCTTTTCACCTCAAATAAGACTTGAGCCGGCTTCCACATCGAATTATAATTGTGTTAGTTTTAAGAAATCAAACCGATTTGACGAGATCTGTTTTGTATATTAAATAATTCATCCGTACGTCGTAACTTATTATAAAATCATTTAATAATCTTTCTTAAGAATATTAAAAATGTAAAATATTTGATTTTGTTATTAATTTTCTTGTTATGTAAAGTAATACCGGCTCGAGGTATTACGGATTCTACCCTCCAGTTAAGTTTGTGCTTTGGGTGGGGAGTGTCACCCCCTAAGGGCTTGAGCGGTGACTTCCACACAACGTTTAAATAATATTTAATGTATACAATGTCTTAATTTAAATATGCTTACATAATGCGCGGGTAACATTTTGATATTATATATGTAATATGATTTCATTGTTGATTAGTCACGGTCATATTTATATATCCAATATGTTAACATAATATACAGTGTTCGGTCTGATATTCTTGTTTCTAGTGTTTTAATTATTATTATTAATAGTAATAACTTAGTTTTCGAAACGCTAATCGAAGTCGATTTAATTATTTTTACAATTTTATCTCAACAGATCGGCTTTCGTGACTTGGTGTATATTATTTATAGTAAGTTGTCCGTCCTGTCGCACCGCTGCCCCCCCATTTCTCCGCTTTGAAGTTCCTAACAAAAGTCCTCTCTTAACGTGTCTTCGTCGCGCAACTGTGCGCTACGGTAATCTCGTGATGAATTCGTTTTTAATCTGTCTGTATGTTTTATGATAACTATACCTATAGAAGTTTGCAATAGATTTGATGTATTTAAGTTATCAAAAATTTTTTCATTCGACTCGACTCTTACAAGCACTTTTGAATCGATATGTTTTAAGATTAAATTGTTTATATACGTAGAACGTGCATAACAGTAATACGGATGAATTAATTATATATAAATGTTTTAATATAAATATAATTGCAGCTTTATGTAATACATTTAAATAATTATATATTTTGTTTACATTTTTATTTTAAGTTTTTGTAAATATAAGAATATTTAAAAATAAAAAAATTACAATATTAAATAGAAATTGGTAATGTTTGGTGTGTTTTTATTTTGTCTACGTTATTTCCGAATATTCTTTGTTCCAGTAGGCTCATGAATTTAACGGGCTAATAGGCCACCTGGTGGTAAGTGGACGGTGGTCACCAACGTCTATGAATATTGGCGCTGTAAGAAATATTAACCATTCCTTGCTGTGCTTCTCTAACCAGCGAACTAAGTCAAGTCCCGTGTGCTTGTACAATACTAAGTGTTGGATGTAAAACATTTGATAAGTGGAGCATGTTCAGAGCCATGAATTTGGGGCCCTTTGGTAGATATTTACTACCATGTACAGATAATTTGCTTATGGCCAGGCCTTAAGTATAGTTTCACGTTCACGTTTGTGGTGTGAATTTTGAAGAATCATGTTTTTCACACGGCCAACTTTATGTTGCCTGTTCCAGAGTCGGTACCCGCAGCCGTTTGTTTATTCACATTCAAAATGAAAAAACCAAAAATATTGTTTATCCAAATGTTTTGAATTAATTTTTTAAATAGCTAGCAATTAAGTAAATATATTTTTTTAAGAAATGAATCGATGTTCTAACTCATTTTTGTATTATATCACTTTATACGTAGCGAAGCACGTACCGGGCCGCTAGTATTAATATATTTAATAGATAAGTCCCTAAGTTAATAGATAACTCTGTCAGAAAAACCCAATTAGGCTAAAAGCTCTGATTTTTCAATGTGTCAAATTGTCATCATACACATACAGGTTTCTTCGCGACGTTTCGCCACGCCGAGCACGAGATGAACAAAATAGACAAAAGTAACACTATTTCTTATTTTAAAAATGATTGAGCTGTCATAAGGAAAACAGTTGGATGATTGTGAGGGATTTTAAAGAAATATAGAGAGATTGGAGCATCATTGTAAAACATAATTTTATTTTGCCATCCCGAACTACTGAAATTACACTAGCTAAGGTAAAGCAGCTAGCTAGCTGCCATAAATACATTATATAAATAAGTATATACTCGTTTACATAATAACAATACAATTTATGTAAGGAATTTTATTAAAAGCAATGCACTGCTGCAGTTAAGCGATAATAGCGCTTTGGGAGCACCTGAGTACTCAATGATTCATTATTTTAAAAGACTTCGCACGAGTGCAGTGCTTGTACTAAATAATATACTACAGAATATCCTACGACGTTCTCAGTTTTTCAGTCGTTAGACAATACAAACCGCTTTGTCCTTGCGTTTTAAATCTGTAATACCTTTGAAAATTTTCATTTAAATTACATGCTGTAAAGGGCCATATTGATCTATATTAAATGCACAATGTATTTAAGGTACTTAATTGGATAAGGATTAATGCTATATTGCCTCAAATCAATGCAAAAATAAGCCATTATTTCTCGCAAAAAGTAAAGGATAAAAAATGGTTATTGTGAGTTGTCCCTAAGAGATAGACATATAACATCGTGGATTTTTTTCGATGCCTGGGCGTATGTACAAATGCACACGTCATTCCCCCCTCCCGACGACGACGGCGTCCTAAGCCGTGGTCCGACCTCACAAGAGGCGCTTAGGACGCGCGTATTCTGAGCCCTTAAGTGGGTTCTCAACATCCTGGTTTAAGTAATTTAACTCGCCTCCCCGTCTGGTGACGCTGTAGAGGCCATTAAAGCCTACAGAATATTCATTCGAAAAAAAAAATGTATTAGGAACCCGCCGAGGGGGTCGAGGTCCTTCGTTTAATCACAGATAGTATATGGAGGTATCACGGGCCATTAACCACACAATGTCCTCCCCCCAGACGTCGACGGCGTCCTAAGCCGCCCGCCCTTCAGTGGGGTCTCAACATCCGGCAGAGTCTTCTATTACTCGCCCACCCGCCCCGTGACGCTATAGAGTGCACTATGGCCAAAAGATACTGTGAATTCAATAAAAACGATCAAATAAAATTATATATGCAAACGGTGGTAAACACTTTCCTAGTTCACAATTTGATCCCCCCATAATACTTTTGCGTAAGTAACCATTTAACGTAGATCAACATTAACATATTTATTGTAAATAATTTGTTAGTATTATTGAAGTATATACAAGATTGGTGGTAGGGTTTTGTGCAAGCCCGTTTGGGTACCACCACCCACTCATCATATAACACCAGAAACAATTCTAAGCTGACAGTATTAAACCACGATTTAACTTATTTTCGTTTTATAAATTCTTAAGCCAATCCGTATCAAAAAGCACA
The DNA here is from genome assembly GCF_037043105.1 of Vanessa tameamea. Taxonomy (NCBI): domain Eukaryota; kingdom Metazoa; phylum Arthropoda; class Insecta; order Lepidoptera; family Nymphalidae; genus Vanessa; species Vanessa tameamea. The sequence continues at coordinate 3,275,035 of NC_087338.1, forward strand.
ATCGCTTGTATTTATTCCTCGTAATTTAACAAAAATAAACCCATTTCGTAAGCCTTTCACTCGTAAGGTTTTTCCCTTGAAGGGAATCCCGTCGCATTCCGACCGTGTAACGAAACGCCATATAAATTAAAGTGCTTTTATTTTATTTATTAAGTTATACTTCTCTATACCTCTCGTGAGTAGAATTATTGACAGGAATGACGTCAAACTACAAAGTCACTACAAATATATACATACTTTTCGTCAAGTCTGATATAATATATGTGAAAGACATAGTACCTTAACTTACTTCTATAATTTGTAAAAAATACATTGGTAAAGAAGGCATATTATTCGATACAAGATTATGTCATTAGACAATATAAACTGCTATGTCCCTCTGTTTTAAATCTGTAATATTTTCCAAAATATTATTTAAATTACATGCTGTAAACGAACATATTGATCTATATTAAATGCATAATGTATTGAAGGTACTTAATTGGATAAGGATTAATGCTGTGTTGCTTAACATCGCTTCGAAAATAAGCCATTATTTCTAGTAAAAAGTAAAGGATAAAAAATGGTTATTGTGGGTTATCCCTGTGAGACATACATCATCGCGGACTTTTTTGAAGATCTTTTTAAGGTGAACAATACTGTATTACATTATTTTGATCTATCTCGTAGGGTTCAGCCAGCGTTTGCAATGTAAGCGCAAAAAATGTGTTTATTTACGACATCACTTCAGAAACCTTTAAAATTATCAGTGTTTCTGTACTATATTGTGCATATATTATTCATATAAACCTTCCTCTTGAATCAATCTATCTATTAAAAAAAACCGCATCAAAATCCGTTGTGTAATTTTAAAGATCTAAAAAGCATACATACGTACAGACAGACAGCGGTAAGCGACTTTGTTTTATACTGTGTAATGATGATTTATTGTGGATAAATTTACATTGAGTATTCCTGCACGAATTTTTTATTTAGAACACACTCTCTGATCGTATCCGTAAACGTAAAACATGGCCGCCCGTTGAACTGTCATTGAATTTCATGGATTTAATATCAAAATATCTCGATTATACGAATTATGCGGATATATGTTGTTGACTAAAAATTCATTACTTTTTAAGGATATCATTGTGGATAGGTTCTAAATTGGGTCTGTCGTAAACCGGCACGAAATTATTAATAAAATCAAAAAGTGCTTGTAAAATCCTACTTGAAAAAATCAAAATATACTTTATTCAAGTAGGCTTTTACAAGCACTTTTGAATCGTCATTTAACAAACTATATTAAGTGAAGCTACCACCGGTTCGGAATGTAGATTCTACCGAGAAGAACCGGCAAGAAACTCAGTAGTTACACTTTTTCAACGTATAAAAATATCATGTTAGTTAAATACAATTATATATGTATGTTATGTCTCCTGCCTGGAAGTCAACAAGCCTTAACTCCACGCTTTTTTATCATCTATATAATCTTGTATCGAATAATATGCCTTCTTTACCAATGTATTTTTTACAAATGACTTGAATCTATGAATGTTAACCCTTAGAGTAAATTACAAGCCTTGCTTTCAGTCAAAATAAAATAAAATACTCGAGAGTCTCGGGACGCCCGACAGAAGTGATAACTTAAACTAATCTAAGGTCATTACTTAAATTTTATACATATGAATATGGTGATGCAAGGAAATGTTATTTATATACATATGTATGTACAGTGGGTAATCTCCGAAACGAATTAATAAATACACCGGTACGCAGAATATTTATTTTATAAATATTATAGTCCTGTAGTTATGAATCAAATTAACAAAAAATCTCCTGTTGTTGCGCGACTGTCTTTTGTTTTTTTTTATGCGAATACGCCATCGATTGACTTTCCGAAATCGATTACACTTTTATGAAATCGAATACAGTAACGAAATATGAGTTTATTAAATATATAATTACAATATAAATGCAACTACATAAATAAGTATTTCTAACATAATGAAACAATTTAATATGCTGGTACATTGTATAGTAGGGCGGATAGGCAAATGGGCCATCTGATGGTAAGTGGTCACCAACGTCTATAGACATCGATGCCGTAAGAGATTTTTACTAATCCTAACATCGGTAAAGCGCCACCGATATTGGGAACTAAGATGTTATGTCCCTTATGACTGTAGTTACACTGGCTAACTCACCCTTCAAATCGGAACACAGCAATAAGTATTGCTGCTTAAGAAACTATTAATATCTCTTACAGTACTTGTGTCTACGGGCAGTGGTGACCACTTACCATCCGGTGGCCCATTTGCCAGTCCACCTATCGACGACATAAAAAACAAAATTAAAACCTAAATCATAGAAAAATACTCGTCGAATATAGAAGCTGTTCTTTTTTTAAAATTAAATTGCACAAATACAAAAGTTCCTGAAGATAATAAAATATTTTTTTATAAAAATGTCGGCGTGTAATTCTACGTCTTTTTTTTTTAAAATTAAAAATAAAATATTTTTTTATACCTACAGTATAAAAAAATTGTTGTTATTCTATATTTTATATTTTGTTATCGAAGAGGACAATCACCTGCTTACGTCACTGATTTTTTTCCGTCAATAAGTTTTATTTTAATACGTCGCCTGTTGCTTTGAAAACAAAATTCGCCACGGATAAGTCATTAAGCCGAAATTAAGTTTGATGAAGTTAATCTTGAGTTGACGTCGGACAAAAAACATTGTGTTTACGTGATATTTAAATGAAGGGAAAAATTCTACCAACAAATGTTTTTATTTATGACAATTGTAATATTTTCGTTAAACTAGCTGTTCGACTAACACAATGCAGTTGCGCAGAATTATCTTCGAAGGTGGTACATAACATTCGTGTAATCCCGTCTGGGTAGGTACCACCCACTCATCAGATACTCTACCGCAAGACAGCAGTACTCAGTATTGGTGTGTTCCGGTTTGAAGGGTGAGTCAGACAGTGTAACTACAGGCACGAGGGACATAACGTCTTAGCTCCCAAGTTTGATGGCATATTGGTGATGTAAGGAATTGTTAATAATTCTTACAGCGCCATTGTCTATGGGCGGTGGAGACCACTTACCATCAGGTGGCCCATTTGTTCGTCCAACCTATATCATAAAATAATATATATATTAAAATTAAAAACTTAAAACACAACATGCGGAATGGTGACGAGAATGCTAGCAGCGTTTCCCCGTCGAATCGCAATTCCGATCCTCTGGGCTAAAAACGAACCAGCCCTCCTGTCACCAGTGAAGGCAATAAGGCGTGTCATACTTTTATTAAAGGTTTTTGCACTGCTCCAAGTGTTTTGATTGTTATTACAGTCATTGTAATGGATGTGCTTTTTTATGAATACGTTGTGTTTTTTACGTTAATATCAATTAATAATTATGTTTGTTAGTCGTTTCATTTGTATTGTTCAAATCGCGAGAAATCTAACTTTGCCTATATCGAACAAAGCGTTATCCCCATTTAACGTTAACCCCATCGAGGAGTGAATTAAAAAAGAAGCCTGTGTTCGTTACCGTGACTCAAACTATTTCAGTACTTTCGTCTAAATCGGTTCAGCTGTTCAAGTGTGAAGAGGTAACATACAGAGTTACTTTCGCAATTTATAATATTAGAATACATTTTCAAATATGTCGATTATAGATATTTAGTTAATATTCCTGAAGATTTTCTTTCTTTTTTTACTAAAAAGTACATGAGCTTAGATCAGTATGCCAATACAACCTTCAAATGTTCCAAATGGGAGACTCCTTTCTTCCGCTTTTGAGCAAGAATATATTTTTTTGTCCATAAAGACGTTTATATTCAGCGCTGACAATTTGTTATAATATGAACACAAGCTGTTTCACGTGGTTTTACTTGGGTTACACATAACTGTGGTATATTACGAATATTATAAACGCAAAAGTTTTTGAGGATTTCTAGATGGATCATTGTTAGTCTTTTACGCAATAACTAAATTTGTATGAATTTCGGAAAAGATATATCCTGACTTGACACTTACCTTCGAAAATGCTGGCTTAGATTTGGAATAGAAATAGCGTATATTCTATCCAGATTTATTAATTGCCAAGGTTCTTTTCTCGCTGGATAAAGGCTCTAACCCGTTTCCCCCACGTTAAGTTAGGGTGTATGTGGGACTCGTCGGTGCGCAAAAACCACCGGAACACCCACTGAAAAACCACGGCCTCTTTAATACAAGTGAAGATGCGGGTGGAAGCTAGTAGTCTACCTTTATCGTTCTCTACATACGAGATACCTTAAGTTGCTACACAAACCTCAAAGAAATTATTTCACTTCTGATCTCCGTGGGTCATTACCCTTCAAAACGGAACAGAAAAATATTAAGTATTGCGGCTTGGCGGTGTTGCATCACGCTGGCCCAAAGTTATACGACCAATTTTGACTTTGACGGTAATTAATTGTCGAATAACGCAGTTATATACCCCGAAGGCTGACAGCAAATCGCTAATGTTATGTCTATATTATGTAAATAAAAAAATATTCAAGTGGTAATAACCCTGACACCGTATTCTGCATTATTGAGGTCGTTAAATTCCATCGACCGTGACATTGGCTGAATATTTTGTACAGTAGCGTTATGCGATACGTAGGAAGACGAGGTCAGTTACTGTTTTATAAAAAGCTGGTTGATCTGTGTCATGGCAATCATTCCTAATTCAGCAGCATATGTGGTGCATATGTACACGCAAAAACAGCACCATTACAATTCCATGGAACAGCAAATCAGAAAAGAAAGAGTTTTGGTAGGGGACTAGGTTTACGTGCTTTCTGAGGCACGGGAGTTTTTTTAACATTACATTAACAGCCTGTAAATTTCCCACTGCTGGACTAAGGCCTCCTCTTCCTTTGAGGAGAAGGCTTGGAGCAAATTCCACCACGCTGCTTCAATGCGGGTTGATGGAATATACTTGTGGCAGAATTTCGTTGAAATTAGGCACATGCAGGTTTCCTCACGATGTTTTCCTTCACCGCCGAGCACGAGATCAATTATAAACACAAATTAAGCACATGAAAATTCAGTGGTGCTTGCCTGGGTTTCAACCCGACATCATCGGTTAGAACGGGAGTTTAAAACCATTTAAGTGCAGACTTCTTCAGGGTTCGAAAGTGATCCTGTGTCGTTACCCGAAGAGACGGAGTGGGTACTAAAGGTTTTTAAGGTGAGTATTCCGGTGCACACCATACCGGTGAGTCCCATACCATACCACATTTAGGGGTTGTTCGTCAGTATTTAGACGGGAAAAAGTAGCCAATGTACTAAAGAATTCAATCAAATTCTGTTAAGTGGTTTGACCGTGAAAAATAGACAGACAGAGTTAATTTCTCATACATAATATTAGTATAGATTAGTATTGACATACGACCAATCTTATATTGTAATTTTTTAATTGAGTCTCTGTTCTTTGAATATATTAAATAATTATTATTATGACCTTGAGAGAATAAATATGGATTCCTATTACCCGATTACGGCGTAGACTCAAGAAGTGTTATGGTGTTTATACTCAATTGGTCAATGACCATTATGGTCATTATACCGTAATAAAATAAAAACCAAAATAAACTTTAGTCAAGTAGGCTTTTACAAGCACTTTTGAATAGTCATTTAACAAACTATATTAAGTGAAGCTACCATCGGTTCGGAATGCAGATTTCACCGAGAAGAACCGGCAAGGAACTAAGTAGCTACTCTTTCTCAACGTTTAAAATACAAAGTCATGTTTGTTAAATACAATTATATATGTATGTTATGTCTCCTGCCTGGAGGTCAACAAGCATTAACGCCACGCTTTTTTGTCATCTATATAATCTTGTATCGAATAATATGCCTTCTTTACCAATGTATTTTTTACAAATGATTTTAATTTATGAATCGGCAAAGTTAAAAATGTATACAGAATTTTATTTTAGAGACGGATGCCTTGCCACTATATTGACGGTCATCATTGAAATATTAAATGCGCCATTCGTTTGCGAGGTATTTAATTGGATCCTACGATATTAGGTTGAAAATTTATGGAGATGGATGGATATTTGTTTCTCTTTCACGCAAAAATTACTGAACGAATTTGAACGAAATTTGCAATATCCTATATGCTTATCACTTTCTAACAACTAACCCTCTTCCTCACACGGGGTTGTAGGTAGTACTACTTATTTGGTGGTAGGGATAGATACCCCTCACTCATCAGATATTCTAATGCCAAACAGCAGTACCCAGTATTGTTGTGTTCCGGTTTGAAGGGTGAGTGAGCCAGTGTAACAGGCACAAGTGTAACGGGGACGTAAAATCTTAGTTCCTAAGTTTGGTGGCGCATTGGCGATGTAAGCAATGGCTAATATTTCTTACAGCGCCATTGTCTATCGGCGATGGTGACCACTTACCATCAGGTTGTATCGTGATAAATTAGGTTCTAAATTATGAAATTTTCGATTTTTAATTCTGGGTCGTGTGAAGATATTTTTTTTTCTATTTTGAATTCCAAATTCAAATTACTTTCATAACATAGCCGTGACATTTCTTTTCGGAAAACATCCGTTCATTTGTTTTTTTTTTTTTGATGCTCGATTTTCTTGTATATAACACTTTCTGTGACGTTTATCATATCATTTCAAATGTGTGTGTGTTAAACACGTGCACAGTCGGCTAAGACTGGAGAAAGACCACTGCTTTACGTACTGTGCGTATTATACGTTATGAAATTCCAACACATTGCTACTAAGAGTTATTCGATTTAAAAAAAAAAACGTCCGAACCCCGAACCCGAGACCTCCAAACCAGACGTAGGTAGACCATCAAGGCAGCTAGCATTCAAATAGACATGAACGAACGTATCCTTGCGTACGTATGAGTGGATTTTTTTAAATGGACTTTGTAAACACAGTCATAAAATATTCACGTGATTTTTAAACCTATATCAAGAATAACGGAGTTCATTTAAATATTATCGTCGTCTAAAAACCTGTTAACAGTTTATTAGTGTTCGGTGGTTATGCCACGGCTGTTAATAGAAATAAACAGTTTTTTTTTTTTTTTAATAATAAATAAACATTGGACAACATCACATACATTACTCTGATCCCAATGTAGCTAAAACACTTGTGTTATGGAAAATCAGAAGTAACGACAGTACCACAAACACCCAGACCCAAGACAACATAGAAAACTAATGAACGTTTTCTACATCGACACGGCTGGGAATCGAATCCGGGACCTCGGAGTGGCGTACCCCTGAAAACCGGTGTACATTTACTTGCCAAACAGCAGTACTCAGTTTGTTCCGGTTTAAGAGTCAATAGGTAACAGGCATAGGGGAAATAAGAGTTGACCGTCAACCTGCGTGCAGCGGAGACTAAGACGGCGCTGATCTCTGATCTCTAATACTCGTAGTTCTGAGTACATTTTGCGTATTTTATGTTTTTTTTATTGTCTATTTCTTGTACCTTAAATTTGTCAAGCTATTGGTTCTAATTGCAAAATATAATTATAATAATTATCAATAAACCCTTATCTATATATATATTATAATCTACCATTCACAAAAATATTGAAAAACTATAAACAAGTACTTACTCATTAGTTAATAAAATTATATTCTAGAAAATGACAAAAACATTAAGGAACTCATAAAACATGCAACTGACTATTAAAATCTATCTCTTATGTCAACTGAAGATGGCCGCCTTGCCGCCCGCGTGTCATATAATTTCTCATCACAAGTCGTCTGTCCGGTGACGTCACTTCCCCGGCCACGTCGCTCAGTCTACGTTCAACAAAAATATTATGTTTTTACACTTTAATAATAATAAAGTTTTAAATAACTTTTTAGTGTTAATATTTGTTTGTAACCATTTCTTTCAATAAACAAACATTATCTTATTGAGCTTGTGAAGTTTATTAATTTAATTATATATGTATGTATGAAATTGCATGTCTTCCACTCTCCCCATTAACTATTTATTTATTTATTTAAATACTTTATAATCAAACTAAAGTAAATGTAACAAAACGCGAATTTAATACCTGTGTGCATTCTCTGCAACTCAACCTTTAGGTAAAACAGAAATCCATGAAGGCGGTAAATAAAAATTAAAAATACCCAAAAATATACATATCTTATATTCTACACCTTATCATATATTCTACCGCGTAACAGCAATATTTTCGTGTTTCGGATTGACGGGTTAATAAGCCAGAGTGACAATCACAAGGGAAATAACTCATTAATTTTCAATCTTAAAGACATTGGCGATACAATATAATTTAGTACGAAGCAAGCTTGAACTCCGAGAAAGGGCATAGCCTTTTTTGTTTTTTTTTTATGTCTAACACTTATCGACCAAAACCTAAAAGCGAGAGACGCTGCGGTCGACCACTAGTTTTATATGACGGCGCGTTGATAACTTCACTAGGTAAGTAGTAAGTAGATTTTTGTGGCCATTTTTTTGTGTTCGGTCTGATAATTATTGTGGTTTTCAGGGTCATATTGGACGTAGTTTCTAAAAAAGGATCCATCCTACAACCTGATCAAAAATGAGTTTAGTACACCACAGTAGTCATAAAGGTAGATATTTTTGATTAGATTAACTTATTTGTATGAAATATGGTACATTTATACAAATATTTGTCCAGGAAGCCATAAAAACAAACAACCACAGCTATAACCAAATACAGGTAAAACTTTAAACTTGAATAACCCATTTTGTGGGTTGGATCCTTTTAGAGAAACTACGTCCTGTTGATCTATATTAAATGCACAGTGTATTTAAGTTACTTAATTGAATAAGGATTAATGCTGTATTGCTTAACATCACTTCGTAAATCAGCCATTATTTCTCGTAAAAAGTAAAGGATAAAAAATGGTTATTTTAGGTTATCCTAATGAGATAAATATATAACATCGCGGTAGTTTTTGTACAACTTTTTGCACAACATTTAATATTCATATAACCTTCGTTTTGAATCACTCTATTAAAAAAACCGCATCAAAATTCATTGCGTAGTTTTAAAGATCTAAGCATACATACGTACAGACAGACAGCGGGAAGCGACTTTGTTTTATACTATGCAGTGACACGTCTTCCATGACAGTAACTAACAGTTTACATAGTAGTCCCGAATAGGGTAGTGTGTCAAAGTTGCTGACAGCTGATTCATTCCAGCGTTGCAGAACTATCGATGGTCAAATTATTGACCTCGAAAACTATTCAGGATATCGATAGTATTATCGATAGTATCGTTTTGATAAAAAACTATCGATAGTATTGACAGTTTTGGACTATCGATAGTTTAGGTTAAAAGTAATGGTTTTGTAATAAAAAAACACGTGACAATAATATCGATAGACTATCAATACTATTGCTAACATCTTAACTATCGATAGTCTATCGATAGTGGACTATCTGTGTGCAACACTAATTCATTCGCTTTCTCGCCGTCGCACGAGGCAGGCACTTTCTAACCTATTGTTTCTCAATCCAAGTTAATCAATTTAACCTTTTTATATTTGGTTTAGTTGTTCTGGGAAATTTAATAACATTGTACTGAACTATAAAAACGTGTTTTTATTTCGCACATTCCACAATAGGCTATTCGACAATGCGAAAAATAAAGTGTCAATTATTGTAATCAGCATATATTATGAGATTAAAAATGATTATTTATTAACGAAAGTTGAAAATAATAATTAATCTATTCAAAAATCCATAAATAAAAATGCATTTTTTTAAACATTTGTCACGTGACACAAAACGCTCCTGATTGGACGTCACTTGCTTGTTAACCTCGTTTGCCTACTGTATGTGGATGATATGTGCCACAGATTACAATACAGGAAAGTGACGTCACCGACAGAGCCGTCTCAAGCTATTCTGGGGCCCTTGGGCACCCATGAAATTGGGGCCCTTTTGGTATACAATCTTATGGCTATTTTATAGCCTTTTTTGATAAATATTTTAGCTATTTCTTACAAATATATCACTTTCGAATACATACATCAACGTGAGCACAAACGTGTGATGGAAATTGTTGGTTCTTCGGGGCCCTCTCAAGATGGGGGCCCTGGGTACGTGCCCCGTGTACCCTATGGTAAAGACGTTTATGGTCATCGACCATTGCAGCGCCATATTGTCAAAGTAGCGTTTTCGCGCCCTATTTAAATAATTAATTTGATATTTTTCAGCAAATATGTACTAGAAAAAAAAAAAAAAAAATTTTACTGAGTTTCTTAACCTCTACTAAATAATATAAAATGGATTTTTAAAACTAGTCAAATTAGCCTATTACCACGCTCGCCGTGGAGAATAACGGCCAAGATCATTTTAAACGTAGCCCTCTGATGTTCCGACACACACACACATAAATACATCTGTCTTGACCTACACTAAACGCTTCTATGTAATTGTAAATATAATTACATATCATGGTAATGTTACCACTATAAAATACCCGTTGTGACGTGACTATTGTTTTGAGTTTAAATATAATCACGCTAAACTAATCTTACTTAAAATATTATAAACTATTCAAATTTTATTCGTTTGACTGTAAAGTTAGTTCTGCGTCTATAAAAAATATTTATATACGAATAAAGAGGTATAATTTGTTTGTTTGTATGTATGGGGTAATCTCCGGAACTAATGACCCAATCATAAGAATGTTTCCACTGGTATTCTAACATATATATCTGATATCATATCATTTTCTTTATTTATAAATCGTACCCGTGCGAAACCGGGATGCATACCCAGTGGCGCAGCTTTCGTAGGGCCTGGTGATGCAGTACACCAGGTAAGCTTTGAAAAGAGCTGGTCAGCCAACTCGCCAGCTTAAAGCTAGAAAACCTCGACGCTGCTCACAAGTTTTTTTTTTCTATCTATAATTTTGAAGGGCAATATAAGTTAAGGTGGAAACAGGGGGCGAGGGCCTGATTCTTTTTGCTATGCAACAAGGCCCTTACCCACCTAGCTATGCCGCTGCAACAAACAATTAACAATTAACAGCCAAAGAATGATCTGCTCATAGTGAAGTACATATTTAAATATTGTTGTTTCAAATTTTTTTTTTTTTTTATTAAATAAAGTTTTTACAAAAAAAAAAATTAGTTCTCGCCAAGCTGTTATGCTTAAGGGCGACAGAATAAAAATTATTATTTTCTGTGATGTTGCTTCTTAACTTAGAATGTCTATCATATTGGACTTTGGTTACGTTACGAGATCGCATAAGCTTCAACATCAGCGACTGATCGAGGACCTCGACTCCGATATTGAGGACAGTGTGTTTTTGTTAATTTTTATTTTATTTATTAGATTTGTTAGCGATTTTATAATGGTCATCTTGCATATTATGATATAGACATTATGTAAAATCATTTTTTTTTATGATATAGGTAGGCGGACTAGCTAATGGACCACCTGATTGTAAATGGTCACCACCGCCCTTAGAAAATGGCGCTGTAGGAAATATTAACCATTCCTTACACCAACAACGCAACGCCAACCTTTGGAAATAAGATGTTATGTCCCTTGTGACCGTAGTTTCACTGGCTCACTCCACAAACTTAAACACAATAATAATTATTGCTGTTAGGCAGTTGAACATACAATGAGGTAGGTAGGTAGGTAACCTACGGGCCGGCAAAAAGTCCTACCCTGAGAGTGGTCAAAAAGGACATTTTGAGAAAGGATTACTATGGCACTTGGATCCCCTCCAAGTAAGTCGTGTTACAAAACGCATACTTTAAAGCTATAAATACTTTATACAGTGACATATTTTTTATATATAATTAATATGTAAATCTTGAAACAATTATAAATATTAAAACACTACGATAATACAATTTAAATATTTATGTTTTTTTAACATTGAATATATAGCCATTGTTGTGTGGCTATTAACCTCACGCTCAATAATATACGAACCTCAGTCAATATTTTTTTACATACATATAAAACTACGTGTAAACATATAAAAGAACTCCTGAGCAATTGCCACGATTTTGATGAAATTGTCTGCATTTAAATGAGTCCTTGGATGGTTTAAATTGGACCTGGTGCAACTTGCTCTTGGATCGGAAAGTACATAAATATAATTCCTACGTCACCCGGGCGAAGTCAGGATGGGCAGCTAGTATATTTAATAAAAGCTACGACGAAACTAAATAATACATTAATTTTATTATACAATTTAAGTCAATGAATTCGTCGAATCAATGAAGCTAAAGATAAAGATTTGAAACACTTTTTAGTTTACAAAGACTAATCTGCTTTCCAAATGAGTTCACAAAGGAAATTGTCCTTTTATCGCTGATTGGTTAATACGCGTGACCTTCAATAGCTACATAATTTCTTACATGCCGGATTCGTCTTCGCTTGTCTCTAGCTGCGCATTAACCAATGAGGTGCGAGTATTTTGTTCTCTAGGAGTTCGACTTGTATTTCTAGTTTGATACATGCTTCGGTGTTTTTACAATATATCTATTTATATATGTTTTATTAAAATATATAACAACAACATACAACAAAAAATACGTACAAAAAATATGCAGATTAGTCATATTTTGATAGAAGAAGTGACTAGCAATGAACAGAAGTAATATTAAGTTACGACATCAAGTTACAGACTCCACAATATCAATAAAGCCTCTGTAGGACTCCCGGGGCAGAAGGTCCCGGCCTACCCTCTAAAACCTTCCCAGAATTCCGCCTCGCCGCATAGCTAGCTAGTTACAGGAACGCTGTCGCTTGCAACCACGTAGTTGCCACTACGCAACCCACCTCGAAGGCACGCCAGGATGATAAGGTGCGCCTTCCTACTCATTGCCTCCATCCCGTACCGTGACGGAATCCCCCGAGTCCGCCACTGGAGGCTGGGCGTCAACCACTCCTTTGTCTTCGTCAGTAAGACAGTATTCGGCCTGCGAAGGCCTATCGCCGCCGACCTGGTCTCCTCCGGCGGCAGCGGGAAGGAGTTGACGTTGTCGTTCCGTTTTCTCCTTTGCTGACATAACAGCCTCGCTGAAGCTACACAGGTTGGTGGTAGAGCTTCTAGCTGTCTGTGTTGGTACCACCCACTCATTATATATTCTACCGCTAAGGAGAAATACTTTGTACTGTTGTGTTTCGCCTCACCTTCGGCCTCTCCTAATGTGCACTAAGGCTCTGATATCTTTATCTTCGGTCTACAATTGTTGACAGTCGATCTCGCCTCTTTTTTCTGGATTTGCGATGCATTGATGCGGATTGCTTAGTGGTTTAAATATGCATAACCAATGTATTTCCGCCAAACTAACCATATCATTACGATAACAATTTAGTGTCTGTCCCCCCCCCCCCCCCCTAAAATATTTAAAGAACACACCAGAAATTTCACCGAACGGAACCGACTAATTCGTAATATACTTAATAAATTATTTATTTATTTCATAATCCGTCAGTCTGGGCTAGGTTTAAATAGATATTACGGCAAATGCAAGTCATAGCGCATTACGAAAATACTATGACTCAGCGTGTGCTGTGATCGATTACCACATCGCTGGCAAGTGACCCTATGTGACCAGTGATCATGGAATATCATGGAATGACCCAGTAGTTAGAACACGTGAATCGTTATCGAAGATTTCGGTGTCAAATCCAGGCAAGTAACACGGAATTAGTATGTGCTTGATTTTGGTTTAAAATTCCTATGCTCGATGGTGAAGGAACACATCGTGAGGAATACTTTGATCGTCTCGTAAAAAAGAGAACCTAGTCCAGGAGGGGGATATTTCCAGCAGTCACATTGCTAGGCAGATAATTTACCATGTAAGGCGTTAAATTGAAATAAATATTAACATACTCAACAGCTTGTAAATTTCCCACTGCTGGGCTAAGGCTTTTCCCTTTGAGAAGGGAAGATGCTGTTAGAGCATATTCCACCATGCTGCTTATGCGAGTTGGTGGATTCATACATACATGTGGCAGAATTTCGTTGAATTTAGATACATGTAGGTTTCCTCACGATGTTTTCCTTCACTGCCGTGTCTAGATGAATTATAAACACAAATTAAGCACATGAAATTCAGTGGTGCTTTCCTGGGTTTGAACCCGACATCATCGGTTAAGATGCACGCGCTCTAACCACTGGGCCATCTCGTCTCATATTAACATACTATTTATATTAATAAACATATACTCAGTGGTACAGCTATATGTAGCCAGTGTATAAGACCAGAGGCCCCTCACTTTGGGGGCAACGCACATCCTTACCCTATGTCAGTAGACCTCTGTTTTCCTGGCTTATACGTAAGCATAGTCATTTCTATAAATTAAATGTAATTGTGTCTATCCGCACAAGTAGTTTTTGCAACCAAATTGAGTGCAAAATAATTAAAAAAATTGCTCAAGGCCGTTTATATTACTAGGATGTGTATATTTTTCTTTGTATATTTTTTTCTTTTTTTGTCGGTGTTTATGTTTTACTGAAAATATAATATTGCACAAAACGCTCATTTACATATAAAGTACCTGCTGACTGATTGATAATCAACGCAAAACCAAACGAATGTATCCAGAAAGCTGAAAATATAGGGTTTACTTTATAATTTAAGGGGGGAGGGTTTGTTTCAAATCCACGTATATATATATATATATACTCTATATTATAGAGCTGAGGGGAGTGATCAGATCAGAGACATGTTCGATTTGAAAAATTCTTACAATAAGTCTATCGAAGAAGGCTCTACGCTATATGCCATCACGCTACGTCCAATAGGGGCGGAGTATTCATGCAAAGCGTGGAAATATTAATACTTTTGTGAACTTCCGTTGCGTGTGCTGCGTAAACGGGAAAAGATTCGCGAGAATATTGTACGACACAATCTGTATTAGCCGAAAGGAGTTGGACGAGCCGCGTGTTTTATGTATTTGCAAATACTCATACTCGAGTTGCCAGCTTATCGCTTTTTCATAGGATACGCATTGGAGAGTGCTCGGAGGCTCTTTTCGAACCGATTGCCATCTCCATCCCTTTATCGGACTACTAGGCGCAGCCAAAAGTTTCATCCATACGGATACCTAAAAGTCGAACTAAACGGTTTGACACCTCGTTTTTGGTGAGAGTCGCCAAGATTTGGAACGACTTGCCTGGGTCTATTTTTCCTGATAAGTTGAACTCTGGAGCCTTCAAGAGTAGAGTGAACAGATTTCTTCTGGATGGGCGTGTACCACCTTCGTCTTTGTCTAAACTTTCCATCAGGTGAGATGTAAGACAAACGCCTATTCCATTATAACTAAATAAATAAATAAAAATATACCAACCGTGATAATTGTCCATTAAACAAAATAAAATAAATTTACGATTTCGTGCAATTGTTTGCTTGGAATTAACACATATATTATAATTGTGTGCTAAGAACAGAAAACAACATAAGATAATATGTGACTTAGTAATACTTATATTTAATACTTGAGAGCCGAGATGGCCCAGTGGTTAGAACGCGTGAATCTTAACCGATGATTTCGGGTTCAAACCCAGGCAGGCACCACTGAATTTTCATGTGCTTAATTTGTGTTTATAATTCACCTAGACACGGCGCTCGTGCTTGGCGGTGAAGGAAAACATCGTGAGGAAACCTGCATGTGTCTAATTTCAACGAAATTCTGCCACATGTGTATTCCGCCAACCTGCATTGGAGCAGCGTGGTGGAATATGCTCCAAACCTTCTCCTCAAAGGGAGAGGAGGCCTTTAGCCCAGCAGTGGGAAATTTACTGGCTGCTAATGCTAGTAATACTTACAGGTGATCTATCTGATAGTTATCTGTTATTGTACATTTTTAACCTTGCCGTTTCATAGATTCAAGTCAATTGTAAAAAATACATTGGTAAAGAAGGCATATTATTCGATACAAGATTATATAGATGATAAAAAAGCGCGGAGTTAATGCTTGTTGACTTCCGGGCAGGATATATAATAATACATATATAATTGTATTTAACTAACATGACTGTATTTTTAGATGTTGAAAAAGAGTAACTACTGAGTTTCTTGCCGGTTCTTCTCGGTAGAATCTACATTCCGAACCGTTGGTAGCTTTACTTTAAATAGTTTGATAAATCACGATTCAAAAGTGCTCGTAAAAGCCTACTTGAATAAAGTATATTTTGATTTGATTTGAGATGTGGTGGGACACGTGACTGGACCGAGGTAGCTCTCGGTATATATTACGTATTAAATAACAGACGCAATGAAATAAATGAACATCGTTTGAGAATAATTAATTAAAAATAAATATAATTTTAATTCAAAATATCTTGTGAATAAAATCTTATATAAAATATAGCAATAGAAAAAGAAAGAAAAATGTCGCCTGGAGGGGGGGACTCATCGTAGAAGGCTTTTGTATGTGGTAGGACTTTATACAAGCCCGTCTGAGTAGGTACCAATCACTCATAAGATATTCTACCGCCAAACTGTACTCGGTATTGTTGTGTTACGGTTTGGAAGGTGAGTTAGATAGTAACAGGCACAAGGGACATAACATCTTAGTTCTCAAGACCAAGGCTGTGACCACTTACAGGTGATCCGTATACACGTCCGCCAAAACGTGATTTCTGACAGTTCACGCTACTGTAAGCCGCGTAAAGATTTTCTAAGCGAGAAACAAGCAATATTGTCTATTTTTGTTTAGACTGCTATATTATTAGTAAATTTTCGCTCAAAACGCGACTGCACGAACACAATGCGTGCACTAATCACGGAAGGCAAAACGGTTTCGTTAAAATTAAATTGCGATAAAATGTATATTCGAGACAAAATTTTACATAAACCTTTAATCAAATTAAAATAATATTATGACACCGAATCTATATTTATTGATATACAAGTTTTTCGCAAAGTTCAGGAAATCGCATCGATTATTCAAGGCCTAGTATTCATAGTAGTTATATAATTATGTGAATCATATTAATCATGGAATCAATAATGTTGTAGTACTCGCTTAAAAGTTGAAGGATCTTATTCTGAAAAGACGATTACTTTAATAAAAACACTTCAATACATCGACATGATAACTGCATAGAATTTGACAGTTGCTCAATGCTGGTTGGTGGATTACACATGTTGATGGAATTTCGTTGAAATTAGACACATGCAGGTTTCCTCACGATGTTTTCCTTCACCGCTAAACAAGAGATGAATTATAAACACAAATTAAGCACATGTAAATTCAGTGGTGTCTACCTGGGCTTGAACCCGAAATCATCGGTTAAGATGCACGCGTTCTAACCACTGGGCCATCACGGCTCTGCTTCGCAGTTGAGTTGGCTTTGACTGATTATTGTTTTACTAGTTATATCAAGTTACTAGTATATACGTAGGACGCAGTATCAACGGACTTTATATGCAATCAATAAAATATAAACAGTGCCTAAATAACCTTCGATCGATGATATACAATATTTCCGAAAACATTGACGATAACATTTGAGCGCGTCAGACGGCCTTGTCAGAACTAAATGATTTTTTTATTTAAAAAAACTTAGTATTAACATTCTAAAGTTGTAAGTGCGTAAGTAGTTTACGTGTACAAATATATTGCTATACAATAACATTGTTTGCGCCAAAGTATCGAATACAAGCCTGTAATTTCCCACTGGTTGGTTGAGGCCTCCTGTCCTTTGAGGAGAAGGGTTGAAGCACATGCAGAATTTTTTAATTAGGTTTCCTCACGATGTTTTTCTTCACCGCCGAGCACGAGAGGAATTATAAACACAAATTAAGCACATGAAAGTTCAGTGCTTTCCTGGGTTTGAAACCGCAATCATCGGTTAAAATGCACGCGTTCTAACCACTGGGCCATATCCTTTTTTCGTTCGTTTTCTTTATTTTTTTCAAATAATTCCTATCAATTAGTGGGCGTCTCATCAAAATTAAGCTACTCACGTAAAATTAGCTTGATAGTAATCAAGTGCAAAAACTGACCTTGGATCCTGGACTATTTTTATTTCTGATGTTTTTCTGATGATCATCGTTTTTTCGCTTTCCTACAATTTGTGAGGTGCCGAAATCGAAAGTATGCGAAAGGAAGCTAAAAGCTAGAGTCGGTGAGATGTCTGACGTATAAAAAGAGGATTTAAAATTTAATTTCACTTTATGCCAAGAAAACGTGTCTATTTTGCCGAAGTATATTTTCCCTTTATTAGGAAAATCAACATTTTGAAGTACTTTTTTAAACATATCATTTTTTTTTTTTTTTATGTCATAGGTGGGAAACGAGCAGGAGGCTCACCTGATGGAAAGGGACTACCACCGCCCATGGACATCTGCAACACCGGGGGGCTTGCAGGTGCGTTGCCGGCCTTTCAGGAAAGAGTACGCTCTTTTCTTGAAGGTTCCCAAGTCGTATCGGTTCGGAAAAACCGTCGGCGAAAGCTGGTTCCACAGAGTGGTTGTGCGAGGCAGAAAATCTCTTAAAAATCGCGCTGTTGTGGATTTTCAATAAATAGTAGAATACCCTATTGGTTAAAATACACGCGCTTAAGCCAGTGCGCCAGGGCAGCTCAGCAAATAAACAATAATAATACATTTATCACGATTTCAAAGTCACATTACAGTTACTTGGTGGTAGGGCTTCGTGCAAGCCAGTCTGGGTAGGTACCATCCACTATTCTACCGCCAAACAGCAGAACTCAGTATTGAGTGAGCCAATGTAACATCTTGGTTCCCAAGGTGGCGTAAGGTGGTGTAAGGATTGGTTAATATTTCTTACAACGCTATTGTCTATGGGTGGTGATGACCACTTAACATCAGGTGGCCCATTTGCTCGTCCGCCTACCGATATCATAAAAAAAAAACATTATCCAACCGATCAAAGATTTGAAGAAATGCATCCTCTTAGCTGCTGAACATTATTTAAAACACAAACAACAATAAAAATTAATGCACAGCCTTGACCTACGAATTGACCATTTAATTGCGATCTGCGTCGCGTCGTCCAGTCCACGCTGCGCAGGCGCACGTGACGTAATCGCTTTTTGTTAGTCAGCATTTATACCATTTTATTTTTTGTTAGGATAATATTTAAATCGACATTCGAACAGCAGTTCCATGTATTGATTTATTCGGTTTTTTTCGCATAAACGCTTCTGCAGACATAATTGTAGACAGGTTTAATATATAAATAGATATTTATCGGTGTATTGTGTTAGGGTAAAGTTGGCAATGGGTATAAAATCATGCACATTCGAGAACATTTCCATTTTCCATTGATTAATAGATGAGAACCCGGATACGCTCTGTTAAAATATATGAAACTAAACAATAAATATATATTTGACAACATCACGTACATTACTCTGATCCCAATGTAAGTAGCTAAAGCACTTGTGTTATGGAAAATCAGAAGTAACGACGGTACCACATACACCCAAACCCAAGACAACATAGAAAACTAATGAACTTTTTCTACATCGACTCGGCCGGGAATCGAACTCGAAACCTCGGAGGGGCGTACCCAAGAAAACCGGTGTACACACTACTCGACCACGGAGGTCGTCAAACACGGTTTATCCTTTACTTCTCATCTAACGTACAACTTTTTCATAAACGTCAACTACCCAGGACAGGTGCACCTTCTATCCCTCATTCATAATCAAATGGGACGGTAAATCCGATACGACTGAAAAGAAATCAGGCAGGACCTTAACTTTACGTGACTTTAAGCACGGAACTGTACACACTTCCAACATCCAAACTCCAGGCTGTTACTGAAAAACTATCGGCCCTAGCTGGATTTGAGCCCAAAATCTGATCTGTCTTTTACCTACTAGACCAATGCTGCAGTCGAAAGAGGACATAGGGCACGCCTAGATATAGACACGTGGAATATTTGTCTATGCCTAGGCGTGCCCTATATAGCTTCATAGGAGCCACGGACGTAAACTAGTTTAATATAGGTAAATTGCTATTTCTATTTAACTCCGCGGTTTCTTAATCGTTT
Source organism: Vanessa tameamea (assembly GCF_037043105.1). Classification (NCBI taxonomy): domain Eukaryota; kingdom Metazoa; phylum Arthropoda; class Insecta; order Lepidoptera; family Nymphalidae; genus Vanessa; species Vanessa tameamea. The sequence goes on from NC_087338.1 coordinate 3,295,060, forward strand.
CGAATGTATCAATCAATAGTATGATCTCGCTTCGCAATCGCGTCTGTCAAGTTAAAATATTGCAAATGTTTAATAAAGAAATTAATTGCCGTGATTTCAACGTAAATTTATTGCGAAACTAACATAAGATTTAGATCTCTATTGAGTTAATGTAACTATTTTAATGCATTCAAACCGCTAACTGGAATCACTGAATCCACAGCTGCACGTATTGATGTGTTTACTCGTATCGTGCTTAAGAATATAGCCGAGATGGCCCAATGGTTAGGTTACGTGAGGAAACCTGCATGTGTCTAATTTCAACGAAATTCTGCCACATGTGTATCCACCAACCCGCATTGGAGCTCAAAGAGGGGAGGCCTTAGCCCAGCAGTGGGAAATTTACATTGTTGTTGTTGTGCTTAAGAATAAATTGATGTTTATATAAACTATATTAAAAAACATGCGATAAATTAATTTTATATCAAATTGCGAAACTGAAAGCTCCAATCCAATCTTCTATATTTAATCTGAATGTCCTAATATTATAAATGCGAAAGTAACTCTGTCCGTCCGTCCGTCCATCCGTTCTAGCAAGCTTGAACTAGAAGCAAGGACATAGGCTACTTTTTATATGAAGGGCAGAAGCCTTGACAACTAGTTTGATAATAAACATGTCCTGACTGACTGATTCATCATCGCCGAGCGTAAACTATTAAAGTTAGGGCCATGAAATTTAGCGAGGAGGATTGTTTTATTGAGTACACACCCACTAAGGAAGGAATTATGGAAATTCTACCCCTAAGGGGGTAAAATGGGGGTTTAATGTTTGTTTGGTAGTCCGTCATTTTTTAGTTAGAAACATGAAACTTTAATTTTGGGATACTGATTAAAAATTAGTAGATACGTATTTAAGCGTTTCTGGATATTCTACCCCTAAGGGGGTGAAATGAGGGTTGAAAATTTATATGGAATTCCGTTAATTTTTAGTTAGAAACATGAAACTTTAATTTTGGGATACTGATTAAAAATGAGTAAATACGTATTTAAGCATGTCTGGATATTCTTCATCTAAGTTGTGAAATACACACCAATGTGGTATACGAAGAAGTCTTAAATTCGATAAAAATCTGTAAATATATTCAACTACCACGGGAGCGAAGCCGCGGGTAACAACTAGTCCGGCATAAGATATCGCAATCGTCTTTGATTTATTTTCTCCAGACATTTAAATTAAATCAAATCAAATGTAAGACGTATCAATTTTTATTAAGAAAAATATTATAAATCAAGTTTACGTCCATTCTGGAATAACCGTTATTTTTACGCAACTGCCCAAAAAAAAAATGCCTAAAGTATTCAGGGTTCCAAGCAATTCCAATCAGTTTGGTTCAGTGTGCGTGTCTCTTTATTCAACCATATATTTTTAATACCTAAGCAGATTTTGATGTCGAGAACCCTTACATCATTCCAAGTGACACTGACTATTCAATAATTCTATTGGTTTCTTTATGGCAGGCCAGTAGGTGAGCCAGTGTTATTACAGGCACAAGGGACATAACATCTCAGTTTCCAAAGTTAGTAGTCAATTGGCGATATTAGGAATAGTTATTTTTTACGGCGCTAAAGTTTATGGCCAGTGGAGAAGTCTTACCATCAGGTTGCCCATTTGCCTATACCCAAAACTCATTGTGCTAGCACCGATGCGAACACACAATCCAGTTATGGGCAATCATTGGACAATCTGTGCTCTTGGATTTATTTTAATCCCAAATGATTATTATACTCTTAATACTGTATGACTATACAACCTTTTTAAAATGTAATAATCTAATCTAAAATCGATAATAGATACGAGGAAGTTTTAAGATTAAAAATAAAAGATAGATAAAGATGACGCAAAGAACTTTAAGAGCCAATCGCAGATAAGAGATAAGTTTTTTATTTGTGAAAACTTTAATTTACAGCCGTCAATGAGAACACCTAGAAATTTTCGATTACATTGCTACGTGTCTTGTCAATCAAACGTGACATTGGCAGAATGTTTTGCGCCTAACTAGCGCAGATAAACGACAAATGAAAAAAAAAAAAAAAACATTTTTGACGTCTCTATCGATCGTTCAAAACAATTCAAAGTTTAATCGTTCAAATACATTGGATTTGAAGTAATATTTTTTAAACGATTTAATGGTGTATAATATTATTTAGATGTTTGTGATATTTTGTGTTACAAAATAATCTTAAATTTCGCAAAGATATTTGAAGACATCCGAGTGTAAAAGCTGCCTTATTCAACTCCAGGTTTGTGTTAAGATTCATTTACTTATAACCCGTATGTGTATCATCCCTTTATATCCATCAAATTAATTCATGAATGTTGTTTTAAATAATCTCTTTGTAACAAAATCTTTTATCTGTATCACTACATAGCATAAAACAAAGTCGCTTCCCGCTGTCTGTGTGTATGCTTAGATCTTTAAAACTACGCAACGGATTTTGATGCGGTTTTTTTTTAATATATAGAGTAATTTAAGAGGAAGGCTTACAATACATGCATAATATGGTAAAGAAACACTGATTCTTAGAGGATTCGAATGTGATGTCGTAAATAAAAAACATTTTTTGTCCTTACATTGCAAACGCTGACTGAACCCTACGAGATAGATCAAAATAAAGTACAGTATTGTGCACCTTAAAAAGGTCTTCAAATAAGGTCAATGGTATATGCCTATCTCTTAGGGATAATCCACAATAACAATTTTTTATATTTTAATTTTTACGAGAAATAATGGTTTATTTATGAAGCGATTTTAAGCAACACAGCATTAATCCTTAAACAATTAAATTTACCTTTAATATAGATCAATATGGCCCTGAATTGACTGAAAAATCTGTAATTGTTTTACATAAAGACAGTCTGTAGTATGTTTAGTATCAGTATTGCGTGCGAAGTAGGGGCGGGTCGCTAGCAATTAATAATTTACGATTTAAATTAAGATGAAAAAGAAATGTTTTTTTTTCTGTTACCAGGATCACATGACATCAAAGGAGATCTTTAGTAGGAGTTCTAATGCCTTGAAAGATAAAGAAAACTGAGATTTATCTAATCCATATGAATTTTGCGATGACAATTTCATTGTCATTCAATACGCCATTTTTTTTTCGAATCCCGATTATCCAAAATGTCGACCAATGATATTTCGAATATCATAGTTTATGTAAATCTCTCGACCAATGATAACGCGTCATTTGTCTTCCGTGCTGTGGTTTCTTGAAATTAGCTATAACAAATACCATAGCACTGTAATGGTCCCACCGACTACGTTCTGAGCCGGGGTGCGATCTCATAGGAGACACCCTCAGGACGAACGTCGCTCTCGAGCCCAAAAGGGTTCACCTTAAGGCAGAGTCTTAGCACTCGCCCCAACGTCGGTGACGCTGTAAAGGCCAGTAGGGCCAACAGCAATACACAAATCCAGATTAAAAAAAAAAACTGTAATGGTGCGATTCGTTATTATGACGTAGATTAAATATTAATTAACATATATCAAAGATTGATTTGAATGTCGAATTGTAGAAAAATATTAATGACCTTAAAAATAATTATTAAGTTTTTGTTCAAATTCAGCTTAGACAATATATAACCCTAGATGCGATTTCCTATATTTGAAGGACAACTCTGTCCGTCTGTTGCTCTTCCACTGTCAAACCACTGAACCGATTTTGATGAAGTTTTTAACGAAGCAAGGTTAAAATCCAAGGAACGACAAACTGACAACCAACTACTAAAAAAAAATTTTAACAAAAAAAAAACGACTTCAAATAAAACACTATTCTGAAACAAATTAATACGCACTAAAAAGTAAAAAAAAAAAACATAATTGCGTAGTCTTCTACAACTTAATAATGAACTTACTTTTTCTACTCATCAACATGTAGATACGATCTATGAGTTTACCACGCGGGAAGATAGGTACCTACCCACTTTAAATCAATTCAATTCTTTCAGTTGTGCCACGTAGGATGGGGAAGACACGAAGGAGATTGATTGGTACGGTTGAGGTAATGAACTCAATTAAATTTTGGACACTGGCATAGTAGTAGCAATTTTCTTGTGAATCCTTAACCTAGAACAACACAAACATAACAACTGTTAACAATAAGGTAAATTTAAAAAAAATAATAGTACTCTAAACTATATATAATAAGATATATCACTCAATTGGACTATTCACAACTTGATTTTATTAAATTGAATATATTTACACAAAGAAGGACAAAATGGATTAAACACAAACGTCAACAAACATTCAACATTTATAGGACGAGAGACTTTAGGAGGGAGAATGTCGTAAATGGGACGAAGAAGTTCAGTACAAAGGAGTAGGATATGGGTAACAGAACCAATTTAAGTATATTTATTTAATTACTAGCTTTCAAACAAAAAAAGAATCATCAAAATCGGTACACTCAGTCGAAAGTTCTGAGGTAACAAACATAAAAAAAAAAAACTTGAATTTATAACATCCTCCTTTTTGAAGTCGGTTGAAAAGCATGTCAATTCGTGGGTAATGTAAAGTGGTAAAGTAAATGATAAAACATTGCTGCACAATGTAATGTACCCGTAAGTGTATTTTTTGTTGGAGATCTTAATGAATAAATTGAGTATTAACAACACTATATAACTTTTTAATGCTAATAACCATCGTTGAAATGACGTCATCATCATCAGGTTACTAGTGCCGCAACCACAAAAAATGGTTTAAATTAAATCGTTGTTATTTAACTATGGTAAACTTAAAATTGAATTTAAAATCATAAAATTTATATCTATAATAATATTTTAAATGCGAAAGAAACTCTGTCTGTCACCTCTTTACGCTTGTTTGATATGGAGATAGTTTGAATCCTAGTGAAGGATATTATACGACGGGGTATACTTTGATGATGATTTGTGTGCCATAGATTTTTTTTTTTTTAATTTGCGCGGACAAAACCGCGTTTTCAGCTAGTTTAGCATAAAAGAAGGTTATAATTTAGTAAGTAGATTAATATTTTTTACATTTTTAATATGGCATTGACAAAAATCCAAATTAGTTTCAAAATAGCGTTGCAAAATATTTATAGAATAGAGAGCCGAGATGGCCCTGTGGTTAGACCGCGTCCATCTTAACCGATGTTTTCGGATTCAAACCCAGGCAGGCCCCACTGAATTTTCATGTGCTTAATTCGTGGTTATAATTCATCTCGTGCTCGGCGGTGAAGGAAAACATCGTGAGGGAACCTGCATGTGTCTAATTTCAACGAGATTCTGCCATATGTGTATTCAACCGCATTGGAGCAGCGTGGTGGAATATGCTCCAAAACCTTCTCCTAAAAGGGAGAGGTGACCTTAGCCCAGCAGTGGGAAATTTACGGACTGTTAATGCATGTATGTATGTTGCTAAATAAAAAATATTAATAGTATGGAATACTTAATCTAAAAATAAAAATTCGTAATATAATCTGTGCGTAAACTAAGAATTGTATGGCACTTATTTTGATAAGTTTTTATAACAAATGTTTTCTAAATGAGGTTTGTTTTTGCGGAACCCTAATAGATTAAAATACATACATACATACATACATATGTGTATAAAGACGTCATTGCTTTTCATAAAAAGCAAATAAGGGAAAAAACCCACCTGCAGCTCGACTAAACCTGATTGAAACCACAGACGTTTATGTCAGATTTTATCGTGAATAGAATTTATATTAACAATACTTTAGATTAATATTCAATTCTGTGTTGCCCTATTAATGAATAATTGGTGCTATTATTAAAAAGTAGAAGAAATATTATTTTATGCGTGACCGCGTTGGTTTGGTTCGGTAACTGCCCGGAGTCTTAGAAGTTGGTAAACTCCTCGGAAATTACGTAAAGCCGTTAGTTCTGCATCTGAATTATTTCTGATTTGGCGTTCCATTGGATTATGAGATTGCATCTGTGATTTTGCGCACACTTGTGCATTTTTTTTATTACGTTGCAAATGGTCGGGCAAATGTACCACCTGATGGTAAATAGTCACCACCTGCAAGCCCCCCGGTGTTGCAGATGTCCATGGGCGATGGTAGTCACTTTCCATCAGATGAGCCTCCTGCTCGTTTGTCACCTATGACATAAAAAAATCCTCCCATAGTCATTGGTGCCATAAGAAATTTAAATATGTCGCTATAAATCCAATGCGCCATAAATCTTGGGAACTAAGTAATTATGTCCCTTGTGCCTGTAGTTATACAACATTAACAACATTTTTTACAACAAACGTCTGTAAATTTCCCACTGCTGGGCTAAGGTCTCCTCTCCATTTGAGGAGAAGTTTTAGAGCATATTCCACCAAGCTGCTCCAATGCGGGTGGTGGATAAATATATGGCAGAATTTCGTTGAAATTAGACACATGCAGGTTTCATCACGATGTTTTCCTTCACCGCCGAGCATTAGATGAATTATAAACACAAATTTGGCACATGAAAATTCAGTGGTGCTTTTCTAGATTTGAACCCGCAATCATCGGTTAAGATGCACGCGTTCTAACCACTGGGACATCTCGGCTCTTCTACGCTTACTTGTATTTACACACACTCGTCAAACTGGAACACAAAAATATAAAGTGTTGCTACTTGGGGGTTGGATATGTGATGAGTGGGTGGTAGCTAATCAGACGGGCTTGGACGAAGGCCTACCACCAACTATAATATGTCCTGCGTGATTGGTCGGAGACAGTCTCCATTGAGATTGTCTCCCATGGTCAGGACAACATCATAATCATCCTAAATTCTTATCAAATTTTCATATATATATTTTTTATAAATACGTTAGTTATGTTAGGATTTATATTTGTTACACAGCCTTAATATCATGAGATGTATATATCTTGTACAGCGTTTAGTTGTTTCCATTTATGTCATATATCAGTTCATCAACCTCTGCAACCAGATTGCAGCCACTGCTGGTGATAGGCCTTTTATTTGTGGTACTTCTCAAGGTCTCGTGCTGGTCTTAATCAGGTTTAACGCACTATCAGAATATATTTGCCTTACTATATTACTCCAGAAGTTTCTGACGAGCTTTCTAGTAATTTTACAAGATTATATTTATATATAATGTATATTCAACAGATAATTTACGAAGAATCAAAAATAAAAAAAATTGACTCGTGATTTTTTCTAAAATTTAATTACATAGCACAATGTTAATTATATACAATTATATTTATATAGCGTTTGAAAAGTTAACAAATTACTTAAATCCAAGGTTTTTTGTTATCATATTCAATTGAGTAATATTTTTTTTATAATCTATGCGATCTTTGTTGTCTAATACGCAGTTTACAATTAATTATTTAAGAAACTATTTTTGTAATAGCAAATGTACGGTAAATGAAATTAATTGTGTTATTTCACAATTACCTGTTGTGGAGCCTTAGTTATTGAATAGGTCTGTAATATATTTTATGTAGAAATATTTCTTCTGTTAATCGTTTTAGAAATGTTACGAGATACTTTAGTGAATGTATAAATCATATTACGAAGAATTAATGGTGTACATAACATGTAATTCAATCTTTACTTGGTAGGACTTCGTACTTTGTGTAAGCCAGCCTGGGTAGATATCATCCATTCATGATTTCTACCGCCAAACAGCAATACTTAGATTATTGTGTTCCAGTTTGAATGGTGAGCCAGTTTAACTACAGGTACAAGGGACACGTCTTTGTAACATGAGTGGCCACTTATCATCAGGTAGCCCAGTCCGACTACCTAGGACGAGTATATAGCTAGACGACCGGAAAGACTTAAATAGAGACAGAAAATCTTAATCATTTTTAATTGGCCCGATCCAAAGTTTCAACCCAAAGACTCATCAGCCTTATAATATAAACTACTAGACGATCTGCGCGGTAAATAATTGTAGAGAGATAAAATCTATTAATTAGATTAAAATAGATTTATTTGAAAAGTATATCTACATATATAAATACCTCATATTGTACATTATGTAATGTGATTAGCTTGATTAAGATAAGACACGTTCGTTATAAGGGAAAATCTTCTAAGATAATTATTTGTAATTAATTTGTTTAAATTATTTTAAAAATATATTACAATTAATATTGGAGACGGTGTATTTTATCGGAACACATTTAGCCCCCACTTTCGGATTTCCGAATAAATAAAAGTAATTTTTTTTTTTTTTTTTAAATCTTTATTTGAAAAGAGGCTTTAGTCGCTGAGCGACTATGTCAGCCCCATAAATGTAAAATTACGTCTCACTGTTGGGCTAAGGCCTTCTATTAGAAGAGAAGGTTAGGAACAGATTCAGCTTTCTAAAAAAAACAGCGTTTCTCTCACTCCGTCTCATTATGTCATACTATTATTTCCCTCTCTGATGCCCAGGTTGGCCTCCCTCTGCGGGCCTCCAAGCTAGAGGAGTTCCCGGGATTCACAGAACCCCTACTCCCGGCGATGCTTACAGCGGGAAGAAATGTACGCGTAGTGCTGACGTCGTCTCCCCGTTCTTCTTCGGTGGAGCGAGTTTGTAAAGGAATTGTTCTAACACGCACGATCGGCGGCCTCCTTCTGTGACATTTCATTTTTTCAAAAAGAGACCATCCAGCACCTCTTGCTGAGAGATCTCCGTTGACTATCGCCACCTGGAAATGACTCTGGGAGCCCCAAGCGGCATACTCCATCTAGGTGTGACATACTGTGACCAAACTCACCACTCGTGGCAAGTGGCCATCCTCTCCTGCCATTCTATCCAGTTCACATATCTACCGAAGCAAACATGCCCGGTACGCACCTGCGTCAGGCTGAATGTTAATGTGCCGTGACTTTGCCCCACTTCACGGATCCTGACTGATGGTTACCGCTGGCTCTGGCTAACACCCGGAATCGGTACACTTCAACGAGCACCTCCCCCTGTTCCTCGGATGACTTGCAAGAAGCATCGGCGCCGTTCAGGAAATCGTATGGTAACCACTCAGCTAAGATTATCTGCGGTCTTCGCAGAACAGCCCTGTCTAGGATTCACCATTTACCTGAGCAATCTAACCTGCATTTTTAGGTATTGCATACTGTCAATTCCAGTTAAGTTGTGTTCCGGTTTGGAGGATGTTTGACAGTGACAGTGTAACTACGGCAACTAAGGTACAAGGGTCCTAACATCCTAGCTGCCAAGAATAATGGCGTGTTGAGAGATCGCTACCAACAAGGGATAGTTAATATTTCTCAAAGAGCACCGTTGTGCTCACCACCAAGTGGCCCATTAATCATCAGCTTACGATTATTAAATTTAAAAATCAAGATAAAAATATAAGTTTTTTTTTTTAATTTAACTAATATTATTTAAAAATATGTTCTATTTTTAAATATTGTTCATCGTTTTTTTTTTTAATTATTATTAATACTTTAAGGTTAATTTAAGGTCAAGAATTCAATAGTTTTGATCTTTGACAAGTTCAAACATATGTAAATAATTAATATATGTTTTTAAAACAATAGGATGTTACATTAAAAATTATTTTTATAATTTAAATTTTTTTTTTAATTATATAAAACGTCACAAAAGTGGCAATTCGCTAAAATCCGTCCATTTCCCACTTCCCATATTTCGGTATTGCTAGCACAATACATAATTTTAGCATTTTCTTTGAATTTAAATAATTAATAATATCAGTAAAGTGAAATAATTTAAATAATAAAATTAGATTTTAATTTCTAATTCGTTTGTTGTATTTGTTGGAAGTCATTCTGCATCGTTTCATATTAATTTATTAGCTGTCATCCAATTTAAGGGTTAGTATTTGTTTGAAAATGTCGGAAATTTAATATGACAGATTTATTTTGCCTATAATATTTAGGCTTTTATTAAATAAAATAATTATGGAATAATTATTTCTTTGATTTAAATATGGATATAATTTCCAATTAATTTTAGTGGTTATACTGGCCACACTCCCGCAATCTTTCAAGGTTTCAAGAACTTTCGATTTCGTTTTTTTTCCATTTTGACATCTTCGGTTTAACACCGAATTCAAACTTCAAATTCGATATACTGAATATATCGGGGAGTTACCTTAATAGTTGAGTTTCTTAATTTGTGATTGATTATTACTTCAGTGCTTTAACGGCATATATCTTTTCAGAATATATTTATAATGGAGTTTTGAAGTTTGATAAAACTTTATACAACGTATTTCTACCGACTTTAAAAAATTGTAAGTCTTTAATTCTTGTTTTTGCTTAAATGCGTTGGTTTGCAATTCAGAAAGTCGTAGTCATGTTTAATTTGTGATTTACAGTGATTTTTGACCCATTGGAATGTTTCTCCGGAGTTGAAATCGTCATTTAGAGTAAGTAGGACTTTAAACCTCCAAAAGGTAAATTACTGCTTACATCCCTCGTTAAAGGTATTTATCTCTTGGTTATTTACTTGATTATTGAACCTGTATATTTCGTATTGCAGGAGGTTTTTTTTTTTACCCACCACATGGATTTGAAATATTAAGTGTGGACGGCTGCAGTTTCCGGGTTGAGTGTGTCCAGATAGCTGCTGGTGCAACTCTAAGGATGGCATGCCTGTTCCCTTAGATATAAACAATATCCACGTGTAGCTGGAAATTTGGTGATGTACCCACTTTAATTTTTTATACAAACTTAGGTACACCGGTCTGGCGAACGGATCTTTGAATCGTCAGAGTCGCCTAAATTATAATGCATTGAATTTTCAAACATTCCTTTTATCCCAAGTGACCCACGCTGAGTCTAGCTGGCATATATTTTCTTAATTATCTATAGTACAAAAGCTGTAACTAAACTTATTGTAAGATTTATAAATTTTGGTTTCTACAATTAAATAGTTATATAACAAAACTGGTTTCTTCAAATCCATACCCACAGTAAAAAGGTAACAAGGATTTATAATTTTTTTTTTTTCATTCTTTGTAATTAGGCAGACCGGTGAATGGACTGAGTGGTAAGTGGTCACCATCGCCAAATGCTAGAAGAGCCCGGTGGTACTACTCGTTGATTTACAGAATGTTAATGAGTAACAACTTTTCTCTTCTTTTTTATGCTATTGGTGGCATATGAGCAGGAGGCTCACCTGATAAGAAGCGACTACCATCCCCTTTGAGAAATGTGTAGGTTCTTTTCTTGAAGGTTCTCAAGTCGTATCGGTTCGGTAAAACCGCCAGCGAAAGCCGGTTCCACAGAGTGGTTTTGTGAGGATAAGGCTGTTGTAGATTTTGCGTGCATCCAGATGATGCGAATGAGACTTCGAATTTTAACGCGATATCGGAAGGTGAAATTCAGCAGAATTTAATCATGTAAATTGACGATTCAAAATGATTACTTAAAATGAGATATATGAATAACTATTTGTTGCCCGCAGCGTCGCTCGTCGTTAAGGGGTCGGTCGTCAGCTCATCACAGTATAACGAAGACGTCCACAACTGGACAAAGCCCCCCCCAAAGATCTCCAAAAAAGCCGGTCTTGCTCAGATGTGTCGGCAATTTTGGCTTGCTGGTAGTTGGTTGTTACGTATAAAAATACCAAACTTTAATAAAATTCGGTTCACTTCAGCATTGGATAGACAGACGGGCAGAGTTATTTTCGCATTTATAGTATTAGCACAGATAATTTTATTACGGAACATAGATTTTGATCATTAAAACTACCAAGGTTAAAGTATTGTCGTTACAGCCGGTTATGCGACCATCGGTTCCGCAGTGATTTTTTTATGCGTTGAATATAATTTGGAAGCGATTAATGACTAAAGTGTTTATTAATTTATGTATATAAGGTAGTCTAACGAAAGATATAAACTAAACATGTATTACGACGGCCTGAAGCATAATTAAATGTATGTTATTTCGATTACAGGAAACTACCGCTTGCATAATTTAGTTAGTATATACATATATGTATATATAATAACAGCTGTTGCCCGCGACTTTGCTCGCGTCGAAAATTATTATATTAGAGAATCATTTAAAATATTGCGTTAATTTAAGAACTCTTTGTATACAACATTCATCATCCACCAGACTATTCGTAGAGCTCAAAACAGTCTTCTCTAAGGTCTACTAAGATTTGACCTTGTCCTTTATTAATTGTCATGGCGAAGCAGACTTTAAGCGCGAACGGTACTCTCTTGAACTTAAAGGGGTATTCTGATGGTATCAAATATATTCGTGGAATATACACTGTTTCTCCTTTAGCACATCCAGTGATAACTGTGGCCCCCTATGACATTAGGATGGACTGCCGTTACTATTTTTCTGGTGCCGTTGCATAATTTTTGAGATCTTAAATTCCTCAGTAATATTATTGGCACGCCAATAAACTTAAAATGACGAACTATCAAGACTAACTTATATACGAAATTTCAATCCCTATTTCAACCCTTAGGGGTAGAATATCCAGAAACACTTAAATAAATGTATTTACTCATTTCTAATCAGTCGCCCAAAAATAAAGCTTCATGTTACATTCGATGTGTACCGAAGACGACCATCGCAGTCATGGATGGTTTCCATTGCGTGATATATTAATATCATTCAAAAAAATCACTAGCTTATAAGGATATATACATCGAGGTTAACGAAACAAACTCAAGGCTGCACCAATAAAATGCTAATATTTACAAAAAAAAAACTCCGTAACTTGGCAGTGGAATGTAGGTAAAGCCGTTTGTTCTGTTCCTGATCTGTCTTGGATTATATATCCAAACGGATTATAAAGCGTTCATATTATTTTGACGGTCGGTTCGTAAAATATTCCACAGAAAAACAGTTTGAAAAATTATACGCGGTTTTATTAATGAGTCATCGTGATCATACTTAAAAGTTATTAAAAATAATTGTTTGTAAAAGTTCTGTTCTTGGTGCAGTGGTGATGGTTCGGTGGATAGAACGAGTGGATTTTAATTAAAGGTCGTGCGTTTGAATCCTTGTTATTTATCTTTTATGTTATTAATTGGTTTTTGGTATTTAAATCGTGTTCAGTGCACATCATGATGAAAACTCTATGTGTTGGATAATATTCCCTTTTAATGGGTCCACCAATCTACTCTGGACTACTTGGTAGAATTCGTTTCAATAGAGGACACCTTTGCCCACAAGTTCCTTTGTATTATTTAAATGGAATGTGAATTATTATAGAAAATGATCTGTAATTTTATTGTATTTTTTTTTAAGATTTTTTTTTTAATTTCAAGTAAATAGACAGATCTACAATTAGCTATCTAATGGTAAGTGGTCGCCACCACCCATAGACATTATCACTTTATTCCTTTTCCTGAAAATGCACCTCAAACCTACGATGCTATGTCCCTTGTGGCTGTAGATACACCGGATCACCAATAATACTAAGTATTTCAGCTTGGCGATAGAATATGTTATAAGTGGGCTTTACCCCAGGTAAGCACAAAGTTGTACCCCAAAGTAAATGTTCGAATAAATCATTGTACATTAGCCAAAGTTATATGTCATCGTTTATATTTTAAAGAAACAAGTGTACATTATTAAAATTACATTTAAATTTAATAAAATTCATTTCAATAATTAAACGAATTAATTTTTTGGTAAATGGTTGTATTTACAAGGTGATGATAAAAATTATATCACGGTATGATGTGATCGTTTATCCGTTCAGTCGTTGGCGGTAAACCGTTGGAAATAGACGCGTGACCGTTAAAATATATCAAATACATACATATATATATATATATGTGTATCAAATACATATATCGCGTATACGTGTTTTATCGATATAGTTCAATTGGAAAAGTCGTGCCGGTGAGTTTGTGTGCTTATTTTCTTTGGATAAGGTATTTCTATTAAACTTTTTTTTTTGTTAAAAAAAATTCTATTGATATAATTTTAAGTCTTTAAAGTTAAAATTATAATTATATTAAATTTATTTTGGTATTATATTATTATATGAAATATTGTAATTGTTCTTATATCGATGGATCATTATCTGTTTACTGATATTATTGAATTAAAAAAAAAAAAAAACAATATTTTTTAATAATTATATTTTTTGCAATAATTATGAAAGAATATCTGTGGAAATATAAACTTTTTTTTTCTTTGGATTATTTTTTTCAATAAAATTAATCATCATTTTTTATCCTTAAAAAGCCTAAGGGCGATTTCATCAAATATTTTAATGATATTTAAAAATAATACATACCAAGTATGATTGAGGTAAATGTATTACCGGAAATAAATATGGATTGTATTGAAAATGACCAAGATTCCATTTATTTGTTTATATTCTTTGATTTAATATTGTTGTTGATTTGGTAAGAAGGTAATCTTTACCTATGATTACGGATTACCCAGACGAGCAATGAGTTGTCATGTGTATAATTTGTGCTTATAATTCATCTCGTGTTTAGTGAAGGAAAACATTTTGAACTTACATGATTGTGTCTAATTTCAATGAAATTCTGCCACATGTGTATCGCCAAACCATCATTGCATAGAGGTGGAATTAGGTCTAAATCAATTTCTCAAGGAGCCTTAGCCAAGCTATAGAACATATTGAGGCTGTAACTTTATTTAAATTTTTTTATGAACAGCTTATAAAAGCTAGTGATTTTTTTTTGAGCAATGTTTCGTAAATATTAGTTTATCCAAATTAAAAAAATATGGTATATTTTTTTAAATATTAAACTTGTAAGGAAGCGTTTCGTGAGTTGATTTACAGAACTCTTATTAAAAACATAAGAATTGATATAAATTACTTTATGTAGATAAATATGTTCAATTTGAGGTCCTAGGTTCAAATACGGATACGAAATTAACAAGACGTAGTTAGTAAGCTAAGTATTTTATTTGTATGATATGCGTTTCATTTGGTGGTAGGCCTTTGTATGCCCGTCTGGATAGGTAACTAGGTAAGGTAATAATACCCTAGAAGTTATAATTTCTTTTCTAAGGTTGGTGGTTTGCCAGTCTCCCTATGTCATTTAAATAATAAAATAACACGAAATAAGTTAAAGTTATTTTAAATTTTCGTAATACATATAACTCCAATTAAAAATGACGACTAAGATATATTTACATAAACGAATGTGAAATATTGGCGCGCTTGTAACGACGGCTTCGTAATTTATGAGCGTATATATTTGGATTTAAGTTGATTTTTATTACAACCTAACCTCCTTTAAATTTAGGATTTATTAGTGTTCTCCTTCGCCACAACTTGATGTTACTCGTACAGTCGAATACAAAAATGGAAAACAGAATATACTTTATTCAAGTTGGCTCAACGAGTTGGAAGGTTAAATTGATTTTGATTATAAAGCTACGTATACTCTTTTTTTTTTTTTTCTCGCTGGAAAAACGTGTTACGCGCTTCCCCCACGTGATGGAAAGTGTGGGAGTGTGTGGGACTCCCCGGAGCCCTGGACGCCGAGTGCGCCCAAGTACGCCGGGTTTACCCACTAAAAAACCAGTGGTACCCTCTCCGTCTTTCGGCGGGCGCCACGGGATCGCTTACGCATGCTACCGTGACGCCCTGACGGTCGGCCCGCTTATGCGGCCCTCCAACACTTAGAGGGGGTTCTCGGGGTACTGAGAACGCCCCCCCCCCCACCCTAGTCACTGCGACATCTATTGAGGCGGGGGGAGAAGGTGCGCGTAGCACATCTTCCGATTTTATTTCGAGCTTGATTAATCTATGATATTTTGGAAGTAAAATTAAAGCGGATATAAGTAGTTAAGTGTTACAGTTTTGTATTACAAATAAATATATATTACTCATAAACTCTTAATACTAAATCGTAAGAAATACGTAGATCTAACTTTTGTTTATCTTTATTCCTACTTCGATTGGAATGGGCTATACGTTCAGAATGTATATCCTACCGAAAAGAACCGGCATGAAACTCAGTAGTTACTATTTTTCGTCTTATACATGTATATATGAATATACTGTAGAATTATATTTATATATCCTGTATGTCATCGATCAGTGACTCCGGGCGCTGCTATGCATACCAATATTATAAATTCGAAAGTAGCTCTGTCTATTTGTTATGTTTTCATGGCTAAACCACGGAACCGATTTTGATGATATTTGGTTCGAAGCAAGCTCGAGTCCTAAGGTCGGATAACGGTAAAATACTTAAGGAGTTTTTATTATAAACAGAATTCCACGCAGGCGAATCCGCGGGTTCAGCTAGTCATTTATATAGTCCTATACAGTATAATAAGATTTATTTACTTATGAAATAAAATGGGTTTTACATTTAGTTAGAGATAAAGATCGAAGATTTTGATAGAATGTCTGCCTTTCTTTATGAGGGATGTACTCTGTGAAGTCAATAGTTTGATATTAAAAGTTTGTAGAGTATATTTGTCTCGGTCGTCTGGTAATGGCGGCAAAAAGCACACAGACAGACAGAGTTACTTTCGAATTTATAATATTTATATAGATTCCAATAGTGGCAGTGAAATAAATAGACGTAATAAACAAACCATGACCTTGAATGGACAACATTGGTTAACTTTCGGATTTGCAGTTTTTTACGTTAGAAAAACGTGTATACAATGAACTATGATTCTCCATAATGTTGTAATGACTAGATGCCGCCTCGACGGTGCAGTTTAAGCTAAATTAAATCCGGTATTATTTATTTAGAATATCTTGGGTTAAAAAACAACTTTTAAATTGGAGAACATACAAAAAAAAACTTGTTTTTTTCTAGCTAGGAATGTTGAAATTCTCGGCTTTTCTCAACTATAATTTTCATGTGTTAAACATATAGACCTTCCTTTTGAAACACTCTGGTTATTGATGAAAATCGCATTCGTTCGTTGCGTAGTTTTAACGATATAAACGTACAGACGGCGGGAAGTAACTTTGTTTTATACTTATTAAGATGATTATTTCAATTACATTTTCCATATTTCCATTTTCGTTTTGTTGTGGAATAAAGTATACAACGTCAGAATGTTTACAGACGTCGCAAAAGACGCGTGAAATCTTTATGCAAAGTAATTAATCAAACATTTGCACTTAAATTGTTATTTTATAAATCGGAGGTCGCTCAGAGCTGAGCTGCCCTTCGCGCTTGTGTTCAAGGCTGTTTAACCGCTGTGTGAAGATTTATTCCTTCATCAACCGGATGTGGGTAGACATCATACAGGTCAGACGAAAAAAATATTAACTCACTACTTTTTTTAATGATATAGTTTGGCGGACGAGCATGTGGGCCACCTGATGGTAAGTGGTCATCACCGCCCATAGACAATGGTGCTGTAAGAAATAATAACCTCGCCTATTAAATTCCTTACATCGCCAATGCGCCACCAACCTTGGGAACTAAGATGTTCTGTCCCTTGTGCCCGTAGTTACACTGGTTCACTCAGCGGTTTGTAGGGTGAGTGAGCCAACAAGGAACTTAACTTAGTTCCCAAGGTGCATTGGCGATGTAAGCAATGGATAAAATTGTTAGCAATTACGCGCTGCGCTGCGCTGTTGGCAGCACCAATCTTTATGTGTGGTGATCACTTACCATCAGGTGACCTATTTGCCAATCTAGATACCAATCTTTTAAATCCATGAATTAAATAAAACTTAAAACAGCGGCGTCATCTCTTCGGTGGGCGTTATGGGATCGCTTTCACCCACCTCACGCGTTCAAGGCCCCAGGGTCACTAAGCGTATCTATCTTTAAGCCCCGGGCATCGGGGCTGTGGGAGGGCCAAGACGACGCCTTCGTTGTCTATACCGAGCGGGATCGGCCCTTTCCCGTTCCCACTCCACCGTCTCCTTCTGGACCATGACAGTCTCTCAGAAGGAGGCTACGGCCCTCCACGCCGATTTTCAGAGTATAGCCGACACGATTGTTCACAGGGGGAGATCTAGTCCAACCTCGCGGTCCAGATTTTGCCTCTCCCCGTTCAATGAAGGTCACGCCTCCAGCGTATGGTGAGGCGGCGGACGCCCAACAATTTGATTTACCAAAACGGGTGCCCCGTAGAGGGCCATCGATCGCAAGACACCGGCATAGAGATGGCGAACTGTCTCCGTTGTGCTGGTCCCTAGACTACGTAAATCTTTTCGAAATGTTTAAGCGTCATAATTCTAGAAGTTTCGTTGTGACGTATACATGATGAAACATATAATTAATTTACTTGAATCAACAATCGTCGTATCGTTCAATAGGATTGCGAAAGAGAAATTGCATTAGTACGATACTATTGATAATCATTTATTTTATTAATAAACAATTAATAATCTGTGTTTTATCATTAATACAAGGAAATGAAATATATTTTACGAGCTGTGCCCGCGAATTCGTGCGAAATAATATTTAACAAAAAAAGTTATTGTTATAGCCTAATTTACTACTCATTACATCAGCTGTTTGGCAGTGAAAGCCTCGTCAAAATCGGTCCAGCCGTTCCAGAGATTAGCGGGAACAAACACACAGACAAAATTTGAAAAAAATGTTAATTTGGTATATGTACCGTGTATACATACATATGCATTTAGTAAAAAGCGGTTATTTTAATATAACAAACAGACACACTCCAATTTTATTATATGTATAGATCAAAATAGACTCTTGTGAAAGTCTAATTACTCTTTATTCAAGTGGGGTCATAAAAGCACTTTTAATCGTCATGTTACAGTATTGAATTCAATGCAAGAAACCGGTTCGAAATGTAGATTCTGTCCAGAACAAGGAACTCAAACTCCACACCGATTAAATTGATAATTTTTTATTTCATCAAATTATTAGAATTTATTTTGTATGGAAATACGAATGTTAGCTCCATGACTTTTATGATTTGTACAAAGCCTTTTATCAGTTAATAAGCCTTATATGGTAAAGTATCTTTTTGAACAAATAATCAGTTAGAATTGCTTATAAAATATAATAAAAAGAGATAATAGGAAATAATGACAATAAATTAATAATTGATTTTCTCATTGATCTGATTTAATTGCGACAATAATCTTCTAGAAGTTTCTATAAGTTTCCGTAAGTAGATTTCAACATGAAAAAGTGTCTACTTTCCAATTCCTCCACGAAATATGTAGTCAAAGGTCAAGACAAAGTTTAAAATAATTATTTAATATAATGTAATATTACACTTATTGATTGTCAAGGAAAAAAACCTACCTACTGGGTCGGAAAGACACACAACACCTCACTCGAGAAGAACCGCCGGAAGTAACTCAGCAGGAATATTCCTATTTTTATTTTTTTTATGTTAGTCTTTAAAGCCCTAAAGTTAAGTGTCTGTAGTTACACTGGCTCACTCGCCCTTCAAACCGGAACAAAATATTACTAAGTATTGCTGCTTAGCAGTAGAATATCTATCAAATATCTGTGGGCTTACATAAGCCCTACCACCAAATATATTTTTTATATATCAAATTATAAAATAGTATCACTATTTACTTTATATACTTTATTAATTTAAAAAAAATAGTATCGACCGAGATTCATATTAGGTTCCGATAAGAACCGGCACGGAACTCAGAAGTAACTCTTTTCCAACATTTGAGACACTATGTTTTTTTAAATATAGTATATCCTGAAAGTCAACAAGCATATAATATTGTAATACAGCTGTTTCGTTGTAGACATGACAATGACGCGGTGTTGCATTTAAATCAATGATTTTTCCTCGTGATGCTTAAGGTTTCAAACTTTAATGACACATAATGAATTAATAATAAAAAAGTACTCATATTGTTAAATGTGCAGAATAATATACCTACTATATACTAATGTATTCAAAATCAAAATATACTTTATTCAAGTAGGCTTTTACAAGCACTTTTGAATAGTCATTTAACGAATTATATAAAGTAAAGCTACTACCGATTCGGAATGTTGATTCTACCGAGAAGAACCGTCAAGAAACTCAGTAGTTACTCTTTTCAAAAATTAATTTATTTCCTCGTCGGATTTGGGATGTTTTTTATTTAAGAAATCTCCATTGTATCCGTATCTCTTGTAAAAGTTTTGAGGCTTTAGGCCCGTGTGCCTTCCTCTGAATAAGGCCCCGGACTAATTTAATAAACATAAGGATATCACCAAATGTAAGGATTTTTAATAAATTCGTTTATGCAGGGCTTTTAGTTGGTGGTAGGGCTTTGTGCAAGCTCTACCGAGTACTCCACTCATGAGATATACCGCCGAACAGTAATACAGTATTGTTGTGTTCCGGTTCGATAGGAAAGTGTCACTACAGGCACAAGGGACATAACATCTTTGTTACCAAGGTTGTTGTAAGATGTGTAAGAAATGGTTAATCTTATATATGACCACATACCATCAGGTGGCCCACTTGACCATTTTCAAAGGTACACTCATAAACAACAGGTTATTTGCGAAGTAATTTTCTTCAATTGATTATTAATACTCGTTTAAATAAATATGTTAGTTTCCTTGGACGTTAGATATAGATTAAAATGGTTTCTTAATCGCATAAATAGTTTAGAAGATATCACCGAATTCAATTTACGTGCAATAAAGAAAAACGTTCTCTGCGAAATGGAACGGATTTTACGAATTAAATTATGACCAAGGTCATGTGAGAACCTCACATTTGAATGAGACCGTCGAGAAATTATAATTTGAAATGAAATAGATTTTTCTGTTATTTCACATTTGTCCAACTTGTCTTCTTTTCCTTCTGCCCTTGTCTCAATCTTTTTGGGGGGCGCAGCATGTTCCTTCCATTCTCCTCTATCATTCGTCATCTGATCGGTCTTATCCATCTCTCTCAAATCCTCACACACTCCATCCATGTTTTCTTAGCGTTTTCTTAGTTTTCCCTCCTTCCCTCTATTTTGGTGTCATAGTCGTATACTCAAAATAAAACGTCAAAAATTTCGATAGTTTATGACATTTCGGTTAGGTTAGAGTTTTTATAATTAAACTTTAATAAGCTTCGTTAGATCATAATCTACTTAACGTAACGTAACGCGTCAAATTATAAGCAATATGTTACAGTTCACAATCTCGCGAGATAGATTATAATCTAACGTTATTTACAATTTAACGACGACGTATATACTAATTTATAAACAAACGTCATAAAATAAATATGATTACTCAATATTTTCCTGCTAAATGTACTTTTCGTTGTCTACGTCGCGCGTGCGCGTGTGAACACTTCAAAGAGTCGTAAATTTTATTTCGTCATTAACTTATTGCAGTAACCGATTAATTAAATACAATAAAATATATATTAATTATTTTAACGATTTAACGATGTACTTGTAAATATACCAATAACTTGTAATTTTCTTCTGTTGAATTCTGGATGAAATCGGTTTAAAGCGATACAGCTTCTGTAAAATGTAATTTGGTGTCATCAAATTATTCGGTTTAAAGTCTTAATGAAATTATACAAAGGAAAATTTAAAATATAAATACAATCATACTGCTGAGACTAACGTCTCTTCTCCCTTTGAGGAGTACGTTTGCAGCTCATTCCACCACGCTGCTCTAAAGCAGGTTGGTGAATTTATGTGTCACATGTTTCTTCACGAGATGATTTATAGAAACTAAAAAATTAAACTCAAGAAAATTTTAGTGGTAAATTCCCGGGTTTGCGATCTATTTGTGTAAAAGCGAAATGCCACTCACTGATTAATCACGAAATCTCAGAAACTATAACAACTACAAATTAGAAAGGTAACCTTTCCTTGTTCCTGGTAAAGGTTCTTTATAACGAACGTGTTTTACGAAACTCCACTTCGATGGGGGTAAAACGTTGGTTGGACGTTTGTGTATTGTAAATTTCGCGCGCGTAAAGCCGAAGGTTCGACTTGTATCATTGTAGATATATAACAGGTTATTTGTTAGGTTAAAATTTCAATATAAATAATGTCGTGAAGGCGATAAAATGATCGGTCACATTTGTCCGTGAATATGTTATAATATGCACGATCAAAATTGACCTTAGATGTTAGATTTCTAGGTTAAGAACACGCTTATAAACTAAGAAAACTTTTCGTTCGTATATAACCGTACTTTATATTTTGTGTTCCGGTTTAATGTATTAAGTGTTCATGAGGTTTTGGAGATATCATCCTAAGGTGTTTGGATGTGGTTTGTTTGCTACACTAGTTTGTGAAGTTCATCCGATACGTGCAGGTTGCCTAACGATGGTTCAACCATTGTTCTTTATGTAAGTTTCATTAGGTATTTAGTAATTCATGTAGTTACGACGTTTTGAAGCGCAACTTCTCGTTTAATTTGTTATGTTTTCGTCATGTTTGTGACGTGTCTTACTTATTTATTTCGGTTCCAGTATGCTTAGATCAACATAGATACTGACGCTTAGGGGTCTATTCTACTAACATTTATTTATTTATATTTCAAAGCTGTATACATATCATTACAGGACATGGTTGTCCTAATTCGATATTACAGCACGTTTATTAACAATGTTTGAAATAAGTCTCTACGTTATATATGATATGGTCCAAGTGGCTGTAGTTGTGAGTTCACTCAGGCTTCAATAAAACAAATCCACCCTGTCGGCTATGACGTTGAGGGGACGGAACGTGCACATAACATGTAAGGATTATGATGATACCGACAATGGCGCTGTAAGAAATATTAACCATTCCCCACATCGCCAATGCGCCACCAACCTTGGGAACTAAGATATGTCCCTCGTGCCTGTAGTCACACTGGCTCGCCGGCTCAAACCGGAACACTACCGAATACTGCTGTTTGGCGGTAGAATATCTGATGAGTGGGTGGTACCTACAGCCTCTAATTCCCCACTGCTGGACTAAGGCCCCTCTCCCTTTGAGGAGAAGGTATGAAGCATATTCCACCATGCTGCTCCAATGCGGGTTGGTGGAATACACATGTGGTAGAATTTCGTTGAAATTAGACACATGCAGGTTTCCTCACGATATTTTCCTTCACCGCCGAGCACGAGATGAATTATAAACACAAATTAAGCACATGAAAATTCAGTGTTGCCTGCCTGTTACCCGAAATCATCGGTTAAGATGCACGCGTTCTAACCACTGGGCCATCTCGGCAGTAATTCTTTGGTGAATTCGAATTTTGAAATATATAATTAATGTTTACATATTTAGAGAACAGCGTTACTATATCTGGACATATATATATTTGTAGTGATTCAATTGGTATCTATCTCGAAGGCCGAGATCGATTTAAGCAAGGCCATCATAGATTCTAACTTTTAAATGGTCATTAAGACAGAAGGCGCAGTGTTCGAGGTGATCGATTCATGGATTACGATTTTAATCCGTCTGCCTTCCAAGCAAACGTTGCTCGTATGTAGCGTCAATAGCGCAATGATTCACGGGCCGCCCAGCGATGTAAAGAGTCGCAGGATCGATCCTGAACCCTTGGACTACTGTCGTCCCCACTAACACAAGTGATAAGCTTAAAAGGAGGGGTAAATAGGAATATTAGTAATTCCTTAATTAATTTGGGGCACTGATAATATTCTTTTTTTTTTTTTTAAAAAAGACTAATACGCGTTTAAGTTTTTAATGGAGTTATTAAATAATATGGTAGTTATACAGTTATATATTAGACATAAATAACAAAACTTAGTATTGTTGTGATCCGGTTTAAAGAGTGATTGTGACAGTGTTAAAGTTATACATGGATCAGTAGCTTGTGTATGTAATTGAACTAATTATATAGTTTTAATTGAACTTTTTGATATTTTGTAATGTATATATCACACAAAACGAGATCTCTGAAGCTATAGGTAGGAATAACTTGAAACTAAGCATATTTATTGCTTTCGAGACGTACACTTAGAAAGTACTAGCTGAACATGCGGCTTTAACTTCGCGAAATTTATTAAACTTGACTTTCAGCACACAAAATATCAGCCTACATTTAGCCTCGCTCGAGGGGTGAATTATAAAAAAAAGGTCCCTTTTCGGGACTCAAAACTATCTCCATAAAAATCTAATCAAATCAAAATATACATACTTTATCCAAGTAGGCTTTTACAAGCACTTTTGAATCGTCATTTAACAAACTATTTAAAGTAAAGCTACCACCGGTTCGAAATGTAGATTCTACCGAGAAGAACCGTCAAGAAACTCAGTAGTTACTCTTTTTCAACATCTAAAAATACAGTTATGTTAATTAAATACAATTATATATGAATGTTATGTCTCCTGCCTGGAAGTCAACGAGCATTAACTCCGCGCTTTTTTATCATCTATATAATCTTGTATCGAATAATATGCCTTCTTTACCAATGTATTTTTTACAATTGACTTGAATCTATGAAACGGCAAAGTTAAAAATGTCTGCGGAATTTTATTATAGAAGCGGATACCTTGCCCCAAGAATGATTTATTGACTTTGCGGAGACGGAAACTTGGCGTTCTAAGCTTATCCTTACTTCTTGTGCACATACAATGATTATCACTGATTTTATCAAAGTGTGAATCCATACTAAATTTAATCTAAATCCGTGCAGCGGTTTTAGCGTGAAGAGGTAACAGAGTTACTTTCGTATTTATGGTATCAGTATAATTTTGGTAATTTCAAATTTAAGAGAGAATATGCAGGGGGAGGGTTATTTAAGAACGTACTCATTCCTTAAAGGCCGGCAACGCACCTGCAAGCCTCCGGTGTTGGGCCATGGGTTGGTCATGATCACTTTCCATCAGGTGAGCGTCCTGCTCGTTTGACCCCTATAACTTAAAATGAACCGTACGAAGTTGGGAGGTACAGCTAGTAGAAAATAAATAAATATATTCAATTTTGTATTATATATATATATATATATATATATATATGTATGTATTTATTTATGTTTATAGTTAGATGTATATTATGTGTATTATTATATTTTATTTACAGTATGATATATAATTTATAAAATTATTGTACCCCTTCCCTAATTAGTTCTACAACCAGTCCTCTGTCCAAAGGTTGCCTGGAAGAGATCGCTGTTTTAGCGAGCGCGTGTTGCATTCGTGCAACTTTTAAATGTTAATTCTTAGATATAATATATTTAAGTGTTGGTGCAATAAAGCATAAATAAATAAATGCAATTTGTAAACATAGTGAAAGGCGGACATCGTAATGATAACTCTAGTTTACTTGCGATACCATGGGGTTGAATATTACACAAACCGTTACGACATTATTCACCTAGGTAATGAATACTTTAACTAGGTATTTATTTCTGAGGAAATTAGGTGAGCCCGTTCATTTGGTTGACAGCTCAGATTTAATATAAATAAATAAATTATAAATATTGGACAACATAACATACATTACTCTGATCCCAATGTAAGTAGCTAAAGCACTTGTGTTATGGTAAATCAGAAGTAACGACGGTACAAACACCCTGACCCAAGACAACATAGAAAATTAAAGAACTTTTTCTACGTCGACTCGACCGGGAATCGAACCCGGGACCTCGGAGTGGCGTACCCATGTTAACCGGTGTACGCACTCGACCACGGAGGTCGTCAAATAGGCGGACGGGCGAATGGGTGACCTGATGAGAGTGATGACCACATTGATAGACCATATGACCAATCTCAAAGGAGAAGATCAAGTTAAACTACTTGGCTGTTATAGTGTTGCGTACAGTTTGTCTCCGCGTTGTCAACTAAAACGCACTTGCACATCACTTACGGTCAAACTGGTCGGCCTTAGGCTACCACGACCGTGACCAGCATGTTTGAGCGAGGTAAAATGATGTATATCTATTCATCGCGACATGTTTTAGTATTGCACATAAGTATATTGCAAATAAAGAGTATTTCTTTTAAAATAATTTCGCTAAATCGAGTTCACGAATCAAACAAAATCAAATTCACGAATACGAAATCGAGAGTTCTTTTTTTAAATAAAAACGTAACCCCGAAATGTAATAATCAGTTCTATTTTTAAATGCGCCGATTGATTTTATTGAAAATGCAATCAAGAGTTTTTTTGAATACATACTCAACTATGATATTTAGATTTTGATACTGATGGTACATGATATTTACATCCTATGATTGTTCTTTTTGTAAATGCACAAAATTTTCAAATGAATCGTGGTCTTTTTTTTTTAAATATACCCAATCCTTGATATGCAGGAATAACTAAAATTCCTATTTTGCACTCGAATGACGTGTAGAACTGTTAGAAGTTTGTGTATGTCACAGAAATCATGACCGAACAACCGTTGAGTTAATGAGAATTAGGTTTGATAAGGATACACATGGTACTACAAGAAACCTTCACGCGAGTGTCCTTAACTGTACAATTTTTAACTCAAAGGCATTGTAAACGAACTCATGAGAAAAATATTTATCTATTTCAATAAAAGAAGGAGTAAATGTAAACAAACCATAGATTTATATATTCCATGCGATTCACTAATAGTTCTGTTATTATACTGTGCAAACACTTCTTGATAAATATATCTTTATTTATAATACAACACTATTGCACTTAACTTCTTCTTTTTCCTGCCTTTCTCCCAAATTATTTGGGGTCGGCGCATTATGTCTTTTCCTTCCATTCTCCTCATCCTCTGTTATTAACCATCTGATCGTCTACACGCTCCATCCACGTCTTCTTAAGTCCTCTTCCCCTACATCTCTCTTCACCCGTATTCATCACTCTTTTGGTGTTGCGTTTTTCTTCCACTTATAATTTCAAAATTGCAATAATAATGACATTGAAAACCCCATTTTTTCACGAAGCCATATTGAATATCATAGATTATATGTCAATTCAAGGTCAATTTTGTTTATTTATCTTAAATCCTTATCCTATTAGGACAGGCGAAAGCAATGATAAGTTTATTGTAATAGAAATTGATCGTCTTCAGGATGAAGTAATTTCACTAATGTATTGATGTCGCAATTGTTTTCCGTTTGGACATAATTGCTTTTTATTATAACAGTTAGCCACATAACCAAGCGTTATAAGGCTATGTTCAGATGACGAAAATTTAACGGTCGATTTCGACTGGCGTCTTTAAATTAGAACATCTGTGTGTAATAATGGCGACTGCACGCATGCTTTTAATTTTAGTGGTATACACCCGTACAAAATTGAGCGTCTAGTATTTTATAAGAATATATCTGTTATCGACAAAAGTTTGGAAAGAAGTTGCTCTTGCTACATGTTACGTGTGAAATGACAGACACGATGAAATTAATTAGAAAAGTTTGAGTAAAATGAAATGATAAGAAACAAAATTGTAATTAAAAATCCAAAGTCGACTAAAAGAAGAGTAACAAAAAAAAATGTTTAAATAATCTTATATAATATAAAGAATCTGAGTGACAGATAAAGAGAGGGAGAGGTCATCTGGAGGAGGATAACGCTTTTTCCTCACTTGATGATTTCTGGCAGTTCACTCTAAGTAAGTCGCGTAAAAGAACTTCGTTCCAAAACTGATCGCACTTATGACCCGAATAAATACATAGAACAGTAAAAAATTAAAAGAGTTCAACAATCGTAACGGAAAACAAGAATTTGATCTTGATTTTGAAATGACGTCATGTCCCGATGAACTCGTGAAGGTCTGATGCGTCGGAACTTTCCAACGATCTGACATTGACACGGTTTTGAACTTTAAATTCAATATATTATATAACTAGTTGTCGCCCGCGGCTTCACTTGCGTTTTAGGGGATCGGTTGTCATGTTTTAGGCAAAAACAGTAGCCCCTGTCCTTCCTTGGATTTCAAGTTTGCTTCGTACCAAATCTCATCAATTACGGTTCAGAGGTTTGGTAGTGAAAGAGCGACAGACAGACAGACAGAATTACTTTGGCATTTGTAATATTAGTATAGATTGTTGACTGACGGTTTCAAATTTTAATTGTAAAAATATACTGCTTTTTCAGGACCACTGAATTTTCATGTGGTGAAGGAAAACATCGTGAGGAAACTTGCATGTGTCTAATTTCAAAGAAATTTTGCCACATGTGTATTCCACCAACCCGCATCGGAACAGCGTGGTGGAATATGCTCCAAAACCTTCTCCTCAAAGGGAGAGGAGGCCTTAGCCCAGCAGTGGGAAATTTACAGGCTGTTAATGTAATGTAATGTATAGTACCTATTTAAATGGGTTTGCGCGATACCCTACCAAGGAAAATTGACCATTGCCCTAGAATAGAATGCTATGAGACCATTTGACGAGTTCTTCTATGTGTGTATCCTTGTTACAGATATGGCGCTAACTGATCATACAGATTTGAAAATGACCAAAATACTCGAACACAGCGATGTGGACAAAAATGCCGGATCTCAGATACAGAAGCTGTTTTCTGGTTCGACAGTTCTCTTAACCGGCGGCACTGGATTCCTCGGAAAGCTGCTGGTGGAGAAGCTTTTAAGGTATTTTTCCGATACTTTCTTATATAATTTACAACGAAATTGAAGACGAAATGCTTTGTCGTTTTTTTTAAAGGTTTTCTAAAAGCCATTTCAATATCACTTGTCAAAATAGTCAAATTTCTTTTCGTATGTACATTGAGTTACATTATTGATAGTTACCTTGCAAACTGCCGTTAACGTACATACAAATTTATTAGGATTCTTAATCTACGTACCTAACAAAATTGAATACAAAAAAAAAAAAACAAATATATAACATTGACATTTACAATAAAAATTACATAATTAAAGATTCAGCCATGGAATGTCGTGCTCTGAAATAGAACTAAGTCAACATTTATACTGAAAATGTCATTTCAATAATATATTTTAACAAGTTGATTACCATTATTTAGAAGTGAAAGCATTGGATTTGGACGATTTCGCGAATTACTCTTTAAATTTTATATAACAATTCGGGTTAATAAAAATATCACGAGCACTTACGGATCATTTTATAGCGAGTATTTGTGCTACAGGAAATTAAATTATGGTTCTTAATATTGTAACTAACTTAACTCGTCTCTTTCATTATAAAATCGAAAACAAAATATGCTTCATTCAAGTAGACTTTTTCAGGTAGTCTTCAATCGTAATTTCACAGAATTGTTTTAAATGTAAACCTACCACCGGTTCCGAATCTAGATTCTAAAGAGAAGAACTGACAAGGAACTCATTAGTTACTCTTTTCCGACACTTACATAACATAACATAATCAGCCTGTAAATTTCCCACTGCTGGGCTAAGGCCTCCTCTCCCGTTGAGGAGAAGGTATGGAGCATATTCCACCACGCTGCTCCAATGCGGGTTGGTGGAATACACATGTGGCAGAATTTCGTTGAAATTAGACACATGCAGGTTTCCTCACGATGTTTTCCTTCACCGCCGAGCACGAGATGAATTATAAACACAAATTAAGCACATGAAAATTCAGTGGTGCCTGCCTGGGTTTGAACCCGAAATCATCGGTTAAGATGCACGCGTTCTAACCACTGGGCCATCTCGGCTGACACACTTCCGACACTTAAAATACAAATATTACCTTGTATTTTTTTTTTAACAAACGGTTTGAATTTATGTATTGTCAAAGCAAATATCTGGGGACTTTTATTACAGAAACGCATACATTGCCCCAAGGAGGTTTTATTGACTTTGAGTCGGGAACTTGGCCTTATATAATACTTACTTCTCACGCGTATACGAATTGTTGTTAATTACAATGTGTTCCAAATTTAAATGTATGTTTTATTGCATTTAACAATATTGTTTAATAGATTATCCCAGGTAAGTGGTAATTGTATGAAATCGCGATAAATCTTTAGTTGAAATATATAAATGACGTAATATTATTTTAACGCAAGAGTTTATTTACCTTACGATGTTTTTTAATAGTATTTATATTCTTAACTTTCATAATTATTTTATAAATAAATTAATTATGTCTGAGAATTTTATTTATTTTTATGATATGTACAGGATGTTAATTGTCTTCGCACACTATTGTTAGTAAATATGAAAACGTAATAAACACCATTTTAAATACTGAAGGATATCCTTTGGTGTATAAGGTTAATGTGTTTTTAACACAATAATCACATTAAGTCTCTTAAACTCAATAGCAATTATTTAGTTACTTAAAACATTTAAACTAGAACCTTTTATGTTGCGGTGGTTTAGCGTTGTACTGTGTGGTACCACTGATCATATATTCAACCGCCAAACAACAATATTTAGTATTAGGTCCTTACATATGAAATTGGCGTTTTGTCGTACTGACCTCTTTGATCTGGAATATCTCCTCTTTGGTTAAGAATTCCAAATTCAAATTTATAAATTCATGTAGCTGGTACGTTTGAGTTTTGAAAACAGTCATTCATTTGTTTTTTTTTTCTTTATTTTTTTTCTCTGGCGTCGCTTCTTACCGTACAATGGAAAACATGAAATGTCGGTATATTTAAGAGTACGAGATCTACCGTGGCACCGGTGCTGCAGAAACAGCTCGAAGGATTAATTAGGTATGAGGAACGCGCTGGTGTCGCAAAAGAAAGCACGGTACATTTTCGTTCTGGAAATTTCGACCTTCAGATGCAACCCCGTGGACGGCCGGAGAGCAATGTGGAAAATGAAGAATTAAAAAATATAATTGTGCTCCGGTTTGAAGCGCTTGAGTCAGAACTACAGGCACTCTAGACCTAACACCCCTAGTTCCCACGTTTGATTACCCATTGTCGTTTTAAGGGTCGTGGTGTGAAGTAGTGTTGCATATCGATAGTCCAATGTCGATAGATAAGGTGTTAGCGATAGTATCGATACCTCCCCATGAGCAATACTATCGATAGTATTGCAAAAACCGTTACTTTTAACCTCAAATATCGATATTCCAAAACTATCGATACTATCAATAGTCCAAAACTATCGATACTATCAATAGTCCAAAACTATCGATACTATCAATAGTCCAAAACTATCGATACTATCAATAGTCCAAAACTATCGATACTATCAATAGTCCAAAACTATCGATACTATCAATAGTCCAAAACTATCGATACTATCAATAGTCCAAAACTATCGATACTATCGATACTATCAATAGTATTGCTGGTACCAATAGTATTGCTTACACAGAGCTAGCAAAACTATCGATAGTATCGATAGTATTGTCATAATCAATAGTATTGCTCACGGTATCGATAGTATTGATCAAAACGATACTATCGATAGTATCGTTTATCGATACGATCGATATCCTGAATAGTTTTCTAATTACAGTAGCATGTATCGTTCCAAAAATCCCATATTAAATTTGAAAAGTCGTTGCCCTATATATATCGGGGTGAATCAAACGTTAGCGCGATTCAGAATTTCTGTCAATTTCACGTGTTGCATTAAGTTCAAAGGGTTATCTCAATAGTAGCGGAGGTATTTACTGAGCGGGAGTTTGTTTATTCCGTACACTATGTTCATTTAAACTGTATGTTATTTACGCATACAAACTTTATTGATATCACAAATAAATTTTCGTCGGCGTTTTGTCCTTAAACGTATTACGTATTACCTTGTAGAGGTTATTAAACCTTACACAATCCCTTTATTTGTGAAATGATATTTAAAATAGATTTTGACCGTTTTTTTTAAACTTTACTTTTAAGTTTCCAGAATGTTTTTATGATTAATCGATTAAACGTAGACAATAAAAAAAATCGTTCAAATTTATTAGTGGTAGGGCTTTGTGCAACCCGTGTGGGTACCACTCATCAGATATTCTAACGCCAAGATACTGTTTTGTAGTAAAGGATTAGTTCGTCATTGTAATATACGATGGCGAGATTTAATGAACCGCCCAGCGCCTTTTTCATTTTCCTGAACTATAAAACTATAAGCCTCATTGTTAAGGCTGAGGGTTTTTAAATACAGGAAATACGTTTTTTGACGTAAAATTATTAACAAATACATTTCATTCAATAACAGTAACTAGAAAGTACGAACACATAAATATTTGACCGGAAATGACCATAAACAAGTAGACACGTCACACGACATGATCAACAACCTTAGTCACGACAGCAATCCATCGACAACCCTTCCCGGTATCGCACAGGGATAAACCTCTACATAGATTGTCTTTATATCGTATAAGAAATAACTCTATTGATTTACGCGACACATTTAAAGCTCTCAGTCGGTAGGTTTTTTCCGACGTCTTCAATGATCTTCGTCATCTTCCAGTCAATTTACGCAAACCTTCAATGAATTATACACCTAAACGTTCCTCGTGAATCACTCCGTCAGTTGGTGAAAATCGTATATAAAATCCGGTCCTACTGAACTAACTACTTCTTGAGTTTATATTTATATATTTAGTTCAGTAGTAGTAGGGACGGGCTGATGAATGTCCTGTTAATAATTGGTCACAACAACAATAACGCTGAAATATTAACAATTCCTTACAAGACAAAAATGCGCCATCAACCTTGGGAACTAAGATGTTGATGCCTAACTGGCTGACTCACCCCTAAAACTGAAACACAACCCTACTAAGTATTCCTGATTGTCGGTAAAATATATCTTTGCTTCGTACGTAGGGACTAGATTACTATAATTGCGTATACTCACTATTATGTCAATATATATAATAAAATTGTAAAATGTCGGTGTCTGTACGTGGAAGATTTTCATAATTTTCGCAAAGTTTAAAAAAATCATCTTGTTACTTCTATTTATTTAATTCTTTTTTATTTTGTATCTTTATGGGTTATTTTGATTTCCTTTTGAGATAAGCAATCCTGTCACACATCCGAAATCTACGAAGTCGCGGGCATAAGCTAGTATATAATATATGTTATACTATTGACCCCACGGGGTTAAGTAGTCTGCGGTGTTTGCATAAAAAAATATTTCAATTACAATTGAAAAAAAAAAACTTTAGCTGTACATTTTATACAATCAAAACCCGCCAGAACAGCTATTCAATATAACCTTCTAAAAAGTAAGCGATCAAAAAAGGTTTAATATACATTTTTTTAATTCACGTAACCAGGAAATGGATTCCAATAAAATTGTTACACATTTCGTATGGTTTTTAATAGATTTAGCTGCAGTAATAAAATGGTTCAGTAATGTTTAAATTGCTTTGTATGATGCTTTTAATATGTTTTGTACTTGCAACGTTACCCCCTCTTATATTTCCCATTAAAGTTGAATTTTTCAAAAAGCCCTTACTAAACTTAGCCTTAGGGCCTTCTGAAAATCCGCCTGGGTAGGTATCACACACTCATCAGATATTCTACCGCCAAACAACTCAGTATTGTTGTGTTCTGGTTTAAAGAGTGCGTGAGCCAGTGTAACTACAGGCACGAGGGACAGAACATCTTAGTTCCCAAGGTTGGTGGCGCATTGGCGATGTGGGGAATGGTTAATATTTCTTACAGCGCCATTGTCTATGGGCGGCGGCGGCCACGCACCATCGGGTGGCCCATATCCATAAAAAAAGAACTATTTATCACCCAATTTCGCTCGTGTTTTTGTGCTTAATCTGAATTCATACCAAATTTTAACAAAAGCGTTTTGACCGTGACAGTACAACAGACAGAGTTACTTTCGCCTTTATAATATTAGTATATATTTACTTTTAATACAAATTTCTATTGTTTATTTCGGGTTTTTTCATATCTGTGTAATTTAATTGGCGGGAAAGAGATTTTTGACGATTCTCGTATATGGAAACGACTTTCTGAACCGGTGTAAGGCATTTAAATTAATATTATAACACGACGATTCACCTGTAGTTGTTGAGTGAGTTTTTTTTTATAAAATACCATATGTGAATCCCGTAAGCATTAGCCATGTTGTTTATAAAAAAATAAATTAACCGACCTTATATAAAAGGTTCTCAATTTACATAAATTTAGTTTTCGGACAAAGTACCGTTATATATAGACGGATATTATTTTTTTTATTTGAAATAGGATTATTTAGAACCGGTCATATTTAAATTTCGTAACGATCTGATGACGAATTTCGGAAACATTTAAAAGCGTGTACCTAATTCTTGTTTATTCTCAGACAGGATGTATTAGCATTAGCAGCCTGTAAATTTCCCACTGCTGGGCTAAGGCCTCCTCTCCCTTTGAGGAGAAGGTATGGAGCATATTCCACCACGCTGCTCCAATGCGGGTTGGTGGAATACACATGTGGCAGAATTTCGTTGAAATTAGACACATGCAGGTTTCCTCACGATGTTTTCCTTCACCGCCGAGCACGAGATGAATTATAAACACGAATTAAGCACATGAAATTCAGTGGTGCTTGCCTGGGTTTGAACCCGCAATCATCGGTTAAGATGCACGCGTTTTGACCACTGGGCCATCTCGGCTCATCAGGCAGGATGTGTTATATGTATTTAACTAACAGGGAAAAGTGTAACTACTGAGTTTTTACCGGTTCTTCTTGGCTTTACTTGATGTAGAGAACTAATTTGAAGACGATTCGAAAATGTTTAAAAGACCCTACATGAATAAAGTATACTTTGATTTTGATTATAACAGACATCGGGATAAATGCCATCAAATCAATAGTGATTTCTGATTTTAATGCTGTTGAACACGTTTTTTTTTTTGTTTTAAGAATATTTATAGTTTTGCCGTCTTAGAAATATTAATAAACTTGTATTTTTTACGGGCGGGCCGTGACGTTGTTCGCTAGTATATGAATGCATGTATTATTATAATGCAGAATTTATTCGACCAGTTTTTCCACCTAGTTCAAAACTTTCCATCGTATTATGTTTGCGTCGTTCATAATTATGCGGTTGACTGACATTTAACGTTAAGTATAAACAATTAAGGTAATTTGTGATTTGTATGTTTTAATATTAAATTGCTCGTTGATCTGGTGGCTAGGTCGCAGAAAACTGAGTTCAAAGTCAGATAGATAGCTACCGAGTTTGTCTTTCGGAAAATTTTGAGCAGTACCAATTTCACCTTCGGAAATCTCGTCTAAATTCCAAGATAAGTAAATATTGGGCAACATCACATACATTACTCTGATCCCAATGTGAGTAGCTAAAGCACCTGTGTTATGGAAAATCAGAAGTAACGACGGTACCACAAACACTGAGACCCAAGACAACATAGAAAAATTAACTTTTTCTACGTAGACTCGGCTGGGAATCCGGGACCTCGGAGTGGCGTACCCATGAAAACCGGTGCACACACTACTCGACCACGGAGGTCGTCGAAGGATAATGATTATGATAGTTGATTATTCATGATAGAAGTTCGAAAATCTTTGAGGCGATTTTAGCCTCGCACTGGCAGTTTTTCCGAAATGATACGACTTGGGAACCTTGAAAAAGGCCGTACGTACCTGCGAGCTCTCCGGTGCTGCAGATGTCCATGGGCGGTGGTAGTCACTTTCCATCAGGTGAGCCTCCTGGCCGTTACCGTACTTTATGCATAATACCTGACGACCAACTATAAAAACGCAAGCGAAGCCGCGGACGACGAC
This sequence comes from Vanessa tameamea, assembly GCF_037043105.1. Lineage (NCBI taxonomy): Eukaryota > Metazoa > Arthropoda > Insecta > Lepidoptera > Nymphalidae > Vanessa > Vanessa tameamea. The sequence continues at coordinate 3,330,491 of NC_087338.1, forward strand.
GAGTGTTTGAGTTAAAGTGTACGTATAACACGTGTTTACACTTGTATTCAGTGGAAAAAGAAATCCAGTAGTTACTTTTTCAAATCAATCAAAATACCATAGTTTGTTCATAGATAATATAATTGTTGTATATATTAGTATATGTACTAACTCTAAGTTCGTTTATCTCAACGTAATATAGTACATAACATGCCTTATTTATTGATATATATTTTTAATATGAACCAAATTATCATGAACACTTCTAAGTATCGTCGTATAGTTTTTGTCGTATATCATAAAGTATGTAAATTTATTTGCATTAAAATGTCGTTTTAATTGACTCATTGTAATTAACTCAGTCGGTGCTCTACTGCGGGGAAATCAATGATATGTTTACTTTAAAAAAAACATTCTTACATATTTTTTTTATAGTTTAATTTGACATGCCAATGGGCTGCCTGCTCACCGCTGTCCATATATGTTGGTACCGTTATTTTTGATCATCCCTTACTTCATGTACGCACCACCGACCGTAAGACCTGAGTAACGTCCCTTGTACCTGTAGCTACACTGGCTCAGTCAAATATGTACTCAACAATAAGTATTGCTACCTGGTGGTAGAATATCTGATAAGTGGTATATACTCAGACGGACTTGCACTAAGCTCTGTGACCAAGTAAATAAATTAGTCAAACAAAAATAAATCGTTCCGTATTAGCGAGCGCACCAATAATTCCTATCAAAAATAATCTAAATTAAATAAGAGGTACAACATTAAACCAGGTATATATTAACAATATTGAATTAATTTTTAATTCTTTATTGCAAATCAATACTTTGCATCACCTAGATGTCCGAGAATCCACAAGAACGCGATTTTTAAGACATTTTCTGCCTCGCACAATCACTCTGTGGAAGCAGCTTTCGCCGGCGGTTTTTACGAACCGATACGACTTGGGAACCTTCGAGAAAAGAGCGTACTCCTTTCTTAAAGGCCGGCAACGCAGCTGCAAGCCCCCGGTAAATAATAACATAAAAAATAATCTCCATGAACAGACACGATCGTTGCGGTTGTGTTACATAGCGACGAAAAATGGTAATCGGCTTACGTACGCTTGTCTCCTACTTAATTCGGATACTTATTCTGTGTATCTAAGCATTATTAGTTTGAGGATTGTTTCCATGATTACCCTTCCGTATATATAAGTACGTCTTACGTTTATATCTTATTATATATGGTAGTCACTTTCCATCAGGCGAGTCTCCTGCTCGTTTGCCACCTATGACATAAAAAAAAAACTTAAAACTAATTTTAACATTTGGTTTAAACAAAACTTGCATTAGGTGCAAGAGGCGGAGCGATCCCGTGGCGCCCGTGGAAAGACGGAGAGGGTACCGCTGGTTTTTTAGTGGGTTAACCCGGCGTACCTGGGCGCACTCGGCGTCCAGGGCTCCGGGGAGTCCCACACCCCCCCATTTTCCATCACGTGGGGGAAGCGCGTAACGCGTTTTTCCAAAGAGGCGGTCATATGGCTAAAGCAGCGATCGCTTCCAAGTAACGTCAGGGCATACTGGTTGTATAATAAATGTGGGAAAGAGTACAATTATTTTGAATTACGAATGCAATATACATATAAATATATGTAAATACATACATAAATAACTATGTCTAATACATGTAAACTTATTTAAATCACAAAAATCTGAGTAATTAAAAAAAAAAGTTTTTTTTTTTTTAATTTTTATTATTCCGGAATAATCTTAGATACCTACTCTGTCGTAAGGTTACTCTTGAGCATTACTTAACATTAATCTTATTTACTTACTTCGTATTATGTAACTATGGTTGTAAATATTTAATCGTCCTTCAAACGATGGAAGCTTGATTGGTTGATATTTTCGAAGCAAATGTTTATTTTTCGACAAAATATCCTGTTATAGTTAAACTTTCATATACATTACTAACGTTATGTATGTTTGATGAATATCATATATGTTAATTTCGTTTATATATATGTCGGAGGAGCAGTATGCCGAACAAATAGGTACGGGGATTGATCCGACATTTGGAAGACTATGACGTGCAATGGAGATATTCACAAAATAAAACGTATTTAATATCGTCTAATCACTGTATTAATTGATTAAATAATCGTACACCATAAAAATATCAAAAGGATTACATTTGCAAGCAACCATCGCATTCGAGTCGCTTGTCAAAACATAACGGCTCGCGTTGCCATGACACTTACAACTCCATTCGGGGTGACCTGCTCTTAAAAGTAAATCAGCCATCATTATTGCCAACTGCTCGATTCATTAATTATTCAAATCAACAACCAAAGTAACCGCGTCCCGTTATATATATATTTCAAGTTCAAAGCAAGTTTGAATCCAAGCAATATTTACTTTGATTTTACTGCTTTATCCGATTCTTATATATTAGAAGCGTCAGTCGATTTTTGTCCCAGTGATTATGGGACGATAGTTGCACATGAAAAATCGGCTACGGTCTCATTTCGAAGAGCTCCAGTCGTAGATGTGCAGACAATTAAAGAGGATTGTTGATTGCTATTTTTTTTTTTTATGGCATTGGTTGGCGGACGAGCATATGGGCCACCTGATGGTAAGTGGTCACCACGGCCCATAGACAAAGGCGCTGTAAGAAATATTAACCATTCCTTACAACACCTATGCGCCACCAACCTTGGGAACTAAGATGTTATGTCCCTTGTGCCTGTGATTACACTGGCTCACTCACCCTTCTAACCGGAACACAACAATACAGTGTACTGTTATTTGGCGGTAGATTATCTGATGAGTTAGTGGTACCTACGCAGACGGGTAAATTGTTACGATTTTACAAATTAATTTTAGAGAGCGGAAAAAAGTTACTGTGCTGTTAGAGAGCGGTACAACAAAGAAAAAAAAACGTAAACAAAATTAAAGTAAATTGTTTTCGACAAATTCCAATTCTAAATGAACTAATGTATACTATTTGATATCAAAAATTTAATTTAAAATAGGTTTCATCATTTTGTTGCCGAATGTGAATGAGTGAATTGCAGTTTACAAAGAAATGAAATCAAAACAAAACCTGTCATAACTCTCGAAATTCCTAAAAAACCTTTTGAACAAACGCGAATTTTCGCGGGAGACCCACCATTATACGTATAAATGTACATATTTATAATTAGTGTTAAGTGGTCGCACGCCCGAGATGGCCCAGCGGTTAGAACGCGTGCATCTTAACCGATGATTTCGGGTTCAAACCCAGGCAGGCACCACTGAATTTTCATCTGCTTAATTTGTGTTTATAATTCATCTCGTGCTCGGCGGTGAAGGAAAACATCGTGAGGAAACCTGCATGTGTCTAATTTCAACGAAATTCAGCCACATGTGTATTCCGCCAACCCGCATTGGAGCAGCGTGGTGGAATATGCTCCAAAAACCTTCTCCTCAAAGGGAGAGGAGGCCTTTAGCCGAGCAGTGGGAAATTTACAGGCTGCTAATGTTAATGGTCGCACGCGGCTTCGCTTGTGTTTCAGGGGTTGGTCGTCAGGTGTTAACGATAAAAAAGGAGTCATTGTCCTTTTTTAGGGTTCAATATTGTTACATACTAAGTTTCATCAAATTCGGTTCAGTGCATTAGCTGTGATTGCGTAACAGATAGACAGACTTATTTCAGCTTTTGTATTATTAGTATAGTCGTGTTTGTGTTAAACTTGGCTAGGGACTTGGTGGCCCAATTTTCGGGAGCCTTCATTCTTTAAATATGCTATCACATACTATGTATAATACAATAAAAATTATGCTTATTAAATATTTTACTAGCTGTTATCCGCGGATTTGCTCGCGTGGAAATTGAATATACATACATATTTACATATTAATATCTCTTTGTGTGTATTTCAACCCATAAGGATAGAATTTCTAGAAAAGCTTAAATACGTGACTTCTAATTTTTAATCAGTAGCCTAAAAAATCAATTTACATACTTCTAACTTGAAAAATGATGAACTTCCAGACTAACCTGTATACGTAAAGTCAACACCTATTTCCCCCCTAGGGGTAGTATATCCAGAAACGCTTAAATACATATCTATTCGTTTTTATTCAGTATCCCCAAAATAAAGTTTCGTTTCTAACTTAAAAAATGACGGACATCCATAAAAATTTTCAACCAGAAGTATAATGATTTCCAAAATTCTTTACTTAATTAATTAGTGTGTAATTCAATAAAACGATTCCACTCACCAAATTTCATGGCCCTAAGTTTAAGAGCATAGTTTGTCAGCGTGGGAATTTATTTTAGAACACACACATAGGTACTTTCCAATAATACACTTGCATTGTGCAGTGTATCGTACGCACCCCCTAGACAATTAGTTGCTTGTTTTCGTTGCAACGAATAAATTAAATTTTCATTGCGCGTTCATAACGTAGGATTTATAAAAATACATTTATTTATTAGTAATGTATTAGCTATAAGGTTGTCACTCGCAAACACAATTATAAATTATTTGTTAGCATAGGGTGCGGTCAGAGTGCATTAAGATGCCATTATACATTATGATTTTTATTGATTCTACTGCTCTCCTCTAACTAAATTATTATTTTCTGGATATTTTAAGGTTGGTAGGTATAACGAATTAGGGCGTTAAGACACATTAAATAATCACTTACTTAAATTTTATAAATAAAAATAATGGAGGTAAATATTAATCAGTTTTTTTTTTAATTAACTAAAAAATTAAAAAGACATAAATCTTCTTGGTTAAACAAGTCAATTAAAATTATTTTATATTACACAAAAATCAGGGGGGCGGCCCGCTGACGGTATCTGGTCATGAAAGGTACTAACTAAGTATAGCATCAGTACAAAATGGAATGTATATCAACCGTTTTTGCTTAGCACTATGCACTATTTTAATTAAGCATTTAAATAATTAGGAATTAAGCAGACGAACTAAACGACATGAGTTTGGGTATGAGTTGGCGTTTGTTTTAAATTTCGTATTAAGAGAAAAAAAATAAGCAGGATAGTGCAAAAATTACATTACATTCAGGTTCATTCGGGTATTCACTATGTTCATCCTTACAATTTTGTACTTTTAATTCGACATTAGGGGAAAATAGTTACCCTTCGTACACTTTTCAGATTTTATTTTTTTACGATGTGATTAATTGTCGTATTTACCTAGTTTATGTGCTTAAGTGTAACAAATATATTATAGTTTGTTACAAAAAAGTCCAAAACTATTATGACAAAAGGTTAAAGGGTTATAGGCTTTTTTCTACATAAAATAATTGTACGAATGTACCCCACGTATTGGTATGGTACGGGTACGTTCGTACAGTAAATGCGGTAAATTCGTACGCCATGGGGTAGATTCATACAGGGTAATTAAAAAGCCAATTAAAATCGTTCAATTTTTATTAATTATTACAAAAATATTTATTTATCAAAGAACTAACTTAATAATATGTGACTTGACTAATAGTCGAAATCTTGAAAAGTTAAAATTAACAATTGCATCCCACGACACTCGCGCCCCACCCTTATGCTAACTTGTCTATGTGTGCGTAGACGATTCGCGAAATTATAAGACTCGGCTCGAAATAAAAACTGACGTGCTCCCACCTTGGGCTCTGGGGAGGAACTGAAAATTTATTGACAGCGATGTCGAATAATAAGTCAAAACCGTCAAATGATTTTCTCCATACTAAAAAGTATGGACGACGAATGCCAAAAAGTAAGCAATATTTAAATAAAAATTACTATAATATTATGTGATATAATAGAAATTTAACACGGTGAACTTATTATTTACACTTTTGTGTCCCCATTTAACCAAAAATACATGTATAAACTAGCAGCTAAATAGCTTAAAAAACGTTAATAGAAAAGGTCGATTTCAGTGTTTGGAGTGATGTTGACGATGAATTTACTGAGTTATTAATACAAATTTTATAAATATCATGCGGTGAAACTTGAGATCTATCTATTAAGATACTGAATGTTTTTTTTCATCCATAATCAATGCTCCAGTTTTAAGATATTTCGAAAATAGTAAGCGCTATTTAGGCGTTCCGCAAGGACTGTCCTCTTAATAGTTTACGCTCGCCGATAACGGATCAGTCAGTCAGGGCATGTTATTTTATAAGTATTGATATATTTACATAACAATGTTATACATAACATACACAATGACGCCGACACCATCATATATAATGAAACAGCGATGATATAAGGCTGATTATATAATCGAAAAAGGACATAGACGAATAATAAAAGACAATAATATTTCAAACGGCAATTAAAACAATTTATTTATTTAACAAAAGTACACCATTTGCAAAATCAGTTCAATAACCTATAACTGTAATTGGAACGGTGGGAAACTAATGAGTAACTGATGAGTTTCTTGCCGGTTCTTATAGGTAGAATCAACTTTCCGAATCGGTGGTAGATTTACATTTAAACAGTGTAACATTACGATACAAAGGTGCGTTTATGAGCGTACTTGAATAAAGAATGTTTTGATTTCGATTTTGTTACATAAAAATATATGTATATAATATATTTTCACATTTTTCTAGCGCAACTAATAATCCAAACATATTTTTTCATTGGTTGAAATCTACATTGTGCCTGAGTACATTTATACTCGAGCCGAGATGGCCCAGTGGTTAGAACGCGTGCATCTTAACCGATGCTTTCGGGTTCAAACCTACGCTTAATTTGTGTTTATAATTCATCTCGTGCTCGGCGGTGAAGGAAAACTCCAATATTCTCCAAAACCTTCTCCTCAAAGGGAGAGGAGGCCCTTAGCCCAGCAGTGGGAAATTTACAGGCTGCTAATGTAAAAATGTAAAAATCATATATACTCTATAGAGTATAAATTATATTTTATATCGTATAATTTTCTGTGTGTATAAATGGCACCCGTGCGAAGCCGCGGCGGTTCGCTAGTAAATTATACTTATAAAGAGAAGGGCGGCGGTGGTCGGTGGTTGAAACCGCACGAAGCAGCTAGTTAGACATAATTTAAATTTAACAAACGTCCGTCCTTACATACATAGCCCTCGTTTCGTAACATTTTACTTAAAACACTTACTATTTACAAGTACAAGTAATAACTCGATTACAACAGAGATACTTAACAGTAGTTAACTGCCGCGTTGGCCTAGTGGTTAATTAAGGCTGTCGATCTCGAGGTTCTTAGTTCGTATTTACTGACGCGAATTCACAGTAATAGCCGGTTGCTTGACACTTTCGTGCCTTGGAATTTACATCGTGTTCGGTTTGGAAGAAATACATCGTGAGGAAAACTGCACGTGCCTGATGAAACTTCTTCACTTGTGCATCGTAGCACAGAATGGATCCGCGTTGTGGAACGATCTCCAAACATTTCCTTTTAAAGGCCAGGAGAGAGTCACTTCCAGACTATAAAAGTAACTACTGATATTCTTGCCGGTTCTTCTCGGTAGCATCTGCATTCCGAACCGGTGGTAGCTTCGATTTATATAGTTTTTTTAAATGACGATTCAAAAGTGCTTGTAAACGCCAACTTGATTAAAGTATATTTTGATTTTTAATTATAAGTATTAATTCAGTAGATGCAAGATCTATGGTGCTTGGTTTTGAACCCGCGATCTTCGGTTAAGATTGACTAGTTCGTAGTCGTTTATTATATGTTTGTATGAGGATATATTCACATGTAACAAGGAGTTATGTTTATAAACATAGCTATATCATTTTATATAATATATATTTCGTAGGAAAATAACTTCTAAATCAAGATTCACGGTGAAGTGGTCTTAGATAATCGCGAGCGTGTCCATCCATGTAATATACTTCAAATGCTTTTATGACACAGAGAAATATTGATTGAGATTTTTAAGGCTTTTTTGAGAAATCGGTACACGATTGTAATAACATTGTACGAGTCGAAAAAAGTGGTTAAAACGCGTGCATCTTAACCGATGATTTCGGGTTCCAACCCAGACAAGCACCGATTAATTTTCATGTGTTTAATTTGTTTTTATAATTCATCTCGTGCTCGGCGGTGAAGGAAAACATCGTAAGCAAACCTGCATTGGTCTAATTTCTATAACGAAATTCTGACACATGTGTATTCCATCAACCCGCATTGGAGCAGAGTGGTGGAATATTCTCCAAACCTTCTCCTCAAAGAGAGAGGAGGCCTTAGCCTAGCAGTGGGAAATTTACAGACTGTCAATGTTAACGTAAAAAAATAAAAAAAATAACAAATATTTATAAAACTCACCAGATCTTCATACTTTGATTTTAGAACTCATCTTTAAGTGCTTTAGAATAAGATTAATTCATTAAATAATATGTCATCATACATAAATTATACTTACGCACTAAAACAACAAATATATTATTACATTAGCTCAAACTAAACTAAACCAGATATCCCAAATGGTTGTCAATTGATCGCGATGTTTCAACGAGAGACTTCGCCTTAAAAGTTATTCAAAATAAATTTAAACATAGCTCCCATTAAAATATACACAAAAGTGTTTTTTGATTAATCACCAAATCTCCGAAACACAAACAACTACAAACTTGAAATTTTCGAGGTAGGTTCATTTCATTCCTTTACCTTTAAGGGGGTAAGACTTTATGAAGTTTTAATATGCCATAGGTACCTATAATAACAGCACTCGCAGCTCGGTCTAGAAATTATCGCTCTCCACGGATATTGTTCATTGATTAAATATACTTACGATGTTTAATATTTAAATAGAATAAATTACTTCTAATACTGCTAAGCTCCTTCCATTATGTTAATATTTAGCCAACATATAACATATGTGTATATTTATTTATGTTATAACAGCGTAAAATCGACACATTTTTGAAGTGATAACTTCTTATGGGAGGGCAAACCTTCGTTGAGCTTCGTTACGTAACGCGTTACGGCGCCAGTCTATCTGGCGTCCTTTTCTCTTATACATTCTTCATTAAAATTAATTTAATATATATTATTTAATGAATTGTGACATAATATAATTGTAAAATATATTTTATAATCGAATAAAAGATTTTATTATTAATATACATAAAATTTAAGTAATAACATAAGCTTTTCAAGTTAAATATTAAATAGTTCAACTTAGATTAGTAGTATTGGTCATCGGTTACGATTAAGCTGAGATTATTTTGTTGTGTGGAATAGTCGAAGTAGAATCGAAATAGAATCGGAAAGGACTGATTACCGTTATTAGAATTATAGCTTGGTGGTAGGGCTTTATGCAAGCCCGTTTGGGTAGGTACCACCCACTCATCAGATATTCTACCGTCAAACAACAGTATTGTTGTGTACTGGTTTGAAGCGTCAGCAAGCCAGTATAATTACTGGCACAAGGGACATAACATCTTAGTTCCCAAGGTTGGTGGCGCATTGGCGATGTGGGGAATGGTTAATATTTCTTACAGCGCCATTGTCTATGGGCGGCGGTGACCACTTACCATCAGGTATCTCATACACTCGTCGTTGTAGGCATGATGTACTATTTTTTTTTTACATTAGCAGCCTGTAAATTTCCCACTGCTGGGCTAAAGCCTCCTCTCCCTTTGAGGAGATGGTTTGGAGCATATTCCACCACGCTGCTCCAATGCGGGTTGGTGGAATACACATGTGGCAGAAATTCGATGAAATTAGACACATATGCACTTCCTCACGATGTTTTCTTTCACCGCCGAGCACGAGATGAATTATAAACACAAATTAAGCACATGAAAATTCAGTGGTGCTTGCCTGGGTTTGAACCCGCAATCATCGGTTAAGCTGCACGCGTTCTAACCACTGGCCCATCTTGGCTGTCGATATACTATATGTTATTGTATTTAACTAACATGTACTTGTAAATGTACTTATAAATATGTAACTACTGATTTTATTGCCGGTAGAATCTACATTTCGAACAGGTTTTAAAATAGGTTTGTAAAAAGTCAATTCACGAAAAAGTTTTTTAAAGACAATTTGAATTAAATAAATTTTGATTCAAAATAAATTTAACAATAAGCCAAGTAATAATCTAGTTCCGCGTTTAAAAACCAAGGTAGACACAATTATTATAAAATAATTTAAGAACACGCGTGCGAAAACTGTGCCGAATTCGTTATACTTGGTTTGAGTTTATGTTATTCGTTTACGCTGAAGTATGGAGGTCACTAATTCTAATCTGTGATGTTTTTTTTTTCACTTTGCAATATTTTTTAATTTCGAGCCGTAATGGTCTCCACTGAATCACGGGGAGGTGATTCGAGTTGAGTATTGAGAGCCCATTTAAGGGCTCCGAGTACGCGCGTTCTAAGTGTGACCGCTGTGAGGCCGAACCTCGTCGGTTTAGGACGTCAGGAGCGTCGGGGAGTTAGAAATGACGTCGACGAGTCTAAATCATTGAGGAACTTCGACCCCGGCGGCTGGGTCACCTACCTTTTTATTGTAATCGATGGTTTTGTACTGTCGATAGTCATTAGTCAGTGAATTAGTTTGAGATGGGTATAATTACGAAGTCAAAGTTCTCGATAATGTTATTTTAAACGAAGTGCGGATTTGTGATTGAAACGATACTATCGATATCCTGAATAGTGTTGCATATCGATAGTCCACTATCGATAGACTATCGATAGTTAAGGTGTAAGCGATACTATCGATAGTATTGTCACGTGTCAATACTATCGATAGTATCGATACTATCGATAGCTTCCCATGAGCAATACTATTGATACTATCGATATGTTTACAAAAACCATTACTTTTAACCAAAACTATCGATAGTATCGATAGTTTTGTGCTATCGATAGCCAGTAATTTCCGATAGTATTACTTTCTCAAGATAAGTAATTTAGTAGGCCAACTATAGTGTATATTTAAATAAATGACATTAAATTAAATTTACCACAATATTTGTTTTTAGGATTAAGACATTTTGTGCGGAAGACGAATAATGAAAAATTTAAATATGAAAAATGTTGACAATATTTTTTGTGTTTGATTTGTGAATAAACATTATAAATACTCATAACATTAAAAAAACTTTTAGGAGGACGGTGGCATTACAATAAATAATTTTTGTAGTAATCGATTAGAATAAATTACGAATACATTACTTACATTAAAAAACTAATACTATAAAAAAATCGCTGGCTATCGATAGTCTAAAACTATCGATACTATCGATAGTAGCAATAGTATCGCTACAACCAATTGTATTGCTTATTCGATAGTATTGCCACTATCGATAGTATTGCTCACGGACAGCTATCGATACTAACGATAATATCGATACTATTGGTCAATACGATACTATCGATAGTACTATCGATATGCTGAATAGTTTTCGTGGTCAACTATCGATAGTCAAACTATTGATAGTTCTGCAACGCTGATCCTGAATAGTTTTCGAGGTCATTTATCGATAGTTCTGCAAAGCTGGATAGTAATGCTATCATCTTCGTCGTTCAGGACCTACATAGGACACCTGAGTCTGTGTGACCTTGAAGCTATGTTATTTCAACCTATATCACCCTATACAAATATCTGGCCAGCGCGATTCAGGAAAGTGACATATTCAATTAGCGCCATCTATCGCCACGGGCTGTAACATACGCAAATGTAATATTTGTTTATGAATTATTTAAAATATGTCTTCGAGTAAACACTTTGTTTTACCCGTGAGATGTAATATGATAAGGCACGGCCTACACTTATGCGATGGAATAATTTAAAACTGCCACCACACGTGTGTCCAATCGAGATAACATCAACATTGTATTGTATTGAATTAAATGTATATTTAAACTATAATTTGTAATACTAAGTAATAGTAGTAACTATATATTTTGATACAACATAACTTTGAATACTTCCTTAAATAATCAATTTATTGGCATTTGGAATTCTCGTCCGTTTTCAAGTTTATTCGGGACAGAAAAACAGAGAACACAACAATAAAATTCTAGTCAAAATATGATTTATTCAAGTAGGATCATAAAAGCACTTTGAATCATGTTACAATGTTAAATTAAATACAAAGCTACCACCGGTTCGGAAAGTAGATTCTACCGAGAACAACCGGCAAGAAACTCAGTAGTTAATTTTTTACACGATTTTAAATACAGATTATGTTGATGAAGTAGAATTAAATTTATTTACTCGTATATCTTGCCTGACAATCAAAAAATACTTTTTAAAAGTCCACGTTTTTTTATCATTTATATAATGTTGTATTAAGTAATATTCCTTATTTATCAATGTTTTATTGCCATGGGATTTAAATTTACTTAAGGCAAGTTGAAAATACCCGTGGAAAAGTTTTGGTTCGGTTTGTTTTAATTAAACTCGCAAATAGGAATATTAACTTAGAAAATTCACAGACAGACAATTGTATTGATGTTGTGTATACCCCTTTATGTTTTGGATAATAATGTTATCGCTTTTGGTTCGCTCGGTTGCTTAAATGGATTTGAAGCTTTAATTAAACATCATGTATCCGGTTTCAGTACAAGGTAGTTTAAAAGATTACATCTCATATACGAATATGTAGCTTATGCATGCGCTATGTCATTTGCTACGGCTTTTCCCCTTTAGGTAAACACATATATATATAAAAACAAAAAAAAATCAAACATAAAAAAATATATTTATGTATACACAATGCAACTTTTAATAGATAAATCTCAATGACCGTTTAAAATAAAAAAAAAAATCTATAAAAGAACATTTATGAAATACAAGAACCAAGATTTCCCAGTTTAGAGAGCTCCGCCGAACCACCAACGAATTAACATTGAGGCGCAAATGGACACGTATCATTGAAACGATACCGTAACTCAGACTATAAAGAAAAAAAAATGACGTCATAAGTAGTATTATAGGACGTGTAACAGCTGATATCTTGGTAATCATCACCTCTCGGAAAATATGTACTATACCATCTGACTACAGACTCGCACGGCGCGCGCTCATTGGTTCGAAAAGCGCGCGCTCATTGGTCCGAAAAGCGCGCGCTCATTGGTCCGAAAAGCGCGCGTCCGTGGCTGTTACACATTTGCGTCCCTTTTACGAAATCGATCCTACAGATTGCAAGGAAGACATTTTTTAGCATAAAAACAAAAATGACGATTATTAATACAGAAAGTAACAGTACTTTTGACGTTTCAAAAATAAGACGCGTCTTATTACTTTAGGTTACTTTATTTTGGATTCGTTGTTGTCGTCTCTATAATGTTCCGTATATCCCATCTGGCTTGTGTTTTACAATCGCATTCGTTGCCGATTCGATCCAATTTTTGTGGGTATGAGTCCTACATTACCCGGAGTAGAGACCCTCAGAAATTTCCTCTGAGGAACCAGAGGAACTTTCTGAAATTTTCTCTTGTATAAGGTTTGAATGTTAACTTCGTAAGAGCCAATTTTCATATAACATTAACAGCCTGTAAATTTCCCACTACTGGGCTAAGGGCTCCTCTCCCTTTGAGGAGAAAGTTTGGAGCATATTCCACCACGCTGTTCCAATGCGGGTTGGTGGAATACATATGTGGCAGAATATATGAAATTAGACACATGCAGGTTTCCTCATGATGTTTTCCTTCACCGCCGAGCACGAGATAAATTATAAACACAAATTAAGCACATGAAAATTCAGTGGTGCTTGCCTGGGTTTGAACCCGCAATCATCGGTTAAGTTGCACGCGTTCTAACCACTGGGCCATATCGGCTCTGCATCATCATAATAATTTTCATACACTTGATTTATTATAATTATGATTTAGGTTTGTGCTCGGCTGTAAACATAGCGAGGAAACCTGCACATATCGGATAGAAATCTGACACGTTTATAACCGATAAGAAGCACAAAACCCTCTCTACAAGAAGGAAGAAGGTTTGAATATGCTCCAAACCTTCTCCTCAAAGGGAAAGGAGGCCTTAGCCCAGCAGTGGGAAATTTACAGGCTGTTAATGTATGTATGTATGTATATATATATCTATGTATGTATGTATGTATGTATGTATGTATCTATGTATCTATATATCTATGTATCTATGTATCTATGTATCTAACTATCTATCTATGTATCTATGTATCTATGTATCTATGTATCTATCTATCTATCTATGTATCTATGTATCTATGTATGTATGTATCTATGTATCTATGTATGTATGTATGTATGTATGTATGTATGTATGTATGGATGTATGTATGTATGTATGTATGGATGTATGTATGTATGTATGTATGTATGTATGTATGTATGTATGTATGTCTGTATGTATGTATCTATGTATGTATGTATGTATGTATGTATGTATGTATGTATGTATGTATGTATGTATGTATGTATGTATGTATGTATGTATGTATGTATGTATGTATGTATGTATGTATGTATGTATGTATGTATGTATGTATGTATGTATGTATGTATGTATGTATGTATGTATGTATGTATGTATGTATGTATGTATGTATGTATGTATGTATGTATGTATGTATGTATGTATGTATGTATGTATGTATGTATGTATGTATGTATGTATGTATGTATGTATGTATGTATGTATGTATGTATGTATGTATGTATGTATGTATGTATGTATGTATGTATGTATGTATGTATGTATGTATGTATGTATGTATCTATGTATCTATGTATCTATGTATCTATGTATGTATGTATGTATCTATGTATCTATGTATCTATGTATGTATGTATGTATGTATGTATGTATCTATGTATCTATGTATCTATGTATGTATGTATGTATGTATGTATCTATGTATCTATATATCTATGTATCTATGTATCTATGTATCTAACTATCTATCTATGTATCTATGTATCTATGTATCTATGTATCTATGTATCTATCTATCTATCTATGTATCTATGTATCTATCTATCTATCTATGTATCTATGTATCTATGTATGTATGTATCTATGTATGTATCTATGTATGTATGTATGTATGTATATATCTATGTATGTATGTATGTATGTATGTATGTATGTATCTATGTATGTATATATGTATGTATGTATGTATGTCTGTATGTATGTATGTATCACATATTTATCATGTTACTGAGAAGTTATCGACAGAAAACCCCCCCTGGGAACGATGAGGCAATGCTTTTGAATAGATTATTGAGAAAAGTGACGTAGACTTTGCGGTTATGTATTAGTTACAGCAACAAAGTAACAGATAGAGTGAATAGTTAATGATCGTAATGTTCATTACCTTGTCAACACGCACGTGTTGAATTATAAAGACCTTTCACACGACACATGTCAATCATGAATATGTCTGCAGATATATTGTCCGTGCTGATGGAAATTAATTTTGATCGTGTTTATTGTTTATTTCGTACTAGTTGTCGCCCGCGGTTTCGTTTGCGTTTTAGGAGTTCGTTGACATGTGTTAGGCAAAAAAGGTAACCTATGTCCTTTCTTGGAGTTCAAGTTTGCCTCGTACCAAGTTTCATCAAATTCGGTTCATTGGTTTGCCAGTGAAAGAGCGACAGACAGACAGACAGAGTTACTTTCACATTTATAATATTAATATGGATTATAGAATTGTTAGGATTTGGACCCAAGATTTTTTGTTCAGATCTACGTTTTTATCTACTGAGTGTTTTGGGTTCGATATGTAAAGATTAATAACTTGTTCCGCTTAAATAAATTCAAGGTTAATTTGCGGAAGCAAATCTGGAAGAAGGAAATTTTTAATGGAGTATTTTTATGCTCTTGGTCGTAAAAACACTATGTTAATTGTGTACTTGAGACGAATTAAATCTCTATCAAAACATAACAGTCCCATTTATCATATAAACTATTTAAAACACAGGAGGGATTAAGAAAACCACTGTAGAGTTCTTGGAATTTGGTTTTAGTATCTTGCTTGGTGATTCTCTCCTTGTGCATGCCCGTCTGGGCAGATACCACACACAGATCAGATATTCTATCGCCAAAGAGCAGTACTCAGGATTGCTTTGTTCCTGTTTGAAGAGTTAGTGAGCCAGTGCAACTAAATGCACAAGGAACATAATCTTAGTTCCCAAGGCTTAACCTCAAGAACCCCGGTATATATTTTACTGTGAAATGTTTTCGCAATAGATACAGACGCGATCATTTCACCTCCAGTGGAATAGTTTTGGATTATAAGTAAAGGTCAAATCAAGAACTGTTTGTAGTAGGTACATAAAATAATAGAGCTACAAGCAAATCGCATGGAATACGTAAAATCTTTGTTTAACCTTTACTACTTATTTTATTGAAACAGTAGAATCTTATTCTCATGAGTTCGTTTGAGTTAGAAAACTTGTACAGTTATGGACACTCGCGTGAAGGTTTCTTGTAGTACCATGTATGTCCTTATCAAACCTAATTCGCATTAACTTAAAGGTTGTTCGATCATGATTTCTGTACTACTGACAAACACAATACCTTTGCGCTAAATTTGAGGTCGAAAGAGGAATAATTGTTATTCCTTGATATAAGTCATCGGGTTTACAAGTACCGGAGTCAATCTAAACTCTTGAATATAAAAACCGTAGAACGTCACGTCGCTTGCACTGAACGTGCTAAGAATCTCTATAAGATCACGTGTGATTACCGACATACTGCGTAACGTTCATGATTCGAATTAGATATGAGATTAGATACACACACAAACATACACGTTCTAGGATATATTGTAGACGTACTAGCCTTCGACGTTGTCTGAAATCTTAAGTAAATAATTAAGAAAGAATTAAAACTACAGTTACGAGGGCTGAGAGAAGGTATGGAATAGATCAACGGTACACTATATTGTAAGAGCCATCGCGGCTCTTGTTATATAGTGGTTATAAGACGTAAAACTTAACCGTTGATTCTGAGTTCAAACCCGGGCAAGTTTCACTTAGTTAATTCGCTCTGTTTATATTTTTAATTTATATCGTGCTCGGCGATTAAGGAAAACATCTGCCACGTGCTAAAACTTCACTTCAAAAGCCTTTGGACCTGTGGAGCCTTTGGACCAACAGTGAGACGTAAAAAGGCTTTTTTTTTAACTTTGTGCGTTGTGATTGTATTGCACAAACACATTGCAATCAAACATTAAATCTAAAAAACAGTCCCTTAAGCTTGTAAATCAACTGCGATAGTGAGCCAGTAACTTTTTTGTAACTCACTTCGTATATTATTTATGAAATCCTTATAACCGAAAAATTATAGTACGCTATGGTGACGCATGTTTTAAATGTTATAATCATTATAGTCACACACACGCACCTATAACATGTAAAGCTTGTAAATTTCCCACTGCTGGGCTAAAGCCTCCTCTCCCTTTAGTGAAGAAGGTTTGGAGCATATTCTACCAAGCTGCTCCAATACGGGTTGGTGGATTCATATGAGTCAGAATTTCGTTGAAATTAGACACATGCAGGTTTCCTGACGACCGACGAGCACGAGATGATTTATAAACACAAATTATGCACATGAAATATTCAGCTGTGCTTGCCTTGGGTTTGAACCCGCAATCATCAGTTAAGATGTACGCGTTCTAACCACTGGACCATCTCGGCTCTCATTATTATAGTCAATTTCGCATATTGTTTGATTGCACGATCTTTTTCTGCAGTAAATTTTGAGTTTATAGCTAGATATGGTTTACGACCTATCACGAGAAAAAAAAAGTCCCCAATAAAAAGACATTTAACGCGACCGACCTTAAAACTTAATATAACTTAGTCGTATTAAGACCATGCCCAATGTATGTTTTAATGTGTGCGTTGATTTTATATTAAAGATAAAAAACCTTGGACTAAGTATTTATAGAATTTTGGCAAAATAAATAATAAAATAATTGTTGTTTACTGACTTTCTCTGTAATTAAAATGGCGGAAAAGAGTTTCTTGCCGGGTCTTCCCGGTAGAATCTTCTTTTCGAACCGGTGGTAGCTTTATATTTTATTTAACAGTGTAATATGACGATACAAAAGTGCCTTTATGAGCCCAATTGAATAAAGACTACTTTGATTTTGTGTTCGTATAAATAAATTGCTCTTGCTGATTACTTATGAGTTTCTCAAAATGGGCCATAACGCACTGACTGCTTGGTCTAGTGGTTAGATATATAGCCGCAGATTCCTGGGTTCAAACCCCAGGTCGAACCAATAAAATGACTTCTATTATGCACTATTATTATTATTATTTATATATTTTTACCATAGATAATATATATTTATTTTGTGGATATTATATCTGTATGTATGTATATTGTTATGTATTGTCAATTACTAATACTGCCTTCTTGGTCTTCTGTTTAGCCTAAAGGTTGACTGGCAGAGAATGCAGCCTTTTGTTCCATTTACTTTGTTGTGGTCAATAAAGTAATAAAAAAAAAAAATGTTACCGAGTTTTTACGTCAAAATCTCAGTAACAGCCCGGGATCTGGAAGTAGGAGATGTGTACACTCCCGTTCCTTGGAAAGAAGGTACAACCGTTGTCCTGGGTCTAAATTATTTCTAGTCTTGTCGGAATAGAGAGTGCACACACACCCGTTTACTAAAATATGTCTGACGTAGTTGACTGGTCTCTCTTGTGTGATTGACGTGGCCAAAATCGTTTAACGCAAAACGATTATTTCAAATGGGGCTTGTAGAGTTGTTGATCGTACTTTTCATCCTTATAATATCTATCTATTTGTAAATATGGATAGGTTTGTGAAGGGATTTCCTTTATTTTATTTGATAGCTATTGACGAGCCTCTTAAAGCTCGTATTCTGGTATAATTTTAGCCATTTTTTCAGGTGCGGAATCAGAATATTTTAAGTTATTATTTTACCAGTGATTTGTGTAATGTTTAAAGTAGTAATGAAATATAATGTAAGTGAGAAACAGCCTGATGACTTTGTGTTTCTTAAAAATGGCGCAGCCACATTGTCATAGTAGTAAATAAATAAAATTCTTAAACCATAAAAATTGACACAGCCGTCCATGATGTTTTTGGCCATAGAGACATATTTTTTTTTTTTTCGATGTGTGATGGTTGTCATTTTTCAAGTATTTTTCACAGTTCGTAATTTACTCAAACGCGGCCAAAACCGCGAACGGAAACTAGTATATAAATTGTCTGTCTGGTTAAGTTTCAAATTACTCATAATTTGAAACACGAACGGAAAGAGATATTAATTTATTTATTATAAATAATTACATTATATTCATTACGCGTGTTAACTATGACGCGGTAAAGAATTCTGCAAATAGGTAGAGCCATTCGATTCTAAGTAACGCAAATAATTGTTAAATCGTTAGAATTATTATAATAATTTGAATTCTCGTGCAGTGTTTTAATTGACTAACTTGCCGCATCGGTTTAGTGGCTAGCTTATGGAATCAATATATTCCATTGATTCGAATCTCAGTCGGGGGAAAATCTACTAACAAATTAACACGATATCGCGACCGAATTGAAACGTAATGATTGATTTTCATCCGTTTTATATTCCACTAACACGATCCAATGGCGGTTTTTTGTTTGTTTGTTTATGATATGATGGTTAGTGGTCACTACCGCCCATAGACAATGACGCTGTAAGAAATATTAACCATTCCTTACATCGCCAATGCGCCACCGACCTCGGGAACTAAGATGTTATGTCCCTTGTGCCTGTAGTTACACTGGCTCACTCATCCTTCAAACTGGAACACAACAATACTGAGTAGAATATCTGATGAGTGGGTGGTACCTACCCATAAGTACTAAGTCCACACTTTTTTTATCTTTAATATAATCTTGTATTGAGTAATATGCCTTATTTATGTGTGTTTTATTTTAGTCTGTTTTGTAAACGTTTGTTTTTTTATTAATTTCAAGTCGGTTCCGTATTCCATTTTATTATATTGATCGAGACGCAAGTGATTAGATGATTCTATGATCTAGATTGATATAGAATCAAATGCCGATGAAACTACACCTTAAATCTACACTGAACTCAACGCAAAGTAACATATAATAAATCCAATTCGTAAACATAGCGCTACACATTTCTATGTTAATGATATCGTCCTGATTTTGGTCGCAGAGGCCAATCTCAATGGAGACCTAACCTAACCTAACTACACAGGAGGTTATAGTGCGAAAGTTTATGCGCAAACACAGCTGCTCTCTATTTCCTCCCACTGAATCCAATGTGCAAATCGTTTATATAGTGAGTAAATAACAGAGTGCAAATATCCCACTGCTGGGCACATGCCTCGTCTCCCTTATGTTAGGAAAGTTTTTTTCTAACAACACGCTCCAATGTCGATTGCTGGATGAATTGCAGGTCTTGAAATTTTGAATTTTTTAGTAGTCACACACTAATATAAATTTCCCACTGCTGGGCGAAGGCCTCCTCCCTATTTGAGGAGAAGGTTTGCAGCATATTCCACCACGCTGCTCCAATGGTTGGATACACATGTGCCAGAATTTCCTCGTGATGTATTCCTTCAACGGGTTTGAATCGACAATCTTCGGTCAAGGATTACATGTTCTAGTCATTTAGTCATTTGGCTAATCTCAAATTATTTTGTTTTGTTTCAGATCATGTCCAGATGTGAAGAAATTATATCTTCTAACGAGACCAAAGAAGAATAAAGATATCTTGAAACGATTGCAAGAGCAATTCGATGACGCGGTAATTTAATTTATTTCCTGCACGTGTAGTTACGTGTATTCAATTAAATAATTTCAATTAAAATTCATAACGAATAAATCGTAATTCAAGTTCGATCTTGAGATATTATAATTATTATAAATATATATATATACCATCGTAAAATTGTAAATAACAATTATATATATTTAGATGACATTTAGTATGGAGATAGTTTAAGTGCCGGGGAAGAATATGGCTTTTTTAAATTCACCTTTCGTAATTAATTTATTGATCGTTATTTGGGGGTGACGATTTGTGTGCCACAGGGAAGGTTTCATAAATTTCGCGTGGGTAAAGCCGCGAGGTTCAACGAGTCTATCTATAAAAAATATTTATCTATTATTATTTTGTACGTTTTGTTTAATTTTAAATTTTGTATCCAACAATATACATATATCCGCTAAATAAACATTAAAGTTAACCAATATAAGGTTCGGTGTGTCAATATAAGTTAAGTTGTGTGTTCCTTCAACTACAGGGGACCACAGCGCGCACTATTAAACGGGAAATGTTTTGAACACAGCTACGATAAAAAGTGAAAAAATAATTCAACAGTACAAAATCAAAGAATTAGAAACTTCAATAGAATATATTTTTGTGCTGGTCTTTTAAAGTTTAGTGAGACACACTTTTTTTGGATAACTGAATCTCCGTTCACAATCTTTCGACATTTAACAATATCTCCGGATAGATTATTATCCGACAGTATTTACAATGTTACGATGATCTATATATATATATGTTCCCGGATTCGTTTGGGTGCTGATTGAGACGTACGACGATGACGGGTCTAGTCGCACACTCTTCAATAATAAATAAATAAACATTGGACAACACCACATACATTACTCTGATCCCAATGTAAGTAGCTAAAGCACTTGTGTTATGGAAAATCGGACGGTATCACAAACACCCAGACCCAAGACAACATAGAAAATTAAAGAAGTTTTTCTACATCGATTCCGTCAGGAATCGAACCTCGGAGTGCCGTACCCATGAAAACCGGTGTACACACTACTCGACCACGGAGGTCGTCACCTTTGTTACAGCAATATTCGTTAAGTCGTCGACGTTAAGTCTATATATTTTTATTTACAGTTGTACGATAAGCTACGAAAACAGGCGCCTGATTTCATAGAAAAGATTTCGGTCATCGAAGGTGATGTGGGACAGCTCAATCTTGGTATTAGCGATGAAGATAGAGTGAAAATAATGAATGAGGTAAATTAAAATTTTCAGTTCAAACCATTGTAATGAGTTTTCGGACTTAATGTACCGTCAAATGGAAATACTTCGTATTACTCTAGTCTAGTCGAAGACTGCAAATGCACGCGTGTGTTTCGTTTACTATTTTATACTTTTGTTGACAATTTTGATACTTGATGACTTTTGAATTAGTCCAGTTGCTCGAACACGTTAATCTTAAGCGAAGAGTTGTGCTAGTTTTCCTCCAGTGACTATAAACACCGTGAGTAAACTCGCATTGGATAAACGTGGTAGATTAATCCTCAAAACTTCTGCTCAGTAGGTAAGAAGACCTCAGCCGGATTATTGAACTATGCACGTGACCCAACGTGGCATGAGTCAATCCCAGTGGAAAAATTTGCTAGGGAGATAACATCTTAGTTAATATGGTTATTGATGCATTTCAATAATTACTTCATAGGATGTGGTGACGATTTTCCGGCCGCAGTGTTATTCTATAAGAACTCAATTCATATCTCACTCGTGAAATGAAAACTGACTTAGAGTGTTTTTTTTTTATTCTGTTTCATCTATCCTTTATATATTATAAATATCCTTGGCAATGTTAGCGTGCAAACCGCCGGTACGTCAAGGTGGCACGCTCAAGCAATCACGTGATGTCCCCAAGTGACGGATGGATGGATACCCGATTTTTTAGTGGGTATTCCATCGGACTCAGTGTCTGCCATGCTGCATATCCGCCCTCCCCCAAGTATCATGGTCAATATCGCATTTTTCTATCGGACATTTTATGATCACGGGCTGTGTTCTCATCAGAATAGATCAATAGTACCTTTTCACTATGCAGCAAAAAAAAAAAATACGAGAAAAAGATTTAAATTAATATAACTATAAAATATATTTCAGGTAGAATATATTTTCCACGGCGCAGCTACCGTGCGATTCGATGAAGCACTCAAAACAGCTGTGGAGATCAACGTTCGTGGTACGCGGGAAATATTGACACTTGCACGGTCTTGCACGAAGCTGCGAGCGCACGTGCATATATCGACCGCTTACAGGTACACGACTAGTATTATAAGTTACTAGCGACCAGACCCGGCTTCGCACGGGCTTATACAGAAATATCAAAATTTTATTACAGCCAGTTGTCCAAATGCCCCTTTTTGCAACGAACGATTTGTTGCTGCAATTTTGGAATCAGTGTT
Organism: Vanessa tameamea; assembly: GCF_037043105.1. NCBI lineage: Eukaryota > Metazoa > Arthropoda > Insecta > Lepidoptera > Nymphalidae > Vanessa > Vanessa tameamea. The sequence goes on from NC_087338.1 coordinate 3,353,617, forward strand.
TTAAGAAATTTTTCTTACCGAAATTGTCTTTGCTTTTCAAAAATTGGCTTATAGTTTTAACTTAAATATAATTTATGCTCTATAGCTCTAAGGAATAATGTACCTATCTTCCAGCAACTTCTTTTAGAATTGAATCCTTACTTCCGGAGAAATGAATCATTTCCCTACCCCCCTAACCAATTTTTCCCTCAATTTACACACCTACCCCGCCCCAACTTCTCAATACGTAAATTAGATGGACATAAATGACTTAATCTATAAATGAATCATTTCGGATTTATTTTATTAAATAATGCTGTCTCTTTCTTTTAAATGTCATAAGATGAGAGAACGATATACATTTATCAGTCTTTAAGTAAATACCTGCTAATCATAGCTCATATAATAACCATTCACATGTCTGGTAAACAAATAAACTGAAGATATATTTGCTGAGTTTTTTCGCCGGTTCTTCTCAGGACCGAGGTGCTAATTTCCGAACCGGTGGTAGATTTTTGACCACCAATGAGCAAGTGTAAACTTCTATATTGAATAATGGTTTTTGACCTTGACCTTTGAAGACGTTTCCTGCAATTTATTACTAAAACTTATTCAGGTCTGTTAGTTAGTCTTTAATGCCATATCGTTCGATTGAAGACTAGAAGATTCCAATTCCAAATAATGTAACCGGCTGGCTTTAGAAATAAAATTATGCCCTTGAAAATTTAACCAAATTCAAATGTGAGCCGTGGACAAATATTGATCCATGTTTCACAATTAATTTACGACTATTTTTTCTCATTTGTGTGTATGATATGAAAGTCATACCTGCTTGATATTTTCTTGTAAAGCGCTTTTCGCTTTTTATTAATAAGTTGCACTATTTCGAAGACGGGGCGGGTCGCTACTGAGTGATAAGCGACCCGACCCGATTCGTATATTTATGTTTATGTTACGAAAAACGTGAATTATTAACGAATTATTATTTGTCTTCATTCACTGTAATAACAAAACTTCAGACAATTTTTTTAAGGTTTTTTATCGCGATTACAAAGTTCAAGCTAAACGGCTAAGTAAGTTTACTTTAACTATACGTATGTAATTAATTAATTTCAGTAATTGTCCTATACGAGAAATTGATGAGAAATTCTACGAAAGTTCATTGTCCGGCGAGAAGTTGATTGATCTCGTTGAGAATATCGACGAGAAGACCTTAAACACCATCACTCCTGGGTAAGTGATTTAAGATATTTGTATTTGAATATTTCAGTTAGTAGGACTTTGTCCAAGCCCGTCTGGTTAGGTACAACCCACTCATATTTCTAATCACAAACAGTCATACTTATATACAGTACTGTTTTGTCCAGTTTGAAGGGTGAGTGAGCCAGTGTAACTACAGGCACAAGGACATTACATCTCTGTTTCCAACTTTTGTGGCGCATTTATTAAAATTTGATACGGCGATATTGTGTATGGGCAGTGGTGACCACTTATTGACCACTTACGCTATACAAATGATACGAATCTAGAAAACTTTGGTGATTATTGGTGAAGGCTGAGTTTGACAGGCACAAGGGACTTAATAACTTAGCTCCGAAGGTTCACGGTGCATAGTTGATATATCAGTTTATAATCAGATCGCCATTTTTCCAGTGTGCCTACCTATTTTAATTCAATTAAAAAAATAATTGCTTTAGGTTAATACTGTTGTTAATTACTAAAATTTTAACTTCATCTATTAGTAGTTTTACAGGTACTTTCTAAGTAATGTAAAAATCTGTAATTGTTCCACTGCTGCGCTAATTATACCACCACACTGCTCCATGTGGATTGGTCGATACACAAGTGGTAGTTCTATTCATCACATGCGACCATCATCACGATTTTTTCCTCCACCTACGAATTCCACTCAGCTATTTGAAATTAAAAACACATTTGGTGTTACTGGCAAACTAATGGAGCATAGCAAATGCTGACTTTGGCAACATTACGTCATTCTAAGCGGACGAGCAGAAGACTAAATGTGTTGTTATAGTTTTGTGTAAGGGCGGTTCCTCATCTCTTCCTCTGCGCATTTGTCTGTAGTGTAACAATCTAGTTGCAGTACTTCCTCATTGACTTACAAGTATTGGTCCTTAGCCTGCATTTGAGTCAGTTGCTTCTGTACTGTAATGCTAAACGTGTTATAGTTTTGTGTAAGGGTGGTTTCTCATCGGAAGCATTCGCCTGTAATTTAACAATCTAAAATTCAATTCTGAGCAGTATGATACAGAACTGCCTCACCAACTGACGAGTATTCGTCTGCAGTTGAGTCAGTTGCTTTTGTACTGTAATGCTCTAATTTTCTCTCACACTGAAACTTCAACTGATTTTTCGAGTTCGCATTTACTGTAGTCATTGAACTATCATAACCGAACTACTATCAATAGTAGACTACTCTTCTAATATTAAGTTTTACTACATTTTAATATGTCACTTGGTGGTAGGGCTTTGCGTAAGCCCGTCTGGGTAGTTAAAACTCACTCATCAGATATTCTATCGCCAAATAACAGTACTCTGTATTGTTGTGAGCCAGTGTAATCACAGGCACAAGGAACATAAATCTTAGTTCCCAAGGTTGGTGGCGCATAGGTAATGTAAGGAATGGTTAATGTTTCTTACAGCGCTTTTGTCTATGGGCGGTGGTGACCACTTACCATCAGATGGCCCATATGCTCGTCCGCCAACCAATGCCATAAAAAAATGGTATAATGTCGAAAACTGGCGTTATATAACAAATTGTATTATTACAGGTTGAACACTGTAATGACTCAGTTCTTCTGGCTCACTTATGTGATGCTCGAATCTGAACTGTTATATGTTATGGGACCGATCTAATACTTAGTTATATTCGATGTATTTCTACTTATAAAGACCATTATGACTTTGTAATTAAACCAAATTAATGGTTTCAGATTGCTGGGTGATTTCCCTAACACATACGCATATACCAAATCAGCAGCTGAAGACATCGTCCAGAAGTACTCCAAGGGCCTTCCGGTTGCATTGTTCCGACCATCTATTGGTAAGATATATTTTTATTATGATCATCTCGTCCTGATCGATTTCGGTGACCGTAGTCAATTTTACAAGAAACCAGCCAACTATGCAGGACATATTATAAAGCATAACACAGGTGCACTCTCGTCATAATTCGACACTACCGAAAAAATTTACTGGGACAGGACAGGATACGGAAGTAAACTCTGAAATTACTGAACCGATTTGAATAATTCTTTCACTTTCAGAAGTATTTAGCGCTATCAGAGAATTTAGCACTATATCTCAATAATAACACATTTCTCCGACTTCAATATTCTAGTTTTTTATTTGTCTGCAACAGTAACGAAGCTTGCCATATTTTATCAAAAGTCAGATTACAGTTACGTCATTATTTTGGAGTAAATATGAACACTACTTGGACTATATAAAATTTAGAAATTATTAATTTTGTGAAAGTACATGATGAGATTCACCTGAAAATAGTAGAACATTTTCCTAAATAATTATGAAATGTATTTTTTTTATTTTGATGTGATATTGTATCTCCTGTTGGTTGTCCTATTGAAAATAAAATGAAATAATATTAGTATCTATAAACATAATTATAAGATTTTTTTATTTCAGTAATAGCAACAGCCGACGAACCAGTTTCCGGATGGATAGACAATGTATATGGACCTACGGGTGTAAGTATATACATATATATTTGTATACCTATTATGAAAAAGAATGAATTCCTACAAACAATAATAAATATAATAAAATAGATCTACAAGTACCAGAAGAAAATACTACCAGAGCAAAATTATATGCTGTCAATAGTACAATTGACTATCATGAAATTTATTAGAACCTAGTCAATATGAAGTAATAGCTATCTCAATTGTCTAGGTGGTCGTTGGTGCCGCGGTGGGTCTTCTTCACGTTTTGAACTGCAGCCCTAAGGCTCTGGCCGATCTGGTCCCAGGAGACTTGGTCGTGAACGGCTGCATTGCCACTGCTTGGAAGACTGCCAAGGATTACCCTGGAAACCACGAAGAAGCACCAATGGACCAGTTACCTACTGTGTACAATTATGTATCATCAGTAGAACGACCCTTGACATGGGGTGAGCTACCTTTAATCAGAATGATTAATTAGATCGTGTGTTTTAAGAATTTATACCAGTAGCCTCTCCGATTCGTGGCGAGGACAGCTATCGCTGTGATTTTGGTCAATAGGAATCCCAAATAATTAATTTTTTTTCAAAATTGTATGAGCTTTAATTTACTATGCGTTTTTTGATATCATTTGATTGTAAAATGTTACCTATTTGATTTTTTGTATTTGTAGTAATTGTGTTATTATTATCAGTGGAAACTTAGCTGATGTATGTAATATTATAATGCTTTAAGTGTCACCTCATTGTTTGTTCCCCTAGAATAAAAATAAAATAATCCGTTTCCAAGGGGAAATAAAAGGGGAAACCCAAAAACTTTTCAAGATTTCCAATGAGCGGAATAAAAGAATAATAATCTGGTTTTAAGACTTAAAGATCAAAATAACAGATACATTATTAATATAAAAAACGAAGGAAGATTTTATAATGGATCAGCTTATTCTGAGTGGTTTTTCTATCCATACATATTGGCAATAATTTTACGATGTAAACATATATTACACCTTTGCGCTGATATATACCTACTCTACACACTGGATGTATGTATGTTACGATATATGTATGAGCTAAAGTTTAATCTTTATTACAGAGTTATTCATGAAGCACACCGAAATTTACGGTCTCCAAGTGCCGTCAATGCAAGCTGTGTGGACTTATCTATTCTGGCTGACACCTTCGAAGTTTCTTTATAATTTATTCTGCTTCTTCCTCCACTGGATACCAGCTTATATTGTGGACGCTATCGCCATTATGATTGGGAAGAAACCTATGTAAGTATGAGATTATTTGTTTTGAGTACGATCTTATAAGGACCTTTAGATCGAAATGTTACGAGACCAAATCTGGTAACGGGAAACGAACCCAAAAACAAAGGAATACCGAAAGATAGTTGAAGTGAGGCTGGTCGTTAAAGTATGCCAAAACTTTACCAGATAGTTTACGTGATCAATAAAAATATCCGTTTTCGTTTCAGGTTAAGGAAAGCCTATAAGAAAATCGAAAAGTTCTCAGCTGTCATCGGGTATTTCGCCTTACGGGAATGGAAATTTCATAACGATAACGCACAAAATTTGTTCAAAGAACTATGCGACGCCGACAAACACATATTCAACTTCAACATGCGCACTTTGGACTGGGAGACATATTTCAAATCATATGTCAGAGGAATCAGGCTTTACCTCTTAAAGGATCCTCTGGATACCCTCCCTCAGAGCAGAAAGAAACATTTCAAGCTGAAAATCATGCATTATATCTGTCTTTCTGTCATTTGTTTGGCTCTATTGAGACTGTGTTGGTTTCTTGCTAGATTTATTATAGGTTGACAATTATGTTGCTAAGCTGTAAATATATTAGTCTGTGTTGTGATTATTGTATAATTTAGACAAGTGTCATTGACCTTTATGGGTTTTACACTGGTTTATTGGTGGATAAGAGTTATGATTTTAAAACTAGTAAATAATAATAGATTTAAGGACGCCAAATATTAAACATGGAACTTTGTATACTGAATAATTGGAATATCGTGTATTGGAATGAATTCTTGTAAAAGTTTGCACACAACAGGCACCATTGAACTTTCATGTGCTTAATTTGTGTTTATAATTCATCTCGTGCTCTGCGGTCCAGAAAAACATCGTGAAGAAACCTGCTTGTGTCTAATTTCAACGAAATTCTGCCACATGTGTATTCCGCCAACCCGCATTGGAGCAGCTTGGTGGAATATGCTCCAAAAATCTTCTCGTCAAAGGGAGAGGAGGCCTTTAACCCAGCAGTGGGAAATTTACAGGCTGCTAATGCTTGTAAAAGTTCTCCTAAAGACTTTATTTAATATATCTACGTATAGCTTTATTGATATTGAATATACAATAAAGGGCTCAATTTCTTGTCATAGTATAAAGTTTTTATAATGAAAATAATGTATGCAATGTGATGTTTAGATATTAAATTGATTATGCTCAAATCTGTAGACAATATATTATAAATAAATATTTTAATAAATTGAACGTTTATTAATTTATAATTATATATACCAATGCCTAAAAAGGGACACGGTGACTTATATGAAAATTAGACACCTATAACTATTATTGCAACAAATGTGGAAAAATATATTTGCCAACAAATAAAGTCATTCTTATTTCACATACAGCATCGCGGGCCCGGTGCGAGACCGTCGCTTGTGCAAAAATTGAAAAAATGAGTTAAATTCGTAATAAGTGTACTAAAGCAACCCTTTACATGGTGCAATAACCTTACTTCCGTAGTACACATCATTTCCGTAAGATGGCGTGAGTGTCATTATAGTTTTGGCGCGAATCACGGCGACACTCGGAGAATGTCAACGTTTTAAATGCTTCTCCTGTGACATTGCATTTTCGCAAAAGCGACGGTCTCGCAACGGAGGTGCAATATGGAAATCTATTACGCACTATTAAATATACACACGTACAGTAAATAAACACTTAAACGACAAAAACACATTTTGATTGTTTTTTTTGATCATAGCAAAGCATTTGATACTCCACGACATAATATCCTTCTTGAAAAATCAGAAGATAACGGAGTAAGAGGGCTCTTTTAAATTGTTATTGTAATTTCTAGTCGAACAAAGCATACTAGGTTAAAATTGCTGCAATTATGAGTGAAGAGATACAAGTGACAAAAGGAATATTACAAGGGTCAATTTTAGGACCACTTAATTATCTTATTTACGTTAATGATCTAAAAAACGCTGTAAAAACCTGTGAAATGTACCAATATGCAGATCGACATCAGTCTCCTGTTAGCTCATCGTATAAAATAAACATCGATATAAAACAATCACTAAAATAGTCTCATGATTGATCTTAATGTTTAGTATATAGGTTCAAGTCACAACAGATACCCTGGAGATATAAAAATAATCGCAGATAGCCATCAATGTTTACACAATTCGTAGATTAGGACCTGTTATTGCGCAATCTATAACCTAGGAGCCAAAGAAATCATTTGAATGATTTTATAAGAGAATGTCACTCTTTTAGCATTGGTACAAGGAACAAACACAAACTTTTAACTCCTGTTACTCGACTGCATAGAGTCAGTAACTTTTTTGTGGGGCAATGTATACGATTCTACAACACGATCTCAGAAAGCATTCAAAATGCTTCTGTTGAATTTAACGCTTTGCGATAGGTACTATACATTTAGTGAGTTTATGATTGATAGCACACCTTGGGAATGAAACGATCGTCTCCTGGCCATTTCTATTCATATTAAATATAATATGTATTTAATTAGTTTGACAAAAAAAAAGACTCGGCGAGTTTCTTTCGGCGGTTCTTCTCAGGTCAGGGTGTTTCCTTTTCCGAACCGGTGGTAGTGTTTAATTTGACTATCAATAAGTAAGTATAATGCATCTATATTGAATAAAATAATTTGAGTTTGAGTTTACTACTTAATAATCAGCGTTTAGTTTATAAATAGTAATTGAATTTGGGAGGAGCCATTTAGCTAAATTAACAAAAGTTAGAAAAAATCTTCGAGTGAATCCATAGTATCATACTGATTGAGCAGCTATGGTCTTACATTTCAATAATATCTCGATAGAATTTATCATCTTCAATTAAAGTTACGAAAAACAATATTGTTCCTCCAAAGAATATGGGATCAGTACAAAAACGACAAACATTACAAATCATCAAGCATGATAATATTTATGGAAAACGAGTGCTTGAATATATTATTCCTTTTCCGATAAATAGTCTGGAAACAAATTTAAAACAAAAAATGTTGAAAAAAATTACAAATGCATACTTTACGTATAATTTCTTGATCAACCTGTATAGTGCGAACGGAATGGCCGGAAGCAATTAATTGTTTATAAATGTAAATAAAAACAAATTATCCTCTTTGTATAAGTATTATGATTTTATAGTAAAGATCTTATTGTTTATTCATGAGCCGGAGAGCCGAGATGGCCCAGTTGTTAAAACGCGTGCATCTTAACCGATGATCTCGGGTTCAAACACAGACAGGCACCACTGAATCTTCATGTGCTTAATTTGTCGTTATAATTCATCTCGTGCTCGGCGGCGAAGGAAAACATCGTGAGGAAACCTGCATGTGTCTAATTTCAAAGAAATTCTGCTACATGTGTATTCCACCAACCCGCATTGGAGCAGCGTGGTGGAATATGCTCCATACCTTCTCCTCAACGGGAGAGGAGGCCTTAGCCCAGCAGTGGGAAATTTACAGGCTGATTATGTTTATTATGTTTCTGCTACATGTGTATTCCACAAACCCGCATTGGAGCAGCGTGGTGAAATATGCTCCAAACCTTCTCCTCAAAGGGAGAAGAGGCCTTAGCCCAGCAGTGGGAAATTTACAGGCTGTTAATGTAATCTTTTATAATATCTATTTTGCTTCTGTTCTAGAAACCACAGTGCACACTGTAAAGAAATGTATTGTTTTTGTTGCACTGCTAGATATGTTGTTTTTATATATACTTTCTTTTTATTTATAAATAAATACATACATACAATAACATATAATATAGTAGTAGCATGCTACTTAATACCGATTTATTTTTTCGTGCTAACTAGCACAAGGAGCTCAGGGTGGAGGAATGTTCAAAATCCAGTTTAAAAGTTATATTTTTAATTTTATCATATACATACGTGAACTCCTAATGGGGAAAAGCCGTAGCAAATGACATAGCGCATGCATAAGCTACATATTCGTATATGAGATGTAATCTTTTAAACTACTTGTACTGAAACCGGATACATGATGATTAATTAAAGCTCCAAAAATAACAAATTGATTAAGGCATATTTATTGAAACATATGTATCACTGCGTTGTTTTCGCCGTTAAAATGAGTAATTTAAAGGATCTTGGTAAACAAAGAGCAACCATTAGAGGTAGATTAACTGTTTTCGATAAATATTTATCACCATTAAAGGAATGTAAGGAATTTAATGCGGTGCAATTAAACGAACTTCGTTTAAGATGTGACAAGTTTCGTGACCTTTCAAGCTGTTTTGAGGATATACAATCACAGATAGAATTATTAGAAGATGATATGTCAAAGCAGCTTGAGGAATACAACGGAGAATATATTTTATAATTTAATTGCCAAGGCTCAGTCTTTGTTGGAGTATTTTGAAAACAAGGAAAAAGAAGAAAATGCATCTTGCCTCTTTTAAAAATACCTCCTTTTAGTGGTAATTCAGATCAGTGGCTTTCCTTTAGGGATTCGGAAAAAATGGATCTAGCAATATCAATTGAAGATCAGGCATTAGAAAAAAGAAAAATCTTGAATGAAGCCATTTTAAGTGGAGATTCTTTAGTGCAGAAGTTTTATGATGACGCAGTCGTGTTCGTCACGGGTACATCAAGCTTCATTGGCAAGCAGCTCATCGAGAAATTGATGTGGTATGTACCAAAGAACCGTTGTACTGCAAATTTAAATTAAGCTAGTGGCTATCTTATAATTTAGGCATCAGAGTCTACAGCTTTGCCATTAAACCCCAGTTCACAGTTTTTATACTTCCATGCATCAGAAACAATTTCAAACCGTTGGTATCACTACCAAATGATGTCATTATCAGTTTATGTGTCTTTATGTTTTAGGTCAGCAAATATAAGAAAAATGTATATGTTGGTGCGTCCGAAGAAAGGAAAATGCGGCCTAGAAAGAGTTAATGATATTTTGGAGGACCCAGTATGATACATTTTATTTATCTCCCTTTAAATTATCAAGTTTTAACTAGCTGTCGTGAAATTGATTAATTTCAGAATATTATATTTCGAAAAAGTCCCCTCTTCGCATAAGCATCGCATTGCTTTAGGCGTAAACTATTCATGACATTGCTTGTGAGCTATCATACTATTGGGATATATGATGTTTCTTTGCCGCTCAATCCTGATAAACTGATCTTCAATTCCGAAGCCAGCAATACCATCATTACGTATATTACTCCTCATCGAGCCACTTACCCTATCGAGATACTGTATATCATGTTTATCAAACTTATGAATTTAATCATATTTAAAAAAATCTTTTTCAGGTATTTACAATTCTGCGCAATGATAAACCTAGTTTCGTGGACAGAATAGTGGGAATTGAAGGCGACGTCTCTGAGATTAATCTTGGAATTGATGACAAAACATGGGCCATGCTCACCAATGAGGTACGATTAAATATAATGATGATTAGTTTGAGACAAAACAATTACCTGAAGAGTTCATACGTAGCTTTTAGTTTTTGCCTTAGCTAAGTTGACTGGCAGATGGGCCATCTGGAAAATGGTAAGTAGTCACCAACGCTGAGGCGTCATAAAAAAAAAACTATTCAAAACATTACGTGGCAAATAAAATTAAAACTTAAATGATGAAAGGTTCAAATATCACATTAATTTTTTTAGTAATATTTTTGTTTACACGTTATTCACTGCATTAGAAAATATTTACTCAAGCTGTTAAACCTTCTTTGTTACCACCTTCACAGATGGATGGGCAGAGAATGAATGTAATAAATAGATCAGTTGTTTTTCAATATATAATATTAATTTAAGATTTGTTTTAACAGGTAAACGTGATAATTCATGCGGCTGCTACCGTCAATTTTGTTGAAACTATCAAAATAGCGACCTTGATAAACATCCGTGGGACAAGAGAGATGCTGAAAATTGCTAAATCTTACACGAACATTAAGTACGTAATGAGATGGATGAGACATCCTAGAAAAGTCAAACATTCTACTTACTCTTTTTAAAATCGTTCATTCCTTTTTTTTAATATGAATAATTCATAGGTCGATAGTTCACTTGTCTACAGCCTACGCTAACGCTACGAAGAGTCGTGTCAAAGGTGAAGTGAAAGAAGACTTCTACGACAGTCCAATACCTGCAGATGCGTTGATACGACTTGCAGAAAGTGTTCCTGAAGATACTTTAAACGGCATGATAGCACCGTGAGTTTTTTTTTATTCCGTGACTTTAGTAAAGCATAATTAATACACGACAGCGGTTGTAATTAACACGCTGAGAGACAATACAACAGCGCGACGTCTGAGTAATTGTTTTTACGTCTGTAGACGTCTACTGACCCAAAGAAGTTGAATCATTTTTAAATTACTAACTTCATATGCGTTAATTATTTTATATTTGGTCGTATTCATTGCTTGGTACCAAGATTTCATTATCATACGTTCAATTTACATACTATGTTTTACTCCGATCGACTGTCATTTGTCATTTGCAAAATGTTTGAGTTAGAGTAAAGGAGACGTCTTAATAGGAATCAAAACTTCTTAGTCAAAGAACACAAGGATCAGTTCTCAATCTCGCGCGCGGCATCTGTAGAATGTATCTGTGTTAAAAAATAACGGTATTGAATTCATATCATTCAGAATCTATTTAATACATTTTTCTAAGTAACTGACTGACATACCATACTCTGGCTGAACCGATGGGTCTAACAGGATGAAATTTTGTACGAGATTTTTGTAGGACTGTATTGAGAGAGGACTTTCCGAAATTCATCTTTCAAGGAAGTTAAATATAACTTAGAAATATGGAAATCGGTATTTTAGGTATATGCTTATGAGTAAAATAGTGTTTTTACAGTGTTGTTGAAAATTAATCACCCAAGCGGGTGAAATTAGGTATGGGAAGTTCATGATTTTTTAAGTTAGAAATATAAAAAATACTGTACAGGCTTCTTTTATACGTAAGCAACGTGTCTACTAGGCTTAGCTTAGCCAGATTGTTTAATTTAATTTTTAGTGTAAAGCTTGTTATAGTGGTCACTATGAAAATAACCCAAAAAATCAAAGTGAACCTGCCACCATTCACCTTCCAGTAGGAAAGCTAGAGCAATTCTAAATCCTCTTCCAGGTGAAGGTTTCCTGGCAATGGATTTTTACCCATAATTGTTAAACATGACTTACGGCTTGTATTTGTAATTATTTAAATTAAAGTTTCTTGTCTATGGGCTTATCCAAGAGTTAAACCTACACGAAAACCATTACCGAAAATCTTATAAGGCGTCATGCAAGATACCTGCCTATTTGTATCCTTCGACCCGCTGTAGGTATGTATACTATAATGATAGATGAACATTGAAAGCAACCTTACGCCTTCTCTTCAAATATGACCTTTGTCTCTCGTTGGAACTATATAGGCTGCTACTTTACTTTTTATTTCTTTACTACAGAGTCTAATGAATTCTAGGTGGATTGTGTCCACAGAAGTGACGGAATTTGTGATTTATTGTGTCTTTATACTTGTAATTTTCAGTCATTTAACTAGATCCAGATTAATTGAACGTAAATGGTTGATTTTGTCCAAAATTCAAACATATGTACATCAGTTCTTTAGAAGAGAAAAAACACGTAATAATTGAAATACCTATCATCCGCTTTTTTCATAAAATATATATTTTAAATAATTTATCATGGTAAAGATACATTTTTGATAAATCAGAAAATCCCTTAGAGTTTGTTTCACAAAATGGTAGATAGAATTCCGACAATCAATGAAGATTTTTGTGTAATGTTATTATTTTGAATAACGATATTTGAATTTGATTTTTAAATTGTTATTGTGTTCATTTTTACAGTGATAGCCGCGTTTGAAGAACCGATGCCTGAATGGATTGATGAAAAAAAATGCATTTGGACCAAGTGGGGTAAATAAAATTAACGTATGTTAGCACATATTTAACCACCCTTAAAAAGGAGTAGAATCTCAATTAGGAGGTTTATCTTTTTTTTTTTTGAAAACGTTTACTCTGAATTGGTCCCATTTAAATATTACAAAGATAAGATGTTTAGTTTTAGAAACAGACAACGGAACTATTCGAACGTTAAAAGAACTTTTATATAATGTGTCCACTTTAATTATTATCAGTCAATGTTGGAATGTGCGTTGAGAGACCACACATGTAAGGAATACGTTTTAGGTTTAAAACCAAGTTACTGTACAGATAAGGTTTGCTTGCTTTTCGAGGCATATATGTAAGCAATAGCAACTAATCTTCGGGCAAAAAAAATCTTCAAAGAAAATCCGATGGCTTTTTCGAACCTGATCCGGGAATTGAACTCACGACCTACCGAACAAGTTCTGCATTAATTATAAGTTTTGATTAAATAATAAACACGAGATAGTATTGTTTGCTGATAATACTTCTTCAATCTTTAAAATAAATGATGTATTTCAATATATGGAGATTTGAACAATGTGTTAGCGCCTGCCATAAAAATATAGCATATCCGCTTATTTTACAATTTGTATGTGACCATATGTTATAGCGATAGACGGCACTCATGCATTACTTAAATCACATCTAAAGTTACTGCCTATTTTAGACGCTTCAAATTCCCAACCAATACGCACGTCAAAATAAAGAGCTGTTAATTTAAATGTACGAAGTTTTGTTTGTACTTATTTCACAGAATACACAGTTCTATCTTTGAAATAGTATATTGGTTTAATGTAACTTACTGTTAAATAGTAAAAAGATAAAATAAATATTAAATTCACTACTCCTAAGATGTGTCTAAACGAATGTACTTTTAAGTGGTGAAGCAGTTCCTTCCTTTAAGTGGTGAAGCAGAGTTCCTTGGTGTCACAATAGAATTTAAGCTCCAATGGGGCCTCGATATAAAATTAGCTCGGCAGCATTTGCAGCAAAAAAAAATAGGCTATTACCCGATACTGACACGGCACACCTAGGGTATTTTAGTTGTTTCTACGTAATAATGTCTTATGGCATTCTACTCTGGGATAATGCGAAAGTTACTACCATTTTTTATTGCAGAAGAGGTCTACTCGTACAATCTATAACCTGGGCCCAAAAGATTCGTTAATATGTAAATTTAAAGAAATTAAAATAATGACTGTCGCCTCGTCGATAGATTTTGGATTTCGATCTTCGAAGATTGGTCGTCACGTAGGATGCATATATTATAGTAGCTTTGATTGTATTAGTAAGGTTAAACACGATAATAAAATTAGCAATACGAAAACAATTTAAGAAGCTAATTAAAATAAAAACGATAAACTACTCCTCCTCTTTTTTTTGGTATTGGTAGGCGGACGAGCAAATGAGCCATCTGATGGTAAGTGTTCAGCACCGCCCATAGATAATGGCGCTGTAAGAAATATTAACCATTCCTTACATCACCAATGCCCCACCAACCTCGGGAACTATGGTGTTATGTCCCTTGTGCCTGTACACATACGTAATATATATATCAACACCACATCAGTTCCACAAAAATAATACATTAATTTTGGCCAAAATTAAAAAAATATATAATCGCCGTGACTTTTTCTTCGAAGATATACGTTACCATAGTCTATTTTAAGTACTTATCATGAGGTACAATTCGACCATACATTATATTCGTGTAACTACAGCCATTCACACAGCGTACGCCATGAAAGCTATGAGCCTATGACCATCTAGAATAACCTTTAAAATGGTAAAATAGGTACTGTGGTTCTCGAGTTTATTTTCCCTAAATCCACAAACTTGTAAAAATTCTCGCACTTTATTTCCTTCTTCATAATGTTAGTATAGAAGTATATGTTGTTACTGTAAACTTATGTCATCATGTAAAACTTTATCAAGTTACTATTGAGGGAGTCAATTCATCTGGATATGTCAATTACGAAGGCGTTTCACAGGGTTCAATGTTTGGTCAGTCTCTGTTTTTGGTATATGATCATTATCTATTTATATATATAAAAATGAATTGCTGTTCGTTAGTCTCGCTAAAACTCGAGATCAGCTGGACCGATTTGGCTAATTTTGATCTTGAATTATTTGTGGAAGTCCAAGTAAGGCTTAGAAGGTAAGTAAGTATGATAAAAATGCTAGGAATTTAATAAAAACAACTTTGTTTTTCCTTAGAAATAGGGATGGTCGATTATTATTGATTTTCGATGATCATCGATGTTAGACAATAAAACAAAGATGTTTTAAAATTGATTTTGCATTATTATAAACATCGTTACATCTATTTCTCGAATTTAATAATTTCCTTTTAGGACGACGTAAAGTTTACAAAAAACACCGATGTTATCAATTAACATCGACGTTTAGTGCTCAATAAAAATCGAGTATCAATGTTCGGTATCAATGTCATTATCAAATATGCGAAGAGCGACTTCACGTGCTAACCGCACTAATGATCAGAAAGAGACAGATCGAGAAAATAGTCGTATTGCTATGTTAGAATTGCGTTCTTTATTGAGTGACAATGAAGTAGATAGGCTTAGAATGCAATGAGTTCGTGCACATCAAACACAACATAACACAAACACACAACACCAGCGAGCACGACATAATGACATTGAGAGATCTCGCAGACGCAGTGCTGCTGTGATCCTGGAACGATCCTGCATTCCACTGTGATCCGGTAAAAGATTATTGTGCTGACAAATCGGTAACAGTTGGGGAAATGACAATAATTTGTAAATATTGTAAGGTGTTACAATACAGTGGTGAATCTAATCGGATTGTGTTGTGCTGGAGGCAAAGTATAATTGCCACAGATGGTCGCACCACCAGATCCCTTACGTTCTTTAATTTCTGGGATGAGAAATGATTCTATACACTTCTTCAACGTTCAAAAATATAACAGCTATTTCCAGATGACATAATTTGGCGCAATACATATTGTACAGGACAATTTTATGCCCACTTTCAAGGTATTATACCATAATAGTTTTTTATAATATTCAAGTTGGAATTGTATTGGAATATGTATCAGATATAATTATTTAACAGATCTTTAAAAATTACAGATACAAGGACAAAATTATCACTTTCCGGCGGCGCTGTTACCACGACCAGATGCAGATCATCAATTTTTACAAATTTATTTTATGGGCAATTCAGATGCGGAAGTTGATAAGCCTTGTGCTCACAATCCAACAGTGAAGAGAACCATTGTCCAAGAATTACAAATGTTTCTTCATCAGAACAACAATTTAGTAAACATGTTCAAAATAGCATTTGATCGAATGCCATCCGACAGACATAATATTGTCATTCGAGCTGACAAAATACCTGCCGATGAACAAACAAGGAAGTTTAATTCGCCCACCATTGACGAAGTGGCTGTTGTCATTGTCGGAGAAAATTTACAATCTAGAGATATATATAAATCCACAACAGCGCGATTTTTAAGACATTTTCTGCCTCGCACAACCACTATGTGGAACCAGCTTTCGCCGGCGGTTTTTCCGAACCGATACGACTTGGGAACTTTCAGGAAAAGTACGTACTTTTTCCTGAAAGGCCGGCAACGCACCTGCAAGCCCCCTGGTGTTGCAGATGTCCATGGGCGGTGGTAGTCACTTTCCATCAGGTGAGCCTCCTGCTCGTTTGCCAACTCTATTATAAAAAAAAAAAAATATATTGTGCTTCATCGTCGGAATAATGATTTAAAACATGTATCTGAAACACACAGGACTTTTGATGTGTTACAATCTCCTTTGATCTTCTGGCAGGGGGAAGATGGATAACATTTTAATATAAAAATGGTTAAACAAGTAACAGGCGCTGATACCAAGCAGGTGCCTACAAAAAAGTTAGTGCTATGAATTTCTATTCATAAAGACTCATGATCCATGAATATTATGTTCTGATGTGCTTTTCCATCAGTTTGCAGTAGACATGTATGTCAAAATTGAGACTGAACAATTGACATACATCCGTTTGAACCAACGACAGCTTCGATCAGAAAAATACATTAATTACAAATGCTATGAAACAGTTGACCCAAAATTGTATGCTTAATACATATGATACATGGACCTTGCAGAGTTTTCAACTGTATGGTCAACGGCATAATAACAATAAAACCTCATTCATATCAAGCATTTTTTTTTATTAATTACGAATTCCTATCGTTTGTTTCAAAATTTATTTTATACGAAAGTTTAGCTTTTTATTTATCAATTATGGCAGTACGAAGTCTGCCGGATCAGCTAGTCTCTAATATTTAATACATATTTATGACGTTGTATTGTATGCTTATGATTTCCTTTTTTATAATAAAAAGCTATGGAGTACCAAAACTATTTACAGAAAACAATATAAAAATAAAGATATAAATTATTACTAAAACAATCAAACACATTTATTTATTGTATTTTCTTTTACGTGGCCTGCCCACGTTCTTTTAGCATTACTTGCATTGATATTCTAGAAATAAGACATAAGAAATTTCAACTATTCTTTGCATCGCTAATGCGTCACCAGCATTGGGAACTAAGATGTTATTTTTCTTGTGCCTGTAGCTACACTGGCTCATTCAACCTTTAATTGGAAACACGACAGTACTAAGTATTGCTGTTTGGCGGTAGAATATGATATAGTTGTCAGGTACCTACCCGAACGGGCTCGCTCAAAGCATAGGTAAAGAATCTAATCACTATAAATCTTAAAAAGTTCATTATTTTGCTTTTCATCAGTTTACTTGTTTAATTCCTCGAAGAACAAAAAAAAAATCAGTAAAACATATTTAAAAATTTATTAAATTTAAATAATATTTACAACACAATTTATCTTTTGCTTTCAACGATTAATAATAAGTAACTTTAAATTCCCTTTAATTTCAGTATATGTTAAAAATATAGACATATCGCAGTCAAGATTTGGTATATAAAACCAAACGCAATATACATTATTTTATACAATGAATAAATATACAAAGGGAAAATTGTATAATGAGCTACTCTTAACCAAAATTGTTTTTTTGACGCGTATTCCATATCAGCATCATCTTCTTGAATAATGTATCTCTTAACTCCATAACAAAACACAAACATCTTTTTGCTGCAATCCACAGACGCCATATCAAAGTTATATAACAGCTTATCTGTGTCCGACAGTTTGTTGTATAGTGAGAGAGTGTTTGCATCATGAAACACCCAGTCGTTCGTAAAGAAAAACTCGAACACTGCGGAGAGTGTGTCAACTAATTTGTATACCTTGAATAACCTGTAAGATAATTACAAATTTATATTTTCATACACGAAACACTACTCATAGAATATTTTTTCACATACCTTGGTTTCTTTCCCATCAATATGCTGCATCCGTCAATTATGAGAGCCGGTATATAATGTAACAGCCATGATAAAATGACATAAGTGAATCTGTATCCAGTCAAAATACCAAAGCAGTGCCAAATAGCTTGTTTTGACACTACGCTATATTTAAGATTCTCGACTGCGTTAACTATGTATTCTGGAAATTAAAAAAATAGTTTTATTCTTAAGAGAACGAATAAAATTCCGTTTAATACACTTGTATTAAACGCTACCATCGATTCTGCTGAGAAGAACCAGCAAGAAACTCATTAGTTACTCTTTTCCAACGTTCAATAAAACAAAACTAATGTAAGTTAAATATAATTTTATATAAAATATTCTGCCTAAAAGTTAAAAGTACTCCACGTTTTTTTATCCTGGGTTGATTGATATGACTAATTTTTAATGCTTTTCTAATAAACGATTTGAATTTAAGAATCTGCAAAGTTAAAAATATCTGTAGAATCCCATTATAAAATGCGAATACCGCGAGGTATTCCTAAGAAGGATTTATTGACTTTGGTCGGAAACCTGGCGGTAAAATCAAATCAATTTTATTCAAGTAAACTTCGCAATTAAGCGTTTTTGAATCGTTGATATTTAAATACTACCACCGGCACTACTTAGTTTCCCTGCTAGGGCATACAAATAGGTGCCCCTTTGAAGTTTAGAGTCAAGGGTTATCCCTAAAAAGACCGTCGACTCAACAAACTCAATATTCAAAATGACCGCAGAAGAATTTAACTTGACATTTGGCAGGGAAAACGAAATAAATTTAGTGTTTTTTGCATTTAGTACCAAATTATTTATGTCAAATCAACCAAGAACCCGCGACAGAGCACTGCTTACAACGTCATAGTTGTTTTCTGTCGAGTTTAAAAACAAGGGATGTATCATCTGCAAACAGTACAATGTCGCAAGTATTATTTACAAAATAAGGTAAATCATTTACATATATTACGAATAGGAGACATCCTAAAATTGAACCCTGTGGTACGCCAATTTGCGCTAGAGCACCATTTGATTTTGCACCGTTAACAACAACCTTCAAAACTCTTTCATTAAGCTAGGAGGAAATGAATCTCAATGCAGGGCCTTTGATTCCATGAAATTTAAATTTTTCTAGATGAATATCAGGCCTAGAGCAATCGAAAGCTTTAGATAAGTAAAAAAAAACTCCATTATCATTTTTTGACTTCTCTCACGCATCATAAATGTGCTTAATAAATGCTATACCCGCATTAGTAGTCGAGCGACCTTTAGCGAAACCGAACTGTTGAGAATGAGCTTATTCGAGTTAAAGTATAATAATAATTGATTAAGCATCATTTTTTCAAAAAATTTACTAAAAATTTGCAAAATAGAGATTGGTCTATAGTTGTTTGGGTCATTTTTATCACAGGCCTTAAATAATGGGATTACTTTACTTAATTTTAATAGATCGGGAAAAATACCAGATTGTACACATTTATTAAAGATGACAGCTAAATAAGGAGCCAAGTCGACAATTACGTTGTTAATAATTGTAACTGATAGATCCCATAGATCGCTAGGTTTTTTAAGATTTCATGTATTAAAAAAATTTAATACATCATACGGAGTTATACTCTCAAAATAAAATTATACCTTATTCTGGGGAAAGTAACACTTAATTAAGTCTAAGGCGTCATGCGTCCTGCATCAAACTTCATTCTGCCTGTCTCCGAACTTATAATATCCCAAATAGTTTTCATTTTATTTTTAGATTTTAAGATTCTATTTTTAATATGCAACGATCGAGCTGTTTGACAAACTTGTTTAAATAACTTGGAATATTTTTTTACAAAATTTAGAAATTTACAATTACGATTATATTTCCTAAGTTCATATAGCTCATATAATTTATTTCGGCTTATATATATACCGGTAGTGGCCCAGTCTGAGAACTGTATTTGATTGTTTTGATAAAAGGATTTGAACTGGAATATTTTATTGAATAATTTTTCAATCAATTTTAAAAGTGATTTATATAAAAAGTTGGGATTACTTGAGCTAAAATTAAATTTTGGAAGGTTACATTGTATAAGCTTATCCTTACTTCTTGTGTGAATACAATGATTATTATCACTGATTCCTTCGAAGTGATCAATATCATTGTAAATATACATAACAGTGTTATAAATATATTGTGACGCAACTGTAAATATTCCTTCCTTGTAAAATATCCCAAAGGGAGCCTCTGGCTTGAAGATTATAAGTAGACCTAATTAATAATTTACATCGGCATAATCTCTTTTTTATTGTTTTTCTTTCTTGAAAATCAGTAAAGTATCGTCAGCAAACAACATAATACCAAAGATCCCCTTACCATAGGAAAGAAGATCATTTATGTATACTAGAAACAGAAAAAAAAAACCAAAATTGAAAAAAAAATACCGAAATACGCCAAGTCTGTCTAGTTTTGTTCTTAATACTGAGGGTTTTAAATGCTCATGATGTCCATTTCAGAAACTGTTTCAAATGAAAAAGTAATAACGTTTTTAGAAACATTATTATCTTAAAATCTAGCTGCATCTAATGTTGATGATATTAAATAAAATAGTATTTTATCGGGTACATTGTCAGTAGTGTGACATTAATGATACAAAAATCCGAGATAATGTGAATAATAAGATTCATTAGCAGCCTGTAAATCTCCCACTGTTGGGCTATAGGCCTCCTCTCCCTTTGAGGAGGTTCGGAGCATATTCCACCATGCTGCTCCAATGCGGGTTGGTGGAATACACATGTGGCAGAATTTCGTTGAAATTAGACACATGCAGGTTTCCTCATGATGTTTTCCTTCACCGCCGAGCACGAGATGAATTATAAACACAAATTAAGCACATGAAAATTCAGTGGTGCTTGCCTGGGTTTGAACCCGAAATCATCGGTTAAGATGCACGCGTTCTAACCACTGGTCGATCTCGGCTAAACTAATAAGATTCACTTACGCAAATTCATAGGATTTCTTGTTGCCGTAACGGTGTATATGGATATTTTCTTGTCATTTCTTGAATTGAATTTCTCATAGGTTTCCCATCCCGCTGCTATTATAGCGTTATTAACTAAATCGACGGGTACGAAGTCCATCATAACTTCTTCCTTTGCAACTATCACGTGTATAACGCCGAGGCCCAACCCCAGTATAACCTAAAAACAGATTTATTTTCATAATTGTGTATTCATCTTATTAATAAAAACGTACTTTATCGGGATAAGATCTAACCCAAGACGGAACATTTGGGGGTGATAGTTTATACTATATAAACAACAATATTTTTCAAGAAAGTCTTAATAGATCTTCCATAAATACATATACAAGTTTTTGGAATGGAATGATTGATTTCTCTGGATTTTTTTGTTGTTGTTTGAATACGAAATTTTTAATAACAATTTTATTTAATTTAACAAGTAATATAGAGCGGAAGCAACTTCGTCCCAACCAGGTTTCCCACGAAACCTTTCAGTATTTTTTTTCTTCTCTGATACTTTTATATCGGTATTTAATAGTGAGCGACTTCAAGACTCCCGTGCGTTACGATTCAAACTAATAATTCGCAAAACATTTTATTTATCAAGAATGAATATGAATGGTTATTGTGTAATAATTGAGTATCCTATTTATTTAAAAAGTAAAATTGCTACCACTTATAAAACTTTTAAAATGATTTGTAAACAGTTGAACGGAAATTCAATGAAGACATGACGAATAATGATATCATTGAATTACCGTTACCTTAATACAATAATTAGAATTTTTTGAGAAGTGAAATTTGGTTTTTATCTCACAATACCTATAACGTATCCTACGTTGATAAATTACAAAGGTGTTCGTGATTGATTATTTCAGATAAAGTGTGTATGTATTTAAACCGTTGATACAAAATAGTTGTTTTGAATTCACCAAATATACTAAAATGAAAACCAGGAAAACCGAGATATTGGCAATAAAAAACTAAAAATCATTGTACACTTATAGTTAATGTAGAAACCTGTTCAGTTGAAAATTGCTTTGTTCAAAGGGTGATTGAACTAGTGCGTTTAAAGACACTGATACCTGAAAACTTAGAACTCATCTAGATAATTAAACTGAACAATTTGGAAATATTATTTGGAAATCGTCGCTTACTCCACTTGGTCCTAAAGCATTTCTTCTATCAACCCATCCAGGCATCGGCTCTTCAAGCGCTGGTGTCACTAAAAATGATATTTGAAATTAAATTTCAAATAATTAAATTAAGTTCTAGATTATTTATATATTATTAAAATTGTCCTTGATATTGGAAAGATGTTGATGAAGTTAGTTAGCCATCCACTTAGTATTCACTAGACTCTGTAGTAAAAAAGTAAAAATTAAAGAAGCAGCCTCTATATTTCCCACTGTTGGACAAGGACCATACTTGAAGAGAATGCTTGAAGCTGATTCCAAAGTACTAAAAATAATTTCCAATTTATCTATTAGTATATTATACATACCTATCGCAGGTCGAACGATACAAATAGGCAGGTCTCTTGCGTGACGATTTATAAGGTCCTCGGTAACGGTTTTTGTGAAGGTGTAACTGTTCGGCCAATCTTGGGTAAGCCTATACACAGATTAATTTAAATAATTACAAATACAAGTCGTAAGAAATGTTTAACGATTATGTGTTAATATTGGGAACTGGGAACTTTAGGAGCTGGGAATCCTGGATGCTGAATTATTATTATTTTTTTTATGTCATAGATGGCAAACGAGCAGGATGCTCACCTGATGGAAAGTGACTACCATCGCCCATGGACATCTGCAACACCGGGGGGCTTGCAGGTGCGTTGGCCTTTCAGAAAAGAGTACGTGCTTTTCTTGAAGGTTCCCAAGTCGTATCGGTTCGGAAAAACCGTCGGCGAAAGCTGGTTCTACAGAGTGGTTGTGCGAGGCAGAAAATGTCTTCAAAATCGCGCTGTTGTGGATTTTCGGACATCTAGGTGGTGCGGGTGATATTTGGAATTTTGACGAGATGTCTGAAGGTGAAATTCAGCAGCCGGGATTAATCCGAAAAATTCCTCGGAACATTCCCCGTGATAAATTCTGTAGAAGATGCAGAGCGATCCAACATCTCTACCCAAAGCCAAAGGATCAAGCAGATCGGAAAGGACTTGATCGTCGATAATTCGAGCCGTTCTACGTTGGATACGGTCAAATGGAAGGAGCTGGTACTGGGGAGCATCCGCCCAGAGGTGAGAGCAGTATTCCGTATTATGTGAGGCCGAATTTGCGCCTTGTATAGTCTTAGACGATCGGCCGACGTGAAATAACTGATATTGATACCGCTCGTATAGTATATTTTGGTTATTTTCACAGTATTATGTCATATGGCATATTACTTTGGGGCAATGCTGCAAATATCGAATCTGTTTTTATTTTACAAAAGGTCTATTTATAATCTTGGAGCTAGAGACTCTCTTCGGGATGTTTTTAACAAAGTAGGTATAGTCACTGTTGCGTCACAATATATTTACAACAATATTATGTATGTTCACAATAGCATTGATCACTTTGATAATATCAGTGATAATCATTGTATGTGCACAAGAAGTAAAGATAAGCTTAGAACGCCAAGTTTCTTAATTATAACTGCTGTGGTTGAATATTTGAAACGCTGACTAAAGTTCATAAAAGAAATACTCACGGAGTCATCATGTCGTTTAAAGTATCTACAGGAACACTTTCTGCAAGATCTATCAACGTATCTGGAGGTATTGGACTGTCGTAGAAGTCTTCTTTCACCTCATCTTTGACACGATTCTTCGTAGCGTTAGCGTAGGCTGTAGACACGTGAACTATCGACCTATGAATCATTCATATTTAAAATAAACGCTTTTGAAAAATTTCAGTACCGATTTCATCACCCAGATATTATTATTGAATATATTCTGCAATGGCTAACAGGAAGCCCACCGAGTATGGGAGCATCCAAAAAATGATTATAGGTCCTGGTCTAGAGAGCCTAGACCAATTCAATGGTTACGTGTGATAATGTGTTCCTGGTCAATAGTGGTCACGGTGGCCGTTCCCATAAATAATGGAAAACTATATAAATATATAACAATTGAACAGAATAATTTATAGAGCACAAATACCATTCAATTTTACTACTTTTCTAAGAGAAACTTCCACGTAATTAGGTGATGTGAGTCGTTGTTTAGATTTTTTAGATATTTTTAGCTCAATATTTTTTTATTTACGTACTTAATATTCGTGCAAGATTTAGCAAACTTCAGCATCTCTCTTGTCCCACGGATGTTTATCAAGGTCGCCATTTTGATAGTTTCAACAAAATTGACGGTAGCAGCCGCATGAAATATCACGTTTACCTGTTAAAACAAATCTTAAATTAATATTATATATCGAAAAACAATTGATCTATTAAACTGATTTATTAAACTCATTCTCTGCCCATCCATCTGTGAAGGTGGTCACAAAGAAGATTTAACAGCTTGAGTAAATATTTTCTAATGAAGTGAATATATATAATGAAGTGAATATAATGAAATTACTAAAAAAATTAATGTGATATTTGAACCTTTAACTTCAATAAAGTTTTAATTTTAAGGGCCCAGTAATGTTTTGAATAGTTAATTTTCCAAATGGCCCATCTGCCAGTCAACTTAGCTAAGGGAAAAAATAAAAGCTACGTATGAACTGTTCAGGTAATTGTTTTCTCTCAAACTAATCATCATTATATTTAATCATACCTCATTGGTGAGCATGGCCCATGTTTTGTCATCAATTCCAAGATTAATCTCAGAGACGTCGCCTTCAATTCCCACTATTCTGTCCACGAAACTAGGTTTATCATTGCGCAGAATTGTAAATACCTGAAAAAGATTTTTTTTAAATATGATTAAATTCTTAAGTTTGATAAACATGATATACAGTATCTCGATAGGGTAAGTGGCTCGATGAGGAGTAATATACGTAATTATGGTATTGCTGGCTTCCGAATTGAAGATCAGTTTATCAGAATTAAGCCGCAAAGAAACATCATATATCCCAATAGTATGATAGCTCACAAGCAATGTCATGAATAGTTTATGCCTAAAGCAATGCGATGCTTATGTGAAGAGGAGACTTTTTCGAAATATAATATTCTGAAATTAATCAATTTCACGACAGCTAGTTAAGACTTGATGAATTAAAGGGATATAAATAAAATGTATCATACCGGGTCCTCCAAAATTTTAGTAACTCTTTCTAGACCGCTTTTTCCTTTCTTCGGACGCACCAACACATAAATTTTTCTTATATTTGCTGACCTAAAACATAAAGACACATAAACTATATGACATCATTTGGTAGTGATACCAACGGTTTGAAATTGTTTCTGATGCATGGAACTATAAAAACTGTCAATTGGGGTTTAACGGTAAAGCTGTAGACTCAGCTGCCATAAATACAAGCTAGCCACTAGCTTAATTTAAAATTTGCAGCACAATCTCAATTTGCAGTACAACGTTTCTTTGGTACATACCGCATCAATTTCTCGATCAGCTGCTTGCCAATGAAGCCTGACGCACCCGTGACGAACACGACTGCATCATCATAAAACTTCTGCACTTGAGAATCGCCACTTAAAATGGCTTCATTCAAGATTTTTCTTTTTTCTAATGCCTGTTCTTCAATTGATATTATTGAATCCATTTTCTCTGAACTTCTCAAATAGAATTCAGTATTTGCTTATGTAATGGCAATAGTTACAGTACCTAACGTAATCTCAAAACACCTACAACCGGTCAAACCTATTAAAGGAGAATCTAGACAGTATTTCACTACTGCTGGACTACTACTTACAACTGCAAGTTTGTATATGAATCCGAATTTATAGGCACTACAATATAGTTCAAATAATTGTAAAGTAAATACATGATTTTACTATTATTCATTTAAAATATATTTACATGTTAATATAATCGACCTAATTGTAATAAATACATGTCATTTAAAAATCAATCTATTTTAAATATATATTTTATTTCTATTTAAATTTTTCAAAAAACAAAAATGTTCTTCACGAAGCTTGGCTTGAATCCCATTGAAAATATGTGCCTTTGGTCCTGCGACTGAGTTTTTCCGGATTGTTGGATTGATCCAACTCATCGGATAAGTGTACTGGAATGGAGGAATCCACCTCTGTTTGTATTATAGAACTATCGTAAGTGTTTTATTAGTTTGCGCAGACATTTATGCACCAAAATAAATCCTGCGTAGTTGGCGTGTTTCTCTTGATTTGACCGCCGTGCCCTAAATTGTTTTGGATGACATCATCTATAGTTGTAACGCAGGAGTAACGCAAAACGTGCGTCATCGACCTGTTATTCATTATTTTTCTGTTTCTATACATAATATTTGTTTAATTGAAATAAAAAAATGAGGACTCTACTAAAGTTTCGAATCCTAATTATCCTATTCCTAAAAAACCTTAGTGTCGGTTATAGAAAGACAGCCACCGTTTATTGACGATGATGTATTATGGTTTTGATTTCTATTATATATCTAATATATTTAGTATGATAAAAAATACAAATTTTATTTTTGGAACATACAAAACTAAATTACCAATCGTGTATTTATAGAGCACTGTTAACATCGTTATAGTTAATTTTCCCTATCAACCTTAAAAAATAGTTAAGTATTATCAGCAAAGAAATCTGTATTACACCTATAACATAGAAAGGAAAATCATTTATATACTATAAATAGAAAAAGACCCAAAATGTACCCTCGTGGAACACCCATTTTTAGCACAGACTCAGACGACTTAATTCCATTAAGGAAAATTTGTTGAATTCTTTGACTTAAGTATCAAGCAATAATATTAGAATTTAATACCGTAGTATTTGAGCTTATATAGAAGCGTTGCGCGTTCTACACATTCAAATGCTTTAGAGAAATCACAGAATACTCCAACAGCATTCTGTAATTTTTCCCAAGCATCTTAAATATGTTTCAGAGGTGCTATTCTCGCATCAGTTGTAGAGCGACCTCTCGTAAAACCGAATTGTTCGCTATGAAAAATAGTATATATATTAAAATAGACGAAATAATTTTCTTAGAATATTTTTTAGAAGTAGTCTCTGGTTCAAATATTATTTTACCTAATAGCAAATTAGTCTTTGATAAATTCGTAAATTTTAATATCAGAAATAAACAAAAAATAATAATTAAAATAGTAAATTTGTAAACCTATTTTTCTAACATTCAAGGAATGCTAGAAAAATATTGAATTATTCATATTTTTGAGTTATTCATAAACAGCAATGACGTTAATATTGATGAATTTTTGTGTAACATTACATCGGCTCTTAAATTATCAGTTTATGTTTAACTTTAGTAGTCACCTGATGGCTAGTCTGTTCAGTAGAATAAAGCTAAACATGCCAACATGTTTAGCTTATTAATACTTCTTACAAACAAAATTAAACTACGTAAGGATCACAAGAGATCATTGAAACAGACCTCTTACGTGAAGTATTCGAAAATGTTTGATTGAAATTATCTGGATCTAATAAATATATTTTTAACACGGTAACAACACTAACAGCACGATTCAAGAGTACTTTTATGAGCCTACTTGAATAAAGAATATCTTGATTTATTCGAACGAGTATGTCATATAGCCGAAACTTTACATTTTTTTTTCTATTATCTATTGATATATTATCTATTGATGTATTATCTATTGATAATAATCTCATTTCTTAAGAGCAACTGTTATTGAATTTTTTTTTGCTGACATTTCAATTTCGTCTACTATATCACTCATTTCCTCTCCTACCGTTGCTGAATCATTATTCAAAATAATTTATTTATTTATTTTATTTAAAATACTTTAGTGCACAACACAAGAATACATAAGGGAAACACAAAACAAATTAAATAAATGGTGCGCAAAGGCGGTCTTATCGCTTATAGTGATCTCTCAGACAACCTTTGGTGATAGAAGTTCAGAACGAAAACAGGTAGGTGTAAGGTTAAAAAAATGTAGTAGCATTTTCTTTAAATTGCAAATTCGATTTTCAGTCTGAAGGACAATTCGCTTCACGAATTACGTCATGATGCGAAATGAAAATTTAAATCATGATATTTACCAAAAACTTAAAGAAACCCATTGAAATTTATAATGTATCTAATGTTTTATATATGGTTTCATATTTTTCATAATATAAATATTTAATACTTCAAATTACCCAGATATAACCCATCATCGAATAAAAAAACACTACCATTATTTCTACTAATAAAATAAAATTTCATCAAATTCCAGAATATGTTTACAACTTAGTGACTTAAGGCGGCAGAACGGACTTGATGCCATCGCAAGCTCTTTGGTTGCCTTCCTTATTGAGACTGAATACAAATCTATTTATGTATTATTGTCATGGCTGTTGCACTATATACCGGCTCTTATATTTGACGGATGCCGCATGTTGGTGGGAAAGAAACCAAGGTATGTTCATGTTCAATAAATAAAGTAAAATATTTGGTAATTTACTCGGTGATAGTTTTTTGTAAGCCCGTCTCAGCAGCAATACTTAGAATTGTTGCGTTACCTTATGAAGGTGAGTGAGCTGGTGTAACATAATAACATAATAATCAGCCTGTAAATTTCCCACTGCTGGGCTAAGGCCTCCTCTCCCGTTTGAGGAGAAGGTATGGAGCATATTCCACCACGCTGCTCCAATGCGGGTTGGTGGAATACACATGTGGCAAAATTTCGTTGAAATTAGACACATGTAGGTTTCCTCACGATGTTTTCCTTCACCGCCGAGCACGAGATGAATTATAAACACAAATTAAGCACATGAAAACTCAGTGGTGCCTGCCTGGGTTTGAACCCGAAATCATCGGTTAAGATGCACGCGTTCTAACCACTGGGCCATCTTGGCTCAACAATTCCAGGAATCGAGCTATCGAAAACGCAGCAGCACCAAAACTTTTCGCATTAGAAAAGTTTGTCGGACTCATCGCAAAAAAGGCACTTACAAAGTTTTACATTTCGAGTCTCGCGACGGTACTCGTACGAGGTGGACGTCTATTGTATTGAATGCATTCTTTCTTGTTTACAAGTCATTAGTTAATTACCGCGAAACCGGTTTTGCGCGCGGGCCGACCGGTGCCGCTTATCTATCGATCAATTTACTGTTGAATAACTGTGGTTGTATTAATTATACATATATTTCTTATTTAATATATATGGATGAAAAAGATATTCCGATTGATGAGAACAGTGTGAATAATGAGTTGAGGACTCCAAGCCCGACTATCTATTTAAGTGAGATGGTACGGAAAGAAAAAAAAGAGCAGCATTGTGAGAAAGAAACAGAATATATACCCATGGAAGATGATATAGAACAGTGGTCAGAGCGAGTAGAGGTGACAGTCGCAGCTCCGAATTGAACTTAAATTATAATAATAAAGTCATAAATAGTGAACGGGAAGTTGATTCAGTTTTTGAACAATTTTTTGCTGACATACCAGTTTCTACAACTGAGTTACTTATTTCTTCTCCAGCAGTTGCCGAATCATTGATGAAAGAAAATGTACGAGAATGCACATCAAAAT
The DNA here is from genome assembly GCF_037043105.1 of Vanessa tameamea. Lineage (NCBI taxonomy): Eukaryota > Metazoa > Arthropoda > Insecta > Lepidoptera > Nymphalidae > Vanessa > Vanessa tameamea. The sequence continues at coordinate 3,383,515 of NC_087338.1, forward strand.
TTAATTTTACCCCTGTAAACACCAATGACATAATTTGTACATTTAAATCATTAGACATTAAGAGAACTGCTAATCTATGGGGTATTTCTGTAAAGGTGATTAATTCTACTATTGATGTGATTGCACCATATCTTGCAATAATATTCAATGATTTAGCATATTTCAATAGATACAATCTGCTTCATAAAAAACAATTTGGATTTACGAGGGGTCGCTCGACTACCGACGCAGGTATCGAACTTATAAGAAATATCTATGAAGCCTGCGAGAGGTCGCAGGATGCCTTAGGGATTTTCTGCGACTTATCCAAAGCCTTTGATTGTGTTCAACATGAAACTCTAGTCAAGAAACTATATCACTATGGAATTAGAGAATGTACACTCGACCTTCTAACTTCTTATTTTAAAAATAGAATTCAGAGGGTTGACGTTAAAGGGACAAGGTCTCCTGGGGCCTCAGTTGGTATGGGGGTCCCACAAGGATCAATTCTTGGACCTTTTCTATTCCTCATATACATAAATGACTTGCCATTTCTTGTTGAGAACAAACATGATATAGTATTGTTTGCTGATGATACCTCTTTGGTTTTTAAAATTAATAGGAAACAGGTACAGTATGACGATGTAAACAATGCTATGTCTGATATAGTACACTGGTTTAGCGTAAATAATCTTAGGCTGAATAATAAAAAAACTAAAATTGTAAAATTTAGCACACCAAACGTGCAAAATGTAAAACCCGATGTACTTATCAATGGGGAATCGATGGATCCAGTTGAAACAACTAAATTTCTTGGCCTTACTCTTGATGCCAAGTTACAGTGGCTCCCCCATATAAACGGATTGGCGGGTAGACTGAGTTCTGCGGCATTTGCGGTCAAAAAATTAGATTATTTAGCAATGTTGATACGGCTCGCCTAGTTTATTTCAGTTACTTTCACATATTCTCGATAGCTAACTCTAGGACTATTATAATTGGAGACTTTAATGGTCATCACACTAACTGGTCACAAAAAGTTGACTAAAGAGGCCTTTAAATATTCGACGCGCTTTCTGACAATCAGCTTGTGACCTTAAATGACCGTACCCCCACTAGGGTAAAATTAGTTAACGGTGCTCTTCGAGAATACTCCCCAGATATTTTATTGGTAATTTCTGATATTGCGCTAAAATTCACTTACTCAGTTCTTAATGAAACATTGGACAGTGACCACAGGGTTATTAAAATCTCGACTAATATCAGTCATTCATATCCATTGTATAAAAGACATTTTAAATTGGCTGATTGGAACTTATACACGCAGACACTTGAAAACTTGTTCAATATTTTTTCTTGGCATAATGATCCCCAAAAAGACTACGACTCCTTCGTAGATTATATAAAAATAGCTGCAGAAATATCTATCCGTTTAATAAGATTTAATAAGAGCCCCACCTCTAACTTTTCCCCTAAGCCATACTGGAATCAGCATTTGTCTAGAGCAGTGTCTGAGAGACGTTTAGCTTTATAAAAAAATTGTACTTATTCTTACTGGAGAAATAAAAAACTACCATTGGTTATTACAATTCATAACGATTACAATACTTTCGTAATCCATCAAAGCAATAAGCTAGAAATGTTTAGTTTAGACACGTGGATTAGCAGTGTGGATTTATCCTCTCACCTTAAATGTTCTTTAGCCTCAATTGACAAAAGTAAAAGTAAATATAGTAATGCAGCTTTAAAATTATTATCCGAACGAACAATTACTGAAATATATTCATCATTTTATAAAGTGTTTACGGATGGCTCAAAAGATAGCTCTGATATTGGTGTTGCTTTTTATGACCCTCAAACTAATACTAGTTGTCAACTTAGAGTAGATACTAAGATATCTGTGATGCGTGCAGAGTCATTAGGCATTTTGGAGGCTTTATCATATATCAGTTCTATAGATTGTGATAAATTTGTAATTCTGTCAGATTCAAAAACTGCTCTCCAAGATGTGGCTCGATCTACCTCGACCTTTCGAGGAACTCCGATAGCCTATGCAATCTTAAAATCTATTCTAAGTTTGTCTCGTCAATATAAAAAAAGTGATGTTGCAGTGGATTCCTGCTCATATTGGTCTAGAGGATAACAAAAGAATTGATGTACTAGCAAAACATGCAGAACGAAATGGTATTCACTACCATTGTCTACCATATCATTCGGAATTATTATATCTAGCAAAACATACATTTTACAAATTCTGGAGAGAGTATTTTGATGAGCGATCGCTTACTAAAGGGATCTGGTACAGAACAATGCAGCCCGGACTACGGAAAAGTCTTTGGTTTGATAGTTCCAATATGAGCAGGTCTTCAATTATCACAGCTCTTCGGCTCCGTTCCGGTCACATTCCATTGAATGACTGGTTTTCTTATGGGTAAAACACCTACACCTAATTGCAGTATATGTAACATCATAGAAGACACGTACCATGCAATAACGGAGTCTGCTCGGAACGAGGCTGAAAGAATATCTTTTTTACACTTAATCAATTATTGCGGGGAAGTGGGGGCATGTAATAGTGTCCTCGCTGACCCTACTTCAAAACCAGCGCAGGCTTTATACAAATTCTTGGATGATCTTCTTAAAAATAGATGTAATTAAGCATGTATTGAGTTGAATGTTTTGCAAGCACTATGAGAGTGGCATTTTCTTAAAGAAAAAACCCTCTTTAAAATAAATGATAAAAAACATAAAGTTTTACATTTCTATGACGTGTCAAAACAGTTTAAGATGCTTGTACTGGGGACTAATAATATCTTAGCTCCTTAGATTGGTGCCGTAAATACCGTTAGATTGTAATCTATCTACAACATTTACAATTTTACGGTGACAAACATATACGTGCGTCCTTTTAAATTTAAATTTTGGACATAAAATTCTTCGAGGCTATGGTTATGTATCGAAATTTGTTTCTAATTGTAAAATTTAAATTTTGAATTAAAATGTTGTGTAATTTTAAATTTAAAAGTACATTTACATAATTTGAGTATAAACGAGGACCTTTGAACTACGACACTGTTATGTAAATTAATAATAGTTATACGTAATGTATAAAAACTCAGAATTTGAATATTAATATCGCACTAGCAACACTCGCCACGTCGCCGATGAAAAATAAACAATGACATAACAGGAATATAATTAAGGAATACATTTATATTTTCTACTTCAACTATTAGAGGGTCTCAGGGATATATTTCAATTACGTATTATATCTCTGTGACAAACAAGTTTGACAGAAATTAAATTGTTCAAATTATTTTTTAATTATTTGTTTATTTACTTTTTGCACATGTCCTCGAGGAATTTCAATCCGATTGTGGCCTTCATGTAAATAATCAACTAAGACTGACCCTTTGGTTTCTTTCCCATCAATACGCAGCATCCGTCAATTATAAGAGCCACATCCTCGAAATCGACGTGAAATAAGACACTAATATTTTCAACAATAAATATATTTATTAAAATAAGAATTGATAACATTAAGTGCTTAAATGAGTATACAAATATGAATTAAAAATAGTTACTGTATAAATCTTGACCGCGTGGAATGGCGGCAAGAATGCTAGCAGCATTTCCCCGTCGAATCGCAATTCCGATCGTCTGGGCTAAAAACGAACCAGCCCTCCTGTCACCAGTGGAGGCAATAAGGCGAGGTGTTATATGGAAAATGGAGTTTCATTATTACGAAGAACCCTTAAAATCTCCCTTAAATTATAGGCGTTCGATGAAAATCTTTTCAATTTAACCACTCAAATTTAGAGTATGACTATTGTGAAAAGTGAGACTATTTCTGTAAATTAAACTTAATCTTGTATAATAATAGGCATTTTAGGCAAAGGTAACTTAACAGTACAGCCTAGTGAAGTGTTTTATTATGAAGACCAAACCAAAAGCCAGATTAAAACATTTAAAAGACTTTCATAATACTTCCTTTAAGAGTTTTATGTCCAAAATTTTAACTTAGCGACAAAAAAGGGTGTAAACAATACTTTCGCATCCCGTAAATGTGTTATATATATCTTATCTAATTAGGAAATTCTCAACAATTTTTGTTTAGTTTATTTTATTTATTGCGAACAAAAAAATAAATTAACATACAGAGATAAATGTTAAAGAAGTATTTACATAAGGCTTATCGATTAATTGGCGATCTCTTCCAGACGATCTTCGGGTAGAGGAATTGTAGTTTAATTTTCGTTGAGGTGTACAAGTCCACATAAATTAATATAAATGCCTTTAACAATTGTATCAATATATATAAAGCTCTTCCGTTACTGAGTGATTGAGTGATTGACTGACACTAGAGTGACACTGGACCTAGAGACTTGAAATTTGGCACACGTATACCTTGAGTATCCTAGAGGTGCACTAAGAAGGGATTTTTCAAATTTCCCACGGGATAGGGAATAAATGGGATTTATATTTTCGAACCAAAGTAGCTCTATCTCCGTAACTATAATTATTAGGGGGTTTCAAATTTAGCATGCAAGTAGGCTATAACAACAACTAAAAAACTACTTTTAGGATATTTCGGAATTCCCAAGGGATAGGGAATAAACGGGAATTGTATTTTTTTCTTGAAAGTCCGTAGTCCTAGAAACTGGAAATTTGGCATGAAGATAGTTATTATAGCACAATAAACTAAAAAAAAACTGAAATCATGATTTTTTTATTTTTATTTGCTTATACATAAACCAATATAAATTGATCCCACACTGCGTACATTTTGCTTGGGAGCAGGGCTCTGCTTACATTGGAGTATTTAATTTTATGGGAGTCCGTTATTTTTTAAAATAAAAAATATGAAACTTTATTTTTGAGATACTGATTAAATACGTATTTAAGTGTTTCTAAATATTCTACCACTAAGGGGTTTAATAGGGGTTGACATTTCTTATATAGGTTAGTCTGGAAGACCGACAGTTTTGAAGTTAGAAGCATGAAACGTTATTTTTGGGCTACTTATTAAAAATAAGTAGATGATACGTATTTAAGCGTTTATTGATACTTTAGGCCTAAAGGGAAAAGTAGGGGTTGACATTTCGTATACAGGTTAGTCTGGAAGTCCGTCATTTTGAAGTTAGAAGCTCGAAATTTTATTTTTGGGCTACCGATTAAAAATTAGTTGGTGCGCATTTAAGCGTTTCTGGATATTCTACCCTAAGGGCTAAACTACACACCAATGTGATATAAACAGAGGTTTTACATGAACGTAATATTTTAAGTAAATTTGTAAATATATTCATATTCTACGCGAGCAAGGCCGCGGGTAACAGCTAGTAAAATATAAATTACAAACAAAATTTCAATAATTCCCCATTTATATACAATTATTATAGAAGAAACATAGCTATGAGTTTATATATTAAAACGAATGAAATATGTCCTATTTTGAGCAATGAGTAAACATACAGCGGAAAAACTATATAATGAACTATCCTTAACCAGAACTGTTTCTTCAGTGCATATTCGGTTTTACTGAAATCCACTTTAATTATATATTTTGTGATGCCATAACACCATATGAAGATCATTTTTTTCATATCCACAGACGACATATTACAATTGTATAACAGTTTATCTGTTTTTGACAATTTATTGTATAGCGAAACAGTGTTCGAGTCACGGAAGATCCAATAATTGATCGTGAAATATCTAAAAACTGACGATAGAGTGTCGGCTAATTTGTATATCTTGAATAATCTGTAATGATAAATTTTTTTTATTAAAAAGTGTCAATCAAATTTTGATTTAATTTTAATGAGCCGAGATGGTCCAGGGGTTATCTTAACCGAACGCGTGTATCTTAACCGATAATTTCGGGTTCAAACCCAGGCAAGCACCACTGAATTGTCATGTCCTTAATTTGTGTTTATAATTCATCTCGTGCTCGGCGGTGAAGGAAAACATCGCGAGGAAACCTGCATGTGTCTAATTTCAACGAAATTTTGCCACATGTGTATTCCACCAACCCGCATTGGAGCAGCGTGGTGGAATATGCTCCAAACTTTCTCCTCAAAGGAAGAAGGAGGCCTTAGCCCAGTAGTGGGTAATTTACAGCCTGTTAATGAATCAAATTTTTAAGTTGTTTTGAAAACAGTACCTCTGTACAGCTTGCAAAACAACATGTATAAAAATGACAGTTTTTTTACAATGGAATCAATCGCTTGTATTACACAATGCTGGGCACAGCTTCACAAAGAACTGCTATTTGGTGCTAGTAAACTAATGAATATAATATCTGCGCAGCAGTCTTCACTCCTATTTTTTTTTATGATATTGGCAGGCAAACGTGCATATAGGCCACCTGATGGTCACTGCCCATAGACATCATCAATGCACCAATCCCTTGTGTCTGTTATTACGCACCCTTCAAACAGGAACACAACATAGCGGCAATACTTAGTCAAGTATTGCTGCTGGGCAGTAGAAAATATGATGAGTGGATGGTACCTCCTCAGAGGGTTATTTATTAAACATGAACATACCTTGGTTTCTTTCCCACCAACATACGGCATCCGTCAAATATAAGAGCCGGTATATAGTGCAACAGCCATGACAAAAATACATAGATAGGTATGTATTCAGTGTCAATAACGAAGGCGTACCAAAGAGCTTGCGATGGCATCAAGTCCGTTCTGCCGCTGTATACCAAGTCGTAAACATTTCCTGGAAGTTGATAAAATTTAATTTAGTCAAAATAATGCCATATGCTCATCTCATTCCATGATGGGTTACATCTGGCTATTTTTGTTTTTGAAACCTAACACCATAGAGATATTTGATAGATTTTCACATCCATTTTGTTCAATTTTTTTGTAAAGTACGAAATTTATGATGCGAATTGTTTTTCAGTCAGACAAAAAATTCAAGGAAAGTACTGATATCGTTTTTGCTTTATTCCAGACAGTCATCTATTATATATAAATGCAAAAATAACTGTCCGTTATACGTTAGAATTTGAACTGAAATTGGAAATTGAAGTCCAAACACGACAATCCCTGAAACGCGAGCGAAGACTTGGCGAGAACGAGCGATATATAAGTACTTAATTCGAATTAAATATTTTTTAATTATTGTTTTTATTATTTACGTAAATTAATTATTATTAATAAAAATTTACACTCAAACACTGATTTTATGACGAAAATCTTATTGGTAAACATTGGTTTTGAATTAAACCAAAATCAGGGAGATGTGATTGAAATAAGTAAATACGTACCCCATTTTATGGGATCCCTTGTTCCCGTAACGGTGTATATTGTGATTTTTTTGTCGCCCCTGTTGAAATTCTCATTAGTTTCCCATGCAGATACAATGATTGCGTTATTAACTATATCAACGGGTACAAAATCCATTTTAGTATCTTTACTTGCCAGCATCGTATGCGTGACGCCCAAGCTTATTCCAACTAAAAACTAGAAATTATATTCATTCGTTTAAATAAACATACAAATTATTGAATTGTAAATATAAAAACATTTCATAGAATTCTTTTTGAAGAAATGATTGCTTTTTTTATTTAATTTTGTAATCTGTGATTGTGAAAATCCTTAGGTTGATGACATAAGAATTAAAACGATAAATTGTGAGGAATGCTATGAACACAACAGAACGTATGTGGTGTTTCTATCGTGTGGTTTAGTCAGTTCGTTCATCGGTTAGTTTACCGTAACATATGCATCTTGTATTGCTATGTTTTGATTTAGAGACTGGATAGACCATTTGAAAGACGTAACGTTTTAGATTCCATAATTGATAGGGTGGTAGGCACGCTTAAATCGTTTATTGTAATAAATAAATCGTTAATTTAAAGAACTAAGTAATTATGACCAGTAAGTTAGTAAACATTTTCGGTTTCTGTCGCAGCAATAAAATAAATCACCTGTCTCAAAAATCAGTAAACGCCTGGAATCTAGAAGTTGGAAGCGCGTACACTTCCACGCCTTGGAAAGCACGTTAAGACCAATGCCAAGCTAGGCCTGTGCCAAGATAGAAGATTTCGGATTCTGAGAGTGAAGGAATAGGGAGTACACCTGAGTTTGCTCATACACTTGTGCACTATGATATGTCCTGTGTTGGCTGGTATCCCTTGAGATTAGCTGCCGTGTCCAAAATCGGTCAGGACGACATCATTAATAATAATTAAAAAAAAGTAAATGACATTTAATAACATCAAAGTCTAACCACACATACATATATAACAGATAGTATATATAAATATAATAAAACTTATATCCGAACAAAATACATAAAAAATAAACAGACGATTTGTGAACTTCCAGAAGAATAGAAAAGTCGTTTAAAAAACCGCACAAAAAGTTTCAATCATTATTACTGAAAGTATGGTCATTTCAGACCCTATTTTCATGTGGCTTGGTGTAGAAATATTGGTACTTACTCCACTTGTTCCCATTATACTCTGTTGGTCAATCCACCCAGGCGATGGTTCATCAAACGCTGATATCACTAAAAAAATGAATACTACTTAAATTCTTAGCCTTAACAGAGGGTTCCCACGATAGAGATTCCGACGAGTGAACAGTTTTAGTTTGTCCAATATTTATTTATTAGATATAGTCAAATTATAATAAAATTAATAATTTTTAAGAGTAAATAAATTATTAACAAAATAAACTGTCAAAAATAAAATAGTTCAAATTAATTTGTAAAATAATAATTAGGGTCTTCCACTCCTCTGTTGCTTTAGGGCCACTAAATCCGGTCCTGAGACTAGAGATAAGTAAGTACTAGTGCAATGAAAAAATTCCAATCCAGACACGAGAACTTTTATGACGTTTTCATTTTTTATTATAAACTTGTCAGGGGACACAAAATTTTGGATAGGTGCACAATAAAGGGTCAGTATGCCAGTGTAATAACAAGTACAAGGGTCTTGTTAGTTTGGTGGCGTAACAGCAATATTTCTTCCAGCGCCAACGTATATGAGTAGGGGTGAACACATGCCATCAGTCTGACAAATGCACCACCTGATGGTAAGTGGTCACCACCGTAGGCATTGTTAGTAACCATTCTTGTTGTTGTTTCCTGTAATTCCAAACAGTTGGTCCACAATCATCCAGCTGAATTTCCGTGTTTATCGTACTTAATGGTGGAAGGAAACAGTCAGGATATGTGCACGTGTGTGCATGAAATTCTGCCAAGAACTCAAACGCAAAATCCTTTATTCGATATATGAAAATTACTCCTGCTTATTGATGTTCGAATTACAAACTCTGCTTATACCGGAAGCAAGCATAATATATTAGGTGAATTAATTAAGAATTTAGGTATATTGAATATATATATTACCAACAGCAGGTCGAACGATACAAATTGGTAGAAGTCCTGTATGACTCCTTACAAGTTCTTCGGTGACAGTTTTTGTGAATGTGTAGCTGTTTGGCCATTGTTTCATGAGTCTATGAAAGAGGAAATATTTATAGCTTAATCCGAATTAAAAAACCAAGAGCCACACCGAACCAGAACAGTAGCTAGCCCAAATTAAAAACAAATTTCCTATAGTACATTATAGCATATTCATATATTTTGACTCGAAATATTTACTCAAAGGTTTAATTTGGGCTTAATATGAATATCGTATTTGTGGTGAAAGAAACCATCGCGAGGAAACTGATTAGTCTAGGAGTAGCCTGGAGCAATAAACTCTAAACCAATTAACTCAAGGAGATAAACTTCTAGCAGAGGCATTAAGTCTTTGTTATTTGTTATTTAGTTCATAGATATTTAAACCCGTGGCTTGTTAATGTCCAGATAGGACTGGTAATCCTCAGTTATCGTACGATTTTACTAAAATAATACGTCATTCAGATTTCAACCTCTTTGGCCTTAAATAAATAAATATTAATACTTTATTTATGTGCATAAGAATTATTAACAAGGTCATTACTGTACACAAATAGGAAGCAAAAATAGTAACTGCATAAATCATGACCGCGTGGAGTGATTTCAATGAATAAATAAATATTAATAAATGTATATATTATGTACTATTTCAATAGTAATTTGCGGCCCTTGGATGCAAGATTAGCCTTAATCAAACAGACAGATAGACTCGCAGAACTGTTTTATTGAAATATTCGGTAATTACCTTAATCGACCTTTTGCAAGCACTTAATAAAATAAAATACTTACGGAGCTATCATCTCGTCTAAATTAGCTTCTTGAACACTTTCTGCGAGTTGGATCAAAGTGTCAGGGTTAATTGGGCTGTCGCAGAAGTCCTCAATCACCTCCTCTTTAATACGATTCTTCGTAGCGTTAGCATAGGCTGTGGAAACGTGAACTATCGACCTGTGAATTAATAATATTGTCTTTTATTTTCCTTGTCATATTTGAAATATGTAGCGGTATTTACCAAAAGGTAAAGGTTCTCGACTGAGAAACCTTCTTACGTGGTAAAGCTATATAGAAGCCTGTCTTTTTCTACCGCCAAGGAGCAATACTTGCTATTGTCGTAATTTGAAATGTGGGTGAGCCAGTGTAACTACGTACAAGGCACGTAATATGTCCCAAGGTTAGCGGCATATTGGCGAGGTGAGGAATGGTTAATATTTTTTATATTGCCAATGTGTTTGGGCAGTGGTGACCACTTATCCTATACAGGTGACATTTGCCAATCTACATATGTATATATATTTATAAAAAAAAAAACTTTCGTTGGCTTTTGATCAGAGAACTAAGCGAGACGTTACTTACTACTTAAGTACTTTAGGAGTTGATCTTTTTCTATGCTCTGTCTTTTTTTGTTTATAATTGAACGATTATATAAGAATAATGATTACTTACTTAATGTTTCTACAAGCTTTCCCAAGCTTCAGTACCTCTCGCGTCCCACGGATATTTGTCAACGTTGCTACTTTCATGGGCTCGACAAAACTTATCGTTGCAGCAGCATGCATTATCACGGTTACCTGTAACAAATAAATAATTTTATATTTATTTCAGAAGTATTCGATTAATACAGACTAGTCTGTTCACCAGTCCAATTTAGAGTTATAAATTTGATTCCCATTTTTAATATTACTCTGATAACTTATTTAAAGTGACCAACAATTGCTTAATAAAAAAAACCCCAATGAATATTACCGTACACATATATTAAAAATTAAAATGAATTTTAATTCTTGTTGATTCACGAAATTGTCTAGATTATTTGTACAGAAGATTTTGCAATGACTACTAAGTCCATAAAATTCAATGTTGTACTACGCAAAAATTATCTTGTTTCCTTTGAGAAGAATATTGAGCTCAGTGCACTAATTCCGCTATTGCAGCCCAGATATGTCCATGGGCCATATAATCAAGCATTTCTCACTTACCTCATCAGCAAGTCTATCCCAAGATTTCTCATCTATGCCAAGGTTAATTTCACAAATATCGCCTTCAATTCCCACGATTTTGTCCTCAAACGAAGGTTTTTCTTCGCGTACAACTTCAAAAACCTGAAGTAATGTCATGCGGGTGTAATTGTAGTATTTTATAAATCTTAATGAACAAAATAACTTATATTCGAGGCATATTACATAGATGATAGATTGTATAACCTTGAAAATAAGTTATTGTTCATGTTGAATTGTCTTTTGGTATTTTCGGTATTTACATTTCTTTCTTTCGTTTCTTTATTAATATGTTTGGCACCTTATGGTAAGTGGCTACCACTGCCTATAATTAGACATTAACGCTTCAAGAAATATTACCATTCCTTACATCACAAATGCGCCCCTAATCTTGGGAACTAAAATGTTATGTCTCTTGTGCCTGTAGTTACAATAGCTTACTCACCCATCAAACCGGAATACAAAAATACTACCGAGACGGGCTCGAAGCCCTACCACCAAGATACAATGTCTATGGCTAGAAGTAACCAATTACGAATGATATTTCATTTGGGAATCTAAATCAATATTAATTTTTGTACGACTTTATTTACTTAAAGTTCATAATATTGAAAACATATAGCCTCTATTTACCACAGTGTACAAATTGTCCGAGCGACCTAACACGAATGGCTTTGTGATAAAACTACAAAAAACAAAAAAAAACGTACCGGGTTCTCTAAAATGTGTTTAATCCTATCTTCAACACTTTTTCCTTTCTTTGGACGCACTAACATATAGATCTTTTTTAAATTTGTTGATCTGAAAAAATTAAAACGCAAATCAGTGCACAAATATTAACTCTCCACTCCCTCTTCCTTCATACGATGAGCTGGAAAATCTAGCACTACTAAAACTACTACGATAAGTCCACCACATAAGAATCCAATAACTTTTGTTTAATTATGGGCTGTACCATAACTTGAAACCGGGACCTCGGGACTGTATAAGACAGCTGTTAAATCATTAAGGCAGTCAATACGAAAGATACATGGTGCACAGGACTGAAAAATTGCGAATAACACTAGTTATTATCTGAACAGACAAATCTAATTTATTTTAGCAATAAATTAAGTGAGTATAAGATAAATTGCATCAATAGTATCCACAGGTGAAATAAAATTTGTAATTTTTAAATTCACTGATAAAAATCGCCGTAAACTTCTAATGAAACCACCTCGTATTGCACTCGTGAAATATTGACAAATCAATTACAGTGATACGCCATTTTGATACGTGCATGAGATTCGAGTTTCTTGTTACAGAATAGTACAACAGAACACAACCGGAAGGTGTCATATCGGACTAAAACTATTTTTGTTAAGTGCATCAATCAATTCAGCAGTACTTCAATCCCAAATTAGTAATTGGAAATTGAACCGTCAGCAAACGTACTATTAAAGATCCATGTCCATTGAAATACTGACGCATCTGTATCACAGCAATTAATCGGGATGAGGAGTAATGATGAGGATCATGAAGCTCTCACCACCAGCTATATACATTGGCACTATGAGTAATATTAAACATGTCTTACATCGTCCACGCACCTCTTCATGAAACCTTGGAAACTAAGATGTTATAGTCCTCATACCTATAATTGTACTGGGTCACTCTTCAAATTAGTAATCGATAATTGTTGTTTGGCAATAGAATTTGGGAGCCGAGATGGCCCAGTGGTTAGAACGCGTACATCTTAACCGGTGAATGCTGGTGCAAACCCAGGCAAGCACCACTGAATTTTCATGTGCTTAATTTTTGTTTATAATTCATCTCATGCTGGGCAATGGAGAAGAACATCGTGAGGAAACCTGCATGTGTCTAATTTCAACGAAATTCTGCCACATGTGTATCCAACCCGCATTGGAACAGCGTGGTGGATTATGGTCCAAACCTTCTCCTCAAAGAGAGAGGAGGCCTTAGCCCAGCAGTGGGAAATTTACAGGCTGTTAATGTTAATAGATTTTTTGACGAGTGTTTAAATTTGTTTTAAAATATCTGAACATTTTTAAACGCGTATGCATGTCGTGTTAAGGTCACCCAATGCACGTTAAACTATTGATTAAGTTTTAAATTAATTTGATTCTTTTGTTATTTTTTTAAATACCTACTATTGATTGAATTGATTTGCAAAAATTTATTTTGCTCACTAAAAATAAGTTACTATTTTCATATAGTTATTTTTAATAGTTCATACGTACCGGATCAACTTCTCGATCAGCTGCTTGCCAATGAAGCCTGACCCGCCCGTGACGAACACGACGGCGTCATCATAAAACTTCTGCACTTGAGAATCACCACTTAGAATGGCTTCATTCAAAGCTTTCCTTTTTTCCAATGCTTTGTCCTCGAGTTCTTTGACTTTACTCATTTTTTCTGAAATCAAAGTTTTCAAAATCAAAATCAAAAAATCTTTAATTATGTAAATATATAAATATTGGACAACATCACATACATTTCTCTGATCCCAATGTAAGTAGCTAAACCACTTGATTTATGGAAAATCAAAAGTAACGACGGTACTACATACACCCAGACCTTAGACAACATAGAAAACTAATGAACTTTTTCTACATCGACTCGGCCGGGAATCGAACCCGGGACCTCGGTGTGGCGTACCCATGAAAACCGGTGTACACACTACTCGACCACGGAGGTCGTCAATTAAGTCGACTCATAAAACCACTTTTGAATTGTGATGTTACAGTATCATGTAAAGCTAGCACCGATTCGAAAAGTATGTTTTACCGAGAGAGACCGGCAAGAAACTCAGTAGTTACCCTTTGAACGTTAGTCTGTGTACGGCAGAGGGAGTACTAATATTATTTAAATTAAGCATAATACTATAGTATTATTAATAAGATATTATCTTGGCAAATCTTGAATGACTCTTATGACAATAATAAATAAACGCCTAGCTATTAAAAATACACATATCTCCTCCAGTGGCGTAGCTAGGTGGGCAAGGGCCCCGGTGTGTAGGAAAAGAATTGGGCACCCATCCCCTCTATAACTTATATTGCCCTTCAAAATTATAGGTAGGAAAAAACATATTGTGAGCAGGTTCGAGGTTTTCTAGCGTCAGGAGTTGGCGAGTTGACTGACCTGCTCTTTTCAAAGTTTAGGTTAGCCCCCTGAGCTTCGGGGCCCTGGTGCACTGAACCACCTGGTCCTACGAAAGCTACGCCACTGATCTCCTTCCGAGAGGAGAACTTAAACAAGACTATTATGAGATGTAAGATTTGTATAAAATATATACAGTCTCCTAAATCTGCATTAAGCACGAATCTTTAAAAAATAACTCTCTTTTCAAGGACCTCTTTGTATAACTTGCACAGGAGTGTAACGGTAAGGATGGAATCCTGAATTATGCGGTGTAGACCATGCTTTACATTGTGTTACAGAGAGTCGCGCGGCGAAGGTGTTTGTTAATTAAAAACTGGGAGTCTTCCGACATTAATTTGTCGTCTCTGAACACTGCCAGTTTCCCGGATTCGCTTATACGCTAAGCTCACACTTCATTGTGACGTGTACGAGTTCAATTCCAGCTTCAAGTGAAACCCGTTAATTTGTTTTTTTCTTACCCGTCCAATTATAGGCCTATAGCCATCACCTCCTTGTTCTCCAAGGTAATGAAGTCCATTATTAACTGCCAGCTCCTGCGATACCTAGAGGAGTACCAGCTGATTAGCGACCGCCAGTACGGTTTCCGTCGGGGTCGCTCAGCCGGTGATCTTCTAGTTTACCTGACTCATAAATGGGCGGAAGCAGTTGAGACACCTCATACACCGGCCGTGCTAATATTTCTCGGGAAAACGTCGAAGAAAACTGGAACAAACTTGTGTCTGAAATCGAGTCTTCGTTAAACAAAGTCTCGAACTGGGGTCGGCTAAACCTAGTCCATTTCAACCCCAAAAAGACGCAAGTTTGCGCGTTAACTGCTAAAAAAACACCATTTGTCGTATCTCCACTATTTGAGAACATTCCATTAGCCGCCACAGCTAGTATAGGAATACTTGGCGTTGATATTTCAAGCCTCGTTCAGTTCCGCGGTCAATTGGAAGGCAAAGCCAAATTGGCATCAAAAAAGCTCCGTGTGTTCAGCAAGGCAAGACAGTATTTCACGTCGGCCCATCGTCTAAGACTCTACAAGGCACAAATTCGGCCACACATGGAGTACTGCTCTCACCTCTGGACGGGTGCTCCCCAGTACCAGCTCCTTTCATTCGACCGTATCCAACGTAGAGCGGCTCGAATTATCGACGATCAAGCCCTTTCCGATCTGATTGATCCTTTGACTTTGCGTAGAGATGTTGGATCGCTCTGCATCTTCTACAGAATTTATCACGGGGAATGTTCCGAGAAATTGTTTGGATTAATCCCGGCTGCTGAATTTCACCTTCGGACGTCTCGCCAAAATTTAAAATATCACCCACACCACCTAGATGTCCGAAAATCCACAACAGCGCGATTTTTAAGACATTTTCTGCCTCGCACAACCACTCTGTGGAACCAGCTTTCGCCGGCGGTTTTTCCGAACCGATACGACTTGGGAACCTTCAAGAAAAGAGCGTACTCTTTCCCGAAAGGCCGGCAACGCACCTGCAAGCCCCCCTGTGTTGCAGGTGTCCATGGGCGGTGGTAGTCACTTTCCATCAGGTGAGCCTCCTGCTCGTTTGCCACCTCTAACATAAAAAAAAGAACAGATTATTATGATTAAAAGTGAGTCAGATCTAGACAAGTTAAAAAAATGACTAAATTTTGGTCATACAATATTTTTTCACGATAGCATGTTAGAGATATTCGCTTGTAAAACGTTTTTAATAGAGATAGCCTATTTTTGTGTTTATTTTTTATATATTAATATGTCTTTCGTTAAATGCAATGTACTTAGTTTTAATATCAATAATAAATTCATTAAAATTCCTATTGACCTATTTTCCTTATTATCATTCTCTTTAAATAAAAATTACCGTTATTATTTTAATTCCTTTAAGGCCAGTCTTTTTCTCAAATATGATGATTATCTGAATTACTTCAAAATTGATTTTATTAACTTTTTGAATATTCTGAGTAGGACCCGTGTTAACATATATACAATTTAAAGTGAATAACTTGGATATAATTAATAATAATATTAATGAAATTTCTGCTTCAGATTCATCAGTTTGTTCTCCTGAACAATGTTATAAATTTTTAGAAAATAAAGCAGGATTGAAAATTTTTCACGTAAATATTCGAAGCCTGAACTGCAATTTTGATAGACTTTTAATTTTACTACATAGATTAAACTATCGGGTTGACGTACTAATTTTAACTGAATGTTAATTACATAAAGTGTCGGTCATTCCTCCGTTATTAGGCTTCAATTATTTTAAGTCAAATCACTTTAATCAAAATGATGGGGTGGTGGTGAACGTCAGAGATTGTTTTGAGTTCTCTGTCTTAGAGC
Source organism: Vanessa tameamea (assembly GCF_037043105.1). NCBI lineage: Eukaryota > Metazoa > Arthropoda > Insecta > Lepidoptera > Nymphalidae > Vanessa > Vanessa tameamea. The sequence continues at coordinate 3,400,402 of NC_087338.1, forward strand.
CTACTTTTGCTACTTTTGCCTGGTCCTCAAATTCGGTTTTGATGTTGCTTTGGTTGCAATATATCGCTCACCATCCTATCATAATACTGCATTATTTATCAACAGTCTCGATAATGTTTTGCAAACTCTATCATGCTATTAAACTGTAGCAATCATAGGGGATATTAATATTAACATTAACTCTTTTTGTAAAGATCCGCATGTAGATGATTACCTTATCCTCGCTTCTATGCACGGTCTGCTACCGGCATATGAATTTCCGACTGGGAGCGATAAATGTATTGATCATGTCATACTTAGAAGCAATAAAAGAACAACAACTTTTGTGTTACACGCCCCGTTTACAGACCATGCACCTGTTATCTTTTATTGTGATCTAAAATCAACAGTTGTGAGATCTGTATGTAAGGCCGGACGTGTTGATGAAGCTGCTGCAATATCTGAACTGACTAATTTTGATTTTTCTGCTATCATAAAATCATCTGATCCAGAAGAATCGGCTACACAGCTTGTTACATTGGTGGCGTCCATTGTCAAATCCCATACTCGATTTATCCCAGTTTCTATTATGAGTTTGGTTAATACCACAGCAAACAATATATGTAACAATAAAAGGACCATCGGTGTCTTTTTGGATCTGTCTAAAGCCTTCGATACTGTTTCCATTCCTTTACTGCTACAGAAACTTGAGGAAATTGGCGTCCGAGGAATAGCATTAAATATCTTTAAAAGTTATCTTTGCAACCGAACGCAACGTGTTTCCATGGATAATGTAGTCAGTTCTGATAGGCATCTAACCTTTGGAGTCCCTCAAGGCAGTGTATTAGGCCCAACCTTGTTCTTAGTTTATGTCAATGAGTTATGCAGACTCAAAATACCTAATTGTAAAATCATAATGTATCCGACGATACATCTCTGCTTGTCCATGGTGATACTTGGGTTGAGGCTCGTGAGAGGGCTGAATCCGCCCTTGCTGTGGTTATGAATTGTCTGTCCTGTAATTTACTGACACTTAATATAGAAAAAACACAATTTATTGCTTTCGGTTCCAAATACGCCTTACCACAATTAGCTTTTTCATTATCTGCTCACAAATGTTCTGAGTTCCAGCACAATGTTCCTTGTAGTTGTGAGTACGTAACTCGTACTAAAAGTATTAAGTATTTAGGGGTAACAATTGATGAAAGTCTTAGCTGGAATGCACATATTCAGTCTCTGATATCACGTCTGAGGAAGACTACCTATGTGTTTAAGAGACTGAGAGCATCGGTTGGACTTCACACTCTGAAGTCAATTTACTTCGCCCTTGGTCAATCTTTGATTTCCTACTGCATTACAATATAGGGTAGTGCTGCCAAGACCATCATGTTTCGGTTGGAAAAAGCACAGAGATTAATACTGAAGGTTATGATTGCAAAACCTATGCGTTTCCCTACTTCGACTCTGTACAGCGTATGCAAGGTACATACTGTGCGTCAAGTTTACATAATATTGACAATTCTGCGGAAGCATACGCATATGTCCTTCGATCCTAGACTTGCTCAGAATAAGCGTAGAGCTGATCGTGTTTGCAAGAATATGTCACGTGTATCCTCCTGGACAAGCCAACAATACGTCTACCTCAGTTCAGTGCCGTACAATAAAATAAATAAAGACATAAATATTTATTCACTAAACCTTTTTCATTGTAAAATAAAACTAAGTAACTGGCTTCTTAATCTTAGTTACGATGAGACTGAAAACTTAATTGAACCTGTAATCTGATGATCCCCTACCTTTCCCTTCCTTTTCCTATAATTAAATATTACAACACAATAATTAAATATATGGTTCTGTATTTGTTTTCATTTTACTTTAGTATTGTTATTATTATTCTTTTAGTATTTTTATTTTTACAAGTAATGTCATATTATTTTATTCCATTAATTATGTAACTTATTAATTTAAGTGCATACACTGATTGTAATATAACTTCATTCTTACAATTGTTTTGGCGAAATCGATGTTACTATTTATAGATTTTTCTTTTTTTTTGTATTTCGTATATTTTTTTTTCTTTGATTTTGTAATCTGTTTATTCATAATTCTATTGTGTTTTTTTTGTATAAATATATTTAACAAATATGTGCAATTTAAGTGAGTGTAAATATTAGAACAATGTCGCTTTCTTGACGGGCGTTTATAACTGCAACACAGTTTTATACAATCGCAGTTATTATCGATCACATCTTGTTTTTGTTCAATATTACGCTTAAATAAATAAATTATTATTATTATTATTATTTAAAACTTGTTCAATGTCATTTGTTTTTCAGTTGCTTTGAAATAAGTTCCTAGTTGTCATATATTTTTGGAGAGCTAAGAAATAGGTAATGTTTTTAAAATAATTAAAATAATCTGCAAGACAAGTTTCATAACGACTTTTTTTTTTATGTTTTTAAGGCATTTTTGTGGAAAAAAATATATTGAAATAATATCTTTTCCGTCTCGCATTTTTTAATTTGGACCGATAATTACTGTTTTAATATTGATAAGTAACAGTGTTTTTATAAATCAGAAGAAAAAAATAGATTTAAATTAATATAATTTTTTAAACAAATTTTTGTAGTTGCATTTTTGATTATTTTGATAAAAGCTAAAAAACGCAATAACTCAATAATGGTTCACTTTTGGACTATGCATATGGGGGTTCAAATTATCGCAAACAGTCACCCCATCACCTCGTAACGGGAATACGACGAATTAGCAATGACGCTGTATATAAAAAAAAAAAAAAAAAAAAACAAACAAAACAAATTCAGTGCTACAAACAACTCACCGTGTTCTAATATCAAATTAGAAAGAAAGAAAAATACTCTGTCTGATATAACTTCTTATATAAAATGGATATAATCGTAAAAAATTAAACTTTTAAGTCGCACTCCCAAGGAGTATGACAGAATGCAAGCAATTGGCACGTAAGACATTAAATATCTATCGATGTTTTAAGTTCTTTATGTATATTTATTGAAATTTTTCAAGTACGTCATATACATTTAAATTAAATCAAAGTATCTGTCTGTGACGTCTTTAATTCTGTAATAAATGCCTCTTACCAAACCTGTAGAAGCATAGTTCTTCCGTTTTCTAATTTATATTGACTTGGGCCTCGTTCGTTCATGTTGCAAGAGAGGCCATATGATTACTTAATAATATATATTTTAGCATACTTGCTTTGCGTAGTTCATGGTTCCAATTCGTGTATTGTAGAAATTAATCATAGGTCCTTTAATCGTGGCCTAAATTATCTCGGCTTTTTTGGTAGTGGCATTTTTAATCGTGATTTTCTGCTGACTTGGTGATAAGCTATTGTGATGAGATGAGCTTGTACTGTTCACGCATCGCGTATTGTCTCAACAGCAAAAAGAGCTCCACATTATTGGGAGGGTTACTGTAAGATATTAAGAATAGGATAAGAACCTGCAAAACTGGTACCACCCAAGTAAGCCAATCAGCTGAAATTTACAGGAGACAAGCAAAAGGCCCAGTTTAACTGAGCACTTAAAATCGTCACAAAATCAAAGACGGTTACATTTTTCAAAGATATTTAATAAGATATAACTTTGGAAGAAAATTTGCAGAAGAGTGGTAAACAGTAAGCGCCATACCCAGGGCGCCAATTCGACTTACAAATTGTCACCTTATCGCAATCGAATCGAAACGTAATCGTTCAGTTTTACTATTCCACTACTATCCGGTTGCGATTCGGTCGAAATTGGATCGGAATTTAATCGGGATCGTGTCTATGTAAATAAATATACGTTTATTTTTGTGAGTAATAGTCGAAGTTCGATCGAAATAGAACTAACATATCACAAACGTAACATTTGAGTAAGTAAGAAGCCCCAGTGTGGCATTAAGAAAGACTTTGGTTACGATTGTGGCTAATGATTGGATCATCAACGGATCGGACCAATCCCGCCCCCCTCATCCAGTCTATGTTTATAGATACAATAGATACAACTAAAGTCACGTGCACTGACTTGAATTAAGTAATAATATACGGATAACAATAACAATGAACAAGCTTTTCTGTTTGTTTAATTATTTATTTTTTAATATTAAAATGCAATTATCAATTCAAATCTCACCATGACGTCACGTTTTAACTGAATGTCTCGATTGTTAATTTGCAAGTATAAAGTAGCTGGCCTTGAAGTCTTGGATATAAATCCCAGAGCCATTTAAAAGTTATCGGGTTCCGTCAATAAAATCTCTGTAGCAGCACATAACATGGGATCTGGATACGGGCAATGTTAACACTCTTGGGTCATCTAACGCATGCAAAGCCTTTAGTTCTGTTCCTTAATTCTTATCATCGAATTATGTGCTGTATGTATATTGGCCCTACGAGAAAGTTCTCTGTGCATGAAATCGGTCAGCAGTTCAATCATAGTAGTTGCAATTAAAAACTGTTAATTCGATTTTCCATTTTTCACCGTGAACGTAAAAATCGCTATAGTTTAAAATAATATACTAGATGCCTGTCCCAACTTCGTCCAGGTGAAATAGGAATTTCATCTACTTCATCGCAGCGGCACCTACCGGGTCTAACATAAACCATTCAAATACAAAAATACTCTGTTAGAATTTAAATTGCAATTCAACGGAGAAATTCTGCTGGCATTCTTGCCACCTTTCCACGTGGTCAAGATTTATACAGTAACTATTTTTGATTCATATTTGTATATATTTAATCACATAATGTTATCAATTCTTATGCTAATAAATATTTTATCTTTGTCACTATATTCAATAATTGTGTTCTTAATGGCGTTTTTCCTGACCTCATGAAACATAGTAGAGTAATCCCAATATTTAGATCAGATAGTACTTCAAACCCATTAATTATAGGACCATCTCTGTAATACGAACTCTTAGCAAGATCTTTGAAAAATTATTACTAGATCAAATGTTGGTACATATTAATACTAACAAGTTACTACACGATAAACAATTTGGATTTACAAGGGTTCTCTCGAGAACTGACGCTGGTGTTGAGCTCGTAAAAAAAATCAACCAAAACGGTCCAGTTGTTGAAAGAGGAGTTCAGTTACATACACACGTACAAAAGATCTGCTGCCAGTTTTACTCAAAGAGCAATTGGGACAAAATTAAAGTCTAGTTAGTGAATTACATTCTGTTCATAATCCTATTAGATAGTCCACCTCGCGCCTGAAACGACTAAGCCACTTTTTTGTAGAGAACTTAAAAGTAACAATCATGCAGAACGCTATACGCAGTGATGAGACTTAGAGAGTGTTGGGTTAGAGCGCATGGAGCAAGCGTTACGCGCACCTTTTCCCCCCGCCTCAATAGGCGTCGCAGGGACTAGGAAGGTCTCAGTACCCCGAGAATCACCTCTAGGCGTTGGAGGCCCGCATAGGTGGGCCGACCGTGAGGGCGTTACGGTAGCATGCGCAAGCGATCCCGTGGCGCCCGCCGAAAGACGGAGAGGGTACCGCTGGTTTTTTAGAGGGTTTCCGGTGGTAATGGTTAAGCGAGGTAAGGAGGTTACGCCCAAATATTCTAATAGATGGCGCCAAACCGAGCGAAGTAAGACCAATCATAAATCTCATAAAAAATAGATAGGACAACAGAATTATTTTTATTTCTTTCGATGTTAGTTAACAAATGTTTATAAAAAAAACTGATTCAATTCAACTTACAATATTTTTATGTATATTTTGTATACAATAAAATAGACAGTTAGTTTTAACCTTTTTTTATATATATATTATTATACCACAATTAGTTCTTATACTAAATATTAAAAAAGTTTGATAATCTATTTATATAATAAAATCGTAAGTGTTCGAAATCTGTAGTGTAGTAACCGTGGGGTAACATATAGCGTAGTGTTTGTTCGTTTTATTAATATCGGTTCACAAAGAAATAGTATATATTCAATTTTTCATTTGGTTTACTGCATCGGATCATATACTTTTTTGCATTATAAAACTTGCATTTAGCTCATGTAGTCCCCTTAACTGACTAGCGTTTTGGTCATTTTACGTGACGTTTCAAACTTGCTTACAAGAGCCATTTTTTGTTTCCGATTCGGTGTATTAGCATTTTATTTTTAAAGTAATACTCTGACTGACTGGTTCTCTCAAAACAGAGCCAGAACACAAAATATTAAGCAATGTGGTTAGGCAGTAGCTTAAGTAATGAGTGGGTGGTCTTCTTCAGCCGAGCAGGTCAGCAGAGGCACTCAAATGCATCATCTTTAAGAACTATGGATTTTCGCTACTGTGCCTGTAACTCACTCTGACTGACACACTGACTCACTCACACTCAGTAATGAAGTCAATGTTGAGGGTGAACGTGCAAACACGCGCAAAACAGAATTAATTTTTTGACGAAAAACTTTCAACAACTTGCAAATAACCATATTATATTATAACAAAAAGTATCGTCTGTCCGTCTGTGGAATTCAAACTTGGTTCGTACCAAATTTTATCAATATTGGTTCATTGTATATCATACAGTTACTTCAGCATTTATAATTTTACTAGCTTGCGACATTGCTCGCGTGGAAATTGCTTATATTACTGTATAATTTCAAATATTACGTTCGAACGTTACATTTATAACATATTTGTAATTCGACTTTCGTGGACTTGATCCCCCTAGAGACTACTAGAGCGCACTCTCGAAGCTATTTAGAACTGTCCCAGTGATAACTGTTGCTTCTATGAAATTCCGATGGAGTGCCGTTGCTAGTCTGGTACCGTTGCATAATTTTGGAGGTCTTAATTCCTCAGTAACATAATTGGTGCGCTAATCTTCTAACTTTAAAAATAACTGATTTCCAGACTAACCTTTATGTCAACCCTTAGGGGTAGAAATGCCTTAATACATATCTACTAATTTTTAGTCAGTGCACCAAGAATAGTTTCATGTTTCTGACTTAAAAAATTACGGACGTCCATACAAACTTTCAACCGTTATTTCCATATATAAAACAATAGCTAGAAGCTATACAACTTTTAATGATTATTTATAAATATTTTATATAAAATAATTTATAGGCTTACAGCTCGGGCTTCCTGTTCAGAGCGAGTCCCTTGGTTAAACTTTTCTAGAGGTTTCGAAAGTAGTTGCGAAGAAAATTATTCTGACGATGAATAATATTACCGTGACGTGATAATTGTAATATAATATATTAACATAAGAATTGATAACATTAAGTGCTTAAATATATTTTTAGCATTAGCAGCCTGTAAATTTCCCACTGCTGGGCTAAAGGCCTCCTCTCCCTTTGAGGAGAAGGTTTTGGAGCATATTCCACCACGCTGCTCCAATGCGGGTTGGCGGAATACACATGTGGCTGAATTTCGTTGAAATTAGACACATGCAGGTTTCCTCACGATGTTTTCCTTCACCGCCGAGCACGAGATGAATTATAAACACAAATTAAGCACATGAAAATTCAGTGGTGCCTGCCTGGGTTTGAACCCGAAATCATCGGTTAAGATGCACGCGTTCTAACCGCTGGGCCATCTCGGCTTAAATATATACACATATGAATTAAGAATGGTTACTGTATAAATCACGACATGCGGAATGGCGGCAAGAATGCTAGCAGCATTTCCCCGTCGAATCGCAATTCCGATCGTCTGGGCTAAAAACGACCCAGCCCTCCTGTCACCAGTGGAGGCAATAAATAATAATAATAATATTAGTTCATATCTAATACGAGTACATACCATAAAGGTAATTTTATAGCATCAAATTATTAATAAAATATGAAAATATAAATAAATATGAACAGAATAAAGTACTATTCTGCATAGAAATAGTTTACATATTATAACTATAAAATTATGTCAAGTTTAATATATGAAAGCACTTGTAACGAATACTATGTTATCCATAAATTTGAATACATATATGTATAATATATTTGTATGTAGAATAATTAAAAAAGGAAAAGGACGAAATAAAAATTAATACTATTAGGTAGAATAAGATTTTTTATTTGGTGTAATAAGATTTTATTAATTACTTGGTGGTAGGGCTTTGTGCAAGCCCGCCTGGGTAGGTACCACCCACTCATCAGATATTCTACCAAATAACAGTACTCTGTATTGTTGTGTTCCGATTAGAAGGGTGAGTGAGCCAGTGTAATCACAGGCACAAGGGACATAACATCTTAGTTCCCAAGGTTGGTGGCGCATTGTTGATGTAAGGAATGGTTAATATTTCTTACAGCGCCTTTGTCTATGGGCGGTGGTGACCACTTACTATCAGGTGGCCCATAAGCTCGTCCGCCAAACAATGCCATAAAAAAAAACAAGATACACGAGTAGATTAAAAATGTTATGTTTTCAACCGACTTCAAAAAGGAGGAGGTTATTTTTTTTTTTGAAATACATTTCTTAAAGTATTGTAGTGTTTTCTTGGCTGACACCGATTCCAAAATTAACAATAATTTTAAGTACATTATATTATCGTGAATCGACTTTTAAGTATTCTAATATTTTTCATTTCATTTTACTTACCTACTTAAACTTAAACTCATAGATCGTACCTACATGTTGATGAGTAGAAAAAGTAAGTTGATTCTTAAGTTGTAGAAGACTACGCAATTATTTTTTTTTTACTTTTTAGTGCGTATTAATTTGTTTTGGAATTGTGTTTAATTTGAAGTCGGTTTTTTTTTTGTTATATATTTTGTTTATAATTAAAATAATTGTAAATTTGTACCTGGGAGCGAAGGGACTCACTCTCAACAGGAAGCCCGAACTGTAAACCTATAAATTATTTTATATAAAATATTTATAAATAATCATTAAAAGTTGTATAAAAAACAGTTTGTTGTGTATTGTTTATTATATACAAAAAAAAAAACAGACCGAGAAATGCAAACATTCCGAGAAGGTTGATTTTTGGATATGTCGTAGGAAAAAACTTTGAAATTGTCGACCTCAATTTCCTGTGTACGTTCGGCGCCATCTTGAAAAAAGGGGTTAAATTTCGTATTTTTGCGATAACTCGGCTGTACGTCGTGATACGAGAATTATGAAAATATACTCTTTTGTTGCTTCATTTACGTTCTACCTGTACAGGTCCTACATATACGTTTTTAATATATCGTTAATTGTTATTACGTATATAATGACTAGACTATTAAAATATATTACAATTCTATAATACGCCAACATTACAATCAGTTTTACCAAGTCATTTAAATGGATACAGTTTATTTTTTGTTTAGTCATTCAAGTCCGTTCTAAATATGTATATTTCAAAACATGGATTAAAAATGAAGTAAAAACTTTATTTTAAAACTATTCTTTAACACGATATGGTAGTAAAATTCAATTCCTGTAACTAATTTACATAAAAAGGAACCTCACAAAAATATAATTGTCGGGAACATACTTTATTACAAGAGAAATAACAAATGTGTAGGTCAGTCACGGGACACCTGGCATTTGTTGGGATTTTTTTATCCGATTAGTAATATGACTCCACATCACCTGATGTTAATGATGGTAGTAGAGTCCAAACCGAAAAAGCCCAGTACAGTCAGGAAGAATGAACTGCATTAGTCGCCCTCGCCATGCCGGACCCAGGTTATAAGAGGAGGGGAAGACGTGTGCCGGTAGACAATTCCATTTTTCAGCAGTACGACCCGAAAAAGAGTTGCCAAATTCCTTCGTGCGCGGTGGAAAAGGCTATTTGACTGGTTTTTAAAATCCATTTTATATTATTTAGTAGAGGTTAAGGAATCCAGTAAAAGTTGTTTTTCTTAATTCTAGTATATGTTTGCTGAAAAATATCAAAATAAAAATTCCCTATTTAAATAGTGCGCGAAAACGCTACTTTGACAATATGGCGCTGCAATGGGGTCGGTGACGTCACTTTCTTGTATTGTAATCTGTGGCACATATAATCCACTTATATGATATTATCGGTTAAGATGTACGGGTTCTAACCACTGGGCCATCTCGGCTCTCTGTTGTATTGTATGAAGAGGGAATGTGTCAGCGTATCTACGGGCACAAGACACATAACATCTTAGTTCCCAAGGTTACAGTAACAATGTCTCTGGACAGTGGTGATCAATTGCCGTACGTCAAAATCAAAATATACTTCATTCAAGTAAGCTTCTACATACACTTTTGAATTGTCATTTCACATAACCATATTAAAAGTAAAGGAAGCACCGGTTCAGAATGTAGATACCGGATAGAATAGATAGAACCGGCCATAAATTCAGCAGTTACTCGTTTCCATTATTTGAAATACAAAGTTATGTTAGTTAAACACAATTGTTTATAATATTTCCGGCAGAATTTCAGCGAGTGTTTGTATCACGATTGTTTATCATCTATATAATCTTGTGTTGTGTGTTTGTAGTATACTTGGTGATAGGGCTTTGTGAAAGCCCGTCTGGGTAGGTACCACCCGCTCATCAGATATTCTACCGCCAAACAACAAACAAAATTCGCTATGGATAAGTCATTAAGCCGAAATTAGGTGATGACGTTAATCTTGAGTTGACGTCAGACAAACAACATTGTGTTTACGTGATATTTAAACGAAGGGGAAAATTCTACTAACAATTTTTTTTTATTTATGTCAATCGTAATATTTTCGTTAAACTAGCTGTTCTACTAAGACAATGCAGTTGCGGAGAATTATCTTCGAAGGTGGTACATGACATTCGTGTAATCCCGTCTAGGTAGGTACCACCCACTCATCAGATACTCTACCGCAAGACAGCAGTACTCAGTATTGGTGTGATCCGGTTTGAATTGTGAGCGAGCCAGTGTAACTACAGGCACGAGGGACGTAACATCTTAGCTCCCAAGGTTGGTTGCGCATTGGTGATGTAAGGAATGGTCAATATTTCTTACAACATTGTCTATGAGCGGTGGTGACCATTTACCAACAGGTGGCCCATTTGCTCGTCTACCGATATCATAAAAAAAAAATGTTGAACATAAAAAGGAACTTTTTAAAACTGCAATTGTTGCAGATGGCCACAATATATTTTCTAGACCTTAAACCTAGAGGTATTGGCCAGTATTTATGAATAAACTTATGTACGGGATAAAAAATATCAATGTAAATATCATATATCTATAGAAAAAGTGGTCCATGTCCTATGGGGTTTAAGATTACTTCATAACCGATTTCATCAAATTCAGCTCAATGGTTTAGCCGTCCAAGCGCGACAGACAGAGTTACTGTCGCATTTTTAATATTAGTATAGATATACAGTTTTCTTATGACACCTATAGACTTTCAAACTATATGTATAATTGGGAAGTCTACATCGGAAGTCTACATAGTGATCGGAAAGAAGCAGGTGCTATCTTGACTGATTTTTAGTCTTATTCCTAGCACAAAATTTATAAGAATATTGTGCTAGGAATGAGAATAAAAATTATTTTGGAGTTATTTATTGGAGAAAAGCGCCGCCAACCCGCATTGGAGCAGCTTGGTGGAATATGCTCCAAGCCTTCTCCTCAAAGGGAGAGGAGGCTTTAGCCCAGCAGTGGGAAATTTACAGGCTGCTAATGTAATGTAAGAAATGTAGAAAAGCACTGTTAGCATTAAAATAAACACAGTTTTCAACGATAAAGTTTAATTTATTGAAGTATTAAAAACTATTTATAACAGTAAATCGACCAACGACCAATAAAACAAGTGTTGCGATACAAATAAAAAAAAACAGTGTTTTGGTATTTCTAAGTAGTATCGAAGTGTATATTATTAAAATAATATCTATGTAATATATTATTTTGTTCTCAAATAGTCAAATTTGAAAGCTTCCGGAAAATTTCTGCAGCGAAATTCGTATGAGCAATAAACCATAAACCGTAGCCTTGTAATACAGTACGGACAACTCTGTCCAAAATCTCCATTCTGAAAAGGTGGAAAGAGCATTAAACAAAATTAATAGCAGTTTAGCGCAATCTATAGTAGAGAACCAATTAAAAATGTTTTGAAACGATCATTATCATTCATCTATCTATTTATTGTATATATGTACACAAAAAGTAATCGATCCTTATTTATTAAATTAATTTTAGTGGGTGTAACTAAAATGTCCAAAGGCACAATATTTAAATGATCCTACTAGATACTAAAATAAAGTCCCCCAAATATTCATTATACTTCAATTTATTTGTCCATGCATCCTAACCTCATTTGATAATCAAACAGTGGTTAATTAAGTCTGACATTAATTATACCTTCTAAAATGTGCTTTAGCTTTCGGTAGATTTTCCATTTTTTCGTTCAAAATAAACTCCTTTCCGCCTATACAGGCGTTTCTGAAATATTCTTCTGGTATAATTGTCTCCATTTCATAGAAGAACGGCACTTTGTCTTGCTCTTTGATCCGCGAGCGAAGTTCGAGGATATTTTTATTTATGAACGTCCATTGCTGGGTCACGAAGTACTGAAGAGCTAGATTTGCCACATATATCCGACGTTGTAACTTAACGAGCCTATTAAAGAACAACATTATATCTGAATTAAATTAAATACTATTTTATATTTAAATAGGTTCTTCTACGAACCTTTGAAACTTTATACAACAACATTGCCATTACCAAACAGTAATATGTCAACTGCTATCTGTAATTGCAAACCAAACAATACTAAGCTAATACTTGAACGATTGGATTGCAGTTTTTAAGGCGACTGAACTAATTGGGTCTTAAATTGAATTAGCAGCACTTGAATGGAAATATTGAATGGACTAAGTGATCATCAATCAAATCAAATGGGCTGTTTACCCGTAAACTATGTAAGTGTAACCAAAAAACATGCACGACTATTAACTTCTCTCTAAATATGGTTTCGTACTTCTTCCAATTGGTAAAATCAGTAATGATATCATTTTGCAAATTGAATTTACATAAATAGACATTTAATATATATAATATATATAAATAATACAAAATATATTACATTGGTTTACTTCCAATAATTCGAAGAACTAAATCCACTAGGACAGCTGGTAGTAAGTGGAGAAAGAGTACCTGAAAGGAATACTTGGATTAAGAATCCCCCTTTCAAATGAGGTTGAAGCTGCGGGTGGAACTTGTCTCGCAAGATTTTAAGAAAAACCGATAAAAAGGAATTCATTCATCAGAACAGCTTAATTATTCTCCGATTCAATCCAAAATGGCGTTAATGAAGTTGCATACAAATTAAAGGAAAATAATGAGATAATTGCTAGGTGGTTGGATTTTTGTACCTTCAAGTAGTACTCAAGCTTCGATCTCGTGACTGAACCTCCAACAAACCACAGCATGCCCTCCAACGGAATCTCACGGGCGATACTGTTTTTGCCGAAGTCAACAATTTCGCCTATTGTCATTGTTTTCATGTGACTCGTAGAACAATTGTAAACCTCTATATCGTCTGTCGGTTCAAATCTAAAACGATTTTAAATACGTATTAATAAATGCTATTTTAGAAGATTATGTTAAAAAAATATTTTTTATAAGGCAAATTGACCCAAATGTGACGTGTGAAATGCGATGTGAAACAGAAGTGAAATGGTCTAAAGTGTAAATTAGGTTTTGAGCAATTTTAAAAGTGAAAGCAATTAACAAAGTGGTGGCGATTATGGCGATTACTTGGTGGTAGGGCCTTGTGCACGCCCGTCTGGGTAGGTACCACCCACTCATCAGATATACTACCGCCAAATAACAGTACTCTGTATTGTTGTTCCGGTTAGAAGGGTGAGTGAGCCAGTGTAATCACATCTTAGTTCCCAAGGTTGGTGGCGCATAGGTGATATAAGGAATGGTTAATATTTCTTACAGCGCCTTTGTCTATGGGCGGTGATGACCACTGTATTGTTGTGTTCCGGTTAGAAGGGTGAGTGAGCCAGTGTAATCACAGGCACAAGGGACATAACATCTTAGTTCCCAAGGTTGGTGGCGCATAGGTGATGTAAGGAATGGTTAATATTTCTTACAGCACCATTGTCTGTGGGCGGTGATGACCACTTATCATCAGGTGGCCCATATGCTATTTCACCAACCAATGCCATAAAAAAAAATGATGAGTTTATAAATACAGATGACATTCTATTCCCTCATTCACATAAACCGGTAAGATAGGATTCCATCTGTGTGAGGACCTCATGATTTTTCACTGTAGCTGTCAGTACAAATTTTATGGATAATATTTGTAAAACTATGCAAAGAGTCATGGGCCAATTTTGAAATAATCATGTCCAATTTAAATCACTCAGATAACACATTTACAAAATGAATTCTTCAAATATCTTCAATTGCAGGTATAGACACATCGTTCCTTTTAAAAACTTACCATCAAAATTGTGTATTACTGTCGCAAATTGACTCTCAATAGACTTGGATAATAACTCTTTAATATTAACTCGAATTGACTTACTTTTTAACACCCCGTGCCCAAGCTCCGGCGATGAAAGCCTTAATAGCAACATCAACAGGTATGTAGTCGGATACAATATCTGGATCCGTATACAGACTTCTTAGAATTCCTGAAAAATATATACATATACTATTTCAAACAAATATTATTATTATACAATAAGCATAATTTATCTATATATATATATGGCAAATGATAAGTGTCCTTACGCCACATTGATACTATATGATATATTAATCATCTTTTAGACGGTCACGCGAGCAACCTTCGGATTCATTCCTCTTAAGAATTCATGTCCACTGTGTAAAAATAGAAGAATCCACAAAAATCTTCGCGCTATCAAAAAAGCTCTTCTTATCTTCCAGAATATAAATAATTAAATTCTTCTATGATTGAAGATTTGACTTACTAAATTGATTTAAAAATGGTGTATGGAGATTATCCATTTTATGCTAAATATTAATAATGTGGTATTTTTTAGTGCCCAGGACGGTACTGACGTTTCATCGGACACTACATAGGGGTTAATTAAAGGAAGTCAAATTTAACTCTTTTGATTGAAATTTATATTCAAGTGATTAGGTCATTAAAGCAATGTTAAAAAAAACATATTTTTTGTCTTTATTTGATTATCTTCGTCATAGAAATAATACATGCCCAATATAGTAGAGAAACACTGAGAATTTTAGAGGTTGAAGTGATGTCTTAAATAAACACATTTTTTGCGCTTACATTGCAAGCGCTGGCTGAACCCTACGAGATAGATCAAAATAATGTACTACAGTATTGTACACCTTAAAAAATGGTAAGTGTCTATCTCATAATGATAACCCCCAATAACCATTTTTTATCCTTTACTTTTTAAGAGAAATAATGGCTTATTTTCGAAGCGATTTTAAGCAATACAGCATTAATCCTTATCCAATTAAGTACCTTAAATACATTGTGCATTTAATATAGATCAATATGGCCCTTTACAGCGCGTAATTTAAATGAAATTGTCTCACCTTTACCACTGGCGATCAATATACCAACCGGACCATTTAAGTTTTCAACCCAACCCGCCATTGGTTCTTTGTCACTTGATATAACTGAAATAAATAATTTAAAAATTGTTTCAAATGTAAGAGTATTATTTTATATTTTATTTAAATGACCTTTGCTACGTATATTATGTATGTAAGATATTAGATGCATATTTTTTAAGGTTTTTAGCAATCGTGAAATGTAAAGTTGTCAATGGCCCTAAAAACAGACTTCGAACATCAGAATCAAAGAGTAACGGGCCTAGCCAAAGCTTCAATCCTAATTGAACAAGTAAATAGGAATATTATTAACTCTTTAAAATGGAGCATTGCTGCTATTAAAAAAAAAGGATGACGTCTATTGCACCAGAAAGATAGACTGACTGACCAGTGCCATGATGGTATGACATTCTCGTATACCGTATTTTTTTGAGACATTCAGTTGGAACAAAGTTACATTTGCTATAACATTGTGTATTAAATAACCGACAATGAAATAAATCAATAACACTTGAGAAAAGACACCGACAACATTAAAGCAATACCAATATATTTGGTGGTAAGGCTTTGTGCAAGTCCGTCTGGCCACCCACTCAATAGATATTCTGCCACCAAGCAGCGATACTTGGTCTTGTTGTGTTCCGGTTTGATCCAGTCTAACTACAGGCACGAGGGACATAACATCTTTGTTCCCAATGTTGGTGCATTGGCGAAGTAAGGTATGGTTAATATTTTAAACAGCGCCATTGTCTGTGGGCTGTGGTAACCACTTAACATCAGGAGACCCATCTGCCCGTCCGACTACCTTACATAAAAAAAAAGTTTAAATAATATTATGTATAAAATTCTACCCAATAGAACAGACAGAGAAAGAAAAATAGAAGGAAGGATGACATAAAGCTTTTTTTCCATACGTGATGATTTCTGCCAGTTCACTCTACTATAACTTCGGCGACCTCCGTGGTCGAGTAGTGCGTACACCGGTTTTCATGGGTACGCAACTCCGAGGTCCCGGGTTCGATTCCCGGCAGAGTCGATGTAGAAAAAGTTCACTAGTTTTCTATGTTGTCTTGGGTCTGGGTGTTTGTACCGTCGTTACTTCTGATTTTCCACAACACAAGTGCTTTAGGTACTTACATTGGGATCAGAGTAATGTACGTGATGTTGTCCAATATTTATTTATTTATTTATTATTATTATTAACTTCGTTCCAATAATAAGAAGAATATATTTATTTTACATACACTATCAATTTCGATATTGAATGACATGCCGCGCGTCCCGTAACAAAGACATATTTTTTGACAATATTCGGTGTTCATATTGCAGTGTATTTGAGTTCGTAGAATAGGTATTACAACATATTTGACGAAATATTTTCTCAGAAGAAGCAGTCTAGGGTGTCAGAAAATTTGATAAGATTCATACCAATCGATGGTCTCATAATGACGATGGGCAGTTTGCCTTTCTGTTCGGCCAGTACATGCTCCGCCAGTTGCTTCGTGAACACATACGTGTTAGGCAATTCTCCTAAATACCTGAAAAAAGTATTTCCTTAATTCTCCTCAATGGCTTAAACGTTTAGAACGCTATACTGAATTAATCAGTGAAGAAATGATTGAATCGATACTGATTTGAAACAAAATTGAAATAATATCCGAAATAGCCATCTTTTCCTTCATTTAACAAATAACAACTTGGTGGTTAATTTTCCCACTTGGGTCTTTCATTTCATTTCATTCATCAAATAGGAAAACCAGTTCCAGGAACTTTGGAACCAGTACGATTGCATTTGATCGCTTAAGGTTTGATATCAACAAGTTTTTTGAACGAATTCGATACTTAAGGTAGACGAAATGAAAGGACGATGTGACAAAGTTGCGTGCAGTAATTTACTTACTTAGGAGTCAGAACATTCAAAGTATGATCATCTACATTTTCACAAATATCCAGTGTTTCCCTCCAATCAGCGAAAGCGGGATAAATAACTTCGTCTATCTGTTTCCGATTTGTATTCGCGTAAGACGTTGACACGTGCACAAGGACCTAAAATACGTACAAATGTATAATAAACATTACTGCACTGGTCACACACACATACACACATCCATCCCACCATATTCAACTACTGAAGTACGTAGTTCACGTTTCTCACCCTTCCAAATAGAACGCAACAATAAGTATTGTTATTTGTCGATAAAATATTAGATGAGTTGGCGGTTTTGTTTTACTTGGTGGTAGGCATTGGTTGGCGGACGAGCATATGGGCCACCTGATGGTAAGTGGTCACCACCGCCCATAGACAAAGGCGCTGCAAGAAATATTAACCATTCCTTACATCACCTATGCGCTACCAACCTTAGGAACTAAGATGTTATGTCCATTATGCCTGTGATTACACTGGCTCACTCACCCTTCTAACCGGAACACAACAATACAGTGTACTGTTATTTGGCGGTAGAATATCTGATGAGTGGGTGGTACCTACCCAGACGGGCTTGCACAAAGCCCTACCACCAAGTAATACTTTATAATGTTGTGTTCCAGTTTAAAGGAAGAGGGAGCAAGTGTGACCACAGGCATAACCTAGTTTCCAAAGCTGGTGGTGTATTCATGACGTAAGGAATGATTAAGATTTCTTACGATGTCAAGTTCGGTGGGAGGTCTTACCATAAGGTGATCCATTTTCCGGTACGACTTTTCCATAAAACTACCACAAAGTAAACAACAATGACGTCATGCATATATCATAAGTAATACTTACTTCCAGATTCCTTATGTCTTTAGATAGTTCAACAATTTCTCTTGTTCCTCGAAGATTCAGTCTAGCAGCTACTTTTAGGGTATCATCAAATCTGTAATTAAAAATCGATTACGATACGCTAAATCATATTCATGAACACACAAACAATACACACATATATACACAAACCCACACAATATCATATCAAATACTAGTAATAACAGGATTGCACAGCTGACAAAAAGTAATCCGTTTTAAATGTGAGTCAGGTTTTACTTGATGACAGGGCTTTGTGCAAGCCACAGTTACTACTCGCTCATCAGATATTCTACCAGGAAACAGTAATGTTTATTATGGTTGTGATTCGGTTTGAAGGGTGGGATTCATTGTAACTATAAGCACAAGGTTCATACTATCTTAGTTCTCAAGGTGATGTAAGGAATTGTTATGTGGTGACCACTTAACATATGAGTGGCCCACTTGCTCGACTACCTGTATCAGAAAAACAGGATCTTCTAACTCAGGTGTTATTACAAGGCTATAAGTTTTATCAATCAACGTAAATAAAAATGTCTCATAGCTGGGCTAAGGCTTCTCTTGAGAAGTCTTAAATTCTTCTCCATTTGATATATGCAGGTTCCTTATCATGTTTTCCTTCAGCGCCAAGCATGGGATGTAATTACAAATACAATTATGCACTTAACAATTCAGTGGTACTTATCCGGCTTTTAAATCATATATTTCGTTTAAGATTCACGTGTTAGACAAACCATTCCGGTTAATAAGTTCAAATTAAAACATTTGCAAATATTTTTATACTAAACCAACTGTCTAAGGCACATTACACGTCGAAATCCCACAATATAGCATTAATCACCACGCAGCATTTGATTTGCGTGAGCTATCCATTTATTGCGCATAAACACGTGTAAACCGTTTGCTCAAGTAAACTTCTTTATTACATAACCTGGTTTACCTGACACTAGCAGCAACGTGGAAAACGATGTTCGTTCTATTAATAATCAAGGTTCTATCTTCATCTGATATACCTGAAAGAAGAAATTTGGAACAACTAAAAAAATTTACTAATAAAGATATAACAAAAGATACGTCTACTACATTTTCATAGAATATTCTGCAACTGAACGAGACCTGAGGGCCCGTTATAGAGATCATTATTTAACGTGATCGTGACAGTTTTTATATTAATTCAATCGAAAAGAAACGAATGAGATTCCCGTTCCATTTTCAAGTTATTAAATTTAATATAACAAATAAATCTTTGGATTGTTTTTTTTTTAATGGCATAAAATGAATTATTTGACGTTAAGTGGAAATAAGTAAGCTGTGTACTACGACCAGCTCAGTCTAGCTTGTACAGTTGCAGATTATGAGTGATGAGTGAATGAATCACGACCGGATTTGGATCCTGTTTAGGTTTATTCAAGTTATCAGGTTTTCTGTCTAGATTTTTTTAATAACGGCACGCAGTTTAGTGATTTACAATGTGTTGTATAATTATATGTTAATGTTATGTTAATATACTTTATTGTACACCACAGACGTAAAATACTGAAATCTTAGGACTAATTACAATAGAAATTGCAATAGAAATAATACTAAAAACATAAACAAAAATTTGATGTGTTGTACAACGGGCGGACTTATGACTAGTCAGCCATCTCTTCCAGACAACTCAATCTGTGAGAGTTTTTTAAAGCATAATCTATGTATCAAATATTTACACAATAAGATTTTTTTTTTAGGATGGGAAGACGAACTTTTGAAATTCCTAAACGAAGACTGGATGAGAATAGCTCAAGACAGAAAAAAATGGAGTGAGATGGAGGAGGACTATACTGGTCCTTAGTTAAAATGAGATAAAAATAAAAAAATAAAAATCTCAATGATTACTATTGTTACTAAGGAATTAAAGAGGCTTAAATAAAATAATACATTTTTTTTTTTAGATAATAAAATTTTACAATGCAAGGAAATTAATTTAATTCGTCTAAATTATTAATAAGGTAATTATTTTTTTTATTTTTTTTAAATATACAAAATAGATTTTGATTTTTTTACGTTTACTGGAAAGGCATTCCATAACTTTATGGCCTGTACAACAAACGAGTTATTGAGATTTTTTGTATTGTGCACAGGCATTTGAGTATAAGGTACCCTTAAGATCTTAATACGAAAGGGTGGTCCCCAAGTAATTCGATTCCTCTCTCTCTGGCTTGTGTTTCCTCAGTAATTTTAGATTGCCATCTCATCAGTCTACGAGATAAAAATAAATAAATAAAGGTCTACGTGTATTAGTATAGACACTTGTGCAGTATTATATTTCCTGTTTATCTGGACGATTCGTTAACCTCCGTTGAGAATAGACACCTTGGTCGGTTTCGTATAGAATAATCAATTTAAGGTTATAATTAACAAAATCTTACCAAGTCCAATTTCACTCGCGTCCCCAGCGATAAAAAACACTTTTTGCTGGAATATACCCGGTTTTTCTTTTCTCAGGCGATCGAAACACTGAAATATAATTTCATAATCTTTAATTACATACATGTAGTTAGTTAGAGTTCAGTTTTTTTTTGTTTGTATGATACATAAAGCTGGTTGAGCATAGATGTCGTCTGATGGTATGTGGTCACCACCGCCCATAGACAATGACGCTGTAAGAAATACTAACCATTCTTCAACATCGCCAATGCGCCACCAACCTTGGGAACTAAGATGTTAAGTCCCTTGTAACTGTAGTTACACTGGCTCACTCATCCTTCGAACCGGAACACAATAACACTGAGTAATAGATGGCGGTAGAATATCTGATGAGAGTGAGTCAGACAGGCTCGCACAAAGCTCTACCAAGTAAACATATATCGAAACAGTTCTAAATTGTCAGATAAGTTGAAATAAGGTGTCAATCTCATTTCTTCAACTATATCTAAAAATGTAATAAAATATGGAAATAAGTTAAAATCATATATAATAAGAATATCGTCCTTTAAAGATATTTATTTCAACAATTATTATTACGCAATAACAGACTTACTCTTGAAGAATATATATCAGCTAGTCTGTCTTCCGCCTTAACGCCTTTTTTATTTCTCAGCAACAAATAGATTCTGTCTAGATCTGAACACGAGTAGAGCAATTTCTCCACCAAAACTTTTCCCATGAAGCCTGAAATTTTTATTTATTTCTTCTTAAAACTGACAGTCTTGTATGTCTAATGGATGCATGGTAGATTTCAAGGTTCAAAGCGCATGTTGAGTCGATAAAAATTTACTGAGTTATTCTATTGAAAAATTCTTAGTAACAGCACGGAGTCTGCAATTTGACAGCGTGTACTGCTTTGGAACTGCCTGAACTCTTTCTAATGGGTATTGTCGTTCTTTCTATTAATAAGAGTGGACCTGTGTTAATGCAAATACTTAAGCACTATAATATATCACTAACCTAAACAAAAACTTAAAAATTTTACGCGTTTTATTGTATTTTTTTTTTATAAATTATATACATTCTGATCATGGTAATTCAAACAAATCTTCATCTAGTAGTCATGGGTACAGGAAATTTTTAACATTCCTTACTTCGCCTATTTGAAAACCTTGGGAAGTGAGATGTTATGTCCCTTGTGCCTGAAGTTACACTGGCTCACTTACCCGTAACCGAACAATACCAAGTATTGCTGTTTGGCAGTAGAATATATAATGAATAAATGGTACCTATCCAGAAGGTTGCACAACCGCCAAGTGAACTGCACGATGTCATAAAGACTCCTGACTTCAAAACTCTGGGTTACTAATGAGAATTTCTCTACAAAAATCGCATCACCTATTTACTGGGCTGGGTACAGAGCCTATGACATCATGACTCAAAGTTCTATCATTTTACAGGATATAAAGCTACTACCAGCTTAGTAAAAAGATCAGTTGAACAATTAAATTATATTAATCAACTATTTAAACAATTTGTAAATCAACGAATAACGCCTAGTTTGCTATATCAGATAAAATCTTAAATTGAGATTTGAGTAATATGACCCTTTTTTTTAATACGATATTTACATTCATTATAAGTCAAAGGTAGGAATTTTTTCGTACAAACACGTCGCAAAATGATTACGTCTCGTATTCAAACAATGTTTCTCACTAATTGTTTATGAATAATTCATACTACTGTGAATATATAAAATGTTGTGACGCAATTGTTTTTTTAAATATTATAAAAAAAAATGTTTTAGTTCAATGAAAACACAGTTCAAATAGTTACAACAAAATTTGACCAAGATTTACAAAGACGTGTTTATTAAATGTGTTTTAAATACACAAACCATTCTTAATAAAATAAAACCACATTCGACATAGTTCAATAGTCCTCGAATTTGGAGTACGAAAACGTACATTGTACGATTGCATAAAGACCATTTTCGCATAACAAATAGATTGATGATTTCGAAGACGTACTTAATTCGGATGTGATCTGTTTTACGAATTTTGTCGATACTACGTTTTAATTGTGTCGTACTATACGTACCCAGTCAAAGAGACAGAAGCACAAAGCCCTACCACCAAGTAAAACGTATTCGTTTGGGTATCCTAACCACGTCTCAATAAATACGTAACAAAGTCCAATAAAATGAAAATGGGACCACCCCAACGAGTTGAAGATTGTTGCACAAGAATCAAAATCGGTTCATAAAGAAAGACATTCCTTGAAGTCGGTTAATCTTAGATTGCATTACCTGATCCACCGGTAATGAATAGAGTTTTTCCCTTGTAATAATCTCGTATAGTCGGCACATTTTCAAGGTCACGCTCTTGTAAAAACGTCATTTTCACCTGAAATAATTAAAAACTTGAATTAGTACTAAGTAAGCAAGATCTAAGTTATTACGTAATATTTTAAGTTGGCTGGACAATGAACCTGGTGGGAAATAAACACCTCCAAAGCATCGGAAATGTAAGAAATATTCATTATGTGATCTCCAACTTTTGGAGCTGAGAAGTCAGTTGATCAGATATTCAACTCTCACACAGTTCAAACTGTAACACAACAATACTCAGTATTACCTTTTAGAGGTATTATACGTGATGAGAAGTTACATACCGAACTCACATCGAATCTCACTCGTGAAATTATGAACTACTGACACTATTTGGACGCTCGTATCAATTAAATATCATAATTACTATAATCAAGGTCGTTTATAACTTTCTGATGTTTCACTGATATATTTGAACACACAAACAAGAGTAAACAAAACGAATTGACTCAACTGTGCACGTTGCAGTGTGAGTAAACGCAATTTAACCTTGAATTTAAATGACTTTACATGCCGATAGATCTAAGAGCTAAGTATTTCCATTAATATTATATGTGCGAAAGTAACTCTGTCTGTCTGTGATCTAGGCCAAACCACTGAACCTTTTTTGATTATATTTCGTATTAAAGCGACTAGTAGTTAATAAATGTCAATAATATAGCCGAGTCATAATTAGATATTGCTTGTATGGAAATATAGTCTAGTTTAATAAATAGTCATTATTTATTTATTTGAATATGGGTACTAGAGGGTCAACTTAAGGTCGAAACGCACCGTTTTGGCCTATGATAGCTACCGACTGTGAATTTATAAGTTAAGTCAATATCTTCCATACATATAATAAAATTGGAGTACCTGTTTTTAATATTAAAATAACCCCTTTTTACTAAATGCATATGTATGTATACACGGTACATATACCAAAATAACATTTTTTATGTTTTGTCTGACTGTCTTTTTTGTTTGTTCCGGCTAATCTCTGGAACGGCTGGACCGATTTTGACGAGACTTTCACAGGAGTAACTTAGGCTACAACGATAACTTTTATGTTAAATACAAACGCGCACGATGTCGCGGGAAGAGCTTGTTGTACTATAAATATCTATAACGCTGTTTATTAAGTTTTGATTATTAAGGCAACGCGCGTAATTTCATGTTCTTGTATATAATATCAAATCGATTGTATTTTATTGTATAAACTTTCCAAAAAAAAAAATGAATTAAGTCAGTGCGGGCCACGTCTTCCGAGAAGCCTGACGACCGCTAACTCCAGCAGATATCTGCTGATGTTTAGTAAATATATTAATTTATTAGGGAAATTCTCGCCTATTACTCGATGCATCGGGACTTACAATTCTATCAACAGACTTGAAATAGATCCACTATCAAAATCTCTTTAGCTTTAAAAAATCAGTATTACACGCTGCAAGTGGGTAGCATTACCATTATTTTTATTGTAACTTTATTTTTATTTTTAGAGCCGTATCTTTTGCCTAAGTTTATGCTTGTTTAAGTTTCTATTATTATTATTAATTTAAGAGTGTGTTAATTTTTATTGTAATTCAATAGTGCCGTAAGTACCCGTAGTGGTGCATCACACTGCATCGGTGCGTGTAGTTTTGATTGCATTGTTTTGTAAATATGCCGATGGTGTTTCGAATGAATAAATAAATAAGAAAAATTTAAACCACCACACCTAACTGAAACTATAAAGTGAAAATTAGTTACGGACAACTGTCAGCGCGTGGATGTTGTTTCATTAAAAATGTAGGGCTCTGTGCAAGCCTGTCTGGGTAGGTACCACCCACTCATCAGATATTCTACCGCCAAATAACAGTACACTGTATTGTTGTGTTCCGGTTAGAAGGGTGAGTGAGCCAGTATAATCACAGGCACAAGGGACATAACATCTTAGTTCCCAAGGTTGGTAGCGCATAGGTGATGTAAGGAATGGTTAATATTTCTTACAGCGCCTTTGTCTATGGGCGGTGGCGACCACTTACCATCAGGTGGCCCATATGCTCGTCCGCCAACCAATGCCAAAAAAAAAAAAAAACTTTAAAATAAAGCATTTTTAAATCGTCAATACCAAGTCTATCACTGTTTCGGAGAGCAGTTTGCGAGAAGAAATCGAAAGAAACTCCCTTAGTTGCTCTCTTCGCACAGTTGCGAAAGTAACAATATATAGTCGACTAAGTTTTAATCTGTTGATATATATTGACAATGCTTCAAGATACAACCCGAATCAATCGTAACAATCAAAGGTCAATGTAAACGGCGACCTAAATGTAAGCAATCGGCATTTCAATTAGAACTCCAAACAAATACACAATCAACAAAACTGTTATTTTTAGGTAGGTAGGCAAATTGACTATCTGATGGTAAGTGATTACCACCGCCCATAAACATTGGGACAGTAAGAAATATTCACCATTCCTTAAATCACCATTGCCTTAACCTTGGGAACTAAGATGTTATGTCCCTCGTCCTCTAGTTACACTGAGTCACTAACCCTTCTAATCGGAACATAATAAGCGTTTCTTGGCGGTAGAATATATGATCAGTCGATGGTACCTAGATGGGTTTACACAAACGTTTCTGCCAAGTAAAACACACAAATTAACAAAACATTATGTACGTTTATGTTCCAACTACTGGACCGTCTTCTAGCGTACTTTCCTGCTAGAAATAGTCCAACAATTTTCGTCCATGAACACGACTGAAACAAGGACAGTAAACGATAGACCTAGCCTAGTCGTTGTGGTCAGACATAAATATAAATAAATATTGGACAACATCACATACATTACTCTGATCCCAATGTAAGTAGCTAAAGCCATTGTGTTATGGAAAATCAGAAGTAACGACGGTACCACATACACCCAGACCCAAGACAACATAGAAAACTAATGAACTTTTTCTACATTACTACATCGACTCGGCCGGGAACCCGGGATCTCGGAGTGGCGTAAAACTGGTATACACACTACTCGACCACGGAGGTCGTCAAAAGATATATATTCCATGCTCTTGATTGATATCGATGAAGACATCTAATCTCAGGGAGGAGAGCCATT
Source organism: Vanessa tameamea (assembly GCF_037043105.1). Taxonomy (NCBI): domain Eukaryota; kingdom Metazoa; phylum Arthropoda; class Insecta; order Lepidoptera; family Nymphalidae; genus Vanessa; species Vanessa tameamea. The sequence goes on from NC_087338.1 coordinate 3,426,517, forward strand.
TGCGTAGGACATCATCACCCTCACAATCCGATGGGAATTCCGACAGAATCTACCGATTCTGTTAGATGAGGCCAATTTCCAGATTCCAAGCTGCTACCGGGAATTTCTTGAAAGGAACGCCCAAAAATATATAAATTACCAAGGCTAAGGAGGGGTTTTATAAGGTCTTGTATGCCGTGAATTGGTCAAACGAGCCGAGATGGCCCAGTGGTCTAACCACGCATGCATCTTAACCGACGATTGTGGGTTCAAACCCAGGTAAGCGCCACTGAATTTTCATTTGCTTAATTTGTGTTTCTAATTCATCTCGGACTCAGCGGTGGAGGAAAACATCGTGAGGAAACCTGCATGTGTCTAATTTTAACGAAATCCTGTCATAAGTGTATCTACCAAACCACTTTGGAACGGCGTGATGAAATATGCTCGAAACGTTCTCTTCAAAGGGAGAGGAGGCCTTAGCCCAGCAGTGGGGAATTAACAGGCTGTTACTATTGAACAAGGCAAATGAAAAACAATGCAGGTTATCAAAAAACTCTAATATTTAAGAAAATTCGATTGGTTTTCGAATAATACTTATACTTCCGATAATTCAAATGGAATCACGTGTTTAAATAAATTCACGTTTTTACGTTTACGTCTCGATATTAACTAGTGAGTCGCCCTCGAAACTTCGCGTTTATTCAAAAGATTTTTTTTTGATATTTCAATTTCAATTTCAATCCTATGACACGTTTTGTTTTGATTTCATTTCATCGTAAACTGATGAAACCTTTTTCAAATGACATTTGTAATTTCAAATCAAAAGTTCTCTATAGCCGGCCAGTAACTTTTTTCCGCTCTCTAAAAATAAATTTCAATCAAGAATCCTCTCTATTTCTCTGCGCGTCTACGGCTGGAGCTCTTCGAAACGAGACCGTAACCGATTTTTTTATGTGCAGCAATCTCAGCAAATCAGCAGCAAAAGACAAATGGGCTCACCCTACTAATATATAAGATGAATCAAACATCACACCACCCCAATTAAAATTCACATGTATCATGTATTTCGATCAATAATAAATATATCTTGCTATCTCTTTCTTCCTCGCAGACATACATATATTCCGTCTCTCTTTTAAGAGCTATATCTCGTGACAACAAATCATTGCACGAGGTGATTTTAAGATTCCCATAAACTTTCGTTTTCATATAACAGCGACATGCAATGAGTTAGAAAAAATGTGTGTATATTCTCACGACAATTTCTACTCACACAATGTATGTCTGACGTAAGCGATAGAGCCCTTTTTTAATATTATTTTATCTGTAGTTCGACGGTTCAATTCCTTAAGATGATACGCTGTTCTGATACGTGTATCATATCAACTTCGCATATCGCTTTATGATGCGACAGTGTTGATAACCCGAAAATTGCGTCTTAAGCCGAAATTTAGTAACATGCTTGGATTATTACAAAAAAGCCAGTAAGAACACGCGGAACATTACAGTGAAGCCACAAAAGCATATTCGCTTCTGAATTTGTATTCGCTTTTTTTGCTTCACAATACTGTTCCTCGTGCTCCATCCGTCAATTGTTTTATAATCTGAGGTCACAATATGTATATTCGCTCGCATTGAAGCTGTATGAATTTCTTCAAACCTTTTTTGTCTAGCAGTTGGTCATTACCTGACCTTTTTTTGTTAAATAAACCTTAAAAGGTATTAGGTAGGTTGGGTTCAATGCAGGTCCTTTCTGGGAAGGTACCCATTCAAACTGCAATGCTTAGTACTGTTGTGTTCCGGTTTGAAGTGTGAATCAGTGTAACTGGCACAAGGGACATGACATCTTATCGATGACCTCCGTGGTCGAGTAGTGTGTACACCAGTTGACATGGGTACGCCACTCCGAGGTCCCGGGTTCGTTTACCGGCCGAGCCGATGTAGAAAAAGTTCATTACATTTCTATATTGTCTCGGGTCTGGGTGTTTGTGTTACCGTCGTTACTTCTGATTTTCCATAACACAAGTGCTTTAGCTACTTACATTGGGATCAGAGTAATGTACGTGATGTTGTCCAATATTTATTACTTATGATTTATCTTAGCTCCCAAGAATGTTGGCGCACAAGTTATTTAAAAATTGGTTAACATTTCCTACACTACCAACCACTATACCCATAAATGGTGATGACCACTTACCATCACGGAACCATATGCTCGTCCGCTTTCTATATTACAAAAAAAATCGAATATTTAAAGATGTATTTTTTATATGTACGTCTAAAATAAGAATATGTCTTCAATTTATAGCCAATTTGAGAACCGATACAGTCCAACATTCGCAACCAATTGAAATCAATAATAATCACAATATTCGCTATGGAAATTCGCAATTAGTCTGATAATAATCGTCGATGAATCACGACTCTAGGAACTAGAAAATCTTGGGTAAATTGGTGAATTATTCGTGGGCTTTCAGTGGTAAAATGTCATTATGAAAACGAAACTTGATCAACCAATAGAAACGCGCGAAGCTTCGTAATTAAGTTTAGTTTTGCCTCTATTTAATATTATTTAACTAGGATCACATTTGGGATGGCTCTGTTCAAGCCTATCTGTGTATCACCAGCTTTTATGCTCTTATAAAAGATCACTGTTAAGTTATTGTTACGAATGATAATTATATTTTAGTTATTTAACAGCCTGGAGGCGATCATTTCATTCCCAAGGTGTGCAGTCAACTAAAAAGTCATTAGTGTTGTAATATCCTTTAGCACACAAACGCTCTTTAACGATTCTTTTCAGACCCACTGGTTATTTCTTAATGCACCCATTTGCCATTCATTCATAAAATTATATTAATAACCATAATTTAGTATAAAAAAGGTGTTGTCTGGGGACATTACAATTTAACAAATTTCGCCGGCGGTTTCTCCGAACTGATACGCTTTAGGAACCTTCTAGAAAAGAGCGTACACACTTAAAGATCAGTAACGCACGTGCAATAAAGGACGCCAATGGACGGAGATAATCAATTTCCATCAAGTCATGCTAGTTTGACACCAAAACCAAAAACATTGACAAAATTCAAATTGATAAATGTAATCCCATTTTTCTCCGCTATGTGTGAAAGGCGGTAGGGTCAACATTGCTGTTGCAACAGACAATTACGAAACGAAATTCTGACTATACAAAAACGTATTATAAGCATCATCGAATATTAAATACAATTTAGTTGTTGTTGTAAAATTTTACAATACTATAACATTCTGAAACTGTATACCTAACAATAGTCATATAGTTTAAATTAATCACTGATACAAATCTTTTTTTTTTTTGTCAACAGTACTTTATTGGTGACAAAGACAGAACTTACTATTTTATTAAACGTACTTTAATGAAGTATATAACACTCAAGAACACGAGTAATTGTCACATCAATAGACAAATTAAATTAAATTTTTAGAATATAAGATTCTATACTGAAATATCACCGAACTAACCTGTCTCAACTGGTACAAGTTTTACGTATATCGGTTTAGTTTATTTTCAGTTAGAAAGGCAGACAAATAGTTTCATTTTAATTTTAATAATTAAATTTAAAACATACCTAAGTCTCTAGTATATTCCTGTAAAGTCACAACAAACAATTTATATATCTAATACAAAATTACGAATTTTATTCACAACTAACTTCGTATAAGTCATAAGTCGCACTTAACAATTCTCTACCAATTGCCTTAACAATGGGGCACTGTTAAAAAAAGACATTTACATTCGACGGTTACAATTGTAAAATTAATTTAATTCATTTACAATACAGCACACTGGAGCTTACAATTAAAATAAACCTGTATATAATCAAATGGTTGAAAGTCAATAAAAGTCTGTACCTGTATTGACTTTCAACCATTTGATTATAAATGAATGAATAAATGTTGGACAACATCACATACATCACTCTGATCCCAATGTAAGTAGCTAAAGCACTTGTGTTATGGACATCAGAAGTAACGACGGTACCACAAACACCCAGACCCGAGACAACATAGAAAACTAATGAAGTTTTTCTACATCGACTCGGCCGGGAATCGAACCCGAGACCTCGGAGTGGCGTACCCATGAAAACCGGTGTACACACTACTCGACCACGGAGGTCGTCAAATTATATACAGGGTCAAAACTTATGAAATATAAACTTTTACACTGTTAGGTATCACACACATTACGAAACAAAATCCCGCACCGCGTCTGTCTGAACGCGATAAACTCAAAAACTACCGAACAGATTTTTATCCACTTTCCACCAATGCACGAAAAGATTATTGAAAAATATATAGGTGAAAAATTCTTAAAATACTCGTATATACTGGCTGATATATAAATATTATTGTTGAAAATATTGAAAGAAATCACGCTGACTGGGTGTTTTACTGGCGTGCATCGCGTATATCAATAGACATATATGTATATAAGGATTTAACGTTTTACATAGACCGAAGTGATTCTATTCGTCCTGACTTTTATTTATATAAAATACACTTATATTGTATGTAAAATATTAGACATTTTTTTTTATCGCATCGTTACCTTGTCGTCGGGCTTAAAGGTTAACGTGATGTAATTCTCATTGATTACTATGCATTTTATAGTATTGCTTATTAAATGGCAGTTATTCTGCCTGTGTCGACAATTTTTCTTTGAATAAAACTCTTTTTCAATACGAAGGTACGAGAGACAAATAGTATGACCTATTTAGGAGCTGTGACTTTATATTCTAATAGGTTTTAAAATCTAAAATAACAATACTTCAGAAATGAGGAGAACCGACGAATGAAACAAAGCGACTTTTTTTTTAAATCAAAATTTCATTTCTTCTATAATTATATATTGTAACGACGAGGAGACGCTCGTTTCATTCTCGAATTGTATTGTGTTGTACATAAAAATACTCATGATAAATTCTAGAAAAATTGTTTTTGTTTTCACAAACATATATATAATGACAAGCGACAATCAAGACTTATATTTTAATATAAAATATAAAAAGTTATCATCAGCAAACAACGCAGTTTATTACTAAACAGCAATGTTCATTCATTTATGTATATGAGGAAGAGAAATGGACCAAGAATAAATCCCTGAGGTACTTACATAGGGGCCCTACATGATCCCTTTATTATATATATACAGGGTTATTGGTAATCCGACGTATTCCCGTTAGGAGGTAATAGGGGTGATTATTTGCGATAATTTTAACCATAAATATAACATATGCATGATGCAAAAGCGAACCATTTTTGAGTTATCACGTTTTTTAGATTTTTTCAAAATAAGTCAAAAATGCAACTTAAAAAATTTATTTAAAAACAAGAATAATTTAAAATCTATTTTTTTTTCTTCTAATTTATAAAAACTAATAAACCTGGTTATCTTTTCTATCTCGCATTTTTAAGTTTATGACCGATAATTATTGTTTTAATATTGACAAATAACCAGTTTATTCGTTCGTACAATAAATGAACATTCATTTATAGATGTATCTTTCAAAACAATCCTCAATTTTTCAATAAAGTTTTTATTTTTATTTTCGGTCACTGCTTTAAATAAATAAATAAAGTAACTTTATAACCTCTACTTCCGGCACAGGTTTGATTATCTATTTAATAAAAAAAATCGTGGAAAGGAGTTCTTAAATGATTTATAGAAACTTAATAAAACGTATTTTATATTGACAAACGTCAAACTTTGAAGTAATTACTTTACATGGACATTTCTAACAATATACTCGATAAATATTTTTATTTATAATTTATCTTTATAAATAAGATATACAAAAAAAATCATGGCCAAGAAAGATAAAAATAAAAAGGTAAGTTCGTCAAGATATTTATATACATAACATATACTATATTAGTTAACATATAGTGTATGTGTTTATATATCTATAACATCTAGATATAGTATTTGTTTAATGTACAATATATCTACATATATATTTGACTAGTTGTGTTCCTCAACTTCGATCACGTTTTGATGTTTGTCGTCTGGTGTCCTTAAAAAGAAGCCTATGTCCTGTCTTGGGATTCAAGCTTGCTTCACATACAATCAGTTGAGTAGCTTGGCAGTAAAAGAGCAACAGACAAATAGACAGAGTTACTTTCGCTTTTATAATATTAGTATTAAGTCTATATTTTAACTGTACCATGTTACGTTGTTTCTAAATCAAAAATAAGTCATAAAAATCCAGCCTCATTGCGAATGGTGACGCGAAACCAAATAATTACAGTACTGGTAATTATTATTTGTGCTGTGCTCATGTTAACGTACCTGGAAGCAAACACCGGCCATATACATTGTAACTTACTGGTACTGCACGAATGATCATCTAAGATGCTATGACCCTATATTTACACCAGCTCACTTAACCTTCACGATAAAGAAATAGCCAGGAGACGACCCTTATATTCCCAAAGTCAACTACTTACTAATTTTATAATAACCTTTTGCACATTACAATAGAGGTCCTTTGTACGCTTTATGGAGTTTTGTTGTAAAACCGTATAGCCCCATAGAAGAGTTTTTGACTCTATGCACTCAACTGACACGAGGTTGAGGAGGTACTGAGGAGTGCTGTGCAACCGTTAATATTATTTATTGTTTCAGGATGAGAAAAACGAACCACCAGGTATTCCATTTTTAAATGAAAATATTTATAGTTTATTAATATTTTTCTTTATTCAATTCGTACGTATGTTGTCATTGACACTGTTAGAAGTATTAGTCATGCGTCACATCTTCGATGGGAGACCATTCTTCGGAACTAAAATGTCATGTTTCTTGAGACTGTAGTTGCAGTGGCTCACTTAATATTACTTGGGGGATAAAATTATACACTAGTTTTTTTTTTTTTTTTAGTGTATAATATTTCTTAATAATATTTAACTAGTGTTTAATAAATGTACATTTCGTGACCGTGATTACGACACCTTGATAGAAAAATTGTAATTGATGTTTATTTTAATAATTTATACTTCAAGAAAACCAATTAATAAATATGGAATGATATAAATATAAATATTTATCTTTTGAGAAAATAAATGTCTTTAACCTTATATATAGAGTTCTTATTATAAAATATAGCAAAAATATATGTAATATGTTCGCCACGAAGTCACAAGAGAGTCAAGAGCAGCGGCTGAGAGATAGTGGAGAGTATAAGAGACCGGCCGTACCCCCCAAGGAGTGCTAAACAGATATTACATATACAAAAAAAATAACCGTAGCATTTAGTAATGCTAATATAAAATCCTTATTCAATATCGAAAAAGTACCCTACTATTTCGGAAAACAAGCGAAACTCAACTGTTTGTTTTCCAATACATTTAAAAATGTATACTATTGTTTCAGAGGCTGACATCCAAGATGAGGTTCTGTTGGCTACCACTGACCTCGAACCAGAGCCAGAAGAAGTTCAATACACCGATACTTCGTACACCAGCGCGTCCTTTGAATCCTTACCCCCTGTCGTCGAAGGTTAATTTCAATTTTCATAAAAGTCATCGAACTTATATATAACATACATGTTGGACAATTGGCATTACAAGACACGAAAGATTTCGTACAAAATTGGATTCTATTTACTACGCAATAGTGTTTAAATTCTTTTGGGCATTTTATAACCACAGCCGCAAGGCTGAATCCTAGATTGTTTTGGCCGGAACGAGACCGAGTTTTAATAAATGCCTGTTGAATGCTCTATTTAGAATTTATAATACTCTACGGTCGTTTCATTATTATTTTCTAATTCGGGCTAAGATTTATTAATAATCATAGAAACGAATGTCATGCAAAGTCATGACATACTTCCATTTTTTTTGTTCATGTGTCGGATGAAAATTTCGTGGAAGCTTCACATCGTCTCCTTAAAAATGGCGAACTTTCCTTACCCCAGCAGTGATGATAAATGAGGAATGTAAGGAATGATAAATATTTATCACAGCGCCATTGTCCATGGGCGGTGGTGACCGCTTACCATCAGGTGGATCATGTGCACATCCGCCTACCTAAATGATATATTTAAAAAAGAGGTATTTGCAGGCTCTAACTTCACTTTTTTTATTGTAGTCAACATAGATCAATTTTGATTTACGAATCGTTAGTTTTTTCTAAAGTTTACAAACATGCGACAATGAAACTAACGGAACATTTTTATAGCCTACTATCCATGGTCACGGTAACATCGGAGTGTTCTCTGTTTAATCAATAATCTTGATTCCAATAACAACCATGTCTCCCAACCAACGTTAGTAATAAAAAAATAACCAAGTCGCATACAAATTACTCCTTAACATACTTGAGGTAAGATAAAACCTTTTTTATATTTTGATCGCTTTGTCATATCAGACACCATTTCATTTTGTGTTTTTGTAAATATATTTAAATAATTGTAAACTTGATTATGTCACGAGATAATAAATTAGAGGGAAATTATTTCGTATAATTTATAACGATGTTATTTTTTCTTCTGTGACATTTTATCCCCTACTCTAGTGTCGTGAATAAAAACCCCTATCGATGTCATAACGTATGACGTCATATCGGTATTAAATTACGACATTATTCCAAAACCGAAATATCTATTGCTAATTTTCGGTGTGAAGGGACTGTGTGATCAGTGACGTAGCTAGTTAGATAAGGGTCCCACACCAAATTTCTACCAGTTAGGCTATTCTGTAACAAGAAACTCGAAACTCACCACAGACAACTAGCTTAAAATACCAGCATGTGATATACGACATTGAGTAGAATAGTTATAAAATTTATAGGAAACACGTATTAGAATTACGTATCACTGTAAGTCGCTTGACAACATTTAACGAGTAGGATACGAAGTGATTTCTTACAGCTGCTCAGATAATCGCACTGCTGATTTATACCTATAGCAGCCTACAAACATGTACAGAAATAAGACAAGAATTCAGTGTCCTGTAAAAAATAAGCTTGGCACAAGAACATAACAATTGAACAAAATGTATTTTGTTTCACATATTCTTTGATGAATAGTACCTTGCCATATAGTAGCTGAAGAAATATGATGATTGGCAATAGAACAGCGGAAGAATCCATGAATTTATGTTCCATCAGGTCTGATTGCTCGTCCATCTTTCCTCCTTCAATAAAGAGTATGATAATAGTTTCGATATTGGTTGTTTTGTTCTGTTTTGTCTGATTTTGGTATATTCTGTTCTTTATGTATTATTATTTATCCAGAGACGGGCTATCCGTGCCGTTGCTATATAATATTATTTACAATTGTTATTAAATTCGTTATATTGCCAGGCAGCATCACAACTGAGATCAGTTCATCATCGCCATCATCTCTCATCTGTTTTAAATGTATTTCTACTTTTTCCACAGAACCAAAAACCAAAAAGAAAAAGGGGAAGAAAAAAGTTGAAGAGGTTCGTACTAGTAAAAGCAAAGTATATATATATATATATATGTTCATGGTGTAGGTAGGAGGACGAGCAAATGGTGTATCTGATGGTAAGTGGCCATCACCGCCCATTGGCGCTGTAATATTAACCATTCCTCTCATCGCCAATGCGCCAGCAACTTGGAAACTAAGATGTTCCGTCCCTCATGCTAATATGGACACTGGCTTACTAACCTCCACAGCGGAAAACAATAATGCTAAGTATTGCTGTTTGGCGGTAGAATATCTGATGAGTGGGTACCTACCAGAGCCGAGATGGCCCAGTGGTTAGAACGCGTGCATCTTAACCGATTATTGCGGGTTCAAACCCAGTCAGGCACCACTGAATTTTCATATGCTTAATTTGTGTTTATAATTCATCTCGTGCTCGGCGGCGAAGGAAAACATCGTAAAGAAACCAGCATGTGGCCAATTTCAACGAAATTCTGCCACATGTGTATTCCACCAACCCGCTTTGGAGCAGCGTGGTGGAATATACTCCATACCTTCTCCTCAGAGGGAGAGGAGGCCTTAGCCCAGAAGTGGAAATTTACAGGCTCTTAATGTGATGTAATGGGTACCTACCCAGACGGACTTGCACAAAGCCACACTACCAAGTAATTTTTTATCAAATTTAGATATCTTTGACCTCTATCAATTACGTTTCTACATAAATCGTTAACAATTTCTGTATTTACAACAGTTAATTCAACTGTACAAATTTCACAAAGTTGAATAAACCGAAAAAAAAAAATCTAAAACAAAGCAAAGTTTATTGAACCCTCTTATTGGAAGTTTTAAATCGTCATTTTCAAAGGTTAATTTTCATATTAAGCTATCAATTATCATTTATATTGTTTTGATCATTGTTGACAACTTGCTATCGCTTTATCACTTAGCATGTAAGCTTTGGTAGAATAGTAGTCTAATTACTTGGTGGCAGGGCTTTGTGCATGCCCGTCTGGGTAGGTACCACCCACTCATCAGATATTCTACCGCCAAACAGCAGTACTCAATATTGTTGTGTTCCGGTTTGAAGGGTGAGTGAGCCAGTGTAACTACAGGCACAAGGGAAATAACATCTTGGTTCCCAAGGTTGGTGGCGCATTGGTGATGTAAGGAATGGTTAATATTTCTTACTGCGCCATTGTCTATGGGCGGTGGTGACCACTTACCATCAGGTGGCCCATTTGCTCGTCTGCCTACCGATAACATAAAAAAAAAAAATACATAATAGGCCAAGAAAATGAAAGACACCAACCACTTTCGCACAACAAATTCCGCAGAACTTATGTACTGTCAATTGGTGTTCAAGCAAATCTGTTTTTCTTAGATAGAAATCATTAGAACGTAACTGTTGAACAGAATAAAGTAACTCAGCTGATTAAGTATCAATATTTCACTCGTCCAACGCTTCAGAGAAAACAATTTCACCAGCCTATATTCTTAGTTACCCTGTATCATAAAAATACGACTATTGTTTTAAAATATATAAAATACTTTGTTTAATTTACAGACTGTTGAAGTTGTTAAGAAAACAAGCAGTGAGGCTTTCCAGTGGTCTGAAGACTCTTTACCGCTTGGTAAAATTAATTTTAATACTTTAGATCCGAATTTAATACACGTGGAAATAAAAATATTCCATACAATATATCGAAATAATGTAATATTAAATAATTGATTCTTTAGCTGAAAATATGGACAGATAAATTGTTATTTTTTTATTGTTTATTTAAATAGAAGAGCAAGTTGCAAAAGTAGAAGAAGAACAGGTTGGAGAAAAGAAGAGGGGTAAAGGAAAGAAAGGCAAGAAAGAAAAAGAAGAATTACCTGCCTTTGAAAAGGTAAGTTATTGGAAGTGATTTTTATACATTGTATACATAGTAATTATAAACTCACTTTATCGCAATCGAATCGAAACGTGATCGTTGGCGTTCAGCTGTTTTCCTATTCCACTAACACAACGATCCAATTGTAATTCGAAGAAGCTGATTCGGATTGAAATCGGAAACTTATGATAACCTTTATTAGTGTCAATAAAATATATTACATGGAATCTTTACGTCCTACAGCAGGTTCAATTCTATATGAATTCCTTGCATCGATCGTAATGTCATATATGCTTGACATTTACGTATATTGATGTACATTTGAAAGCCCTTAGATCATAACATCATGGTAAATTATTCTATGTGTTTGAATCAATAATAAAATTACAAGTTTCTAAAAGCAAAGGACAAATTTTATCAATCACAGACAATCGGTTTCTGATGTGTTTGTTACGATTCTTATTTGTCTGTTGATAGTTAGTGTCCCTTGATGGTCAAGGATGATGATATGGTGAGATGGTACGAAATATAATGCCCGAATAATTCAGGAATCCATAATTGATCAGAGTTTTTATGATTATATTTATAAAGTAGACTTAACTTAATGTTTAAGTTGCGAAAAATTAATCAATAAGTTGTTTGTGAATTTTTCGCAACAGGAGTAACAAGAGTTCAGTTCAGCTCATGCCAAATTTAATCAATAGCTTCCGCGTAATTTTGCCCATAATCCATTAAAATATTTAAGTTTTACTCGGCTCCTTTGTAAAAGGCTTGTGACACATCACCCCTTGCGTGTATTATGTTTTTGCGTGTCTACTATGATAAAAAAACAACATACAGTCTGTATCTACGTCTTATTTGACTTCGTAATCCATACCGTATCAGCCACAACGTATTGTCTTTTAAAATCCACTCGAATGTCAGGACGTGTGGAGTTCCGTTTGGTTTTTATATTCTAAAATTAAATTATACAAAATCGTGACTATATGGTGTGAATTCGTCCAAAGTCCAAAATTTGGTCCTTAGTGGTAGTGATTGTTATAATTGACCAAGTATAGGAAAGGAATGGAAATATTGATATTTTGATAAGAGCAATTCATCATATACGGCCTTTTAGCTACTAAGAGCATGTAAAAGCTAAGTATTATCAGGTCGATGTTAAAACACCAGACAACTTTTAGAAATTCGTTGATAAAAATTGTCATTTTAAAAAGTGCAGTTATAATTGGCAAATATTTAAAAATAGGTTGATCATTAAATAAAAATATTAAATAAAAACAGCCAAACAACTGGAAAAAGATGAATAAAAAGGAAAGAGAAGTTTGGCTGCAGCAGAGAATAGAAGAATGGAAAGCGGAAAAAGAAGCGGAAAAGTTAGTTTTAAAGAATTATTTCAAACTTTTAACAAGTATAGATGTTTCTAAACAAAATGCTATTTAATATAGTACGTTTGATTACACATAATCTTGTTTTATGTTTTCAGAATTATAGAGTAGACAATTGTTCATCGTATGATTCTCATATTGTTTTTCTTTTGTCCTAAGTATATGGCCTATGCTGTCTTAGAGTATAGTCTGCCTACGTCAGTATCACCAAATCGTAGTCTATAATCCGCTAAAATCAATACATTTGTTTGTCTGTAGTATATGTGATTTCACAAAATCTGAAATGTACCTATTTGAGTACTTTCTGATTTCGGGCTAATGTATCCCTTGTTAAATATATTTTAGCAATACAAGCCAATTCATTTCTAATAGGTTGCAAAGGCTTTGTTATAAGTTTTATAGACAATTCAAATTGAAGTCTATTGAATCACTAATTTTTAAAACATTGCAGTATGGTTGCATTGGGTCAATGAATGAAAAATGGGAGATAGATTGTTTTGGCCAACGTAATTTTTATTTTAGAATTTCCCTACTCCATTTTTTGTCGTCCAATAAAAATTGTACCTCTTTATGAAAAATAAAGAAAATTTGGAGGTAATAAGTACAGCGTCATACTTACTTCTTCCATGGCAGTACATCAAACTCAAAAACTTCTTAAATTGGTATCGTGATGAGTGTGAAAGACCCTCCTAACTATTCAAATATCTATTATCTTAGTTTACACAAAATCGTGTATATATTTTCTTTGTCCCCCAACAGGCAAGCAATTCTGGCCGGTGCTAAAGAGAAAAGAGCAACCCTGGCTCGTGAACGTGCTGAGTTGATGGCAAAGGATAATGCAGAACAAGATATCAGGAGAGACATACTGGCAAAGACAGTTAATCTTTTTCAAAGTAAGAATTAATTTCATACCTAAAAAGGACAAAATATTGTGATAAGCCTTAAGCCTACTTCGGAGCTGTAGTTTATAGTCGGTCAGTAATGTAGAATTTAATTATATAAATGCAAGAAAATGCAATTGTCAGACATGAGGAGGCTATGTTTTTAATGCCTATTTTTTAATATGGTTTCAATGATTATTCAAAAACAGACCAGGACCTTGACTAAATCAAGTATTTTGTTTTATCAAATTATACATTCATACAAATTTTCCTCGATGTCTTGAAGTAAATATATACAGAGTATAATTTAACGTCTAAGTAAAAGCATCAACAAATAACTATTGAAATCCGACTTGGAGTTTGAATCGTAGATCGCTTTTATTGTAACTTGTCTAGGTCCGAAGTTTCTCCTAGTCGCTAAGCATAACTTTTAAAACAATGTTTTCTTTAAATGTTGCGATACACTATTTTATATTAATAACATTTGAATTGTTAATAAATTAGGATACTATTTCTATTTCAGAATTTGAAAAGCAAAAATTTGAATATAATAGAAAAAAGCAACTCGAATCTGAGGTACGTACAAATTTCTCTTTCTTTGTTGTTTTTTTAAGCTACGCTACTTTTTTTAAAAGTAAAATGCCAATCAATAAAGGGGCCAAAGATCAAAATATTAGATCAAAAAGAGACTGCTTTCTGCGAAAAGATTTAACTTTTTTTTATTTTCATCGTAGTGGCAACAATACCTACGCTGTGATGGACTCCCAGATCCTCGTGTGGTGACTCAGATGAATACATATATACACCTGTGGAGGGAAAACGAGACGTGTGATGATAATGAGCTCAACAAAAGATGTCAAGAAGTTTTGCCGGTACGAATGAAACCTTTATATAAAACATACATACAGATAATTGAAATTCTACCGAAATTGTATATAAAAAAATTGTTTGCTCCATTTTACTTCGAAATCTCACTCTCATAATACGATGGCAAGGCAAATCCAAAACGACCAAAGGAGTTCAGGTGCATGGCCAACGGCTTTAGATGCTTTCCGAGGCTCCGTGTTTTAAATGCCTCCAACTACTAGACTCCGAACTTTATTGAGAATTTTTCTACATAAAAATCTCGGTATCTGCGCCCTTATATATAGATAACATATAACCTAGCCATTATATATGCCTACAGAATTTCAATGAAATTCGTTTTTTTATATTATTTTGCCACGAAATCAAATTAAATTTGATCCAATTTCAGATGCTGGAAATGCTGGAGGAATTTGTTGCCAATTCGCGACAGTATACAGCACTTCAGGCGAAAAGTTACAATGAGGTGATTACAATACTAACTGTTCATTCCATGAGTCGAACTCCTAGGTAACAAAGTACTCGCATCGCATTGGTCGATACACGCAGCTAGAGATAAGCAAAAACGAATCTGGCATGTTTAATTAAAAATATTTGGCTTATAAGCTCACACGGTTCAAGTAATTTCCCTTGGAACTCGTTGCGTGGACAGGATTATGCTATAAAAAAAATCTTTATTCAAGTTTCGATCTTATATTGAGTTTTTGCTTTGTTCCATCATCCAAAAGTTTCCACAGGATCAATTTACGCAGTAACATTGATCACTTCGATAAAATCAGGGATAATCATTGTATGTGCACAAGAAGTAAGGATAAGCTTATAAAGTCAAGTTTCCGACTCCGCAAAGTCAATAAATCATTCTTGGGGCAAGGTATCCGTTTGTATAATAAAATTCCGCAGACATTTTTAACTTTGCCGTTTCATAAATTCAAATCATTTGTAAAAAATACATTCGTATATAGATGATATAGATGATTCTATATTGGTATAGAAGGCATATTATATAGATGATTCTATATAGTCTTGTTGATACACTATAATACGATATAATTCCACTCTTTTTTATTAAAAAAAAGCGTGTAGTAAATGCTTGTTGACTTCCAGGCAGGATATGTTACATACATATATAATTATATTTAACTAACATGACTGTATTTTTAGATGTTGAAAAAGATTAACTACTTGCCGGTTCTTCTCGGTAGAATCTACATTCCGAAACAGTGGTAGCTTTACTTTAAATTAATTTGTTAAATGACGATTCAAAAGTGCTTGCAAAGGCCTACTTAAATGAAGTTTATTTTGATTTTGATATAAATGTTACAAGAACTACCGAAATGTATGGTTAATTCTACCAATATGATGTCACAGGTTCGCATCGCCCTCCGTGAACAGCTGTCGAATGCTATTCAACTAGCATCGTTCAACGTTCTCCGAGACCTAGAAAAACGTTTCCAATGGGATTCTATTAAGCTGGCTTGCTATCATAGGGAGTTTAATGGGCTGAGGCTCAATTTGTGGGTTGCTGTTCCATTGCCCACCAGGAAACCTAAGCCCGTTGAACCAGAAAGGTATTTAGCAGATGATATATTAATCATAACTGGATACACATCTAATTTTTAAAAAGATGGGGAAAGAACTGCGCATCGAAATTCAAATCGAATCGAAACCGAAATCGGAGATAAGATTATGCAGATGCATTTAAGTGATATCGGAATGTCATTGAAGTTATATTAAATGGGACTATAATAATCCATTTTAATTATGTGTCTATCCATGGCACCTAAGTCATTATCACCTACCAAAACTATTACCAAAAATTATCTGAGGAGCAACTTTTCACTGTAGACGTATTCTGTAAGAAAAAACTCGAATCTCTCTCACACTCGTGAAATGTGAGATTGTCATATGTGATATTCATTATAATAATGTTATAGGATACACTTGTCAAAATGGTGTATCAACATAGGGTGGTTATGAACATTTCATGGCCCATTGGTTAACCTTTATAAGTTTTAGCTAAACCACTGAGTTAGCATGTTCTTAATAATCTAATTTATACGTAAAATTCATACCGGGCTTCACGATAACATAAAAAGTCGTAATAAATCCGCCATATCAGATGAAATATTGTCTCATCCATTATCCCTTACGGAGGAAGTGTTGGAAGCTCAAATCGTCTTCAACAAGCAACATTGCTCAGCATTTGTAAATCTTAATTTTAACTTTTTTGGCACTTTTATAGAAAAGTCAAGGGTAAGAATTGTCGTTTTATCGTATGCTACAGATTAATAAACTCGGTGGTAGGGCTTTGTGCAAGCCCGTCTGGGTAGGTCATCATCACTCATCAGACATTCTACCTCCAAACAACAGTACTTAGTATTGTTGTGTTCCGGTTTGAAATGTGAGCCAGTGTAACTACATGCACAAGGGACATAACATCTTAGTTCCCAATGTCGGTAGCGCATTGGCGATGTAAGGAATGGTAAATATTTCTTACAGCGCCATTGTCTATGGGCGGTGGTGACCACTTACACGAAACTCAGTATTACTTTCTCCACACAAGAACCTCCATGTTTTGTGTCCACTGAATTATCTTCGCTCCATATCATCATTAATTTTAGGGAACCAGTCGAGTTATCCTTCCCATCAATGAAGGTAGCTGTCAAACTACCAAAGATCATAGATGGATCATCCGTATGCGTACGCGCAGCTCGCTCTATGATTGATTTGCTAAGCGAGAGTTCTAGAAGTTTCGCATTAGCTGGCGACATGCCCAACAGATATGAAGGTATGTAATTGACAACTGGTTTTCAGCTGATATTTGTATTTATTTAAATTCATGACGTCATCCGTTTATCTCAGTATTCCTCGAGCGCCGTATTTTCGGACACCTTTTTTTTTGTCCACGATACATTGTACCAATGCCTATAAGGGGTCTAGACCACTTACGATTAGTTGGCACATTTGCCTGTCCGCCTATATATATATATATATATTCCGGTTTGAAGGGTGAGTGATCCAGGCACAAGAGACACACCTTAACACCTTAGTTCCCAAGCTATTAAGGAGGAAAGATTAATATTTATTACAGTACAAATAACCATTTGGCCGGTCTATCTACCTATATTAATTAAAAGGAACTGAGTGATGACCTTTAAATTATTTAAATCAGCTATTGATAAATATTTTTACATTGTATTTATTAACACGACTAGTTACTTTTAACAGCAGGTAATCTTTTAAAAGGTTAAATGTACTTCATTTGAATTTCAATTCAACTACAGACATAAATACATAATCAAAACAATGTATTTTTTTCCATCGCATACTTGTTATTACAAGGGGTCAATATTTTAAATTTGAAACTAGCCACGGAGTATTTGACCTTACGCTTGGGGTTGAATATTTTAGATTCTTGTCCAAAATCACTTTGAGCAAGCCCGTCTGGGTAGGTACCACCCACTCATCAGATATTCTACCGCTAAACAGCAGTACTCAGTAGTTTTGTATTCCGGTTTGAAGGGTGAGTGAACAAGTGTACAGTACCATTGTTTAGGGGCGATGGAGACCACTTACCATTAGGTGGCCCATTTGCTCGTTCGCCAAATTATTTTTTAATATCATTAACTCACATAACTGGTTGCCTTAGTGGTATGTGGTCAATTACGCCTATAGTCTTATGTACTATCAGAAGATTAAGTCCCACCGATAACAGGATGGTTAACGTGATTCTTAACTCTATAGTTACTAAGAAAGATCAACGCCTTAAAGGGAAGGGAATCTTAACCAACGATACGATTTCAAACGCCAAGGCCTCAGGTAAGCTAATTTCGTGCTCGGCGGTGAAGAAAACATCGTAGGAAAACTTTGTTCTCAAAAAAGGGAGAAGGGCTTTGTTCCTTTCGTTACATTCTTTAGGAAAATATTCCTAAAACATACATGAATACTATTATCTAAATTATTTTAGTTTATTAATGAATAGAGCCGAGATGGCCCAGTGGTTAGAACGCGTGCATCTTAACCGATGATTTCGGGTTCAAACCCAGGCAGGCACCACTGAATTTTCATGTGCTTAATTTGTGTTTATAATTCATCTCGTGCTCGGCGGTGAAGGAAAACATCGTGAGGAAACCTGCATGTGTCTAATTTTAACGAAATTCTGCCACATGTGTATTCCACCAACCCGCATTGAAGCAGCGTGGTGGAATATGCTCCATACCTTCTCCTCAACGGGAGAGGAGGCCTTAGCCCAGCAGTGGGAAATTTACAGGCTGATTATGTTTTTATTTATATATTATGTAATGAATATTAATTTTACATAGATCTCTTCATATTCAACTTAAAAGAACATATAGCAACATATAAGCTAAAGAAAGAACAAGACGAAATACGTACGAAATTCTACAAGGAGATACGCGATAAAATTAAGGAGGTTGAAGCGTTTTTAAAGGCAAATCCGTAAGTTAATGATATTTTTTATATGCCTACTCCTAAAGATTTTTGCAAGCCTTTGGGAATTGGTAGACAAGTAAGCAGTTCAGATTCGGTCCTTAGGAAATCCCGTTCTACCTATCTCCAGAATATGATAATTTAAATATCGAAAGGAGCTAAGTTCTCTCTTCCAACTCCTAGAAAAGGCTGTATAGGATCGTTTGCTCAGTCCACTCTGCTAATTATAAAATTACCAGTAGTGACTAATAAGGCATTAGAGTCGCATCAGGCGTCATAGCTGGCAATCACCCCATAGACTCTACCGTCGGTTGGCAACAACCGTCCTTTTAAATTATTTAGCTAATAGTTGGGTTTCTCATAATCGCACGGGATACTGAGAAGCTGACGGATGACTTTACATCAAAAATCGTCAAATCTGATTGATAGAATTAAATTGGATTGGATGTCACTACCATAATCAGTTCGGAATACCAAAAAGAAGTTATGCTCTGAATTCAACAGAAAAAAAATGAGACCCTCAGTAATTTTTTCTCATATTAAATACTGATAAGTTAGGGATAATTTGAGCGTTCTTCCCTTTTATTTCATCATAATTTATATCTAGACTTACAAATGTGTCATCGAAATGACCCTTTATTAGACGGAGAAAATTGGAGAAAAATTGATAGGAATTGATAAACAAACAAATTCTTCTGAGTACACATTGCTGTTATATATTTCATAGTATATATCTTACTACATAGGTGGACGGATGAAATGACTGTAATTTTGTATGTTTTCAGGTACACAAAAAATGAAAAGGAGAAGGATGAACTTGACAATTTGAATATGGCTGAGCCTCCATTTTTACCTGATCCAAGGACATTTATAGCTGAAGAGAACGGTAGATTATATTTTATTGATGTGGTACTTGGTACTTATCTTAGTTGTAGGGCTTTGTCCAAGATCACTTATCATTAGGCAATCAAAACAAAATTTTACAAAACATAGGCTCTTTATATTTTTTTAAGTGTTAGTCTAAACTATCGTCTAAAATATTTCTGCATTTTCCTTCTTCTTTCATCCTTCCATTTTATTTCCATCCTGTGCTATTTTAATTATATATTAATATATATTTCTTATTGTAAATAACTGTTGACAACTTCATAAATGTTCATTTTCAAAGCCCATTTTTCCCAGGGTTATTTCTCAATTTCTTTGAGAAAACAACCTAATCTAACCTAACCAGCCAGAAAAAACTTTCAATATTCCTAGACTATTATTGAACAATTTTTTATTTGCACTCTGCGCCTTTTGATAAGTAATCCTTTTCCCATAGAACTGGCAGTGTGAGATGCTATTTCTTATCAATGTGTTGATAACATAATTACCTGGAATAGCCTAGGTGCCTGTAATTGTAGCTTTTTCTAAACAAATATTGAAAAGGTGTAACAATCCGGTCTCCTTTCAGAGCGTGCTTTTGCGAAGTATTTGAAGACTTGTATGACAAAAACGAGATCTGGTGAAATGAATCTACGGAAGTACAGGTATTTGAAGAAATATTCGTCATTTTAAATCACTATCACTTGATAGTGATTTAAAATGAAAATATTTTAAATGATTATATTATAAAAGTAATTTTACAAAACGGAGGCGAGACAACAGAATTGAGTATTTTTCAGTTTTCTTTTTTAAATTAATATTATCAATATTAAAAGTATTTCAACTGAACAATTTCAAGTAAACAAACAACTCAATAAAATTTTAATTGTTTACATCCACAGCTTGAGAAATGCATCAATATCGGAACGCATAATTCTATTTGACGCAGCTTTTCTGAATTCTTCCGATGTTTTCCATCGTCAAGCATGAATCAATATGAAAGCTGCAATTAATTGTAAAGTAATTAGAAAATAATAATAATTCGTCTGTCGCTTGCCTAAATAGGCAACGTCTTCTTATCAAGAAATTGCGTTTCAAATTCGTGAATCACAATTTATATGAGCTTCAATTTCTCTATAATTGATCTCGTGCTCGGGTGTGTAGTAAAATATCATAAGGACATCTGCTTATTAGCTCAAAACCATCTCCTTAAGAGGAGAGGAGAGGAGGTCTAAGACCAGCAGTGGGATCTATACAAGCTATAGTAATATAATAAATGGATAAGTAACTCTGTCTGTCTGTTACATTTCAAAGGCTAAACCCCTGAAACGAATTTGATAAATTTATGTATTAAGCAAACTTTGGCCAAAAGGAAGGGCATATGCTAGTTTTCTATACCAAACACATTACGACCAGACCTACTCTTAAGACACGGGCAATACTGTGAGCGAGATATTACCATAATAAATGCATTGCCTTTTAATTATATATAAAATATAAGCTTCAAAGTCACAGTATCAAATCTTATCACTCATTGCAGGATTTGTAGTGGAGTTTTAAACCTTGACTTACTGGTCACACCGCCACAAGCGAAAAAAATCAGCGGAGGAATATTCTTGACAACGTGTAAGTTATTAGTAGCATGTTTGGTATTTATTTATAAAAAAATATCTGAACAGATCTGATTAAAATTTGGCAGAGATTTTTATCCCTATTACCTGCACCCCATCCTATCACACGTGGTTAAAACCGTACATGGGCAGGGTGTAGTGTAGTGTAGGGGGCAGACACTATCAAATTGTAGACCAATTTTAATTTTAACACATAAGTTACGTTTTGCTGGAGAGCATTGTTACCATCTGCGAACAACTTCTAACAATGTTCCTTTCTGACCAATATTTTAAATTGCACTCAAATCTGAAGGTCATGCAATCTATTATATATGCATAATTAATAAAGTACGTGACAAAAGACTTTATATATTTATACACAACGTTAATCTACATTTACTTACGTATGATGTTGTGTGAGGTATCCTTCCTTATTCATAAGTCTAACCTTATTTTATGTAACCTAAATAAGATTACAAAAAAATAGATGTTCACAAGGATCAATTTTAGGTCCTCTTTTATTTTTGATATATGTAAGTGATGTTATTTACTATGTGAGAAATATTGATTAAGTTAAATTTTAAGTTAACATTAAAATATGGTAATATTTTTCTCACTGATACTAGATAAGTACTACATCTAAAAAAGTTAGATTAAAAGTATATTTCAGTTATTTCAGTACTATTTATTTTGGGTTTTTGTTGTGGGCTAATGCTATAGAAACTGATTTTATATTACAAATTTAATTATAAAAATAAAAAATACTTAAAATTGAGCTTAAAGCCTATTCTGACTACGAAAGGTCAAAAGCCAAATAAACAAAATTTGTAATGATAAACTCAGACACAAGGGAGCAAATGCCTCGATGAAGTCTCGACGATCACAACTAGATTGACTTGGAGCCAATCAGGAAAAACATATAAACAAGTTTTATTCTTCTTGTTATTAGCATTATAATTACGGCTAAACCGCGAGACACACCTCGTTTATAAATATAGATATTAATAGGAAATGTTTAAATAACACGCTAGTTTTATATATGAGCTTTATAAAACAGTCAGTTTGTTGTCAATACACTCAAATCGATCGTAAATCTAGTTTGAACATGTCATTGAATGATAAGAAAATGAAGTGCAAGGAGAACACAAATGCACCTTAGTCATTTTAGAAAACAATCAAGTAGATTACGATGTATTAAAATGTTCCTATACTTTACATTTTTATCAAATTTTGGGTCACTTTTTATTTTCATCGTCTAATAATAATCTTGTTCCAAAATTATTCATAGGACTTTTTTTAGGCCAAGGACACATTATCTTGCTGTTTTAACTTATGCGTTGTTAGACTCTTTTTCATTCTTCTCCAAAATAAACTATGCTCTGATTCTTCTTTTGGCCATACTATGTAAGTCTTCGTGAGCATTAGATAGTGAAGTGTGTTTGGACGAAGACGTCTCGGTATTTCTTCGAGCAGGATCAGAATCAAATCTTCTCTGCGCGTTTCTAACAGTCTGTAAGAAATGGTCAAATTATATTTTAAAGTCTCTGTTTGTACGAACTAAATCTATGTTAATGATTTAAAACAAATATTTGAAATAATCTCCTTCCATCGTAAACACAAACACGCGCTATAATTCCTTACTTTCGCACTCAAATTTGACGGCAATCTGACATAACCAGAGATACATGAGCCACGAGACTAAAGGCGTTTCGTGCTTTTCGAAGGTTTTGAGGAGTTCTTGGCGGAAAATATATGATTTTTTAAAAGCACAAGGTTCAGCTTTATAAGCCAAACACTACACTGAAGACAGTCATAATATAATATTACATTTAGAATTGTAAGATATTTTTTTCATTTCTTAGAATTTCAGTGCATGTTTAATAAAATATCATTAATGTTAAAATACGTAATGATTTCAATTTACCTGTGCTGAGCAAGATGCATTTCAAATTGACACCACTGACTCAGCAAGAATCTCTTTGATATGATAAGCATAATGGAACGGGACCGGTCCATGCAAGAAACTATGTTCTCTAAGATCGAGAGACCAACCTGTCAATAAAAATGAAAATATTTTAAATTATTATACTATAAAAGTAATTTTACAAAACGGAGGCGAGACAACAGAATTGAGTATTTTTCAGTTTTCTTTTTTTAAATTATTTTTTAAATTAATATTATCAATATTAAAAGTGTTTTAACTGAACAATTTCAAGTAAACAAACAACTCAATAAAATTTTAATTGTTTACATCCACAGCTTGAGAAATGCATCAATATCGGAACGCATAATTCTATTTGACGCAACTTTTCTGAATTCTTCCGATGTTTTCCATCGTCAAGCATGAATCTACTTAACAGTGCTCCAATTCAAACTTGCAATCTTTGTTTAAAATCCTTTTCTTCTGTCCACATCGTCATCCTAACATTTCGTTGTTAGAAATATTATAAAAAAAATAAAAATAGATGTTACAGCACCTGAAAGTCTCTCTCGTGAAGACAAACGCTCACATTGCAATCTCTCTCGACGTGGGGTAGAAGCTGGTCCAATACCCAAGCCCTGTCCTCGTTACAGTACGAAACAAATACATCATAGTTAAATATAGACCCATCTGAAAAAATAATCCTACGCAATTGAAATCTCTCATAACAATGGCCGCTATACCCGAAGGACCTTATACTTATTGTACTGTACAACTGAAATTTGATTTGCTTTACTCGAATAGTTCTAGATAAAATAACTTAAAATGGCTATCCACTTAATGCAAAGTCGTCTGTGCAAATCCGGAGAGGGCTGGTTTACAAATAACTAGAACTTACACAAAATACTAACACCATTGAATCTACTATGCAGCCAATCTCCTCAGAATCATTTATTTCAAACTAAAGCTATGTCACTTTATATTTATAATGATTCCTTGTACAATGATTTGTATTGATTGATAAACTGTACTCACCGTCGTAGACATCTTTCTTATTAATCAAGCTTAACATTGCTGAGTTTCTCATTGTTATCACGAAATATCTCAAGTTCTTCCTGAAGACATAGACGAAACACAACACCGGGAACAGCACTCCGGGGATGATGAAAAGTAAGAATTTGTTCCAATAACGTATATATTCATCAGGCATGTCAAATTCTCGATTTTTTTTAAAACATGAATCTATCTCTGATACTGATTTCGTTACGCCATCGGTTACTATCAAACATTCATACATGTCAGTTAAATCATTAGTATCCAAAAATACATAATTTCCAACAACATCTGGACTGAAATTGCTATTGCATTTTTTGGATTCTTTGCATATATTCGTTAAGTTACTCCTTTGGCGTATTATATCGTTGAAATACTGGAATCCTGTGTGAAATAATAAAGGACTACTTGCACGGCGGTTTAGTTCTGTTATTAATGTAGTCTTTTGTTTTAATTCATTCTTCAAACCAACTTCATATACATCTCTTGCGTGACAATTGCAAATCAAGAAATTTCCGGATAGAGATATGTATGTAAGATTCTCTACGTCATAATACATTTCTCTGGTTACGAGGTTAATGTTATTACTTTTCAACGATAGTAACTTTAAATTCTTCATGTATGAAATCAAATCACTAAACCAAGAAGCTATCCTGTTATTATCTAAATCGAGTATTTGTAATTTTTTCAAGCTGTCCGCCACGTGTGGTGGTATACTCACTATTTCATTATTGGTCAATTTTAAAATTTCCAAATTCGATAGATTTTGAAATATGTTCATATTCCGCATCGCTACGTTTTCAGCGAATAGTATCTGTAGTGAATTATTTAGATCTCTGAATACATTCGGTGTGCTCAGTATTTCGTAATTACCTGAAACGTCGAGATATTGCATCGACGGAAAGTAGAATACATCGTCCCTTATTCTATTTAAGCCAGCGTAACAAAGTGACAATCGCTTAAGTTTCCTCTCGACGCCCTTTAATATGTTAATATTTCGCTGACCAAAATTTGTAAATGACAAATCTAAGGATTCCAAATTTAAATTTCGTAATATATCCAAAGATTCGAAATACATATCCCTCTGCTGTCCGTTTTCATCGTAAGCGTAATTTCTGCTTAAATCTAAATGCCTTAAAGCCGTTAGAGAACTAAAAGCATTAGTTTCAATATAATGTATATTATTTTCTCCTAAGTATAAATTTCTCAGTTTTGGCATCCTTTGGAATGTGTGGCTGCCCAATGCTTGTATGGAGCATGAACGTAGATCTAGTTCTTTTAAGTTGCTGAACGTGAAGGCTTGGAATCCCACGGACCACAAAGTTAATTCTGTAAATAATAGTGAAAATATTAACAATTACATTTTTATTATTATAAAAACGATAAACCCGAACATACTACCAAATTTATATATGACATGTCGAAAACCTCCTCCTCTTTTTGATTATGTAAATAAATAGAACTATTTATTGGAACCGGAAGGAATTGCGCAAATTTTAAACGGTTCTAGCTTTAAATTAAGTTGCAGTTTAGATCCAAACATTCATTCTAACATTGATAGGACAGTTGTTTACAGTAAAAAAGACTAATCCCCAAAAAGTGTCAAAATTGACTAAAGCTAAATAAATCAAATAGTAATACCAGTTACAGAGTTTCATCACATCTTCTACTTAGCAGCAATACTTTGTATTATTTTGTACCGGTTTGTTAAAGGTGAGTATACCAGTGTAACTACAGACGCAAGGTACAATGCACGCCAATAATAACTTGGTGGTAGGGCTTTGTGCAAGCCCGTCTGGGTAGGTACCATTCACTAATCAGTAATTCTACTGCCAAATAACAGTACTTTGTTTGAAGGGTGAGTGAGCCAGTGTAATCACAGGCACAAGGGACATAACATCTTAGTTCCCAAGGTTGGCGGCGCATGGGTGATGTAAGGAATGGTTAATATTTCTTACAGCGCCTTTGTCTATGGGCGGTGGTGACCACTTACCATCGGGTGACCCATATGCTCGTCCGCCAACCAATGCCATAAAAAAGTGGAATCGCGCACTTTTGCTGGTAAACAGAACTGTACCCCTACTAGTATTTGTCTGTCGCTGGCTAATAATACGGTTGCTGGTGAAGACAGTTGATTATTGACCACTTTACAGTCTTCTTCGTGGACAATATCTCCTGCGCTACTATGAAGAAAGTATAGAAGTTGAAAATATCCTAGCACTTAACACGTTAACTTTAACCGAAGATCGTGGGTTGCAACTACAGAATTTTTATATGCTCGATTTCGTGATCGACGGTTAAATAAACATCGTAAGGAAACCTGAATGAATGCGAGGTGAAATATGTTTGAATTTCCATAAGAGGAAAGGCGTTTGGCCAGTAGACATTTTTCAGGCTTTTCTTTCCTTCTTTTGGGGACAAAACACCACTCAAACACGTACCAAGTGAAAAATAAAATGCTTACGTTTCCCATACGTGGTCATGTTCGTATTAATATTGATCTCGTGTGTGTTTGACGCGTTTAACGCGACATCGTACGTTTCAGCTTTATCTAGTGTTCCGAAGTCATTGCCATATAACGTTAAATACACCAGGGTATCCGCTAAACTACGGTCTAACCTATCTCTCCATTTAAACACCTGAAAAAGACGATTAAGCAATTTATTTTTGTAATACAACTTAAGGCTTTCGGGATACCAATAATAGTCCGTTGTAGGTGACAAAGCGTATCAGATAGTTTAATAAGTACAAAAAAGTTTAGAAATTGTAAATTAGATAGATAGTTATATAAATAATCATCAAAACCACCATCGTCATCACCACGGCCACCATTATAACTAGCATCAGGATCACCATAATTATTATCATTATTTTCATTACAGACACCACTATCATCAGCACAACCATCATTATAATCATTGTCACCATAACCACTACTGTTCTCATCATCAGCATCATCACACTCATCATGAGACGAATTATTATAAACAAAAATTGAGCACATGTAAATTCAGTGGTGCTTGCCTGGGCTTGAATCCGCACTGGGCCATCTCGCCTCAGAGCCACTCTAGTAAGACACAAAAAAAAAATCTTAATTCTTAACGGTGGCGTATTGGCAACAAATGGCGCAGCGATGTAAAAAATCGCAGGATTGATCCTGAACCCTTGGTCTATTGTCGTACCCAATCCTAACACAAGCTTTAAGCTTAACTGGAGGGGTAAATAGGTAATATTAGCGATTCCTAAAACAAAACCCAATGTCTTTGGGATCGTGACTAATAACAGAAGGCCCATTAGCCAGTACTTTCATACTCACCGCTGGTACACGAGTCAATTTGCAATTGACCATACTCATATACCTAATCCTTCGATTTTGAGTGCATTTGAAGTTAGCTACTTCATATTGTAATTTATTAATACCTTCACGAGACGAAATTGTAATACTCGACGTGTTTATATCTGAAAAATATCAAGATTACAGATACAGATATAGATAGAGATATATTATACCATTCTTAACTAATATTATGTTCTGAAATTGTCTGGAATTCAAATGATGGAAAAAAGTAACTACTGAGTTTTGAGACTTGAGACTCTCTGAACCGGTGGTAGATTTACGTTTATTTATAAACTATATTTTAATTTAGATTTTTGATTTTTGAACACGTACAAGCTTTTTAGGATTTATAAAGTGTGGATTGTGAGATATTGAAATTTTCGTATCAAAAGCCTTATCGGATAAGGAGATACAAATAATCCTTAGATTAACATAATTCAATCGATTCACTAAAATCAGCACTATAAACAGTTCTCAGATCAGTTGTGCCCCAGTTAGATAGTTCCCCAAAAAACTCGCATTTTTTATGTGTAGGTAAGCAGGTGGGCAAATGGGCCACCTGATGTTAAGTGGCCGCCATCACTGATAGACTGGAGCTTAACATTAACCATTCCATACATCGCCCAGTGCCACCAACCTTGGGAACTAAGATGTTATGTCCCTTATGCCTGTAGTTGCACTGGCTCACTCACCCTTCAAACCGGAAAACATCGACACTAAGTTTCTGTTTGGCGGCAAAATAACTGATAAGTGGGTAGTAGGCCAGGCGAGCTTACACAAGCCCTACAACCAAGTAACATACACTTACAAAAATACACACACACACGTATGGACACACATACACAATTTATTAATATCATAAGTACTTATCGATTTATAATATATGTTTAAGTTTGGAGTTTTTAGTATTAACTGTAAAATTTAATTAATAGTTTCTATCCTAAATGGAAAGGCAGGAGACCCTCAGTACAGGGCTAATAGGTTTGGGTACCTGTCTCTCACACAAAATCCTGCTTATTATTGAGGCACATGAAAAATACAAATTGAAATGTCCGAGAGAGTGAGACAGAGAGAAATTTATTACTACAATTAATATACTCTACTACACCGAGATTTAATACTACAACAATTTATCGTGAACTCATCATGAATTTCGCCGTTAAGGTGTAACAGTTAGACAGACTTTTCTTGGTAGTAGAGCTTTGTGCAAGCCCGTCTGGGTAGGTACTACCCACTCATCAGATATATTCAAAGTCTCGACCAATGATATCGTCTCTATTGCCTGTCAAAGTTGTATAGTCGTCTTTTTTACAAAAAAAAATAAAATGAAATAGTAGCAATGCCCCAAATTAATTAAGGAAATAACTAATACTCCTATTTACCCCTCCTTTTAAGCTCATCACTTGTTTTGACTATTGTCTTTCCCACGCCTAACCCTTTGGGTTATTCTTCAGGATCGATCCTGCTACTTTTTACATCGCTAGATGGCCCGTTAACTTTTGTTCTATCGACGCTTGTCTCACTGATGGTCTTTACTTGGATCAAGTTATAAACTCACCTTCCTCAGCGTTTAGTGTCCCAAATTTGTCGACCCATTTCTGTACGTCCGTCATATAACCAGTTAGACATTTTGTGTCTTTCGGATCGCTCTTCCAGTCCCTTTTATCAGCAATCACTACAGCTATGTAAAATAAACAGCTAAGGCTGAAACCAAAAATGGAGGGAGTTTAATAACTAGTCTCGTTACCATATTACGTAATTCGGTGCTGGTAATCACACTGATTTGAGTATTACTTAAGATGGTCTAGAAATTAAATGGTCATATGCCAAAATATTTGTCTTACGTAGTGTTCTAAGTTTATGTGTAATATATCCTATTATGTCAGCTTAGTTGGATATATATTTGTCAAACCGTATCGCTTGAACAACGATGCGTGACGTATAATTAATAGATATACAAAACCTTCAAACATAGTATATTTATAGATAGTTATCTATATAATATAACTATTAAAGATTCCGTGGCGATATGTTTTTAATAACATATATTATTAAAGTTTTTTGTATTATTACATGCAATAGTAACGGTTATATCCAAAATAAATAAACAAATTACGTCACAGTGACCAAAACAATTGACTAAATTCAAAAAGAAATAACGACGTTCAATTTAATTTTTTTATTAATTATTTAATTTAAGTATTCGTTAAAAAGTCTGTGATAGTTGTAACATTCTCAGTATTTTTTTCATTCTTCCAATAAATATCTATGATTTGAAAAATGCGTAAAACAGATGGTCCAGCGCCTGAGTTCTGTCCTATCGTGACCGAACGGCCATCGCTGTGGATTACCAGGTTCAAGGAATAAATAGTACATTTATATTTGCGGATATGCTTAAACAAGATAATATTTCCTGCGCAGAAGACTAGAATCGCCACCGTGACCAAATTTGATAAGAGTATCATCATGTCTACATGTACATCATAAATCATGATCATGACTCTAGGATGTATACGAGGAGTAATAATACGACTACCTTTTACAGCTTAAATACTATCATAACCTCTAAATGAAATCAACAATACTTACATTTCGTATAAAAACATTTTACAAAATCCATTAATCCCAAAATGTCAGCTAACATAAACACGTAACATTTTGTTATAAATCGAATGTTTTATTTACACATAAATAAAAATATAAACACGCGTCTTGATCGTTTCGTAAAATTAACAGGAAAACTGAGCACGAATCGTAACAAATAAATGACACATAAAATAAACTCATATCGTTACCAATAAATATCTTATCTCAAAAATAAAATACAAAATTTAATCTAATATTGAAAATGATTGGTCGTGAGATACTTAGCGTGTGTTATCTAATGTTTATCTTTTAATAAAACAGATTACTATTGCGTGTGTCTTTTGAAATAAATAAAATTTCAATGATATTATTGTGAATTATCTGAATATTCTCATGTTAAATTATCTGCCAATGTATTATCAACTCGAGTATTGTATGCATGAATGAATTTTAATAGCTTAGTCAGTATTGTAATAGTTTAGGGTTAAAATAAAACACGAAACGAAATCCAAAAAAGGTACAAATTATTCTTGATTTCATATAGTTTGGCATCTAATGGAGATATCTAACGGAGGTCACTTGATCGTTAGGGATCACGACCGCTCATAGACATAGTCGCTGTAAATACCA
The DNA here is from genome assembly GCF_037043105.1 of Vanessa tameamea. Classification (NCBI taxonomy): domain Eukaryota; kingdom Metazoa; phylum Arthropoda; class Insecta; order Lepidoptera; family Nymphalidae; genus Vanessa; species Vanessa tameamea. The sequence continues at coordinate 3,457,381 of NC_087338.1, forward strand.
ACATTATTTCGACATTGAACCATCACACTTGAACTAAGATGTTATGTCCTTTGAGCTCGTAGTTATGGCTCATTCAATCTCAAATCGGATGGCAACAATACTAAGTTAACTAAAGTATTTAAGGTTACTAAGGTATTCAGGATGTCTTTGCTGTTCGGTAGGATATCTGATGATGTTATTGTATCTTCATGGACGGGATTGCATAAAGACCTAGAATCAAGTTAAATAGCTTCCAGTAATCATGAAAAAACCCTGACACTTTTGCGTCGAGTATTCGATTTCGTTCTTACAGAATAGCTACAGGTCATATTGACCTGACTCACACAACTGACAACATTATTATACTTCAAATATAAATAAAAAAGGTTGATTATACCCAACGATATACTTTCTCGTGTTTAAAATATTCCCTACTATACTAGTTGCGTGTTAGGGGGCGATTGTAGGTTTAAAAAAGCCTATGTCCTTCCTTGGGGCTCAAACTCAAGGTTCAGTGGTTTCGCAGTTAAGGCGTAACAGTCAGACAGACTTTTCTTGGTGGTAGAGCTTTGTGCAAGCCCGTCTGGGTAGGTACTACCCACTCATCAGATATTCTACCGCCAAGCAGCAGTACTAAGTATTTTTGTGTTCCGGTTTGAAGGATGAGTGAGCCAGTGTAACTACAGGCACAAGGGACATAACATCTTAGTTCCCAAGGTTGGTGGCGCATTGGTGATGTAAGGAATGGTTAATATTTCTCACAGCGCCATTGTCTATGGGCGGTGTTTACCACTAAACATCAGAAGTGGTATTTGTCAGTTTACCTATCTATTTTAAGTAGAATTTTCACAAGCAAATGACATAATATTGTATTACAGTACAAATACCGAAACGGTTACAACCAATGAAGTATCAAGTACAATACAGGGCGCCATCGCCTCCGCCTCCAGGGGTCACCAGAACTCCCGAGGAAATCGAAGCTGAACTCAAGAAGGTTGAGGCTCAATATGAGAAGCTCGCTCTAGTTTGTATCGAGTAAGTATTTATTTTAAATAATCTCATAATCAAAATAGATGTACTTTATTCGAATACCACTTAGAACCACTTTACAAGATTATGTATTATAAACTAATATTATACATATATATTACATTTTACATAATCATTAGCAGCCTGTGAATTTCCCACTGCTGGGCTAAGGCCTCCTCTCCCTTTGAGGAAAAGGTTTTGGAGCATATTCCACCACGCTGCTCCAATGCACCCGCATTGGAGCATGGAATACACATGTGGCAGAATTTCGTTGAAATTAGACACATGCAGGTTTACTCACGATGTTTTCCTTCACCGCCGAGCACGAGATGAATTATAAACACAAATTAAGCATATGAAAATTCAGTGGTGCCTGCCTGGGTTTAAACACGAAATCACCGGGTAAGATGCACACATTCTAACCACTGGGCCATCTCGGCTCTTACATACATATACGCGAAAATAACTCTATCTCTTACGTATTTACGCTTAAACTGCTGAACCTATTTAGGTGTAATTTTGTGTTGCGATAGTTCGAGTCCCAGGTAAGGACATAGACTTGTTTTAATTCACCCCTTAGGAGGTATAATTAGGGGTGACGGTTTGTTAAAGCTACATATATTATTGTAATATAAATATAAACATACAAAATTTCGGTATGTAATTTCAACAATATTATAATATAATAATATACCCGCGACTTTGTCCGCGTTTGAATTTAACAAAAAGTTGTTGTTGTCAAGCTACTAATCAAATCAGCTATCTGCCAGTTAAAGTCCCGTCAAAATCGGTCCAGCCGTTCCGGAGATTAGCCGGAACAAACAGACGGACAGACAAATACATAAGCATTTAGTATAAAGCGGTTATTTTAATATTACAAACAGACACTCCAATTTTATTATGTTTATGTATGTATATAGATGTTTATTTTTTGGAATGAAGTTTTGTTGCGCGGCTTAGTATGTGTTAACTGGCAGTGTCATCACATACGGGAAAAGCGTTATGGGAGGAGATCTTTCTATCACATACGGTTTTAAATCATATTTTGTTAATATTGAGACAGAACTTCAGCTAACACTATATTCCTCGTCATTTCATTCCTAGGCATTTATTTATTATGTGAGAAAGGTTTTGAGAATGGATGTGGATGGATATAGAGATAGGGGACGACCCAAGAAACGATGGATGGATTGCGTGAAAGACGATATGGTTAGAAAGAATGTTACTAGTGAGATGACGTTCGACAGAGAAGTATGGAAGAAGAAGACATGCTGCGCCGACCCCGAGTAAAATTGGGATAAGGGCAGGAGGATGATGATGATGGTTTATTTATTTTCAAAATGTATTATATAATCTCTCTCTCTTACTTTACGTTAAACAAAGACAAGGACGACATCTGAAATCAGATGTCAGCATCGATGTTTAATCCAAATATCCGTTTTAGTACCGATGTCACGAAATTCGGATTCGACAACCAGAATTCGAGCATTTTATGTCAAATTATCTTCATTAAGTTTTAACTAAACATTTTAATTCTATGCCTTCAGTCTGCCCCAAGACGTCATGTGGACGGAACCGCCTGTGATATGCCAGTGGCAGGAGACCAGAAATCTTTGGACCAGCAACTACGTGAACGATTACAAGTTTAATGAGGATAAACTCACCGTGCAGTTCAGGACTGGTGTTCTTTGTACGGAAATTTTTTTTTTTGTAATAATCTCTCAGATATCGTAATGGATTGGAACTTGTATAAAGCGTTGAGGCAAATCCTGACTCCTGATAATGTATAAAAGAAAACTGATGGCTTCGTTAATATCTATTACATTATTTTGTAGTCTTTATAACCATTTTTCGGTTTGGGGGTGAGTGAGTCAGTGCTATTATATATATTACCAGGGCCGGACAGTAAGTTTAGGGGCCCTGGGCTAACATTACTCAGGGGCCCACCTAAGACATATCTGAACGTAGACTTGAATTAAATTAATTGAATGGGTTTGATTAATTGCAGGACTCGCAGGGCTGCAAACCTAACGATCTGTTTAATTTAATAAAATTATGGATTATTTCGCATTATCGTCTAGTTCTGACTTTGTCTTGACTTAGCTGGGGCCCCCTTGAATCCACGGGGCCCTGGGCTGAACCCCAAAAAGCCATATGGTAGATCCGGCCCTGGTTATTACAGATAACAGATACGAGAGATTGTGATCTCAGATGTCATGATGGCAGGAGTAATGGTCGGTGTAAAGATACTTACAGTCTTTGGGTCTATTCCAAAGTATATATATTATTTTATTCAGGTCCAATAATAGTTATGTAGTTCATTAAAATAGCTAGAAATTGTTAAATAATTGACAAATTGAAACAAAAACGAAAGGGAATAATTTAAATTGAAATTAGATTATATTGATAAGCTAATATTAATTGGCATTTAAACTCCACCTTTAAAAAAATAATCTTTCCTTACTTCTTCATGAAGAATTCTCAGGTACGATACAAGAAATTAACAATTTACAGAATATATGAGTCAGAAAAACAACAATATTATTATTGAGGATCTTACAAAGTCTTGGAATAGAGGAATTCGCTCCAAGGACAGTTCGACGTGAAGAAGTATCTTGTACTGTTAATATAGAACCTTTATGGTGTTTTAGGGCCAATCGGTATAGCAGCTCTCAGATATGGCAATATGCCATATCAAGGATGGGATATAAGACCAGATCCAAACAGGTAAGAACGGATATCTCATATTTTATTATATTAGGTATTGAGGCGTTAAGTTAAATCACGTGATACTAAATTCACTTCGTGGTGGGCTAAAGGGCGATGCTAAGTATTGCTGTGTAACAGTTTGAAGGGTGAGTGAGACGTAACATCTCAGTTACCAATGTTGGTGGCGCATTGGTCATGTAGGAATTGGTTAGAATTTTTTTATTGAGCTGTGTATCGCTGTTGGCCATTTTGGCCTCTACAGCGTCACCGGACGGGATAGGCGAGCTTAACTACTCAAGCCTTGATGTTGAGAACCCACTTAAGTGCTCAGAGTACGCGCGTCCAAAGGGTGCCTCCTGCGAGGCCGGACCTCGGCTTAGGACGCCGTCGTCGATTGGAGGGAGGAACGACGTGTGACGGTTAGAGGTTATAATTTCAGACGGCGTCTATGGTCAGTTGAAGTTACTTACCATAAGATGGCAAATTCGACTGTCGACATTGTATCGTGGGAGACGAGGTTGGAAGGAAGTTGCTTTCGTTTTATCTATGTATCTTCTATAGATATAATAAAATTGAGTGTCTGTTCGTAATACTGTTTACTAAATGCATATGTATGTACATACGGTACATATACCAAAATAATATTTTTTTCTGTCTGTTTGTTCCGCCTAGTCTCTGGAACGGCTGGACCGATTTTGACGGGAGTTTCACTGGCAGATAGCTGATGCAATAAGGCTTGGGCTACAACAGTAACTTTTTTGTTAAAAATCAAACGCGCACGAAGTCGCGGGTTCAGCTAGTGTTATGTATAAAATGACAGACACAATAAAAAAAATTAACTACGGTTGAGAATCATTGAATGTCAAGAAATAAATTGTTATTAAAAATTCCGAGTGAATCAAAACGAAAAATATGTTTCAATAGTAATAAATGCAGCCGTGCAAAATATAGAGAGGAATCTGGCGCCTATAGAAGGGCATAAAGGGCCTTTTCCTCACGTGACGTATTCTGCCAGTTCACTCTACTGTAAGCCGCGTAAGGGAACTTCGTTCCAAAAAAATACTCTATTAAATAGTAACAAAATTGCAACAGAAATATTTGAAGATATGTCTGTGTTATGTATACTCTATAAGAGGAGGAAAGCCAAATAAACAACATCTGACAGCAAATCAACGCGATATCATTGGTCGAGAGCTTGATTAATCTATGATATTCACTATGGTTTTGCGAAAAAATTACGTTTTGAACGTCGACGAAACTTACGAAATTTTTGAAGTAAATTAAAGTGCAAATAAGTACTAAGGGTAATCGTGTTTTATTATAAATAAAGATATATTAATCATAAACTCTTAGTACACAATATAGCTGACTTATTAGCAAATCACATGAAATACGTAAATAAAAGTTTTGTTTATCATTATTCCTACACACATTGGAATAAGCTATACACGTACAGTTTCTTGTCCTAATAAAATAATACTAGTATATAATTAATCTTGCAAATGTAATTATTTCAGTAAAGGCGTTATTATAACGGTGACGGGAGTTTGTCTGACTGTGACTTGGATTTGCATCGCTAATACTGTTAAGTTGAAATGGATCGCCAACGCCACGACGTCGGCTCTGAAACAACACTTCGGTAAGCCGTACAGCGTGAAGAGAATGGTTCAGGTATGGAAAACTGATATGAACTTCTATAGGAAGCTCTACAAACAACCACCAAGGCCAACCACCTAGCATAAAAGCTCCACCAATAAAATAGCTCCACAAAACCCTAGTATCAAGTAGATGAATCGTTCTGTGATCCATGCCTACAAAACGTCCTGTGATTCTTCCCAAATCCTAAAGATATAATGAGCTCATTGGACGTCGAGCGACTATTGAGGTATAGAGTATTTAGCTGGTTTAAAATTGGAAGTACTTAAGTATATTTTAGTAGGTCAGGAAACATTCCACTAACAATATATATGTTAAATATAGCGTATACCCTTTTCAAGTTAGCTTGATCGTTTTGACAGACGGGCTAGTGATGGGAAACAGAAAATATATAACAGTCGGTGGAACGATGGAATGCGTAATTCAAATTAGAATTCAAATGTTTTTACCTTATTTTTCTAAAACAAGCTATACCAGCTAGAGAGACTCCAACCAAAAGGACCCCCGTTCGTAACAATAACTTAACAATGATCTTTAATAATGATATTTTGTAATCGATATTTGTAACAGTTACTGCCTGTCATTCGCGTCCCTACCGTTCGACCGATGTAACATTGTACAAGCGTCTATTATTTTCAGTGTTTCTATTTAAATTTTACTTTGAAGCAATAAAAAGTCCTAAAATTTTCGGATAACGCTCGAATCTTTAGGGACTTTTGTATTATATGTATTTTTTTAAATATTTTTACAATTTTTAAAATCACTAAGAGGACAGTCCTTGCGGGACGCCTAAATAGCGCTTACTATTTTCAAAATATCTTAAAACTGGAGCATTGATTATGGATGAAAAAATACATTCAGTATCTGAATAGATAGATCTCAAGTTTCACCGCATGATATTTATAAAATTTGTATCAATAACTTGGTAAATTCATCGTCAACATCACTCCAAACACTGAAGTCGACCTTTTCTATTAACATTTTTCAAGCTTTTTTTTTTTAATGGGGACACAAAAGTGTATATAATAAATTCACCGTGTTCAATTTCTATTATATAACACAATATTGTAGTAATTTTTATTTAAATATTGCTTACTTTTTGGCATTCGTCGTCCATACTTTTTAGTATGGAGAAAATAATTTGACGGTTTTGACTTATTATTCGACATCGCTGTCAATAAATTTTCAGTCCCTCCCCAGAGCCCAAGGTGGGAGCATGTCAGTTTTTATTTCGAGCCGAGTCTTATAATCTCGCGAATCGTCTACGCACACATAGACAAGTTAGCATAAGGGTGGGGCGCGAGTGTCGTGGGACGCAATTGTTAATTTTAAATAATAAGCTCTAACCACTGGGCCATCTCGGCTCTTGTAATATAAAATGCTACATAAATCATTTTGGTCTGCATATACTTTATGATACTTGAGATGATTAAATTTATTAGCATGATCCTATTTTTATATACCAATGGATTATTGACAAATTTAACATTACACTAAAATAACAATTGAATGTCGCATAAATCCTTTTTCCTGGAAATAAAATTTTTCGTTTGCGGTGGTTGAATCATTTAGTCTGTTAAAATAAAAATGATTCGAGATGATTTTGGTATTATCGTTTAGTTCTGGTAAAATTGACGTAATAAAATAAAAACAAGACTAAATTGAGCGAATTTCTTGAAGGAAAACATTAAATTTTCTATGTTTTTTGTCCGAAATTTGGAACTTTGAAGTGCTCTCCCGTAAAGTAAACGTAGTAAGTAAACGTCACTGAGCGAAGCCGTGCTAGATCTTTCACGTCTAAATGGACGACGAGTGATTCAGGCTCAAGTAATACCCTTAAGACGTTGCTATTGTTATTTTTATTAAATCGTTTGAAAAAACATATGACTCATGATACGTTGATCTGGTTATCGTTATCTTTGTAACATACGAGACAGTTGTCCCAGACCTGTATGTATAAAAGTTAAAGATATAATATTTGTTTTATTTTTAATAATTTAAAATAGTTAGACAAACGCGTTTGTGGGTCACCCGATGGTAACTGGTACCTTGTGTCTGTAGTTACGCTGGCTTACTTGCTTACTTACCGTTCAAAGCGTGTCAACAATGCTAAGTATTATACGAGTACTAGAACTAGTAAATATTGCTGTTTGCGGGTAGAATATATGAATAGTGGGTGATACCTCAATAGATGAGCTCGCACAAAGTAAATTCAGTTATTTAGGTAATCAATATGTGCTTTGGAGATAAGTTTAATTAAGTGGATATTATTTGTTTAAGTGAGCTATATTGTTAATGAAAACATTGAATAATAACGGTCCAAAGTTTGATCCCGTGGCACTCCAGAATAATTTACAAATTCAGTTTGGAATTAAGTACTGACCTTTATCTGTAATATAAATAAGAACTATACAAATTGTCCGGCATGCTGAATAAAAGGGGTCGTTTTGTAAGAATAAAGTGATTAACTTTATCAAAAGCCTTCGAGAAATTAATGTTAATTGCATCTACCTGTTTCACCTCTAACGTTGGTACTGATTACGTTTGATACTTGTGATATACGTATGTACGTTTTGTATTGCTTGATCAACCCGACATGAAACCGTGTTCACTGTTGCTAAATTATATTATTCTGAACTTAATACTATTATAACTAACGTATGTTCAACGATATTTAAAAAAAATAAATAATGTTAAGTGTTTTAGTTTAATTATACAAGTTTTTTTTTTTATTATTCTTAACATACATTCGAACTATATAGATCGCTTGAAATTAGTTACATTTGTAATTGTGTGCATTTTTTTTATTTTGTTGTATATGTTAAGGACTGCGTAAATTAAACAACAAATCTTGTTACGCACAGATTTAATAGAAGCGTTGCACCGACGGCGACGCAGCCGCACGCACACACGTAAACGCTTAACTTAACTAATTAACACTACGATACATCCTTCAGATAATGCGTGAAGCAGCCTGCGACATGTTCCCAGACTTCGATGCTCACAATCACATAGAAGGCACGAGCCCCAAGGAATGGGTCATGGAGAGACACCTGTATCACGCGATGGCGTTTTTATCAAGAGCGTATCAATTTCAGTGGAGTCGGTAAGTAGGAGTTGAAATGAGTGCTTGAGTGTATGTTTGCAATGATTATTCAAAGAATATCTGTCAGTACTACATTAATTTCTACATATGTTTTATAAGAAATAATAAGAATATTATTTTTGTAATTTAGATAGGTAAGGATCTACCTAAAAGGATCTACCTATTCGTAAACGCAAAGTTCAGTCGAGGAATATTTTTTGTAAATTTACTCTTGACCTGTTTATATAATATTTGCATTCGGACGGGCAGATGGGCCACCTGATGGTAAGTCACCTTTAGTCATAGACTGACACAGTTCGAAATATTAAGCATCCATTACATCGGCAATGTACTATCAACCTTGGTAACTAAGATTTATTTATTTATAATACATAAAAATGTGAAATACAGCTGTTTCGAGACATAGATTATAAACATAATGCAAATGCTCTGCTAACGCTGACCAACAATCTCGAAAAATGTATGCCATTCGGCGCTACAGAATTTTTCGGTTTAAGCTGTTTTAGAGCGTGCCTGACTTCGTCCAACGTCAGTCGGTCTAAGTGTCGTGCTTCTCCATTCTCACTCCCCGCAGCTTCTACTGCCAAGTTTACATTAAGCTTAGCTCAGATGTTATAGACCGAATGGAAGTAGCTAGGAAATTCTATAGCGTATTGTTGTGAAGTTAACGATACTCCAATCTGTACAATTGTATGAGATGTTATGTCCCTTGTGCCTGTAGTTCTGTCTTATAATCATTCGTTCTTTTAACCTGAACAGACTTCTTGACAGGCTATGTTGAATATAATAGTGAAAATATATATGATATATGTTTCGGCAGATCGATTCTAACTCGTGAACGTAGTCGATAAGGTTCTATCATCCGCAGAGGTCGGCCATCTTCAATAAAATTGGAAATTCATCAATCAAACATGGACATAGAACATTCAGTGTATAGCAATTCAATCATAATTTTTTAGCCATCAGTATATCTTATCGAATAGAATGAGCAATGTAGATATTTCTATAGCGTCTCCAGTATCCGTTATCGGAAATGTGATCTCGATAATGCATTTAATAAAATCTGTGTATAAAATGATACGATGCTTATGGAATGAATATTTGCTTAAATTTTATCTATTTTCAGATGGAACATCGCATCCGGCAGTCGTAATATTATATTACAATTACGGGAATCAGTTGATACGAAACGTGAGGCAAGGGAAATTCAATCTTATTTATACGCTAATAGATGTAATAGCCCTCTGGATACCCCCCCCCCCACTTTGTATATTCTACCGACAACCAGCAGTACTGAATATTATTGTGTTCCGGTTGAAGGGTGAATGAGCCAGTGTAACCGCAGGCACTATGGACATAACATCTTAGTTCCCAAGGTTCGTGGCGCATTGTCGATGTAAGGTATGGTTAATATTTCTTACAGCGACATTTTCTATGGACGGTGGTGACCACTTACCATCACGTGGTCCATATGCTCGTCCGCCAACCTATACCATAAAAAAAAAGTTAAATGTATCAGTTTTAAGTATAAATTCTCAATTAATAAAATGTATTCTCTTTTTTGATTTTGAAATCAAAGCCTGGGTTGTGACTTACGTTACGTAAAAAACGTAACATATTATCAATATTAAACGTAAAATTTTATCAATATTTATTATTATCTGAGATAAAATACCCGGTTCAAAACACATTATCAGATAGCCAAACATGACGAAAATTAAATATATAAGAACAAAAGAGTAGGTACCAAAATTTTACACGAGCTGACCGGCTCCGCCATCGCATCGATACCCTCAAGAATAATTATTTTTGTTACGGGAGACTTCAATTTTACGATATCACCTAAGATATTGATTTAAATTATAAAATGTTAAGCCTAATTATGTCCTAAATAAAATACTTAAGGTAATAAACATATTTATTTTTATCAAATTAAATCGAAATACTTTTTATTGTACACATAATTTAATCACGTTGGGCTTGCACAGAGCATTACCGTTGAATAACCAAGTAGAACTACGTAAAACTACTTAAATAGTAAATAAAAAAGTAAAACCTTTGGTTCTACACCCGAACTCTCTCAGGTCGTGTAAAGTCATATTGCTTTTCGGTTATGTGAGTGAGGTAAAATCATCTTTCGTTCATTTTTTTATTTCAGTAACAATATTTTTATTTTTTTATTTTTTTTATTACAACGGTAGGCGATAAATATATGTACCATTCCTTATATCGCCAATACGCCGACCTTGATGTTTAAGATGTTGAGTCCCTTTAGTTTAGTAGGATATATGATGACTGGGTGGTAGGTATTTACCCAGATGGATTTGCTCCCCTTCCCACCAAGAAAACTGTCGTTACTCTAGCTAGCCCATTGTTCACAACCTTCAAAGCAAACACGCCATTGAGAATTAAGACTAGTTCACTTAAATAAATTCTATGATTACAGGCTAAATTTCAACTTTTGCACGTAACACCTCAGCGCGCGACGATCCTCAAATGCATAGAACTATCCCAAGAATTTGATACAGAACCCGCCGTTGGTTTGAAGGCAAGTAGAGCAGCAATGGAAAATCATGAATTAACTGCAATTATATTGTTTTTTTTTTACGTTTAAACTTATCTAAAATCTCTTCCAATCGAAGTAGGAATAAAAATAAACAAACCTTAGATTTACGTATACAATGTTATTTGGTAATAGCTGAGCTATATTCTGCACAACAATGTACGATTGATATATCTTTATTTAACATAACATAAACATAATCAGCCTGTAAATTTCCCACTGCTGGGCTAAGGCCTCCTCTCCCGTTGAGGAGAAGGTATGGAGCATATTCCACCACGTTGCTCCAATGCGGGTTGGTGGAATACACATGTGGCAGAATTTCGTTGAAATTACACACATGCAGGTTTCCTCACGATGTTTTCCTTCACCGCCGAGCACGAGATGAATTATAAACACAAATTAAGCACATGAAAATTCAGTGGTGCCTGCCTGGGTTTGAACCCGAAACCATCGGTTAAGATGCACGCGTTTTAACCACTGGGCCATCTCGGCTCTTCTATATTTATCTTTATTTATATTTTTTAAATTTTTATTTAAAAAGAGCAACTATGCGAGTTTCTTGCCGTTTCTTCTCGCTTGGAGGCTGCTTTCCGAAACGGTGGTAGTATTTATATATCGACGATTCAAAAACTCTTCATGTGAAGTGTACTTGAATAAAATTTGATTTGATAATAAAAACACTATTCCACTAAACTACTTATCCACTTTAATTTTACTTCCAATGTTCCAATAACAGTTTCGTCGGCGTTCAAAACGCAATTTTTTCGCAAATCCATTCAAAATATTATTCAAGCTCTCGACCAATGATATCGCTTCAAAAGATGTTTATTTAATCTTGTGGTTGAAATACAATATAAATATAAAGTTCCGCAAATACTAAACTTATCGGAATCTTTGTAAGCAACTCGTCAGGACAAATAAAACTCGAGATTGGAATCTTAGATGACAATGAGATCTATAATATTTTCGAAGTATAATATGTCTTCAAACTGTCTGGAAGTATTGGTTGAATATTTCAAATCAAATCGAATCGTCGATATTAAAAGACTACCACCGTTTCGGAAAGCAGCCTCCAGCGAGAAGAAACGGCAAGAAACTCGCATAGTTGCTCTTTTCAAATAATCAGATTTACAATGCTGTTTTTTACAATAATTAGTGTCCTGTGATGGAACCCGAGCCTAAATCCAGGCGTTTTTTTCTAAAAAGTACTTAATTAATTTAAATTACTTGAAATTTGAGCAATATTCTAGATCTTTCTTAGTGGATCGTTCGTATATCTAAAGACGACCTCTTGATCTCTGTTTACACGTATAATTATATATTTCTTTCCAGTTCTACCCAGACCTGTTCACTCTGAACATGTCCTACGGTTCCGTTGACGCGAGACGAGCGACGTTCAACATGAAGTACAGGCTGGTGGAAACGGTTTTCGATTTGTTACAAGAATTGAAGCTGTGCAGTTATTCGTAAAATAAATAACGATCTTAGTCAATGTAACTGTTATTTTATTGGTAATATAAATATTATTCTTCGATGACTTAAGGTTTCATTGTATATGTTACTGTAAAAGCTCGAACTACGGTAAATCTTAAGATTTTCCAGTAAAACCTAAGATTTACCGACATGAGTTGGTAAATGTAAGTATTTATTATAAATGGACGACTTTTTCGGACTTTTAACATTCCAGCCTAACCTAACCTGTAAATCCTAAGATTTACCAAGTGAATGATGGTAAAAATTCGAATCCCAAAGTTTAATGGACATTTACCATTCAAAATCGGTAAATCTTAGGTTTTACTGGAAAATCTTAATATTTACCGTAGTTCGAGCTTTTGCAGGAACATATATGAATTTCTTTATTCTACAATGACTTTTATATGCCGGAACAGTTTTGCATGTATGATGTATTCTTGACTTGACATTGGTTTTAAATTGATTAGTTCATCCATTCAGGGCTTGTATTTAAAATTTTAAAGCGTTTAACCGTGTTCCGAGAGAATTGGACCTCCGATTTTGATGGGTCAGTGTAACCATATCTAAAAATGTTATTTAAAGTATATATAAATAAATTAATTAAATATTCACAATGGCAATCTTTTTTTTTTTGTTGTCGAGTTGTCAGTTGTCTGTTGAGTATCAATTATTAACTGGTAAATAAAAAAAGAGACCAAATTTAAACGTTTATTTACCTCAATATCACGTTTCTATTAAATATTAATATATCCAGACAATATTATCGATAAATCTCAATTTCCGATTTTAAAAAAAAACTAACAAAAATATATTAATTTTGAGCAAATTCAAAAGATGATAAACAAAATAACGGAAGATAATCTTTTAAATACTTAATTTCTGTACAGTATGCAATAACGCACTATGCATTTCAATGGCAAGAGGAGAAAAGATTAACAAACCTTAGATTTACATATTTCATGCGATACGCTACAAACAGTTCTTGATTAATATATCTTTATTTATAATACAATACTATTACACTTAACTACTTATATGCACTACGAATGTATAACAAAAACGTTCATACATTCAAAACGTTTTTTTTTTTTCGATTCCTTTATGAACACAATCATATGAAAATTCCAGGTCAACATTATTTATTTTTCGTTACTACTCCTGCCATTGAAATAGACTAAAACACAATAAAATAAAATGCTTTACCATTTCTTCATCGGTCGCACGTTACTGCACAAAAACATTCCACTTGACAATAATTCTTAGCAAACATGCACGACCTTACAATAACAAAAAAATGTAAATACATGTATGTTTTAACATTTATTTCTTATACACAACATCTACTAGAACACACTACGCTGTGATGATGGAAAAACTCACATTTTTTAAAAATATTTCGATACCAAAGTTCTATGACATATAGTTTGTAAGATTTAATAACTACCGGTGCGTTTTAAATAATTCTATATAGTTACCGTTTATTTAGGAAGTCTATTCAAATCCAGACTTTGATTCTAAATTTGAAATCACGAAGGAATTTATATGGTCAACCGTTTAAATCAAGTAGAACCTATTTTGATGGGATTTGTACAACCAATCCAGTCCAGCATATGTGCAGAAGTCTGTAAGGTAGTACACCAGTACCTCAAAAAACCTGCACCTGAACTCTTTGCGGTCGTATGTACCTGTTCTCCATGCGATATCCTGCAGTTGCAAGACTGTGTTGGAAAAGTTAAATGATTGGGTCATATTTTAATGAACACTGGCCCATTCTAGTCCAGAAATTGTAATTCTTATATGAATGAAATACTTTTTTATGTATATACTTGCATGATTTATTGTACCCCCTTTTATTAGTTACCTTGATACCTCCCTCTTATTTTATAAATGCAATAATGTGCTTCTTATTTTGTGGTTCTTTTAATGAAGGACGTCGACTTTAATTACGTAAATACAGTTATTATCTCGAAAGAAATCGAGGGTGATGTTATTTGTTTTTGGGCGAAAAGGTTTCAAGGTTGAGTGAGCCAGTGTAATAACAGTAGTGGTTTATATTCCCTACACTGTTCGTCTATGGTCGAAGGAAAGGACTTATTATCATTTGGTCATTGGACATCTAAATTATCGAAATATCTTTATTAAATGTGAATTTCCCTGAACATCCAACCACTACGATATATTTTCTATATATTAAGTAACATCTTATGTAAAAAGGCGTGTCGTTGGTGTTAAAATTTTTCGAAATTTGAAAGTCGTATCAAAAATTACGTCGACGATTGACTAATCCTTACTTATGTATAAAGCGTCGTTTTACGTGTTTAGATCTATTCGTATTTTTATAATGGCATCGGTAGGTGGACGTAATGGGCAACCTCATGGTAAGCAGTCACCACCGCCCATAGACATGAGGGCTGTATAAAATTTTAACAATTTCTTACATGACCAATACCACCAACCTTGGTAACTGAGATTATGTCTCTTATGCCTGGAGTTCCACTCACTCAGCTTTAACACAACAATACTCAGTACTTCTGATTGGCGGTCAAATATGATGAGTGAGGGGGCTTTCACGAAGTGTTGTTGTGACCAGTGTCAATCGTGCTTAAAATGTCTTAGTGTGCGTAAGACGACTAAAAGTAGAGATAGCAAAATAATACAAATTCGAATTTTTTAACGAACGAACGATTATTAATTTGGAGACGCCATCGTGAGTGAATAGATCTCATGGTATAAACATTTGTATATAAGTGTCTATCTTGCTTGCGTTGGGCTATGAACGTTTGTGGCTTTTCATTGCGTGTGTGTGTGTGTTGTGTGTTTTAATTTAAATTGCGAATAGTGACGCAACTTTTGACATGACTTTGCAATGCTACAAATCCTGATCCGAAATATAAAAATAATTTGTGAATAAAACTATATTTATAGATGGAACAATTCTGTGACCCGGTGCTAAAGGGACCAATATGAATAACCCTTATTTTTCGTATTCAGAATAAAAACAATGAACTGATTTCGATTGCTTTATATCTCATATGCCTTAAATCGTTAAAGCAAAATTATTTTTATGTAGTATTAGTACTTTTTTTATGAAATAGGTAGGTCAATGAGTCACCTGATGGTGAGTGGTCACCATTGTCAGTAGATAAAGGCGCCGTAAGAAATAGTAATCGTTTAAACACCTGGGAACCAAGATGTTGTCTCTAGTGCCTTTATTAACTCAAAAATGTACTTCAATTTTAGCGCCAGACCACAGATATGTTAGTGACGTGTAGTTTTCTAAAATGTTATAAAGCCTTATTTTGAATATAATTCGTAAACGTACATTGTTGTGACGTCACAATTCTCCTTTGTTTAGCAATTCTCTATTGAAATTAGAACTAATTACTACTTTTCAACGGTCGAATCTGTTTCAATTTAGTCAATTGACCGTCAAATTTGATGTCAACATCACAGTCGCTCAACGGATGTGAAATAGTAGATGAACTGTCTTCTTTTCTATTGTTTTCAGGGGACAATGGTGTTACGAAACCACTGTCATTCAATTTTGAATCTTGTCCTTTTGAGTTAGCGTTCAAATTAAGCGACATACTTTTTTTACTCTGGAATATACTCAATTCGTCTGAATATGATTTGGGCGACAGTTTCTTTGATAATTTTTCGTCTAACTTTTTCAAATTCTCATCAAAATCGTGCTTCAATTGCTGCTCGAAGAATCGCTCCTGTCGTATTTGTTCGTGCGTGTTCGCGAAAAATCCTGATGTTTTCCGTCCCAAGTCTCTTATGTTATCGTTTGCTAAGTTCTCTATGCGTAGACTGTCTCTCCTTCTCACGTCCTCCTTCTTCTCTTCTAGAACTTTCAACGGGAAATGCTTATTCGATATTAAACCAGAATGCACTGACTGAGATTTCTTCATCATGTAATGTTTCCTGTCCTCGATATTCTTTTCTTTATTGAGAGCATTCAAAACTTCCTCCTTTGTCGTTTTGGAGAATAAATTCGGCGTGCTCATCCCTTGCTTATAGTTCTTCTTGAATTCATCTTCATCGTCGTTCGAAGTGAATTTCGTGATGATCTTTGAGCCGAATGAGATTTTCTTGCTGTAATTTTGGACGATTTTCTTGATTTCGTGCGGTAAGTCTTGTCTATGGTGCGCGGATATATATCGGCTCAGGAAAGTTAGATGCTGTTCCATGATTTTGGTTTGCGATTCTAGACGAGTTTGAGTCTTTTGATAGTTTTCGATCGCGTCCATTGCCGACTGTGGAGACAAGACAAACAAATTATGTTCATTATAATAATTGTTATTTTTATAAATTACTATTTTATGACTGCAAAATTTTGGTGCCTTCGTTAAGCATGATAGACAAAAATATAAAAATGAGAAGAGTCATGGCACACTCGCAAGAGCCGAGATGGCATTGGTTAGAACGCGTGCATCTTAACCGATGATTGCGGGTTCAAACCCAGGCAGGCACCACTGAATTGTCATGTGCTTAATTTGTGTTTATAATTCATCTCGTGCTCGGCGGTGAAGGAAAACATCGAGAGGAAACCTGCATGTGTCTAATTTCAACGAAATTCTGCCACATGTGTATCCACCAACCCGCATTGGAGAAGCGTGGTGGAATATGCTCCAAACCTTCTCCTCAATGGGAGAGGAGGCCTAAGTCCAGCAGTGGGAAATTTACATGCTGTTAATGTGGCACACTTGGTTGGAACGACGTAACTTTCGCCACACACTATGTTTTAAATAACAGACATATTAAAAAAATAACTTTAACAGCGTTTAATTGTAATATAAATACTTGTTCGTTCGTACGTTTATAATAGAAAGAGACAGAGAGAGAGGGAGAGGGGACATCATACTTTTTCCTTACGTGACGTTTTCTGCCAGTTCTACTGTAGGCAGCGTAAAAGGACTTCGTTTCAAAATCAAATAGGAAACAAGAGAATTTAAACAATAACGGTGATTTGTATATGCCACAGACTAAAACCAGCGAGGAAATCTATAATATATCTGATAAAATAAAACGAATCTTCGTCCCGCAACGGGACCAATGGGCAATAGATTAGTTCTCTTAAGTTACTCACATCGAGTTCGGAGCTCATTCTACTAGTGTCCTCTTGTAGCTGCCGGTTATGTTCCGTGAGTGCCGCCAGGCGAGGCATTTCCTCTCTCAGCACGCTGTACTCCACCGCATATTCGGTTAACTGACGACTGATGTCTAACTTTGAAACCTGGAACAAGTGATGACGGCGGGTGACTAGTGACTATAGTGTGAGAGTTCAGTGCGAGAGTCGAGTGCGCGGGCGGGGGCCGCTCACCGTGGCCATGACTCTTTGCACGAGCGCGGGGTCGAGGTCGGGCAGCTTGTGCTTGAGGTACTCGGCCGCCTCCTCGCAGCTCTCGCACAGCAGCAGCCCGTCGCGGTGCGCCGCCAGCAGCGCCAGCGACACCGCGAACACCACGTCGAACGACTCCAGGAAGATCAGGTCTGTTTGCAAGAGTCATATATTATTTGAGATACGAGATCTTAATATGTTTCGTCGTAAAATATAGTAATAGTCAAATATATTTAATATTACCAAAGACCCTGACGACGAAGCCGAGTGGAAACTGACTGGTGAAGAGTGTCAGCATCCAGGGTGCTGCGTAAAGAGCTGGTGATATGTCGAGAGACTCCAGCTTCGCATGTAGTTCCGGTTCATGGTCACGAAGGAGACGAGAGAGTTGATACAACTGAAAAGATAAAGAGGTTTTATAAACCATAAGTCCGGCTCGAAGGACCAATTTTTGAATACTATTTATTATCATCCAGGGATATTAAGCTTTAATAACTTAGCAACTTGGTGGTAGGGCATGGTGCAAGCCCGTCTGGTTAAGTACCACCCACTCATCATATATTCTAAAGCAGCAATATTTTGTATAGTTGTTCCAGTTTTAAGAGTGAGTAAACCAGTGTATTCACAGGCTAATAACTTAGTTCCCAAGGTGGTCAAGCATTTGAGATGTAAGGAATGATTAAATTTTCTTACAGCACCAAAGTCTACGGGCGGATGTGACCACTTAAAATCAGGCGACCAAAACAAATAATAATTATACATTATACAAAATAGTGTTTTATTAAATACACAACCCTTATACTTACTTGGACTTGTAACGCGCTCATATCCGGTAGATACTGCTTTCTAATACCTCTTCGGAACATCAGATGTCTCAACAGTGTGAATGCTTCGGCTTCATCCATCTAGAAAACCCCAAAATTCTTTGTTATTGAAGTGATTAAAGTGCTACTTATATTGTTTTTACTTTGACATAGTATCATGAGATACTTTAGTGTTAGTAATTATTATTAACAAAATAAGACCAACCTGGCTATATTACCAACATGATAAACAATAAATTAATAATACATCAATTTAACTTCCATACAAAATTCAAAATGGTTGCTCTAAACATTAGCAACTCTGCACGGAAGCAAGCGGACGAGACGTGACATAGCTACTCAGTACTTAATATAATCAAGCTACTCTGTAACAAGATACTCGAAACTCACCGCAGAACACGAGCGCGTCATGTCAGAAGGTGATGCGACACTGACCATCACTTTAAGTAGTTCGTCAATGTTTCACGAGTGAGTTGCGTAGTGATTTCATACGGACTCGCATTGCAGATTTTAAGACTATGTTTGAATTTTGTTAAATCTATTGTTTTTAGTAAAATACACAAAATATAGTGATATAGTCCTGCGAGACTATTAATGTTTTATAAATACTGTCCAATCAATTTTGAAGAATAAATATGCTTCTATTAAACCGACTACGTGTCATGATTCGTATGAGCGTACTCACATGTAATAATAACACTCCAGCCACGAAGCTCAAGCCCTGACAGTAGCCCACATCGGGGTCCAAAAGGGAGTACGCCTTCAGTATGTTGTATAGGGCCAACTGACCAGGACCGAGGGCCGAGGCGAAGTACGAGTGCTTGGGGAAGGTGCGTCCTGTTAATAACACAGATTATCAGATTGAGAATGCTGCATATTAATAATCAGGTGGTAGCTTTTTCGATCCTGTTTTTATAAGAGGGCGACGTAATTTTTTGAAAAATCTGGTAATGCAACTTTAGTTCTCGTATAAATCAATCAGATCGAGTCAAGGAGACTCGGGTCCGAGTCCCTCACCCAGGTCGATGAGGATGGCGTGCTGGTGCTTGGTGAGGCCGGCGAGCAGCGAGCGGTAGGGCGCGTTGTAGAGCGGGAACTGCCGCGCGTCGGGCGGCGCCGCGCGCAGGCTGGCCTGCTCCGCCAGGAAGTACCACACGCCGCCGCGGGACGTGCGCGGGACGCCTGCGCACAGGCGACACCGAGGGCTCATATCTTTAACTTAGCCGAACGAAGGTATATTCATGGACAGGTGACGTGTCCTGTTTCTCATTTCTCAGTTATCCCCCAACCCGCATTGGAGCGGCGTGGTGGAATATCCTCCAAACCTTCTCCTCGAAGGGAGAGGAGGCCCTAGCACAGCGGTGGGAAATTTAGAGGCTGTCGATGTTGTGCCCCATTTCCCAGCAGTGCACCGTGTACCGTCTGTTACTCACTGACCTTGTCTGACCGCTTGTTTCAGCATGTGCCTATCAACTTTGGCGACGGGCTGTGAGGGATCTCTCGCGAGCAGGGAGTCCCACATATGCGACACTCCAGCGTCACACGATCCCATCTCGACGTATTCCAGCTTAATACGCCGAACTGCTGAGGACTCTTCACTTTCTGTAATATTGAGAGCATTGGGACGATTAGACTTCCAAACCGTTTAACTTCTAAAAGGCTACGATAATTACTTATTTATTTTAATACCAAAGACTTACATAAAAAACAAATCTGCAAAACTTCTTCTGTGTATAAACACAGTGTTAAGATATTTTTTGTGCCTGACGAAATGTCAGAGCAATGTTGCTATTTTTTATTTGTAGTTTGGTAAAGAACTAACATAAGATTTATTTTTTGCTTTTCCTTAGTGTGCGTGAAATAATTTTGATTTAGATTTCTCGACCAATAGTCTATCGTGATCATCTTATTTATCAGTCCGATTGAATTTGTCCTTTTTCTGAAAAAGTCTCTTCAAGGGCTAAGCATGCCCACTATACCAAGTTCATTTTTGGTATTACTACTATTTTTTTTATTTCTGGTTCGTATAATAAGGAATTAAAAGGGTCCAAAATGTCTAATACGTCTACTGTTTATGAGATACCTTTCAATCTTGCGTTTTCTTTCTCCATCCTAACAAGTAATATCGTTTGATCAATCGCCATCTTCCAAAGCTGTCGGAGCTGTTCCTTCGACCGCTTCCCGGTTGGTGACGTTGGATGACCTAGGAGATCCTTCTGCTGTATATCCCCTGGGAATAAATACATTATTTATATACAGAGGTATCTATCGAGGTAAGTTTACTAGTGCGTCACTTGGTACTGACAGATGGCCATTTTTTAAATTTCTTTCCCTTAGATCTTTGTTATTATATAGAGTAAGATTTTGATACCTTTTTTTGTTAATTTGAGTACTTCATGGTACACCATAAATATAATACAGAAAAATCTCATGTATGTCTTGTACGACGAGTAACAACGGACTTCTGGCTGATCTCTTCCAGACAACCCAATCTGAGTGAGATTTCTAAGAACATAATCTCGGAAGGTGCTGCCTACAAACTTACATACAAATATGGATTCACTAAAATGTATAATTAAACATATATAAAAAAAACCATTCAAATTAAAGTGACCTGTTTGGTAATGGAGTGGAATATTATTTTGCTTAATATTTCAGTAACATCTTAATTTGGTTTCCTTAATTTTAAGATAACGTTAATTTTATCTTACCTTCGTCCTTGCTGGGTTGGACCACCTTCTCGTATATCGCCTGACGCCAAGTCGCATCAGACTCGTTACCGCCTTCGTTAGCAGCTGCGCGTGAGTCACTCACTTTCAGGAAACTATAAAAGTGAACAATTGTGAAGAAAATTGGCAAAACATAGTAAACATTTTTTGTCAAAACGCAAGGTTTTTTTTAATAATTTATTGTTATATAATTGTTTTACTGTTATTTGTTACTAGTTGAATTTCAAGGTCATCTCTCCCAAGCCGTGGTGTCTACCAAAACCGACTAACTAACCGACTAAGGGCCTCGACCGCACCGTATAGTCGTAACTTATCCAGCAAAAGCATACCCAAATAATGGCGACGACAGGCGGATGGATATTAAAGTTCAACGATATATTCCTTCGCGCCCAAAATTTTATCACCGGAAGCGAAACTCAAACGCGATTGATACCAGGTGGCACTATGTACTCTATGTCGCGAGTTCAGAACTGAAATCACGCCGACTAGTCGACTAGTGAACGTTGGCTGCGACCCTACCTCTCTAGGAACTGCTCCTTATTTCAAAGATGTGTGGCGACAGGCGACATTTTGTGAATTGTCGAAACTCTGTGTCATTTTGGACGCATTACGTTGTTCTTATAATTACACCAACGTCTGTTTCTATTGCGAACGGAATAAATGACAATCCTTACATGTCCATCATTGGCGAATTGACGGATGTCTCTTCTTTGTTCTCATCTGTTCCTTCGTCGAATGACACTTGCTGGGAACATTTCGGCGACGACGGTTGCTCTGAAAGAAACACATCAAAAATTAAAAAAAGCATGAATGTTTTATTCATCAGCTCTTCACTTTACGCTGAAATGGGGAGGCCTTGTCCCAGCAGTGGGACATGTACAGACTTATGAATTTGGCTCACCCGTGATAATATTAACGCCCGGCGACAGTGATTTACAACGTTGTACATCCGGTGAGAGGAGCTCCGAATTGTTGGGCTCTGACGATGTTTCCAGAACTGATGGGTGTGGAGATAACTCCTGGAATAAAGAAGAAGTTCTGCTTAATTAATTTTAATGAGAAAGCTTGACCACCACTTAATGGTACGTGGTCACCACCGCTCATAGAATTTTGTACTGTGAGAAATATTAACATTTCCTTATATCACCAATGCGCCACTAGCTTTGGGAACTGAGATGTTATGTCCCTTGTGGCTGTGGTGACACTCGCCCTTCAAATCGCTATACAAAAATACTAAGTATTGCTATTTGACGGTAGAATATCCGATGAGTGGGTGTTACCTACCCAGTTGGGCTTTTGCAAGTCCACCAACCAACAAAATAAATTCTGTTTTTAGTTAAAAATTACCTTTTTGATAGCAATCGGTGAAATGTCATCCTTACTCTGCCGCCGCTTGAGTAGGTGATCAAATCCACTGGACAAAGATCGTTTAGCTTTCATGAATATAGTGCTGCCACCTAGATATTGGTTGAGGAATTCAGATCTGAAAATTGACACCAAAATAATTAGATTCAAGTTACTAAAATTTATATTAAAAATTAATCATGATCATGATGGAGGCGTATACGAAGGAGACTTTTAAGAAGATTGCAATCAGATTTTAATGAAAATATACAATTTTGTCCATAGGCACTTGTACCGCGAGAACTTCTCCTCCCACCGGCAATTGGACCCAACGGATTATGTTGCTAGAACCCGTGATGATGATGTGACAGTAACCAAAACTATCCGATATTCGAAATAAAAAATAGTGTCTTTACCTTGTAATTTTTCTTTTACAACTCCTACCTAAACTAATATCCGTAGCTGAAACTCTCCTCACATGCGGATACTAGTAGAAGTTAATAAAAAAGTATCACCTATTTTCAGCCGTATCGTGCACGTGTCTTTGCTGTTTTGCTTCACAGTGCGCTCGGAGCAACATCATCAGGAATGCGTTGTGTTCGCTCACCTAACAAAATCAAATGATTGATTCAAGTAAGTTCTTATAGATCGTTTTGAATCGTATACAATGTAACAGTCACAAGATTAACTTAAATGTCAAGCTACCACCGGTTCGGAATGTAGATCTCACTTAGAACTTAAAAGAAACGCACTCTCGTCTCGAATAAAATACATATGTATGCCACTATATACTATTCAATTCGTATATTTTAATGGCATCGACGAATTCAAAGTCGCTATTGTTAATTATTAATATACAATTCATGGAAGATAGTTTTGTATTAAATTTTTTGAATTTTACTAACCTCGTACATGTGATTAGTTCCACCTTGATATTTTGTGATGATGACGTCTTGTTCATCATCTGGTAGTTGTTCAACGCGACGCAGTATAAAAGCGTGAATCTTCTTTTCATTCATACCTAGTGAATCAATCATATGTATATATTAATAATTGTGTCCCAGTCGAGCTCCTTGTGGCACCCCGTGGAATTTATTCAGTCAATTTCGTATATGACAGAAAACACAAATATTAATTGAACCTTAGGTATCCGTTGTTAATTAGAAAAATACACAATATCTAAGTTTGTTTTTAATAGTAAACTTCTCTTTGTATCATTTGTTTTGTTCATAAAACGCTTAATTTATATTCTAGTCACTTATAAGAATGTAAATTAAAACAGGTATTATAACAGAATATGTAAATATACTTCATAATAATGAGATGGAAAACAATAAGTTCGAGTCTATAAGAATTCACTTCGTATATCACTTGTGAAAAATGACAAGCAACTTACAGTATGCCATTATGATACGTGTGTCCTATAAATGTTATAATAATTCTACTCAATGTTGGATATCACATTCTGACACGTCACCCTCGTTTTGCGTTTACTTTCTAGTTTCGAGAAATTTAAGATTTTCCTACCTTCAATATCGTGGCACAGTCTGTGGTACCACAACATAGGGCAATGTTCACATGTCATATTTGGAGATTTATCCCTGGACTTCTTCAAAAGATCGGCGTGTGCCACAAAGGCTTGTTTAATAGCTGCAACAGAATAAAAATAGTCATTACCGATTTAAAAAGTTCACTATATTTGTAATCCACATCACATCACGATTCACATCAAGATAAACAAGATCATGAAGATAACCAAGACTAAAGAGGATTTATTAATAAAAAAATTAGATATGTCCGTCTCAAAATTCAACGATATATTTAATATAAGAGATTCCAATTTCATCAACAAAAAAAAAGTTTTAATGTTAAAAGAAAACATAGGATACGTTCAACTTTGGGATCGTATATAAATAAATGACTAGTAGAAAAAATTGTAGTATTTTTATATACAAAATTCAGAGTCATCGACCATTGCAGAGTTATTTAAGCTTGATCCCATCCTGGGTGTGGGTAATGCTTGTCATGAAAATGCATTGTCATTTGAACTCCATAAGGAAAAGTGTACTTCCAATACATCTCACAAATTTAAAAAGTTAACTAAAAAGGCTTCTAAATAAAGTTATAATAATCTCACCGTTTACAACTTCAGTAGCAACAGAATCACTTTCACATTTGAACACATAGCACGCGTAGTCATTAGTCTCGCGACACACGAAGCCGAAATGCTCCTTGTTGCTTCTACCGAGGACGCAACTGGCGACGTCCTTGAAGCCACGATGTAGAAGAATTTGTTTTCTATCAGGACTTATTAGACGTAACTCTGAACGACCGACCTGAGGAACATATGTAATATATTATACATGAGCGAAGAACTCACCATATAAAAAGAATAACATTATTTTTTAACTGGATACTTTTTTGTCAGATGTTAGGCTTAGAAAAATCTATGTCCTTTCTTGGAGTTCGAGTCTGCTTCGTACCAAATGTGAAAAGCAACAGACAGGCAGACAGTTACTTCCTCATTTGAATATTACAGACTTGTAACCTGCAAGACCGGCAAATCGGCTCGAGATCTTACCATTATATTTACTGGGTGTAAATAAACCAGGACATGCAACAAAAGTTAAAAAGTTTGAATAAAAATATTATATTTTAATTAAATTACCTGAAAAAGCATTATCCTATTCTGTTCACCAATCAAATGAGCCAACGGCGTTTTTAAATTTAGTGTACCAATAGACGCTGACCTATCTCTCAAATAAGGTTTCGTATCTGTCTTCCTTTTCTTCTCTTCGTGAGTCTCTTTTGGTTTCCTTTGCAGTTCTCCAAAATTTAACTTAGCTCTATTATCCATTAATGTTGCTGCGTTTTCATCGGCCTGTGGTTTCATATTTTTAACTTCTACAGGCACATGAAGTAATGGATCAACCACTGTTTGCTTTTTTGTTTCATCTGTTTTATCGTTGAAAGGATTATTTGCCTTATCAGCATTAGAAATTAAGGCATCTTTAGGTTCAATTTTACTTGTATTTATTAAAAGAGATGTCGTTGCCAGTGAATGGCCATCGTCGTGTTTTTCTTCATCCTCCTTAACAGTACCTAGATTGTTTTTAGGTACGTTTATCACTAATACCGTAGGCTCTAAAGGCACTGGCTGTTTGACGATCTTTTCGATTCGCTCTTTGGTAAATACGTCAAACTCTTTGTCTATTTCTGTATTTTCAGGTTTTTGTAAGTTTTCTGCGCTTTTCCAAGCAATGGATTTATCCGGTTCTAAGGGTGTTGTGCTGGGTATTAAATTGTTGTGTCTAAACTTTTCTATTGCACGTTCTGGTGAAATTTTTACATCAGAATCTGTACTATCTTGGGAAGCCTATAAAATGATTATCATCGTGTTGAATTTATTATTAATTAGTTTAATTATTACATGATAAATTTAGCTTTTTCTAGATAATTACCCCAGTGGAAGACAGTAAGCTATGCCGCCTATTATTTTTTAATTTTTCGGCTTCATGTTGAGTGAACTTTTGTAATGCATCATCAATTAACGATTCTGGGACCTTCCTCTGTGAGATGCGTACTTTGCCAACATACAGAACCTGAAACACGACAAATTTATAAACGAAACATATATAACTACGCATATTTTTTTACAAATGTGTACAAACATATCGTCAAATATTAATTTGACGATATATTTGCTTGGATGGGTCATTGAGCTCAATGGACTTTGTTCCTACGTATATTGCCAAAATTCATGCAATTTGTTGGCAAGTTGCTGACATTCACATTATGGCAAATGCTGTTCGCTAAAATGTTGTTTCTCGTACACTTTCGATATCATCAAGAGTTGAGTAAGATAATTATTAATTTACCTCGAAGAAATGAGAATCTGACGGCGATAGATCAGCACATAGAGACGTTAGGGCTGAAGCGTTGCTCACGGTGCGAACAAGCCCTGATGATTCATTGGTTCTGTATAAAAAATACACTAAATTATCTTACTGTTACACGGACGGGCGGATTTCCTTTCAATACATTGAACAACCTCTCCGATGAAACTAGACATCGATTAAAAAACTCTATTGAAATCGGTCCATCCATTGAGGAGTTACGAACCCATCGATAAACACACATATAGTATCAAAACAAACAAATGACTCTCTACTTATTTTGGTATTGAAGCTGGCTTTTATGCTTACGGTCGCGGGTTCAGTGCATTGCATGTCAAATATTGGACGTTTATTTTGTCTTTGTTAATAATTTCGGTAACTTACAAATTAGAACTACAATTTTTAGATAAGGACATCCCAGGGCTGCTCCAGGGCAGGTGCTCAGCGCCATTTTGCTGCTGGAAGCCGGCATTCCTGGTCACATTTAGTGATCCTGTGGAGCCTTTGGGGCTTGGAGCCCCTGGGGAAGGCTCCCGCATCTGACTAAACAGATCCGTGACCTGGAAAGATATAAAACTAAATCAAAAACAGTTGTTTATAAGAAATAAACGTAGTCATTTAGCACTTTATTGCATCGTTTAAATATATTAAATTATTTTTTTTGTCAAAGGAGGTCACGCGACTATGGACCTCTTTTGTTTCTCATACTCCTTCTGTTGCTATAGTTTCGATAATAGTAGTTATCTGTTAGTGTGATATATCGGTTAGTTAATTTAGTATGTTCGTTCCGTGTTGATAAAATGTCGTTAAATTCATAATATATTGTATATTAACGATTATTGAAGTCTATACTTAGTAATGTATTATAATAAAATATCAGAGGAAAAACAAGTACAAAATAAATATATAAAGTATCATGTGATCACTTGTCGCGATATATTTATTTGCTATTGCGTGGATGTGCGTGACCTCAAATGACCCGCGAAACTCGAAACAGCTAGTAGATGATATTTACGAATACAGTAGAACGCCGATTATCCGAATCGGTCCTAAGCGTAGTACAAAAAATTAAAACCAAGTTATTTTAGTTTTGTGCTGTTGTAACAGGTCGGAACTCGGTCGAGTCCAGATATAATTCAACTGTCATGGTTGTAGAACTGTGTTTGTTAAACTTAATAAAGTTTATTCTATGTGTGACAGTTCGTTTTTCCTTATTACCAGTCTATGTCCGATTATCCGAATCGACCCCGGTCCCAATTAATTCGGATAATCGGCGTTCTACTGTATACTTATTTCAACATTTTTAAGAAAAGTTGGCTGATGTGAAGGCTTTTAAGAAAAGGCTTAATTAAAAAAATAGTTTAAAAGGAGAAAATGTGAAGTCAATTGTTATCCTAGAAATCGCTACAGAAAAACGGATATCTCATTACGTGATTCGGTCCTAGGATAGTGTCTATTACAACGAGACAGTTTCTTAAAAAACGCGGCATTAGACGCGGCCCACAGCCATAGTTACTTGTTAGGAAGCCCATAGGAACCTTTACTACAAAGATATATACCGTTGATAGCGCAATTGCGATTTTGATACTTTAAGTTATTCTGATATTAAATAAATTATAGATTTCAAATGTTATTTTCTGTTTTTTTGTGATCTATTGTAATAATAATTTTATTAGGCGGAAGACACTTTTTTTAATAATGCTAATTATTTCGGTAACACGTATAAAGGTATTATACATGTAACCGAATATACCTTATCTGATCCTTACTGACTACGAACGCACAGCACAATGATATAAATACACAGAGATTTAAAATATTCGTGCGCACATATTTTTTTAACGATTCGGAATATCGTTATAGGAAGCGAATTAGACTCATAACCATTTAAAATTATATTGTCTTGATGGTATGTCTTTGTGCAAGCCCTTCTGGGTAGGTACCACCCACTCGTCATATATTTTACCACCAGGTTAATGGTGAGTGGGCCAGTGTAACTACAGGCACAAGGGACATAACATCATAGTGCCCAAGGTTGGACGCGAAATGGCGATATAAAAAAATAGTTAATATTTCTTACAGCGTCATTGTCTATGGGCGGTGATAACCACTTACCATCATGTGGTCCATTTGCTTCCTATATCATAAAAAAGCAACAAGACAAATAAACCTGTAGTATATATGTCGTTTTGAGTAAGACAATTTTTCATTGTATTATTTATAACAAAAATATCTTCTTGTCTGTCTGTGTGTCTTGTCTTGAATATCATTATAGCAATATGGCAGCAATCACGTTTTTATTAAATAGTTCCGTTGTCCGAAACTTATCATCAGATGTTTACGAAATTTAAATGGGACCATTTCGAAACCGCTTAACAAAAACATTTTCAAATATATTTGACCGTACATAGAAGAATTAAAAATCCTAATCCTTTTATCGGTCAAATATTTCATTTTATTCTTCATTGGTAAAATAATTACGAATTTTATTTGAGTTGCCCTTTTGTACTTTCTAAACCATGAATTTGAAGTATAATTTATCCAAATACGAACACTAGAAGTACGAGTGTGAATACGTAACGTTATTGCTACGTAACTTACCCACTACCGGTTTGAGAATCTGTGGATTTAAACACTTACATACATTTTGACTCGTATCGATTTCCAATATCGTTACGTATATAAGATGTCTACGTTTCGTCACGTAATATGTTAATTTCTTGGTTTGATATTTTTTGATTAACCATTTTTCCTCCTGTTCGATAAATGAATTTTACAAAAACCTTTCAGCAGGGATATTGTAGGAAGAGATACGCCACATCGAGACATGTATCCTATGAATTTGTAACTCGAAACTCTAATCAATTAACTATCCTATGAGATTTGCTAACAGCTCATAAATATATATTAGTTATAATACAATAATATTCCAACATTTATATCCTTTGATTTTACTTTCAACGTTAAATAAAAACGCCATCTTTTTCCCGAATACATTATTCGAAATCTCGACCAATGTCCTTGATCCTGTAATTGGAATTTATAATTGAACGCCATTGTATATTTATTCGAATTTTAAATTAAATAAATTTTAAAAATAAATTTTTAAAAACAAAAAAAAAAGCAAAGCAAACGTGATTTTCGCACGGCTCAAAATAATATATATTAATTTTTCCTCGTGTAATAAAAACTTGGTTAAATTAACTAATTACTATATTATATAACAGAAAAAAATAAATACTAATTCGAAACTTGTTTTTTGAGGTACCAATTATTTTGTTTTTTTTTTTATTTCAGTTCTGTATGCACGCTGGCTATAATAAAGAATATCAACGAAAAAAAATATTTATAAATCTCAATAGCGCAATGATTTACGGCCCGCGTAGCGATGTAAAATGTCGCAAGCTCAATCCGGTCCCCATGGGCCATGCTGTCCCTACTACAAACCTTAATCTTAAAGGGTTAAAAATGAATATTAGTAATTTCTTAAAATGGGCCTTACAATTCTTTAGGGGTGAAAAGGTTACTACTCTTTTTAAAAAAAAAATAATAATACGTCCCGTCCCTCTTGAATGCAACAGTAACCTTTGGAATTAGGATGTTATGTCCCTTGTAGTAACACTGGCTCACTCACCCTTCCAACTGGAACACGACATTAATATTTGTATCACAGTTGGGCAGTAGAACGAACATGTGATGAGTGTTTGTCTAGTGGCCATACCTAAGGCCACAAGAACCGAGGTTCTGGAATCAACCCTCAAGTCGGGCTGATATAAAGTTTGGTATTGGTTTTACTGATGAATATTTCTCACTAACAGCCCAGTGTCTGGAATAAGGAAGTACAGTCCTGTGACTCGGAAAGCACAAAAAACCGATCCTGCACCTAAACTTTCCGTCGGATTTGCCGCTCATCTTTGCCGATTGCGGAGTGCATGTATATGTTCTGCATAGCAGGTTTATCTCCTTTGAAATCAGCCGCCATGACCAAAATTATTCAGGAAGACGCCATCATCAATATGAGGCGCCAATAGAACGGGATAAACACATTAATTTGCAAACATTTATGAACCTGTTGATATAAACAATTTCATCAAGGTCGCCATAACATGGCTGTACTATTTGAACTAATTTAAAAGTCAAGTTCCAAGGATGGTGAGCTTGTTGAATGTATTTGAATAATTACTCTTAAGGTTACTTTGTCAACTCAACTCTTTTTTTTTAATATTGGACAACATCACATACATTACTCTGATCCCAATGTAAGTAGCTAAAGCACTTGTGTTATGGAAAATCAGAAGTAACGACGGTACCACAAACACCCAGACCCAAGACAATATAGAAAACTTTTTCTACATCGGCTCGGCCGGGAATCGAACCCGGGATATCGGAGTGGCGTACCCATGTAAACCGGTGTACACACTACTCGATCACGTAGGTCGTCAAAATCTCCTGTTATAATAAGGTAACTTTTTTTTTGGATGTAGGAGGTTATCTTAAGTAATGATTCAATTTCGAAAGTTCAATAATTTCCCTGTTAGAAAGGTACATTATACTTGCGTGTTTTAGGATATAATATATTTATATTATAATTTTCTTTTCATTGCACCCGTGCGAAGCCGGGGCGACTCGCTAGTTTTGTTATATAATAATCGTTGCCATTGTAACTGATTATACGAATTTAAGAAGAGCAATGTAATCGTGTAATTCTGTACTGTTGTATAAAGATAGTTTTTTTTTAATTGAGCACAGTATTCAATAGGGCTTTGTGCGATCTCTGAGCGAAGCATTACTTTACATGGTATTTATATACCAGTTCAAACTTAAACTCAAATTCCTTTATTCAATATAGAAGCATTATGCTAATTATCGATTGTCAAATTAAACACTAACACCGAGAAGAACCGGCGAAAGAAACTCAGCGGGTCTTTTTTTTATATTCAATAGGAAAGGAACAGGATGCGATCGTTTAATTTCCAAAGTGTGGCATCAATCATAAACTCATTTATTGTATAATTATTCGCACACAAGGGTTCTTTAACATTTTTTTTTTTTTAATTTGACAACAGATGCATTTTGAACGCTTTCTGAACGCACCCATAAACGTCAAACATGGCCGCCCGTTGAACTGTCATGTCATTGAATTTCATGGATTTCATATCGAAATATCTCTATTATACGAATATTATGGGTATACGTTGTCGACTAAAGAATCATTATTTTTTTAACGACCTATAATTATGGATAGGTTTCGATCGGGTCTATCGGTCTGCACGAAATCTATCTACAATTATATATTAGATACACACAAACATTGTTACATTAGAACAAACGATAACTATAAAGGAAACAATTATTTTGCTTGGGAAGGTTTTCCCATTTGGTCCCATTGGTAGACATATGACTCCACTCCACCTGAGTACACGGTAAGTGAAAGTGGAGTCCAGACGACTAGTACAGTCAGCTAGAATGACCAGCACTAGTCACCCTCACGATGCCGGCCCGCAAGATGCCTCTTCACGTCTCGTTTGAAGGCACCCAGATTATAAGAGGAAGGGAGCACGTGTGCAGGTAAAGAGTTCCATTTTTTGGCGGTGCGACAAAGAAAAGAATTGTCAAATATATTTTTTTTTAATTTAGGGGTGGATTTCTATGCCGGAGGAACCTACCATCCAAATTTTAAGTTTGTAGGTATTACAGTTTCTGAGATTTCGTAGTTAATCTGTGCGGCGTATATAGATTTATTTCATCCGAGTATTATTTTAACTTTACTCGTTCTGGCTGTTACTTTACTTTAAATATCGAATGTTCTAGATAGATATCAGTCCATCTTTAATCGTCGTATTGTTATTAGTAATTATTAAAAAAGTAATAACGTTAGTAAGTGGCCATTCATTTATTACGTAAGACGATTTAGGATGGGACGGGGGGTCGACCATGTATTATGTTTTCTTACAAGGGCGTGGGAAGTCTCGACAGTTCTTACGTAAGATAAAAAAAAAATGCGCAAAGTTAAAAACATTTGAAAAAGGTTCGATTGTCGAGGTTCGCTCGGTTGCGTATAAAACGATATTTCCATTTCCATGGCAACGGGCTAGCCAAAAAAAAATAAAGATTATTAGTACCTTTGAAATTACGTATATTCATTTTTTCCTTTAGATTCTTACGTAATATCGGCTTATTCTCATTTTTTCTTATATTAGTGAGGGACGGGGCCAAAAACAAGCTAAAATAGTCTTACGTAATAAACGAATGGCCCCAAAGGTGTGCTGTTTACAACAAAAGGACGAATTTCACTCACACGTGATTCTAGATAATTGTAGAATAAGGCCCTAATCGATGAACGAGACAAAGGTTTTTAAAGATTACGGCGCTTTCTTTAACGACTCTCAAGCCGTTATTCTGTTGTTTGTTGAATCAATGTCTAGTGCATGTATAATCCAACGGCAGAAGAAGTAAAAAAAACAAAACCTTAAACTAACAGTAAACTAATATTAATAATAATAAATATTAACTAACTAATATTTCATACAATTTGCTAATAGATCTGCTATATTTAATATTACGCTCTACAAACAGTTTTTCGATTCAAACATCTTATTTTTAAAAAATTACAACACTATTCTACTTAACAATTTATGTCCAGTTTAATTTTACTTTCATTTTTTTTATACTATAAATAGAAACTAAATTAAATTAAAAAAAAACTATGACATGAATTATGTAATAAGCATGACATCCAAAAGATTGATTTGTGTCATGATATAAGACGCTGGCACTATTAACTCTGAATCGTAAATAATAGACGGTAGACAAAAAAAAATCGCCAAGATATTAAGATTAGATCTCGTTCAAAGATGTCATGTCAATTCAAGGTTAAAATTGTTTATTTATTTTACTCCTCCAGCCATTGAAATGGACTTTACGTAGTTTTACTTTGTTCTACTATGAAATTCACCGGAAAAACCATCAAATCTATAAATGCTCGTCGATCAGGGCCCTTAGGATTATAATCTAATGTATTATTTTTATCTATACCTGATCACACTAGGAAAAGGTTCTATTTTAACGCTACTTGTTATCAGAAAGCTTCACACGTTAGGGTTAATTCTTTTTGTACATAGAACCATGTCTTACCAAGTGTTTCATATTTATGGCCGACGTATCGGAGTGTGATCCGAAAAATGGCCTCTGAGGATGCATCTTTCTGCTTTCTGTAAAATTTGTATAAAATACATTTCTTTCGAGGATAAAATATGGAGCTCATCCCACCACGCTGTTCCGATGCGTGTTGGTGGATACATAAGGGGCAGGTTTTCTTAAGATTTTTTCCTTCACCGCCGAGCACGTGTTTATAAAACACAAATTAATCAAATCTATTTTCAGTTATTTTGCTTGTCCGTGAATATATTATTGTCAATACTGTTTTTGTTTTTAGATATAAACAATCAATTTGCTCGAGACAAATAAAATTTTCACTTTTATAAAAACACTAACCAAACATTCCGGCTTCGCATGGGTACAACAGATGTATACATATAATGTTAATATCAAAATAAATATAATTAAGGGCTTACTGTGCACACTACCAAAGCTGACCTTTTTTATATTTATATAGTTACGACTGGCAAATGTGCCACCTGAAGGTAAGTGGTCACCACCGCCCATAGATATTGGCGCTGTTATAAATATTAACAATTCCTTACATCGCCAATACGCTACCAACCTTGGAAATTAAGATTAAAAGAAGAAGAAGAAGAAGAAGTTACGTCCCTAGTGCTTGTAATTTCACTGACACACTTACGATAATAAGTATTGCTGTTTGGCGGTAGAATCAAGGCCGGATCAACCATACGGCTATTTGGGCTACAGCCCAGGGCCCCGTGGATTCAAGGGGGCCCCAGCTAAGTCAAGACAAAATCAGAAATAGACGATAATGCGAAATAATCCATAATTTTATTAAATTAAACAGATCGTATGGTCTGCAGCCCTACGAGTCCTGCAATTAATCAAACCCATTCAATTAATATAATTCAAGTCTACGTTCAGATATGTCTGAGGTGGGCCCCTAAGTAGTGTTAGCCCAGGGCCCCCTAAACTTGCGGTCCGGCCCTGGGTAGAATATACGAAGTGCCGGTTGTACCTACCCAGATGAACTTGCACAAACTCTACTAACAAGAAACAATAGTAATCTTCAACGAACTTTATATTTTAGCTAATATAC
This sequence comes from Vanessa tameamea, assembly GCF_037043105.1. NCBI lineage: Eukaryota > Metazoa > Arthropoda > Insecta > Lepidoptera > Nymphalidae > Vanessa > Vanessa tameamea. The sequence continues at coordinate 3,492,254 of NC_087338.1, forward strand.
GTCCTCATAAATCACTCCGTACATTGGTGACACCACACGTAGTTTTTGAGTTTATATTATTCAGACAAACAGACACGATATGCTCCATATAGTAATTCACATACTTGCCCATGAATGGTGTTCGGAATTCCAATGTTAATTCAGTGCATATCAGTTATATTTGAGTCCACGTGTCTGAGTAGTGATCTGCTCACGTCAGGGGCAAGGACAGATCTCTGGCAAATTGCCTGGACTATCATGATGATCGCCGATGTTGGGAAATTCTGGCATTGTCATTTAATATAGCACCTACACGCGGTTTTGTTTCTTATTTGACGAGACAAGGAATAATACTGTTTTAAAAATAAATTGCAATTTTATTTGGAGAGACTATTGTTGGTTTTTACTAATTTTAAAAGCCAAGATGGACGGGCTACACTGCCCATCGACGTTGACTGTGTAAGAAATATTAACTATTCCTCATATCACCAACACGCCATCAACTTTTGGAAACACAAACACAACTTTTGGAAACAAACCGGAACACAACACCAAGTCTTGCTTAAGCGGTAGAATATCTGATGGTCGTAAACCGTGTCTTATTATAAAGAGGACTATAAAATTATAAATCTAATAACATTAATGGATATTTCATTGGTATAAAACTAAATTATTCCTTAGTGAAATCGGCTATGAATTAATAATGTATCTCAAATTTTGGAAAAGAACATACGACTGAGTTACGCGCCGGTTCTTCTCGGTAGAATCTACATTCCGAACTGTTGGTAACTTTACTTAATATAATTCTGTAAAACGAGTCACAAGTGCTTGTGAAAGCCTTCTTGAATAAAGTATATTTTGATTATCAATATTATCTGGCAAGTCTGCGTTTGCGAAAGTGGTCCGGCCTAAATTATTCTGCAAAATTTTCCGTCATATTATTTATTTATATTGCTTTAGTTGTTTGATTCTAGTTCTGTTGCTTAACTTTAAAAGTCGATAGATTCAATCGATTTTCATGAAATGAGGACCTTGGGACTCTGTCGATAATAAATAATACAAATATTTGTAATTGTTATTACTAATTACATACAACTAAAGAAGTGTGAATAGTTATTTAATGATTTAACTATTTTTGGTTGGATATCTTTAAAAAAAATTGGCGAATATTTGTAATTAAAACCGCTGAGATGGCCGTCCTTGACTCATATCGGAGACTAGGGATCGTTTTAACATACGCATCTGCTTTCCTTTCCTGTAAGGATAAGCCCCTCACCCCACAACTTCAAAAATGCCAGTAGACTCTCTTAACCAACCATAAGAAAATCTTTGGATGGTACAAAAGTAAATTCACATAGAATCACATCTTATTGTTCAAATTCGAATTTGAAAACCAAGTTCTATACTTAACTTTTAAATGTTTGCTTCTGGTGTTAAAACGTATCTTATGTCACGCTTGCTTACTGAACTGCGAGCACCTTAAGCTATCTAACATCCAACAGACTCTGTTTGTTAACTCATCACGATTGAACCAGTGAACCGATCGTAATGAAACTTGACATATACTCGTCGGTAACCTTGGAATAGATCGATGCACACGAGAAACATTATTGCGTCAGTATTGCTGGAATCTGTCAGTTTTTTTTTTAAATGGTAAACGCAACAGCAAATAGGGCAAAGATGGTAGGCACCCACTCCTGCCCACAGATCCATACGTCAACTCCCTCGGGAACGGAACAGATTAAACCGGAACACAACTATACTAAGCACAGCTACCCTTAGTATTATTGGCGGTAGAATATATGATTAGTGGATGCTACCTACCCAGGCGGGCTTGCACAAAGTCCTATCACCAAGCAAATGCAAACATTTTAGTGATATTCTTTAGGCACTCGTTCGCATATCGAAATGTTGAATTCCAGTGATATTCTATTATGATGCCTATTTGCTAATATTAATGACGATAATCCTGTGTACGGTTTCGGTTAAGGTGGCCATTTTTAACAGAACTACGCCAACTACGCGGGACTTGTAGTGTACAATTATGTACCACTAATACAAGGGCATTAACTCTTCTCTATTCAGCGAATCCAACTCGAGCGGAAAGACTTCAGGCGCAAGACAAACGGCTGCACTTGCTGCTCAATTCATCATTGTCATCTCCAGACTCCTGGTTACTATTGAGAATTTATCAATAGAAAAACGTAACAGCTTTTTGTAGGTCCGGGTTTAAATCCACGACATTATGCTGTTCGAGTTTTCAATAACTTGTGTTCGAACTTCACTGTGAACAGTTTTGAAATCCACAAATCTCCGTTACAAAGTGCTCTTGTAGCTTTGCCAACGTTTTACATAAAACCATATGTATTATGATTATATATCTATGTCTCACCCGCATACACATAGGTATAAAATTATATAACAGGAAAAACTACAACAAAATAACAAAGATATATAGACAAAAATATACTTATAGCGGGCTTTCCACCCCAAAGCGGCCTGCCGGTCGAGGGTGAGGGTGACGAAAAGTTGAGAAAACGGCAGATTATTCCATAAGAATCTATCAGTAAGTAAGTAGTAAGCCGCTTTTTGTCCCAGTGATTGTGGGTCGAGCTTTACATACAAAATCGGTTAGTAGTCGGTCTCATTTTGAAGAGCTCCAGCCGTAGATGTGCAGAAATATAAAGAGGATTCTTAATTGAAATTAACTTAATTTATTATTACGTATTTAGCAAAATTATGAATTAATTTTAGTGAGCGGAAAAGTTGCAGGTTAGAGAGCGGTACTACGGCTATATAAGGAAAAAAAATAAAAACGAAAGCAAAATGAAAGTGAATTGCTATCGACAAACTCCAATATTAACTGAACTAATGTGTACTATTTGACATTAAAAATTTAAATAAGGTTACATCATTTTGGCGCAGAGTGTAGATGTGATGTACTTGAAGTTTACAATTAAATAAAATCAAAACCAAACCTGTCATAGGTCTCGAAATTCCGAAAAAACTTTTTAATGAACGTGAAGTTCCGCGGGCGACCTACAAGTTTGTATAAAGAGGCGGATTTCTGAATCGCGCTAAAGTTAGATATTAAAATTCAAATATACTTTATTCAAGTAGGCTTTTACAAAGACTTTTGAATCATCATTTTACAAGACTATATTAGAAGCTACCACCGGTTTGGAATGTAGATTCTACCGAGAAGAACCGGCAAGAAACTCAATAGGTACTTTTTTGCAACATTTAAAATACAAAAGTTATGTTAGTCAAATATGTATATAATATACCCTGCCCGGAAGTCATCAAGTATTAGCTCCACGCTTTTTCATCATCTATATAATCTTGTATTGAATAACAAGGTTTTTTTAATTCACGTATTTTTTACAACAAAAAAAGTATTATTTTAAATTAGTATTTTTTTTTTCGAACTCACAACTAGCTAACGTAATTAGTACATATTGACTTTACAGAGTGCTAAACAATGAAAAAATATTTTCATTGTAGGCAATATTAACTACCACGGCACACGTATATACCTGTCTCTTTCCAGCATAGTACAAAACAACAATAGAGGGAACGCGCCCTAAAAGAGGGGAATTTCCGTTAGTCATGTTAAGTAGAATTAATTCGGGGTGAAAATTAGAATCGCAAGCCGAGAAATATGAACGATAGCACAAAGTACAGTCGGGCTCAGAAAATGCTTAGATTAATACAATTGTTTTATAACATCTTTATTGTAAGTGGTCCGTATGGCCCGTGGACTTTGGGGGGATTTTTTTAAACATTCCTTATATTGTCAATGCGCTAACAACCTCGGGAACTAAGATGTTAATATTTTCCTTGTATAGTTATAGTATCTCACCAATCAAACTCTCTGTACACAACACCCCTCCCCACCTAACAAGCAGGGAAAGGGGCGAACGGAAACTAGTATTACTATATTGAAAAAGGTTAAACGGTAACCGTCTTAGAAGAACTGTGAAATGAACTGTTTTTGTTTTTTCTTTTTTAATTTGTTAATAAGTTAACAATGGACAGTTTTGTCGCAGTGCTGGATTGAACCCTCATCTCTTTTAGAGAAGGCTTTGAGTTTATTCCACAAGGATCAATTCTTGGACCTTTTCTATTCCTCATATACATAAATGACTTGCCCTTTCTTGTTGGGAACAAACATGATATAGTATTGTTTGCTGATGATACCTCTTTGGTTTTTAAAATTAATAGGAAACAGATACAGTATGACGATGTAAACAATGCTATGTCTGATAAAGTACACTGGTTTAGCGTAAATAATCTTAGGCTGAATAATAAAAAAACTAAAATTGTAAAATTTAGCACACCAAATATGCAAAATGTAAAACCCACGTAAATGAAATGGCAACTTCTTTTGAACCCACTTACTTTGGTTAAAATTCATGTTTTTTAATCACTAAGCTATCTCGTTAAACACATTCACGCAACCTATTCTATTAAAGTTTTACGCACACTTTTGGTATAAGTTACAAATAACAAAACGAATCAAGCCCTTAAAAGGAATTTCCATGAGTCATGTTAAGTAGAATTAATTAGGGGGTGAAAATTGGAACGAACGCCAAGGCATAACAACAACACTAATAATGTACAGTCGGCTTTAATAAAGTCACCATTTTTTTATGGCATTGGTGGGTAGACTGGCAAATGGGTCGCCTGATGCTAAGTGGCTTTTTTTTCGCTGAATAAACCCATTATGCCTTTCTCCCACATGTGGGGGTATATGGGGCTCGCCGGAGATGAGGGCGCCGGAATACCCACTAAAAAACCAGCGGTACCCACTCCGTCTTTATGGGGGGCATCACGGGATCGCTTACAAAGACGCTGATGGTAAGTGGCTACCACTTCCAGTAGATATTAGCACAGTATTCAATTCGAATTGTATTTTAAAATTTCGATTTGATTCACTTAGTGAATACCGTATAAAATATTGTTGGTAGCTTTTGAGTTTCTCGCGTACAGACTGATGGAAGGACTTTATTTTAATATATTATCTAGTGAGCTGATCTGGAACAGAACAAATTTGACATTTAACGTAAGTGTGCTCTCAATACTAAAGACGCTATGACAGGTACAAGAAATCGCGTGTGTTCTTATAGAAAATGGTTTACATATATGTTAACACTAGTGGTCGTCCGCGGCTTCGCTCGAGTTTTAGGGGTTGGTTGTCATGTGTTAGGCAAAAAAGTAGCCTATGTCCTTCCTTGGAGTTCTAGTTTTTGCTTCATTTCAACTTTCGTCAAATTCGGTTCATTGGTTTGGCAGTGAAAGAGCGACAGACAGACAGGCAGACAGAGTTGCTTTCACTGATGAGATATAAAATATATTAATATATATATATATATATAAGTCATTATATAAAAACTATGTATAGCTTTAAAGTGATCACTACTCATTTTTAATACTTAAAAAAGTTCGATAAAGGCATGAGGCAACAGATTTCACTAAACGTATCGGTTTGAGACTACCACCATTTGACGAGGAATCATCCTTAGTTGGGTACAAAATATTAATTTTTGAATTCCATTGATTCATCCCTCTACCACCATTACGGAACGCCACCTGGAACGAAGGATCGGCACATTTGGTACGAAGCAAGCTTGAAACCCAAAAAAAGGATCTTATGCCTAGCAAATGTCGATCATTCACTTAAAAGCGAGGAAAACCGCGAGGCAACTGGTTATAAATATTTTTAGTTAGATGATCATAACAAATAATTAATTTTAAACAAAGTATTTCACACGACATCAGTAATTTAATCAAAGACAGATATATATCTGGACATAAACAGTTTTTTTTAATCTTATATGTAAATATTATTATTTACTTAACCTTGCCGATGACTAATATCAACTTTTAAACTCCAAAGGTTTCGCGGAAGTGTTAAAGGGCTTCCGATCTTTGAATGACTAATGATACGGTTCATATAAAAGCTTGACTTAAACCAAATGTTTTTAAAGATATTCTGATTACGTCTGTACGTTTGTTTAAGTATAAGTTTTTTGTTTATGAACCGATTTGTAATAAAGCGTTATAATCAGTATAATTGTCTCAAGTCTGTCTAATGTTTATTTTATACTATATGAAAGACCGGCATTGCTCGGGTAAAATAAATGAACCTGAACGAATACGGTTTATTGTTTACTTTTCATATAACATGTAAACTTGTCATGAACATTATGTATCATTTTTTGTGGATAAGTTTCCTACGTATCTACTACGGTAGATGGTACGCCACTGCACAAAATTATTATTTGGAACACACTTTCTGAACGCAACCGTAAACGTCAAACATGGCCGCCCATTGAACTGTCGTGTCATTGAATTTCATGGATTTATTATAGAAATATCTCGATTGTACGAATTTTGCGGATATGTTTTTTTTTTTAATTAATACTATCAATGCACCAAATTAATTAAGGTATTAGTAATATTCCTATTGGGTAAATAGGAATATTAGTACTTTTAAGTTTATCACTTGTGTCAGGAGTGGGGACGACGATAGCCCAAGGGGTCAGGATCGATCCTGCGACTTTTTACATCGCAAGGCGGCCCGTTTACCTTTCTGCTATAGCGTCAATATATTGTCGACTAAAAAATTATTATTTTTTAACGATCTATAATTGTGGATAGGTTTTGATCGGGTCTATCGTAGACCTGAACGAAATTTACGAAGTTAATAATTATTAATGCTGAAGATGTATCGGAAGTACGACGTGTATGGTGTGGATAACTTTTATTCTATGTAATAAAATAAAATCACTTACGTCACAAACATTGGTGAAAGAAATACGTTAACTGAAATCAATGATATTTGTCTACGCCGAGGGTCAATTCTACTAATAAATTGTCACTTTATCGGAATCGAATCGAAACGTAACCGGTTCGGTCGAAGATGGATCGGAATATAATTCGTATCGTAACAAGCAAGCGTTAAATATTTCTGTACCCTGAGAACCTAGGATTTGAATTCCCCTACCGCCGGGTAACGGTAGTATGCGCAAGCGATCCCGTGACGTCCTTCGAAAAGAATTTTGAGCTCCACCATACCACCCACATTGAGGGGAAACGCGTAAAGGCGTATTTCCAGCGAAAAAAAAAACGTTAAAAGTTAGTAGAATTACTCCCTGCTTATGTAACAATGCGACTTCACAAAGAATATAGTTATGAGTATACTGACAGCAACAGTTTCGTTTTGTAAGATTGCTGTGTACATATTGAGATGATGTGGTTTATCAAGAAACTGACTGCAAAGGTTGAGCTGCTTAATTTAATTATACTTCGTAGGTTATAATCTATATTTATAACTTAAATAACTACTAGACCGATATACACAAAACTTATAACAAAAGATGTAGCACATTTCGGAGAAATTTCTAGTATGTACTATTACTATACTAACAAGCAAGATACACAGGGGCTCAATTTATTGATAAAAAACAGAAATGCACTTAGCAATAAAATATTAAGTAGGTATATTTTTTTGATATTTTTTTAAGTATGTCATAAATGAGAAACATATAAAAAAATATATATATATTCGAACCTTTAAAAAAAAAATTTCGTCCTATGTGGTGGTACATTTTTCTTCAAATTTATGCGGGAAGTATCCCAAACCAAATTAAGAGTTCAATCAAATCCAAGTTGGTTCATAAATAATAGTCCTGTGTTAACATACATAAATAATACAAACTAAAAAAATCGGACATATGCACCTAAAATGTATTTCCCTTGGCTTTACCGATTTAATTCAACTTTTTCCAAGTCAGCCTTACATCCCTCGTAACGATTTGAAAAACGATTGACGTATTTTAAGAGGCAAACAATTATGAACAGTTAAACAATTTAATATTTACTACGGTTTTAAAAGAGTCTAATTAAACCTAATCCACTGCATTGCACCAAATGCTATAATTAGGTAAACTTCTCGAAATATGTATATGTCGGACACCAAAGTAGACGCTAATGTCTGATCAACAACATTAACGGCCTGTAAATTTCCCACTGTTGGGCTAAGGCTTTCTGGGTCCTATCACCTAAGGGTCACCAATTATTAATTTAGGATAAAAGTTTATTTGAACGTTCATCATTTTTGAAATTCCAAATGTGGAATATGGAACGCCTGAAAATGGACGCCTTGTAACTGCCAACACTATCTCTTACTATATGTGTTCGTAACCATCCGAATAAAAAAAAAAAAACCTGGCACTTGACCGTTTAAATTTGGTTCATACGCAACGCAACCAAAAAACTCGAATACTTAAAAAACATCGGTGGATTCCTGCAAATGTCTTGAGTACTCGGCTAATAAACGATAATTAAAAATTAGTTATACAAGGTATTGACCGCAGTGGACAAGGACAAACAAATCGATTATTCATTTTAGTATCACTTGTACATGATACTTGATAGTCATTAATGAATTATTAATAACAAAAAGTATAAAATTTAATGAATACTAAAGTTATATGATACTAATTTTCGCCCGCGGCTACGTCATCTTATGGAAGGGTGTTGAGTGTCGTAGTTTTTAGGAAAAACCCCTTTGTTCTTCTTTGGGGGTCAAGGTTGTTACATACCAAATCTCATCAAAATAGGTTCAGTGGTTTAGCCCTTAAAACTAGACAGATAGACAGACCGTATCCCCCCCCCCCCTAAAAATATCGCATAAAGAATTATGCCATTTCTTTCACGTAATCATCGCTAAAGTAAAATTCCTTTATCGCACTAAAATATGTGAATTATGAAAGAAATTTAGACCCTTGGGTGGGAACCAGTCATCACAAATTCTACCACCGAAATATTAAGTATACTTATGTTCCGGTTAGTAGTGAGGGGAGCATTACACGAGGCAGGAAAAGAAAATCAAACAATACGTATCAAATTCGTATATACCTAAATATGCTGTTCGTTTTGTTGAATTACTGCCGATTGTATTTCATTTGCCGCACGTGTTTCATTTATGACGTCGTAAGTGCTGACAAATTGCCCACACGACCAACCTGACCCGTGCCTTGTTTCATAAGTGCCATCAGAACGTTTATATATGATGACGGTGGTTCTGCTATGACCTAAAAGGCAATATTTTTTATTATTTAGTGTTAATAATTTATTAAAAATCTTTATTATATTTGGATTAAAATTTTAGAGACCCAGTCCAGTGGTTAAACCACGACAGATGAACGTAAGAACGTCATAAGCGCCTGAATGATGATTTTGGAAAATTTACTGTAAATTTTTTAATATTAATTCTCATTTCCTAAAAGTATCATCTTGGCCTTTTAGCGCCTTTTTGTTCTTTCATCTGCCGACACTGAATTTTCACAACCTTAATTTGTATGAAACAAAACAAATTTAAAATACGTCCCCATAGGATGCAATAAAACGAGGTGTTCAATGCTTTAAAATGGTTTAGCATTATTATTCCAAGGTCCGATTGCTTTAACTGCAAAATAAGGGAAATAATTTCGAAAAAGAGACGAATATTGGCGCCACTCGTTCGTTACCTAATTTCCGCTCGGTTCCCGCCCTTAGCGTAATTTCCATATTATGAGGGGTCAAACTGTTAATTGTCCACGCACGTCCCACAAGAGCCCATTCCCGTAATCGAGGAACCAGAACCAAACCATTCGCTTACATCCCTGCTAACTCGAGAATGTTCCGTGAGGGCATAATTGTCGATGGTTACAAGTGGCCTTTTTATTAGACTATTAAGAGAACCGTGACAGAGCAGCCCACAGAACTTCTAAGACAAGAAATATCCTAAAACTAGTTTACCTCCTATGGTTTAATTATTATATAGGTTAATTTGGAATGTCGTTAAGGATGCATATATTGAATAAAGCAGAACCCAATGTACCTCCTTGCGGAACACCTATATTACATGTAATAGTTTTCTTTTCAAAAATCTTGCCAAAATTATATGTTTATTAGAAGTATCCTGGAATCTGATCATATTACCGGTCCCAATCAAAACCACCCAATAGAAAACACGCGAAAAAACATCAATGTCGATCCAACCGTTAAGTGACATACAAACGTATATATATATATATAAAGATATGCATACACTAGGCACTGTATTCCAACCACACCAAACATACGTATTGTCTATAACGTATCTCAATTAATGGACTATTTAACAGGAAAACATTTCTTCAAATGAATTTAGTAGATTGGCGCGTTCAAACAGACACCTTTTTAAACTTTATAATATTAACACTGTTAGCATATACACATATTATTTACGACCTCACGTAGGAAATTAACATAATAAAATGTAAAATTAATTATAACCATTACTTTGAAAGATGTTTACAAAACATTTTCCTCATACAAATGTCACACAATGTACCACGTTCGTCTTGTAACTAATTATAAATCCTAAGTTCAGCCAAGAAAACAGTAACTAAAGTTCTCTATCGAGAAATTCTAAGAAGCAGACCAGAGCTTAGTAATTTGGCAGTATCACCAATTGACGAAACTATGCCAGCGAAAATAATGCATCTATGTTTGCACAGAAAATATGTCCAGGAAAGATTTTCTCTGAGATTAGCAATCGTACTCCAAACTCGATCGAGAGGAGATTGCCGCACGACGTTGGCGGAAATAAACTGTTCTCTCTTGGAATCTTTGAAAGCCATCAAGCTAAGAATTGAATAGAATTGAATTTATGTGATTGTGCGTCAAAGAATTGCGTCGTCGGGTTGTTTGATTGGGTTAATGATGGTTTGACGTAACACAGGACTAGTAACAAAGAGAAAATCTATACATATGTGAAGATGTGCACACACATCACGTGCTGGGAACATGTTTGTGTTCCATATTTTTTGAAAGAAATTAATTCATTATACAGAAAAACTTCAAGTAACCAGTATATGTATGAATAGTAATTAATTAATTCATAATTGATCTAACCACACACATCTACAGCCTGTAAATTTCCCACTGCTGGGCTAAGGCCTCCTCTCCCTTTGAGGAGAAGTTTAAGAATTCACATGTGGCAGAATTTTGTTGAAATTAGACACATGCCGGTTTCCACACGATGTCTTTCTTCACCGCAGAACACGAGATGAATTATAAACACAAATTAAGCACATGAAAATTCAGTGGTGCTTGCCTGGGTTTGAACCCTTAAACAACGTTTAAGTATCTAACCGCTTATCTAGAATAACAATAATTACATACTATACATAAATATAAATAATGACCAGTATAAATGGCATTTAATTTTTAAAGAACTGCTCAAAAAAGGAGACCAACAATTTCTGGGTACAAGTATGTGTTTATTCTACCATAACTTTAAAAAGCTTAAACAGACACTTTAGATATTTTTTCTATTTTTTCTTTAAGTGTCAAGTATTTTTGTTTTTTTTTAAATATATAATTTATATAGCCTGCATAATTTTCAAATTAATAGGAACACCACACTCGAACCACTATAATAAGCTTACAGGTGGTACTGAGCTACCCACGGGTATAATATATTTGAAACCGTTTCAAATATTGCGCGATAATTCATACAATACACCCTGCGTATATCATTCTTTGATTATCTCATAGTATTTCTAAAACAACTGGTTTTAATTGGAATGTGCTAAGAGGAATATTTATTTATTTATTTTACTGTATGTTACGTATGTGTTAATGTATATATATGTACCTCAAAGAGTAATGTAACTTACTAAATGTTTTGAATCTATGAACTAAATGAATATTAACGTTCCATATTATAGTTTTTGCGTAGAATCGAAACAAAAATAACCAAACCAAACTGTTATTACAATAAAACAGATAGGCGAGTGACAAATGGGCCATCTGATGGTGAGTGATCACCATCGCCATAGAAATTGGTACCGTGAGAACTTTCAATTATTCCACATCGCCAATGCGCCAAAACTAAGATATTACGTCCCATATGCTTGTAGTTACACTGGCTCACTCACCCATCAAACCGGAACACAACAAAACTAAGCATTGATGTTTAGCAGTAGGAAGTAGAGGTAGGTAACCTACCCAGAGAGCCTAGCACAAAGCCCTACGTTACTATGGTATGATGTTCATAATAAAATAATATTATGATTGCTTATGAGATCATCATCCTCCTGCCCTTATCCCAATTTACTTGGGGTCGGCGCAGCATGTCTTCTTCTTCCATACTTCCCTATCTGACGTCATCTCACAAGTAACATTATTTCCAGCCATATCATCTCTCACACCATCCATCCATCTTTTCATTGGTCGTCCCCTTCCTCTATATCCACCCACGTCCATGCTCAAGACTCCTGTATCTCCACCGTCAGGGCGTCTACAATGTGCAGGAAGAGGTAAGGACTTAGAGCCGACTCTTGGTGTAAGCCTACAGTCACACTGAACTGGTCGGTGTTGCCAGCAGATGATGAATGTAGGTACAGGTTCTCCTGTACATAGCACGGACCAACTCCACATACTTTCCAGCCACACACTTTCTCTTTCATAGCCCACCATAACACTTTACGGGGCAAGCAATCATTGCTTATGAAAAGTTAAACTAAATGTTTAATTAAAATCAATTTTGTAAAATCGTACACAAATAGAAGACGTCATATGCGCTCGCGCAGAAGTGGCCGCCAATAATACCATAAGATCACTTCCTCTACATAAAATGCAAGTATTTTTGTGTCTGGCATATTGCCAACGGTATTTCTAGAACGTCTGGAGTTTAGGAAACGTATATTTGGATATGAGTATTATATCCTGGATTTTTTTTATTCTCTGTTTGTAAGCAAAGGGTAAAACCAAACCCTAATACTGTAACTGCTGTCCGTCCGTCCGTCCGTCCGTCTGTCACCAGGCTGTATCTCAAGAACCGTTATAGTTAGACACTTGTAATTTTCACAGATGATGTATTTCTGTTGCCGCTATAATAACAAATACTAAAGAACAGAATAAAATTAATATTTAAGGGGGCTCCCATACAACAGACTCGATACTTCGTGCTCGAGTGTCATATTGAATGTTGTTATGGGGTAATGCAGCAGATATTGAAATAGTATTTATTCTGCAGAAAAGAGCTATCCGAACTATTTACAATATTAGCTCTAGGACAATATTACGCGAAAAATTTAAAGAAATAGGTGTATTAACGGCTGCTTCACAATATATTTATGATAATATAATGTTTATACAGAAGAATATACAAAAGTATTCCATAAAAGCTGATATACATACTATTAATACAAGAAATAAGAATAAACTTGTAACCCCTACTTTCCGTTTGCATACGGTACAGAGAACGTTTTTGGGCAATGGTATACGCATATATTATAAGATACCGGGAAATGTAACCAATTTAGCATTTACGAAATTTAAAAAGTTTATTAAGATTAAATTAATAAGTCTTATTATTCATTAAAACAGTACTTTTTAGAAAAAAACGCTTGGATTTAGTTCCACCACAGGAATAATTAGTTTATTGTAAAAAAACAGCATTGTAAATCTGTTTATTTGAAAAGAGCAACTATGCGAGTTTCTTGCCGTTTCTTCTCGCTGGAGGCTGCTTTCCGAAACGGTGGAAGTATTTTAAAATCGACGATTCAAAAACGCTTCATTGTGAAGTTTACTTGAATAAAATGGATTTGATTTGATTTGAATCCTACTCGTTTTTATTTAATCTTAACTCTTTTTTAGGATTTGCTTTGTAGTATATATAGGGATTAACTATCCTGAGGATTTTTTGTGAACGTCATATTCCAAGGTAATCTTTACGTATTTTTACGCCTTAGCCTATTTCAATGGAAGTAGGCAAATAGATAAACAAACCTTAGATTTACGTATTTTTATTGTATTGCGTATTATTTACGAATTTTCTAACAAATCAGCTATATTGTGAACTACTAAGAGTTTTAACACTGTTGCACTTAACCACTTATTTCCACTTTAATTCTACTTCCAAAACTCCGATGACAGTTTTGCCGCCATTCGGAACGCTATTCCAAATCCATAGTGAATATCATAGATTAATCAAGCTCTCGACCAATGATATCGCGTCAATTTGCTGTAAAATATTGTTTATTTGGCTTTTTTCCTGTTATAGTTGGTATTATGTTATGGTAGACATAGAGTATAGTACATAACTCTCACGCGTCTTAATTCACGGTTTTATTAAAAACCACTTAAAGTTGTTTTGATAGAAACAATACGAGGTCAAACACCAAAGCCTCAAAGACAAACTAAATTATCACTATATCAATTAAGATTTTAACAACGAAATTGTTTTTTGTACGTATATATTATAAAGTGACTATGTCTGTCTGTTTTTTGATGATATAGGTAGGCGGCGGAATGGGCCACCTGATGCTGTAACTGGACAAGGAAGATGTAAGAAATATTACAAATTCCTTACATGGCCCATACGCCAACAACTTTGAAAACTAAGATGTTATGTCCCTTGTGCCTGTAGTTACTCTGTACCTACCTACCCAGGCGGACTTGAAGAAACCTACCACCAAATATGTCTGTTACGATGCTTAAATTCCCCTTGAAATCCCACTGACCCTAACACATGGACGAAGACGCGAAAAAAAGATTGGTTTAAAATAATTTTAATCAAAAATACCTTTTACATACAGCTTAACGATAGCACTGACCGATGCAACAGGTCAGGTAATGAGTTCCTTGCCGATTCTTCTTGATGTTTGAATTATATGCGATATTTTAATATTTTTAATTTTCATTTGTCTTGCAATATGAAATTAAATATTTCTTATATCCAAACAGAGAATTTCTCGATAGAAAGTTATTCAATAATTAATGAGGGTATCGATTCTTTTGTAATGATTGTCTCGTCTCTAGAACTCGGTCATTTATAAAGGGATTTGGGAAATTCCTTTTTTTGTTTCAGACGGTATACTTCCGGTTTGGTCCCATTCAAATTTGAAGAGGGTGAATTTTTTTTTTATGTTCTCGTATTGTATTTATGATTTATTTTCTTAGAGTATTATTTGAAGTCGGTTATTTTTTTATTAAAATTATATAATATGTTCGAATCTTTAAAATTTTGAATCCACCTCCTTGTCTGCTAACTAATGAGTTGGGAATTGGTAGGTAAAACAAATAAAAAATTAAATTAAAAAAACGTCAATAAAAGATTCATAACATACTTTATTCAAGTATACGTAAAGCTAGCACCGGTTAATAAAGAAAATTCTTCCGAGAAGAATCGGCAAGAAACTCATTAATTACATTTCCAACATTCGAAATACAAATTTATATTAATCAACATACAACAGCCTGTAAATTTCCCACAGCTGGGCTAAGGCATCCTCTCCCTTTGAGTAGAAGGTAATGAGCATATTCCACCATATTTGGTTGGTGGATAAACATGCGGCCGAATTTTGTTGAATATATTAATTGAATTCAATAAAATTTTTAGTCGCCAGGTATTAGGTATAAAAAAGTAGCCTGCGTCCTACCTTGAAGTTCAAACTTACTTCATGCATAGTCTCACCAAATTCGGTCCAGTGAAAGTTCGTGAAAGAGCAACAGACAGAAAGTCAACAAGTACCAGTCTCCATCACACACACATCACACAGTCATTTTTTTTGTTTTAAATTGCAATCAAGAATATTTTTTATTTTTCTGCACATCTACGATTGGAGCTCTTCAAAATAAGACCATAACCGATTTTGTTTATGTGCCCCATATTCACTGGGACAAAAATCGGCTTACGCTTTTAATATTCATTGATTTTCAAATGTTATTTAAGAGATATGTTCATATATCTCTTTAAAATATTGAAGTAGAATAACAAAAATAAAATGTTGTTTAAATTATATATGTTACTGTAAAAGCTCGAACTACGGTAAATCTTAAGATTTTCCAGTAAAACCTAAGATTTACCGGTCTTGAATGGTAAATGTCCATAAAATTTTGGGATTCGAACTTTTACCATCAACGCTTGATAAATCTTAGGATTTACATGTTAGGTTAGGTTAGATTGGAATGGTGAAAGTCCGAAAAAGTCGTCCCTTTATAATAAATACTTACATTTACCAACTCATGTCAAATCTTAAGATTTACCTTAGTTCGAGCTTTTACAGTAACATATATACAAGAAGTATGGTACGTAACATTTTTGTATGAATCATACAAAATCTGTTGTGGTCTGTCTGTTTATCCTTAAGCGCTCATTGTCCATCCTTATTACCATTAACCGCAATATTTCATCACTGGCTATCCTCTAACGAACAACAACCATATCGGCATTAGTTTAAATGGAGTAAAGATTCCCCATTCAACTCACATGGCAAATTGGTTTAATGTTGACTTAGGTCGACATTTTAATGCCCTGCGACAACATAGCTATTCGAATAAGCCGCTATTCGACTAAGTCGATTCCAATGGCAGGAGCAAGATAAATAACATTAACCTTGAATTGTTATGTCATAACTAAACGAATTTTATAATAATTTTTGGTGTTCATGGCTTCGGTATTAAACGTAAAACTAAGACACGTTCGGAATATAGATTCCATCGAGAATATCCGGCGAGAAAATCAGTAGTAACTTTCTTCCAAAATTTGAGATACAAGAATGGGGGTAGATAATTTTAACTTTGCGCATTTTTTGATCTTACGTAAGAACTATCGAGACTCCTTCCCCCCTTGTAAGAAAACATAGATATGGTCGATCCCCCCCCCTAAATTATTTTACGTAATAAATGAATGGCCCCATAGCTATTAATCGCATTGAACACGGACGTTTAAGGTTTGTTAATCTTCACTCCGCCTACCATCGCAATAAACATATCTCAGTGTGTACAGCAATATTATTATAATGCGCAATATTTTTGATAAATTTGATAGGAATAATAATAATTATCATTGTATAAACATATGAAAAATAATTACTAATTGATAAAATGTTAAACTAATAGTAATATATTAAATAATTATAATTTATATATGATATTATATTCATATTAGCCGAGATGGCCCAGTGGTTAGAACGCGTGCATCTTAACTGATGATTTCGAGTTCAAACCCAGGCAAGCACCACTGAATTTTCATGTGCTTAACTTGTGTATATAATTCATCTCGTGCTCGGCGGTGAAGGAAAACATCGTGAGGAAACCTGCATGTGTCTAATTTCACCGAAATTCTGCCACATGTGTATTCCACCAACCCGCATTGGAGCAGCTTGGTGGAATATGCTCCAAACCTTCTCCTCAAAGAGAGAAGAGGCCTTAGCCCAGCAGTGGGAAATTTACAGGCTGTTAATGTAATATTATCAAGCTGACAGACATTAAGGTTAACAGACTAAGTCACGAGTCGTTCGACTAGCAAATGGGCCACAGGATGAAATAGAGTCATCACCCCCCATAGGGTACTGCTGTTTGGCGGTAGAACATCTGATGAATGGGTGGTACCTACCCAGACGGGCTTGCACAAAGCCCTACCACCAATTAAATCAACCAACCAAGCAATCTTGCCACCATTCCACGCGGTCATGATTTATAGTTGCTATATTTTATTTCGATCTAGGACTTATAATATAAGTCCTAGATTTATATAGTTATTATGTATATTAACTATATAAATGCGGAAATTAGTTTGATTGTATGTTTGTTTGTTTGTTTCCCATTCAACAGATCATCATTGAATTATGCATAGACGTCAGAGCCATTGAAAACGTCAATCCTATATACATAACCTAAACCACCCCCCCCCCCTCCATTTACACGCGTAAACGACTATATAATATTATATGCTTATATTGTTTCAGAAGAACCTATTTTATAAACGGAAAATACCGGAATGATTGTTTTTGCTCAAAATGTCTTCATGACCGATTTCGGTCACGGACATTCGCATCGGAGATAGCCAACTACGTAGATAATGAAGTGCTCAAATGTGTGGGCAAACACAGGTGCCATCTCTATGCCCTCAATGACATAAGAAAATAGGATGACAATACGTCACGAATAGAGTTCATAGGCATGATTAACTCTTTAATTTTTCGAGCAAACATTGACAGTTTCCGATAAACGTTTTTTTTTTTTTTTATATAAAATAGATAGCAAGGGTATATAAGGTAGAGGATCTACTGATAAGTGGTCACCACCGCATCGGCACCGTCAGAAATTTTAACCATTCCTTACATCACCAATGCACCAGTTATCTTGGGAACTAAGATATTATGTCGATTGTACCCTAGTTACACTATATCACTCAACCTTTAAACCCGAACACAACATTAAGTATTGCTGTTTGGCGGTAGATTATAGATATATTTTGATATTAGTAACCCATAACTAACATAAAATAAAGCGGAAATTTTCAGCTTAAACAGTTAAGTGGAACAGGTTGCATACCTTTATACAAAGTTAAGTTCATTAAATATAAACTCTTTGCCAAAAAGAATTAAATTTAAAAAAAAAACTGTCAACAATAATTAATCTATATTTTTAAATCATTCTAATATTAAATAAATCATACTTACAGATTAATTAAATTCAAATAAAGAGCACGCAGTATTTACAAACAAATGAATCACTATTTCTCACTACTGTGTTTACGTTCCACTACATTAAAATCGGTTCAGTGCACGAATAATTCGAAATCGATTTTTCATATCACATTCGAATTACAAATTCAATTTTCAAATTACACGCAAATAACCTACTTTTTGAAATTAAGAACACTTTTTTATTTTTATTTAAATCGAATGAAAAATCCACACTAAAATTAAATCGATCTGTTTCAGTTTTAAATTAGAACACAATCAGATGTTTTCTGTTTACACACAAGGCGGACGTATTGTAGCGCGGTCCATGTCTTTCTCATTATACACATCGAAATGAGAGAGACGACGATATAATTGTTTCAAACATCACCTCTATTCATCCTTTTCTTATTTTATACAAAACATGTAACAAAACACTAAGTCTTTGTTAATTTAGCATTTGGCTTTGCATTTGCGTTCTATTTTGATTCGATTCCACGAATTCAAATTATTGTTTTTTTTTTTAAAGCGAAAACAAATCTATGTCAAAGGCATTTAGTATATGGAAATATAGTAAGTCCATTTCACACGCGAACAATACTAATAATGTTCCGAGCCAAAACTCCGCGTTCGAAATTTGGGAAACGCGATAGACAACCGCTCCTTGTGATAGCGGAGACCACACTGAATACATCTTTGTAAGTTTGTACGTCACACGTTCTTGGCAGCGATGTTGATCGCTTTTTAATTAATTCCTATTTGGTGCTGACATTGATAACTGAAGATTTATTCGATATGACACAAATTACTAGACTTCGATCTAGGTATTAAAACACTATTACAAAAAAAAGGGGAATACTTGAAAAAAATTAAATTATCACTTAGCACATGTGTATTATTTCTTTGATGTTTAAGACTTATTCAATATATTATTTAATATAATATAATTGATATTATTCTATTGTAACTGTAACGGAATATTTTTCACTTTTCACTTTTATTGTACTGAAACGCGCAAAGTCAATATCACTCTTCTTAAGTCATAAAAAAGTTGTTGTCACAAAAGGGCGCGTAAACATAACAATTGTTTTTTTGCACAGATAATAATTGTTCTTTTTTATTTAATCGATATGCGTCAAAAGCAATGTATTACTGGTAATACACTGATGATTGTCGGGTTGTCTAAATTTAAAATGCTCTCAAGGTAAAACTGTACGTAAGGTTACATTTGACAATAACTCATTGTTCCTGTTTTTGTAGCAATAAATATTAATGAGTATTTTTATTTATTTATTTATCGAGTTACATAAACCAAAAAAAAAATCAAATTTTACGTAAACATTTTCAAAAGTATTCTTAAGAATGTGTTTGAATTAAATAAATTTATATTTTATATTAAATTTAATATCTTAATCTCCATTTAATTTATTTTCGGTTTATTTAACGGTAATTTTTTTTTTTTTATTGTATCTTTTTAATCTTTAGTAACATTATAATGTTTATAGTTCAAACATTCCAGCTTAGATCAGCGCATGCGCACAATGAACTGACGCCGCTATTCCTAGCCCGGATAGTGCTGATACAGTTTCATAGATCATGTCATACCTGCTTAAATGATACTTTTTAAAAATCGTCATTTTTTTTTAATCTACGATACGATATACATTTTCAAACAAAGGCATTAAAAATTAAAAGTTTAATAAAAATAAAAAAGTCGTGTAGTGTCGGTTGGGGCGCAGGTGCTTTCGCTTGACATTATGTATATATCTATCATATACACAATAAAATAAATCGAATACGTTTGAGAATAATTTAATGACAATGGCTACATTGTTATTAAAATCCGTTGTAAATTAAAAAAAAAAATAACAAAAAACTATTTTAAATATTATCATATACAACCGTGTAATACAGAAAGAGATAAAGAGGGGGGAAAGATCGCTTGGGGGACATTTCTGCCATTGACTATACTGTAAGCAGCGTAAAAGAACATCGTCAAAATTTTTTTTTATCAGGTAATTTTATCGTGACAGTGATCTATTACACGGCACACCATAGACACACCTCAAAATGGCGGTTTAGTTTCGTCAATTAATTAACTAGCGTAAACATGTCGCATCTGTAATCGATCAAACAACGTAGACATTAAACACATATATACATTAAACACACACATATGTAACGCTATATAAAAGGCTGTTATTTTTAAGTTTATTTTTCGGTGTTGACCGGCGCTGTCTTTACGCTATAGGCATAAAGGTCTTGTACCCAGGGCATCAATACTACTAACAAATTGTCAATCGCAATCGAATCGAAAGATTATCGTTGCCGTTCAGTTTTGTAATTCTATTACACGATCCAGTTGCGATTTGGTCGAAGTGGAGTCGGTTTTTTTTTATTAAACAACATCACAGTAAAGTTGCCTGTGCATGTTGCAGTTTTTGTTTTAGTTACGTTAGGTACTTTGCTTATTTACTAAACGTGAGCAGATTTTCGCTGGAGTTGGAGCTCGTCGTCCTTCTTGAAAGACGTGGCCCACGAGTTGGGTCGTATCAAAATCGATACAATAAAGTAGAATTGGCCCTTGGTTACCATTAAAGTGAGTTTTATTTTGTTGGGCGGTAATATTTACTGTGCCAGGATGTTCACGGAGACAGTAATATCTTATTGACGTCATAATGGTGACGTCAAAAGGAGTGGCGAGTGCTATTTCCTCATTCTCATAATCCGATAGGACTGCAAATCCGATATGACTAGAAAGAGTTCAGACCCAAGACCGTACCAGGAGAGTAAACTCCACGGCTTCTTTAGAGAAATTTAGATTTTTACGACAGAAAAATCCAATATATTTTTATTTGCTCGACCCTGGGTTTGAACCCGCAAATACGACAACAAATCAGTTTAAATACACAGGTTGAGCGAGATACTGTAATTACAGGCACATGGGATGTATCTTGAATCCCATGGGTGGTGGTACATCGACGATTTTATAAATGGTAAATACTTCTTACAGTGCTAATGTTTTGGACGAGGTACCAACTACTCTAACCTACCATCAAGTGAGCGTTTATGCCGACAATTGTATGAAAATTTTAACATCAAAATATACGAGTATGTCAGATTAAGTAAGAAATAAATAATAAGACGATTACAAACAAGGCTTACACTATGTATTGTATGTTTTAATCAATTCTGTAATAATAATTTAATTTAAGTTATTTTTGAATTGTGTTAATAACATTGATATTAAATAAGATAGACCGGGAGATGATGACACAAAATACTAGGTCATTTGTACCAGTATGGCGGTTCTTCAGGGGTCTAATTACGTAAAGACAAAAAGGAAAATGATGGTCATAGCGTTCGCACCGGCGACCCAATCGCGTGGGCGTTAATCGAACATACAGGGAACTGTTAAAAAATGTTTCAAGGTGGTACAAATCGTTTGGCGAAAAAGAAAAAAATAACTCCTTTGCAGTGGTATGGCGGCCATTGGGAACTGTCGGAAAAGTATGGCAAGGTGATTTTCATGAATGGCTACTCGACGATGATTAGCTATGCAAAAATTAGCCTGGTACAAATGGTTGAATTGTTTTATTTAAATTAATGTATTCGCGTCGGTATGGCGGGCTGTAAGTCACACCCGAGAAGTATGGCATTACGCTGCCGCCTACTTCTTTTTTTTTCGACTATCTGAAAATACAAGCATTTTTGTGGAACAAATCGTTCGACACCCGTTATTTATCCGACGCGTTCGATTAACGCCCACGCGATTGGGCCGCCGGTGCGAGCGCTATGACCATCATTTTCCTTTTTGCCTTTACGTAACACACGTACGTTTGCCTTTACGTACAGGCACAAGGGACATAAAATCTTAGTTCCCAAAGTTAGTGGTGACCACTTATCATCAAGTGATCTATTAGCCAGTCCGCCTACCTATTAACAATAAAAAAAAGCACTCAATAGTGTTTTATTTAACGAACCATTATTAATTGACTTTGTAAATAAAAAATGTGTTATTACTATATTTTAATGACGATATTCATTTAATAGTTTAAAGTCTAAAAACGTTAAAGAAACCTGTTTATAATATTTACCGGATTAATTTTACCTATATTAATATATTATTAAACAGCAGTTTGTTTGTTTGATCGAACGCGTTTATCTCAACGCGGTAAACTTTTTGCATTAGATAGCCCATTTATTGAGAAAGGTTATAGTCTAAATTCATGCGACATTCCATGTGAGACATTTTAAAACTTTTCATGCGGATGAAACGTCGCTGAGTAGTTAGATTAGTCTGTACCAATATATGAAGTATTTGTTTGTTCGAACGCCCATTGAAAGAGTATTCTTGCACTTGATAGCCCGTTCATTGAGAAATGTTATACATTATATAAAGTTAAGTTATATAAACGTTAAGGAGCGAAGAGGTAAGATTTAACGTTGTAATCGCGCGAAGTTGCTAGTCATAATGATTATAGTGTTTATAGTTATACAGTTGAATGTGTTAATCTCAGGAACTATAAGTCCGTTTTGAATAATTTCATTTTGCGTTGAATAGCCTGTTTATTGAGTAAGGTAATGTATTTGTATAAATCGGAATAAAACGTTAAACGATAGCAAATATAATGTGGCTATAATCGCGGGGCAATACTAATCTATACTTACTAATATTATATATGGGAAAATAACTGTATTTTAATTTTACACGACTTAACCACTGAACCGAAGTTGATAATATTTTTTTTAATGCCTAACACCAGTGGACTATTCCCTAAAACGCAAGCGAAGCCGCGGGTGACATCTAGTATGTAATGACTATAAGCAAAACAAGTTCGGTATTACATAATTATATTACCATCCGAACTATGTAAACTGTATGACGATAAGAGCACAATGCTATTTGAATTGCCATCCATATTTGATGGTCAAATAATTGATAGTACCACATGCAATGTTAATAATTTCGTTCATGGTAACAGTCACCTCTACCATTAGACTTTGGTCCCTTGCAGCTGGCCAGACTAACTTGATGATAGCTGCTGTAAAATCGGTCAGGACATCATCATTACCAATCACATCATCAGGTTCACCAGCATAATTTTCCACTGTCTTTGTTGTCAGCACAGCTAAAAAATATTATAAAATACACTCACCTCAATGACAGTTTCGCCTTTAAACAGGTAGCACTGCAGGAGACCCTCCTTCTCATTCAAGAGTATGTAGAACAGCTCGTTCGGTCTTCCAGGCACTTGACTAGCTCTGCAAAAGGAATGTTAAATATTTTCGTTACAATACAATATACAACCCAATGATAACTATATTTGATATTATTATGTTTCTGAATCGGGCTGGTGATATTTTTGGTAATGTGTATATGAGTCAAAGTAAGTAGTATTTATTAAATATCATACACAGACAAGGCGTAATACATAACAAATATCAAACTCGATGACGTTTTGAAACAAGGAAGGTCCTCAAGAGACACACTTAGGATATACGTATGAGCCCTTAAGAGGGCTCTCAACATCTGGCTTGAGTATTAGTCACCCTCCTGCTCGGTATCGTTGTCACGGCCAGCAGGAACAAAAATAAAACACATTCGGAACCAATATAATTTTAAAATCAATTAAGTTATACCTACAAATTGTTTATGAGCGGAGCAATTCTATATTTAACTACATAACTTTAAAACATTATTATTCTGAACTCGCGAGAGTTCAACCCGGGCAAGTTCTCGTGTGTTTAATTTGTGTTAATAATTCATCTCGTGCTCAACGATAAAGGAAAATGTCGTGAAGAAACTTGCATATGTCAGATAAGTAACATGTGTGTCTAATTTGCATTGGAGCAGCGTTATGGTAAAATGGCGTCGAGTTGACACAGTGGTTAGAATGCGTGCATCTTAACTGATGATAGCGGGTATAAACCCAGGCAAGTACCACTGAATTTTCATGTGATTTTTCTTCATTCTGATCCGGTGGGAGATTTTTAATAATCAATATAAGCAACGCTTCTTTATTGAATAACGATTTTGACTTGACTTTGATTCTTATTTTCGTTAGCTGCCAAAACTTAACTTAAGTTCGATATTCCGACTAACACCATTCCCTAAGTTTATGAGATACAACCCTTGAAACGGTTTAACACTTTTAGAGGTCTCGTTTTACATACATTTTCGACGAAGGGAAACATCGTGAGGAAACCTGCACGAGTCTAATTTCAATGAAATTCTGCCACATGCTGCTCCAACACGGGTTGGTGGATTGTATCCACCGTGGTGGAGCAGCGTGGTGAAATAAGCCCCAACTTACTCTTCAAAGGTAAAGGGAGCCTTAGCATAGCAGTAGGATATTTATAGGCTGTTAATTAGCGTTATGGAATAAACTCCAAGTTCTTCTTTTCGAGAGAAGAGGTCTTTATGCAGCATTATTTAGATTTAGTTATTTGCTTGTTATATAAATTATTTGAACCAAACACTTTCAATACAATAACGTTCTTATTTCCCATTAGAAACATTAAGATTGAAATCTAGAAACGGAACTAGGTAGTAAGGTCCTCGACCTAGTTTTCTCTCATGACCTAGCCCACATAGAAGCTCTATTGGCATAAAACATAACATATATATATATACAAATGACTCACAAACATTGCTCTACATTAAAATTACGTAATGTTTTTTTTTTTTTATACAGACACAAAATTTGTAACTATATTTAAGTATAAAAAAAAGTAGTACAAAAAATCGTGATAGTTCAATGGTAGACACTACCTAGCAATGTGATAGCCGTAGGGTTGATACTAATCCATTGGGCTATAGTCATCCTTAATCCGAATACAAGTTTTAGGCTCACCTGGGCGGAAGGAATTAGGATATTAGTAATTCTGTTAGAACATATCTTTCATATATTGAAAACCGACTAACATTCTTACTTATTTATATATTTATATACTTCAACAACACAACACAATCAATTTAACGTTTTTTAACATTTAACGATTGTGTTCTGCACCCAGTTTCGAGTTTGTACTTACAGAATGAGTTATAGAGGATTTGCTATTTTACAAATATTAGTTACCTTAGTATATCGACCAAACGATGTACGATAATCGGTTCAAAATTTCCATTATATGCCTTCAAGCAGCCATCTTCAACAGCTATGCTCAACTGTGAAACAATAAACAGCATTTTATTTTATTATTACTAAAATCTATGAATATTTATATACAATTATATTCAATTCTATATTATTTCGACCACGGCAAACACTATCAAGAGCCAGGCCTATTGCGTGTGCAAATACAAGTGCAAGCTCTGCTACCTCACTCTAAAAGTACGATGAGAGAGCAATCATTATAAGTTTAGTTACTTGGTGGTAGGGCTTTGTGCAAGCCCGTCTGGGTAGTTACCACCCACTCATCAGATATTCTACCGCCAAATAACAGTACACTATATTGTTGTGTTCCGGTTAGAAGGGTGAGTGAGCCAGTGTAATCACAGGCACAAGGGACATAACATCTTCGTTCCCAAGGTTGGTGGCGCATAGGTGATGTAAGGAATAGTTAATATTTCTTACAGCGCCTTTGTCTATGGGCGGTGGTAGCCACTTGCCATCGGGTGGCCCATAACTCGTCCGCCAATCAATGCCATAAAAAAAAAAAAAGTTGCAAGATTTTTCTGTCAAGAATTTCTCAATAATCCGGAGTTTGGAAGTTTCCAGTGTCTACAATCCCGTGCATCGTAAGCACGTTTAGCCTTCAAGTTGCCAGTGAGAATGGGTGTGGCCAGTTGAGAATGCACTTATATTTGCATTCGGATGAAAATCTCACTAAATCAAAACAAAATCTTATTCTTCTTGGTACCAGTTTTACTTGGTTGTAAGACATTTCGCAAGCTCGTCTAGATAAGTATCAGTCATCAAATATTCTCCGGCCAAACAGCAATATTAAGAAGTGTTATATTCCATTGGAATATAACTGTAATATAACTAAAATGAAGGGTGAGTGAGCCATTGCAACCAAAGGCACAAGGGACATAACATCTTAGTATCCAATGTTGGTGGCGCATTGGCGATGTAAAAAATGCTTAAAATTGTTTACAGCGCTAATGTCTATGGACAGTGGTGATACTAATAATAATAAATTACATGACACTAAAACGCATACGTAAAGTTAGACTTTGTAGACATATTCCTTTGTCTAATGTATTTTAAAAAAGTACCTTCTCCCTTGTGCCGGTGGCTCGTATTTCCCTCAACACCCAGGGTAACATGGAGATCGAGAATCTTCGATCCATCGCTGTATAGCCCAGGTATGTAACAGATGTCAGCTTCGTCTTCATTTTGATCTGGAATTAGACCAATATTAATCAACCAGTTTTGCTTCCTCCTTCCCACGCTGAGCTTATAACTTAAAAAATCCTTTCATATATTGCCTTTTCTTTACGTATGTTTGTTTGATTACATTACCCTAAGGATTTGTCAGTCTGATTTTAAATAAACTTTCTTTCGTTTGCTAGCCCATTTATTGATAAAATTATCACTACACTAAACCAAATGCCTCCGCGTCTGTCTGTTGGTCTGAAGTAGATAAACTCAAATACTAGTAAACGTATTTTCAAATAGTTTCTCATCAATAGACGGAGTGATTCATGAGGAAAGTTGACGTGTATTATTAATGAAAGTATTGGGTAAATTGCCTGAAATATAATGATTGTTGCATATGTCGGAATAAATCATGCCGACTGAGAGCTTAAGTCAAAGTATTGTTCGCGACAAAAGACGAAAGTTGGGTCAGGAGTGCGACCAGAGACCAAAAACAATTTATTCACAGATGCATCTTTTCGCTAAAACAGTGATTACGTCACGGCAACCTTAAGGTAGAGGAAAGAAACAGGGGTAACAAAGAGTAGGGGGTGTACCTAGCATAGACAAAACATAATACATTACAATGAAATAAAAATATCTTTAAAATAAATTGATTTACACTATTAATAGTATGTATAGAATCAGATAATATTATGTATCAAATTTTATTCAATTCTCGCGAAATAAACCAAATAAACAACATTTGACAGCATATTGACACGATATCATTGGTCGAGAGCTTAATCTATGATATTCACTTTGGATTTGCAAAAACATGGCGTTTTGAACGTCGACGAATTAACTTATCAGAATTTTGGAAGTAAAATTAAAGTAGATATAAGTAGTTAAGTATACAAGTGTTGTATACTGGCTAAACAACTTAAATACGTCCCAACTGAAATACAAATTAAAATATTAATTATAAAATTTCGCTTTCCACCGTATTTGATTACGCACATAATTTTTTCTTATTGACATCACTAAAACACGTCAATAGCTACCGAACAAAGAAAAAAAAATCGCTTGTCAAACAGCGCGATTCTGTAATTCGCTTTGTATCTCACTCGTGAAATGTTGACAAGCGACGTAGGTTACGCCATTATGATACGTATATCCTATACACATTACGTACATTGTGACATTTCACAGTATTTCAAGTTTCGAGTTCTTTCTTATATATATAGAAATAGGTATCGAACGTTTTGTCTTTGCCTACTAACGTATAGATAAAAATGGTAATTTATTTTTAATGTATATTTAATATAAATAATCTATACTTATATTCGAAAGTAACTCTAGTCTGTCTGTATGTTGCCCTTTCACGGTCTAAGCGAGCTTGAACTCGAACGAAGGACATAAGCTACCTTTTGTATCTAAGCCTGACAATCAAGCCCTAAAACGAAGGCGAAACTGCATATTAATAAATATGTCGATTCAACCGATTTTAAGGATGTTTAACGGCAACTTCGAACATTTATAATTATCAACGTAGGTATTTAAACTTGTATGTTTTTCCCGTTTTGAAAATTACCACATACTGTCTGTCTGTATGTCTACGTTTTTGTGTCTGTATGTCTGAGTTTTCACGTCAGTTTAGTTTTATTAAACATTAAATATTCGTGGTAATATGATAAAAATGTATGGGTTAGGTTTTAGTCTGTTTTCAATAATAGACTAATATTCTATGCAATTAGGCATGTTCTGAAGCCTCCAGAACAGGACGCGACCGACCGTGATGTTGCTCGTGATTGAATTAGGAAAATCTAGAGATAAACTTAACTATAACATCAATAAGAAAATTTAATAAAACAAAACTTATTCATAATCTAAAGAATAATTAGGTAAATTACTCTTTTTTTTTATTAAAATAAAAAATATGTCTGCACAATAAACACGATCTTCTATCTAATATAGTGGTAGCTTAAAACGCGTTTTAATGTTTTGAATACAAAAAATATCGATACACACGTATTATTTAAGTTTTCCTCAAATTTGAAATAATATAATAATTTAATTTGCAAAATTGATCGAATGTTTGAAAAAAAAAACTCAAACGAATCGTTGATATAAATAACGCGTATCTTTATGTTATTACGTTATTTTCTGGGTTCAATGTTTATTTATTTATTGGTTAAAATATTGTCAGAACCTAATAACCGCTAATGAACACTTGCGTCAATAATAAAATGTCTTTTATATATATTATATCACAATTTTTCTACAATAGGTCAATATTTTGGCGATAATTTGCACAGTGTATAAATTATATTTATAAATTATTTATCTGCTGTAATGCATGAAAACCTTACCTAATAAAATAGTGTTAATATTCAAAATCCAAACGCCGAAACCACGGTTACGTCAAAATCGATATTGACGACAAAAGTACACATAACACCAACATAGCGTAACTAATTCACAAAGAATAAAAACACATTTCTCACAACGTTTCACTAAATACACCATATATCTGAATACAACGCGTATAATATAAAAATAAACACTACAATTTTTCACAACCGACTCAATGAACGGCTAAAGGATAACGCGAAGGTACCTAGAATCTACTGAAAGGAATAACTTTATGAAGGACTGAGTTTTGCTATCTTCTGTCTCCTTCTAAGCGATAAAGAAATATGAAAAGTTGTAGTCCATCTCTTTCTAGCTCAATACAAAACATTTGCATTCGTGGACAACGCCCTCTGTTGTTGCACAATAGCAACGTGAATACTCTATGACGAGGCTAAATATTTACAATACATTACGTAAGATGGCGCTGATAAATATTTTGGATTGTAGAACCAAAACATGTATACTTGTTGATATCTATATAGGTATCTAGTATTTGATACAAAACAAAGGAAGTAAAATTAATCTCGTGCCAACAAAATGTTATGAATACTATTAAATCTAAGTTTTGTCATAAATGCGGGTACTAAATGTTTTTATTTAAAAAAAAAATAATTACACAATCGACTCCTAATTAAATAGGATATTTTTTGTTAATTACAATCACATTTAAATTAAATCATTATAAAATGCTTTCTTTAAAACGAAATAATTAGTTGTTACCTCTCAATACTAGATGGCACTTGAGATGATGACACATAATTTTAAAAACACCAAAAATATAATCTGAATAACTTTTACGCTATAAGTATTTTTTAACCTGCTCGACAGTTTATTTTTATAAACTAACAGCTTATCGCTTACTTAAATTTAATCTGGCTTATTCCAACGAATCGGACACTTTGTATGGCTTCGCGATGACATTGACGCCCAATCAGAACCACGTGTTAACTTAGTCGGGTTAGTTAATCAGCCAATAATATTTAAAATACGTATTGAATCAAATCATTTCTAATTAAATAAACATTTCACTGAGTTTAGTTGCTATTTTGCCCGTGCGTAACTAGCGCCGCGTGATTCAATATGGTTTTTAAAATGCGGGTACATAGGTATATTGTGGATTAATGATATGTTTTCATTTTGAGTGAACTGTGAAGTTTTATACAAAGAAGATTTTAATCAAAATGCTGTTGTAACAGGTATTTATAATAATCTTTGAGTTATAAATAGTTTTGGGTTCTAATACAGATTAACTATTTTCCTAAAAATAGATAATTATCAACGATTTATAGTTTTTAATTTTCTCCATTATGTCATTTAAAAAAATCATTTCTTACAGCATTTTTTGGATGTATGTAAGGATTACCACTGCTTTTGTTTTTATTTTTTGCATTTCTTTTAACATCTGATTTCAATCTTAGTAGGTTCTGTCCGTGACAGTTTTTTTTTTACTTTTCTTGATCTATCTATTAAGGTATTCAATGAGTATCCCATAAACTATAATTTTAATTATCATACAATGTTATTGGGTATAAATAAAAATTTATAGTAACTTATTATAGCACAGTGGAACAGTTTTTTTTTTTATATTCGTCTGTTATGTTGACTTTACGTTATTGTAAGAATTATAAGTCTGCTTAATTTGTTATTTTGTATTGCAGTGAAAACATACCAAAGCACCAGTGTTTCAATGTAAAATAATGAAAAATATTTCACAAATCCACACATTTTATAAACTGGGCCATAAATAGTATAATAACAAAATATAATATATTGACTGTCGCTTTTCAAAATATTTTAAAAAATGTGATGTAAGTTCTAAAAAAGATTTTTCTAAAAAATTTACTGTACTATTAACGCCTGGAACAAAGACGTGCTAGTTAACAAAGGGCTCCGTCTAGACAAGTTTGATAGGGCTTTGGGAAATGTATGCGATTTTGTAGCAGTATACCAGAAATTGTACTTTGAATTTGAAAGACTTCTATAAAACTATTTTTTTTTTTTTGGCTTATACAGTTTGTTAATCTTAGAGTAAGTCTCATCTGATTGGTTTATCAAATTAGACCAGCTTGACAACTGGTTTCCCACGAGGAGTATGACCCCCACGAGGAGTATGACCCCCACGAGGAGAATGACTATGGGCATTACCCCCCCCCCCCCCTGCCGAAGATAGGGCTCAGTTGCGCGCCTTGGGGGCGGCCTACGTCCAGCAGTGGAATGACACAGGCTGATCATGATGAATAATTTTTTTTTTAGATGATAGCAAACCTTAAGAATTCAACGTTCGCCTTTACGACGTTTCAAATTAAAAAAATATAATTTTAAAACTCGCTAAAATTTTTGTTGTCGCGGTCAATGTCAGGTCTGAAGTATCTCTTTACTAAATTGTAGTAGATTGTATAGACATAAACTATTTATTTATTCAATTTTACAGTAAGGAGAAAGACTAAACATATGAAATACATATTTATAACATAAAAAACATGAACGTCTTTTGTTTTAATTTTTTTTTTTCTTTCTGACATTCAATGACGTTATCTATTGTGTTTCACGTTCGTTCTTTACCGAATAACTTTGCAACCTATGCCATCCACAAGGGTAAAGCCAAATAAACAACTTCGACATTGAATTGACGTGATATCATTGGTCGAGATCTTGAATATGTAATGTGCGTTATGGATTCGCGAAAAAATGGCCTTTTGAATGTCGGTGTACTTGAAATCGGAATTTTTGGAAGTAAAGGTTTTGTGTTAATACTTAATAGAGCTACAATAATCTACCTATACATGTATATCTAAATGTTTTTTCATCTTTACTTCTTCTACGAGAGGAATAAGCTATACAGTTGGCACATTTTCAAATCAAATCAAATTCCTTTATCGATACTAGTGGGTGTCCAGCGAAACTTGGCGTTTATTCAAAAGATTTTTTAAGGAATTTCGAATATATATAGTTTTGTTTTGATTTCATTTAATTGTAAACTCCAAGTCACTGCAAATAGTATTTTATTAGTTGAGTTAGAATGGGAGTTTGTCGAAAACAATTTACTTTAATTTTGTTTACGTTTTTCATTTTTATTATTAAACTGTAGTAAGTTAAGTCTCTAGAATTAATTATTTTTAATAATCTACTCATCTGGAGCTCTTCGAAATGCGACCATAACCGATTTTTTATATGCAGCTATCGTCATATAATAATCACTAGGACAAAAATCTGTTTACGCTATGATATGTAAGATATAATCATTACACTGACTGATTTATTGCCAAATTAAACAATTCCACTCTGTTGCTCTGTCACGGTCAAAACACTGAATCGAATTTGATATATTTTAGAATATAATTTTTTTGAAACAAGCTTGAACTCCAAGGCTAGACTAGACTTTTTCATGCCTAACCCTTGACAATCACCCTCTTAAAAGCGAGCGAAGTAGCGTCAACTATGTCCTACGTTAATTGTATTATTAATCTTCTCAGATTAAAATGGACATCGTACAAGACTTCACGAACTCGTCGACGGTATCTATAGTGGAATCCAGTACCGAAGAACGTCAGAAAAAGCGGTGTTTCTTCAAGAAGAATGGCGTGTTGACCATCAGTGATTCTAGTTGTGACGCTGATGTCTCCGCTTTAGATTGTGAACGGTAAGTTTTGAAGCAAATCAAATCAAAATATACTTTCTCGAGTAGACACATAAAAGGATCACCACCGGTTCGAAAAGTAGATCTTAAAGTCAAAGTTAAAAATCTTTATTCAATATAGAAGTGTTTACACTTGCTTATTGATAGTCAAAAATCTACAACCGGTTAAAAATAAAAATTTTAAATTATTAAAAATTATTATTATTATTAAAATTTATTTTAAAAATTTTAAAAAAATTAAAAATTTAACACTTCGGACCTGAGAAAAACCGGCGAAAGAAACTCAGCGGGATAATTTTTTTTTTCCATTTTGTTAACCGGCATGAAACTCAGTAATTACTCTTTTTCACCATTTTAATTACAGAGTATGTCAATGAAGTACGATAAAATGTAAATGTTTATTTATACTATCTGGAAGTAAACAAATACGAAGTCCACACTTTTTCTTAAGTTTAATATTATCTTGTATTGAGTAATATGCCTTAATTATCAATACTTTTTGACATAAGATTTAAATTTTTTAAATGTAGTAGTTGAAAATAACTCGAAAACATCGCGAACCAATTTAAGCGCCACCTGTGTTTAAAACCAATTATGTTAATTGGGGTGTAATTATTTTGTACACGTTAAACAATAATATATACTGTGTTTAACAATTACAACGTTTAAAGTTAAATTACAACTAGTCGACGTCGATGTTGTCTTAGCCTAGGTCCGACTTCACAAGGCACCCTTAGGTAGTAGTAATCTGATCCCTTAAGTGGGCTCCCATCACCTAGCTTGAGTATTTTATCTCGCCTTCATTAAATTTTTGATATCAAATAGTATACACTAGTTCAGTTAGTGAGGTTATTGAGGTTTGTCGATAACAATTTACTTTCATTTTGTTTACGTTTTTAATTTTTTTACTTATACCTACTCTTAAACTGCCGTAGTACCGCTTTCTACCGGCCGGCAATTTTTTTCCCCCCCTAAAATTAATTCTAATAATTTTAGTAAATTGCAATTAAGAATCCTCTTTATTTTTCTGCACGTCTACGGCTGGAGCTCTTCAAAATGGGATTATAACCGACTTTTTATGTGCAGCGATCGTCCCACAATCACTGGGACAAAAATCGGTTTACGCTTTTAATATTACACTTTACATTACATTAACATCCTATAAATTTCCCACTGCTGGCCTCCTCTCCCTTTGAGGAGAAGGTTTGGAGCATATTCCACCACGCTGCTCCAATGCGGGTTGGTGGAATACACATGTGGCAGAATTTCGTTGAAATTAGACACATACAGGTTTCCTCACGATGTTTTCCTTCACCGCCGAGCACGAGATGAATTATAAACACAAATTGAGCACATGAAATTCAGTGGTGCCTGTATGGGTTTGAACTCGAAATCATCGGTTAACATGCACGCGTTCTAACCACTGGGACATTTATATTAATATTATATACTTTATATTAATATTATAATTTTATATTAATATTATATACCTACTATTAATATATAAGATAAATCAATTTTATTGAATTTTCATATTATAACAATCAATTTTCAATTACCATAAAATTTACCGTTTCGTACACCGTATCACAATTAGATATGTATACAAATAATATTCTAACAAATTCGCACCGTAAGGAAAAGTTACTTTTAAAGGTCAAATCGTCAAGGTTATTTAACCGGTAACCGGTTCAAACTGGTTTACGTTTAAAAAAACATCTAAAATTTTAATACTTTGAATAATGTGTGATGTGCAAATTTTTGTATAATGAAAAATAAAATGCATTTGTTTATACATTTTTCAAATCGATATAAGTTTACTTGTGTTGTATAATTTGCTATGTTGTTATAATAATTGGCAAATCCACTTAACAACATTTATGACTTTTATCGAATGAAATAATTTTTATATAAGACTCTCAGAGACATACAGACGAAGATACTTAACTAATATTTTGACACATCTGCGCGATCGTCTCGGCTTCACTGAACTAACCGCTTCCGCATCGTCTGCCTTTTCCGTCGCTGCGACTCAATTTTAATTTTGAACAGCTTATCTAGCAACATATAAGTCAATGTAAATTTACTGTATATTCTTAGGAGTTATATAAACATAAGTAAAAAACAAATGAACTAAGTAATTTTATAGGTTCTTATTTTCCTTTAGAGGTACGGAACCCTAAAAAAAATAGCATTAAGATGCACTGTTAGTATGGCACTATGCTTTATCTAAATTTTATTCGACAATTTTTTAGTCGACAACATAGTCCTACAATCGTGACATTTCGATATTAAATCCATAAAATTCAACAACATGACAGTTCAACGGGCGGCCATGTTTGACGTTAACGGGTGCGTTCAGAAAGTGTGTTCCAAATAATAATAATTATTATACGGTAGACACGATGGAAACTTATCCACAATAAATTATAGATCAACGCTTATGAAAAAGTTAATAAGTTTTTGTTTTATGTAAACGTATTTGTTTAGTTTTATTTATTTTACCGGGTTTTCACATATAAACTAGACAGTTTACATAAAAAATGAATGCGCATTTCACAGTCGGGGCCGCCGCGGCGCTCCGAGGACGAATACTCGATTCCAATCGAAAGGAGTACATAAACAACTCTGACCTTGAAGTGACATGACAACACTGTTCGAGCTCTAAATAATCAATGGAATACATTATAGATTCGTAAGAAATGGCATTCGTATGTCGGTGGTATTTTTATCTGAACTTTGGAAGTATAGTATAAAGTAAATTGGGATAATGTTGAGATAAAGATATATTATTCAAGAACTGTTTTTATTTTTATTTTATTTATTTTAAGGACCACTAGTAGCTACTACATGTTTTAATGACAAATGTAACACAGTTAAATGAAAATAGTTAACATGTGAAGATTTTTAAAGTAGCCACAACAATTACAATATTTGTTTTAAAAATACATTAACACGTAATTATAGCAACATGAGTAGAAAGATTTAAAAAAAAAAAAAAAAGTTAAAATTGATAAAAATTAAAGACATAATAAAAATTAAACATGCACTTAATAAAATTAAAATTAAAAACACAAATAATTTGATTTGATATAGGTACAAATTAAAATTAAATAATTCATTAAATTCATGCAAAGTTTATTGTATAATACAGCAGAACTATGAGTAAAGCGCATGGAATGTTTGTTGATTTTTACTCCTCTTTCCATTGGAATTGATTCAATACTGATCGTAAATGGATCAGCTGATGTTGAGTGATCACTGCCCATAGGTATTAACGTTGTAATACATAATAAAGATTCCTTACATCGCCAATGCGTAACCAAACTCGGATACTTTGATAATAATATGTCCCTTGTGCGTATAGTTATACTGAGTCACCCTCCAAACCGGAACACAACAATGCACAAGATAGCTTGATCTTTTTGACAGGTGTAAATTTTTATGATCGACATAACTTTGCAATGACGAACATATTATTTTCTTAATTTAATGATTTTAAATATTGTAAAAATATTTTAAAAAATACATATAATACAATAGTTCCTAAAGATTCAAGCGTTATCCGAAAATTTTAAGACTTTTTCTATTATATATTATTGCTTCAAAGTAAAATTTACATAAACACTAAAAATAATAGACGCTTGTACAATGTTACATCGGTTGGACGGTACGGACGCGATTAACAGGCAGTAACTGCTACAAATATCGATTACAAAAATCCTTATTAAAGATCATTGTTAAGTTATTGTTACGAACGGGGGTCCTTTTGTTTGGAGTCTCTTTGGCTAGTGGTTGGGGTATCTTTAGCTGACATAAGTCTTTTTAGGAAAATAAGTTAAAAAAAAATTGAATTCTAATTTGAATTACGCATTCCATCGACTGTTATATATGTTATATTTTCTGTTTCCCATCACTAGCCCATCTGTCAAAAAGATCAAGCTGTCTTGAACAGGGTATAATTATTGCTATTTGGCGGCAGAATATCTATAAAATTAAAATATTCAGGAGAGCTAGGACACTGGTTCCCTCGTGTTACGAATATCTTTAACGTCTCTCGGTATTTATTTAACGGTGTTATAGAATACTATATATGGACTTAATCATTGAAAAGTTGCCTCTATATGACTCACTTAACACTAACGTAATCATTACACGTGATAACAAAAGAAGTACGATCGTTCTGATCATCTCGTTTACCGTGATTTCGCACAATAATAAAGGATTTGTAATAAAAAACAATGACTATTAGTCGCCTCGCAACTGTAATCGCTTTATGGCATGGTTCCGTACCCAAAAAGTATAAAATTATATGTTCACGACTTGGAAAAGAAACAACGAACTGTGCTGAATCAATTTACTTTTTGGTAGGGCTTTGAGCAACCCTCTTTAGGTACCACCCACTTAGTACATATTCTATCGCTAAGAACAATATATATTACTGTGTTCCGGTTTGAAGTGAATATATAATACTGTTGCACTGATGATGTAGGGGTATTATTACATATAACTTATATCACCAGTGTCTGTGAGTGGCAGCCTACACATTTTCAATAAAAAAAAAACCACAAGTAATATTTAAAAAAAAATACCTAAGATGTTCGTGTAGGTTACACTTTGAATAATCATAGATACATTGTATAAAACTACATAAATTTTATATTGTTAATTAGAATTATTAAATTGACATTAAATGTACGTCTAGTACCTTAAGTAAATTACGTATATCTAATATTGAATTTATAATATACCAGCTTTCGCTCGCTGCTTCTCTTGCGTTTTAGGTGTCAGTGTTTTATTGGAGTTCAAGCTTGCTTCATACGACATTTCATCAAATTCGGTTCAGTATTTTATTCGTTAAAAGGTATTTATTTACGAAATAGGTAGGCGAACGGGCAAATAGACCACCTGATGGTAGGTGGTGACGCTGTAAGAAATATTAACCATTCCTTACAACGCCAATGCGCCACCAACCTTGGGAACTAAGATGTTATGTCCATTGTGCCTCTAGTGACATTGATTAACTCACCCTTTATACTAGAACACAACAATAATGAGTTTCTACTGCTGTTTGGCGGTAAAATATCTGATGAGTGGGTAGTACCTACTACCTACCCAGGCGCGCTAGTACACAGTCCTACCACCAAGTATCAGACAACAGAACAGACGGACAG
Source organism: Vanessa tameamea (assembly GCF_037043105.1). NCBI lineage: Eukaryota > Metazoa > Arthropoda > Insecta > Lepidoptera > Nymphalidae > Vanessa > Vanessa tameamea. The sequence goes on from NC_087338.1 coordinate 3,530,277, forward strand.
ATACGAGTAAGTATGATATTTATAATATTAGTAAAGATAGTCATTTTTATTATTTATTATGATAGCGACCACACAGGGGACGGGGGATACAGGGGACAAAATCTACTAACAAGTAACCACTTTATCGTAATCGAATCGAAACGTAATGATTGCCGTTTCTTTAATCTCCTATTCTTCTAACACAACGATCCATTTGCGATCGAAGTTGTATCGTTATCGAATCGAGAACGTGTCGCGACCGTTACAAATTAGTAAGATTACCCCCACCTCTATATCAGACAGGTATTCCCTCAGGTAAAAGAGGATCAGATTGATAGCGGAATTTAAATGCCTAATATTATGAAAATGGCTGCCTATGACGTCATTCACGTGTATATTTATATAAGATACATTCCTTATCTCGTAACCCTATATCTTATAATGATTAAAATTTTATCACGTACTTTATCATATATACATATAATAAAATTGGAGTGTCTGTTTGTAATATTAAAATAACTCATTTTTAATAAATGTATACATGGTACATATACTAAAATAATATTTTTTACAATTTTTGTTTGGGGGGCGTTCAAGTATTACGTAACGCAATTTGGGGGGGAGGGGGTGTCTCGTAAAACGTTACGATGCGTTAGAGGGGCGGGAGGGGGTCTTTCTTACAACACGTTACGTAACATTGTTTTTTTTAAATAAAAAATTACGGAATCAAAACTCCCAAATTGGCAACCCTTTTCATTTACGTTTTACGGGGAATCCCTCGATTGTATTAGTCTGGTCGTCATTGTTGTCCAACCTGTGGGATCTACTTCACATCTCACAAGAGTGTTCAAACGCACTGTCGTTACGTGCATGGAAGGCTGTCTTGTGTTGAATAGTCTGCATTGTGAAACTAGACTACGGCCACAGCGCCTTGCTACCAGAAGGGCGAATGAGCTTCTTTGCATTGTGCGTCGTTATGAAACATCGTCTGAGGATACTGACTGGGTCGACGAAGACGAAGTTCAGCCCAAAACCGTCTTCGTCTGCACTCCAGGTACCAGCGATGAAAGAATCTGAGTGGCTAGCAAACCCGTGGACAGAGGAGCCGTAATTTCAATCGGATTGTTTTGATAGACCTACTATACTTTGTTTTTAAACTTGTTTAGTAGTTGATTATTTTTTAATTTTGTTAAGAATACGATTTTATTTCGAGTAAAATGTTTAATTTCAGTTGGGTTTCTCTTTATAATTGCATTGCCAAAGGTTAAAAGAAAAAATGGTATATTATTTTAGGAGTATTAGTAAAAAAAGCTAAAATAGGAGATTGAAGGACGAAAACGATTGTGTGTAGAGCCAAAAATTTATAAAAAATAAACAAAATACGCAGGTTTTGTGGACTAAAAATCTCTGGTTTTATTTAGTATTATTACCGCAAAGTCAATTAAAACTATACCAAAGATAATAACTAAAACATAACTTTTTGCGACTTTAGAGTAAAAATGGTCACTTGAGTGTTACGTAACGTTTAGAGAGGAGGAGGGGGGGTACAGAAAAACGTTACGGTGCGTTACAAGGGGAGAAGGGGTGTTCAAAAATCTTCAAAAATTGCGTTACGTAATACTTGAACTCTCCCTTGTCTGTCTGTCTGTTTGTTCCAGCTTATCTCTAGAACGGCTGAACCGATTTCGACGGGACTTTCACTGGCAGATAGCAGATGTAATAAGGAGTAACGTAGGCTACTTTTATTTTAGAATTATATACAGAATAAAAATAATATCACGCTACAATATCCAAATAACTTAAATTCAAACAACGCGCACGAAGTCGCGGGCACAGCTAGTCTTTAATAAAACAAGGACCAATAACGATTAAGATATATATTCAAATTGAGATATTCTGTAAAAACTAACTCGAAAGTCACCGCTGAACACGATTGTGAAATTACATTGACTAGAGTAATTATTCTTCTGTCTGGTCTTTTAATCCTGGCTATTGCTAGGGTTTGCCTTCCAATTAAGCCTACTCCACTTTGCACGATCCATAGCGCCATCCTTCTGTAAGTTCATTGGTTCTCATGTGCTCTTTACGAAGCCCAGCCTTCGCACAGGGCCTAGTTACAGGACCAAACATATCAACGCCCTTTCTTCCGACATAGCCCTTACGTGCGACATAGCTGTACCACCTCAAAGGACGCTCTTGAAGCTTATCTACTACGTCACAAACCCTGAGACCTCGCATGAACGAGTTGCGTATGTTGTCATGTTGTCAGCCCGCGTTACGCCGTAAACCTCAGCATTTTAGACATTGGCGCTGTAAGAAATAATTACCATTCCTTACATCACACCAATGCGCCAACAACCTTGGTAGCTAAGATGTTATGTCCCTTGTGCCCGTAGTGTCGCACTGGCTCACTCACCCAAACCGGAACACAATACTAATTGCTGTTTGGCGGTAGAATATCTGATGAGTGGGTAGTATCTATCCCGACGGACTTGCACGATACTGGTAGGGCTTCGTGCAAGCCCAAAAAAATATTTAAACCGCTTTAAATTTAAACAATTGAGGTGAAATGCTTGAAATTCATGTCCTAGTTATAAATTGTACGGAACATGAAGCCCATTTCAACTCACGCTTCGCCATATAATTTTATTGCACAATCATATTTGAAATTACACCATTAAATCCAAAGACATAAAACCTATCATTATTTAGCGCTTTAGAGCGAAATTGATACCACATTAGCCATAAAGAGCTCATTTTATGAATATGTCGCTAGCAGCTAGCTTAATAAGCCATTCAATTAACGGCCTAGCCTTTTTTGCGTCGTTTAATCAACGGTCTGAATTATATTCAGCCAATACATTTACCGTTCATAGAATAAGATAATTTGCTTTTGTATCCTAAACATAAAATATTTATATTATGTAGAACATACTTTATACTTTATTGTAAACCACAGACAGAAAATAAATAAGACATGGATATAGGTTAATTAAAAGAATTGAACAATTTTGGCGACCTTATCGCTACATAGCGATCTCTTCCAAACAACCAACGGTGTATGTGATAGCTCATAGAATATGATTTGGGTGGCTTAATTATAAATGAAATATCTTGACTTAGCTCACGAGGTTGTCGACATGTGGGATGTGGATACAGCAGTTATTGTGCCGATAGTCGTTTCAGCGAATGGCCCAATGGCCAAGAGCCTCGACCAACACCTTAAGAGGCTCTCGTTAGGCAGCTGGGTCAAGGGCCTGATGCAGAAGGCAGTACTCCTCGGCACGGCGCGTATTGTGAGGAAGTTCCTCTCTCTGGGGCCCTGACCACCGGTGGCTTGGACCCTGTTCCCGCCACTGGTTGGCCTCTGTATTTTATATTTTTAAATATATTTTATATATTTTGTATTTTATATTTAAAAATGTATTATACATGAGTGAGAATAAATGAAATAACATTAATCCATAACTAACTCATAAAATACACATATTATATATCAATAAATAAATTATAATATCAATACATATCAAATTACAAGTATATAATATATATATACACTATATGCAATAAGTACGAATAAAAATGTACTATAATAGTACATCTCATGCTCGGCGGTGAAGGAAGATATCTTGAGGAAACCTGCTTGATGCTAATTTGAAAGAAATTCTGCCACATATGTATCCACCAACTCACATTGGAGCAGCGTAGTGGAATAAGCAATGGGATACATACACGCTCTTACTTAAGTTTATTACTTTTAAATAAAGTATCTTATTATGAAAATGTATTTACAAACACTTAACTCCTGAACTCTTTCCGATCGCGTCTGATTCGACGTCCCGTAGAATCGAATAAGGTGGAACGGGGAGTGCACCTGTGTACGCACACATTTGTGCATTATAATATTACACCCTCGGTCAGATGGTCATCACACTAACTGTCCGAATATTAGAGATATTTACACAATAAAATAGAGCCTTATAAAAGAGTCTAAGGCTCTAAGCACCCGTTTAGTTTGGTTTTTGTGTGCATAATTGGACATAAATCGAGCAAATTTTCACGATCACAATTATAAATAGACCTTATTCCCACTATCAAATAACATTTAAATCATTACATAGTATAAAACAAAGTCGCTTACCGCTGTCTGTCCCTATGTATGCTTAGATCTTTAAAATTACACAACGGATTTTGATGAGGTTTTTTTAATAGATAGATTGATTCAAGAGGAAGGTTTATATGTATAATACATGCCCAATATAGTAGAGAAACACTGATAATTTTAGAGGTTTCTAAAGTGATGTCGTAAATAAATACATTTTTTGCGCTTACATTGCAAACGCTGGTTGAACCCTACGAGATACATCAAAATAATGTACTACAATATTGTACACCTTTAAAAGTTCTTCAAAAAAGTCTATCTCTTAGGAATAGCCCACAACAAGCATTTTTATCCTTTACTTTTTACGAGAAATAATGGTTTATTTTCGATTTTAAGTAATACAGTATTAATCCTTAACCAATTAAGGCTAGTATCATTATAAGATACTTTTTTAATGAAAGCTTTGTCATTGCGATGCATTTTTATAAATAAACAATTGAATCAAACTGTTATTACTATATTTGTTAGTCTATTATAATAAATTAGTAACTTTATAATTAATGATTTCAAAGGAATTATTGTTATGAGCAGTATAATGCCTGAACCATTCACAAAATAACGGATAAAACATATTTAATCTACTTTTTTTAAATAATTAAAAATCATAATAACATTAAAAATAACTAGGGCACTGTTATAAGCTTTTATATTGATAAGTTCAAAATTTAGCTGAGCGTTAACTGATAAGACAAATGTTTACGAATTTCGGTTCAGTGCTCACCGCGCATGCCCGACGCGCAGACGCCATATTGGCGGCAATATTTGTTCCCGATAAAAATACAGATAAAATATTTGTAATTGTTCTAGTTGATCAGTGTTTGTTTATTGGTAAAAAGTGTTATTGTGTGTTTTTTAAATAAATAAAATAAATTAATAGTAAATTAATGAATATAAATTAAAATATTTTTATATAAATTAAATAAAAAAAATGTGTAAAAATAAAGTTTTTTAAATGTAATTAAAAAAAAAAAAGGAAATTTAAATAATTAATGATTTCAATAAATAATTATTTAATATCATAATATAAAAACTGGAAAAAAAATTAAAAAAAAGCTATATTTATAAAATCGATTCCAAGCAAACATTAAAACAAATAATTTATTAGACACCCGATACTAAATAAATGGCGTGCACGATTTCAAAAATGCTAATAAAATCGATTAGCGCCATCTACTATCTTTCGAGTAACGAATACTCGATTGTAACAAACACAATAATATTATTATTAGGTAATGACGATACAGGAAGTACAACAGAGTATTACAAATTTGTAGGGAAATTAAAACAAAAGTTTAATTGCTGTGCCATACATATTCCAGTCCAGTTATTACAAAAGCAGTTTTCTTTTATTTATTTCAATGAATGTTATAATATAAACAGTGAACCGTTGTTTTTAAACTCGATATTTGTGTAATTTTTATACGAATTACACGAATTTTATTATTGAGAAATAGTTTTTTTTAAAACTGGTGTTAGTTTTATGTTTAATTATTTTATATTAATAATATTCGTGTCTATGGTCTACTGGCAGTTCGTATTTAGGAAATTAGCAGTGTTAGCTTCGGAATGCAAGTAAGAGTTGTTATTCTAGCGTTTGAATATTCGGTCATGTCAGATCACCGTCGCGTGTATGTTTACTTACGCGCTTAAATAGTGCGTTATTTACCTGTCCAGTTGGATAATCTTTGAAATTGACGTGACGAATGATGAACGTCGACGAAACTGTTATCGGAATTTTGGAAGTAAAATTAAAGTGAATATAAGTAGTTAAGTGTAATAGTGTTGTATTATAAATAAAGATTTATTAATTATAAACTCTTAGTAGTGCACAATATAGCTGAGTTATTAGCAAATCGCATGAAATACGTAAATCTAAGGTTTGTTTATTTTTATTCCTACTTCCATTGGAATAGGCTATATATACATTTATAATTTTTATGTCATCGGTAGGCAGACGGGCGTTTTACGGGCTGGCATAGCGGGCGCGACTAGTGCAGTTTCTTTTTTTCCTGCCTCAATGGCCGTCTACGCTTGGGACTGTTTAATATAAAAAAAACAGCACGATACGATTAGTAGGCGCGGTGTATCAAAGCGATCGAGCAATAAATATATACAATAAAACTGTCCAAATTCCGTGCCAGTATAGAATGTACTTGTTGATAAATAAATTCATTTATTCACAAACATGTATGCGAAATATTTAAAAAGCTAGACAGACTATAAACAATACCATGTCACGGACGCTCTGACTCAGCATGATATGGAAAAATTCCATAACGATGGTTTTTCTGCTAGGGCCCCAGTAAAGCCCTATATAGAGAAACTTGAAGTTGTCATATAATATATAATAATTACAAGGTGAAACTAACGAGAATATTTCCTATATTTTAATGTACTTTAAGTCAAATCAACGCTGATCCGTCCCGGCTTCGAACGGCCATTTGATAATAAAGAAATTGCTATGATGTAAATAATTTGTACCATATCGCACTATGCAATAAATTAGCTATCCAACAGTGTTTTTTTTTAATGTGTTCATTAGTCTGTCGTTAACCCCCCTACACATACATATCAATATCGCAAATCAAAGTCAAATCCAGTTCAAATAGGAATAAAGATAAACAAACCATAGATTTACGTATTTCATGCGATTTGTTAATAACTCAGCTATACACAACTAAGAGTTAATGATTAATATATCATAATTCATAATACAAAACTATTACACTTAACTAGTAATATCCACTTTAATTTTACTTCCAAAATTCCGATAACGGTGTTGTCGACGTTCAAAACGCCATGTTTTCGCAAATCCATAGTGAATATCATAGATTAATCAAGCTCTCGACGAATATCGCGTCAATTTGCTGTCAAATGTTTTTCGTTTTGTTATTCTCCTCTTGTGGTCGGAATAGAGTATATATTAGCATAGAATTTTCGAGTGACAGCAGAGATAAATAGATAAATAAACAACTTCGACCTTGAACTGTCATGACATGATTGGTCGAGATTAGATTCGGGGGGAAATGAGCGGCACCGAAGTCGCTATCGGAACCTTTTGAAAAAGTAAAAGATATGAGTACTAAGGTAGAAAAATTATATTATAAATAACGTGAGCATAACATAGCAGAGCTGTTAGTCTGGAATATTTGAATCTAAGGTTTAAGTAATCAGTGTAATCACAGGCAGAAGTTATATAACATCTTAGTTCCCAAGGTTGGTGGCGCATAGGTGATGGAAGGAATGGTTAATATTTCTTACAGCGCCTTTGTCTATGGGCGGTGGTGACCACTTACCATCAGGTGGCCCATATGCCCGTCCGCCAGCCAATGCCATAAAAAAAAAAATATATATATAGGTATAACATTAGCAAGCTTCCAAGCCGATGGGAATTTACCGGTTTCAAAGGATGTTTCAAAGATTATTTTTAATGGCAACGTTAAATTCTTGTAAGTTCTTTTAATGAAAAGAGAAGGAATCCCATCAGGCCCAGCCCCTTTATGAGGGTCAATTTTCTTTAGAGTATTGTGAATGATACGTTCGTTAAATTTTATAGAGCCTAAAGAGAACTGGGATAAAAGTCCTGTTGTTTAAATTGAATTTGATTCTTATTAAGTATATTTTTAGAAAAGACCGAAGAAATTTTTTGTTTAAAAAGATTACAAATATCTTTGCCAGCTTCAGCTATAATAGTACTGAAAGACATTTTCATTTTACTGGGAATATTCGAAGATGTTCCACGTGTAGTCTTAACAAAGGACCAAAACTTACGCGGGTTACTGCAAACAACCGATTCTATTCCGTTTGTATAGTTGGTATAACGATTTTTCATCACTTTGTATATGCGAGAGTTTAATAACTTAAGCTCAAGAAAGTCACGCGGATTATTGTATTTTTTTAATTTTAATCTTACTTTTTCTTTTTCAGTAATTATTTTTATTAGAGTAGTGGAAATTAATGCTGGATATTTACGATTTCTAGGTTTTGTTATAGGGATATGATTATTAATAACACTTTTTATGATCTCATAAAAAACTGATACCATGACATCAACATCACCAGCAGTTGACCTCAACTCAGACTCCCAATTTATTTCTTTTAATTTGTCATTGACTATCGTATAATTAGATTTTTTGAAATTGTGCCTCTAACTGTATTACTGCATTAGTTCTAGTTGTATCTCTAAAGGGGGATGATGGGAGTCCACTTTGGTTAGTGTGTCCAGGCTACTGTCGACCCTGAAACCAGAGAAATTACTAAATACCAAATCAAGTATTCTGCTATTATAGTTATTTACGTGATTAAATTGAGATAAATGATTCAAGGCCATAAAATCCACTAACATAAAATCTAAACGTTTTGTACTATTGCTAGGAACTGAATTTCTTTCATTTGACTTGAAAATCCAGTTTATAAAACCCAAATTAAAATCTCATAATATAAGAGTTTCACATAAATTACTTTTCATTACTCTACTTATGTTATTTAAGATTAATTCTTAATTATTAGATGTTACAGGTGGTGGCGAATACAATAAACAGAATAGTACATTTTTAGGTACACCATTTACACTTAAGCGAACTGATATCCATAAATCCTCATTATTGCATTCCAGGCGTTTGACTCGTTGAGATTGTAAATTTTTTGATACCGCGAATAAGACCACCCCCTCTATGTCCAAGTTATGAAGTTGTTAATCTGTCTCTTCTGTAAATTGTATATCTATCAGTGAGAATTTCTTTATCATTGATTGAATCGTCCAACCAAGTTTCAGTTAACGCCATCATTTCGTAGTTGTTTCTCAGAGAAGCCACCTTTATATCTGGTAGCTTGGTTTTCAAACCACGGACATTTTGATAATAAATTGTGAATGAGATTTTTTAATTTACGGACTTAAACTCTATTTTTTTTTTAATTAAATATGGTCTAAGGTCTCAATGCTACGAATTTGTTTAGCTGGTGATGTGTCATTTTTCCGAATAAAGATACGTTCATTACGCACCCATACATACTTTATAAGCTTCTCCCGCGCTACTTGTGTGCGGGCATGTAGATACTTAAGGTGTGGTGGTAAGTGTTCCGACGAAGGTTTTGAAAATGGATGTGGATGGATATAGAGGTAGGGGACGACCCAAGAAACGGTGGATGGATTGTGTGAAAGACGATAGGGTTAGAAAGAATGTTACTAGTGAGATGACGTCCGACAGAGAAGTATGGAAGAAGAAGACATGCTGCGCCGACCCCAAGTAAAATTGGGATAAGGGCAGGAGGATTATGGTAAGTGTTCCGACACATATACAGCCAATATCTTGGATCCGAAACCTAGGTGGCCAGTATGTAATCTATCCTCTGGGTTAGATTTATTAAACCTTGAAACGGCGGCTAATATCTCATCTCTCGCTCTAGTACTACTAAGCTTTGCAATAATAGCGCGAGGCCGACTGCTGGTATCATCCATTTTTCTCACTCTTACACAGCTAATAATATCGTTATCTCCCAACGGAAATGAAACAGGAGACGTGAGTTGTTTCATTACAGACAGTAAGTTCTCCGATTCTCTCAGGCACCCCATTTACCTTTAAATTATTTTCACGAGTGTGTTGCTCTAAAGATGTTAAACGATTAGATAAATCAGAAATCATCCCTGATAGTTTAACGTTTTCCTGAGCTAGTGCAATTATTTTATTTTCATAGGTTTTGAGATCAGTTTTAATTTTATCGTAATCAGCACTTATGATTTCTATCGTAGATTTCGATTCCCTAAACATACTCAATTCGCTTTTTAACATAAACATAAACATAACATAATCAGCCTGTAAATTTCCCACTGCTGGGCTAAGGCCTCCTCTCCCGTTGAGGAGAAGGTATGGAGTATATTCCACCACGCTGCTCCAATGCGGGTTGGTGGAATACACATGTGGCAGAATTTCGTTGAAATTACACACATGCAGGTTTCCTCACGATGTTTCCCTTCACCGCCGAGCACGAGATGAATAATAAACGCAAATTAAGCACATGAAAATTCAGTGGTGCCTGCCTGGGTTTGAACCCGAAATCATCGGTTAAGATGCACGCGTTCTAACCACTGGGCCATCTCGGCTCTCAATTCGCTTTTTATCGAATCAAATTCTATTGAGAAATATGACTTAACTGCACTTTGAATCTCACGTCTGAGTAGAGCCATCAAATTTTCAATGTCGCTTATCGGTGTAATCACGCATGATTCGGTTATATCTTTAAAGGAATGTTCCGAAACAGATCTGCTAGTCGTCTGATGGCCCCTACGCATAGAAATGTTAGAAGATTCGAAATGTTCAATATCCACTTGCTCAGCCGTACGGATAGGGGTATTAGTGTTATCCCCTTTTGGTAATTTATTTTTACACTCGTGACATATCCACAGTCTTTTTTTGGCGGCACCCGTCACAGCAAAAGTTTTTTCTGATATGTTTGCGCATGTTAAGTCGAGACGCAACCGGCACGATGAACAGCATATGAATTATTCGTCTTTTATTTCTTTTAAACAACCTGAACATATTTTAGAAGTACTAGACATGGTTGAAAAATTTATATTATTATTATTTTTAATTCTACTATATATTAATATTCTAAAAATTTGCGGGTATTCGTATTCCAATTGTGAAAATACAATATTGTCTTGGCATTTGTTTAAAACGACCGTTATCATCAAACGTAACAAAGCTTGCTACCTGATCAATACTCGTGATCAAAACGTTGCAAGCGCCATGCATATCACGTCGCTTACGCGTTTTAAACGAAAACTTGCGTCACCACACTTTTTTTTAATTGTTTGTTTTAGTTTTTGTTTTAAAGATCAAGCACTAAATCACATTCCGCTTAAAATTTATAATCAATATACTGTCAAACACTAGGTCAAGCACCAAGAACAATTTAAAGTTCGATAAAAACAAAAAAATTACTGTTAAATTTAATTTTTAACGGAGCACAATCATAGAATGTATTGCTTGTCAAATGTCGATATTGTATATATATTGCTTATATATAAATTAACCCATTTAAAAAGCCATTAGTGTCAATTTCATCAACGCATTCCTGATATACTTTACTTACGGTTAGATAATCATTATTGTAATAGCGTAATTTTAACTTCTAAATATTGTTTACATCCGTTCAATGATAAGACTAATTTTGCTAGTGGTTGACCTTGAGCAAAATTTGCCTGAGTTAACGTAATTATATTTTCTAATCTAATATATAAAACCGCATTTAGATTTACTTGTCGATACGTATTTGTGCAATTTGTGTGTGTTTATATAGATACCACCCAGCAGCAGTCCCAAGCGGCACTAGTTCTGTTCCGGTTTAAAGGTGACCGAGCCAGTGTGACCATGGGGACATAACATGTATGCTCCCAAGGTTGGTGGCGCATTGGCGATGAAAGGATTGGTTAATATTTCTCACATCGCCAATGTTTATTCGCAGTGGTGACCATTTGCTCGTTAGATCAGCATTTTTTTTTTTTTAGCATTAGCAGCCTGTAAATTTCCCACTGCTGGGCTAAAGGCCTCCTCTCCCTTTGAGGAGAAGGTTTGGAGCATATTCCACCAAGCTGCTCCAATGCGGGTTGGCGGAATACACATGTGGCAGAATTTCGTTGAAATTAGACACATGCAGGTTTCCTCACGATGTTTTCCTTCACCGCCGAGCACGAGATGAGATAAACACACATTAAGTACAATAAAAATTCAGTGGTGCCTGCCTGGTTTGAACCCGAAATCATCGGGTAAGATGCACGCGTTCTAACCACTGGGCCATCTCGTTAGATTAACAGTTTTATATTTGAAAAAAATAGTGGGATTATTTATTCTATTATCTTATATATTAATAGCGAAGCCGATTTTCGTCCCAGTGATTGTGGGACGATAGCTGAACATAAAAAATCGGTTACGGTCTCATTTTGAGCTCCAGCCGTAGATCTGCAGAATATTAAAGAGGATTGCAATTTACTGAATTGTTACGATTTAACAAGGAATTAATTTTAGAAAGCGGAAAAAAGTTACTGATCACAAAAATTTAAGTAAATTGTTGTCGACAAACGCTAATTCTAACTGAGCTAATGTTATACTAATTGACATTAAAAGTTTCATTTAAATAATGTTTCATAATTTTGGCGCCAAACGTGGATGAGTGACTTGCAGTTTACAATGAAATGAAATCATATTAACACCTGCCATAGGTTGCGAAATTCCAAAAAACTTTTGAATAAACGCGATGTTTCGCGGTAGACTCTCTAGAATCTTTTATAGAGATTTGTATATGTGGGGGATTATTATAACCTTAACATCATACCAAATGACACTTTGTATTAATTCATACATTCATTCACTCAACGTAGTCGTTATTTAATTTTTTGATATTAATTAATGTTATATTCATCAACCGTGTAACTTAACATCAGTAGTCAATATTGCCGTAAACTTACGTTCTATACCGAGGTACTTCAATGGTCGGAGCTATACCGATACTTTTGCTCCTCTATATATTAGTAGATCTTATTATATATATTATACAATTAGGGGATAGGAGAGTAAGAGAGACAGAAAATATTTTTTGGAAAAAATAACAGCATTGTAATTAATATACATATATTTGAAAAGAGTTTGGACTATACGTGTTTAATGCCGTTTCTTCTCGCCAGAGGCTGCTTGCTACGATAATAGTGTCTAAATATCGATGCAAATATGCTTTAGTTTTTATATAAGATTTTAAATTAACATGGTTATTTTTATTACTAACAGTATTTAAAACGGGATATTTACCACGTTTTTTATTTTTATTTGGTGGAGCTCGATATTTCGACATTATCTACGAATGTCTTGTTCACGACACTCACGAGACGCTTTAGTTTTTGTTTTTTTTTTTTTTTAAATATAAATACATACAATTCGAATTTCGAAATAAATGTCGATGGATTAAATCAAACCTACACTACAGCACTCACTTTACGTTTGTCAGATTTAATGACGTCTATGGTGAATCGAACATAGCTTTAATTAAAAAAAATAAAAAAATGACGGTCTATGAATTCCAAAATACATTTTCAAATTAGTAGTTTCCAAACTAGTAATTAACGGGATAAACGCATTCCAACCCCCATTATAGTACTACTTAAGATTAAAAGAAACGCTACAAATTATACGTAGTGTTTATTGGTAGGTATTACTGAAAAGTACTGACAAGAGTCTAGTCAGTCCGAATATATATCTTGTAAAACAACTTGTAGCACGTTTTGGGGATAATAATGCTACCTGAAGCCGCCTCTCTCCCTTCCACTCTCCACACCCTTGTAAAGTCAATATATCTACCAAGATAAATTTACGGTAAAAATCATACATTACGTTTGCGTTGAGGTGCTTCAATGTTAGATTAGGTTAACAAGCAATAAACTAAAAATAACATTTATAGCGGAAAAAACACTTTAGCGCAATTCATTATAAAATCTAGCGTTACGGTCAAATGAAACAATGCAAGGGCTCAATTACGTAATGAAAATTAAAAAAAATACCTGTCTGTAAACCGGCGAATGTAATACATCTCTATCTCTTTCCTTCCTCTTTGTCTCTTTCTATTATAGATAAACTTATTATCTTGTGAAATGCCATATATAATATACAATGTCATATATTATATACATATATAAAATAGAGTAGATATGGAGCATGGGATTGGATTTGGTGGCATTACCGTCTTTACCATAGGGCACATGGGGCACGTGCCCCCATCCTGAGAGGGCCACGAAGAACCAACAATTTACTAAATGAAACCAAAAAATATCTAGCAAAAGGGCCCCAAATTCATGGGTGGTCAAATGCCCCAGTATAGCTTGAGACGGCTCTGATTGGTGGAGGAGACTGTCACGCTGCTTTCCGCCACGGCAAACAAGTCTATCCCAACCACAACAGGACAAAATCCAAATGGATTTGCGAAAGAATGGCATTTTGAACGTCGACGAAACTGTTACACGAACTTTGAAAGTAAAATTAAAAGTAAATCTGAGTAGTTTAGTGGAATAGTGTTGTTTTCCAAAATAAAGATATATTAGTCGAGAACTGTTAGTATTGCACAATATCTCTGAACCATTAGAAAATCGCGTGGCGTACATAAATCTAAGGTTTGCTTATCTTTATTCCTCCTTCGATTGGAATAGACTATGTGGTACTCTTGGATGCTCTTCAGGATGAGCAAATAGGTGTTGCTCATCAATAATACAAATATAAGATTCATTCAAATTGACTCTGTTCCCTCATTAAAGTAAACTCATTGTTTAACACCTTTGCAATATTGAAATAAAAATGGCGTTGAATATATGTGAGGTTAACTATTAACACCAATTATCCAAATAAACATTTTGAAGTCGTTAATTGTTAGGTCACGCTGGTTACGTAAATACATAATAGATTTTTTGTGATCCTGCCTGGATTTCTTCCATGTTCATATTAAGAACAGTCAGTTGCGTCAGGTGTGCAAAACAGTTGCAATCTCTATTTCTGAACATACAACTGCTATATTGCTCTCCAGCGCCCGAGAGTGTAAACTGCCAATCTCTAAACTGCTGCTGAGATATATTTGATTGAATCCAGAAACGTTCACTTGCTAGTATAAGGACCTAGGACTCTAAAATCGGGAAGGAAGTAGAGATATCAAGTGCACTGAAGTAACCTGTTCTGAAAGGCGTATAAAAGGATTTCATTGACGCTGGTGGAAGGGCGCTTAACAAGACTATTTTAAGATAGTCGAAGGGACGTCATTCGAAGCCCAAAATTAGCTCATATTTCGAATTGAAATCTAGAATCCCACACTATGACGATAAAAAGGCCAGTACAACACCAGCAATTCAGTTATGCCAGTGTAACTAGATCCAGAATGTATTACCTTAATCTTCAAGGTTGGGGACACATAGACAGTACAAGATAAGATTAATATTTCTTGTACTAGAAATATCTGCGCACAGTGGTGACCCAAGTGACCCACAGGTGATTGCCGAATCATTGTTTTCAAATCAAATCAAAATATACTTTATTCAAGTAGGCTTTTACAAGAACTTTTGAATCGTCATTTTACAAACTATATTAAGTGAAGCATCGGTTCAGAACGTAGATTCTACTGAGAAGAACCGGAAAGGAACTCAGTAGTTATCATCTATATAATATTGAATAATATACTTTTTTTATTAATGTTAATTTAGCAAATTATTTCAATTTATAAATTGGCAAAGTTAGAAATATCTGCGAAATTTTATTATAGAAACGGATACCTTGTCCAATCCTGCTTACCGTTGAAGACCCATTAGCATTAGCATAAGCAGCCTGTAAATATCCCACTGCTGGGCTAAAGGCCTCCTCTCCCTTTGAGGAGAAGGTTTGGAGCATATGCCACCACGCTGCTACAATGCGGGTTGGCGGAATACACATGTGGCAGAATTTCGTTGAAATTAGACACATGCAGGTTTCCTCACGATGTTTTCCTTCACCGCCGAGCACGAGATGAATTATAAACACAAATTAGGCACATGAAAATTCAGTGGTGCCTGCCTAGGTTTGAACCCGAAATCATCGGTTAAGATGCACGCGTTCTAACCACTGGGCCGTCTCGGATTTGAAGACTCGGGTTGAAGACCCACTGGGCAAAAATCTCTTACGTCAAGAACGGTTTATTTACAATTCGAATACACTTCTAACAATGACATTATTAAACTGACACCCGAGAATACATTACACTCTGTAAAGTCGGTTAAAAACAACAGCATAACGATTTTTATTACAGGAAGAGTCTAATTATGTTTACGATGTCGGGACGATCGTCATGTACGTGCTTGTACTGTTGTAAAGTTATTTTTTTTAATTAACTGAAATAATTTTAAGGATTTAAAATAAGAACTAATTATTTTTAAAAATCGAATCTCAATTTCGGTTCCTTATAACGCCAATCTGAAAGGGATTTTACAAATAGCAATCTGTGTATAGCCTGTTCCAATGTAAGTAGGAAAAAAGATAAACAAACTTTTGATTTACGTATTTCATGAGATTTTCTAATAACTCAGCTATATTGTGCACTACTAAGGGTTTATGATTAATATATGTTTATTTAGGATACTCTATAAAACTTATATCAACTATAATTTCACTTCCAAAATTCCGATAACAGTTTCGTCGACGTTTAAAACGCCATTTTTTCGCAAATCCATAGTGAATGTCATAGATTAATCAAGCTCTCGACCAATGATATCGCGTCAATTTGCTGTCAAATGTTGTATTTTTCTTGTTATGGTTGGAATAGAGTATAAATTTCTATAACTATAATGATATATTTGGCCTATTTCGATGTTTGATTAGATTTCTATGTATTTAAAATACTGATTAACGAACTGAATCGACTATGGGACAGATCGGGGGAGATATGAGATATGTATTTTTAGTTTTGTGACTAAATTAAGTAAATTTAAGTAATTAATTTGAGTAACCATACAGAATGGTGACTTTTTAAACAACATAATGATGTAATTTCGAAACAATATCCGATAAAATATATTAATTTTGTACGTGAACATCGAAAGTAGTAGTTTACGAGGTAAGGCTTTGTGCGAGCTTGTCTGGGTAGGTAACACACACTCATCAGATATTCTGCCGCCAAACCGCAGTACTTGGTATTATTGTGTACCGGTTTGAAGGGCGAGTGAGCCAGTGTAACTACAGGCACAAGAGACATAACATCTTAGTTCCCAAGGTCGGTGTATTAGCGATGTAAGGAATGGTTAATATTTCTGACAGTACCAATGTTTGGGCGGTGGTGACCACAGCTGTTGTGGTAGGGGTGGTGATCATTTGCCGGCCTATCTTTTACATAAAAAAACAAAAAAGTAACTATTTACTTAGAAACATCCATGTACAAAGAAATATATCTAAAGAGATACTGTTTCAATATTTTGTCAAGCGTAAAGTTCAATTTATACGGAACCCAATAAATTACACGTTTCTTTTCACGTTTTCGTTAAATGCAAAACAATAACAACACTTATGTAGATCTAGTACTTATATTTGAAAACTATATCTAGAACTATATCAGTGACACCTCAAGTGCTTATATCAAAGATTGCTCAATGTGTTTTTTCTGGAAAAAACCGGTTTTTGTTTATCTTATCTGAAACGTATCTTTAATCGATACATCACACGGCTTGAGTGCTTGTGAGCATCCCTCATAAACGCTATTTAAACCAGTCTATCTAGATATGTACCACTTGAACACAAATCTTTTTGTTACTACTAGACAAAGCAATATAGCGGTAATCTTTATTTTTAGAATTATTTGATAAGCAACGTATATGCCGATTTCGTACGAGTAAATTTCACAGAACTTTGCAGAACGCTACAGAACTCAAAACTTATTGTTTTTTTCGCGTAATTGTCTCCACTGGTAACAGGAGGCCTGGTTATTTTTTTTTACCCAGAGGATGAATTGCGAGATCTTCTGTCACCTCGTATATCGTGTCTGCTATGTCTATGGTGCTGCTAGTATTCCTGCTGCCATTCCGTGGTGTCATTTGTATAATGAATGCGTATTAGTGGTTTGTTCGTGAAAGAACAATAGAGAGTTAAAGTTACTTTCACATATAATATTATTAGAAATGTATTTATTTAGTTATTGCGAAACTGTTTTTTTTCCGAAATAAATTAAATAAATATTAAAAATACAATGTTACAACCACTCCCAAAAATCTTTTCTTAGTGGTTTCGTTTTAAATTAAACCTACAAGTGTGTTCCAAATTTTATTTTACTAGACTCAGTAACTTTTTATGTGTGTAGACGGTCAGTCAGGTCAAACGATTTTTTATTATTGAACTTAGCTTAATAATAAACTCTATTGGAATATTTAAGCTTTATATGACAAGAAACGAACTAACAAAACGAGTAATAACTGAGCATTTTTACTTGAATCAAAGTATTATAAGGCATAATAAAAATTCATCCAAAATCTTATGCAGACTTGCAACTCACATTCGTATCGTGCTAAAATACAGTTTCTGTTAAACATAGGCGTAATACGTTAATGACCATTCACAGGATATTAATCCGTAAATCGCTGCGAATAATAACTTATTTCGTCTGCACATTCTTCCTTAAAACACCACACTGAAATTCGTGTTTTATTCTTATAGGCAAAGATATTATTTTTGCTTGAACTACTGAAGCAACTAGTTGTAACCGGTTCTGACCAGTATTAACTGGTTAGCAAAGTACATTGAACCCAACTTTAAAGTTGAATTGTTTTGTTATATTGTTTAACATTTCGCTATAATATAACCATACGTGTGTTTTAAATGATTTCAAAATTTCAACAAATAAAATCTACTTCTAATAACTCACCTAGAAAATAAATGCAAGATAAAATCTATAAGAATATTATGAATGCCAGTAAGTCTGTCTTTCAGGACCAAACCGCTACATCGAATTCGATAAAATTAGGACAGAGGCGTTAGTAATGGCCCAGTGGTTAGAACGCGTGCATCTTAACCGATGATTTCGGGTTCAAACCCAGGCAGGCACCACTGAATTTACATGTGCTTAATTTGCTTATAATTCATCTCGTGCTCGGCGGTGAAGGAAAACATCGTGTGGAAACCTGCATGTGTCTAATTTCAACGAAATTCTGCCACATGTGTATTCCACCAACCCGCATTGGAGCAGCGAGGTGGAATATGCTCCATACCTTCTCCTCAACGGGAGAGGAGGCCTTAGCCCAGCAGTGGGAAATTTACAGGCTGATTATGTTTTATTTATGATTATAGGACAGAGGCTGCATTTACTTTTACTAAACGTAACACCTGACGACCTTTGCAAGGCGAACAAAGCCGCGAGCAACAACTAATATGTCTATATTTGCGTTAGCTTCTATTTCCCCTGTACGTACGTTTCTACTTGCAAACATTCCGACGTACATACATATACGTGGTGGACAGTGTGATACCGTATCGTATTTTCTATGGCGCTAGTAACATGATCTATTGGAATTAAGCGCGTATAGAATTATAAGCCTTATCGACAACGAATTTAGACGCAAAATTATAATATCAAATCTATCTCCGCTTGACAATCTCATCTTACATTTAACTAGTATTGATAACATTAGTAATAAATCTATCTGATACACATTAAGATTGTGATGATCTGTATGTATTATTGAGGGTCTCGTTGGTTTTAATTACGGAAGTTCTGCCTCAATTATCTGGTTCAGGACAGTGAAGATGTTATCGGGTTTTTGTATAGAGAAAAAAGCATCAGCTCGGTCTGGTGTTTACACTTAGTGATCGCAGTGCACGTAAAGCCCGTTGATCTCACTGAACTCCTTTTAATCGTATCGGATTTCCAGTTCTGTCGCATTATAAATGTGAGGTTATCTTGTACACATGGATAGTTTTATATGTCCTGTAAAACGGTCAGGAGGACTTCATGAGCGTCATAATACAAGAGGCTGAGTATGTACGATTGATTACGCTGATCTCAGGAACTATCAGTCCGTTGAATATCCATTCTTGAAATGGATATTCTATTGAAATAAGTTATATCATGCTACGATAGTAATGAATTGAGAGCCGAGATGGCCCAGTGGTCAGAACGCGTGCATCTTAACCGATGATTTCAAACCCAGGCACCACAGAATTTTAATGTTTATAACTCATCTCGTGCTCAGCGGTGAAGGAAAACATCGTGAGGAAACCTGCATGTGTCTAATTTCAACGAAATTCTGCCACATGTGTGTTCCACCAGCGTGCTGGAACATGCTCCAATCCTTCTCATCAAAGATAGAAGGGGCCTTAGCCCAGCAGTGGGAAATTTACAGGCTGCTAATGTATGTAATGTAACGATATGAATGAGTTTGTCGCTGTAAAATGCTTTTGTACATCCCTCTCAGTATAATCGGAGGAGTGTAAAACTTCTGATTGAGTGCCAGTGCCAGTGCCAGTGGGTAGCCACTTAAAACGAGCATACGAACATACCCTGATGGCAAAATTGCTTTCATTTACCTTGAGTTTAAGAACGACTTCTGATTTTTTCTGGATGATGGGGGAAGGTGCGTAAAGCGTCGTTAACTTCTTGCCAGTCTAATTAAATTGTCTGAAGCGCCCTACACCTGGTTGTAATCCACGGCCTTCTGTAGTGTGATGACTGTTTCGCTTCCTGACAGAATTGATTTAGTTCAGAGTAATTGATTAATTAGTTGTTTTTATTTTCGCAATACGCGATATTTGGAACTCGCATTTAAAAAAATCGTTGTGACTTCGTCCATGGTGATAAAGATATCAAATATTTATTAGCACTTGGCATGGCCGGATTCATCATGTCTGGTATCCTAAGCAATGCACTTCTCGGAGCTGTTTTGGTCTTTTCTAGCTTCTTCAAATATAACTTTTCGTTCAATTTGCAATAAAATTTATGCTTACGACGACATTCAAAGAAAGGGTGAAGGTTCTTCAGATCTAAGACTTGATAATTTTATTCAGATTGATAACGTTTTGTTTCTGTTATTCTTATTAATTGCTATGTATTAGTATGGTCTAGTTGCTTTTATGGCAAAGCATCCTTAGGTCCTGATGTCAATGTCTGACCGATTTCGGACACAGCGGCCATCCTCAAGGGAGACTAACCAACTATCCAGGATATATTACATTGCATAAGTGTGCACGCAAATTCGAGTGGATTCTCTAATTCTTCACTTGCATAATCCCATGAGATGGCAAATCCTACACGAACGGAAAGAGTTCAGGCGCAGTATTAACGGATTTATCTGATTTCTGAGGCACGATAGTGTACAATTCCAAATTCCAGACATCTTGTTAGTGAGAATTTTTCGACAGTAGAACCCAATAACTTTTAACCTATTGCCTTATTTCTAACCAATGAGACAGGACCAACTTAAAGCTTTAAGGAGACGTCCTCCCTCCCCTTAAATAAATTGGTCAAATATGGTCAATAGCGTACATTTGGGTCATATAACTTTCATTCGTATCAGTATTCCAAACATGTACATTATACTTACTCGTAGTTCGTAGTAGCTTCCTGCCTCGGCTTCGCATCATCAACTTCAAACCTGAGTCATGTACCTAATGTAAATATTTGTTATTTAATGATTACATAAACAATTGAACATACAACATCGTTATATATTCCTTAAATATTATGACAGATATCCCGCACAGATAAAAAAAATAACCTTGCAAACCAGTGACAGTTAGTTATATTGACAGAGCTTAAGTTATCAACGAGACCTAAGATAATGATAATCATTAATAAACAAAGGCCACCTGTTCTGGACATAGAGATTGACTATACCATATGGCAGGAGAAATAACTAATATTATAAATATGCGTGAGTTTGGCTGTTACGGTATAACGTCTTAACATCTCAACGGATCATCATGAAATTGATCATTGATCTTTTCACGGGTACAGATAAATACATACAATGTTTTCCAACCACAAGAAGACAAAAGCCAAATAAACAATATTTAATATTATCAAATTGACGCGAGATCTTTGGTCGCGTCGTACGGTCCATTGTCGAACACTTCCAAAGTTGTCGTAAATGATCGGAACTTTGGAAGTTAAATTAAAGAGGATATTGTTTATTTATTTATTCTTTATTGCACCCAAAATTAAAACTAAAAATTACAATATTGCTACACAAAGTTGCATGAGGTGCAACTTTGTGTAGCAATTGTTGATTAAATAGTTTTGTATTAACAATAAAGATAAAGATCAAGAACTGTTAGAAGTGAATACAGAAGTGATATTAGAAAATCACATGGAATACGTAAATCTAAGGTTTGTTTATCATTCCTTTGACTGGAAAATAATGCATGCTTTAATTAATCCCACCCACGAGCTGGAACTAGTTTAACTAGCCAGTAGGATCATATATTTGGAAGATTACAATAAATTATCAATGTTTCTATGTATGATGTTTATATAGACATGTTTATTCGGTAGAGACTACTTTTATCTACTTTCAAAAATGCTTTTATGAGCCTTTCACATGAATATCATCGGATATTTTTATTTTTCCCGAATGAATGAAAAGTTTAGGGTATGAGGGACTCGTTGACGTTAAATACGCCGGAATACCTATGTATTTAAAAAACCAGCAGTAACTCTCCATCTCTTCGGGGCCATCACGGGATACCTTGCGCATATCGTAACGCCGATGCTAAATTAGCTTAAATTAGCCTAAAGTAGTAAAAAAATCAATTAAGCTTTAAGAAAGACAAATCCCAAAATTTACTTGGTCGTAGGACTTTGTGTAAGCCCGTCTGAGGAAGTACCACCCACTCATCTCCCGCCAAGCTAAATACTTTGTATTACTACAGGCACTAGGGATATAACTATTTAGTTATTGAGGATGGTGGCACTTTGAAGTTGTTAGGAATGGATTAAATTTCTTACAGCGCCAATGTGCGGTGGTGAAACCTTATTATCAAGTTTATTTTTCATTTGTCCGTCCGTCTAGAAACGTTTTCTAGCAACAAACTTAGCAACCAAATTAGGTTTCAATTGTACAAGAAATTCAACAAATTTGATCTTAATATTAAACAACATCACATACATTACTCTGATCCAAATTTAAGTAGCTAAAGCACTTGTGTTATGGAAAATCAGAAGTAACTACGGTACCACAAACACCCAGACCCAAGACAACATATTCTACATCGACTCGGCCGGGAATCGAACCCGGAACCTCGTTTAATCGTTAACAAGTAGTACCACTCTATCATACTTTGTATCGCACACGTGATAATTGAAAATTGTCTCAAAGGTTGATACACTGTTTTGACGCGTGACATACGCGTTAAACGTTATAGTTGGGTAATGCAATCCTGGTACACTAGATACCGCATACAGTTGCGGGATCACGCGGGTCTGACAGGATTACAGAATAGCGTGGATTGTACGTGTTGCCACTTTTCTGAATTATTAACATGATTGTCTGTGATTGTAAAATAGAATTTACTTGGTTCAAAATAAGCATTATGAGTCTAAATAGAGTCCACGTTATAACCCAGAATCCAGTCCAATTAGAACCACGAAAACGAAGTCTGTTAGGCATTCATTGTAATTGATTTCCGAGGTCTGATTGGACTCAGCGTGACTAAGATGGTTCGGTCCCACAAATACCAAAAATCCCCAGCTATAATGATTATAGTCGATGTCATATCACCATTTCCTCGTGTTTTGCGGTGAGATTCGAGTTACTTCTTACATAACAGCTCAACAAGATAGCGCGCTTAAGTTGATGTTGCTAAAAGTATTAGTTAATGCCAGCGAGGGAGCTTTGTGATACATTTAAACGTCACTGGTTAGGTATTTACATCTGGACTTGAAACTGTGATCTTCGATAAGATATATACCACTTAGCCTGTACATATAAAACACGGAGTAATGAGTTTTTATTAATAAAATTATTGGTCTAAATAAAATAGATTAAAATTTAAAAATAAATAAATTTATATCTGTGTTAGAATCGATTCTTTGGTATTTGCTTTTGGAATTTGTATATATTTAATATATGGGTGCTATAATATCGTATCATATCATATAAAAAGCTACAATTTGATAATTGTTATAACAATTAAAGTCGAGTGATTCGCGAAGTTTTTTTTGTAGAGCCTTATGGCATCTAGAAGAAAACAAAGAGTTACAATAGCGTTCTAATTAAAGTTGTGTTGCCTCTCTTAAGACTCATCTTCTATCTCACTCTTTCACGTTATACGTCTTATATTTTTTTCAAGCCATTTAAAAATACCACAAAACAATTACAATTAAATGAAATGTACAGACAACAAAATAAACAATGGAAACTATATTAACAAAAATAAGTAATATGAAGAAGAAAAAGGACAGAAATAGTGTATACTCTATGGTGTCGTGCAGTGACGTCACACCAGGCAGCCTCGAGGTGTGGGTTGAGCTGCCAGACGCGATCAAGTTCGACCCTGCGCTCGCGCCGTTCAAGCAGCTATACGAACAACATCATGGTAAGTTAAACTGTCTATAGTTACTTGTAGTTATAGAAATGTAAGTAGAGAGCATCATGTACTAAACAATCTGTCAAACTCCAACCACAAGAGCAGGGCCGGGTCTACCATATGGCTTTTTGGCTTCAGCCCAGGGCCCCGTGGATTCAAGTGGCCCCAGCTAAATCAAGTCAAAGTCAAAAATCAAGCAGATCGTATGGTTTGCAGCCCTGCGAGTCCTGCAATTAATCAAACCCATTCAATTAATTTAATTTAAGTTTGTTGTATGTTTGTTTGTTAGCCCAGGGTCCCCTAAACTTGTTTGTTAGCCCAGGGCCCCCTAAACTTACGGTCCGGCCCTGCACAAGAGAAGCGAAGGCAAATAAACAATTTTGACATTGATTTGACGCCATATCATTGGTCGAGAGCTTGAATAGTCTATGACATTCATTATGGATTGGCGAGAAGTTGTTAACATTAAAGTAGAATATTGTTGTACTATACATTACATTAGCAACCTGTAAATTTCCCACTGCTGGCCTAAGGTCTCCTCAATGGTGGAATACACATGTGGCAGAATTTCGTTGAAATTAGACACATGCAGGTTTCCTCACGATGTTTCCCTTCACCGCCGAGCAAGAGATGAATTATAAACTATATAAAATTAAGCACATGAAAATTCAGTGGTGCCTGCCTGGGTTTGAACCCGAAATCATCGGTTAAGGTGCACGCGTTCTAACCACTGGGCCATCTCGGCTCTCGGATTTTATTATATCTCAATACTAAATACAAGGCTGGTATATGACCCACATATATACTTGACGATGAATTGTTAAATAAATCTGTAAACTCCTGTACAAATAACGAAAACAAACGAACAGACGTAAATGGACGTGCTATATCTACTTAACATAATATTGTTATGAATGTGAATAAACAACTATAATCGTGTTCAACTGAAACAAAAACAATATAAATCGTTCCTTCCTAGTTATAACCAATTATTACACTGGCTCACTCAAACAAAACCCACTGAAGTATTCTAATTTCACAGTTAATTTAGTAATTCATGGGATACATTATTTGCAGCATTATATTACCTGCTCAGGGTTAAAAGTTTTGGTCGTGTTATACTCTTGTGTTATGGAAAACACGCTAAGCCATGGATCATGAGGGTCTGCAGTTTGAATGAGGCTCTTGGTTCTTGAGATGCCGTTTCCAAAATCGATCATACATGTTGATTTGCTTGGTGTTCTTGGTGCAAGCCCATCTGATCATATATTCTATCGCCAAGCATTAATCGTTAGTACTGTTGTGTTTAGGTCTGAGTGAGCCAGTGTAAACAACAAGGGACATAACATTTTAGTTACCAAGGTGATATAAGGAATGGAGGAATGTTTATGGGCATTGGTGCTCTTACCATCAGGTGGAACATTTGTCCATCCGCCGACTAATGATATAAAATAAAAATCACTTTTCAGCCCTTAATCCTGTCCGAATATATATAATTAGTTGGATATAGTATAATATATAATGTTACAGGTAAACTAGAATCACGAGAGGAGATTTCTGAAGGCGACCGTAACATATTCAATAGAAAGATATCGGATGGCGCTGTCGGTGACGTTGATACGGTTGAGAGAAACATACATTCAAACAACAAGGATGAAAACAGGTGATTATGTTAGAGAACTTGTTTTTTGGTAAACGCTGGCAAGGAGATCCATCTGATGGACTGGCAGGTGCGTCTAAGCCTTTGAGGAATGAGTTCTTGGTTCTTTTCTTAAAATTTCCCAAGTTATATTGGTTCGGAAAAACCGCCCGGGAAACTTACGATTATAGTTAAATGAGAATTCTTGTAACTATCACTTTTTGGGGTATGACTTAGAACAAAAGAACGTGCTGGACTTTTTTAATAGTAAAAAGGAGATTTCATTATATCATTTATTTTGGATACGACGCAATGTTAAGAGATTCTACAGGTTTTTCGCCCAATCCTCTGCTATAGAATAATTTGCTGGTAATTTGTTAGGTTCTCAAGTTTTTTTTTTTTAATTTATAGCATAGGTGTACGGGTATATGGACCCAAGATGTCTTGTCTTTTGTAGCTGTAGTTACACTAGTTCATTCACCCTTTAAACCGGAACACATCAATACCAGTCTTGTTATTAGAGAAGTCGGGAGATTAAACTGCGTCCTGACATATCCCATGTCCGCGGGTACCAGGACTCTTTATAAACTTGTAAGACTGGGTTCGAGGGTAAAATGATCCAGATCATCTTGTCTCAAACCCAGTTTTCTGGTTAAGGAAAACTTATAGAGCGACATAGTAATTTGCGTGAGCAATCTCTTTAAAAAAAGAAAAAAATAACAATACCAGTGTTGCTGTTTTACGGTAGAATATCTTATGAGTGGGTTGCACTACCCAGACGGACTTGTAAGTGGTTTTAGGAACTAAATGAAATGTGGTTGAAGCGCTTATATACATACAGGATTGATGATGATATAATGTTCATTTTGTTAATCAGATCTTAGGATACCTATGCCTTAAGATACAATTTAACCAAAAATATAATGCAGCACTAATTCTACATTTGGGCAAAGGTTGGCTGCAATATGGAACCAACCTTTGCCCATTCCATCATGCTACCTAACTGTATCAGGTTAGGTGCACAGCGCGTATATCTCGTGAAAGATATAAATATACTTTTTTTAAGGCCACTAAAAATATCTTGCAACCTTGAAGTCTTATACGCCCTTCTTTACATCATTTTTTGCCCTTAGCAATGTGTTCATACGCAAAGTATAATTTATGATCCCAAATAGTTACCGAAACCTTTAGCGCTCTTAAAATGGATGTATTAATGTACTTCTGTTAAGGGATCGAAGGGCAAGGGGGCGCTAAACTTGATACAATCCGGCTCAGTAGCATTTAACCACTTCGAATTAACAAAGATTGACCGCAATAATTTTTGCTTCAATTAGGCAACCGTATATCATAATAAACAGAAAAAATAGCTTTAATTTAATATATAAATTATGAATGTACGTTGTGAGTGTATAAACGTAACAAAATCATACATGTGTAAACCTGGCTGCGAAGAGGTGCGGCCAGATGCGCAACGGCAACCATGAGAGTCTTTATAGGTGTTGCCGTAAAGTGGACGACATTTTATTGAAAAAACAAGTAAATGAAATAAGAATAAGAATTACTAACAGTATCTAAAACGGGATATTTACCATGTTTTTTATTTTTATTTGGTGGAGCTCGATATTTCGACATTATCTACGAATGTCTTGTTCACGAGAACAATGAACAAGACATTCGTAGATAATGTCGAAATATCGAGTTCCACCAAAAAAAAAAAATAAAAATAAAAAACATGGTAAATATCCCGTTTTAGATACTGTTAGTAATAAAAATAACCATGTTAATTTAAAATCTTATAAAGAATAAGAATTATTAATAATTTAATTAAAAACACTAGCGGCCACATTTTGATAGGCAACCTGGTAGATATAAAATCTCCTAATCATAAATATGTGTAAAAATTTGGTTTTTAGCAAACACTCGATGGGTACACTGATTCTGCAACGGGATCTTAGACTAGCACGGGCAACGGTGACTCCGTAAGTGTTAACCATAAAAAAAAAGGTTTCACCTATAGCCAATAAATCGTTTTGGTGTTGTAATCTCTAAATTACTGTTAAAAACGCTAAGTAAAGTAAATCACGAATTGTTAAAATTATATTTACATCTATACGAATATTATAAATGCAAAAGTAACTCCGTCTGTCTGTCTTGAGCTCTTTCACGCCTGAATCACTAAACCAAATTTATTGAAATTTCGTATGAAGCAAACTTGAACTCCAAGGCTGACGACCAACTCCTAAAGCGGTACGAAGCCGCGGAATACAACTAGTATATTATTACAATTAACCACATAGAACTGTAGTCTGAAATGTTGTCATTACTGAACTCAGTTCAAATCAAATAAAATCAAATAAAGTATATCTTACTTTATTCAAGTCAGTTTTTATATGCACTTTTGAGTCGTCATTTTACAAACTATATTAAGTGAAGTTACCACCGGTTCGGAATACAAATTATACCGAGAAGAAGCGGCAAGAATCTTAGTAGTTACTCTTTTTCAACATCTAAAAATACAGTAATGTTAGTTAAATACAATTATATATGTATGTTATGTCTCCTGCCTGGAAGTCAACAAGCATTAACTCCACGCTTTTTTAACATCTATATAATCTTGTATCGAATAATATGCCTTCTTTACCAATGTATTTTTTACAAATGACTTGAATTTATGATACGGTTTGTTATTGTTGACAAATGAATTACAATGTAAATGTTTTCTTTTTAGATTGGTACAAGAATCAGCGGCAGCAGACACTAAGAAGATACCTTCACTGAGAAAAAAACAGGTCAGTTTTTATATAGAGTTATTCATTTATTGCTTTTCCCCGCAGCTTTGCTGGCGTCTGAATGGGGAGGTGGGTGTTATGTTGGTACTCTATGTCCTTTTTGCACCCATGATAATTGTTCATAGTGATCGGTTGATCGGTAACAAAGACACTCAAAGCATAGTTTAGGTAATCGCTCCATAAGATACGAATGGAATAGAGGGTGTTCAAATTAAAATATTCTTTATTCAAGTAGGCTTTTACAAGCACTTTTGTATCGTTACATGTAATAAATTAAACAAAAAGCAACCGGTTCGGAATGTAGATTCTACTGAGAACGAACTAAAATCACCAACTACACACTAATACACGAAATAGGTATTTAAAGGGTTGCGAGTACTCAGTAATATCTCAATTATAAGTGGATTACAAGTTTAGTTTCATTTTGAACAGACAAAAACACAACCTTGTCGTATGTATAAATACTAAAACATGTATGTTATGTTTATTAAATTCAATAAAATACTAGGTATCCTGTTTTTTTTATGATTTAGGTAGGCGGATGAGCAAAAGGGTCATCTGATTGTAAGTGGCCACCACCGCCCATAGACAATGGCGCTGTAAAAAATATTAACCATTCCTTACGTCGCCAATGCGCCACCAACCTTGGGAACTAAGATGATATGTCCCTTGTGCGTGTAGTTACACTGGCTTACTCATCCTTCAAACCGGAGCACAATAATACTGAGTACTGCTGTTTGGCGGTAGAATATCCGATTAATGGGTGATGCCTACCCAGATAGGCTTGTACAAAGCCATACCACGAATTAAAAAACTGTATGAAAAATATTTATTTTTGTTTCTTTTTTTAAAATTGTAATTTAAATTTTTTATAAGCCAAGTAAGTAAGTTAAGTAACATCTGCAAATTCTTATTATAGAAACAAATACTGATTTTTTGATCAGCAGCAATAATATTTTTAAATATAATTGATAATAATTAATAAACATTTTATCAACAAAAACTTATTACTGTACTCGTACATAAATGGTATTTAATAAAGAGGCCAAGTGCGAGTCGGACTCGCCCATGAAGGGTTCCGTAGCAGCACATAATATAAAAGTTCTTGCAGTTCGTTGTTACTTTTGAATGAAATGTAAATTGCGATTTACGATTTATGACGTATTAAAAAAAAACTACTAACTAGATCTCGTTCAAACCAATTTTGGATGGAAGTTTGCATGGTAATGTACATCATACATTTTTTTAGTTTTATCATTCTCTTATTTTAGAAGTTACAGGGGGGGGAGACACATTTTACCACTTTGCAAGAGTATCTCGCGCAAACTTTTCATTTTAGAAAAAATGATACTGGAAACCTCAATATCATTTTTGAAGCCTATCCATAGACACCCCACGATAATGGGTTTGAACATGTTTAGAACTTTTATAACGTCTTAAGATGTACTCAATTGAAAGCGAGAATATTTATTTATGATGTTTTTATTATAATGTTTGATCAATAGTTAATACCAAGCTTACTTTATAATGTTTGCTTTTCAAATAATTAGATACACTTACATACAATTTTCAGTGCTGTCTTTTTATAAATACAATTACATACTAGTAATTTTTTTTTATCTTTAGATATTATGTGCGTATTATCTTGGTTAAGCATAATTTTAAACTACACCCACTTGTACTTTATTAATGTATTCTGTAATTAAAATTTGTGGAAGAGTAACTACTGAGTTTCTTACCGGTTCATCTCGGTAGAATCTACTTTCCGAACCGGTGGTTGCTTCACATTTAATTCAACACTGTGACATGACGATTCATAAGTGCTTTTAAGAGCCTACTTGAGTAAGGAACATTTTAATTTTGAACGCAGGCATTTTTTCACCAATGAATTTTCATGTGCTTAATTTTTTTTTTGTTTATA
Source organism: Vanessa tameamea (assembly GCF_037043105.1). Classification (NCBI taxonomy): domain Eukaryota; kingdom Metazoa; phylum Arthropoda; class Insecta; order Lepidoptera; family Nymphalidae; genus Vanessa; species Vanessa tameamea. The sequence continues at coordinate 3,560,824 of NC_087338.1, forward strand.
ATTCATCTCGTGCTCGGCTGCACGTGTCTAATTTCAATGAAATTCTGCTACATGTGTATCAATCTACCTGCTTTGGAGCAGCGTAGTTGAATTAGCTGCAGAACTTGTCTGTAAAGGGACATTAAGGCCTTAGCAGTAGGATATTTATAAGCTGTTAGTTTAATTTACAATAATTAAAAAAAAAAAACGATTCTAACGATACCCCATTAATTTAAATATGTTCGGGCATTTAAAATTTATGGTGAAACTAAAAAAACTCACATACATACATACATCCTGCAAATATTATATTCCTTTTTTGGGTAGTCGTGAAAAAGCTTTTTCACTTATAAATGTTGTTTCTACTGTTTATGACACATCCACTTCCCCTCCCCCAAAAATATTTCAATGGTCCAATTCCGATGGTTCAACACTCCACCATTTTCGGTGACACCCAGAGCTTTTCCATCTCCTGTACCCTGGATTAGGATGACAACAGTATTGTTCATTGGCTTTGGAATGATTAAACATACGAACTAACTCTTCGGACAATTTTTTCTTAACATTTTAACTTCGATTGTCAACAGCTGGATCGAACGCTCCGAGTGGTGAAACTATCAGCGTTAATAGCTTGTTGGGTGCTTCTCACTGTATCTCTTCTCTTGAACAGAGAAAAAACAGACGTGGTACTACACACGGCTGTACACAATGGAGACATTAAAGGTAGGTCATAGTTTTAGGCAAAATTGGTAGACGACGAAATGAAATCCTGGTTGAGAAGACAAGAGTGGACCTGTAGATTGCGTGCAGGTTCCTGTGACGCTCACCGTAGAGATAGAGACGGAACCGCTGATTTTTATTGGGTATTCCCACCGCACTGGCGAGTTCCACATAATCCCCGATGGGGAGAGGGGAAAAGCGTTGCGTCTTTCTAGATAGATAAAAAAAGTGAGTAAAGTCTGGCTAAGGATGATGATAACAATGATAATGGTTCCTTTTAAAAAGAGTTGTAAGAAATAATCGAATTACCAATTATTAATATTATTATTCATTTCTGATTATTGCAAGGCTTCTCACAGCGGATCACTGGAACCGCCCTACGAATTGTTATCCATTGAATTAAGGATTGTAGATAATTATGTTTTTATATATATCTAGAGATCTAAAATGTTATGATACCTGTGCCAGTTACACTGGAACACAAGACTAAGTATTTCTGTTTGGCAGTAGAATATCTGATGATAATATCTGATGAGTGGGTGATACTTAACCAGAGGGGCTGGTAAAGCTCTGCCAAGTAAAATGCCAATCAAACTTTCAAATTAGTAACGTTAGAATCTGTTAGTGTTTATTTTCCTTCAAAATACGACAGGACTATTGGATTTGCTAGAACTCCGATGATAGTTGATTAATTTGTGGTCATTGTTTCAGAATATTTTCTCAAATCAACCAACAATGACTTCACAGTCTCAATCACGTTATCTGGACCATTTTCTGATGCGACTGGCAACCAAACCAAGAATCTGTTGCAGTTATGGTTACATCGAGGCTCTAAAACTGAAGAAGAAACTGTTCAGGTAACATATATTATTTTATCTAATATCATACTTATGTTTGAATTTTGACTGCTTGTTGATTTAGAGGCAACATCATACGGCTGCAAATCCTTAGATCCTGTAATGGTGTACCAGGTCGGACTACTGAAATGTTTTTGCTTTTTTCGTCGTCGAACTGCTGTCATATCGATTTATGGCACGCATCGAGTACTATAAAGTGGAAAGGGGAAAGGGTATGTTAATGTTATATATCAATCACCTTTTGATATACCACGATCGTATTTAGCAGTGCTATTCTGTAAGAGCTCACTTCGTATTAATCGTGAAATCTTGACAACCGATTTATGCTACTAGATGAAAACTCGGCTTCGTTCGGGTAAAATAAATAAAACTAAATAAATACGGTTTATCATTTATTAATATATATATAAATTTCCATCGAGTTTAGCGTACCCTTGCACTTTATTATTATTTAAACCACCCTGACTGAACGCATCCGTAAACGTCAAACATGGCCGCCCGTTGAACTGTCATGTCGTTGAATCTCACGGATTAATATCGAAATTTCTCGATTATACGAATATATGTTGCCGACTAAAAACTTTTTAACGACTATTATAGTAGAACAACAGTAGGAACAACGAATACAAATACTGCAGTGCGAAATGACGCGACTTTTTGTTAAAACATTATATGTCGCTGTGACGTTAATTATAGTAATTATTGAGTTATTAACAAAACGTTCTATGATTTACTATAATGTACCGCATGCTTAATCTTTGTCTTTTATTACTGTTCCGTAACCAAAGGGTAAGACGGTACCCTAATACTAAGACTCAGCTGTCTGTCCGTCTGTTCGTTTGCCCGATTTTTTTTGACATACGATTTATTTCTGTTGCCGCTTTAACAACAAATACTAAAAACAGAACAAAAAAAATGTAAGTAGACCTTTGCCGTTTTTATACATAATGGTACTGGAACCCTTCGTGCGCGAGTCCGTCTCGCACTTGGCCGGTTTATTTTTTATAAATAGCGAGCGTATATCATTTAAATGTTAAAAATAATGTTAAAAATACAATCTTGATCTGTGTGGAATTTCGAGTTTGCTCAATGAAAGCTTCAGGTAAAGTTGCTGCACGAAGTAAGGCTTAGATAAAATTATTCAATGCGTTGCGTTATCTCTTGAAGCACAAATATTATTATAATGATCTATGTTAATTCTAAGGAAAACTGTATCGCTGGATTATAATTATCAACAATGAATAATAACTGAGGGACTAGTGTTGTACTGCGGTTTTTCACGTATTTTTTTTAAACATCTGACAATCGGACTTCTTTATTTACAAAAGTAATCATCAAAGCGACGTCGAATGCCAGTTTATAGTGATAACATATATTTTATGACATAGGCAGACGTACAAGTGGTGACCACTGCCCATAGACATTGGCGCCGTTAGAGATTTCAACCGTTCTTACATCGTCCACGCACCACCAACCTTTGGAACTAAGATATTATGTCCCTTGTGTTCGATTACACTGGCTTACTTACAATTTAAACCGGAATATAATAATACTAAGTATTGCGGTAGAATGTGGACAAGCACAAAGCCTCCAAGTAATATAATAAAATCTTTTGTAGTATGTATAGAAAAAATTGCACCAAGTTCGAATGTACCTAGTTTTTTTTTACTTCTCGATAAAGGTCAGCGTATCACGTCAGGTTTTATACTAGCTTATTAATTTATGCAATTTAAAAGAAGACATCACCAAGACGACTGATAGAATATGCGTATCTTCACCGGGATTCCAGGTTCCAATCTTGGTATAGTCTCACTTAGAGGTACAGAAAACTTTTTAGTGAAAACCTCTTTCTTTCTGGTTAAGTCCTGTCCTATCCATTCGCAGTGGAGTAGCGTTGTGGAATAAGTTCCGCTTCGTCTTAAAAAGAAATGAAGCTCTTGTTGAGGAATACTTACGGTATATTTTCATACGAAATTGAGTAGGAAGAGTTCCTTAGTACTTGCCTTAGCTATAAATACATATAATATATATTTAATATATATTTATAATATATTTATAATATATATTTATAGCTAAGGCAAGTACTACCAGTAGCAGTATGAGTGTGTGTATTAACATAACACGTGTTCGGTTTCTTGGTTATAGTTGCATGTTGGTTTATCTAATATATTGGACGTTTGAAGGACGAATAGCTTAGACTTCAAGTGAAGCTAGACAGACAGCCCATTGATCGTGTGGTCTTATTTATTCGTTGCGATAGTTACACCGTCAATTTATCGTATTAAAAAAAATAAGAATTACATTTGAAAATAACTCAATTACTTGGTGGTAGGGCTTCGTGCAACCCCGTCTGGGTAGGTACCACCAAGTCATCAGATATTCTACCGCCAAATAACAGTACTCTGTATTGTTGTGATTGGTGAGTGAGCTAGTGTAACTACATGCACAATGGACACGACAGATTAGTTCCCAAGGTTGGTCGCACATTAGCGATGTAAGGAATGATTAATATTTCTTATAACGCTATTGTCTATGGCCAGTGGTGACCACTTACAATCAGGTAGTTCATTTGCTCGTCCGCTACCTATATTAAATTAGCAGCCTGTAAATTTGCCACTGCTGGGCTAAGGCCTCCTCTCCCTTTGAGAAGAAGGTTTGGGGCATATTCCACCACGCTGCTCCAATGCGGGTTGGTGGAATACACATGTGGCAGAATTTTGTTTAAATTAAACACATGCAGGTTTCCTCACGATGTTTTCCTTCACCGCCGAGCACGAGATGAATTATAAACACAAATTAAGCACATGAAAATTCAGTGGTGCTTGCCTGGGCTTGAACCCGAAATCATCGGTGAAGATGCACGCATTCTAACCGCTGGGCCATCTCGGCTCATCTATATTAAAGAAAATGAAATAAAAATAGGGATGACATGAGATCGACCCAATGAGATCTGTGAATGTTTAACAAAATTAGTTATTTCATTTAAAACCATCTTCTCATGGTCGGTACAAATATTATTATCCCGACTCTCCTCTTAGCCGGTAAATAAATGTGGTCAAGGGAATTTTGAGTTGATTGTAGATTTTACCCAAGTGAACAGTGAATACATGTGTCCTATTGGTGGGGAGAGTAGGGTGAAGTAACCGTCGAACTATACACCAACATTTAAAACTTTGCAACATTTAAAAATTGACAACAAACACTTATAAACCTACAAAATATTTGATTATATTACTTGGTGCTAGGGCTTTGTGCAAGCCCGTCTGGGTAGGTACCACTCACTCATCAGATATTCTTCTGACAACTGATACTTTGTACGATCGATTTGAACGGTGAGCCAGTAACTACAGACACAAAGCACATAACATCTTAGTTACCAAGTTTGATTGCATTAGTGATGTAAGGTATGTTTAATATTTCTTACAGCGCCGATGTCATAAAATATATTTATGATTACTATGCCCTAGTAATCAATATTAACCGTTGCTGGTCAATATATTCTGTAATGTTTTGTATGTACGGAAAAATATTAATGATTTTATGAGAAAATGTGATTCTCATAGCATTGGTACAAGGAACAAACACAAACTTGTTACTCCTGTTACTCGACTGCATAGAGTCAGTAACTCTTTTGTGGGGCAATGTATACGGTTCTACAACAGGATCCCAGAAAGCGATCAAAATGCTTGTGTTGCCAAATTTAAAAAAAAATTGTTAAGGAACCCTTGTGTGCGAAAGGTTACTATACAATTAGTGAGTTTATGTTTGATAGCACACCTTGGGAATGAAACGATCGCCTCATGGCTGTTTCTATTCATATTAAATATGTATATATTTAATTAATTCGACAAAAAAAGACCCGCCGAGTTTCTTTCGCCGGTTCTTCTCAGGTCAGGATGTTTCCTTTACCGGACCGGTGTTAGTGTTTAATTTGACTATCAATAAGTAAGTGTAATGCTTCTATATTGAATAAAGGAATTTGAGTTTGAATTTGAATCGACGTAGCTTTAATTTTCATTTTAAAAATAATAAAACTATACGACTTGCGGTTTGTATTATATAAATACTACACCGACCTTCACAGTGGCAACTCTTGCGCGCACCGTGTCCACTCGTGCAGATAAAAGTGAATGCACTTCAATAATGTTGCTCTACATGCACGACCAACTGATTAGTTTAACTTTGAAATGCTGCTCTCGTTTGGTGCACAGTAGAAGACGACGTTGTTTAAGACAACAAGTTTTACAAAAACGGTCATAAATAAGGCATGTTACTCAATACAAGATTATATTAAAGATTTAAAAAAGCGTGGACTTTGTATTTGTTGATTTCCAGGCAGGATATATAAAAAAATATAGTTGTATTTTACTCAGGGCCGGACCGTTAGTTTAGAGGGCGCTGGGCTAATACCACTTAGGGGCCCACATAAGACACACCTGAATTTAGACTTGAATTAAATGAATTGAATGGGTTTGATTAATTGCAGGATTCCCAGGGTTGCAAACCATACGATCTGTTTAATTTAATAAAATTAAGTAATTCTTTCGCATTATCGTCTATTTTTGACTTTGACTCGGCTTAGCTGGGGGCCCATTGGTCCACGCGGCCCTGGGCTGAAGCCCAAAAAGCCATATGGCAGATCCGGCCCTGATTTTACTGATATACTCTGTAATTAAAATGGTGAAAAAGAGATTCTTGGCAGTTCTCGGTTCTACACTCCGAACTGGTGGTAGATTTACGTTTAATTCAAGTGTAATATGACGATTCAAAAGTCCTTTAATGAGCGTACTTGAGTAAAGAATATAAAATAAAGGTTAAATGGCTAACCTGACCTGGCTGAACCTCTATGCGTGATAGCCAACGCTATCTATAAGGTAGTGCCTTATTTTTCTTAACGAATAATTAATCTTGGTAAGATGTCTTAGATTACTAGAGGATCACTGCGTGGTAAGGCTTTGTGCAAGCCCGTCTGAGGTGTCACAATAATTCAAGATGTGAATCGGCCAGTGTAACTACAAACATAAGGGACATTTTAATTGCTAAGTTTGGTGGCGATGGGCGATGTGAGGAATGATTAATTCTTACAGTACCCATCCATAATATATTCTACCTCCAAATGGCAATTTTTGTTGTTTTTATTTGGAGGTTGAGTGAGCCAGAGAAATACAAACATAAGGTATATAACACATAAATATTTCTAATATTAACAATGTCTATGAGCAATGGTGACCACTTATTAGAGGCGCGAATATCTGCCTACTTATTTAACATAAAGAAAGGGAATAAGAACTTTTTTGACTCCTACTAAAGGATAACGATTTGGGTGGAATTCTTACCCACAAAACCTCTTGCGGTGGCTCGATATGGATCGCATGGAGGCTGCGCGATCGTCTTCAAAACATCCATCCCTTGAAGCTTGGTGAAGCTTTTTCAGGAAAGCGTGACAGATCACTCCTTTTTTTATAAAATAGGTAGGTGGACGGGGAAACGGGCCACTTCATGGTAAATGGTCCTTTTAATCATTCCATACATCTCCAATGCACCACCAACCATGACAACTAAGATGTTATGTTCCTTGTGCGTAGATCAACTGGCTCAATCACCCTCCAAACTAGAACACAACCCTACAAAGAATAAGGTAGGTAGAATGAGGTAGAATATATGATAGTGGGTGGTACATCATCAGACGAGCTCGCACAAAGCCCTACCACCAAGTAAGCACCTTTAGAATTTTAAGAAAAAATAAGCGGTGTCTGTTACCCGGTGTTAGATCAATGCGGTCGAATATATAATTTCTGGAACGTTCCAATCTCATAGTTTAGAACACGCAATTTCCTTATTTTCCATGCGAATACAGGACGGATAGCTAGTCAATTATAATACAAAAACATTCTTGAACAAACTCAACGGTGCGTTCTTGATGAAATCCTTCGTGATCACCAACGTCATTAAATCTTGTGTAAAAAGTGCAAAGTTAGTATAATTATGTTTAAATACTATGTTTCAACTACTACATAGTATAAAACACAAGTCGCTGCCCACTTTCTGTCTGTCACTGTGTATGCTTAGATCTTTAAAACAACGCAAAGGATTTTGATGCGGGTTTTTTTAATAGATAGAGTGATTCAATAGAAAGTTTTATGTGCATGCATAATATAGAAGATGATCTGTTTATTTACAGCATGAAATTTAAATGGATATTTTCGATGATAGATTTAAAATGCAGGGTCATAGCGAACTATAAACAATACAAACTAATTTTCAGTGAAAACTGTATTATTTGACATTGATCGGCGTTCAGTAACTCGATTTCGAAATGAATGCGTCAAAAAGTTGATAAAATGTGGCGGAAGGCTCTAGTGAAAACTGTAAATCCATGTGATCTATACAAAACGTATAAGAGGACCAAATAAATCTACCTTGGCATGATATTATCACTCGGAAAGAGAGTTTTTCTTTGATTAACATGACAGTTGGGCTGAATTTATAAAAACGCACAGTTTTCAGAGCGCGACCCTTACGTAGTAAAGTCCTAGTACTCAAAATAATGCTCTCTACTGTCAGTGTGACTCATTTTTACCCACACATATACGATGTTTACGAGACACATAAAACAGAGTTTTCCGTGACGTCATATTTTAGTGCCTTTTCGGTCGTTAGTCACAGATATAAACACATATTATGCGACAGTATTATCACGCAAATTTTTCCTTATTGCGAACTATTGAACTATTAAAGAGTTATTTATTATTTATTAGACTTAGTAAGGCTTTGTGGAAGCTCGTCTGGATAGGTGTTACAATAATTCAAGGTGCGAATGGGCCAGTGTAACTACAGGCACAAGGGACATAACATCTCAATTCCAAAGGTTGGTGCCGATGGTCGATGTAAGGAATGGTTAATTCTTACAGTGCTAAAGTCTATGAGCGGTGTGACCACTTACCATCAGGTGACCCATTTGCTCATCCTACAGATATCATATAAAAAAAAAAAAATTGATATTGATTAACAATAAATGCCCTGAATTAATTATAATTAATAAATGTATAGCCAATGTCACTTAGAATGATGTAAAGAGTCTAACGATATCCATACAGCTGTTCAGCATTTGTATTCGGTTTTGTTGCTTCACTATAATGTTCCGCGCGCTACATATGTCTTTTGCTTTTATAGTTTGAGTGACGTCCATGTGAGGAAATAAAAGTGTGGTCACTATTATGACATAACTTTGCAATGTCGAACATATTATTTTCTTAATTTAATGATTTTTAAAACTGTAAAAATATTTTAAATATACGCATAATACAAAAGTCCCTAAAGATTCAAGCGTTATCCGAAAATTTTAGGACTTTATTGCTTCAAAGTAAAATTTAAATAGAAACACTGAAAATAATAGACAATTGTACAATGTTACATCGGTCGAACGGTAGGGACGCGAATGACAGGCAGTAACTGTTACAAATATCGATTACAAAAAAATCATTATTAAAGATCATTGTTAAGTTATTGTTACGAACGGGGGTCCTTTTGGTTGGAGTCTCTTTGGCTAGTGGTTGGGGTCTCTTTAGCTGGTATAACTCTTTTAAGAAAAATAAGGTAAAAAAAAAATTGAATTCTAATTTGAATTACGCATTCCATCGACTGTTATATGTGTTATATTTTCTGTTTCCCATCACTAGCCCGTCTGTCAAAAAGATCAAGCTGACTTGAACAGGGTATAATTATATTATACGACTGTGCGTATACTTAGTTGCCAAAACTTGTCCATATTTTCGACGCGTTCTCAACTTTAACAGTCTATCTAGACTCGTATATATTCAGTACCATATCTGTTCCTTCATTTGTACGTTTATTGAGCCTTAAGAACAGTAAAAGTGCAAGCTGTGTTTCTGCTCACTGAATGCTAAACACAGGTCACGATTTCAGTTACTTCGAACAAATGTTACATTGTAGGCAAGTCGTGTATGTCTGTTACTATCAAAATCATTAATATTTATTGCAAATGTGATGAGATAGTCCAGTGGTTATATAATATGCATCTTTTAGTAGATTGCGGCTTCAAATTCAGGACACCAATGATTTTTATGTCTGTTTGTGTTTATGATTAATCGTATGAAGAACTGGTGCATGTTTGTGCGCCAAAAGGAGCTCCTTAGACAACCGGTGGCCTATTAACAGCAACTCCGACTGTATATCTGGTTATTTGTCTGTACGCTTTCACAGTTGCACCCGAATCTGATGATATTTGGTGTGAACATGGCCAGATCTGCCATATGGCTTTTTGGGCTTTAGCCCAGGGTCCCTTGGATCATTGGGCCCCCAGCTAAACCAAGTCAAGGTCAAAAATAGACAATAATGCGAAAGAATTACCTAATTTTATTAAATTAAATAGATCGTATGGTTTGCAGCCCTGCAATCAATCAAACCCATTCAATTCATTTAATTCAAATCTACATTCAGGTGTGTCTTATGTAGGCCCCTAAGTGGTATTATCCCGGGGCAGGGCAGGGCAGGCCCTAAACTCACGGTCCGGCCCTGGGTGTGAAGCAAGCTTGAACACCAAATAAGGACATAGGCTACTGTTATATTCCTAAAACCTAAGACCGATTCGAACCCTAACACGGCCGAAAACTTGTGATTTATGATTCAAAGATTGATTTGATTGTTTGAATATGTGTGTTAAACGATATCTTAGGAAACCCAGAGGCAGTTTTAGTTAGAACCGTTTTCGATTTGATGAGCAAACTCACTTTTTGCAAACGAAACTAACTTTTTTATAATATGAATCAGTATTTTGTTCCTTATTCGCGCAAAGACGAAACCATTGATATGCTATTTCACATTTATCATAATCATGTTCTAGTAGACATATACTATGTTATACGTTTATATGTTGCTTATATTTTGAGATATAACTCACAAAGCCAAAGGCTTACTTTCAGTTAAATCATGTAACGTGACGATTCAAAAGTAAGGTAAAAAGTAAAATAGTAAGATATTTAATATTTTGACTTTGATTACGAACTCGAACCGTTCAAATGATGAATTATTCATAGCATTGCAATAGTTACAAATAAATTCACATAAAACGCTCGTACAGTCATAAAACGTTTGATAGCTGAAGAGGAACAATAGTGTTTACAAACAGACATACATGTTCATAAATATTTATGATTGCATTGTTATCATGTAACGTGTTGACTGAGAAGATTTGAAGGGAAGTTCCAACATACATTTTTTTTATAAATATATTAATTTATATATATGTATACAGCGAAACAAGGGGCATCCCCCCGTTGGGTTCTTTCTTGATATGGAGAAGGCCTTCGATCGGGTGTGGCGTGCCGGACTCCTGGCTAAGCTCTTGAATACCACGGTGCCTTTCGCGATTGTACTAATAGTGTCCTGGAAGACCAAAGCGCTAAAGTCGTTGGTCCTGTGTCTGAACTCTTTCTGGTGGTGTCAAATTAGCCGTCCCATTGGCTTATGAGAATTAGTGTTCTTAGATAAAGATTGTCCACGTACGTTTGTACAGAATTTTTTGTCATCCGATTTTTTTTGTTTGATAGAGAGATGTTTTTTTTAATAAAAAAAGTCGAAAAATTCATATAACTACACTATTTTTACATTAGCAGCCTGTAAATTTCCCACTGCTGCTGAAATAATTATAGTCACTCGTCCAAACAAATATTTTGAAAGCGAAAGTGAATTTGATTATTTGTTTGTTTGGTACGTTTTAACGTCTTAACTAATTAACCGATAATCATGAAATTTTGCATACACGATCTCACAGTACAGAAAATGTATCCCCCTCTCACAAGCGGGCCATACCGCGGCGAGAAACAAGTATAACATACAAAAAGACCAATACTATATAAAAAAATGTTTTCCAATAATTCCAGGATTCTTCGCCATGGATCATCCAACTCCAACCCGATGACGTCATAGACTTCTCGCCCAGTGCATCCGATTCGAAGACGCTAAGAATCGATAAAAATCACATACCGAATAAACATAACCCAGTGACGTTTAACGGGGGAAATTCTAGCCGCATCGATACTGCGAATAATATTTCAGCGATAAACTATAACAATGGTTAGTTATTAATTGTTTAAATATATAATATTATTGGGGTAACATGGGATACGATGGGATAGACTTGGACATAATGGTATAGATTGGTATATACTACTAGGAAATACTCTTTTAGCTTTACCAATTAATAAATTTAAATCTTATTTGAAAAATGATTGTATAGATAATAAAATACTGGAGGTATGATTATAATATCATTTAATTACAGTGCCAATGGCAATAGGTATCGTTGGTGACCACTTACCAAGAGATACCATAAGAATTTTCGAAAAAATAAAAGAGTTACATTTGCTATTAAATAAAAACTTGTCAACAATTTATTCAGAGTGGTGTCTGTCGTTTTTGTATACGGAGATGGACAAAGTCTTCAGATTGTCGAAACGATTATGAACTTGGCTCTCATATAAATACAATAATATAATAAATAGATTAATATAAATAGGACTATCAACAATCGCTATGTGACTTTATGTAAGCCAAAAGGGATGTTCTCGCCGGTCCAAATGCTGTAATGCTCCAACTCGCAAGTGCTGTGGATCCCCAGTTATTTGCGGCGCCCAAAGGCCTCAGAGAATTAATGTCTACTAAATTCGACTGAAATCTCGAATCAATTTTGTACTATATCGAATAGGACTTAAGGACTAATGTTACAAAACTTAGTACCTAAATAGACAAATATTATGTAATACTTAAAAGAGCCGTTAATAGAAATAAAGGTCGTCATTATTATTTTTTTCCAGAGAGTTCCATATCGTTACGTATTAGTACGACCAGCAACAGAACCGTACCGCTGACTGTCAGTTACCAGCTCAACCCGTTATCTGAGGAGGACGGTATCATCTACGCGAGCATCTTGCTCTGCGTACTGTACATTTTAATCATCTTCGAGGTAATTATTAAGCATTTAGTTAATTGATAATCATGTCATCGAGGCTGTTTTTTTCCAATACAGTAAATCTCAAGAGAGACAAAGACGGCATAAGTTAACTCTCTTTTTCCTAACTCACATCATCAGACAAATCTGATACTATCGGAAAGAGTTCAGACTCAAGAGTGAGGATCAATAGCTTTACGTGCGTCCGAAAGAGTTCCAGACTTCAGTGGTTCTTGACAGAATAACCCACTTTGTCTGATTCGGGGTTGGAGCCCAGGAACCCTGAATCTATACTAAACTGATTTGACTCACTGCCATTAATACTTACAAAAGTATTTTTGGAAGTAAACATGATAAATTGTCATGAAAACGGAAAGTCAACTGATTGTTAATGTCCCAGCGCTGGGCTAAGCCTCTCTCTTTGAGAAGGTTTTATTCTACACTGCTCAAATGGCTGCTGGTGGATTCTTGGGAGATTGTCATCCGAACATGATTTCCTCACTATGTCATGAATCATAAATTAAGCACAAAAATTATCAGGTTTGGGCTTGAACCCGCAATCTTAGGTTAAGAGTCAAGTGCACCCAATTGGATCTCAGCTTAATTTGCCAGAGTTTAAGATATTATCAATTACCATAGTCTTTGATCTCCAACAGATAGTAAATAGAACCATAGCAGCTATTCTGTCATCGTCCCTGGGAGTGGCGGTGCTGGCCCTCAGCGGCGTCAGACCCTCACTACCAGAACTCGTCTCCTGGCTGGATATGGAGACTTTGCTCCTGCTGTTCAGCATGATGATTCTGGTTGCCATATTGGCGGAAACCGGTCTTTTTGATTATTTAGCTGTTGTGGCTTTTGAGGTAAGGGTTATATTGTATTTCTTCTATGATTTTCTAAACCTGCGTTCTGTGTATGCCCAAAATGGTTGCCAGTCCAAATTATGCTCGAATATAACCATTTATGCAGACCCTTATTATACGTATACGAAACCGGGATGAGCTGTTAGTATGTGGTGAAAATAAAAGCTTGATAAATTTATATAAAACACAATTAAAATTGTTAAAATATGTTACGGTTTTAATATTACAGAGATAATTACACATTTATCAATATTGTTATATACTTTTTTGTGCTAGTATTTAAAATGTTAGGTACATTTTAGTTATTTAATATGAACATTTTATTAAATAAAAATGATACTTGCGTCGTGTCTGGTCTACGTCAGACTGGGCATCGGGAGCATCATCTAACTGGTCGCTTTGTTTTGACCTAGGACGTCAAGATCTCATAGGCCTAGACAGATGTAAGTGCGTGGTGTCTAACTTGGGTGGTGGTATCGTCCTGGGGTTGCCATATCCGTTAGTCATACAAATCGTCGTTATCTATGCCTGCGTTAGGGCAAGTCGGTAACCGCAAGGGTCACGAGGTTTTGTGGACGTACGCCCTAAAGTAGAACTCGCGAGGCGGAACTGTAGACGAACTCTACTCTCTGGTTGACTTGGCGTCACGATGTAGAACATCGTTCCTGACCACGGAATAGAAAAAACCAATAACCTAAAATTACACAATAAGACTATATTGCATATGTAACCTATATATAACGTCCACGTAATCGAGTTTGCTATTGAAAAATTTTATATTATTTAGTAGAGGTTAAGGAACCCAGTAAAAGTTTATAATTCTAGTACATATTTACTGAAAAATATCAAATTAAAAATTCCATATTTAAATAGCGCGCGAAAACGCTACTTTGACAATATGGCGCTGCAATGGGGTCGGTGACGTCACTTCCCTGTATTGTAATCTGTGCCACATATAATCCACATACAGTAGGCAAACGAGGTTAATAAGCAAGTGACGTCATCATAAGCCCGACCAATCGGGAGCGTTTTGTATCACGTGAAAAACGTTTAAAGAAATGCATTTTAATTTATGGATTTTTGAATAAATTGATTATTATTTTCGACTTTCATTAATAAATAACAATTTTTAAACTCATAATATATACTGATTACAATAAATTACACTTTATTTATTTAGCTATTTATTTAGCCTATTGTGTACTGCAGTACTTACTAGCGGTGACAGGTGCCACGCGGCTATTGGATTATTTCTATTCCGTATTCCTGACATATCTTAGAGCTCCTGTAAGATGCAATAATAGTTCTGCTGAAGCTTGGAGCGTGTGATATTTATTATTAAGCAATTTTTAATACGTCTGCTCGATGATAGATGTCGCTAATAGTTTGTTGCATCGCGCTATCGAAGTGTTCCCGTGACTAGATTTCTATTATGACCCTCTGTAACAATTATGCAAGTTTCATGCTATCCACCAATAGATGTCGTTGTATGGCGTATGTTCCTTACCTAGTGACTGTAAAGGGACAATGTAGGGTAACTACTACCAAGTTTTGTCTGCTGACATCATTGTAGATACGTCACAAGAATACAATAAGTTTTTTTTATATAATAGCATAACCTTATTTTTATATTGTAATACTTTTTTTTAAACGTGACCATCAAGAATACAACAGATGTTTTCAAGGTAATTATTTATCATAAATACAATAATACATTTCATGAGGCATTGTGTCTTGAACGATTTATAGATTTTTACCGTTTTTGTAATAAAAAATAGTAAATCTGAAGATATGAAAAAATACGCTTGATATTTAATAAATGAATCTACTTACGCCATCTAGTGATGACTAGTATAACTATTTAAAATTATTTTTAGTTTAACTAGAAACAAAATCTATTACTATTTTGTGTTAATTATTTACTTTTAGAAAAAAAATTGGTCCTCCTAAACTTGCCGTTCGTGTCATGTGCAATATAAAAAATATTATTAAACTTAAAAAAAAGTTAATAGCTAAATAAAAAAAATATATTATGTTATATATTAAGTAATTGATTCTCGATATTTTCATTATAATTATTGTAATAAATAATATATATTTTTTTATTAATAAACACATACTCATAGACACTCTGACACTCAAAGAAAACACGAACTCTGTCGCCGAAAGATCTAATTTTTTATTTGAGTACTTCTTCTTTTCTATTCTTCAATTCTAAATTCGAATTTAAGAAAACAAAAATAAATAACTCACTTTATCATTTATTTTATTTACTAAGACCTAAAAAAAATAATTTTAATAACGTACACAAAAAGTTACAACAATTAAAATGTAGATGGCGTTAGTTGTATTTTAAATCGCGCTATCGTTTGGTACGAATCCATCCATATAGTGTCTGCGACCCGTCGTATCTGTCCTCACGATTAAGTTTTCCTTCACCGCAGAGTACGGTATTTTATACCGATAGAATTTTTGATCGTCTAGTACTGAAAAGTACGAAGACGTCTTTAATGAAATTGTGCTCCTGACCTCCATAACTATCGAATTATCGATATATACCTGACATACCTGTAACCGAATAATCGATATATTTACAGCAGCGTTGTAGAACTATCGATAGTTGACCTCGAAAACTATTCAGGATATCGATAGTATCGTATTGATCAATACTATCGATACTATATATAGTATCAATAGTATTGCTCATGGGAAGCTATCGATAGTATCGCTTTCACTTTAACTATCGATAGTCTGTCGATAGTCTATTGATAGTTGACTATCGATATGCAACACTAATTTACAGTAACATTGATCTCTTTGATAAATTCAGTGATAATCATTGTATGGGCACAAGAAGTAAGGATAAGCTTATACCACCAAGTTTCCGACTCTGCAAAGTCAATAAATCCTTCTTGGAACAAGGTTTCCGTTTTTATAATAAAATTTTACTTTTCTGATGCATAAATTCAATTGTAAAAAAATACATTAATAAAAAAAGCGTATTATTCGATACAAGATTATATAGATGATAAAAAAGCGTGGAGCTTATACTTGTTGACTTCCAGGCAGGATATATCATATACATATACTGTATTTAACTAACATAACTTTGTATTTCAAATGTTGAAAAAGAGTAACTACGGAGTTTTTTGCCGGTTCTTCTCGGTAGAATCTGCATTCCGAACCGGTGGTAGCTTCACTTAATATAGTTTGTAAAATGACGATTCAAAAGTGTACTGTATCAAATACTGGTATCAAAACCGTTATAAGTTTGTAGAAATGACGCTCTGATCAGCCATTAAAATATTTCAGTTGACCGGCGGTCGAACCTGGCCGCTCATCAACACACTGTGCTTCTTCACGGCTATCTTCTCAACATTCCTGGACAATGTTACCACTGTTCTACTGATGACACCAGTCACTATAAGGTCAGTTATAAACTCGTCAGTGTATTGCCTATAGGTAGGTTACACGTAACCTTACACATAACCTTTTTATTTCAAATGTTGGAAAATCTTACCGGTTCTTCTCGGTAGAATCTACTTTCCGAACCGGCTGTAGCTTTACATCAAACGTAAACGTAACTGTTCTGTAAAATGACGATTCAAAAGTGCTTGTCCTAATAGATATATTTTAATTCAAGTAGATATATTTTAATTTTTAACTAATTACATGATAATAATTTAGCCTTTGGGTAGTTTTACAATCCTAATAAATTATTGGTGAAGAGGTAAACCCAGAATCGTTTTACTACGCTCCGGAATTGATAAGGCGTTGGAAGTAAGTTTGTTTATGTGATTCTATTTTCACAGATTATGTGAAGTGATGCAGCTAAACCCTGTACCAGTTCTGATGTCCATGGTGATCTTCAGTAACGTGGGTGGAGCGGCCACACCCGTTGGGGATCCTCCCAATGTGATCATAGCTAGCCATCCGTCTGTACTACATGCGGTAAGAATATATAATACTTGGTGGTAGGGCTTTGCGCAAGCCTGTCTGGGTACCACCCACTCATTAGATATTCTAGCAAATAACAGTACTTAGTATTGTTATGTTCCGGTTTAAAGGGTGATCCGGTCAGTGTAACTACTGGCACAAGGGACATAACATCTTAGCTCACAAGGTTGGTTGGCCATATATATTAGTATTTATAATATAACTCTGTTCATCATAACTACCAATTCCCATTTTTTTATTCACAATGTTCCGATAACAGCTTAGTCGACGTTCAAAACGCAATATATTTGAAAATCCTTAGTAAATATCATAGACCAATAATTTATCTGGTATATTCTATGCCGGATGTTTTTAATTTGACCTCTTGTGTTTGGAAAAGACTATATATATATATAATTGTAAAATTCATTTTGATAAAAAAAAAACCCGCTGTCAATGAAGATTTAGAATTGTACTCTATTTTCAGAACATAAACTTCACGTCATTTACTCTCCACATGGGTGTCGGGATCCTGCTCGTTTGCGTGCAAACATACATACAACTGCGCTTCATGTTCCGCGACATGAACAAATTGAGACATAGTGTGCCAAGGGATATCGTGGGTGAGTTAAAAATATGTGCTATGTCGATTTTGATAGAACTTTATCATGGATACAAGAGGATATTATATATCCTCTTGTATCCATGATAAGGTTACCAAATTCAGGCAAACAGTAGACATTTTTACACGTGTGTTTCCACTAACGACGTAGTGGATCACCTTGAAGCATGGTGGATAAATCTTCAAACCTTTTTATTAAGAAGACGGAAGACCTTTGACTAGCAGAGGTACATAAATTCAAGTTCGAAGAGTTAATTTGTAGGATAAAAAACCTTTGACCAGAGACTTTGCAAATATGCAAAAAATTATGTATGACTTCATTTGTAAGACAAAAAGTAAATAATATTCTAAATCCCATGCGACACGTTTTTTCTGTTTTATATGAGAGTATCTAAATTACAGAGATGCGTCAAGAGATAGGAGTCTGGAAGAGAGCCGCAGCATCCCTCTCCTCTTATTCAAGAGACGAAGACATTGTGAGGAGAGCGCTTGAGAAAAAGGTACCAAATACCAAACATTTTTTTTACTATATTTGAAAAACCGGCTGACATAGTCCTGCCTAACTTTTTATATGTTGAAGAATAATTGGAGAAATTGCAAATATCCCAATTCGTTAAAGACAATTATAACAGCCAATCAAAGTTCATAATGTGATTGATACTTGCTTAAGATAAATCTGATCCTTGCAATCCTAAATATAGGTCGGACGATTTTGAAAACCTACCTTAAATTCCAATTATTCATTTCTTTGCAACTGTCCTAAGATTTCCGCAATTGTCCTAAGATTTTCCTACGACTTATATCGAAGTATCACTTATCGTGGCGCGGTAATTGGTGTGTTGCAACAAAATGGTTACCATAAACCTTCTCCAAGGAACACGGAAACCATTGGGATATAACTAATAAAGGGTCAGCAAATTTCTTCTACTAGATCTACAGATGTTAATACCGAATAGGTAAAAAAAATCAGTGAATTGCCCGGGTAATTGGGAAAACCTCGTTGCCCATACCCGGATAAATACATATACGTGTTAACTTTCAGGATCGATCGAATGGAAAATATTTTTTTAATTTAAATAGTGTCAATAATCTCAAACAGATCTCTCCCAAACATATCAACAATATACATAACTAAAACTCAATTCGTTTCATTTAACGGTTGCTTGTTTCAGGTGCAGAGACTGCAGACCACGCTCCTGAAACGAGAGGCAGGCAGTGGGAAGTCCAAGTCCGACCCGCTTTTCTCTTCAACGCTCGCTCAAATGAAACAAAAGGTTCGTTCAATAGACAAACCCATTTTAAATCTGTGCTGAATGCCTGACTCTTAATCGATACCTCAGGATCTGCATGTGCTTAATATATTTTGTCTTCATTGTGAGGAAACCTACATGTCTGTCTGTTTAAAATCCTACCACATATGTATTCGTTGACGATTGGGATAGCGTGGTGTTATAAATTCCAAATATATAAAAATAATCCAACATTTAAAATTTGTTCTCTTAGGATGAGATTAATAAGTGTTCTTATTTAATTCTACTTCATTTACAAACTCTGTAATTAAATTAAAGAGTGACTACTGAGTTTTTGAAACTCAGAAACAAAAAATATTCAAAAGCACCTACATGAACCTCTGAATGAACTATACTAATATTATAAAAAGGTATAATTTGTTTGTTTGTATGTAGGAAGAACTCTTGAACGAATTGCCCAATTGTAAAAATGTTTTCTCTGGAACAGATCCACATTCCTGAGTGCTATAGGGTATCAATTAAGTTTATACTGATTTTGGGTTTTCGATTTCCAGTACCGCATCAGAGATATGCAGCTGTTGGTGAAGTCCACGATCTGCGTGACGTTCGTTGTTGTCGTGTTCTTCCTGCACGCCATACCTGAACTACGTAAGTATAACCTTCGAATAACTTTCACTCTGTGATGCGATACAGAGTGCTTGAGTGCATAGACTTTGACAATCTCGCCCTAATTTGTTCTTTATTTTTATATGTATATTAAAATGTCGTATTGAAGTTTTAGTGTAAGATTTCAGACCTATAGTGGTATAAACTTTTGGTGCACTTGATGTGATCTGACTTTTGTTTAAAAAACGAATTCAGCGTATATTGTGAACTTGATCCCAGCCAACCTGTAACGTTACAATTTAGGATTATTTTTTTTATCAAAATCGTATAAAGAAGTAGCATAAGTCTTGAGCACAACCTCGACCTGCGCAGTGGTACAGTTTTAGGTCGTTTTGGAGGAACGAAGGAGTTGGCGGTGCCGACTGCACGCGATTGGTCCGTCCGCCGAAAAAAGTCTATTGGTTATAGGTATACCCGTCGTCTATTGGTTTCTCAATTGTCATTTGGCAGAAAGTCTACATGCACAAACTTGTCCCCACTACTGCCCACGACCCGTGCCGGCTGTCAAACCATGTATTAACATACTTAAACCCTTTTATTTAATGCAATTTTTATTAGTAAGCCTCATAAGTAAAATTTTGTAAGCATTGGTTCAGATCTGATGACAATACATTTTTATGGTGAACATGACCTGATTCTACACTCGGGAACTCCTCACATTCAATGGGACAGACACGAAATTATGTATATTATAAAAGCTTGTTTTCTGATATAGGTTTTACATTGAATTTATTATGTAAACAGAGGGATTATCGTTGGGTTGGACGGCGTTACTCGGAGCCATACTTCTGCTACTTCTGGCTGAGAGGGAAGACCTGGAACCGGTGCTAGCTAGAGTGGAGTGGTCTACCTTATTATTCTTTGCAGCCTTATTTGTTTTAATGGAGGTAACTTTTGTTTTCTTATACATCAATCATGTAAGCATTATTTAAGTTAAGTCTATGCAATTGTGCTTAAAATCTTTGATAAAGCGTGGCTTAAAGCGTGGTTATAGGACTGCCTCGTTTGTTCATTGACTAGAAACTCCGAGGTTCTTGGTCCAAACCGTAGGTCGTGCCGGCAAAAAATATTGGTTTATCTGTCGAAAAATTGTCAATAACAGCTCCGAGTCTGTTATTCGGAATTGTGTGCATCCCGTGCCTCGGAAACACGTTAAGACGTCGGTCCTACGCATGAACTCTCTCGTGTCGGTTTTGCCGTCCCATCGGATTATCAGAGCGGGGGGTATGGAATGCGACGGAATGCACCTGTGTAGTTGTTTAGTCTCCGTTGAGATTGCCGTGACCGAAATCGGTCACTTATTAGCTCAGAACAATGTATCTTCCTTTTCATATCATATCTAAGTGAAATACATCAAAACAAAACTTTATAGATTAAGCACACGAATTCTACACAAACACACACAAACAAATTATGTTTTACCTTGATGTAATTTTCAGGTTTTATCAAAATTAGGCTTAATAGCCTGGATAGGCAGCCTAACGGAATCACTCATATTGAAAGTCGGTGAGGAATCAAGACTGTCTGTTGCGATAATGCTTATATTATGGGTAAGTCATGTTTGTACAACTATATGCTTAGGAAGTTAAATAACGCAACGCTCCAGTCGTGTCGTCCGCTCGGTGCAAGCTCGGGCGGCAGTATGGCCGCCGCCCGCTCCGCTGCCGGGCGTGACTGCACTGTGACGTCACGCATTTGCAAGGGGGACTCGATACCCCGACAGACAATAATGCTTATTCCTACATTCATACATAATGTCAATTGAATAATATCCGTATGAAAATAATCCAAACGAGATGTTTGCAGGTGTCGGGACTGGCGTCGGCGTTCGTGGACAACATCCCGCTGACGACGATGATGGTGCGCGTGGTGGGCGCGCTGGCGAGCTCGCTGGCGCTGCCGCTGCCGCCGCTGGCCTGGGCGCTCAGCTTCGGCGCCTGCCTCGGAGGTAACTATCCGACCCGAGCACGCATTTCTCAAAAACTACTCCCTTACTCGCTGAAATTTCAAATTTGCATTGATATAGGATAATATTTAAAAAATACTACCGATAAAAATTACCATGTTTTTGTATAATTTTTGTTGACAAACTAAGAAATGGGCCACCTGGCGGTAAGGGTCACCACCGCACCACCACTGGTACTGGCACTGTATGAAATATTAACCATCCCTTACATGAGGGCCATTTGCCAGTCTTTCTACCTAAAACGTCAGTTGTGTCATGTTTAATTATTCTTCCGAAAGTCGAGACGCCCTCTAAAATCTTTTCTGAGAAACCGGTTATAACCGGCTAAATTAAATTCTATCACGTATTCACCAAACCGGCTAGAGCAGCCTTTGCTAAATTGTGGGACGTATACATGATGCTAATTTTAAATTTTATATAACTACACAGCTTTACATTCGAAAAAATCCGACCTCAAATTGTACAATTACTGTTGTAGGCAACGGAACACTAATCGGCGCGAGCGCCAACGTCGTGTGCGCGGGCGTCGCGGAGCAGCACGGCTACCGGTTCACCTTCATGGAGTTCCTCAAAATCGGGTTCCCCATCATGATCGGGAACCTCATCGTCGCCTCCATATACCTCTTGATATGTCACAGTCTTTTCACTTGGCATTGAAACTCTACCTTTTTACAGATTCGAATGCAATTTTTGCCAGCGACTTATCTGTTCTGCGGCAGCGTCACCGTCGTCGAATTGAGTGTTACCATTTAAATAAATTTACCAAAATATTTTGGTAATCATGGTATAGTTTCGATTTAAGTTTTATGTCACGTCAAGGCAGTATTGTGATTCAATATTAATTTTTAGAATTCCTGATGTCGCTTTCAGTATCACTTAACTGGAAGATAGTGTGCATCAAAATTTACATCGTTTTTTGTTCATAGATAGTATTTTTGATCAAGACACTGAAAATTGGAAACACTGGACGCTAGGCAATTTGACAGCGGAACGATAATTCAAAATGGCGTTAGTTCTCCATTTGCCGCCAGAACCGATAAGTCTGTGGCGCTATAATTCATTACCTATTTGTCAGATGTCAAAAAACATTATTTTAAACATGGCGTCTGTTTTATTTTATATTATGATTAGTCAATTTTAAATCCATGGATATCAATGACATCACAAATAATAATATTCAAATATAACTCTTATATGATAGTATTATCTGTTCCAAACGTACTGTATGTTTTAATTTTATGTTTTACGAAATAATTGTAATAATTTTTACTATTTAATATTGATATGGGAACACCACTTTTATAGCAACTGTAGTTGCCGTTGCTTAACCGACACAGTATTTATTATTACTTTTAGTTCCTCCATTTGTTTAGGTACTTATTTTTTTTTATTAGATAACTAAATATTTTAAATTAATTTTAGTTTTAAAAGCAAAATATTTATTTCAATGTAAAAATGGGCCTAAAACTTAAAAGGTATTTTAATCAAGTATTGTTTTAGTTGCGTTAAGTCACACGACAAAATATTTTAGTACAGTCAGCCTCAAATACATTAAAGGCTATTAGTTAATTTTTTAATATTTATAAGGGCGTGATAATATTAATTTCCAAAACATTGCAATATATTACGTATATATTAATTAGAGAAATTAACTATTTTACATCACAATGGTGCTTAAAATTTGAATACGGACATCTAGAACAAGATATACACGAGATGCCTTCAAAATAATATTTTATGCAAGAAAACAATAGGAACTACTACAGTTTCAACATTAAACTATTGTTTGAATATAAATTAACTTTCGTTGTAAATTTGTATTGTTAAATGTGTCATTATTTTGGTCAAATTGAATATAATATTTTAGAATTAGTCATTTGACAGTATACAAGCTGCCCAAAAAGGTTTAGTTTATAACATTTAATAAAACGTTACCTCAGCAGCTGTTACAGAATTCTGTTCTAATTTGGCTTATTTAAATCATCACGAGTTGTCTGTCTGTATTAACTCAAGTCCGATTTGTGGCCTACAGCGCTCCTGGCGGATAATAATTAAAGAACTTAATTTGACTTAAAATCACATTTTTTTTTTACAATAATATTTTATGGTTATGAAAAACAAAACGATTATATTTGCTATTTTTGAGGCTGACTGTACACGATAAGTGATTCCATCACACTTTTAAACGTATTTGAACTATGTATTATATTTTATCAATTGATGTAGTATTATTATCATAAAAACAATGTTTTAATGAAATCGATATAATTTTATATAAAAATAAATGTTGACTAAATCAATTTTAGTTAACTAAATTTATCACAATTCTTATTATTGTTGTAATAAATTGTTGTATGAAATAAATATATTCTTTGAATAAATCAAAGTTTTAATGGTATATACCTTGTGCCTATGGTTAAACTGGCTCACTCGACCTTCAAACTGAAACACAACATTCGTAAGTATATACAGCTAATATTTTATTAACAACTGGCGACCCGTCCCGTCGCACGAGTGCAATGCTGATACTAAATATACTACAGAATATCTTACAACGTTTACAGTATTTCAGTCTAAGAGATAGACCTATACATCGTGGACTTTTTTGAAGACCTTTATAAGGTGTATAATACTGTAGTCAGTAGTACATTATTTTGATCTTTCTCGTAGGGTTCAGTCTGCGTTTGCAATGTAATCCCCAAAAATGTGTTTATTTACGACATCACTTCAGAAACCTCTAAAACTATCAGTGTTTATCTACTATATTGTGCATTTTTAGATTACATTAGCAACCTGTAAATTTCCCACTACTGGGCTAAGGCCTCCTCTGCCTTTGAGGAGAAGGTTCGAAGCATATTCCACCACGCTGCTCCAATGCGGGTTGGTGGAATACACATGTGGCAGAATTTCGTTGAAATTAGACACATGCAGGTTTCCTCACGATGTTTTCCTTCACCGAGATGAATTATAAACACAAATTAAGCACATGAAAATTCAGTGGTGTCTGTCTGGGTTTGAACCCGAAATCATTGATTAAGATACACGCGTTCTAGCCACTGGGCCATCTCGGCTCTAAATTTATTGTGTGTGTGTCATACATATACACCTTCCTCTTGAATCAATCTATCTATTACAAAAAACCGCATCAAAATCCGTTGTGTAATTCTAAAGATCTAAGCATACATATGGACAGACAGCGGTAAGCGACTTTGTTTTATGCTACGTAATGATAAAATGAATTACGGACGAATTTCGACCAATGGGCGCCCCCTAGTTTAATTAGATAGGCATTAAAAAATAAAAACTCATTTATTAATACAGATTTAACAGTTCACTAATTAATTATCGACTACAATATAACTGTACATATCTGATCCAATATTTCCGTTGCATAATGTATTTGAATAATTATTGAAATTCTTATTATTTAAATTGGCGTATGTTGTGTTGTAATTGTTCGAGTTTTCGTAGTTTGTTTTAACGTTGACATCGTTATGATATATTTGATGTTTGGTTCTTAAATTTTCATATTCAATTTTATTTACAACTCGTAAGTTTTTTGGTATGGGTGTCGTGTACATAACTTCCTTGCACGGACTGCTGTAGACGGCACTCGCGTTGTTCGTGTTGTATATAACATCAGCCGGATTTGAGTATGTTTCAGGTGAACATTTAAGCTCCCATCTTGTTTCCACTGAATTACCGTTTAAAGTTATTTTATCCTGCAAAACATAATTATATTATCTTTTATCTTTATTTTTCTATCTAACTCTTCAAGTTAATAATCTTCTCTAGCGTATAAACGATTCGTAAATCTGTCTGTTACATGTTCAAGCTCAACACCGAGTAGATTTTTCAGGACAAAAATCGTATTGATATCTGTAATATCGAAATTAAAATGCAACAATACTTTCGAAGCAGCCGTACGATTCTGTAAGAATTCACTACATATCTCACTTGTGAAATGTTGACAATCGACTTGCAGTGATACGCCATTTGGATACTTGTATTCTATAAATTTTATACATTCTGACATTTCCCCCGTTCACCTCCGTTCTTTGCGGCGAGATTCGAGTTTCTTTTTATAGATTAGCTCTACAGTACAGAGTTCATAGAGTACAAAGTACCTATATAGGTATTATTTGTGTGATCACGGAAAGCGAAGAAAATCAAGAAAACTCACCTCTTTCACCTTATTCTTCTTATAATGTTTTATAGTACTTATAGTAATAATTATTATTATAATAATCGCTACGATCGCAATGACAATGAATGTTATTAAATCTGAAAATGACAAATATTTAATTAGATATATAACATTCTAATGGCGAGTACGAGTCTCTTGGTGGTAGGGCTTCGTGCAAGCCCGCCTGGGTAGGTACCACCCGCTCATCAGATATTCTACCGCCAAACAGCAGTATTCAGTATTGTTGTGTTCAGGTTTGAAAGATGAGTGAGCCAGTGTAACTACAGGTATAAGGGACGTAACATCTTAGTTCCCTAGGTTGGTGGCGCATTGGTGATGTAAGGAATGGTTAATATTTCTTACAACGCCATTGTCTATGGGCGGTGGTGACCAGGTGGACCATTTGCTCATCCGCCTACCGATATCATAAAAAAAAAACATAAGCTAGAAACTTCAACGGGTCGGGTCAAAAAACTTATTACGTTTTTCTCTCGAGATTAGCAACCCGGAGTTTGGAAAGTGGGATCGTCTTTGCTTTAGTTTTCCAGTGGGGGAAAATGAGAGTTAGAAAACAGACAGTACTCTTTTTACCAGCAGATACAAACTAGAATATGCCGGAAAGCTATGTAATCAGGGCCGGATCTACCATATGGCTTTTTGGGCTTCAGCCCAGGGCCCCGTGTATTCAAGGGGGCCCCAGTTAAGTCAAGTCAAAGTCCAAAATAGACTATAATGCAAAATAATCCATAACATTATTAAATTAAACAGATCGTATGGTATGCAGCCCTGCGAGTCCTGCAATTAATCAAACCCATTCAATTAATTTAATTCAAGTCTACGGTCAGCTATGTCTTATGTGGGCCCCTAAGTAGTGTTAGCCCAGGGCCCCCTAAACTTACGGTCCGGCCCTGTATGTAATTAATACCAATATAAAGAGTCCATTCCACGAAACGAGGTCCCAAAAGATTGCGCGCTCATTGGTTAATACGCGTGACCTTGATTGTCTTGTTTCTCATGTTGGATTTGTTTCGCTTCTCGCCGAGCGCATCTACCAATGAGGTGCAAGTTATTTGTTAACTAGGATATCGACTCGTGGAAAGGACTGTAGTGATAAATGTAACTTACATATAACTTTATTTTCTCCAGACGGGTTTTCTGTCTGGCTGCTGTATGCTGCTGGAATAGACATTTGGTTTAAATTACGAGAGCAAATGTTAAAAAAATATAAACCGGCCAAGTGCGAGTCGGACTTGCGCACGATTGGTTTCGTACCATTATCGATAAAAACGGCAAAAAATTTCATGTCTGTTTTCAACAGTCTAAATATTATGGTTCTTGAGAACAACCTGGTGACAGACGGACAGACGGACGGAGGACAACGGAGTTAGTAATAGGGTCCTGTTTGACCTTTTGGGTATGGAACCCTAAAAACGAGAGGTGTCGCAGGACTACTAGTTGGGTTGAAGTTATTTTGGCAATATATTACGTACTAGTTGTCCGACCCGACTTCGTACAGCCAAAACCGCACCACACGATGTTATTATTAAAAATGGATGGTGAATTTAGTTTTTTCATTTCATTTTACTTAATTAATTAAATAACGACTCTATGTTATTTGCACACTCGTGATCTAAAAAACTACTGCCGTATTTTCATTTGAGACTCATTACTTCAACGAGGTAATTGAGATCAAAAAGTTCCAAAAAGTCCAAGCTAGTCTACGCAAGATCCTATACAACATATTTGTAAAAAAACTATATTCATTACGGAGTCGAGAGAAATAACTCTGAAAGCGTTGTACAACAAAGTTGCTATTAAAAATAAAATTAAATAGATAAAGATGAAGAGAGTTCTATTATAAATAAAGATAGATTATTCAAGAACTGTTTTAGTGCATAACATAACACAGATATTAGCAAATCGCCTGGATTAACTAAACTTAACGTTTTTTTTAATCCCTTTGGAACAAACTTTCGTTTATCAAATAAAATCAAATCAAAATATACTTTATTCAAGTAGACTTTTATAAGAACTTTTGAATCGTTATATAACAAATTATTTAAAGTAAAGCTACCGTTCGGAATTTAGATTCTACCGAGAAGAACCGGCAAGAAACTCAGTAGTTACTCTTTTTCAACATCTAAAAATACAATCATGTTAGTTAAATACAATTATATATGTACGTTATGTCTCCTGCCTGGATGTCGACAAGCATTAACTCCAAGCTTTTTTGTCATCTATATAATCTTGTACCGAATAATATGCCTTATTTACCAATGTATATTTTACAAATGACTTTAATCTATGAAACGGCAAAGTTAAAAATGTCTGCGGAATTTTATTAAATGTTTATCTAAATAGTGTATCGCACTACAAATGAACTAAAACATACTAGCCAACTTATTATTTTCGTGTGCGTGACAGCTACGATTGACAATTCCTAACGTCATACGACTGTACTACAAACTTTTGATCACTATTTTTTTCGAGGCGTTCTCAACTCTGGCAGGCTTTGATAGTATAAATTAATCATACGTACCATTATCAGTCGCATCTGCCCCTTCGGTAGTAACGATAGATCCTTCATCGTCCGATTCGTAGACTAATTCAATAGTTTTGTCTTTATTAATTTTTTGTTGTCTATCAGTAAACTCTATAACACTACACTGAATAATCGTTTTGTCGTCGTGTTTATTCAATGGTATGACCGCTTGTAGTTCCGTTAGTACGTCTCTGGTTATGTTCTTTTTAGCAAGTTCAACGCCATCTGTAATATGTTTATTGGAAAGTTAGCAATTCTTGTATACAAATTCGTATGGTTCTAATTTCGCTCAAGTTTTTAAAATTTATGTCTAAGAAAACGTAACTTTTATAAGTAGATATTTATTATACAAATAGTTTTCGATCCTGTGTTAGGAAAGCGGTGGATATAAGTAGTTTAATTCCTTGCTTGGATTTCAAGCTTGCTTCATAGCAAATTTCATCAAATTCGGTTCAGTTTACAGACAGACATAGTTACAGTTCGTATTTATAATATATGTATAATTTATTTTTGTTATGAGAGTTGAGTGAAACTCGGTCTTTATTCAAGTACTCTTTCAAACACTTCTGAGTCGTCGTTTTACACAACGATAATAAATTTAAAGTTACGCTTTTAAATGCAGATTAAACCGAGAATAACCGGCAGAAAACTGGTAGTTACTGTTTTTCAACGATTACGTCACATAAATAAGTAAGTGAATACAAATTATTTATTATGTATCCTGTATGGAAATCAAAGAATTCTGTCTCAACACTATGTTATCATTTAAGTGTTATTTGAAAGCAAATGGCCCATCTGATGGTAAATAGTCATCAGATATGGTCAATTATTTAATTATCTTACTAAGAATCAACGTCATGGTCAAAATATCCAAATAAACATACATTAAATAAATAAATCAATTTATAATATAATGGATATTAATTTGTTTTATATTTGTAACTTACCTTTTGACCATTTCATATAGAAATATCCCGATGAGAGTTGGGACGTGCAGGTCAACTTAAGTATGTCGCCATCCCTGTATTTATAACGTACACTACTATTTCTATAAGTAGGCAAAATATTCGACACCGTGAGACCTGATATTGAAATTGCTGGAAAATAAAATAAATGATGTATTCGTTGATGTTTTATATTTTAGGTATTTATTTTTAGTAAAAGCTAGTAAGCAGGCTGACAAAAATCACATGAAATATTGACTGTGTGTATATATATATGTATAATAATTCCGTGCAGGTCTAGGATAGACCCGATCGAAACCTAAGTAAGTCCATAAGATATTTATTTCATAATTGGTATAATCGAAATATTTTGATATTAAGCCCATAAAATTAAATGACATGATGTTCAATGGGCGGCATCACCGTCTTTACCATAAGGGCACACGGGGCACGTGCCCAGGGCCCCCATCCTGAGGGGCCCCCGAAGAACCAACAATTCGTCTCACACGTTGATTGTTATGTATATTTTCAAAATTGCCATATTTGTAAGAAATAACTAACATAATGATCAAAATGCTAGTGAAGATAGTCGATATTAAAAGTTGAAAGCTAGAGACGTGCAATAAGATTGTACCACGAATCAGATTCCTAAGAATTTACGAAAATTACTGCACCATTTATTTGAAACTAAACTGCCTGCCTGGCTATAAGCAAAATTACTTCTACATGGTAAAATTAAAAATATATTGTTTCAATATTTTGCTAGATATTTACTAAAATTAAAAGTGTTCAAATTCATGTGTTCCAAGGGCCCTAGCATAGCTTGAGATGGCTCTGATGGGCGGCCATGTTTGACGTTTACGGGTGCGTTCAGAAATTGTGTTCCAAATAATAATTTCGTACGGGAGTACGATATACTCGTTAGAAACTTAATTACAATAAATAATTGATTGTTAAAACAACTAATAATAATACTTACAATTCCTTTTTTCAGCATTTCTAGAAACAGTTCCAGTAACATCTGCAATGAAAAAAAAATATTAATGAATTTACATCATTATTGTCATTAACCTCAGGTAGAACATGGGCTACTTTTTTACACCTGACGACGTACCACAAAACGTAAGCGAAGCCGCAGGCAACAACTATGTTATAAGTTTATTATTATAAACATACTTCTAAGTTAGGTAAGTTAGTAATCAGAGCAAGCACCGCTGAGTATTCCTGTGCTTAGTTTTGTTATAAACAATTCGTGCTGAAAGTAAACATCGTGAGAAAACCTCATTTCGCTGATGAGAATCTATCACGAGTATCGACTTAACCCCTTATGAGCATTTTGTAAGCACCAAACCTTCTCATCAAAAAGGAGGGAGGTCTTAGACCAACAATGGCTCATTTACAGGCTGTTAATCAAAGTAACCTTATATAAATAAAAATCAAAAAATGCTTTACACAACTCATTTTGGAATTAACATTCTATCGATAATAACCGACAAGGAACTCAGCGTTTAATCTGTTATTGTTGAATGGGTTTGAAATAGCCTTGAAAATTAAAATATATAAAAACGTTGTAATATTTTACGTTTCTACTAGCTATCCGTCAGCTTGAAGGACCCCAGAAATAAATCACGTTTAGGACATAAGTGGGTAATTCAAGGCATGGGAATGTGTGTCCAACTTCCCAACACCAGGACACAAAGGAGAATATCTTGACAGAAGCTCCGAATCACCTTTATAGCTCCGAAAAATTATTCCAGGACCTTAACCAACTGTACAAGCTAATTACTTGTAAGATCAAACAAACAATTCGAATTAAACATCAGTCAGAACAACAAATTTATTTACAATCAGAATTTAACGGACGATTTAAAGAACGCGTGCATCTTAATGGATGATTGCTGGTTCGAACCCAGGCAAGCAACCACTGAATTTTCGTCTCGTGCTCGGCGGTGTACTAAAACATCGTTTAGATGTGTCACCAGCATGTGTCTAATTTCAACGAATATTGACTGTATAAATTTATGACCGCATTGAATGAAAAGAATTCTAGGATTTTTCATCGCAATTCCTTTCACCTGGGCGAAAGTTTAAACAGGCCTCCTGTCACCAGGGGAGGCAATAAAACGAGGTGGTATATGTTTTAAAATAGGATGTCGAGCGAATTGGTGACCTGATGATAAGTGGTCACAACCACCAATTGATATTGACACTACAAGAAATATTAACCAACCCTTAGATCGTCAATACGCCACCAATCTTGTGAACTAAGACAGTGTCTAATGCCTGTAATAAACCTAGGTCATACACCCTTCCAACTGGAACACTAACTCATGAAACACGTCCAATAACGGCTTCCGTTATTACATTTAAATAACGAACTAGCGACCCGCCCCTCATCATCCTCATCATCCTCCTGCGCTTATCCCAATTTTACTTGGGGTCGGCGCAGCATGTCTTCTTCTTCCATACTTCTCTGTCGGACGTCATCTCACTAGTAACATTCTTTCTAACCCTATCGTCTTTCACACAATCCATCCATCGTTTCTTGGGTCTTCCCCTACCTCTATATCCATCCACATCCATTTTCAAAACCTTTCTCACAACATGGTCCTCATTCCTCCGCATAACATGCCCGTACCAAGACAGCCGGTTTCCAGATAGCTTCTCGGTTAGCGACCCGCCCCTACTTCTACTAAATATACTTCAAAATGTCTTTGTATACAACGTTCACAGCTTTTGTGTCATAACACAATACCAACCGCCATCTCCCTATATTATAAATCTATAATATCTTCGAAAATATCCATTTAAATCACATGCTGTAAAGGGCCGTATGATCTACATTAAATGCACAATGTATTTAAGGTACTTAATTGGATAAGGATTAATGCTGTATTGCTTAAAATCACTTTGTAAATAATCCAATATTTCAGGTAAAAAGTAAATGATAAAAAATGGTTATTGTGGGTTATTTCTATGAGATAGACATATACCAACGCGGATTTTTTGTAGACCTTTTTAAGGTGTACAATACTGTGATACATTATTTTGATTATCTCGTAGGGTTCAGCCAGCGTTTGCAATGTAAGCGCAAAAAAACGTGTTTATTTAAATCACATTAGAAACCTCCAAAATTATCAGTGTTTCTCGAATAGGTTATGCATGTATTACATGTAAACCTTCCTATTGAATCACTCTATCTATTAAAAAAAATCGCATCAAGATCCGTTGCGTAGTTTTAAAGATCTAAACATACACAGGGACAGAAAGGCAGCAGGAAGCGACTTTGTTTTATACTATGTAATGATACTGAAACTTTTTTGAAAATATTACCAATTTTTATACTCACTTGTGCATAGTCCCAACCATAACAGTGCAAATAAACAGTTCACCATTATAACAAATAAACTTTTTAAATAATTATTTTAATACTACACTGAATGTACGGGCAGTGACATTTAACATTATTCCGTAAATCTTACAAAGATTATTTCCTGTACAATGCGTCGAATATTGAGCGATCAATATATGCGTCCAATAAGCACAATTCTCGTCTTGAATTATCAACACAATAAGTGTCTATTTCGCTTGGCAATATTATACGACACATGGATTGTATATGAAAATTAATAACTCAATTTACTTATATAGTAATTAGGAATAAATTCATCCTTTTTTCCTTAATATGAATCATGTTTACGTACTAACGTTGACAATGAAACTTTGTTTGGAGAATTTAGACTGATGGTTGTATGATGGCAAGTGTAACTTAAGATTCATAATGGTGAACTGTAACTACTTAAACGTTTCGCCTAATCAGGTAAATATCATTTAGGCATAGTGTGATGTCAGGCTTACCTATGAAGATTGAGATATTGAATACTGGCGAGTATACAGATTTGATATATTTCCTTCTACTTTGAATTCCATATTCAAATTATATAAATAGTTTTTTTTTTATGGTATAGGTAGACGGAAGAGCAAATGGGTGGTCACCACCGCCTATAGACAATGGGCCCCGAAACAAATATTAATCATTCCTTACATCGCTCATGTGCCACTAACCTTGGGAAATGTTATGTCCCTCCTGCCTGTAGTTACACTGGCTCACTTACCCTCTAAACCGGAACACAATATCACTCAAATCATTTGTAAAAAAATAGATTGGTAAAGAAGGCATATTATTCAGTACAAGATTATATAGATAAAAAATAGCGTGGAGTTCACCTTCACTCCATGGAATGCTTGTTGACTTCCAGGCAGGATATTTTACATACATTTGTAATTGTGTTTAACTAACATAACTTTGTATTTTTAAATGTTGAAAAAGAATAACCACTGAGTTTCTCGACGGTTCTTCTCGGTACAATATGCTTCCGAACCGGTGGTAGCTTCACTTAATATAGTTTTTTAAATGCTTGTACAAGCTTACTTGAATAAAGTATATTTTGATTTTGATTTTGACTGGGTACTGCTGTTTGACGGTAGAATATCTGATGAGTGGGTGGTACTTACCCAGACGGGCTTGCACAAAGCTCTACCACCATGAGAACCCTATTTTTGCCACACTTCTAAAAGAGGAGGGGTTTGCACTGTAAGATATCCCATAGTCTTGTATTAATACAAGATTATGGGATACTTTTAATTCCTCGGTTTTGTTGTATCGGATTTAAATAATACCTTATAGTAACCCATTTATGATGAAAGTTGAAAGACTATATAATCACCCCCCCCCCCACAACGGGTGTCGAACAGTTACGTTTAGAATAGTTTATTCACAGTACGAAGTTAGAAAGTTGACAGTATACAATCCCAGGCCTCGAAAAGCTCATTTGAAGCTGGTCCTGCGTCTAATATCATTTCGGTCATAACAGATTGCACTGCATCCGAGTACCCACTCAACAGATATTCTATCGCCAAACAGTAATATTATTGTTTTCCGTTTGAAGATGTTGTGCCAGTGTAACTCTGTAGTTAACCACACCCATTCAAACTTGATCCCTCTGCACAAGGTATACAACATAATTCTTAGTTCTTAAGTTAATAGAGCATTGATGAGGTAAGAAATTGTTTATATGTTTAACAGCGATAATATCTATGGTGATCATTTTTTTTTTTCAGGAAGCATACAACATAATATAATACACAAACATTTGATACCAAAATAAGCCAACAAAGATTTATGACTTTGGTCCATTTGTCATCCATACCATCCGTCCTAGGTTTAAGTGGTAACTTGGAGATCAAACTTAGTGTATATCTCCTAGGTCTTGAGAGCTCTATTCAATCAAATATATTTATATTATGATTTAAAGTTGATACTTACTTTCTTTAGGGATATATTTCAAAATGGCTACGGACGTCTGCGGTTTCTGAGCACAATTTTTAACATCCTTACTTTTAGCGTATATTTGACATTCGAGAGATGTTGGAGTCCAATCTATAGTTAAGCTGTCAAAAGCTGGATACGGTCCTACACATTTATCTGAAATAGTAAAATAATTTTACAATAACATTTCAAATACTAAGTTTGACATTTCGGGTCAGGTCGATACGAGTTAATTGTTGCGGTCTGTAAATTCTCGCAGTAAATTTGGGGTTAGGGCTTTATATAAGCCCGGCTGAGTAAGTAACATACATCAGATATTCTACCACCTTGAAAGGTGAGTGAGCCAGTGTAAGTACAGGCTCAAGGGACATAAAATCTCAACGGTAGTTTTGGCAGTGCATCCGTTATGTGAGATATGGTTAAAAATTTATTTCTTATGTGGTAGTGCCACACTGCATACCTTCGGGCTGCAGCCGAATGGGCCGGCACGCCCGAGGAAGTACCACTCTCTCACTTAAAATCGGCGTAAAGTGGTAGCTATGCTACCGCGTTTCGTCCGGTATGTGAGAGTCCCGGAGGTCCGATCCCTCTTCCCCCCAAAACATAATGGTTGTGCAGAATTTGGTTTCATTACCCCAGGAGGGTTCCATCAGCGACTGCGTTGGAGAATCCCTCTCTGGGCATCCATGCTTAGGACGTACACGACTTGAGCAGGGATGCCCAGGCTGCTCTCCGAATTCTGGGGTGGGCAATTTTGCGCTCGCCACTATTCGGGGCAAGCGGAGCAGCCATCATAAGGCAACCCCTACCACCCACACTGTGGACTTCTGCAACATAAGGGGACTCAACTCCAACTTAAACCCCGTTCACTTTCACCTTGAGACGGCGAAGCCGGCCTTGCTCTTTCTTACCGAGACCCAGATATCCTCTCCTGCCGATACGACTTTTCTTTCTTACCCCGGGTACAAATTGGAACATTCCTTTGTACCACGAGCTGGGGTGTGCGTTTACGTCAGAGATGATATCTGCTCTTGACGCCTCGGCAGCCTTGAAGGCAAATATCACCCGCACCACCTAGATGTCCGAAAATCCATAACAGCGCGATTTTTAAGACATTTTCTGCCTCGCACAACCACTCTGTGGAACCAGCTTTCGCCGACGGTTTTTCCGAACCGATACGACTTGGGAACCTTCAAGAAAAGAGCATACTCCTTCCTGAAAGGCCGGCAACGCACCTGCAAGCCCCCCGGTGTTGCAGATGCCCATGGGCGGTGGTAGTCACTTTCCATCAGGTGTGCCTCCTGCTCGTTTGCCACCTCTAATATAAAAAAAAAAAAAAAATTGTACGGCGCCATCTATGAGTAGAGGTGGCCACTTACCATCACTTAGGCTATTTAACCGTTCACATTATTATTAATAAAATATTTCTTACCAGCGATTATTTCATTGTCTGCCATCCACAACATCCTATGATATTCACCGGTTGCACATTCATATTTGCAGGTGAATCTCAATTTTTCATTTTCAACGTTTTCGTTATTTGTTATGTTGAATCGTATTATGTTTATGGTGCTGCCACTATGCCGATGGGTAACAGAAGTACCACCATCGATAACTTTGCCATTTATTTCTATTATTAATCTACCTGAAAATATATTTAAACTGATTATTATTTGGAATATCTACTTGGTGGTGATAAGTACCACCCACTCACTAGACATTCTGCCACCAAACAATAATACTAGGTATTATTTTGTTCCGGTTTGAGGAGTATCTGAGCCGTTATAATTCCAGGCACTAGGTACATATTATCTCAGGTCCCAAAGTCTGTGACGCAGAAATTTATAAAAAAATGTTTACGACAATAATGTCTATGAGCTCTGTAGACCACTTACCACCAGGTAGCCAAGCCAAGCCGGCTATGGAACTCATTTTGAAGGTACCGCGTTCTTAACAGTAATTTTAGTGCTATAATTCAATCTTTTTTATAGTTAGAAGAAGTCGTTAAACGGACGAGAGAGCCAGTGTAGCAACATGCTTGGTGATAATTGACCCTATCATCCGTCTTATTGTTATACACGCCCGTTAATATTCAAATACTTCGCTCACTAGACCATTGCAACCAGTAACCCTGGTTACTAAAAGAAACCATATAAACGTTTTTAGACCAGGCCAGGACGATTGGTCGTTGGGGTCAAGACCGCGACGTCCATACGTTCGAATGCTAAAAGCCTCTTTTTATCTAAACGATAAGGTTTGGAGCTGATTCCACCACGATTATCTGGTAGATATCAGAATATCCTACACATGTTAGTCTACTTACGACAAGTTAACTGATTGATTTTGCTTTCCACATACATACCAGTCCAATGAATTTGTTAATTCATTTTATATAAAATATTCTTACGCTCACCTTTATTTTGTTGGTACGCACAAGTCACTGAAAAAACAAATTATATAATTAACTGATACTCTAATCATCTCTTCATAAAGATCAGATGTTCTACCGCCTAACTGCAATACGTAGTATTTTTGTGCTCTAGTTTGAATGGTGAGTCAGTATAGTTAAAGGTACAAGGACATAACATCTTAGCTCCGAGGTTGGCAATAAAAGACATAGTTAATATTTCTTACAATGCCTGCCTGGCTGCCTTATTTCATAGACCATCCTAATAAGGAATAAATAACCTAGCCTTAACAACCAACGAACAAGTTTCAAGGTCAAATTTTAAGTCTTTAAAATGGTCTTTTCGACAGCCAATCGTTCATGTTGTCGAGTTGAAATGACAACAGTTGGTTAGGACTGATTGAATCTTTCCTGATTGGTTTACAGTGAGATCAAGTACAGGCCTGGAGCTTTTACCCATTACATGGACATTTCTCATCAGCAATTTATTTTGCAGGAGGTCAGAGTCATCTTGACCCAGTGATTTAAAATCAAATCAAATCAAAATATACTTTATTCAAGTAGGCTTTTACAAGCACTTTTGAATCGTCATTTAACAAACTATTTACAGTAAAGCTACCACCGGTTCGGAATGTAGTTTCTACTCAGAAGAACCGACAAGAAACGCAGTAGTTACTCTTTTTCAACATCTAAAAATAGAGTTATGTTAGTTAAATACAATTATATATGTATGTTATGTCTCCTGCCTGGAAGTCAACAAGCATTAACTCCACGCTTTTTTATCATCAATATAATCTTGTATCGAATAATATGCCTTCTTTACCAATGTATTTTTTACAAATTACATTGTCAATGTTGCTTGGTATGTCGTTGCGATTGTTTAATCTTTGCCAGTTTCGTGATGTTTCTTGGAGTACCATCAACCAGCGAGTCGTATAAGAAGTATTTACTTCTTTTATCAAAGGAAGGGTTTTAGAGTTTGGTCGTCAGGTGTTAGTCAGTCCTTCCTTCGAGTTCATGCTTCATAGAAAATTTAATCAAATCGGTTCAGTGGCCGTGAAAATACAGACAGATAGACACACAGAGTTACTTTTGCATTTATAATATTAGAATAGATATTACAATTGAACCATAATTCGAAAGTACGTCATAAATTGATAGATGCAAGTATTCAAACAGAAATATTTTTAATTTATACGTATAATCTAAGTTTACCAAAAAGAACTTCATACTGTATCCAAAACATCACGAATTCACAAATGAAATTAATAAACGAATACGCATTTTATTACGATTTTCTATAGCACAGTCTTTATTTGTTATTTCTTTGTGTACCACAGATTTATATTAACTAAATTATATTTTAACATTAATTGTATTTTAAGTGATTAAAATTAACTTACCTATTGCAATAAATATCTTAAAAAAATACAACTTTGAAAACATATCTATTGCGTACGTCTACTAAGGAATACAATTATAAATACGTAAAATTTAACAGGACAATAATCGTGTAATTATATTTAGCGGCCGATGATTCTGTTAGGAGGGGGGGGGGGGGCGTTAACGAATTACTTGTATGACTAAACTTGTTATAATCTATATTTATGACGTATTAATTTAAAATAGTATTTTAATTGCGAAGGCTGAACTTATAAAAAATTACAAGTTTGACGTCGGGACAGATTAGTATTTGAATACTTATGTTATTCATTATTAATTTTATTAAAGTTGTTAAGCATAGACTACTGTTACATATAGCTTATTCCAATGAAAGTAGGAAAAAAGATAAACAAACCTTAGATTTACGTATTTCATGCGATTTGCTAATAACTCAGCTATTTGCGCGCTAATAGTTTATGATTAATATCTATTTATTTAAAATACTTTATTTTATTTTTAAAATTCCGATAACAGTTTCGTCGACGTTACACAAAACGCCATTTTGTCGCAAATCCATAGTGAATATCATAGATAGTCAAGCTCTCGACCAATGATATTGCGTTAGGTACAGATTGGAGGTTCTCAAGGTGATAATGACTCGAGACCTTGACATTACAAATTAAGTAAAGATATTTCATTGACTTGCAGTTCTTTTATCGCTTAAATGTTTACTTGATGATTCCGATTAAGAACTTTTTTTTAACTAAATTGTATAAGAAAAAATAAAAGACAAATTATTTTTGTTACAAGTTTTTTTAATATAAATTGTTAACATCATTTGGGTTGTTTTATTTTTAAACATGTGTTAGTACTTTCAGATCTTACATCATTTAATTAAATATAAAATTTAATTGAAAAACAAAATATAAATTTGTAATTTTGTTCACCAACTAAACAGTAAATATTTTGATTAATTATAACGGCAGCGTAGGTTAAAAAAAATTCACTTTATTAAAACTACAATATAATTTTTTAACTAAAATTACAAACTACTTGATCAATGTAAGATATTGAATCACTTGAATTACGCCACTGCACTTAACTTTCCGACTCGGATTTGCTGATAAAGTTAAAGTTAAAGTTGATAAAGTCGGATTATCCGACGCTTAGAAATGTAAAAAATTAAATATTAATTTACAGTCAGAAGTAAAAACCTTTTTATTAATTATTTGCAATGTAAAAAACAAAATAAACGCTGTTACTTTGGTAGTTAATGGTAAGATTCTTAATTTTTTTTTTCTGTTTGATAAACATTTTAAATTAAAACAATATTAAAATTGAGCTCCACATTTAATGCCCCACATCGGTTAGGCTATTTTTTTTATAAAGTTTCAGAGACCAATTTTGAGTATTGCATCGAAATTTCAGTTTAATTACGCAATTTCGTTGTTTCTGCTACTTGAAAAGTATTACTATTTATTACCTTGTTTAACGCTAGAACAGCTGATCTATTTGGTAGTTTATTGCGTTCGGAAACTTAACAACCTGCACTTCCTAGAAATCTATACTAATATGATAAGTTTGTTTGTTTGTATGTAAACTCCACAAGTAATGATCCAATTCTAAAAAATATTTACTGGTACATAGCTGCATTATTCTTGTGCTATAAGGTTTAAATTAGATTTATGTCGTGACATTTTCTTCATTAATAATTTGCCCTCAAGCGAAGCCGGGGTGGGCTGCTAGTCCTTAATAAATTAAGTACGCACGTATAGAATCGGTAATTGTTTATAGTAAATTTGTATTGTCAAGTCAAAATAGTTATACCTACCTGAAACCACTAGGCGCTTTAAAAAACGCTTCCTTGTGCAATTTATGTTAAAAGATCGAAAACTTGGTGAAATGTTTTGTTTTTGAAATGTCCATTTGTAACCGGACGTCAGATCTATTTTTTGTATAGTGAGAAACATTATTTTAAAATTTTAATTATTTTATATGTTTTATTTTTATATGTGCGGTTATTCTGGTATTAATTATAGCTTGTTTTGACTGTTTCGAATGTTTAGGAATATTAAAGGATCATTATGGAATATCCAAGAAATATTTTAAGCCGCTACTGCCATATTATAAATATATAATAGAATAAAATTATAATTACTACTACACTACCTTTAATTTTGATGACTTCAGTTAACGCCATCTTTTGATATAATAGAGAACTAAACTAAAAATAGCATCTTTATATAAATGCTAATATTTGAATTCTAAAATAAACCATAGATGGCGTTAATTTTACAATCAGCGCCATCTATGAATACCTATATAACTTTAAATGATACCAATAGATGGCAGTACCGTTGAATAAGATCAAGTTTCGCGTTCTTATTTTGTTTTTAAATTCGCACGGTAGAATAGATTACGGGTCTACACTCAACATTAAACGTTTCTATTGTATAAGTTTAAGCATACAAAGAAAAAACTTGAGCTTTCTAGGCAGTACCATCTCTGGCTTATGCAGGGCACCTTTCTAAAGTTTCATCACAATCGGATGAATAGTTTAAAACTGATCTAGAAGAAAAAACATTCTGTAAAATTAAATGTATGTTTGTTTTAAAAACATTACAATTTTTCCGGATTATTAAAAGTAGGAGAGATATTTGAAGAATATAAAGAAGTCTATACGTATGTGAAGAAGTTCGTCGTCTGTCTGAACATAATAAGTAGTTAAATCACAGAAAGGTACGTGATTTAACCTAATATTGCTGTATTTCGAGATAAAGTAATATGAGTGTCACTGAAAATCAATATCTACTAAGAATCTTACGTTTTGAATAAAACGAATCTTTAATATTAGTAACAAATAGTAAAAACCTTGAATTTCATGTTCTTGTGGTTAATTTAAGCTTTTTGATATTACAAGCATATCTAGATCTCATTAGCTCAAATTTAATTCAAACTAAACAGGTCTCCACAAAAGGTATAGAATCATTTCGGTTTGTATTAAATATTGCGTCCGTGTAATTTTGCAAGGGTCAATTTTAGGACATTTTTTATTTTTTATATATGTAAATAATATTATTTTTAATAATATTGGTTATATTGTTTTATTTGTGAGTTAATTCAGAATTAATTAAAAAAAAAATCAAATACCATAATAATATAAAACAGTTTTTTATTGTTATAGGTATTTGATTATTTATACACCCAAATAAATATTCAATTCAACCCATTGTGTTAATGTTAACCATCCGTAGAAACCTCAGTATAAACGATACCACAATTGTTTTTGTAATTTAAATAGCTTAAATAAATAATTAAGGGGCAAAAATGTTTTGAGGGTCGTGAATTCGTATTCAAAAAACTATAAATGCTTAGTAATTAAAGGGAAATTAGAAACACTGAAAAGACAATTATATTTATGCTGTTATTATTCTATAAAGTTCATTATTGCATAACAACGTAAATACCTTAAAATTTGCGCAAGCGTACTATAAAGTTTATATTTGTTCGAAATCACATTGAAGAGGAAGAGACAAAACATCTCATGTTTAACGTGAACAGACAAATAGTGCCTCTATTCGTTTCATAGTCGCTAACAGTTAAGACTCCTTAAATCAGGCGCCTTATACGATCGAATAGTTTTTAAAATACTACAAAATGTAATTGAATTTGACTCTTATTTTAAAAGCTGTAAAGAATACATTAGTTTAATACATTTTGACGGCTCCTGTCGGTCGCCATTTTCCATAATGGCTACACGAGTGCCGCGACATCTATAGCAAGTTTAGTGTCATCGCGGGCTCGCCGAGCGTTGGTCGTATGTGTATTATGAATTCGGTCATTGTTTGCAACCATTGTATTTAGAAAAATGATACGAAAAATTACTGTGTACAACCATAGTTTCAATACATTCGCTAAATTATAGCCAATCAAAAGTGTCACGGATTAAAAATCTTGTTTTACGTGCGGTATCAAGCCGTTAGATAGTAAAATAATGAATTTCACACGCTGCCGCAGTCTTCTGTTTGAATAGTCGTGAACCTTGTGGAATCGATTTTTAGATGTTATTAATGAAATTACTTAGGTGCTTGTGGGTGATATTGTTGTAAAAACGAACCTGTTCCAGTGGACTACCGTTACGTTGACTTTTCGACCGTAGTTGATCGTGGCGGGCTCAAAATCGATAAAGATAATAAAAAATGCATATTTTCCCCATGGTTTCATAAAGGTTCGGTTCAATACAGTGCCGGCACGAATATCGCGGGCGAATGCTGTCCATTCAAATAATCCATCTGTTACTGATAACTGCAGTGCGTTATTGTTTCTGATGTCGAAGTGATGTGATATAGAATCTTAGATTATTTTACAAAGGAAATCCGACGAGGAAAGGTTAGTAAACAATAACATTCTATTTACGTATTTCAATTATAAGCTATAATTTCGTGTTTTTTTTTAAATATACTCTATAAATTCACTACTTAATTAGTAACTTGAACCCGATGATTTAGTTAAAAATTTCGTATCACGATCGCAGAATAATTAAACAATAATTTAACAGTATCGACCTACATACGGAGTCATAACAAATGCCATAATAAAAAAAATGATGATACTACATTTACGATCGCGTGAATAAATTTTTATCAGTGTTAAGAATCTACAATTGTTTGATACATATAAAAGGCTAATACAGATAAAAAATGCTATAATGACAAATAGATAAACTATCGTAGTTGACAAAAGAAGTGTATTATGACTTTTTTTTCTGTAGGCAGGCATAGGTAAAGCATTAGGTATAATTTAAATATGGAATATTTATATCGGTAGTAAATTTTACTGAATTTGAAATCAATGTATCTTCTCAGTTCTCAGTCCCTACAATCTAATCCTAGGAACCAGAACTGAAAACAAGTTTCTTACATATTGCATTACTGCACATTCATAGTTACTCAGCCATCTGTAACTTTAAGGCATATATGTATGTTAGCTTTTATAGAATTAAATGCTGTATTATGTCATAATTTATCATGTATAATTTAAAATTTATTATGATCATAAATATATGAAGTAATGTGCCTAAAATTAATATTATGTATTATACCTAATATTTTACACTTATTTTTTTTTTACCATATCTTTGCCTGATTTTTTTATGCTTATGGTTCTGTTCCTGCAGTGTCCAGTATAAAGCTAGGTAGCCTATAACTTTCCTCATTATACACACAAATAAAATATGTTTGTTTTTACATATTGGACTATTAATTCCGAATATTTGCATGTCTTTTCAGTTCCATGACCTAAGTAAAGTTATAATATATTATTTTATAATACCTTTGGAGTAGTCAAAATTATCAAAATGTATTCATGTTTTTTAATCTGTTATAATTTTTAGTTTTTTTTTTATAATTAAAAGTTTGGTTGCTTTGTCTTGTTATCTAAATATATAATATTCATTTTAATTATTTATTAACTAACTTCAAAAAAGAAGGTATTTGACCTGCATGTAAGTATGTCAGTATGTCTTCGGGTTTTCATTTGGGGTTTTCATTATTTCTTATAACTTTGTCAATGTAAAGATATAATAGAATTTCTTAAATATATAATAAACATATTTTAATTCTTTTACATAAAATTTTAATTTAATAAATATACGAAATGAATACAGATAATGATTATATGTAGAAATATCCTTTATATTGTCACACTCATTTTGAATGTCAGACTTAATCAATGAAAAAATTAAAAAAAAAAAAATTTCATTAACTTG
Source organism: Vanessa tameamea (assembly GCF_037043105.1). Lineage (NCBI taxonomy): Eukaryota > Metazoa > Arthropoda > Insecta > Lepidoptera > Nymphalidae > Vanessa > Vanessa tameamea. The sequence goes on from NC_087338.1 coordinate 3,605,207, forward strand.
TATTTCTCAAGCAAGATTTGATGACTCTTTATATGAGTCAGATTGAATAAATAAAATGATTATAATAAGCCTTCACTATACTTCATAGAGTTTGAAATGAGTCAGATTGAATAAATAAAATGATTATAATAAGCCTTCACTATACTTCATAGAGTTTGAAATGAGTGTTGAAATTTTTAACAATGCCAAACCAGTTCAACATCAGGTATACTAATACTGGAAGATATGAAACTCCATAACTACAATCGTAAACGTACAAATAAAAATGATGCAATGTTTTAAATCTTTTTTAGTCTTGCTGTTATCTTTAATATTTTGTTTGTAAAATTATTTTAGTATAGAAACAGACCCATGCATGCACTTTGAACCATCTTAAGTTTTGTGGATACATGATTTACAAGATAAAAAAGTATGTCTTTCGGTTCGTCAGTTTACGATGAATTGAAATGGGGACTGCATTAGAGCAATACATAGCTGGAGGAATTATTAAAATTGGCAAAAGCGTATGATGCTGAACCGTTGCATAAACCGTAAAAGTTATACCAAAACATACATATGTGCAATATATATACAGACGAGTTGAGATAGGATATTTGAACTCGGTTAAAAATGTATTATATGTGTTCGGTGATTGTATTTTTTCCAACTTTTTGATTTAATGGTGAATTTATAAAGAAACTTTTAATTAATACTCTAGTTCGTTCTTCAGATTTCTTTTCTTTAATATTTGGTTTCTCTTAAAATTTTTTTTATATATCAATATTTGTTTGTAGTATTTATTATTAAATTGTAATTCTATACATAGTACTATAATCTCTTTGGCATTAAACTCATCAAGATAAAATGCCGTTGGATTGTGTGCATAAATAAATAATAATGTATAAAATGCCGTTGGATTGTGTGCATAAAGAATTAATTATAAATTCTGATTTAGTTTTAGGTGATACCATAAACAAATAATTATATTTATAAAATATAAAGATGTTGTATTATTTGATTTGATGTGGCAATCTTTGTAATGTCATAGTTAATAATGTAAAATAATTATGTCATAAATCAGCTTACTAGTCTGCCTACCAATATCATAAAAAAAAAAATAGACAAGAAACTTTTTTTTTTACTTTTTTTTAATACAATTATACTACGCTATTATAGCATATACTAATGTATTCATAAAACTTGTAAGTGAATACGATAATTATTGCTTTAATTATATAGAATAAAATCTAGTTGAAACATTAATTATAGTGAAACTTTAATTCGGTTAACATTTCATAAAATACTTTTATAGAAACATTTATATTAAGTGCTGAGTTCTTAGGCTCGAGTATTGGGAGTGGGGTTGGTTAGACGTATGAGGAAATCTCGCCTGTAACAAAGAAATTCCCAACTGCTTATTTTATGATATAGTCCATCGCGTGCTACGTAGGAAGAAAATATATGTCAGATGTCATTTGGAATATCTAACACGCAATGAAGTTGGATAGTGGACTTAGCACCGAATCTCCTCAAATGGTCTTGAGCATTAGATATTCATTTATAGGCCGTTATTTTAAATAATAACAAAATTATTAGATATATCATAGCAATAAAACGTAAAATACGTTTTATTATTTAACTGTATGCTCTGCGTGGTATCCCGCGATACTGCTCCATTCCCCTGTAGCGTATGTTGTATAATATATATATTATCAATAAACGGGCTATCCGCAGAAACTATGTTTGGAAATAAGACTTCTAGGTTATATTAGCGCGTTCAAACTCTTCGACTTTATAATAATAACTAGTCGCTCCGTGCGATTTCACTCGCGTCAAGCGTAACTGCTCCACTTATATGGATCGGTGTGGCGATTTTCAATAAATGGGCTATATACCGCAAAAACTTTCTGAAAATCGAACCAATAGTTTCTAGGGTTAGCGCGTTCAATAAACACTTTCGCTTAATAATATAAGTAGTTGCATCGCGCGGTTTCAACCGCGTTCAACGTTACTTCTCTATGCCGATGCTTCGTACCGTGATGTCATTGTATGGTATATTATATTTCTCAATAGAAGGGACTATCTAACGCATTTTAAAACGCAGTTTTACGCGTTTATTGTATAGTGAACTGTCAGAAATCGTCAGGTAAAGAAAAATTATGGCGTTATGGCTCCAGATTTCGTCTCTTTCTCTTACTTCCTATCTCTTTTTACTTTATAAATGAATATATAAACTTATTTTTAATGTTGTTTTAATTCACGCAGGATTTTATTACGAATTTTATTCATAGTTATGTAATTATTCGTAAACTAAGTTTAGGTTTTTTTTTTTTTATTTGCTATTGAGCTGAGATGGCCCAGTGGTTAGAACGCGTGCATCTTAACCGATGATTTCGGATTCAAACCCAGGCAGGCACCACTGAATTTTCATGTGCTTAATTTGTGTTTATAATTCATCTCGTGCTCGGCGGTGAAAGAAAACATCGTGAGGAAACCTGCATGTGTCTAATTTCAACGAAATTCTGCCACATGTGTGTTCCACCAACCCGCATTGGAGCAGCGTGGTGGACTATGCTCCAAACCTTCTCCTCAAAGGGAGAAGAGGCCCTAGCCCAGCAGTGGTAAATTTACAGGCTGCTAATTTGCTATTTAATATGTAATATATACGATAAATGTCGTTTTTATTTTTTTTATCAAACCGTTTTCATGTATCCTTCAGTTTTTTTTTTTAAATATTAGTATAGATGAGCTCGTTACTTTTTCTTGTCTCATCAAGTCCCTTGATAACGGATTGTGATTATAAGTTTTCTGAATGAGGTCACGGTAACTTCTTTATTGACAGCCAACAGTATAAAAAACACCTTATCATATCGATCTGAACCTTCATAAAAACTTGACCTGTAATTTATGCGCGTGTAACAATTGCAGCTGAATTTTAAAATCAAAATCAAAATATACTTTATTCAAGTAGGCTTTTACAAGCACTTTTGAATCGTCATTTAACAAACTATTTAAAGTAAAGCTACCACCGGTTCGGGATGTAGATTCAACCGAGAAGAACCGGCGAGAAACTCGGTAGTTACTCTTTTTTAACGTCTAAAAATACAGTCATGTTAGTTAAATGCAATTATTATATATGTGAAGACCCAGCTTCAAGTAAATAGGAACGTCAAATAATTAAGAATATTTAATATAGTTTACGATATTTATTTTTCCAGCTTTTGTTACAATCATCCATTATCTTCCGCCTTTCAACTCAGATTAACAATTCCCAAGTCAAATTCAAAAATATTCTTCCTCTACTTTTATTATAAAAATGTCAAACCAAAAAGTATTCATCACATAGTTAAAAGCTATACAACCTTAAATGATTATTTATAAATATTTTATATAAAATAATTTATAGGCTTACATATGTATGTTATTATAAGTGAGTGGCCCGTAGATCCCACTGCTGCTCTAAAACCTTCTCTTGTTTGATGTGGCAGGCTTTGTATCGTTGTATTCGGGGTTGAAGGGTGAGCCAGGGACATGATAATTTAGTTTCCAAAGTTGGTGGTGCATTGGAGACGTAATCATTCCTTGATTTGAATATCTAACTGCACCAATGCATTTGGTGGTTCTAGGGCGTTGGTGACCACTTGCCAGCAGGTGGCTCCTTTGCTCGTCCACATACCTGTTTCATAAAAAAAAGAACGATCTTCTTCAGCGTCATGAACGAGTTGAATTATAAACAAAAATAAAAACATGAAATTTCTGCGGTGCTTGCACGGATTTGAACCCTTTGGTTCATTCGCGTGTTCAAAAAAAACACTTGATCAAATATAAGCTAAATCCATGGGTCTTATCTCCGCGTAATATTTTAAACGTTCGTCATATCGGTAATTCCTGTTCAAACTATGTTATGTACAAAAAAAAAAATGATTCAAAAACGCTTCATTGTGAAGTTTACTTGAATAAATTGATTTGATTTGAAAATTATTTTTATATCAACCTGAGATAGTCGAGTGATAAGCAAATTTAATTTTGATAAGAATTTAACACTAATGCATACATATTTAAAAATTAAAATTAGTTTTGCGTATGTCTTTTAGTCATAATTATAAGTCATCCTGAACTTTGTCAGTTTTTTTAACTTCTACGACTTTTTCATATCATGCATTCATTAATCTCTTGCCAAGACAACATTCGGAAGAAACACATCCCCTCGGCCGTTTTTTGTCGAGTTTGCAAAATTTACTCCACAAAAAAAATTATCTCCACAAAAAATCAAATTTCTACGAAAGTATTTATAGCCTATTCCACCGTGAAGGCTTAGTCTAAATATTGACGAATTAATTTTTTGACTTACAATCATACAAATATTCAAAACAGGAACACTTACAAGTGGTCAAAGTAATAAACGACTTCCGGTTCGTTATAGGAATTACTTTGATCTGAGAAAAGCAGGCAAAGGTACCTAATTATTAGGACAATTTTTTTATTCTATATTACATTTTTTCTTCTAATATTTTAATTGTTTATAATATTCCATATATACTGTATATATACCTAATATAGGTATATAAAAACAATTCAGTACTATTTCTTCTGTTTGTCAACCGATTTCCTTATTTTTTTTTTTATATGTTTTTTGTTTTTACCGACGAGCTTTAGTTTTGTTATAATCGAAAATAATTGTAAATAATATAAGACAAAATGTTCGAAACATACAAAATAATAAACGTTTTTTTTCAACAATAATGATTGTTGTCGATTTTCGACCAATGGGCGGACAGAAGTAATGAAGGAATAACCGGGAGGGGATCTTTCATTGATTGAAATTATTCGTACACTTTTGATTTTCGAACAACATATCTAGTATTTTTTTTTAATCCGTGTTAGTAATTTTATAAGGCATAATAAGTCTACGGATTAGAGCACGTTGACAAGGTGACACCATGAATGGTCATGTTCTAGAACATTCTCTATATAAAGGCATTCGTATCGATTCGAGAGCAAGTTGTAACCGAGAGGGTCAGTGGTAGGAACACGATAAGTGGATTGTTGGTTCAAACTCGTGAGATATCGTTATGTAGGCAAGCATTAGTAGAACTTCTCTTTTTTTAACAATTTTAATGCAAACAATAAAATACATAATTAAATAGGTAAGAATTGTATTTACTTTGCGGTAGCATAACCACTTATCCACTAAAATACAAACAAAAAATCGTTCAAAACATTTAGAAAGACTTCAGTTACATAGACATGTGAGATTAGGAAAGATTTAAGAAAAATGAAAAATATTTACCAAATACGCTTTTGTGTTATATAATAATATTTCATATTAAAATTAACATTTTTACTAATAAAAGTAATATTCATTACGCGGTAAAGCCTTTCATTAGTTATTCTACCAAACAACAATACAATTTGTTGTGTTTTGGTTTATTGTTGGGTGAGTGTGTCAGTGTTATTACAGGTATGCGATATAAATACGGATTAGGGCGAGGTTGGTCGGCGTATTGACGTTGTATGGAATGTTTTATATTTGTGTACTAATACAAGTGTAGTCATTTTCGATTTGTTACGACGAGTAATCTAACACGAAAGGAGAGGAGGAGTAACGCCTTTATAGCCTATTCCAATCGAAGTAGGAATAAAGATAAGCGAACCTTAGATTTACGTGTTTCATGCGATTACCTAATAACTCAGTTACATTGTGCACTACTAAGAGTTGATGACTAATATATCTTTGTTTCTAATACAACACTGTTACACTTAACCACTCATTTCCCCTTTAATTTTACTCCCAAAGTTCCGATAAAATTTTCGTTGACGTTCAAAACGCTATATTTTCGCGAATCCATAGTGAATATAATAGATTAATCAAGCTCTCGACCAATGATATCGCGTTGATTTGCTGTCAGATGTTGTTTATTTGGCTTTTTTCCTGTTATGGTTGGAATAGAGTATTCCGGTTTTCAGAGGCACGGGATTGTAAACTCTACCCATGTTCATGACCTAGTAACTTTTATTAGATCGACCTAGGATTTGAACCCAGTACCTCAAGATTCACAGTATCATATATGCTAGTCAGTATCTCAAAGTAGCAATTTAACATATATAGAAGAACATACCATAACAGCCTTTAAATATTGCTTAACAAAACCCTCCTCTCCATTTGAAGAGAAGCTAACCCCACCACGCTGTTCCAATAGGTGGATACACATGTGGTAGGATTTCATTAAAATTTCATTTTCATTATTTAATTGAAATGAAAGACACATGCAAATTTCTTCACGATAAAGATTTGAAAACACAAATTAAGAAAACACTTGCAAATTAAGTAGTCATTGCTTAAGTTTGAACCCGCAATCATCGGTTAAGATGCACGCGTTCCAAGTACACACAAACAAGCTAAAAGTAACTATCTCTATTTTCCGTGCCGCGGTTGTGTAAAAAGTTATTATAATAATACGCAAACAAAAGCTTTCTAACATACATGTGAAACGGGCTAAGGGCCTTTTTATCTCGCCGCGGAAATAACTCACGACTAAGGCTATAACGCAATGTAAGACTTGTGACGACAAAAAAGTAATCATAACATTAATCGTTCGTATGAAATGTCCCAAGTTAAAATATAGTAATATTTATTTGAAATTATTTTATGAACGAGAGATAAATCTATGTATGGAAGATTATGGATAGGTAACTAAATTTGTAGTTAACTGTCAAACTTGTACCACGAAGATGCATAACCTAGGTGCGTAAGTATGCGTGCCTTCTTCTTTAGTTAAGGGAGCATGCTTTAAGATACTTTTAGTAATAATATGGATGATATCCTCTTTTAAGGTTTTAGTAATATTTCTGTTCTAGTATTAAGGCTGTGTTGATATGTCTCGGGTGGTACCTAACGAGACAAGCAAGTTTTAATACCACATAACAATTTAAATTACCAAAAACAAAAAATGTGTTTCATGTTAGCAAAACTATTAGTTTCTTTCCATATATTAACAAAAAAAAATAAACGACAGAATAATCGCAATATGTGAATTTGGCCTTAGATGCTACGATGACCTTTGACACTACACCTACACAGTCTTTGAATCCTCTCCGTTATCTTAATCTTCTGCTTATGTTATTAACATCTTTCTCGTTTCATAATATTATGTTTTTCAAAACAATAGGGTTTATTTTCTTCTATATATTGCCCTAAAAAAGTAGAGTTTTGTTGATAATTGTATATAATACGAAGTATGCCTAGATTATATTTGCGAAGTATGGAATTCGCAAACAAAATCGTTAGTTGGTATGGTTGAGTATGTACGTGAAAGTCTGTTTTTAAATGTATTTATTTTTGTATTGAAGTAATCTAATTACGATAAAAATTACAACTATTTTTATAAATAAACAAAAGAACATTTGATAGAAAAGAAATCTTACTATACCCGTACATGTGAAAACAAGATAAAATATCAGTCGAAACAAAAACATTCATTTCAATTATATTAGTGGGAAAATAAGAACGACGAGGCTGTATGGCGCAATACCTTTGCTTTATGTCCAGGAGGAAAAAAAATAAACAAAATAAAAGTTGGACGTAAGATACACTGCGTATAGAAATGTTCTATAAATATAATCTGTGAAAGGTATAAGCTGGTACTAGGAATGCATTAAAATATCGGATTGCATTGAAACATTCTAAATTTGAATTTTTAAAATGCATTCTCGTATTCGCGCCAAAATAAAATCCTTTTAACGGCGTCCGTACTATGTAGAAATAATTTGTAAATCGTATTGTTTTTGTTAAAATAATTGGTGTTAATTATTTCTATTTTATACTTTATAGAGCTTGAAACCTTGCTTGGGTAGGTACCCATTGTTTAAATATTTAAACGTCTAACAGCAATACTTAGTATTTTTGCGTTTCGGTTTGAAAGGTGACTAAGCCAGAGGAACTACGAATATGAATGACTGTTAAAAACTATTTAAAAAAAAGGGGGTCGAGTGACCTTCTTTTGCTATATATTACGTAGTGAATAACTGCCACAGTAAAATAAATTACCAAAGTTTAAACAATGTTATATTAAACGGTATATAATGGAAAGAGATGAGAGACAGAAAAAGAGTGGGAAAGGTCTCCTTAAACTTCCAACCTCCGTTTTACCCCCTTTCTAATCCACCCGAGTTTCGTAAAATCCGTTCCTAGCAGATGTCTACACCCTATACGGAACGTACCTGCCACTTTTCAAGTTTGTGGGTATTATAGTTTCTGAGATTTCGTGATTAATCAGTGGGTGTTATTTTGCTTATATACATATATATAGATGTCTACCAGTTCACTCTACTGTAAGCTCACTTAAAAAAATTTGTTCCGAAAATGAAAAGGCCAATGTGCCACCAACCTTTGAACTAAGATTTTATGTCCCCTGTGCCTGATACAGTGGGCGGTATCTGAATATTTCCTACATGTCTAGTCTATAAGTGGTGACCTTTTAGTCTACCTACCTATTTTAAATAAATCTATTTTTCCGATTTTTTATAAGTAGTTGCGGTACAAGATGGCTTAAAGGTCATCTTTAAGTTATAGTATATTCCGACCCTTAACCTAGTTTCAAGAATATTTTATGTCGTTATCGTAGCGGTCCTGAAACTTCCTAAACTAGTTCCTTGTTATCGACTGCGCCTACTTGCAATCCAAAAATAGGTCTATGCTGGTGTACCGTATAAAGGAATTATCTTAAAAATTATTGTTATATATTAGAAAAACTCTCGTATGTGCATTTATTGTTAGCAATAGGACGCGCAAGTTTTAATATGAAATTTTGCATATAATACTTGTTATTATATGATTAAAGGATATTTAAGTAGTTATTTTTATATTCTTATTTCGAATTCTTGGAATAATTATTTTTTTGTTTTGAAATTACATTGATACTGGGATGAGAGGCTAGAGGAGGATTAGTGTCAGAATTATAAAAATAAACTCGGGCAATGTTTTGTGTATATGAAAATTTTGATTTATTTAATTTATTACTAGTTGTTGCCCGAGGTTTGGTTGACAGGTGTTATCTATAAAAAAAAAGTATCCTATGTCCTTCTATGATGTTGTAGCTTCATACCAAATTGTGAGACAGTTACTTTTTGATATTTTGGCGCCTTGATAAATAGATCAAATATGATTTCTAGTTTTATATTTTTTCAATGTTTGTTCATTTGAGGTTATACGATTTTTCATGACGCCTTTGATATCTCTCGGACCGCGGCTGAAATAGTTTAGTTTAACGCTTTTGAAAATTTAAGAACATCATACCCAAACGATAGATCAAATAATTCACTCAGGAAGGCGCTTCACGTCAAATTATTATCGGCTGGCATTAGTATGAGTAAGTGACGTTTGCGTTTACATGATGTCCAAGTGTGTGTGCGGACATACGAGTATGGACACAAAAAGAAAACACATATAATTAATATTTAATACGATAATTTAAAGGGAAACATATTGGTTTTCTAATTTTACGTGCGTTCGAAAAGCGTTTTGTAAACGAATTGACGGAACGAAATAGAGATATCGAAATTGTTTGTATTGTCATATGATTGAATGTGTATTTATGTAATTAACCCGTTAACCTATAAAGGATAACATTTGCTTGTTTCCCACGTAATATATTTTATGATGATTGTACATACTGTGTGACGTCATTTGTGTTATTAATCAAATTCGCAAATTTTCGATATATATATTTTTTACGTATTTATTTATAAAATTGCATCAAACTTATGTCATTTGAAAGGTACTGTGTTTAGTGCGAAGAAAAAAATATACGTATTTATATTAGGGACTTACTAATAGAACCGCAATCATTCTAAGTATGTCGTAACAATATAAAATACATATATTAATCTCGAGACAGTCGTCGCGGTTAGAGGTTGACTCACATTTAAGTCCCAGTCCCCAGTCAATTAAATTTGCATGCATGACCATATTTGTAGAATATTGAAAACAAAAAATCGCACTGCAAATGTCCCACTGATGGGCTAATGTCGCATCTTTTGAGGAGATGGCTTAGTGCTTATATAAAAATGCTGCTCCAATTCGGGTTGGCGGGTCACAAATCATGCACTTTCTTAATATAATCGCGACATTGTACAGTATTGTATTCAAATTAAGTTTTTGTTTCGACTTATTGAACTTTAAAGTAAGATTTTATATTACAAGCTGTGGCCGCGGCTTCGCTCGACGTAAGTTTTCGTTTTTCTATAAGACTATATTATTATTATACATATGTACATTATTTTTTAAATAAATTACTGAAAGTTTATTTATATTAACTGGGCTTACGTTTATCGGCGCGACCTTGGGTTTGAGTTCAGGATATCGGGATCTGCGGCCCAATAACTAGCTACTAGAGAGACGGGGCAGTCGAAGACGAAGGGAACCCTTAAGCGGTCGAAATTATAAACATATAAAAAGAAATAGGTTTATTTTTAACATTTATTTAATAAATCAAATGGTCAGTGGTTTTCCAAATGCGGTTTATGAATAAATACATTTTATCATGTCAGATTTATGTTTCAATTCAGGGTTCGTCATGATGTGTTGAATTGTGAACTATAATGTAAGTATCCTTTACACTGTAGTACTAAAAAAAATAAAAATTTTTAGAATTGAATCATTAGTTCCTGAGATTACCTCATTCATACATACAAATAAATATTGTCTCCTTTATTAGTGTTTGTAATCAAAAAATCAAAATGAAAACATTATTTATTTAAGTTGACTCATAAGAGCATTTTGAATCGTCACGTTGCAGTGTTGAATTTATGTAAATCTAACACCGATTCGCAAAGTAGATTCTACCAAGAAGAACCGGAAAGAAATATAAATAATAAATACTCTTTTAAAATATTTGAATTCCAGAGTATGTCAGTACAAATATTTTTTTATATATTTGGTCTAGAAATCAGTAAACACAAAGTCCACTCGTTTTTTATCCTCAATATAATCTTGTATTGAGTAATATGCCTTATTTATCAACGTCTTTACTCAAGTTCATATATACATAATGTAGTAATCACCTGGTATATTTATGCGAATAATTTTAGAGATCGTTGGTTTTGATATTCATTTATTTGTACGGGACTAAGGTGTTATAATCTATTCCAATGGGAATAGGTAAAAAGGTAAATAAACAACTTTGACCTTGAATTGAAATGACATTTGAGTTACACTAGTGAGGAGAAAATTATTCAGTGAACGGGTAATGAATGCTAAGGAACGATATATTTTATTGGTTTTTAAACGTAATTTATGTTATTTTTTAAATAAACTTTATATAAATCTCTGATAAGGTCAAATTTTTAGGTAGCAACATTTTTTAGTATAAACAAAAATTTAATTGTTAATTTTGATTTGGATCGTGGTAATTCGCAAATAACCTTATTAACTTATAAAGAGGTAGTTATTTTCAGTGATAATTCATAGAAACACACTCACAATTACCCCCATTAATAAAAAGAAACATTGTATGTCTCAATAATATAGTGATATTTTCAAGGCATTTGACGTATTGTATAATACTAAGGTTTTGAATAGATAAAATTTTAAGTATCTTTCAAAGAAAACTCTTACTTTATCTTATATCTAAAACGACTATGACCTTGAAATAAATTTCTTAGCATTAAATTTTTTGAAAAAAAAAAACAAAATGTAATTAAAAATATACATCTTATCTTAATATTCAAACTGAAAAAGTAATGTTCAATCAGCGTAGTCCGTGTTGAAGGCAAATCAAAAGTCAGTAGGCAAAAGCAAAATGTCGTAAATACTAGATCGGTTAGAATTACAGCTCACTTAAACAAAGCCAGGTCGTAAGAATTTTTTTTTTTGATAATTCCGAATAATCAATTGTATTATCTTACTCTTGTATTATTTTCAAAACTATAAATTAAGTGTTGCTTTGCATAAAACTGATCTATATTTTGAGATTTTTTTATTTCTTTAAAATTTATTATTTCTTTTAAATTTCTGTCGATACTTACTATATAAAATAATAACATTTTTATCGAACATTAGGTAACTTTCGTTATTTTTGTGCATATATAACCAATTAAATAAATATATATAAAAAAAAAAAAAACTAAAATGTATGTCAAAACTAAAATAATATATTTTTTATCTGTATAAATTTATTCATTCTCCATTCGTTTAGCGAACATCCTTAGTGAGGCCACCATTTTAATCGTTCGTTCATCTAAAAATGGCGTTTTGAACGTCGGCAAAACTATTTTCGTTACTTTGGATGTAAAATTAAACTGGATTCAGGTAGTTAAGTGAAATATTGTTGTATTACAAATGAAGATATATTAATCAAGAACTGTTTGTAGTAAATCATTTAGCGGATTTATGAACAAAACACTTATGATATTGGAAAGTACGGTTTGTTTTGGTTCTTTTTTATTCTCATTGGAATAGTGTATAGGTACATTCAGAGATAGATTAGCTTTACATTGTAGGTTCAGTGTGAATGATTCTGTATATGTACATTATACATATATAATGATTTCAATATATTTTGTCATCCTTACAAATAAACGTCGTGTTGATCTTCGTAATCTTCGCCCATTGGTCGAAATTCTATTAGATTCTTGGTGGTAGTGCAAGCTCGTCTGGGTAGGTACCACCTACTCATCAGATATTATACCGCCAAACAGCAGTACTACAGTGTTGTTGTGATCTGGTTTGAAGGATGAGTGAGCCAGTGTAACTACAGACACAAGGGACGTAACATCTTAGTTACTAAGGTTGGTGGCGCATATGTAAGTATTACTTAATATTTCTTACAGCGCCTTTGTCTATGGGTGGTGGTGACCACATACCATCAGGTGGCCCATATGCTTGTCCGCCAACCAATGCCATAAAAAAACCATTTAATTTCAAATGTTGGAAAATCTTACCACCAGCCGCCACCAGCGCATTGGCGATGTAAGGAATTGTCTGTGGGCGATGGTGATCACTTACCATCAGGTGGAACATTTGCTCGTCCGCCAACCGTTATCATAAAAAAACCGTGATGTAGGTACTCGTTTTCCAATTGTTTTTATTATTAACGATTTTATATTATTTAAATAAAAAAGATCTTGGATAAATATAGAAGATGCAGGTACTCAATTATATATTATTTACTTGTAAATGTAATATATTTAGTCGAATACATAATGTATTCAGTAATTAAAATCAAAGATTTAACAGTGATATCAAGTGTCGTTTAAGCCAGTAACGGCTTAAGTACTCGACTCGACCCTGCGTTCATTCGAGAGCATAATTACAGTGAATCAGTCCAATCGACCCATTATCTGCGTTTAACTGCAACTCGCACTAACTGCCGGTTAAATTGCACGTTATAGTCGTCCAACTTTCGTTGCTGATTGTAAATTCGTAACTACAATTTTCGGGTTAACTTGTTTTAAATAGCGAATTGAGTGTTGCGTTCGTTTTGAATGATATGTATTTTTTTTTTTTTTTTAAATCGTCTGTAAATACTTTAGGACATACGGAATGATCTGACAGATTATATAATTCTTTTTTTTTTTAATTTAATGTTACCGCTGTTCTCTCCAATAGTTTTTGAGGCTCGCTCGAGGGAGTTTATTTGATAATTAATCAATTAAATTATAATATTTTTATTACACGAGTAGGCTTTTATGAAACGTCATGTAACATGTGTCAATCAATTGGATGTGTGAAGTACACCTCTGCTCATAGTAATACGCTTATAGATTGAAAAAAGTTTTTGTCTTTGACTATAAACTTTGATGAAGCTAATGACGTCATGGAGAGTAGTAGTAACGTATTATAGAGGATGTTCCAAAACATGAATAGTTAGGTATATGAAGGGTGAATGACCCAGTGTAACCAAAGGCGCAAGAGACATAACGTAAAATCTTCATCCTAAGGTCGGTGGCGTATTGGTGATGTAGAGAATAGTTATTATTTCTGACAGTGCCAGTGTCTATTTGCGGTCGTATTAAAATAATATACTAAAAATTTTAAAAGAATAATGGCAATGCTCTATTTTAAGGTATTACTAATATACCTATTGACCCCTCCAGTTAAGCTTATAGCTTATGTTACGAGTGGAGACAACGGTAGCCCGAATGGATAAAATCGAACCTGGGACTTTTAACATAGCCGGGCGGCCCATAAACTGTTCAGCTATTGGCGTTAAATTTATAATAAATTTATATTAATTTCACCTTTGATTCAGACATAACAACAGATTTGCATCGTCTTTATGTATATACAAACAGTTGTATAGATATGGCAAGTCGTAATAATTAAGATATAAATATTTTTATTCTATATACAGAAATGTGCTTTACATAAAGATAATTTAAAATAACGTTTGCATGACATGTTTTAACCAAACACACATCTCTACCGTTGACAAGTGATATGGGTCGTATTGTGCGGTACAAGTTATGAGATTAAGGCGATTTTCAATCAACGATGTTGTGTATTATTTTGAAAGGATCCTTAGGTCTATTATTCTAGTAGTTGATTTGTAGTTTATAAGTAGAGCCCTCAAATTGTATATGAGAGAGGTATTCCAGATGTCTCAAATATAATTTTTTTGTTGTTTTTTTTCACTTTACACAAACTTTCATTTGTTTTGATAACTTATCTATTTTATACTAATTTAATATTTCATGTGTTCGATTAAATCTAATCGAATAAGGCCCCTCCATTTGATGGCTGCAACCGCTGCTGCATTAGATGTTACAATAAATCTAGCAATAACAAATGTATTTGTCTTGACGTTTCTGTGGTCCCTTTATGATAAAACCGTTGACAAAGTCCGGAGAATATCGTTGTCATATATTGGACATAATATATAAAATCTCGTCGGCTTTGCCATTATTAACTAGACTTATTTGTAAAGTGTTTAAAATTAGTCGCAAATATTTAATGGAGTATATTTAAATTTATGTTGGTATTTAAAAAAACGCTATACCTCGTGTGCTATACTCCAATGAAAACTAAAATATCATCAAAGGTACTTGAATCACAGGAAGTATTTCACTGATGTACACCTTCGTATAATATGTGTTATTCATATGTTTTCAGAGTTTGAACATATAGAAATTATGATGAAAACACGTTTAATATAAAGTCAATATTGAAATATTCTTTATTCGAGTAGGCTCATAAAAGCACTTTTGAACCGTCATGTTACAATATATAGCATTAAATGTTAAATTACCACTGGTTTGGATTGTAGATTCTACCGATAAGAATCGGCAAGTAACTCAGTTACCGTTTTCAACCATTTTAATTAAAGATACATCATTATAATCTATGTTGACAATTTTATGGAAATCCTTTCATATCCTTGAATAAAAAAAGGATCTAAAAAGGTTCCTAGTTCGACCCCTGTACCTGTTGTTATCCCACGTCTCATTAAAATCCATTTAGTGATTTCTCGTAATTTGTGCACGTAATGGAAACAAAATATACTTTTTAACTCGCTTTTTTTGGGAAAGCATTCATTCAATGTTTTTCCGAGAATCGACTGTTTGATTTTTGCTATAAAGATTGAATGAGTCGTCGTTTTTCGTTCGCCGGTCAGGTTTTCATTCGTTCATTTCGTATGTAATCTGAATAATGTATATCGTTTTGTTTCTCTGGAATCGCTTATAGTGAGATCTAGAAAGCTTATCTAAAGGACGTAATTAACGCAACGTCTGTTTTATTTACCGTATGGTATATAAAGGAGCTACGTGAATTTTAATCACTTGTTAGGAAGAGTTCCAACCTTGAATAGTTTTAAAAAATATTCATTATTTTCAAACTGCTTTCATTATTATGACTTTTGATATGTAATCACATAAAGTATAAATTTGCATACATGCTCTTCGGCACAATATCATTTGCGTTAAAATATACTGCACGGTCTCTGCGTTAATCTTTGTCATTACACCTCTTGAACTATCCCTATGATTATTGCAATGTTCCGAGCGAACTAACTTTCACATTTATAATTAATATTATAAATGTGAAAGTTAGTTTTATTCATATTATTCACTCATATTTACTCGTCACTTTTATTTTATCATAATCAAGAAAATGATTTATTCAAGTAAACTCTTAAAAGAAATACTTCCGATCTGGTCTTATAAGAAAGAACAAGAAATAGTTTTCTTTAGGTAGGTATATTTTACAAAAAAAAAAAAACAAGTAGAAATGAATATGAAGCCGTGTAATTGATTAATGTTAATAAATCTAATTTTTTTTTTTTTCAACCGTGGAATAGAAAATAACATTATTTAATCTAAGCAAAATGAAAACGCGATCTCCTATGAATTAGGTCACGCTCTAAGCACAATTGTCAACAACTAAATCTCCTTTGAAAATTCATCGCCTCCGGGTACGTTCTCCCCGGCCTATAACAAATCTTTTATGTTCTTTATTAAGCTACAATGCTTAGAATGTTGTACAGACTAGCGGTGCCCACGGCTTCGAATTCACTCTGGACCAAAGATATAGGTACACACTGAAATTAAACATGACACTTTAGGATGAAGTGCTTTCTAATCGTGAAAAAATTATTCAAATCGGTTCAATAGTTTCAGAGTTTATTGATAAACAATGTTTTCAATTAATCTTTACAGAGTATAAATCGAAGTCCTTCCGGGGCTTCCGGGCGTCCGGGGCTGTACGCTTAGATCTTTTAAATTACGCGACGGATACGTTTTTTTTTTTATAATAAACAGAGAGATTCAAGATCAAGGTTTATACGTATAATACATGCATGTTAAATCAAATCAAATCAATTTTATTCAAGTAAACTTCACAATGAAGCGTTTTTGAATCGTCTATATTGAAACACTACCACCGTTTCGGAAAGCAGCCTCCAGCGAGAAGAAACGGCAAGAAACTCGCACAGTTGCTCTTTTCAAATAAACAGATTTACAATGCTGTTTTTTTACAATAATTAGTGTCCTGCGATGAAATCCAGGCGTTTTTTTTCTAAAAAGATCTCTTTTAATGAATAATATGATTTATTTATTATTTTACTCTTACTAACCTTTTTAAATTTTGTTAATGGCATATTGGTTACATTTCCCGGTATCTCAAAAAAAGGTTAAAGGTTAAAAAAGGTTAAGTAAAGAAGAGCAGAAAAATCCAATTTTCCTACCTGAAAAAATACTAAAATTTTTCTTTCATATATTGTACTCGCGTGAGTCCGGGGCGGGAGCTTGTGTTAGTATAAATTGTACTTACGTTGAATTATATTAACGTAAGTTTGTTAAATCAATTATTTGGTATTGAATAATGTCTTTGTTTTGTCAGTTTCTCTTTGTGATGATCTTTGGTTGATTTGTTTTAATTCGTAACTTTTAGATACAAGATAATAAAAAAAATGTTCAAGTGAGCTGTAACATGCCATTTTGAATTGTTGGTATATAATATGTATCCGAGATGGCCCAGTGGTTAGAACGCGTGCATCTTAACCGATGATTTCGGGTTCGAGCCCAGGCAGGCACCACTGAATTTTCATGTCCTTAATTTGTGTTTATAATTCATCTCGTGCCCGGTGGTGAACGAAAACATCGTGAGGAAACCTGCATGTGTCTAATTTCAACGAAATTCTGCCACATGTGTATTCCAACCCGCATTAGAGCAGCGTGGTGGAATATGCTCGAAACCTTCTCCTCAAAGGGGGAGGAGGCCTTAGTCCAGCAGTGGGAAATTTACAGGCTGGTAATGTAAAAAAAAATATATATATCCTAACTAATATTTTACATGTGATTGTTTGTTTGTTACGCTTTTATTTTTTAACTTAATCCTGTTAAGGATTTTTCCATTGCGCTTGGAGTTAGGAGTAGCATCCGTTTGATCTGTGCTCTGGACTATCTCCAGTTTTGTCGTATTGATGATTTTCTGCTTGTGTATACGTTATTTTTTATGTGATATTTAGGCGGACGGGCTGATGAGCCACCTGATGGTAAATGGTTACCGCTATCCATTGACCATACTCCTTAGACCACAACAATGCGCCACTAAGCTTGGGAGTTAGGATGTTATGTCCCTTGTGCCTGTAGTTACACTGTCTCATCATCATCATCATCATCATCATCACCACCAGCAGCCCATACTCGTCCACTGCTGGACATAGGCTTCTCCAATTGCACGCCACTGTAATCTCTCTGGCTACTCGCATCCAGCTCCTGCCAGCCGTCTTGTGCAAATCGTCACTCCACCGTGCCTGAGGACGTCCTACGCTACGTTTGCCGAGACACTGTCTCCCTCACAGTCAAAACCAGAAAACAAAAATACCAAGTATTGATGTTTGGCGGTAGTTTATCTAATGCACTATATCCTCCATCGTTGGTTCGTCTCTAACGAAATAGGTTGCCATAGCGGGTACAGGTCCTCGTGATCGATTCCATCAATGTTAACGTTATCGATCGTAAGTTATATGATTATATGAATATTTGAAAAATCGACGATAATAAGCAGTTATAGTGTTAGCATACAAAACGGGTGGGGGGTGATGAGATAGAGGGAAGTTGATACAGCTCGATAATAAAGACGGTAACATGTGCGTGTCCCGGAATGGCATATAAAATGTTTATGGGTTAGATTCTTTATGACACGATTTATGTATTGTAGTTATACTTGTATATTATAACTCGACCTATTTAAGGGGTTTAGTTTATGGTGACAATATCGCGGCTACTATTTTTGAGTATATTATATATATATATTTTATGATAGTTTTCGATAATTTTGACGTGAAATGTCATACGTTAGATTAGATTAGATGTACATTACAGGAGGTCGTTATAGAAAGTAATTACTTCTTTACATTACTATACTTTATATTGTGGTCAAGAGTAGTTATGATTTAGATTCAGAATTAGAGTAGTAGTTTGATAGAGAGTTCTTGAGAGTTGATGAATCAACGATCTTATTAATCTAACCTTATCCCAATTTTATTTGGGGTCGGCGCGGCATGTCTTCTTCGATACTTCTCTGTCACCTCACAAGTAACATTCTTTCCAGCCATATCGTCGAACATGGAAATTTGATATAAAATATAAATAGTACTTAAAATAAGATCAATCAGTGTCGTCGATCCGATATCAGTTTTCGTAGCCGACTGTACCGAATCACTGCACTTATTGGCATATGCTAGGTTATTACGGTCTTTTTATCGACTTTATACGATTTTACGATTTTCGATATGACTCGAAGCGGACCAATAAACGCCGTGCCGGTATTCGGCACTTATTTTGAGGAGTACGTTATTAAAGTTGCATCGTTTTAATAAGTTGGGTAGGTATATGGATACGAATCGAAATCAATAAAAAGGAAAGTTGGGGCATCGGCGTTGCTTGTCTTTTTTTTAATGATAACGTAATGTAGTTAAACCTCTTTGATAGGACTAGTATAAAATATTTACTCTACGGTGATGTTCCAATACCAAATAAAATATGTCCCTTTAATATATAATGTAATTGATTATATATAGTTCATCGGTATACGACCACCGAGTATTTAAATCGCAGGTTCAATCCTCATCCCCTTTGAATATTGCAGCCCTTACTTATTATACGCGTTGCGCTTAAATGGAGGAGAAAATAAGAGCTTTGGTGAATTCTTGAAACTTGACATTGTTAGTCGTTTCTAACGAAGCAAGACCCCCCCCCCCCCTAACGTCAAACTTGTTATCAAAGGTTAAAACGTAATGTAATTTGTATATATTTGTTGCCTTTACGTAATTGTCTCACGCACACTAACGTAAAACGTCTTGTAAGAACGAGAGTCACTCAATATATTTTTTTTTATAGTATAGGTCACCATTGCACATAGACATCAGCGTCAGAAGTTTGTGCAGGTTCGTCCGGGTCTGCTACAATTATTTTTTTTTTTTCGTATTTCATTTTCTTGGCGAGTGAGCAGTGTTTTATGATTGATCTCATGATTAGTGGAGCATGATGACGGTTATATATGTATTCAATACTAGGTGACGCGGCTTCGCTCGCGTTTAAGGGATTGGTAGTCGTGTGTTAGCCTATATCCTTCCTTGTAATTCAAGCTTGATTCATACTAAATTTCGTAAGAATCGGTTCATTGGTTTGGCAGTGGACAACAGACAGACAGACAGGCAGAATTATTTTCATATGTATAATATTAGTATAAATTTATACGAGACTTTGACCACACATCGTTAGCAAATCTCTATCGGTTAGTTCCAAGTAATAATCGCAATTTAATTAAGATTTAATCATCATTCGAGTGAAAGTTTACGTGACATATTAAACTTTAAAAATACCACGTAACTCAGTGACATTACGATCTGGTTCACTTTCTTATATGTTGATCGTATTTTAAACTATCTCGTTAACCTCGTGACATTCAGGTGAAATTTTCGGTTCAATAAACGATCTTAAAATAATAAAGGAGGTTCTAGTTGCGGCGGTCACGTGCTTCGCTTCGGTTGACCGATATCAGTTGCTTAACGATAAATATTTACATATATAACTATGTGTTTTTTGTTGTTGTGTTGTTTATTAAACGAGAAGCCGTTTTGTTTTTAATAAATACACGAAACTTATGCCACAAGATGCAGCGAGTTTTAATTTATAATATTTGTTGGATTTAGACAGTATTTCATTAAAAACTCTTGTTAGAATTTTAGTTTTTCTTAATGAAAGCGACTTATATTTGCTCACAAGTAACATTACATTTATATTAACAAAAACGAACGACGTCACTAGCGACAGAAAACAAAAACAACTCGCACGTTTATGAAGGCGGCCTACAACAAACACGTTTACAAAGACACCTATGATCTATTTTATAAATTTATATTTTATTTAACAATATTATATAAGGAGTAACGCTTTGCAGTTTCGCCCGATTTAACTTTATACTATTTACGTATCATATGTGAATCTCGTGTTCTTTTAGATATATACATATATACTACGATTTGCGTACCCTGTAAATCATTGTCCTGACTGGATAACAATTGTCGTGGCATTCGTTTGAACGGTATAGAAGTTGATTTATTGCAGCGCTAACTGGTGGCAACTCTATGAAAATAAACACACACGCTTACGATTTTCATGGTTATGATTACAAACAGATATACAAAGATATATTTTCTTTATATAATACTATCTGCCAGGATGTTATGGAGCTCCGTAACCAAAACTTACTTAAAAAAATCTATCTGAAAAAGTGCTTAATTTTATTTTATATCTGCATTGCTTGAAGGTAGTAGGTGAATGGTTTCTTGGGAATTCTCTAATATCATCTCTAAATACCATATAATACCTACAAATAAAATTAAATTGGTACATTGTAATTTTCCCTTTACAATTTCTAAATAATCTAATATTCGTAACTGAAACTATATGAAATAATGGGACAAACCGACTTAATTTCGTATCCATAACTGAATCGAAAATCGGTAAAATATTAATCATATATCCGTATCTAGATCCAAAATTACCTATCCCTAACGTCCCTGTACTAGTCCCTGGACTCATACGGAGCCAAGACTGGTCCTTACCAGTACCAACGTACAATTAAATAAAGTCGTGACGTTTATTGTTTACGAAATTTCTGCTCATCGAAATCGTATGAATGATTTACCGACTCAAATAGGAAATACATACAAAGGTACATTCCGATTATATAAATACAATATATATATACAAGCCTATACGAATGGCCATCGGACCTCCCCGAAGCCTACGTTTCGCGGAGCTGAAACGGCAAATCGTTTCAGTAGTTTCTTACAACGGGAAATATACAAAATTGTATAAAGATTTCAGAATAGCAAAGGTTAAAACCCAGGACGACACTGAAAAGATATATTTTTCCAGACCAGGGAGCAGTATACTTGAAGATTCCATTTAGATTCCGCGTATTGTAATGCTTTCGAATGAAATTTTTAGGTGGAATTTTTGTCTAGGTTTCAAACATTTTTCACTTATGTTGTTAATTGAAGTATTTTCTTTCGAATCAATAAGTTTCTATCATATAAGTATATCTCACAACTATAGCCACTTGGATATAGTCATATATAATGTAGACTTATTTTAAATTTTGTTATTAAACGTGCTGTAATATTGAATTAGGACAACCATGTCCCGTAATGGTATGTATACAGTTTTGTATTAAAAATAAATAAATAAATCTAAGTTAATACATCCTTCTATTCTATACTTTATTGTAAGATTTAATTTAACTTGACCTTTTAAAAATTTTAAAGGTCACGCCTAAACAACTTTTGATAAAAGGTACATTACTCAATACAAGATTAAATTAAATATCAAAAAGCGTGGTCTTAGTGTTTGTTGATTTCTACGCAGAATATATACATAAATGTAATCGTACTTAAGTTATATACTTTGTGATTAAAATGGTGGAAAAGAGTAACTAGTGAGTTTCTTGCCGGTTCTTCTCGGTAGAATCTACTTTTGGACTCGGTGGTGCTCGTAAAGGCCGCATTGTATATAAAGTAAATTATATTTGAATGGCAATGATTAATGAAGTACTACATCAAATAAGTATTTAAATTATTATTAAAAAATTGCAAGCGACAAAGTAGGTATACAGTAGGGTATTGTAGGTACTTAATTATTTTGAAACTGCCACATTAATTTAAACTTGTACTGTTTTGAAACATAAGTCAGGAAAAATTCCGTACAATGTAAAAAAAAAAAAAAAGAACCTGTTGCGCGTCTCAAAAGTACACGCGTCAAGTGTTAAGCGTCATGTTAACGGAGATTTTTCACAAGTACGCTCGCCTTTACGCCGGTTTTACGTTGAAAATTCAGGATAACATCAGCGCCCTTACACGATACTCTTAAACGGCGTATGCCTTTGTGAGCTAAACACCCAGTAAAAAGAAAGGGACAGGTGAACGTGGCGACGCCGAGAGGTCTTGAGGACTCTTAAAATTATACGGGTGAATGCATAGCGCTGTGACCGCGTGTTGTCGATACTTCTGTTTGCTATTTATATTTGTTTTTTTATTCGTTTGAAATTGTTGACGTTTTTTTTTGTTCATAATAATTGTTTCTTTGCATTAAATATGATATAAATTTATACGATATTGTTAATATACGTTTAGACGACAACAATGACATTTAAATGTTACAACAAAAAATTAAAACTAATATCAATAATTACATGTTTATAAAGTTTAGTTTGTATGAATTTAATTAGAAAGATGTCTGATGTCTTAATATATCTTCTTCTCTTACTAAATCACATAGAAAATTATCTTCCTGTCTACGTGTGTATTTCAAACTAGATGTTGCAAGCGGCTCCGCTCGCGTAAATATATATATACAGAGGTTGGTTGTCAAGTGTTGACCATAAAATGTATCCTCTATCCTTCCGTGGAACTTCAAGCTTGTTTTTACCAAATTCTATCAATTTGATGACCTCCGTGGTCGAGTAGTGTGTTCATGGGTACTCCACTTCGAGGCCCCGGGTCCGATTCCCGGCCGAGTCAATACAGAAAAAGTTCATTAGTTTTCTATGTTGACTTGGGGATGGATGTTTGTGGTACCGTCGTTACTTCTGATTTTCCATAACATAAGTGCTATAGCTACTCACATTGGGATGAGTAACGTATGTGATGTTGTCCAATATTTATTTATTTCGATTCATTGGTTTGAACGTGGCAATAGACATACAAAGATACATTCGCACTTAGAAATATCTTTATAAAATTTAATCTCGTATTAAATAATAGCCATATTTTTTATAGCTTTTAATCGTGTACCATGACTGGACAAGGCCACTTTAATGATGTTTGTTAAATTAATGTGCCAATCGGTCATCAATATTCCATTTAAACATTTTTATGTGTATGTTTATTTCCTCTTGGCTTGGTATTATTTAGTTAGATTTTATAATAAGTACTTATTTATGTATTGAATAATTAATATGTATATTATTATATATTCTATTTTAAATATTAATTAACATAATGTCATAATAAATGCGACGAAAACAACTCACGATAGGAAGACGTTTGAAAATGTAATGGTTTTCTTTGAATATGTATATAATAAATATTAATGTATCGTTCGAATAGTATATAACTGCAAGTATTTAAAACGGGATATTTACCATGTATTTTATTATTTTTATTTGGTGGAGCTCGATATTTCGACATTATCTACGAATGTCTCGGTCACGAGACGAGTTTATAATTTGTTGTCGGGTATTGAAACAACATTATTCCTTAGATAATGATGAAAAAATCAAATCTTAATAATCTTATTTTTTTTGGGAAGGATTCCTTAGTTTTTTGTATATTACCGTCTTTTTAACATACTTGCATCTTGTAATAGTGACGTATCTAAGTGATCACGGTATATTCTCTGATATATAAAATCTCAGATTATTAAAAAGACATTTAAAAAAGTAGTTGTATCGCTCTGTACATAATATTGAAGCAATAAAAACGAATACACAATAAAAAGCGAATGCAAATTCCCGCTTGTGTGTATTAATGATTTATTAACACGTCAGTAAATTATAATTAAAGTTTAAACCGGGAATTTGCATTAGTTTCTGATTTTGTTGCCTCGCTATTTTTTTCAAGCTTCATCTACCTTTTTGTATACAATCTGAGTATAAACTGTTGATGTTAAGCGTACTGTGCTGTTGTAAAATTTTCTGGAATAAAATATACATGTATTTGGTTTTATATTATTCTTCATCAGATATCTGTCTGTCGTCAGGTCGATCTTTAAACAAAGATATCAATCTTTAATAAATAAATACAGCGACAGACGCAGTTTTAAAGTCGAGTCTCAATCCAGGTATAACTGGTTTCCGAGTCTTAGGAGTTTTATAAAATCACACAAATACCGATCGAGATTGCTCGAGCGAATAATATCGTCGCTAATTATAATCAAGCAATTAGCATGCAATGAATGGCCAGTGACACGAACAATAATCCTTTATCGAATGTATATAAATTTAATCCAAGTATGAGATAAGTTAAATTTCCATCTAACGACCGTTATGTATTGAAGAAGTGAACTGAACTACGAGAACCGTTTTATTGGTCACGTCAGCTATGTATCAAATTTGATGTATCTCCTATGATTGTCGTGTGGGTATAACTGATACTGCGTCTGGGTTGAATTGCTTGTCGTTTGTTCGAAGTTATTTTTTATTTTTTTTATTTTTATGTAATAAGCTTGTGTTCAATGAAATTCTGCCAAATTCGTTTCCACTGAACTGTCCTGGAAACGTATAATTATTATTGATGCAAATTAAAATTAAATTTAAATTAAAAAACATTATTTTTAATATGAAGATTAAAGAAATTATACTGAATTTTGTCCTTGTTCTTTTATTTGGGGTTTTAAATTTAATATTTATTGGCTGATTCTAGGACTAAGGGTGGGTTTACGTTTACGTTCTTCGTTAAGTTTTGGCAAGATATTTATTTGGAGTGTGAGTTTTTATACGATTTTACAAATGGAAATTAAATTAAAGGTGATTTTTTGAGAATTGTTATGTTTAGGTAAACCATCGTCCGTTTGTAAAAAGGCGGTAGAGAAATTTTGAAGCCATAGAAAGGCGATTTTGTTTATCAATAACTTAACTTTGTATAATTACGTAAATCAAATATCGTCGTAGAACTTAGTGAATTTTATGTGATTATTAAATAATTATATAATATAATAATTAATTTACTTAATAAAAATAATTCAATTAACTTTGTGTCCTTCTTAAATGTATATCAATCTTAGACTCGGTACTTAACGATAGTCATGTATCGTCATCGGTACGTAACAAATTTAACGGTCAAAGCATAGCAGCTACTAAGGTTCTTGTCGTTTAATTTTGTAAAATGACGTCATATGTACATGTGCTCGTAAATGCCTCATTGAATATAGTATATTTTGTTTTGATTTGTATAATAGCACAGGTAAAAACATATAGGATACCGGTATCAAATACATGCACCGCATCGATCGAGCTTTATCGATATCGATAAAGTTTAATTACAACACCAACCCATCCCTACTCGTCGTGTTAAGACTCGGTATCGCGTAAAAAGAATAAGGTTACGAGGTCACGCGACGGTTTTCGGCAAACGTTGTAATTTGCATTTTTTTTTCTCAACCCCCGCCGTTACGATTTTATATTTATTTATACTGGACATAGAAAACAAACTGATAACGAGTTTTATTTTGGTCTCCTGGGAAGTTATACTTCAAAGGTCCTAAAATATATCGCGTGTCCATTAGATAGAACACTCGGATCTATTAACCGAATGTCGCTTTAATCCAAGTGAATATTTCAAGTGTTTCCGTACTTGTAGATGAATAGGGAATCGTGAGAGTTTTAGATTTAACGAGAATTTCCATAACATAATGGAAATTCGTGGCGAATTAAGCTCTGAATGTTTTTTAAAGGCTGTTTTTTCATTGTATGTATTGTCGGTTCGTTAATAGACAATGATTGAATCAGTAAATTAAATGATTAATACTCTGTTATATATATAGATATATTACTAGTTATATGGAAGACGGCTATCATGGTATGGGCATGTTATGCGGAGGAATGAGGAACGTATTGTGAGGAAGGTCTTGAGCATGAACGTGGATGGATATAGAGGAAGGGGACGACCAATGAAAGGAAAGGATTGTGTGAAAGATGATATGGCTGAGAAAAAATGTTACTTGTGAGATGACGTCGGATGGGGAAGTATGGAAGAAGAAGACATGCTGCGTCGATCCCAAGTAAATTGGGATCAGGGCAGGAAGAGGATGATGGTGATGATGTGTATAAGAAAAGTACAATACTTTAAGTGATTTTCGTGGTGGGAAGTCGCCCAGTCATGAGATATTCAACTGCCAAATACTTAGTATGGATAAATGAGCAAGTGTAACTACAGGCACATGGTTGGTGGCGCATTGCCGATATAATGAATAGTTAATATTTCTCATGAGCCGAGATTGCCCAGTAGTTAGAACGCGTGCATCGTAACCGATGATTTCGGGTTCAAACCCAGGCAGGCACCACTGAATATCATGTGCTTAATTTGTGTTTATAATTCATCTCGTGCTCGGCGGTGAAGGACATCGTGAGAAAACCTGCATGTGTCTAATTTCAACGAATTTCCGCCACACGTGTATTCCACCAACCCGCATTGGAGCAGCGTGTTGGAATATGCTCCGAACCTTCTCCTCAAAGGCAGAGGAGGCCTTAGCCCAGCAGTGGGAATTTTACAGGCTGCTAATGTAATATTTCTCATCGAGGTATATATTATTGTTAGTGTTTTTTTTTTCTTAAAACAAGATGAAACTGCGATGCGCAGGTACATAACATAATTTTGGCTAGAGTAGTCGAAATTCTCGGCTAAAGAAAATAAATATAAAATAAATTTCTATGGCATCCGAGTATTATTCAGATAAAACATCCTCTTGAATCACTCTGTTAATTCAAAATCAAAATCCAAACATACTTTATTTAAGTAGGCTTTTGAAACGTCATTTAACAAAATATATTAAGTTGAAGCTACCATCGGTTCGGAATGCAGATTCTACCGAGAAGAACCTGCAGGAAACTCAATAGTTATTTTTTTTCAACATTTAAAAGTACAAAGTCGTGTTAGTCGAACACAATTATATATGTATGTTATGTCTCCTGCCTGGAAGTCAACAAGTATTAGCTCCACGCTTTTTTACCATCTATATAATGTTGTATCGAATATTATGCATATTGAAGAAAACCTCATTAAATTTATACACTAAAATCGTCTCCGAAACTGGCTGCATCTTATGGTATTTGTTTTATGTATATTTGGTTTCATATTTTGTCCAGTTAGGCATTTCAAAAAAGGTCTACTATTTTTTGGAAAAAAGGTAGGCTAATAAAATATATAAAAATCGTTTTAGGGGTTTAATAACCTGCGTCCTTCAAGTTTGCTTCATTCCAAATTTCTTTCTTGGTGGCAGGGCTTTGTGCAAGCCTATATTCTACCGCCAAACAACAATACTCAGTATTGTTGTGTTCCGGTTTGAAAGCTAAGTGAGCCAGTGTAACTACAGGCACAAAAGACATAACATCTTAGTTCCTAAGGTCGGTGGCACATTGGTGATGTAAGGAATGTTTAATATTTCTTACAGCGCCCTTGTCTATGGACGGTGGTGACCACTTACCATCAGGCGCCCCATATGCTCGTCCATCAACGTATACGATAAAAAAAATAAAAAAGAGCAACAGTCAGACAGAGTTACTTTCGCATTTATAATATTAGTATAGATAAAAATTTATTTTATGTTCCACGACCACGTTACTACGGACTCACCACCTAGGGTGAATCTACAGATCCTATTGTATCGTTAGTTAAGGTGGTGGTTAATAGTAATAAATAAGTAGATGGCTTACCATTATTGTCCTGCATAGAAGCCGTTTAATATATATGACTATCTGTCACTGTCACATCTCCGAAACCGTTCATTGTATCCCAATCAGATGTAATGAATATAATTTATAATAAAACATTTTTTCCCGTATAATATTATAGTACATTATTTATGAGTTTTGAATTAAAAATCGATTTCGTTCTGTGCGACAGTGTTTTTTTTTATTCGAAATTCGAATAGTCGTTAATAAACATTGTTATTATAAATGTATGTTGATTTATGTGTTACGGTAATTGGTTTTTGATTTTATGATATTAAATGATCGATTAGTGTCTAGTTTTTCACGCGAGTCGTCGTGGAAATATATTTAAACGGGTCTCGTTTCGAAAGTGACATTTAAATACACAAAGATTTGAAAAATGTGTCGCTTTATAAATTAAATTATACTAAGAATAACTCTCAACCGTGCGAACTATGATTGTAGGTGAGCGTATCCTATCTAGTAAATAAACAACCTTTAAATCTCTATCGACTGGGCTAGGGTCTTCCCTTTTGAAGGTAGTATAAGGATTGGAGCTTATGTCATCACGGTGCTCCGGTTGGTGGTTAAAAATGTGGTGGAGAATTTAATTCGACACATTAATTTGTATTTCCATATAGTACCTTCGACGCATGTACGTACCTTGACGTACTTTGACGACCTCCGTGGTCGAGTAGTGTGTACACCGGTTTTCATGGGTACGCCAATCCCGAGGTCCCGGTTTCGATTCGAGTCGATGTAGAAAAAGTTCGTTAGTTTTCCACGTTCTCTTGGGTCTGGGTGTTTGTGGTACCATCGTTAGTTATGATTTTCCATAACACAAGTGCTTTAGCTACTTACATTGGGCTCAGAGTAATGTATGTGATGTTGTCCAATATTTATTGCAATATCAGTCATCTTTATAGTACCGAAACGATTTCTTCACCTCGGCTGCGAGCGAACTGGGCTCACATGGTTTTATTACCAGCCCTTACCGTCACTTGGCTCATACGACCTTCCTGTTATAAATTTATCATAAACAGCGGCTTTTTAACGACCTGTTACGTGTTATATAGAATTTCATGTTCCTGTGTAAAAATAGTTTCACTCGAACACATGGCCCACCGGATCCATTCAAAATCCACCACCTCAATTAACTAGGAATCATTTAAACCGCACACACAGTTATATCTTCCTCAGATCATCTTCTCAGAAGCGACAGTTAATCTTAATAAACTATAGCCGTGGGCACTTCAAAGACGGGTGGAATAAACATTATGTAATGTTAACGACACAAGTGTTTGATTTTTTTTTTGTCGTGGCAGTATTATTTCCGTTATGACAATGATTTGATTTATACAGTTGTTTCTTTTAGTTCGTGTTTTGGTTCGTGTATTTGCTCCGGATATATATTTATATAGACTATATGAATGTTTGGATTTGTGTCGAGCTAAAATCTTGGGTCGTAAGGTTTTAGGTGAGGTAGTTAAGTATTAATATATATATATCAGTGTTAATCAATTCAAACTCATTTATTCTATATAGAAGGATAGCAATTACTTATTGATTTCCAAGTAATAACAAGTTTATCAAGTTAATATAGATTAAAAAACTATATTTTACATAATACATTCTAAATTTTTATGAAACTGTATTATCGAATGGTTGTAACATATATTTTTTTACTTTCAATTTATAAATATGATTTATTTGTTATTTAAACTAGAATCAATAGCATTAAACAAGATATGAGCCAGATGTTAGCAACTGGCCCTTTTTTTTAATTGATTCTCACTTGTGTCGCTAATTGTACAAATAAATTTAGCTTACTTCGACGAATTATAACCGCGGGGACGTGTGTATTATTTAACACCAGTATCGCTGACAGGTTAAGCGACCGTTTTCTGTTCTTTGGTGGGGGGTTCGACAAATGATTTTATTTTCGTAGAATTGAGACGTTCATTCAAACGTAAGAGGTTACCCGTTTTTACAGGCTCTTATTTAACTTGTTAGTTTGTTTAGGTAATATTTTACAAGTTGGTTTTGTTAAGATGACAAATTTTTTTCTTTGCTAATTCTTAAACTGAAATTGTTTGTTAAAAAAGATTAATAAATAAGACATATCATTCAAGACAAGATTATATAGATAATGAAAAAGCGTGGAGGTAAAACTTGTTGTATTTCAGGCGGGAGATTTATAATTGTATATGAACTGACATCAATTTGTATTTTAGATGTTGGAATAGAGTAACTACTGACTTTCTTGTCGGCTCTTCTCTGCAGAATCTACATATATTCCGTACCGATTGTAGCTGTACGTTTAATAAATGTCTGTAAAATGATGATTGCTTGTAAAATGCCACTTGAATAAAGGATATTTTTATTTTGAATGCACATTTACCTTATTTGACTAGAGACGAAAACTCCTCAACGCTCAACAGCATGTACACGAATTTTGTTTATTAAAGAAAATTTTAAATGTTTTTTGACTATTCATATATTTGATTTTGTATCTATTGAGTGATTACTTTGACGATAGCTGATAAGCCAGTTACTGCGTGTTTGATTAGATACCACCCACTCATCGCTCATTCAACCACAAATCAGTATTGTTATTGTTTCGCTTTGATAGGTGAGTCAGTGTAGCTACACACATAAATTCTAAGTTCCTAAGGTTGGCAGTGGATTTACATTTCCATACATCGTTATTTTTCATACAGTTCCAATTTTTCGGGCTGCGACTACATACCTTCTGAATTTTTTTACGATAATATCTTGTAAATTTTTTGAGATTCGGTCTAATTAGCGGCCGAAGCCTGTAGCGAATATTAGTTAATTATAAATATAACTTATATTTTAATACGTTTTAAGTTAAAGTATATAACACATAATTTAGCGAATATAATGTATTCGGATAGTACATGACATTATATTGTTGATGGTGGACCGGATATTGTTACCGTTGGTTATAATCCACGTGTATTGTCCACTGGGTTAAGTGGGCTATCTCGTCTCGTTCCGCGACAAACGTTTAATAGCAGTCTTTGAAACGCCAACGTTATTTTATTGCTATGGATAACGATATTCTTAGAACTTTTATTAACTTGGGGAGGGGGGGGGGCGGTCATGTCAAAATATGATGAATAAACGGCCGTCTTGTATTGTATGAGCCGAGATGGCCCAGTGGTTAGAACGCGTGCATCTTAACCGATGATTTCGGGTTCAAACCCAGGCAGGCACCACTGAATTTTCATGTGCTTAATTTGTGTTTATAATTCATCTCGTGCTCGGCGGTGAAGGAAAACATCGTGAGGAAACCTGCATGTGTCTAATTTCAACGAAATTCTGCCACATGTGTATTTCACCAACCCGCATTGGAGCAGCGTGGTGGAATATGCTCCATACCTTCTCCTCAACAGGAGAGGAGGCCTTAGCCCAGCAGTGGGAAATTTACAGGCTGATTATGTTTTTATTTTTATATGTATTTCTCACGCCTGCTGTTCTGTTTCTCCTTGGTCATTTTTAACCTTCGTGTTTAGTGTCAATGAAAATAATAGATACGATGCTTTTGATGTCATCTTAATGAAGAATATTTATTATGTCAACTAGTCGTCGCTCGCGGCTTCGATCGCGTTTTGAGTTTCGTCGTCAGGTGCGCATGTATTTGCCTTGGAGTTCAAAGTAAGAAGAAATCCGTGAAAGAGCAACAGACGGACAGCTAGTGTTACTTTTGCATTTATATTATTAGTATAGATGTTAAGTTTGTTTGTCTGAGGGTCCAGGGGTTGTAATCTGAATCGTCCAAATTAGGCAGGTTTTCTCATGAAGTCGAAGAATTATTAGATATAATCGATAACATAAACCTTTATTTATTGGCCACTTATAACTGTTAATAAAATTAATATATCATTAATTATACAAAAATAAAACATGACTATAGTATTACAATTTGCGTACACAGACAGCGTAAGTAGGTAGTACTAGCTAAGCTGAATTAAAAAGAGTTACTTTTTAAAAATAAGTGGAGATTAGTTTAGTAATTCAGAAAGCAAGATTTTTCTTAAGTATTGAGTAAAAAATTGTCTCAATGTTTTTTTCATTTAATGAAAACAAAATGCGATACTTGACGCCAGGGTTTTGTGCTGGCCAAGTACCACCCAATCATCATATATTCTAACGTCAAACAGCAGTTCTAAGTATTGTTGTGTTCCGGTTTGAAGGATGAGTAAGTAAGTACAGGCACTTGGGACGTAACAAACTTAGTTCTCAATGTTGATGCCGCATTGGTTATGTAAAGTTTCATACGGTGTTAATGTCTATGGGCAGTGATGACCATCAGGCGTCCTATTGAACCGTCCTCCCAACGAAACCGTAAAAAAAATCTTACAATATTATTATACCCGAGTAAATCTAATCAAAATGAATACAGTCCCTATCTAAATGAAAGTAGGCGAAAGCAGAAACGTTAAAAAAGCTGCAATATGTGCACAGATAATGTAAAAATTTGTATCATTTTTTTAACCGAGCGACAGTTAGCTTAACCTAAATACGTCGGGTCACTGGTTCCGTACAAGGGATCTTTTGTCTCCAATTACTATACGGACGTCTGTACGTACATCGCTTTTGTAATTAATATTAATAATTACGTTGTGTGCAATGGTGGAGCTTGAATAGAGAATTTAGATGTACTAAATCGATTTTACCTACGAGTAAGTTGTCCCTTTGCGTTTTTTTTTAATGTAGGTATATGTCACCGTGAAAATGTAAATACCGTTAGAATAAAATCTATCGCTTTTTTATCATATATATAATCTTGTATTGAATAATATGCCTTCTTTACCAAATGTTTTGAATTTTAATATGCCTTCTTTACCAATGTTTTTTTTTTACAAATGATTCGAATTTATGAATTTGAATAAATTCCAACTCTGCCGTTTGAGGAGAAGGTTTGGAGCTTATTCCACCGCGCTGGTCCAATACGGTTCAGTGGATACACAAGTGGCAGAATTTCGTTGAAATAAGACGCATGCATTTTCCTCACGGTGTTTTCCTTCACCGCCGAGTACGAGATGTATTAATAGGCAATGCTAATTTTTTATATATATAAATATAATTAATTGAATCATTCATTAAAAATAAGAAGAAAATCTGTTCATATCATGTCCGTCTGTTTGGTAAAAGATTTCTTATAGAGATTCTACATACGAGATCTTTTACCCTTTTATAACACGCTGCTCAATTTCCTGTTGTTGGATACATAATATACAAATGTTACATAATATATATGTGTTAAAATTTCATCCGAAATATCGCAAAGTTTCATCACCAAATTTTTCTTAATGTTCATCTGAGATGAATTCATATAAACAGAAATTTAAGACATTTGATACTTGGTTTTGTGCTAGGATACATGATCTCTGTTTTCAGGGTTCCGTACCCAAAGAGTAAAACGGGAACCTATTACTAAGATTCCGCTCCGCTGTCCGTCCGTCTGTCACCGGGCTGCATGTAATGAACCGTGATAGTTTGACAGTTGAAATATTCAGAGATACAAAAACAGTATAAAATTAATATTTTAGGGGGTTCCCATACAACAGACATGTTTTGTTTTCCGTTTTTATAGGCAATGGCTCGGAACCTCTCCTGCGTGAGCCCGACTCGCACTTGGCCGGTTTTCATAGTTTTGAAAAGGTTATTATAATAAAACAGTTAGTTATGTATACATATTATATTCCATTTGAAGTTTTCAATGCTTTATTTTATTATACTTCTCTCAGTAACGAGATGTAACTATTTGAACATACTTTTTAATTTTATTCTATCCAGATTTGAATATTTTGTTTACGTTTGAAATGTATAACGTATAATAATAATTTGTCCGTTTGTTACGTGTTTTCATTAGTTTAGAATCGGATATTTTAGTTGTCGTCATCTATATAAAACTGAAGACTGTTTGTTTGTTTGTTTGAACACGTTAATCTCAGGAACTACTAGTCCAACCATTTATCGACGAAGGCTATATACGCTACGACCAATAGGAGCAAAATCGTGTACGACATAATCCGTAAAATAGCGTAGCGGAGTCGGTACGAGCAGCTAAACGAGATATACATATTTCTGCAAAACAAAAAGTAGACTAGATATAGGTATGTAACAATACGCGCAGTTCTTTTTAGCTTTCATGTATGTTTGCTTTACAGTGATAATGGGCATTGTTACTGGTGATTTTCTATGTTTATCTTATTTGTCTATTCTGGGTGGAATCTACATTCGGTACCGGTTCGGTTTGCGTTTATTAAGATTCTGTTATATGATACGATTCAAAAGTGCTTGTAAAAGTCTACTCGAATAAAATATTTTTTTATTTAAGTGCGTCAATTTTTTACGACGTATAGTATAGACTGTTTGTTGTCGGTCGGTCTAAATTTTTTTTGTATATATACCTACATGAACTTTATCGATATATCTTAGCTTCGATTACAACGTCAATAGTTAATACATTAGCAAGCTGTGAACACTTTATTAGCTAAGTTTGCTTTAAGAATACTTAGTTAATAGATACTTTTTTTTTCCGTTTGTATTTACAATCAGCCCTAAAGCTATGAGTAAATCTGTTCCATGATGCTGTCATGCGGAGCGGTTTCCCATTGGAGGGATCACTCATCTGTTCCACCTACCACTATGGTCAATATTGTATGCGCAGTGCACATATGAGGCAGTAGAGCAACGGCGGGGAGGGTGTATGCCGTTATCAAATGCCGCCAAATCAAATCAAATCAAAATATACTTTATTCACATAGGCTTTTACAAGCACTTTTGAATCGTCATTTAACAAACTATATTGAGTGAAGCTACCACCGGTTCGGAATGTTGATTCTACCGAGAAGAACCGGCAAGTAGTTACTCTTTTTCAACATCTAAAAATACAGTCATGTTAGTTAAATACAATCACATATGTGTGTAATATGTCCTGCCTGGAAGTAAATTTTCAAGATTTCAAGTAAAAATATATAAAACCGTAACGGAACGCAGGTGAGACCGCGCGTCTCAGCCTGTCGTACAAATGAAATCATATCTTCCATTAAAACTTACATTTCGTAAACGTTATTTCTAAGAAAAGAATGAGATGATAACATTTCTTCTTAATGGACATCTACAGTTTGCGATATTATATTTTTTTTCATCTGAACATGATTTTTAAAAGACCTACGTCAACCCCGAGGCTGTTTTCAGACTAAGAACAAAAGATATATACTATATATATATTTTTTTTTTAAAGACATGAATTGCCTTTTTCTTAATTATCTTTACAAACGTAAGACTGAATAATTTAACTACCTACATATAATTTTTCAAAGAATTTCTTATAATAATTTTACTTGTTTAATGTTCTTTTTAGTTTTTACTTGTTTAGGTTGGTAGTCTGGAATTGTATTTTAAACCGAAAAAGTAAAGTGAGAGTTCTTTGTTTTCGTTTATTATGACGATGATGTCATGGTCGATTTCATACATAACATAAACAGCCTGTAAATTTCTTACTGCTCGGCTAAGGCCTCCTCTCCCTTTGAGGAGAAGGTATGGAGCATATTCCACCACGCTTCTCCAATGCGGGTTGGTGGAATACACGTGTGGCAGAATCTCGTTGAAATTAGACACATGCAGGCTTCCTCACGATGTTTTTCGTTCACCGCCGAGCACGAGATGAATTATAAGCACAAATTTAGCACATGAAAATTCAGTGGTGCCTTCGGTCACGGCTAATCTCAAGAGAGATCAGCTCGGGATATTTTATAGAGCACAAGTGTGTCCGCAATCACAGCTGCACTCCCTATTCTCTCGACAATGAGGTTTCGACTCGATCGGAAAGAGTTCAGGCGAAAGGCATGAGTGCATTTCGAGGCCTGGGAAGTGTACACACTTCAAACTTCCAGACTTAATTTTTTTTTTATGGCATTGGTTGGCGGACGAGCATATGGGCCACCTGATGGTAAGCATTATTAACCATTCCTTACATCAACTATGCGCCACCAACCTTGGGAACTAACATGTTATGTCCCTTGTGCCTGTGATTAAACTGGCTCACTCACCCTTCTAACCGGTGCACAACAATACAGAGTACTGTTATTTGGCGGTAGAATATCTAATGAGTGGGTGGTACCTACCCAAGTCAAACTCTCCCCATTTATCGGGCTGACCTGGGGTATCGCGACCGTATATCTGGCTAGACCAACTATTGTAATTCTTGTACTTTAATTATACTAGAACACTCATCGTGTAACTGGAATATAATGATACCACCTAGTGTTATCATTAGTTCAGGCTCAAAAAGTAATCAGCAGGTGGTACCTCCATAGGCGGACTTGCACAAAACCCTGTCAACTAGTAGCTATTTTAAAAAACGAATCGTTTGTGTTAAGACTAAAATATCCTACGTAACCTACGTTACGTAAAAAACTCAATTTCAATATGATTCGTATTTACTCAGTGAAATTGTTAATAATTAATTTTCATTCTTCCTTCGCCTCGGGGTGAGGGCGAAACGTTAATGTAGAATGGGCTGCAATTATTACTGCATTATACCGGACGTAGTCCAGGAGACGGTTCGGAAATGTGGATGTTTTTTTTAGAAATTTTACTAAAAATTTTACAATGTATTTCAAGTTATGCTTTTTTTTCCAACGGTCATACTAAATTAATTTAATATTGTAATTGACGATTCAAAGGGCTTTTAAGGACTTTATACTGTCGTTGCGCCTGCAAAAGTCTCTGTGTTTTTTTCTTATTTTTAGATTGTTATGCCGTTTTAATCGTTGTTTGTATTTAAAAAATAAACACATAGCAACTTTTGCAGGCTGTAACTAATTTAACAGTGTCCCGCTTTTCCAAAACCATATAAATATGTTAGTCCTGTGTCTGATATATCCTCAATCGCCTCTTAATACCGTCCTATCGAACTGGTAGTCTGTTTATTACATGTCCTACACAGTCTGCTCATCATGCACACACATTCGCATGCGCTAATGGAGGGGGTAATTTATTATAATCAAAATTGTGCATAATTATGTTTAAAGACCGTCTACGTTTTAATCTCTTATGTAACATTGTAACTATATACTTAGCGCGTACAAGTCAATTATTAGCGGGGAGTAAGGGTGGTAACAGAAGTACGGTAAATGGATTGCTCTCATTACCTCGATTATAGTACAAGAGGTGGTTTAGAAATACAAAAGTCTTTGTTTTATTTTTAGAAGAGAAAAATAGAGAGTCATGAGTACGATTCTAACGTATGGTATTCAATGTGAAGCGTTTTCATAATTGTTCAAAGTAATTATTGTATAAAATTGAAATTAAATAAAGAAAAAGACAGGTTCATTCATATTTGCAAATAAATAAAACTCCCAAATAATAAACAATACCTATTTAAAATTTCATGCATTTTAAATTCATAAAATCCGACGTTTGTAATAAGAAACTCCACCTGCCAATACAAAAGACAGATCCGTTCAGATGTAATTTATAAATATCTCGAATGAATGGATCATCGCCTCCTGAACTATAAGCTTTGTGCTTTTGTGGGATAAAGTAATTTGATATTATAAAATAGAGTATCCTTAACGTAGCATCATCAATGCTTATCGTTCACTGGATTTGCAGCGCTATATAGTACAGCGTGTAGATTATATCGTTTATTATTAATTAGTGAGGAAATTTATCGACATGAAAATAATTAATTGTTTAAAAAACAAAAGAATATATATGTACACAAAATTATAACCTAACCTAATGAAAATGATTGTTTACCTGTTTTTATTTTTTATTAGCATTTAGTGATAATGATAAACGCACTGCATGAACGTAATTTAAATATTCAAAATACTTAACTGAAAAAGCTACTAAGTCAAAATGCATGGAACTTATAGCAATAGGTGCTTGGCGTTTCGGAGAAGGTTCTAGTTTATAATACTATTATATGATTTGGCGTGACAAGCGCGAATTTCACGTCTCGTAATGAATTTGTAATTAGAACAGATATTATATTTCATTGAAAACATAAATGCGCCGAGCGGAGATGACTTTGTGTATAAAACACGTGTGCCATTATTGAAGATCACAGGTTTGGTTTTCGCGTGCTTAATTTGTGTTTATCCATTCATCTAGTGCTCACCGGTGATAGAAAACGTGAGGTAACCTGTATGCAACCAGCTATTATTAGATCGTTGTGAAATAAACTACAAATCTTCTTAAAAGAATACAGTGTTTATAGTCGTACTTTACGTGATATTATGAAATCAAATTTAGTAATCTAGACTTCTAGATAAATTGTTAAAATCAAAATAAAAATATACTTTATTCAAGTAGGCTATTACAAGCACTTTTGAATCGTCATTTAACAAACTATTTAAAGTAAAGCTACCACTGGTTCGGAATATAGATTCAACCGACAAGAATCGGCAAGAAACTCAGTAGTTACCCTTTTTCCACATCTAAAAATACAGTCATGTTAGTTAAATACAATTATATATGTATGTATGTTATGTCTCCTGCCTGGAAGACAACAAGCATTAACTCCACGCTTTTTTATCATCAATATACCCTTGTATCGACTAATATGCCTTCTTTATCAATGTATTTTTTATAATTGACTTGAATCTATGAAACGGCAAAGTTAAAAATGTCTGCGGAATTTTATTATAGAAGTGGATACCTTGCCCCAAGAATGATTTATTGACTTTGCGGAGTCGGAAACTTGGCGTTCTAAACTTATCCTTACTTCTTGTGCACATACAATGATTATCACTGATTTTATCAAAGTGACCAATGCTACTGTGAATATACA
This sequence comes from Vanessa tameamea, assembly GCF_037043105.1. Classification (NCBI taxonomy): domain Eukaryota; kingdom Metazoa; phylum Arthropoda; class Insecta; order Lepidoptera; family Nymphalidae; genus Vanessa; species Vanessa tameamea. The sequence goes on from NC_087338.1 coordinate 3,644,455, forward strand.
TAATATTGTTGTAAATATACTGTGACGCAACAGTCAGTATTCCTTCTTTATTAAAAACATCCCGAAGAGAGTCTCTAGCCTCAAGATAATAAATAGACTGGATTGCTCTCTTTTGTAAAATAAAAACAGATTCAATATCTGCAGCATTACCCCAAAGTAATATGCCATATGACATAATACTATGAAAATAACCAAAATATACTAGACGAGCGGTATAAATATCAGTTAGTTAAAGCTGAGAACGCGTCGAAAATAGTAACCAACAGTTGGCCACTATTTTCAATACAATAAAGTACACGCACACTAGCTAAGTATGACATTCGGCGAGTGTTGAGCGTAGCCGTCTCACACACCAAGATAATAAAGTTGGTTCGTTTGTTTTAGTTCTTTTAAAGTGCGTCACTCTTATATAAATAATCTAAGATTATTATGAATAACGAAGTGATTCTTTTAAGTGACTGAAGTTGCGATTTTTATACCAAAGTTTTAAAGTCTGATCTGTACGATTTCTAATGTGATCTCATTTAATTTAATCTATACTAATATTATAAATGCGAAGTAACTCCGTCTGTTATCTCACGCTTAAATTGCTGAACTGATTTTAATGAAATTTGGTATGGAGATAGTTTGAGTCCTGGTGATTCACAGCTCGAGGGGGAAAATGGGGGGGTGATGGTTTGTGTGTTATAGATATTTTTTTATGAAATAAGCGCGGGTAAAATCCACAGATTCAACTAGTATAAATATAAATACTGATAGTACCTTATGCAAGCTCGTCTAGATAAGTAACGCCTACGTATTACTTATTCTTGATCGTAAACCAAATAAATATACCTGGGACAGGATCTTATGTAAGTTTCTTTAGTGTCTATTTGAATCGATGGAGAAGCTACGAACAAACTTTAGATTTACGTATTACAAGCGATTTGCTAATAACTCTTCTATTTTATGCACTATCGACATAAATTAATATATCTTTATTTATAATACGCCATTCAAATCAAATCAATTCAAAACATACTTTATTCAAGTAGGCTTTTACAATCACTTTTGAATCGTCATTTAACAAACTATTTAAAGTAAAGCTACCACCGGTTCGGAATGTAGATTCAACCGACAAGAATCGGCAAGAAACTCAGTAGTTACTCTTTTTCAACATCTAAAAATACAGTCATGTTAGTTAAATACAATTATATATATATGTATGTTATGTCTCCTGCCCGGAAGTCAACGAGCAACATTGTAACTACTCATATCGACTCGAATCGAATTTTACTTCCAAAGTTTCGATAACGACTTCGCTGATATTCAAATTTTTTTTTTCTTTCATTAATAGATGTACAATACTGGCGGTATTGTCTTCTGTGATTTGAATAGGCTATAAGCAGGTATGCATTAGTTATTTCTAATAATAATACTTGCAATGCATTATGGTGGATTGTTTCTGGTCTGAAAATTCAGTACCATAAGGCATAAACGAAAGAGATATAGACCACATCGTAATTGCAGTGTTTAAATAGATACCTACTTAATATTTTTTACCGTTAATTGTCAATTTGAAATAGTGATCGATTGTATTATAAGTAGACTTTGATTAGATTTACATTTTTTGACGCATAGCCCAATAGACTGGTTAATTTAAAATTAGCTTCGTATAGCGCTATACTAAGCTATGTTCCGTTGTACAACCGGCTTTATACTAATGCGTCTTTTGATGTACTAATAACCTGTATGAGTGTAGTGCATTCTGTTGAGACAAGTCCGTTTAATGCTCTTTTGTAGAAGCACAAGTAATATGATATTAAGATAACATCTCGTCTGCTTATGAAGTGAAATTGTTGGGAATATCGTGAGTTTTCGGCTCATTTGTTTATTACGCGCTCAGATTATAATATTAAAACAAAAGGTAGATGGCGCGCACGAAACATTAAAGTGAAGCAACAGAAGCGAATACAAAAGTAAATTATAATTTCCGGACGTTTGGGTAGTTAACGATTTGTTAATACGTCAATTTGTCTATCTGTACTAATGTATGTACATGCGAAAGTAACTCTGCCTGTTACCTCTTCACGCTCGAACCGCAGACTGATTTAGACGAAATTAGGTATTTAGATAGTTTTACTCCCGTGGAAGGATATAGGCTATTATTTCTAATTCAACCCTCGGGAGCGTAAAATGGGGGGTGATTTGAACGGGGTGGTAGGTTTGTATGATATGGGTAAAGTTTTACAAAATTCGTGTAATTAATATATTAAAGTGACATAACTGTTAACGTATTCACAGAAGTACTTTTATGTATATAGCTAATTTACTTCGTAAGTCAAACTCAAACTCAAACTCAAATTCCCTTATTCAATATAGAAGCATTAGTCTTACTTATTGATAGTCAAATTAAACACTTACATAAGTCAAATAACTATAAACAATTTTTAGACGACCTCCGTGGTCGAGTAGTGTGTACACCGGTTTTCATGGGTACACCACTCCGAGGTCTCGGGTTCGATTCCCGGCCGAGTCGACATAGAAAAAGTTCATTAGTTTTCTATGTTGTCTTGGGTCTGGGTGTTTGTGGTACCGTCGTTACGTCTGATTTTCCATAACACAAGTGCTACTTACATTGGGATCAGAGTAATGTATGTGATGTTGTCCAATTTGTATAAAAAAAAGACTGATCTATAAAAAGTATAAATTTATTTTAAAAAAATAAAATGATTTCGTAATACCTCTATCTCGTGTAAGACCGATTCGTGTGCCGTGACGGTGGACGATCTGAGGCTGTTGCCGTTCTGCTCTAACTCCTTGTGTTTCGTAGCGCGTATACCATATACTTATTTTTTATATGTATATATATATACTGCTCATAGACATTGACGCCGTATACAATTTTAACTGTTAAAATCAACAAGTTCATTAAAAAAAATGAACCACCAACCTTGGGAACCGAGACGCTATGTCTCCTGTGCCTACGGGCTCACTCACCTTTCAATCCGGAACATACTAAGTATTGTTCCTTGGTTGGAGAATATATGATTAGTGAACAGTACCTACCGAGAGAGCCTTGCACAAAGCCCATAGTAAAATTCTAAATTATTTCAATAACCATCAATTAGTTTTAAGGTGTATTAGTTTACCGTGAGTTGTTATTAATATATATTTTTTCTATCTTTACAGATACAAGATCGGAACGCGAATGAATTCACGAAAAATAAATTCAAGAACTTCAAGAAAACTATATGATTTAATGTCAATATTATGTGATAAAGAGTGTCGACGTGTGTAGTGTCGACCATTTTGTGTTATGGCGGCCATTTTGAATATGTTTCGGGTTAGAGTCGGCGGTATGGTGTTACGTGTGGTGCTTCTGTTGTCGATAGCCGTGTACTCCTCTTACGGTAAGTGATTTTATAAATACGTCTATTTATTTATTAGTATTGAATTCTTATTCACAATCGGACGATGAAAGCTCTTATGACGTCAACGCAATTAATTAAAAATTAAGTACTACTCTTTTCTTTTTTTTTTTTTGTCTTGAATTTTCTGTTAATTTTTATCTGTAATTCGATATGTCACTTCACTTGGTAGATAGGGCTACCACCCAGATACTCTACCGCCAAACCGGCGATACTTAGTATTCCAGTTTTTCGGTTTGAAGGTCGAGTGAGCCAGTGTTGTAACTGGAACAAGAGACATTACATAATTTCTTCCCATTGTTGGTGGCGCATTGTTGTTATGTAAGGAATGATTTATATTTCTTACGATGTTTATTGTGGTATGGTGCTGACCACTTACCAACCAGTGGGCCATTTGTCCGAAGTTAACTTTTTTCCTACCCAATCTAAATTTAATCAGCGAAGTAGCCTCTACCACATCTCAAGTGTATATCCGTCTTATTAATTAGATACGTTTTTGGAAATATTACAAATAAAATGTCGGCAATCCAAATTTTAACCCTTCCTTACCCTTTTCTTTTATTCTACTACCAAAATCAATGGGCAACTAATATTAAGTGCTGTATTTGAAGGATAATTTTGAAATTAAACTAGAATATATTTATAAACATACAACATATAGCTAGATGCCAAGAGAGTCTACGTCACCGTAATTCCTTCGAAAAGCACTGTTATCACTCGCGCACGGCCAAGTTTTGGGATCGCCTTCCAGTGTCTGTGTTTCCAAGGAATTACAATTCGGGTATCTTCTAGCCATGATTGACGAGGCATCTTCTAGGCGAGCACTTTCCAACTTAAACAACAAAAGTACTTACCAGGTTTGATTGTTTTAAAGTGTAAGCTGAAGACTTTAAAAAATCCATTTGTATTTTTTTTATGAAATAGTATTTTTGTGTTACGATTTAAAGGGAAAGTTAGCCAGTGTAACTACTGGCACAAGGGATGTAACTAGTTCCCACCCGCTAGGCTGGTAGTGCACTGACCATGTAGGGCTACCATTTTAAATTCAAATATATATATTTTCGAACAGACGAATGGGTAAGCTACCTTCGAAGATGCTCGTTAATGCGATGTAGGCAATAAAATAAATTGGACGTCATAGGATTACGGATTCGAACCGGCACTACAATTTGTGGACAATTACATATTATTATTATTATGAATAATTTTTGTGCTGAGTCGTTGTGGTTTTGAAGAGTTGAAACTCTATCAGACAGTATTGTTTATTATATTTCTTAGAAAATTATTCATGTCAGTGTAGTTTTTTCATACTTATCTTTCTATAATATAATTTTTCGTGCGTTTGGTAATGTTCGTGATATTCCAAGGCCAAGGTGGTGCTAAAGTAAGACAAGGTAGTTTATATACTAACAACCAAGTATTTGACGCAATGTACACAAAGATATCACTTGAAAAAAACCTGTTCACTTTTTCCGAATTTGATTTTGTAGTTATATATTCAAAATATTCGGTTTAATATAAAAAGAATTATATTTAAGATTTAAATTGTTAACTGGTGTATGTTAACTATTTTATAATTAATCTCGTACTCGGTGGAGAAGAAAAACATCGCTAGGAAACATTCATGTGTCTAATTTCAACGAAATTCTGCCACATGTGTATTCTACCAACCCGTATTGGAGCAGCGTAGTGGAATATACTCCAAACCTCCTCCTCAAAGGGAGAGGAGGCCTTAGCCCAGCAGTGGGAAATTTACAGGCTGTTTATGTAATGTAAAAATAATGTATGTTAATTTTAATATTTTTAAGGTGACACTTCTCTCATTGCCTAAGTCTATGGTGAATATAATGCCTTTTAGATGAATGCGTGGAAAAAGTGTAATAAATTGGTATTGTTGTTATGAAACTACTGGCAGACGTGAGGCCGTAATGACTCACTGGATAGAATATGTGATTCATTACCGAAGATTACGGGCTCAAATTCGAATGATCACGAATAAGTTTTTCATTTTACTTCGTGGTTTTTTGCAAGCCTGTCTAGATAGGTAACACCGACTCATCAGATATTATTGTTGTATTCCGGTTTGAAGCGTGAGTGAGCCAGTGTATCTCCAGGCACAATGGACATAACGTCTTAATTCCCAAGGTTGGTGGCGCATTGGCGATGTAAAGAATGGTTAATATTTGTTACAGCGTTTTGTTCTATGAGCGGTGGTGACCACTTACAAAAGTGGCCCTTTTGCTCGTCCGCTTACCTATATCATTAAAACAACATGTGATTCAATTGTATTTATAGTTTATCAATTGTTTCAAACCTACAAGTGTTCACTCATAGACTCTGGGAATCTAAGGAGTATAAACCAATTTTTACAAGTCAACGAGCGCCGACCCCGGGATTTAATACGCCTTGATGTGATGTCCCTCGTGCCTGTAATCGCACTGGCTAATTCACCACAAAGTCCGTAATATAACTGTACTAACAGCTTTAGGACATTAACGTTGTTTAATTTAAAATAACAACGAAACGTAACCCTGCCATTAAGAGAACTATTGGCGTCGCCCCCATATGAGGGTAGTTGTTAGGTTAGATATAATAGTGTCTTTAAGACGTGAGATGTAACAAACAAATTGACTTACGCGTACTTCGTACTAGGTACTCTATCCTAAGAGTGCGTGAAAAGGGAAACAAGACGTTAATTGCGAACGTTCAGATGACGAATGATAGTGAGGAACGGAAGGATAAGACATGCCGCAACCCCAAGTAGATTGAGACACGGGCAGGGAAGATAAAGCAGTAGGTACTCTGTCCGGTTATGTTTATGTATAATCCGACCGAAATTCTACTTAGTGCTTTCATAACCATTAGTATCCAGATTTCGTCTAACCGCATCGGTAACTGAGGTCTTCACCGGCTCGGTACGGGTTAATTAGTTGGATAATTGTGGTGTACAATTGTTTAGCGTTGCAAAACTATTGTTGCTCGATATTACATGTTGGCCCAGTGGTTAGAACGCGTGCATCTTAACCGATGATTTTGGGTTAAAACCCAGGCAGGCACCACTGAATTTCATGTGCTTAATTTGTGTTTATAATTCATCTCGTGCTCAGCGGTAAAGGAAAACATCGTGAGGAAACCTGCATGTTTCTAATTTCAATGAAATTGTGCCACATGTGTATTCCACTAACCCGCATTGGAGCAGCGTGGAGGAATATGCTCCAAACCTTCTTCTCAAAGGGAGAGGAGGCCTTAGCCCAGCAGTGGGAAATTTACAGGCTACTAATGTGAAAAAAAAAATTACATGTTTGATCGTGCCGGCTCAGTGGTTGTACAATTTTAATCGAATGTTTGTTTTGATTCGCCCAAGCTATTCTGAATTTTTGTGTGTCTATCTTGTGTTTAGGATTCATCTCGTGCTCGGTGACGAAGGAAGAGTAATTAGTTGGTAGACACATGTGTATCTTTTTATACATTTACAGGTAGTGGTGTTTTTTTTTTATTAACTTTTTTTAATTTAAAATCTTAAGATTAATTTCAAAGCTTTTTAAACTGTTTATCATGACGAGATGTTTTTTCTCATTACCGTCTGTACCGTAATAATAAGATGTCCAAATATGAGTTCATATTAAGAATAATATCTTTAATATCCCGTTCACATACAAATTAACATTCGTAAAATAATTCAACAAATTCTCCTTCCGTAATGTGAACGGTCTACGGCACTTTCGAAATCGTTCTATTTTTAATTCACTGTCAAGTGTCAAACACGATGACAGATGGCGCTAACTGGCTAAGGCGGGGATTTGTGAAAAATCTGATGTGTTAAAGTTTTGTCAGATTGATATTAAACGATGCGTATTTTTAGTGGTATGTGTAGTGATATACTATTAATTCAGAATGTAGATTTTAGTAAGATATGTTACTTTATTTGAAAAATTTGATTCACTTTGACCTAAAAGGGGAACATATCGCCGAGTTTCTTTCGCCAGTACTTCTCAGGTCTAAGATATTTCACTCCGAAGCGATGGTAGGTTTTCACCAATCAATATGTGTGTCTGGTGTTTTTATGATAAATGAATATTTCAATGATGAAACTAAAATTTAATATATCGACTATAATTATTGTTACTAATAGTCCAAACGGGGAAGGAATGAAGATATACAAACCCTAGATTTACCTATTCCATGAGGTTTACTAATTATAGCTGAGAAGCTATACTGATAGTTCTTGATTATTCTATTGTACTATTCCGCTTAACTACTTATACCCACTTTAATTTCACTCCCAAACTTACGTTGACAGCTTCTTTGTCATTAAAAACGTAATTTTTCGCAAATCCATACTGAACACCATATAAATATAAGCTGTCTTTCGTCTTCTTGTGGTTGTTTTCGTTACTATATTATTTTCTTATTGTTACGTACTGTTACCATATAACGGTAACATATTATAACATTTATTTAAATAAGGTAACAATTTCTTTAAATAAATTTTAAGACCACGTCGTCAAAACCGCTTTCTGTGTGAAGAGCGTTTTATTTCTATATTCGGTATTTAAGAATAAGTCACGTTTCGACTATTAGGAGACGGGGAAGTGTTACGATTTTAAATACGGAACACGATACCTTGTTTGACATTTGCTTTTTTAAATTGTCACTTTAAGAGGCAAAGGATTATGCTCAGAAGTATAAATAGAGAACTTATTTCTGTGTTTTTTTTTGCATCGATTTATTTAAAAAGGTGCACGTAATTACTACCTATTTTGGTATATGTAAGTTATGCATTGATTTTTGTTATATAAATCTAGGTAGGCAGACTTCAAATGGTAAGTGGTCAGACGGGGGGAGGGGGTGTCTGTAAGAAATATTAACGTTTTTACAAAAGCGTATTTAAATATGGTGTAGTTGCCTATAGTTAAATATTAACTTAAACTTAGGCAAATCTTATGTAGAAAGATTTCGCATACCTAAAAGTATTGTCAGCGTTTGCTTAGAAAGCGCCCGAAGCGACAATTTTCTCTTCGCCCACACTATCTGAATGATCTACATATATGAGATGTATCATAAAGAATATACAACATATAAACATTTTATAGCCTTTTTCCATCCTGAAACTTATCTACCAATCGAAAAGGTTTAATATTAATCGGATCAGTAAAGAAATACTAACTTTAAGTTAGAATGTGTAAAAAATGTATCAGCCTGTTAATGTCCCACAGTTGGGCATCTACTTCTCCCTTTAAGGAGAAGCTTTGATGTTTATTCCATCACGCTGCTCCAATGAGCATTGGTGGATACACATGTGGCAGAATTTAATTGAAATTAGACTAAAGCAGATTTCCTTACGATGTTTTACTTCATCGCAGTAATCGAATTAAGCCTATAAAAATTCAGCGGTGATTGTCTGGGTTTGAACCGCAATCGTCAGTTCAGATGCAAGCTTTCTAACCACTGGGCCATTCGGCTTCTAAAAGTGTGTAAAGTTATAACAAAATAAGTAATCGTTCGAGTTACCGATTTTACTCCCCCCTTTAAGTTTAAGTCCACCTTGTATCTTATTACCGCGGCTCAAGTCACGGAATCCTTTGAAGTTATTACGAGACACGGCTCTATCGTTTATGGAAATAACTTTTAAATAAATCTGTAGAGTTTGAAATGCATTTTGAAAGGAACAACGGTGTCCGTGGAGTAGCATTGTTAAATTATTCTGTGGAGGTGTTTTATTTTTACTAGTATTTAATATAGTCGATATAATTTTATTTTGTAATCGTACGTTAATAATATAAGGGTAGTTTTGTATTTATTTGATTATTAATTGGTGTATGGTATACGGTGAAATAATATTGGGGCTTTGGTCTTTATCGAAGAAAAAAACAAATAAAATGATTAACACGAAGAATCTGCACACATTGCACGCAAAATTAATCCTTTATTTTTAATCTCAGTTCGTTTTAAAAAACTTTCAACATGAATATATCACATCTATTCATCATCAGTCAATGTTCATCTGTGATTTATTTTATACTGGTTTTCGTCCGTGTTATAGGTTTAGGTATAAAAAATTAGCCTATGTCCCTGTGTGGGGCAGAACTGGGTATGAAGCGAGTTCATCATCAAATCACCAAGTTCAGGTTATATTGTGGTATTGAAAGTGTAAGGGAGACAGAAAGAGTTACATTCGTATTGATGAAGTTAATTAGCTCCGATGATCGTTAAATTGAAAATCCGGATTAACCCTCAAGTTCAAATTTGAAATAAGAAAAGAGCTTCACTTTTGTTAAACTAAACGCTACGACCAACTCGTATATATTTTTAGAATAACCTAATATTTATTTAAGTTGATTATAATTTTTTTGGTGTAAATAGGCGATGTATTTACAATAAACGATCATAATTATTGTTGATCTTGCTTGGAGGTTAATCTATCTGTATAATAAATTTTGTTATAACACAACAATTCTTTCGCTATCCTGTGGCGCACCTTCTGTTTCACTTTGCAATTTGCATCTCACTAACAACAAGATTGTTACTATTAGTTTTTTTAACTCTCAAATTGAAAAATATAGTTTGATATTTTTGTAAGCATGTTACATGTGACAATTATTTTAAAATCTTTAGTGCTAACAATCTGTCTCGTCTCCACGGTTTCTCGTCTCATTGATTCATTGCTCAAGGCGGGGGTTTTTGAATTTATGACGATTGGTGAGGCTCGCTTCCGTTAAGCTCACAGTTTAAACGTAAATAATTGTTGCTACTAAGTGAGATTTTATTAGACATTATTTATGTATTGCTATTTGATAATAATCCCGGTCATATTTTCCTTAATAATCTCACCAAAAAAACATTTAAAATTAGATCCATATCCATGTAGGAACTTGCTTTTTTGTTTGTATGTTTTATTTACTTCCTTAGTTTCAATTTTTTTTTTTATAATTGAACAAAAGTATTTTTGTTTTTATTCTATACTGTTAAAATATTATATTATAATTAAAAATGTCTCCTTTAAAACGTATGTTTGTATTTCATTATTCTTTTCCATCGGAAATAACCGTATCGATAAATAGTTCTAATTTCGTTTTCGTTTGAATTTTAAAAAGGGAAGCTCTCGACATCCAACATGGCTGACGTTATTTCAGTGTTGCCATCAATTCCCTAACCCGCCCGTTCAGGGTAATTTGCCGAGACGTATACCTCCTTATTATTTATGCTACGTTCATTGGCACAGACGTTTTAAGTTGAATTTTATATTTCTTGTTCATTTTTCCAAACGTTCGGACGCCATTAATGTGGCGTGGCGCGAAATGTTGACAGATGACGGACGGTTCCCGCCTAAATTGTTTAACGACAAACGTTTTGAAGTCGTTCATCTTGTTTAAGAATAATGCATAAATGTTTAATTGTTTTGTTGAAATTAATTATTGAAAGGGTTGTTTATTTGTATGTATATTGTTTGGTATGGTTTTGCCTGTCTGTTTGTGAAATGTATTCAGTATGAAACGGGACTGTGAATTTATTCACCTCGACTTTTGTAACTCCGTAATGGAATTATAGTTTATTTTATTGTTTTCTGTGAAATATTTTATATTCCGACGTTAGTATTTTATACAGTTTTAATAAAAGTTTTTAGTGAAATGGATTTTGCTGTTTTTTTTTATGAATACCAACACCTTAATAACATCTCGTAAGATTATCACAATAAATCACTAAATTAATCCAGGTAAAAATACGTTTAAACTACATCGTAATCAAATTAGTCATGTCCTGAATTCGGTCGTCGAGACTTCTCCGAAAAAAATTCAGCGTGACTAACACGAGATAAGCGTCAGACTGATCGTGTTTGTATTTCGACAAAACGATGTATCATATTTAAAACTAAGTAATCCATTTCTATGTATTTAAATTCTGGAGAGCTATTTTGTATAAACGCGATGGAAAAGTTTATTTGGAACGAAGTTCTTTTAAGCGGCTTACAGTAAAGGAAACAGGCAGAAATCGTCACGTAAGGAGAACACGTTATGCCCCCAGACGACCTTTCCCTCCCTTTCTCTTTATCATTATTTAAACTTATTTTTCGTTATTGTTTTAATTCGTGCCGGATTTTTGGTAAAATTTTAATTTTATTTCGTTTAATTATTCTCAAACTTAATTAATTTAATTTAAGAAGCAACTTCGTTTCAACCAGGTACCCCCACGATAAATCTCTGTTTTATTTTAATATTGGTTGACGAATTGACCGCCTGTTAAGTGACCACATCCCATTGACATAGCTCTGAAGGAATATTAACTATACCACCAACCTTGGGAACTAAGATGAGATTGAGACTGTGGTTGCACTGGCTCAATCGCCCTCCAAATGTTTGGTAGAATAAGCAGTGAGTAAAGAGTATCTTATCTACCCAAAGAGTATTGCATAAAAATAAAGCCCCACCTGTGTATTGTATAGTTATTAAACTATATAACATCATGCTATGACGTAACGTTATGTGTAGTCGGGTGATAACGCCCAGAGCTTGTATATTTATGGGCTGTTACATCAGGAATAATTTTTTCGATTCTAATAGTTATTTTTGCGTTATCCGCTTTATAGATGTAGAGTCAGGGTATATAATTCCACGCTTCGAGCCTAAGCAGCGGAGCTGTAACCATAGTCATTGACCAATATGTTTAATGGTAAATAATAATCTAAATTGAACGCAGCCGTGACCGCAGGGCAAAGCTAGTCTATAATAAAGGTGTAATTAGGTCGCGTCCGTACACATTACCGATGCAAAGCTCGGAGCCGTTATTTTTTTTTTTAAATGTTTTTTCCTGTTTAATAATTTTTTTGTTTGAATGTGGGTATTTTATAGACCTGTTTAATGGAAACTCATAAACTTCCAATGATTCTATCTCTCTTTATGGATTTTTAGCGGATATTTCCGCTATAAAATGAACGTCATTAGTTTAGCTGTCATGTATAAATACAGGTAATGAAATAGACGCGTATCGGACGGTATCAAATTTTGGACGTATGTTACTCAATCAATCCAAAATGACCGAATGGATTTGAATGAAATTTTCGCAGATAATATAAACTGGAATAGCACATGCAACACAAACGGTGTTAGTATTTAAATATGGACGATTCAGAAACGCTTCATTGTGAAGTTTACTTGAATAAAATTGATTTGATTTGATTCTTTAAGTGCTTGAATAACTGGAAAAGATTTATACTCTGTAGTATTGATAAGTATCTAAGACTTCTGAGTGAGTCATCATCTGTATGATCTCTGTGGTTATAGAACATGTAATATATAGAGCTAAAAGAGGATTGGACCATGCGAACGCTGTATGTTTGACGCAAAACGTTGGCGTTTTTTGGCCAGGTATGGCGTTGTTGGTGGATTGGTACAGGAAGAGGATTTGATAGCTAAACTGTAAATCTGACCCGAAATATTGGCTTTTGTTGGCGAAGTTTGACCAGCAAACGCTGGTGAGTTGGTCTTGTTCGGCTTATATCTCATTCTACTCTTATATTGTCGACTGCTGGAAAAGATTTTTTGTTTAAGGATATTTAGAGCGAGGGGTTTACAAGCTTTTAGTGTCATATTTGTTTTTTTTTTCAGTTTTCGTATTCAATAAACTTTTTAGTGATATTATATAGGGTATCTATTAATATTTCAATGGCGTTTCCGATAGAATCTTAACAGGATTTAAGGACATATGTGAAACATGTGCGAGGTAAAAGAAGGCGTGGAGTAGTTGTTGCGTAAACTATAATTTTTATCACGTGTAAATTTTTACGTTTTACGATTTGATGTCATTTTTACAGTTCCTAATTGTAATTTAACTGACCATTCGTATTAGCCTTTCGGGATATATTATCGAAAAAGAACACAATTATTTTTTTCTCAAGATCATTTTTATTATAGTTCTGGGTTTTTATAACAATACTCGTATTTTATTCCTAAAAATACTAATGGTTATATCTTCAGGAGATGTCAACACTTACCCGCTTTTGCTTATAAAAATAAAAAACCAATTAAGACTTTGCCGATATAAGACAGATGAAAATAATATTATAATATGTATTTAACTTTCGTTTAATATTATATTGTTAATTTAAGTATGTTTGTTGTATTTTTTTTTTTTTTTGGGATAAAAATTAATATCCGAATGACGACTCCATTCCTTCTTGAATATAATATCGGTGACAGTTTAAAAGATCGTTATAAAGAATGAGTTGGGAATACGTTACGTGTCGTCGTATTATTATGAGATTGTAAGAAATCGAAACCGAGATCATTTAATTTTTTTAGTGTTATAACGAACATCGGGTTCTGTGATAAAATTTTCTTCATCAATAAATTAAAATCTTATTTAAAAAAATACCATTACTAGATAAATTGTGTACATGATCGCTAGATACCACTAGTCTGATCGTATGATTTGTGCTCGAAGCGCTAACTTTAGTTTGTGTTCGTGTAACAGTGCCATTATTCGTAAAAAATATTTTAAGGTAGGCAAGTAAATCGAATCAATGACGGTATTACCTACCTTTATCAGTAATTTTGTCGCTCTGTAATTAATTTTAAAGTCATTTTATGGTGGGGTGACGTCACCGTAGGTATAATATGGACGGCACACTCGGTTAACTCGGTTCCAGTTTGAAGGGTGAGTGAACAACTAAAGGAACATTACATCTTAGTTTCCAGTCTTGGTGGTGCATTAGTGAAATGAGGAAGGATTACAGCAAAGCACTAGTGTGTGGGCAGGGGTGATCACATACCATAAGGTGGCCCATTAACAGTGGCACTATAATGTCCTGCGTTGATGGCAGGTCTCTGAGATTGATAGCCGTGGCGTCATCATCAGATATTATTATTACCTTACTTTTCAATCTCTCTCTTTTTCAAATCTTCATTCCGGTGATAAGATACTTGAGTTTTGTTTTTTTTTTTTTGTGTTTTTACTCAATTATATAAATGAAATATGCTCCATGTGGCGGGGTACAACCCACTCATTAATAATTCTGCCATCGCATATATTATACGCAGATATCGATACTCTGTATGCCTAGCTTTAACATTTAATTGAATTCTGTAACATGATGATTCAAAAATGATTTTATTGCTCAACTCGAAAAACGAGTATTTTGGGGTATTGGTTTTGATTTTTGCGTTTTACCATTTCCGCTCTAAGTCGGCGACGCAAACCTAAATTATCAGACGTTTTCAAGGGATTTATTTTACGATAAATAAATAAGTTTTCCATGAATAAAGCTCCCATTATTTAATAAGTCTCGTTAGCGAACTTCTACAATATGCATCAAAGAAACTCATCTCGCAGTAACCTCATAAAAGACTTGTACCCCTTTTTATGACTGGGACTCGTCTTGTTCGAACATGTCTTTGTTTTTCCCGAGGTAACATTAATCCTTTGCTTTGTTTTAAGGATATTATAATTATTTGCGGTATTGTATTCTTACATTTATTTGTATAACAGACACGGAGTGCAAAAGGTCTTAGTTACGATGGGCGGTTGCGTATCGAAGGCATTTGTTTTTTTTTTTTTTTTTAATTTTTCAGTAGTTGGATTGGCAAAAAACTATAGACCTCGGCGATGTTAGAAATATTTGCCATTCCCTATGCACCATTGTGCGATCAAACTTGAGAACTTGGAAGATAAGTTACTTGTATCTGTGATTATACTGGATCATTCACCCTTCAAACACAAACACCAAACAATACAGTTAGTATTTTTGTGTTCCGATTTAAAGTGTTGTCTACCGAAAAATAGGATAGGTATCAGAATTTCTACCGAGATGGACCATCACAGAACTCTTAAGACGCACGATACATAAATTTGATATCATTATTGCAGTTATAATTTTATTGAATGAATAGTAAATACAAGGTATTAATTCTCTGGTAGAATCTACATTCAAAACTAATTATATAATAAATTTGTTTTTTTAATTATGACGTTTTAAATTTTAATTGAAAAAACTAATTCTAAAAATATACGAACAAGAAAATAACGATATTATTTAATGAATATAAAAATATAATTTTACTCGTATTTTATTTTTTAAATAATGTAATGCAAAGACGTTAACGACGTCATTATGTAATTAAAACAATAAAACTAATTTTAATATATAAAAACGTATTTTTTGTTTCCGTATATACTTGCATCCTCCGGATTCGGCGTCGGAGCAGAACGGCTCGAGAGCTTGGAAAGCTTCCAAAGTCTGAGACCGTAGAAGCTTTGTGAATAATATTCTAACAGCATTTATTAAATTCCTAGACCGGTAATGTCCTCGGTAATTGTGGTGTTTGTAATTAAATCTTAGATTTTCTGAAAACGTATCGCTGGTCACTTTAAAATTATGGAATGTTCAGTATCTTCTCGTTGTTTCTGTAATAGATTATCAAAGATACCTGCCGAAAATTTCTCAGAATCAGCTCAAAGTCTGGAAGTCTGCAGTATATGAAACTCTTTACAAAGCACGTGAAGCCGCTGGTCCAACGCCTGGACTCTAGAGTTGTTTTGGATTGCCGCCCCATCAGATTATGACAGTGAGGTTAGGCAATTTTAAATAGGTTGTTGATTTATATCCGGCTCGAAGGACCAAAAAATATCTTAGTGTACTTGCCGTAGATAACAGTTATATGTAGAAAATAGTTCAAACTAAACCATTATACGGCTTTAATAGTTTATTTAAATAAATAAATTAGGCTTTGCTTAGACATCTGAGTCGTAAGTATCGTTAGATGTTGACACAGTACATTAGCGAGGGATACCGACCGAATTTAGGATTTATTGGAATTAGATTATACGTATTATATAATTATTATTGGTTCTTGGTTATATACTTTGTAAATGCAATACGGTAAACTTGAATACTTGTAACACTAGCAGAAACTCAACTAAGAGTAACGTACGTACTATTCGATGACGTTATACAAAATAACGCACAGACGCACAAATGAAGTGCCCCGTGGAAGGATACACTAAATCAAAGACCACGCCCCATCCGGTGGACGAGAATTCTTGATTTGGAAAGTAATTCTCGTAACAACGAAAAAAAAAAATGTTCTAAATTTTTAAATACTTAAGAGAGAGAGACGATATTTTTTTTATTGAAAAAGAAAACTAATAAACAAACAATTAAAGTTATTTATATTTTTGTGTGGGAAACATATCCTAACTTAACGCTGATAAAATTTTAATAATATATTTATTATGGGACAGACTTCGTATTGTAAGATCTTGGTCCTGAAGAAGTTTTATTTAAGAAGTCGAAAACTCACCACAGAACACGAATGTTAAATCTTGAAGTGAGATATATGACATTGAGTGTTAGTAAGAATTTATAAGATACACGTAACTGGATATCGTATCACCGTAAGTCGGTTGTTGAAGTTTCACGAGTGAGGAACGAGTGTGATTCTTACGGAATCACTCTGCCGATAATGATGATAGATTGGTTTCTATCAATCAATTTAAATTTATCAATAACTATTAACATTATTGTAAGTATTTTTTTTTTGTGTATGTAATGTCTTATGACAACTTTTCATGGTGGAATAGGTATGGAATAGATATTCCACAGTCAAGCAGTAATTCATAGTGTCGTTTTGTTCCGGTTTGAAGTGTGAGTGACTCAGTGTAAATACAAGAACAAGGGGCATAACATTTTAGTTCCCAAGGTTTGGGGCGGATTGGCGATGTAAGGAATGGTTAATATTTCTTACAGCGACAATGTCTATAGGCGGTGGTGACCACTTACCATCAGATGGCTCATTACCCAGTCCACCTACAATTAACATAAAAAATAATAATAATATAATATTAATATTGGACAACATCACATACATTACTCTGATCCCAATGTAAGTAGCTAAAGCACTTGTGTTATGGAAAATCAGAAGTAACGACGGTACCACATACACCCAGACCCGAGACAACATAGAAAACTAATGAACTTTTTCTACATCGACTCGGCCGGGAATCGAACCCGGGACCTCGGAGTGGTGTATCCATGAAAACCGGTGTACACACTACTCGACCACGGAGGTCGTCAAATAATTACGATATTCAACTTAATACTAAAACAAATAATTAATGGTTAAAAATCCTAAAACCATGCGTAACGCAAACCAATGATGACCAAATCACTCGGAACAGGGGTCGGAGGTTCCCCTGTGTAATCGCACACACATAAATCGTCGAAATCCAATTGTAGGAGCTATTACTTACACGACAGACATTTAAAGAAAATTTATGTCACTCTGCAGAACTAAAGTTGCACTTTTGTGATTGTATACAAACATACTTATTCCCAGCCTTAATATTACATCAGTACGTAAGACAAGATAAAGTCGCTTCCCTCCGTCTGTACGCTTACGTCTTTTAAACTACGCAACGGATTTTAATGCGATCTCCATCAATAAACAGAGTTATTCAAGAGGAGAGCCGAGATGGCCCAATGGTTAGAACGTGTGCATCTTAACCGACGATTTCGGGTTCAAACCCAGGCAAGCATTAATTTGTTTGTAATTTATCTCGTGCTCGGCGGTTAAGAAAAACATCGTGAGGTCTAATTTCAACGAAACTGCCACATGAGTATTTCACTATCCTGCATTGGAGCAGCGTGGTAGAATATGCTCCAAATCTTCTACTCAAAGGGAGAGGAGGCCTTAGCTCAGCAGCGAGAAATTTACAGGCTGCTAATGTATGTATATATGTATGTATTCAAGAGGAAGGTTTATGTGTATATTAAATGCATATTACAGTAGAGAAGCCGGGAATTAAAATTTACCTAGCCTGGATAAGCAAGATTTTTTCTTTTTGTTTTATATTATTGTATCCGTGTGAAGTCGGGGCCGGTAGCTAGTTTTAAGTATAAATACAAAAGTAAGTTACTTTGTAATGCTGCAACTGTTTGTCATGAAATTTTGCGTATACGTAATCAGTGGTAGGTACAAACTATTTCAGAACACACATACCCCCCCCCCCCCGTCCATTTCCAAGCAATTATGCTTTCACGTCGTAGCTACTCAACTGTTTGTCATGAAGTTTTGCATATACGTAGTCAGGGGTACAAAAAAACGTCTAGTCGAAACCAAGCTATTTCCGAAAAGCAAAGGTTGGGAACTGGTTATGAAGTAATCTTTTCTTAAGACATTAAGCACGTTTTATCCTCAATCAATCAATTCCCTTAAATTCCATTGAATTGATTATAATCAACCGAAACATTGGTTCGTTTCGTTTGTTCCGTTCATTCGTTCGACCGGTCCTCGTCCCATCAATTCCGACGTGTCACCTAAACCCTTATTCGATGTCAATTCGTATTGTAATGTTTGTTTTGTGGTCTTTATCTCGATGTTATGTTACGATGTTTGCGATCTTTTGTAATATCGAAAGAGGCCGCCTCGTAACTTGTCAGAACTTTTTAAAGCGTACAATGTACACAACAGATTATATAAGCTATTAGTTTTTTTTTTTAAATATTCTATACTTTAAATTGTGAATTATTTGAAAGATACGATAGCTAGGATTTGAAAAGATATACTTACTTAGCTTAGACAAAACTAACTGCTTGTCGTCAGTATGGTGATTTGGTTCGTTCATCTAGTGTCTAGACGCAAGGCCGCGGATCTCGAAGTCACCGGTTCAAACCCCAGGTCATATAAATTTAAGTTTTTTCCATCTTATCAACCTTATCTCACACTTAATAAAAATGACTGTCGGTACAATAAAGAATTCATTAAATATTTATTATTCATTAAAGTATTAAGTATAAACATTTAAAAAATGTATAATTAGTGACTCCAAATATATATTGATAGTTTTACTCTCACAGCATCGACCGCGTGTCTGTTTTTAACTTCAAATTTAAAGATTTGCATGTATAATTCATCAACCCCGACTTCAACATTGAATAGGCGTCCTTGAACAGCCATGTCCTTTTTTGAGATACAAACTTACTTCACTACAAATTTCATCATAATCGGTTCATTCCAATCCGGGAGAGCATAAAAGAAAGCCAGACAGACAGACAGATAGAATTAACGGATCCAAGTTATTTTGGGCTCGTTTGGAAGATCTATAAATCTTTGCATACAAAGGATTTGCATACAAAATGTAGGTATCAAGAAGTTTTGTTATCAATGCATTGTTCGTTTGAAAAGCACCCTGATTCAGCTTCGTCACGAAAATATAAACTGAATACCCTGCGTCCGTTTCGTAGCTGTAAAATGTTGTGACGTGAAAGTTTCATATCAATCGGGTAATTAATAAATATGTACGGATGTCGAAAAAAAAAAATAACTCTTTGAAAATATCATTATAGTTATTCATTCGTCGTTTTAGGGCGGACGGTCGTAGGTTTTACTTATAAAAAGGTAGCCTATGCTCTTCCTTAATGTTCAATTGCTTTACAGCCATAGTTTTATTTAATTAGGTTCAGTCTTTTTAGCTGTGACAGGGTAACAGACAGACAGTTACTTTCGTATATATTAGTATGTAATGAAAGATAAAACTTAATTTAAGACACGACGTTATAGCATACGATACAAAAAGTTATATTTTGCAATTTAAAGAACGATTTTATGTTTTATATACGTACATAACAATAATAATAATACATAACATTAATCATTTATACAGCGAATACATGACAGAAGACAATAAACTACTGTGCTATAATATTAGAATCGTTGAAATATATTTACAAACGTTATTAGCCACAAAAAACACAAACAGATAACACACACGCATCCCTCGTGTGTAATTCTACTAAGGATTCCGAAGTGTACTCATCTTTTTTTTATGTCGGTTAAAATTAAGTGCCCACATCGCTAGACATCGTGTCGCTTGTGAAAAAAAAAAAAAGACGAAAGTGCGACAAAGGAATTATTTCGGGACCGTCTGTAAAGGCGGATTTCGACGATTGAATAACGCCCAATTTGTCGATCAGAAGTCGGTCTAGATTGGCGTTTTTAAGCAGTTTTGTAGTCTATCTATATAATAAATATAATAAAATTGAAGTGTCCGTTTGTAATATTAAAATAACCGCTTTTTACTAAATGCATATACCATTTTTTTTTTTTCTGTATGTCTGTCTGGTTGTTCCGGCTAATCTCCGGAACGGTTGGACCGATTTTGACGGGACCTTTATTGGCAGATAGCTGATGTAATAAGGAGTAACTTAGGCTATAACAATAACTTTTTTTGTTAAATTCAAACGCGCATGAAGTCGCTTGTAATAAATAAATGAGCTGAAAAAGATGCTAAGCCAATAGATATAGAACGTATCCTTGAAGAGTTAGCACGTTTGGGAGAAGGTTTCAGTAAATATATGTATGGTTTCAGTATATATATAATAATGACAACGTCTGTTGCATGTCCAAAAGAACACTTTTACGGCAACACATAGCTATAAAAGTATATGTCGCCGTGAAAGTGTGAAGACTTAGTTTGAATAAAAGATCTAGAACAGTTGCAGATTATTGTATTCAAAATGAAACGCGTAATATTTCGATTGTTTATAATATATTGGATTTGTTAGGTTAGTATATGGATAAGTTAGTTAAAATAAGCCCGTTAATATTAATAATACAATGGGGCATTACATTTTTTGTCAGTTTCAATCGGACCAGATTTATTCCTATAACATACATATAAATAGTTGTTGGTATATATGATTTCTATTCTATCCACATTTAAATTAAGAACACAGTAAAATCTCCCCAAACAACATAACGTCGCAGCAAAAAAAAATTAATCAATGTCTCCCACAAGAATGTCGTAGTCGAGCAGTTGCAGACTTGAGGCTTAAATTTTTCTATCCATTATTTTCTATCCAAAATTATTCTATCCATCCATCTAAATGAGACAAACTTGATTATCATTACACACATAGTATAAATCAAAGTCGCTTCCCGCTGTCTGTCCCTATATACATAGCTTAAGTAAGTAATTAATTAAATAAAGCTTAAGTAAATAAGATCTAAGCGTATGCCTAAAAACTATGCAACCGATTTTGATGCGGTTTTTTTTATTGATAGAGTGATTCGAGAGGATGTATAACACATGCATTATATAGTTGAGAAGTACAGATAATTTTAGAGGTTTCTAATGTGATGTAAATAAACACATTTTTTGCGCTTAAATTGCAAACGATGGCCGAACCCTATGAGATAGATCAAAAATGTACTACAGTATTGTAGACCTCAAAACGACCTTCAAAAAAGTCCGCGATGGTATATGTCTATCTTTTAGGGATAACTCACATTGCACCCGTGCGAAGCCGGACCGGGTCGCTAGTTTAATATATGTGAAAGTTTGTATGCCTGTCACTTAATCCCGCAAAAACAGCTCGATTTTTTTTTTATATTAGAGGTGGCAAACGAGCAGGAGGCTCACCTGATGGAAAGTGACCACCACCGCCCATGGACATCTACAACACCGGGGGGCTTGCAGGTGCGTTGCCGGCCTTTCAGGAAGGAGTACGCTCTTTTCTTGAAGGTTCCCAAGTATCGGTTCGGAAAAACCGCCGGCGAAAGCTGGTTCCACAGATTGGTTGTGCGAGGCAGAAAATGTCTTAAAAATCGCGCTGTTGTGGATTTTCGGACATCTAGGTGGTGTGGGTGAATTTTGACGAGATGTTCGGAGGTGAAATTCAGCAGCCGGGATTAATCCGAACAATTCCTTGGAACATTCCCCGTGATAAATTCTGTAGATGATTTCGATGTATTTCAGAAAAGCGGTAGCTAATTCGCTGGTTTAATACGTGGGCTACCGGACATGCAGTTGTTCACGATGTTCTCCTTCACCGCCGAACACGACGTAAGTAATAATATGATGGTTTAAAAAAAGAGGGAACATAACATTTACCCACACAAGGAGTACGTAGGCAACCAGTCAATCCTGGTCAGGGAAGAAATTATGAATTCGTATAAGTATATATGGTATATGCTCCAAACCTTCTCCTCAAAGGGAGAGGAGGCTTTAGCCCAGCAGTGGGAAATTTACAGACTGCTAATGTATAAGTATATATGACAATATTAAATTTTAAAGAAAACGTTGAATAAATAACATGTAAAGCTAATAAAATCTTGTTAATTCAAACATATTAATTCACCCCCTAAAGGAATGCGTAATGAAAGTTTTGTAGTTTTCAAAGATAGAAATATGGAATCCAGTGTTTACCCATTGTTTATAGATAAAAGTGAGTTATATTTGTGTTTATGGAAATCCATTACCCTAAGGGGGTAATTTACGAGTTGAAAGTTTGTAACGGATGTGTAACACTATTGTAGTTGGTAATGTGGAATTTCCGTCGTCGTTTTAATCTTTACTTGTTCTAAATGCAAATTAATACATATTTTTCTTTTATTATGATTTAATTTCTTTGTTCCCCTATTCTTAATTTTATTAAATATTATGAGCGAATTAAAATTAATTGTTCTTCGTATCCATGCTAAGTGAAAATAATGTTATCTTTGTTTGAAACTAGTTGTCGTTCGCGGCTACGCTCGCATTTTAGTTGTCGGTCGTCAGGGGTTAGGGACATAGGCCGAGATGCCGAGGTGGCCCAGTCGTTAGGACGCGTGCATCCTTACCGATGATTGCGGGTTCAAACCCAGGCAATCACCACTGAATTTTTATATGTTTAATTTGTGTTTATAATTCATCTCGTGCTCGGCGGTGAAGGAAAACATCGAGAGGAAACCTGCATGTGTCTAATTTCAACGAAATTCTGCCACATGTGTATCCACCAAACCGTATTGGAGCAGTGTGGTGGAATATGCTCCAAACCTTCTCCCCAAAAAGGAGATGAGGTCTTATCCCAGCAGTGGGAAATTTACAGGCGGTTAATGCAATAATGCAAGAACATAGGCTTGGGGTGAAGCTGGTTTCACACCAATTATCATCAAAATTGGTTCAGTGGTTTGGTTATGAAAGGGCAACAGACAGACAAAGTTAATTTCGCATTTATAATAATAAAATGAAATATAATAAAAAATAAAATTTACCTACATCTATATCTTAAGGCTTGGGGATGATAATATCTTAGGGGTCAGAATCGAATATACGACTTTTTACATCGCTAGGTTGCCCGTAACCCGCGCTATTGAAGCTTCTATGATATAATTCACGGACTACATTTTTCCATTTCGATTCGATTATAATAAATTAAAATGTGCTAATATCACTTCTATTCCGTTTTCTGTTCTATGTACATATACACAACCCCAAAGTGCGTCGGTGTTGAGAGAACAAATCTACTAAATTGGGGGAGGTTTCATTACATTGTGTTTGGTCAGCGGCTAATTCACCGACACTCACACTTGATTAGGGTCCTGGATCTAAAAACGACTCACACCACATATAATATACTTTATTAGAAGAAGATGGGGGTTTTTAAGGCCAGTAAAGGACCAATACATTTTCTTGGGCTTCGTTTGTGTTTATGATTAACCTCGTGCTCCAGGGGTGAAGAAGAATTAATGCACATGTCACGGACGAAAGTCTATTAACTCGCATTGCAACTAAACCCCAAATCTGCAGTTCCAGAGCCTTCGAAGAGAAGTTCTACCTTTACGGGGTGTTTACTGTTATAAATACGAAAAGTGAGTACTTTTTACACAACAAAAATATCGGAGCAATCTTTCGATGTTTTTTTTTTTTTTTTGTTATGAGCTTGTCCAACGACTCCTAAAAGGTGTCGAAATCGTATGCCAAATCAGGTTAAAAGATTAAATAGGGAGATGTTTTCGTTAAAAACGAGTAAAAGAAAAACAACACGTCGTGTCTTATAACGAAGAAAACAAATCGAGACCACGAAATGTAATTACAAACTAACAATAACGGAAGGTGTCTCCGACGCGGAGTTTGTTGCCGGTTTTAATTGGCTCGCGTTAGTTTTAACCGGATCAAGCCGGTTCGAGTTATCAATAGCGGCAAGTTCAAAAGTGTCTTATTGTTTTATATGATGAATTGGGTCTTAGTGATTCTGTGTCTGAAACGGATTATGTTCTTCGAAATAGAATATAAACTCTACAGTATAGTTAAGAATCTGGTTATAAGGATATTGTATGTATTAATATTATATCTATACTTGTATTATAAATGCGAAAGTAACTGTCTGTCTGTCTTGTTATGAGTAATCGTCGAAATCAAAATATACATTTACATTCAAGTAGGGTCTTATAATTTTAAAATACTTTATGGAATATATGTATATATGGATATGACTTATTTATTAATATTTTTGTTATTAATTAATTATTATTATTTACATATTATATTTTATTTGGTGGTAGGGCTTTGTGCAAGTATGTCTGGGCTGCCACTCATCATATATTTTATCGCCAATCAGCAATAATTTAATGTTATTGTGGTCCGGCTTAAATGGTAAGTGTTTAGTACGGTTAATATTTCGTACATAACCAATGTCTATAGCCGGTGGTGACAACTTACTTTCAGGTGGTCCCTTTGCCTATTTCCAATAAAAAAAATTAAAAAATATATAATATATACAAAAACAAATTAAAAATGTTATTGTCTTGAAAACCAAAAACTGACAAGGAAAATTAGTCGATGAAACGCAAATTGATACCCAATAACGAAGCTCCTATTACCGGTTCTCGCAAAAACAGACAAGATTTTCAAAGCATTGTTCGTGAAATGCTTACCTTTTCATAAGTATCTATTATACTATTCAAAGAGCTGTCACGTATGCGCAGAGGAATCGCTGAGGAATTACAAATAATTTCTCAGCTTTAGTAGGTACTCCTTGAAGGGGCGGATTTTTCGCTGCGAGAGTGTAATCTTTCAAGTATTTTGATGGACAACTTCGTTAATGTTTTAGAGTATGCTATCTCGAGGGAAGTTTGTTATAATACTTTTTGTTTCTTGCGTTTTTACTCGTGTCTGTTTCGAGAAGCAATTTTATACAATGATTAATCGTAATGTTTTTCTGACCGATTTTAGCTTATTTAGCCGGAGATGTTACAGTTTGTTTCCAAAGGCAGGTCACTCTTTTTCCCCTAACTCTCATAGACAACTGGAATAGCAAGGGAACAAAACAGAAGAAAGATTTAGATATAACGACATTTCATGAATCATTCAATATGTCTGACACACGAGAATATTCTCTAAATAATGAAAATTTGTCCATAGAAAAACTTATTTGGATATTGTATTGTCTCGAACTTCTTAAATCTTTTTCATTCCAGAACCTTTTAATTTGCAGCCGTCCAAGCTAGCTACTTGATCAACGAAACTGTTGCAAAAGAATGCAATATACTAAATTATAAATTTCTCGAGATATGAGGAAGAAACGGAGGGAAGGAAATTAAAAAAAAGAACTGCCTTTGTATAATTATTTCTTAGATGTAAAAATACTTCAAACGAATTAAGGATAAACAATCTTCAATCAGATGTTTCACCGATCAAAAATAATTTTATGGGGTGCGTGTATTTTGGACCTCTTAAAATACCTCTCTACGTTTCCGATATTAAAGTTATTCTATATGGTAGAACATCATTCCAACTATTCCTGTACCAATTATATATTTAATCTGACCATTTGTTTCGTTGTAATAGATGCTTAAATATACAGACGAATCTTTAAGAAAATACTTATTGTGTTTATATTAGAAATATAATTGATTTGGTCGGTTTTCTTGAACTCTCTAAAAGAAAGTAATATCGATGTTATATACTTTATTATGTACCTAACGTGCCTAAGTAAATAGAAACGGTCATAATATGTTCCCGATTGTTGTTGTTCAGGCTCAGAGTCTGTTTACATCAGTAATGAAATACTAACTGTATGAAAGAAAAATATACAAGCTTATCTTTATATTACTGGGTGAATTTTTTAAATGGGCGTGGCTGATTGCAAGTGTATTTAGCGTGGCTTACAAGGCTTCGAATCTCGAAGTTCTTAGTTCGATCTCCGGGTCG
Source organism: Vanessa tameamea (assembly GCF_037043105.1). Classification (NCBI taxonomy): domain Eukaryota; kingdom Metazoa; phylum Arthropoda; class Insecta; order Lepidoptera; family Nymphalidae; genus Vanessa; species Vanessa tameamea. The sequence continues at coordinate 3,670,827 of NC_087338.1, forward strand.
GAGTAATAAAAATTTATTGGTAACTTTAATCTCTATAAAATGACGATTCGAAAGTGCTCGTAATGGCATATTCGAATAAAATTGATTTGATTGGATTGGGTCTTTCTATTAAGAAATTGTCAAGCATAGAGTTGTTTAATTCGTCAATATACTCGAATGCCTTGGCCGTTTTGTCGTGTTTTGATATGTGCACTATATTTTCTGCTTGGCTCGCAGTTGGCTAGTTATACCGAAATTTATTTAAAGCTCTTGTTTCATCGAGATTCAAACCTTCAAAGATTTTAACCAAAACAATAATACATAAATATCGCATAGGAATACTTAAAGTGTTTTCGACGTTTAATTCATTCCTCCGACGCAATTTAGAATTTCCTAAATCTCGTTACGACCCCAGAAGAATACAACCAAAAAAAAAAAATCACCATATTTTCCCGCGTAAAAAATAAATTCCGCTCGGATAGGACATTAAAATTTTAAATCGGTGGATTGTAATAAGCTATTTTTCTCCGGCGACTCTGTTTGAATGATAATAAGGCGATAGGATCGACTTAAGCCAATTTATGACGTATGGAATTTATGCCTTTTTCGTCGGATATGGGTGATGTTTTGGCACAAGCTGAGCAGCGGTACCATAGCTAAGATCATCTAGCTATTGAGCAGGGAATACTTTGCTCAAGAATTTTTATCTCGGATGCAAATTACACTGGATCGTTACAATTTATCATTCAGTAATTTCCTAACGTGTCTTCTAAAAAATTCTCGTTCAATGGTATAGTGTTTTTATTTCAATGTATACGTAAATACTGTAATGATCATCATTATGTCTAAAATTATATTTTCAATTTGTAAACATTTGTGTGACCGACGAATGAGCTGATGGGTTCCAAGAATAGTTTACAGACAGTTCTAAACGTAAACTTGTGTATAAAAGGATGACAGAAAAGATGCAGTAATTAAACTGGTGAAGGCACAAATGGCGACTACCAAGACAATCCTAGACCATCCGGAACAGAATAGTAATATGGATTCTGACGAAGATCAGATGCGGCTTTTCTGGGAGCAAAACGTGCGACTCGACAATTAGGACGTCGAAAGTGAAAACAGAAGGTAGTTTAAATTGTAATCCAGAAATTTCGATTGTAATGCTGTATGGAAATAAAAAAAAAATATGTTAATTATTAAAATCAAACAAAATAATATAAAGGTACACGAAGGGCACGATGTGTGGGGTTTGGGAGCTTAAAGAAAAAAAAATTTTGCAACGAATCAATACTCATCTTTTGTCTAATTGGTCGATAACCCTTTGTATAAAAACGCCTCGAGCCTCCATAAGCCCTTTGTCGCACTCAACTGTACAAACAAACAAAACTATAGATCATATTAATTAGATACAATATTAGTTAGTGTGACCATGATGAAGGTTTCTATTAAAGATAAACAAATGAAATTCCGGTCGTGATGCATTTGCCGATTTGGTTTATGTTAGTTATGTAATATTTGCGCTTGTGTGGCTCACACTTTTGCACTTTAATGTTGACCTCATAAGAATGACCTCTGTGAGTGAATTAACCCAGAAGGATCAGCAATTATCCCATACTGATGATATCGACCCACTTGAATAATAGAGTGTCTTATTATTATGTCTTAAAATTAAAATTTTCACCGATATTTCTATTTTAATAGCATCCATCCATCGTATTCTTCTAGAGAGAACAGTTTTTAGCAAGACAAAGGTGGTGAAATTTTTAAAAAACTTTTCCGAGTTTTAACGAGCACGTCCGAATATTTTTTTTATTGAGTGGTTTTTTCACATTAAGTATTCATCTCGTGCTCCGCGGTCAAAAGTAATTTAGAGCAATAATTACTTTTCGGTATAAATTTTAAGTAAACTCTACACTCTTTGTAATGCTTCCGAGTATTTAGTTTCAAGTTGAAAATATTTTATAAACTAAAAATATACGAGCTTTTTCCAAGTGCCTAAATTATATTAATTAAATTGTCTCGTGTTTAGTGCGTTACCTGACACATTCAATTCTGATTAAATTATTGGGTTTTTCTCAGGAAATTTTCAGTACCAGCCGGGTTTAGTTGTCAATTTTAAACTTATATGACTTGTTTAACTTGCTCCTCGTATCTTTTCTGTGCTGCCAAATTGATTAGGAAAAAGAAAACTTTACATCGTTCATTTTCAATTTCAAATTTTGGATAAAATATAAACTATATTCTTTTATGTACCAAAATTAGGATATTCCGTTCATACTAGCAGGCACTATAATCACGTGACAAGTTTCAGTCAAATGTAAAGCTATTATCGATTTAGAGTATGTCTTCAGAATGTCAAATTAAATATTGATGATTTTACTAACATGATGTACGGCCGTAGAGAATGTTCGATTTTTCAAGTTGCATATCTTAAAGAAATAATTCATATGAGTCCGCCCTGATATTATCAAATATTCAACCGCCAAACTTTGTGCGGCTGTATTGGTTTGAAGTTAACTAGTGTGGGGGGTAAAATGGAGTTTAGATCTCTTAGTTAGTGGCGCTTTGATTACGTAAAGAGTGGTAGGGGCTTGTAATTCGTAAATAGTATATAGGTCAAGGTGATCTCTCTAATTGGTTGCCTCATTGCCATTTTTTACTATAGATTGGAAAATGTGTCTTATATTCATGATTAGTATCGAAGAGCGAAGATTCCAAGGCCTGTGATACCTCTGCGTTAAAGCAACGTACGAAACCTGACGCCTTAAAGGTCCTTCGGATTCACCAAAAGTCATTAACTTCAAAGGCCCGAGTAATCTGCCGTGGAGGTTACTTTAAGTGATTTTCTTGCCGGTTATTCTTGATAGAATCCTAGGTCCTTTTTATTCCGGTGATACCTTCGCGTTAAATTAATACAATAATACTGTAAAACGTTACAAAACTGTAAGACTCTCACTCGCTTTCACCGAACAAGTTCATGGTCACCCTACAGTGTGTAAACGAGTCCGCCACGCGTCAGGAGTGGGGACACCGCAGCCCTTGTTTCCCAGGATTATAACAATCCGTCCGTTAACCGATTGAAATGTTTAGTGTTGTACGTAACGGCTTTATCGATTTTTTGGTTTATTTTTTCACGTTCAAGTTTTTAAAATGTGATGTTTAATATTTCTTTGTATTCGAGCATAGTTGAGTGTAATATGAAGATTTTAATTATTTTTTGGATTTATAGTTAAATCCAAAAATCTCTATTCCATATAGAAGCGTTACGTATGCATATTGACAGTCAAAAATTTACCAGCGGCTCAGAAATAAACACCAACACAAACAGAAGACGCCTTTGTCCAATCGAGTAATTGAATTACGAAATTTTGATTTAATTAAATTTCAATTCGAAATTCAATTCAAAGTCACGACTTTAACACGCGAAGCCGGTCGTTCAACTATATATTTAATTATATAAGTTGCCGCGAGAAAAAGTACACAAATAAACAAACGTCGACTTGATTCTCATCCTATTTAGCACGTTTAATTCACTTAGACACACCACCGAGACACTTTAAACGAGTGACTCAGATAATATTAACTGTTGAATTAAAAAACTTTTTTTTTTTGTTATTATATCGCCACTCAGCCAAATGGCTTCCTTCCGTTCATTTACACGTTTATTGTTATATTTACACGATATCAAATGACAATTTAGTCGAAATTAGCAATATAATAAATATTTAAATTTCTAGATATTGAAATTCAATTGCACGTCACTAATATTAACCGAAGCTGTATTGTTTGCTCGATATCTTCCACGTCGTTAGTGATGGAGCTGTTGCATCGAACTGTTATTGAATTAAGTTTTTTTTTTTTGGTTATTCAAAATTGAATTGGTTTGTTAGTTTTGGTTGAAGATATGTGTATGTATCTAACGTTTAAAATACATTAAATTGTAAATCTTATTGCATTTGATTCAAGTATTTAAGTACCTCTAAACAATTTTTGCTATGCCGAATTTTAAAACGATTTTAATGAAATTTTGTATAAAGCAAGATTGAACTTCGAGGAATGACATTGTCTTTTTTGCCTAACTTCCGTTGTCAAACTCTAAAACGCGGACAAATCCGCGGGTGACACCTATCATTATTGTATAAGTAGCAACGATTGCTTCGAAATTCCACCTTCCTTAAATTCATACTATTGTCGGGACAAGCGTTTTTGTGTTTTGTTTTTGTGTATGTATGGTATTGTTTCATTAACAATAAAAAAAATATTACTAGAACAAAGCTCTTCGTTCTTTTTTTGTACTTCGTGCGACGGTAGATTTGATTAACGTACTATTATTAATACGTACTTATTAATACCATAAATAATTAATATGACGGTAGGAACAGATAGGAACAGCAAAAGCATTCCGAAAGAAATTTGGCGTCAAGCCTAAAAGGCCTGCCAAATCTTTTTTTTTTTTTGCTCTATGAACCCGCCTAATAAATGGGATAAGGGTTAATAATGAATTATAGAGATATGAAATATATAATTAACATCAAACTCTTTAAATATATACAAATATGAATTAAAAATAGTTACTGTATAAATTTTGACCGCGTCTAATGGTGGCAAGAATGCTAGCAACATTCCCCGTTGAATCGCAATTTCACTAAAAACGAACCAGTCCTCATATAACCGGATGTATGATTGATACAATAGTTTTTATCGATATTTTCATCTTTCATTGGACATCTCTATTCTTGCCTAAGGCTGAGTGCTAGCACGGTGCCTTGCGCCCGTTGCTTTGGATAATAATAAGTACGTTCTGTTTGTTCTCTACCTGTTGTGACTGCTGCTGTACAAATTGTTGAACGTTTCAAAACTATACTCTGCTATCTGTATAACAGTGACTTGATGGTAGGGCTTTCACTCATCAGTTATTATGGGGGTGTTAAGTATATAAAATAACTTATGCTTTTCCATTGGGTTAAAGCCTGCTCCATATCAAATTTCAGTGTGAAAGCGTAACATACGGACAGAGTTGCTTTAGCATTTATATCAATTAATATTACTATATATATATAGATTCTACCGAGAAGTAACGGCAAGAAATTCAGTAGTTACTCTTTTCCAACATTTAAAATACAGTTAGTTATACATGGCAGACTCGTTGACTTCGCTGGTGATAATATATATATATATTTCTTGCCGGTACTTCTCGGTAGAATCTACAGTCCCAAGCGGTGGTAGTTTCATTTGATATAGTGTTGTAAAATGACGATTCAAAGTCCTAAAAGCCTCCATGAATAAAATGTATTTTGATTTTTTGTACATAGTAAAACCTCCGTATCGCGCTGTATCTTCTGGTATAAGTTTTTTTCAGTTAGATGATACAAAAATGGTTGGATTGTTGAGTTTATATATACGTATTATAAATATATATATATATATATATTTCCGGTCTCTATATTCTATCTTACCAATAAATGTACATTGATATTATGTATCATATAATTAGCGTCTTTATATACATATATGTCATAGCTACATAGGGTAGGGTACCATTGAAAATCAGCGTTGGCGTTTTGGAGCCCAACTTGGAAGCTGAATTGTACACAGTCATGTTTAGGACACGTTTTTTTTTTTTCCTTTTTTATTGTGTTTTTGTAGCTTAAGTAGTACATTATTACTAGTACTAGTACTTGTTTATTTTTATTCGTCGGTATTTTTAATTTTTTTTTTTATACTTTTTATAATTGTACCGTTTCGTAAACCAAAAATATAAACATTTCTTTCTTTCTATGTATTTTTTTTAAAAAGGTACCTGGTCGTAATCATTGGTACATTTTTTGCTCGCATAGTTTCTGTAAAGGCGTTTAATCCTTTTAATGTTACGAATATATATTAAAGACTGCAAATGTGTGTAAGATTTTTTTTTGAATAGTAAAAAAAATATTTATGTCTAATACTAATTAGTATTGTCAATGTTTAAGTCTGATCGATAATCATGAAATTTTGAATGAATTGTTACAGGAGAACCGAATAAAGAATAGTGTACCTAAACACCATGCCTGTCCCAGCGCTGGGTAAAGGCTATCTCTTGGGTTGGGCATAACAATTGGAAGACGTACAAGTCATATATATATATACCTATGTATAGTTTTATGTATGTTTCAGAAAACGTACACACCGCAGTGCACGTCAGATTTATATGTATATCATGCTCTTCAACAGAAAAAAATATTTATATAAATAAATAGTGAAGGCTTCGCAAGGCTGCAATCCTTTAATACTAGGATTAATGTAACTTTTGACCAGTGATTTTTTTTTTTACAGTTTGCACATTAATCAATTTGAGATTATATTAAGATCGTTCATGGCAGACTTTGAGGCAAATGTTTATGAGTAACTACTCAAGCATAAAATATCGTACAAAAGTTTTGTATCTTGAATTTGACAAGCGGCAATTGCAATAAGCGCTCTTTATGATAAAAAAAACGTGGACTTATTTGTGTTGATTTTTAGGCATAAATTTATACTTAAATGTTGAAAAAGAGTTGAGTTGCTTGTCGGTTCTTCTCGTTAGAATCTACTTTCGGAACCGGTGGTTGCTTTACATTTAATTCAACATTATAACACGACCGTGGTCGAGTAGTGTGTACACCGGTTTTCATGGGTACGCTCCGAGGTCCCGGGTTCGATTCCCGGCCGAGTCGACGTAGAAAAAGTTCATTAGTTTTCTATGTTGTCTTGGGTCTGGGTTTTTGTGGTACCGTCGTTACTTTTGATTTTCCATAACACAAGTGCTTTAGCTACTTACATTGGGATCAGAGTAATGTACGTGACGTTGTTCAATATTTATTTATTATTTACTTGAATAAAGAATATTTTGATTACTTGCAAATAAAAAAAAACTTTACTCAATTATAATATCAGTATAGATTTAATATTAATAGTTTAATTGTTGTTATACACTAAGACCCCGAGGGTCCGTCCCTTTCTTCGGATCGTAAGCGATATAATGAGACCGATCACGCCTCTATCGGCTTACGGTATTCCTAGGAAACCTTCCAAGTTAATTGGTGGGCTTTAGGCCTTGAATAATACTAGTATAAAGGTCATTGACTGTTGATTGTATCGATCTATGTCTATAATAATTGAATGTATTGTGTTATTAGTTCTTTCGTGGTGGGAGATGTCGTAGGTCGTGGTTAACACGGATGAGGATTGGATCTATTCGCTCGTGTTGGCGGCAAATGGACCATGCAATTATTGTAATTGGTCATTGCCCATAAACATTAGCGTTGTAAGAAATATTAACCAATCCTTAAAACGCCAATGCGCCCCCAACCTTGGGAGCGAAGATGTTATGGTCCTTGTACCAACAATACTCAGTACGTTTGGTTGGCGGTAGAATATCTGATGTATGGGTTGTACTTATCCAGACGAGCTCGCACAAAGCCCAGCCACCAAGTGCATGTTTATTCAAGTAGGTTCATATAATCAGTCTTGAACTGTTATGTCTGTGACATATTGAGTTAACAGTAAAGGTACTACCGGTCCGTATAACTATATCATAAAAAAAAATAAAGAAAATTTTGATTTTTTATTATCGGTGAACCTTTATCTGTATTTGACCTCCGTAGTTGAGTAGGGTGTACACCGGTTTTCATGGGTACGCCACTCCGAGGTCCCGGGTTCGATTCCCGGCCGAGTCGATGTAGAAAATGTTCATTAGTATTCTATGTTGCTTTGGGTCTGGGTTTTTGTGGTACCGTCGTTACTTCTGATTTTCCATAACACAAGTGCTTCAGCTACTTACATTGGGATCGGAGTAATGTATGTGATGTTGTCCAATATTTATTTATTTATCTGTTTTCTTATGTTTTTCCTTATATAGTTAAGTTTCATAAGAAAAGCAATCAACAACACAAATTCCTGTTACAAAAACTTTACTATTATCTATATTAAGCAATAAAACGGATAGTTTAGTCAAGCGATATGTTAACCTCACACGAGTGCCGACATTTTTGTAAATTAGAAACAATTTTAACAGCTTCCGATCTCAATAACATCTCGTTTTCGACATCCGTGATATAAATCTTTAACGTTTACGATTGATTAATGTGTGTGGTTTAATTCGTTTATTTTTGAAGTTTTCTGTATTTTTTATTTTTTTATTTTACGATAAAGTTTTGCTTTTTGAGTTCATCTATGTATAGCCGATTCCAATGGAAGTTTATGGTACCGTGAACTTTTTCGTCGTCGTCTGGTGAAATTTGTAAGGCATTTGGAGTATTAATAAAATTACTTCTTTTAAATGAATGAAAGTAGTTGTTTATTATCTTGAGTTCAATTTTAGTACATATTTTGAAAAGAAAACCACTGATAAAGATAATAATATTAATAAGTGATAACTTAAACTGTCTGAAATACGGTTACCGCGTCGATTAGAGTGAGAGAGGAGCCTGCCAGAGAAAGGGAAGCCAAACAGACTGGCGCCGTAACGCGTTACGTAACGAATTTATAAGAAGACTCCCATTATCACTTCAAAAATTATAATATTATATTTTGGTTCAAGATCGAAGTGACCACCATACCATTGACGCCATGTTTTAATACAGTGACTAAAAAAATACATTTCCGTCATTTCTTTCTTTTGTTTGAGGCAAAAAACAAATACAAATCGTGAACAAATACATGAACTACATTTAAACGACCCTCACGGTTTTTTCGACTTTGACGTTACGAATTCGGAAGCAGATTAAACACTATAGTAAAGGAACTGTCTGTAAATGTACTACATTGGCCCAAGGGCTCCAAATTTGGAGCATATTCACGCTGCTCCAAAGATATTTGCTGGATATACATGTGGTAGATTTTCATTTGACACATGCAGGTTTGAGTAATTCCAAAAGGCATTAAGTTAAAACTAGCAATTATCGAATCGACGAGTTACCCCCTAAATATGTGACCGTTTGTTATTTATATAGTTCAGTACCAGGGCGACCCAGTTTCGCTCAACTCTAATAATACGATATACAAACACGAAAGACACTTATACCCTACACCAGCATATCACGCAAAAAGCCATATAAACAACATTATACAGCAAATTGACGCGATATGCCGAGAACTTGATTAATCTATGATATTCACTATGATTTTGATAAATGAAAATGAGAATGATAAAAAATTGCGTTTTGATAATTAATCGACGAAACTGAAAATTATTCATCATAAACTAAGTAGAGCGCGATACAGTTGAGTTATTAGCTAATGACATGAAGTAAATTAATCTAAGGTTTGTTTCTTATTTCCAACTTCCATTGGAATCGGCCATACATAGGTAGATGAACTCAAAAAGCAAAATTTATCTTAAAATAAAATTTGAGCTAAACTTAAAATAAAGTTAGAGCCGGTTCCGAGGTACAGGAAATGAGTTTATATTTATTATTATGTTATATGTTACATATATAAAATAATTGATTGTTTAAAATTTGAAGTTTTCAATTATTTATTTGTAATTGTTAAAAAGCGGAAGTATAAGTCACACGCATTACTTTCGAACAATAATGGCATGAGAAGTTTTTTAAAAGGAGTTAATGGACTTGCACTTTGAGAAGCTCTGTCCTCAGAGATTCTTTGAATACTTTTTAGTGAGATGCGATTATAATTTGTTTTAAAAGGAAATTGCAGTTCGTGGATGTCGTACAAGTTGAAATAAATGTTAGAAAATTTTATAGTCGTTATTATAACTTTAATCTTTGACTTTGAGTAGGTAATTTACTTTTTAAAGGTTTGTGATCACCATCACACCATTGATAGGCAAGCTCGTCTGGGTAGGTTAGGTTAAAAATCACTTGTTTACATATTATATCGCCAAACGGCTTACGAAGTGAGACAAAAACTACAGGCTCAGGGGATATCACCATAAGTTTGGTGGCGCATTGCGATGTCATGAAAGGTTAACGGATTCGCTTATTATAAACTGATACATCGGGTCGCCGGTAAAGAGGAAACCGACGCGAATAATCTTGCATTGGTTCAGTATGTATTTAAGTTATTTGCGAGACATTCAAACAGCGAATTTAAATTTTGTTCGAATACGAATTTCGGCCAGCGTCTTTTGTGGTCATTTTATTTCGGTTGTTTTGAAATAATTTCCTAGTTGTTTTACATTTTTGGAGAGCTGATAAAACGGTTATGTTTTTAAATAATCTGCAGGACAAGTTTCATAATGATTTTTTTTGTTGTTAAGGCACTTTTTTGGAAAAAAAAATAAATTGAAATAAAATCGTTTTTCGTTTCGCATTTTTAAATTTGGACCGATAATTATTTTTTAAATATTGAAAAATATCCAATGTTTAATCGTTTTTATAAATCAGAAGGAAAAAATTGATTTTAAATGATTTTATAAACGCGATAACTCAAAAATGGTTCACCTTTGCATCATGCATATGGGGGTTAAAATTATCGCAAATAATCACCCCTATCACCTCCTAACGGGAATACGTCGAATTACCAATAACCCTTTATATATATATTTATTTATTATAAATAAACATACAATATGACTTATTTATTTCTAAAATATGATTAAATTTTCTTTATGTTTGAAGAGTTATTTATCTTGTGTCGTTAAATACACAAGGGGGTAACATATTAAGTCACACGGTTGCCAGAGCGCGCGGAATGTACAGTCAGCATAAAAACGATGCACCCACTGGCACGTTGCCATTTTTATGTGTACAGCTTTTGTTGAGAAATATTGTTCGCACATCATAACTTTATGTGGACACTGTCGAATGTATCATTTGAAACATTATATAGACGACACAGTATGTGCTCGTGTTATTGAATATAGGCGAATTTAGTTTAAACTAGTTTCCGTCTTCGTGGGGGATCGCTCTATGGGGATAGGGTGATATAAGATGTATGCAAAATATAATGAGTAGTTAAAACGTGATATATAAAAGAACCGAGATGGCCCAGTGGTTAGAACGCGTGCATCTTAACCGATGATTTCGGGTTCAAATCCAGGCAGGCACCACTGAATTTTCATGTGCTTGATTTGTGTTTATTATTCATCTCTTGCTCGGCGCTGAAGGAAAACATCGCGAGGAAACCTGCATGTGTCTAATTTCAACGAAATTCTGCCACATGTGTATTCCACCAATTCGTATTGGAGTAGCTTGGTGGAATATGCTTCAAACCTTCTCCTCAAAGGGAGAGGAGGCCTTAGCTCAGCAGTGGGAAATTTACAGGCTGCTAATGTAATGTAATATAGGCTTGATTAACTTCGTGGTCGTGTTTTGTACAATATGTTGCACCGAATAGCAGCAAAACTTATTATTGTTCTAATCCAGTTTGGACATAACATCTTGGTTGAATGTTGAACGCTTTACATCAGGAAGAAAATTGTTGAAGATACATCAGTAGGCCCAAAATGAACTGGTCCACTCAATAGGATCTCGGTTGTGAAATGTTACATCGACTTACAGTGATACGCTATTTTGGTACGTGTATGCTTTAAATGTTATAATAATTACAGTCATTGTAGCATATCACTAGCAAATCCATTTTTCTAAATTTGTTGAGCGCCGTCGCCTCGTCCCATCGGATCCATGTCCATTCGGAGCGGACACCCTCTCCTTGCTACCCGCGCGAGTTTAGGAGTCCTCGCGTTTCACGATCGTGTTCTGCGATGAGTTACGAGTTAATTCTTACAGATTAGCTCTCCAAAAAATACTATAGTCGTAAGATATTTTTTTATATTTTCTCGACTGTTTATTTATATTAATATGTTTTAATATTGTTTCAGGTAAGACAAAAACCAAAATAGTTTCAACGTAAATATTGTAAGTTATTTAGTATTGTTCTTGTTTTTTTTTTTTTATTCCGCTTTTATATATATGTTCTACACAACCGAAGGTCAACGAAGTTCAAGGTTAATATGTTTTTGTAGTTGTAGATCTACTTGCAGCGCGATGAAAGAAGAGATTCAAGGCCGGAGATAAGTGCAACGTGTGCGTATTATATATGTCGCTGTAAATATATAAAAACGGCTAATCGCGAGTCGTATTCGCTCACGAAGGGTTCCGTACCATTTATCTACAAAAACCGGAACACAACAATACTGAGTACTGCTGTTTGGCGGTAGAATGTCTGATGTGTTGGTGGTATCTACCCAGACGGGTCCGCACTAAACACTACCAATTATACACTTAAATCTTCCCTGTGAATCCCACCGTCCGTCTGTGAAAATCGTATGGGAATCCGTTGTGTTGCGTAATTTTTGAGTTTATCGTGTTGAGACCGACAGACAGACAGACGCGGCGGATGGATTATGTTTTATAATATGTAGTGACCACGACTATACATTAATACAGAGATACTTGGAATATTATTATAATATCGTATGTTTTAATAAAATGGTGTGAATAGTGAAATTGTTGATTTAATTTTACACATAGTATAAAATTAAAGTCGCTTCCCAATGTCTGTCTGCCCTTTTGTATGCTTAGTTCTTTAAAAATACGCAACAGATTTAGATGAGGTTTTTTAATAGATATAGTGAGCCCAATATTTTCCATAACACATGATTTTCCATAACACGATGGCTTTAGCTACTTACATTGGGATCAGAGTAATGTATGTAATGTTGTCCAATATTTATTTATTTATTTATTTATTATTTATAATATAGTAGAGAAACACTGATTTAACTTTAGAGGTTTCTAATGTGATGTCGTAAACAAACACATTTCTTTCTATAAACTAATATTAGAATTGTTATAATATATAACTTCGGTCGCAAATGACCTCGGGTGCTAAAACGCATTCATCACATTCTGATGAAACTTTGGGTGAATATTTTGACCAAATAAGGAAGATTTTCCTTTGTATGTCTGTCTTACAATGTTTATGTCGATGTCGCCCTGATCGGCTTAGGCCACGGCTGCGAATCTCATGGAAAACCAATCTATAGGCACACAAGGCACAAGTGCATGTGCTCACACTCACTCTCATAATCCGACGGCAAATTCGACACGACCGCATAGAGTTCATACGCTGGACCAATGGATTTACGTGCTTTCCTAGGCGCGGGAATGTACACATTTCCAAACTCCAGACTCCGGGCTAGTTACTGGGAATTTATCGACAGAAAAACCACGGTAACTATTTATCGGTCCGATACGGTTTGTGACTGTGACCTTTGGATCTGCGGCCTTATATGTAGCCACTATACCTACGCATGTAGTATGTCAAACGTTTTAGAACTACCGAAGAACGTTACCCGTGCGAAGTCAGGGCGTGTATCTAGTTTAATTAAATTGAAATTGTTTTTTTTTTTTTACCTGTTTAGTAATAGAACTTAGTATGTAAGCTGTAAACTTATAGATGATTTTTGTCAAGTCCACGTTCACATTAATAGTTGGTTTTGGTTATTCAAGTGGAAAACTTACATATTTATATTATTAAGACAGATATAATATTCCCTTAGAAATTTTAACAAAAAAATATTACATAGTATTTCGTATAGTATACAAAATAAAAGGAATACTCCTTTTGCGAATTATATATAATGTAAAGTAAATATTTAAATAAAACAGACGTTAGTAATGATTAATTTACTCGCACATTTAAATTTTAACTAGCTGTGCCCACTGATTAACTCACGCGAAATTAAAACGCTATAAATTAAAATAATTAGTAGTGGTGTGTTCTCTGTTCTAATCATCGCAATACCTAGATATTCTTCTGTCTTCTTCTTTCAAATTTAAAACGATTGATGTTAGAATTAATAATCTATATATATTTGCAAACGCCGTAGCAGTAAATCAAATTCATATCATTCCTTTTTATATTATAACACGAAACAAAACAGCAATACTTAATGTAAGCAACGGTCAGTACTGGAGGTATTAGCACGAATACAAACACACGTTCTGCAACTCTGATACGCATTACGTTCAAATCCGATTACATATACCACGGAGACCTCAATAACACCGTACCGTGGAATACATAAAATTTGTATTATATTAACTTTGTCTGTTAAGAATTGAACTATATAAAAGTATTTAATAAGGAGAAAAATTTTATATTGTATATATTAAAAGTTCTATATTTTAAGCGATAATTTGATCACATACAAGAAAAATACTAAAATCTAATTTTTCAATAATAGAACTAAAAATATTTATTATTATAACTCATAACTTTATCAGGATTGTTTAATGGAATGTCCTCTTACCATTTGTGAAGTTTTTTATCAAATAATTGTAAAATTAACGCGCTAGAAATAATTAAAACTAGGCGTATCTCGATTTGTTATCAATAACAAAACACTATCACATCGCTAAGCGTTCGATGTGTTCAAAATAATAATATACCCATTATCATCTCATCAACTCGAGTCATTCCTCACTAACTTTTCTCTAGCCTACAAAGCCTTTACATTCAGAAACTCACTTTTATTTTATTACAGAAAGCAGTCAAAAATTCATATCCAATTACGAAGTCCTAACCATTTTTTGTTTGGACAAAATCCCACATAAACGAAAAACAAACTCGATAAAACACAAGCAGTGAAAAAGTAAAATAAATATATAACAATGATAAAATGTATTCCAAGCTAAGAAAAAACTTATATCGTAATTGTTTCTATAAATCGAAACTTTAGATACGTACCTTTCAACATGCGTCCTAATAACGACATTAAAAAATCAATCCTAGTAACAATAAGATCATAGGTATATTTGTAATTGTTATCGTTGAATTACTAATTATTGTAATTAACAAGACTAACTTGAAGTACTTCCATATACAATATACTTATACCTAGCTACAAATATAAAGGACTGTCATCGAACCATTCGCACGAAGCGTGTTGCTTCCTCATCACATGTTCACATCCAAGATGTGGAATATCCTTCCGGTGTCTGTGTTTCCTGAGCATTACAATCCGGGTATCTTTAAGACAAACATGACTCGCCCGCTTCAGGGCGAATTCGTTTCATTTCACATGACTACTTATTCATTGAGTATGTTTGTCGTCAAGCGTAAGCCAATGAAAAGATCTTTCAAAAGCTTTTATTCATCATCATCATCATATAAGCTAGAATACGTCCACCGCTGGACAAAGATCTCATAAGACACGTATTATTCAAAAATTTATATTACAATATCAGTGAAGTAGTTAGACTTGAAATAATAATAAAATAACTTTCGCATTTATAATATTATATCAGGATTACGCGTCGGTGTGACACGCGGCTAGAATTTCATCGCAAGCGGGATTATTCAAAGTACTCCACTAAACAATTTAACATACCGCTCTTAGAATAACTGGTGCTCGGAAACGTTTCGAACGTTTTTATTTCCCGCGACATTCATAATGACTAGAGATAATAGCTACGGAATACGTAAGAAAAACTACGTCGGTGAAATCGTTTCAGGTCGTGACGCATCGTTCGATACGTTGATGATTTTTTATTATTTATGTGTATACTAATTAAAGAGATTCCTGCCGGTCGTTCTCGGTAGAATCCAAATTCCTAACTGGTGGTTCTCTTTGAATTTAATTTATCTTGTAACTAGCGTAGCGACCCGGTACGGCTTCGCACGGGTGCAATGCTGATACTAAATATACTACAGAATGTCTTACATAGACAATACAAGCCGCTATGTCCCTGCATTTTAAATCTGTAATATCTTCGAAAATATTCATTTAAATTACATGCTGTAAAGGGCCGTATTGATCTGTATTAAATATGGCAGTGTGGGTTATTACTAAGAGATACACATCTACCATAGCAGACTTTTTAAAGTGTACAATACTGTAGTACATTATTTTGATCTATCTCGTAGGGTTCAGCCAGCGTTTGCGATGTAAGCGCAAAAAATGTTTTTATTTACGACATCACTTTGGAAACCTCTAAAATTATCAGTGTTTCTCTACTATATTGTGCATGTATTATACATATAAACCTTCCTCTTTAATCATTCTATCTATTAAAAAAAACCGCATCATAATCCGTTGTGTAATATTAAAGATCTAAGCATACACATTGACAGACAGCGGTAAGCGACTTTGTTTTATACTATGTAATGATAATGAAGAGGATTTTAAAATGCGATTGGCAATGTCTATTTGAATAAAGGATATTTTTATTTTTTGAGGAATGTAGGCGGGCAATTATTTCGTTTGATTTGTGTGATGCAGCTGACTGCCTCGTTGGTGTAGTGGCTAGATATAAATAAAACAGCAGATCCGTGGGTTAATTCGAAGGTCATATGTATATATTTCTGAACAAAGAAAGATAGTAACAGAACCTGGAAGTTAGAAGTGCGTACAATTACGTGCCTCGGAAATTACGTAAAACCATTGGTCTGCCTCTGAACTCTTTCCGGTTGCGAGATTTTGTGACTAGAGAGTGCACTTCTCACAATTGTGTACTATAGTATATCTTGCAAAGTTGGCTAGTCTCCCAAGTGAAATCGGCCTGGGTGACATCAGAGTTTGCAAGCGAAGCTGACCAACGAACGATCTTTAAAAAAAAAGGTGTAGAAAGTCTGTTGTTATCGACGCCATCTACTGATGATGATATGATGATTAATTTTACTTGGTGGCTCTTCACGCTTGTCCGCTACTGCTCCGCTATACTACCGGCACTTGGGACATAACATCTCAGCTGTCAACGTTGACGAAGGTCATGTAAGGAATGGTCAAAATTTCTTACGGTACCAATGTCTATGAGCAGTGGTGACTTACCACCAGGTTGCCTACCTATGCTATGAAAAAAGGTTCTATATAATTTATAAGTATTTTTATTTTGATGGACGTGAACAAGGTACTTCGAGATTAGAGAGTTTTAAATATGTTTACTATAGAGTTAATGTATATTTAAAAGAGTAATTTGAATATCTATCAAAAATTATATCGATTATTTCGTAACAAAGTAAAGATAAACTTGTAGGTTTACACCAAGTTTCCGACTCTGACAAAGTATTTGTAAAACAAAACCGCCCAGATTCTTTTAATTTGTCAGTTTTTTTTAGGCGTTTAGGCGTCTATTCCGAGTCCATGTTTACACAGAGCACCGGTTAACTTCTTTGATCAATAATAATAATTTCCATATATATCGGTTTTCCATTTTTTATAACTAAAAAAAAATATTCAAATCATGCAAATGCTTGGTGGTGTGACTGTGTGCAAGCTCGTCTGGGTAGGTATCCGGTTTGAAGGGTGAGTGAGTCAGTGTAACTACAGGCACAAGGGACATAACTGTTAACTCCCAATGTTGCCTGCCTCGTTCGTCTAGTGTCGACCTTTGAAGGTTTCGATCGTTCTAGGTTAAAAAATCCGATTCGGGTGATAAAAAAATGATTATCCCGTCAAGAAGTCTTTGAAGTCTTTGAAGTAAGCTGAAGTGCTGTCTCTCCATCGACTTGTCTTACCTTGCCCGTGTTTGTGAGCGCAATAAACACCGTAATATCTCCAGCGCAATGGGCTATCCTTCCGTTGAGAATATCCGGCTTGCCGAAACTCGCTCGCGTGGTTATGAAAAAAAGTCTAAAAAAAGCAACTCGAATCTCATCTGCTAAACTATAGATTGATTCGAAATCCTCTTATGTTCATTTTGTAAAATAGTTTTCCTCGTAAATTAGATTTAAATCTCCGATGAAAGCTTCCGCAAATAGTTATAGCGCTTCCATCGGTTTTTAATTTCTAACGGAAAATTAATTCCGTTGGATAATTTGATGAGCTTGTTGACTTATGAAATTATTTTCGAAATAATATTTCGTAAAATAAACGTATAGTATTTAGACGTAAACATAAAACATAACATAATCAGCCTGTAAATTTCCCACTGCTGGGCTAAGGCCTCCTCTCCCGTTGAGGAGACGGTATGGAGCATATTCCACCACGCTGCTCCAATGCGGGTTGGTGGAATACACATGTGGCAGAATTTCGTTGAAATTAGACACATGCAGGTTTCCTCACGATGTTTTCCTTCACCGCCGAGCACGAGTTGAATTATAAACAAATTAAGCACATGAAAATTCAGTGGTGCCTGCCTGGGTTTGAACCCGAAATCATCGGTTAAGATGCACGCGTTCTAACCACTGGGCCATCTCGGCTCTAGTATTTAGACGACTGCGCAAAAAAGGAGTGTAATGTTTTCAGTGGTGACATAGGAGGGTATCATTAGAATACTTACATAATGGCAACCCCGAATGACACTGGCTATAAATTCATTCATACATTCGTTCAGGGCAATCGTGTAGCTTTCAAAGTGTAACTTATCGTACGTCTACGTTTTTTTTTTTTATTTTAGTGATGTATACAGTTATGATCATGTATCGACTATTGTGCCTTTTTTTATTATTGTTGTTATTGTAAGTTTTGAATTTATTGTTAATGTTAAACAATTAATTATGTACTCGTTTACCGGTTGCGCCTGCAATTGATCACAGAAGTAACGTCTCTTTGAACTGTAATTACGGTGGCTTGCGTACCCTCTGCGCTGAAATACAGGAACACGAAGTTTCTATCAATGTTTCGAAAACGAAATCTAACGTGGAAGCGTTAGCGAATTACTTTGATTTTCAAAGTAAAAACTATGACGGGCGTCTCTGTTCCCCTGTTCCGAACAGAACCGGCGTAAGAGACTAATGCGTCTATTCTAAATGTCAATTAGGCGACGGTTTTTTTAACGTGTTCGTGATAAACTCGATACAAAACTTGACCGGATGTTACGTTTCGGATGTTTTAGTCTTTGATTATGTCTAGGTCTAGACAAATTAGTAAGTACACGCACACAAATATAATGAAGTTGGTTCGTTTGCTTTATTTTTTTTATAGTGCGATACCTTACCTTAAACCAACACCTTTTATTAAACCCAGTAGTTAAACACAGTACCATCTTTTTAGCGAATCGCTACGAAGAGATTAAAATAAATACAAAGTCTCACCGCCGGAAGGCAGATTTTAATAAATCATTTAATATTCTAAACGCAAATTGAAGTTAAAAATACACCCAGTGAACGTAAATATTAGATTTTGTTATGCTTTAAATGTAATTATTGCGTTTCGTGTTACTTTACGAATTTTTATTGTAAGTTTTTTTTTTTTGGGATTATATCGACCTGACCGATTTCGGTCACAGCGGCTAATCTTGAAGGAGATCAGTCAACTACGCAGGACTTATAATAGTGCAGGCATGTGTGCGCAGACACGGGTGCACACTCTATACCCTCACTCATATAATCCGATGGGGAATCCGACAAGACTGGAAAGAGTTCAGGCGCAGGACCAGGAGTGTTCACACTCCCAACTTTCAGACATTGTTGGGTTGTTACTGAGAATTTTCCGAAATAAGAACCTAATAAATCCTAAACGTTGAGATCGGTGGCCTTATATAGCAACTAGATCAACGAGACAGTCATATTTTTTTTATAGTATCAGGTAGACAGACCGGCGAGTGGGCCAGTGACGGAAATTGTACGAAATACTACACATTCCTTGCATCGACAGTGCGCGACTAACCTTGACAAGTAAGATGCTTATGTCCTTCGGGCCGGTACTTACGCGGGCGCAATCGACCCCCAAAACGCAACACAATAATACTTATCATAATAAATATGTGATTGTATTCAACTAACATTACTGTATTCTTATATGTTGAAAAAGACTAACTACTGAGCTTCTTGCCGGTTATTCTCGGTAGAATCTACATTCCGAATCGGTGGTAGCTTTAATTTAAATAGTTTGTTAAGTGACGATTCAAAATTTTTTGTAAAAGCTTACTTGAATAAAGTATATTTTGTTTTTTTTTTTTATTGCTCTTTGCCAGTAGGATACATGCTCCACACCTACTGCTCAAACTGAATGAGGCCTTAGCCCAGCAGCAGGATATTGATATGATGACGTTCATTTAAATATAATAAATAACGCTTAAATAAACTTGAACAAATGAAAATGTTGAAAAATATCGTACATATAATACAAACATATCGACAATTTAACAACATTACTACATTGAAATTGAGTCGTGTAGTGCCGTACGCGTGAAGATCTCGATAACTCGATATCGACACTGGAACTATCACGCTCACTCGTAATTAAATTGCTTTAGTATCATACCGATATTACTCTCGTAGACCTTATTAGGGTTGAAACGATGGATTTTATTTACTACATTATGTACTATTTATGTAATATATAAACCCTAAAAATGACCGTTCATTTGACATACGTGTTTACTTTGCTTTGCTGGCGATTATTATATATATCTAATGGCTTTTTAATTGAGCCTAAAATCTCGAGGTCCTGCTTTCAAAACCAATTGTTGAGTCGTCAACTCGACGTCGAAGAAGACAAGAGGAGCGGGCGACGGGCGCAGCCGTTGTGTTTGTGTGGCCGTAAGCCATATATCCCGTGCATGAACTCTTTCCGGTTGGGATCCGTGTCGGATTTGCCGTCATATAGGATTGTCAGAGAGAAGGAATACAGCGTACCTGTGCAGAGTAAGGTTCCGTGTAGTAGTCTTTCGTGAGATTGGACGCCGTCGGGTAACTCAATCGGTCAGCAGAACAACACCAACAAGATGAAAATAAAGACATAATTAAATCATTGCTTATTATGTCGAAAGTATCCTCCAAAGAGATAATAATAAATACTATGACGAAGATATATCGGCCTAAAACATGATATAATTTATTATAAGTAATCCTTTTTATTTATTTTTGTAAATTTAAATTATCCTCTGCTACACAAAAGGTTTTCCCTTTAAGCAGAAGGACATCAAACTTGGTTGATGTCTGCGCTGACGGTTCGTTTACATACAACTGTCTGAGTTTATCCCGACAAACGCAGGATTGCTTCACCGCAGAATCATAAACGAATTTTGCACATGAACAACTCTATACTATATTCGAACCATAAGAGGAGAAAAGCCAAAATAAACAACATTTGACAGCAAATTGAAGCGATATAATTGGTCGAGAGCTTGATTAATCTATGATATTCACTATGGATTTGTGAAAAAATGGCGTTTTGAACGTCGACGAAACTTATCGGAAATTTGAAAGTAGAAGCAAGTGTAATAGTGTTGTATTATAAATAAAGATATATTAATCAGAAACTCTTAGTAATAAATAAATAATAAATAAATATTGGACAACATCACATACATTACTCTGATCCCATAGTAGCTAAAGCACTTGTGTTATGGAAATCAGAAGTAACGACGGTACCACAAACACCCAACCCCAAAACAACATAGAAAACTAATGAGCTTTTTCTACATCGACTCGGCCGAGAATCGAACCCGGGACCTCGGAGTGGCGTACCCATCAAAACCGGTGTACACACTACTCGACCACGGAGGTCTTCAAAAGTATAGTGCACAATGTTGCTCTTTTATTTATCAAATGGCATGAAATACTCAAATCTAAGTTATACGTAAGGCTATTTATGTGGCTTTGGATTTAAACGCGCGGATACCATCGCTTTTAATACACGCATCTTTTTGCTCTCGGAGGCTTCCCGAGAGGCCGCCCTTTAAGGCTTCCCGAAGTGAATGATAATTATTTATTCATTTTTTAATATCAAGTTTAATGTTACTAATACGAGGGATAGCGTAAGACCCTTAATATATAACTGTTTTTTGGTGTGATACATCTATTGGCTTGATATGATAGATTATGACGCAATGGCAAACGAGATGTAATATCCTAACGCTCCAATATACCAGCACACATCCCTTCGTCACGTAAACGGGGTTCCTTCGAACGAGGAGCGAGGTGCCTCACCTTGCGGCCCGTCATGGCGAGGGTGACTAGTGCAGTTTATTTCTGACTGTACCTACTGGCCGTATTTCCATCAGGTGGTGTGGAGTCATATGCCTACCCGAAAAAAATACCGTCACGCGCCCGTCTCGGAATCCGCTCTCTCCTAACTCATTTGTGCGTAGTGCGAATACTGTATAATTAGTTTGTAAATATTTATTCTTAAAATTTTTCATTTTTATTTTACGTCATATTAGTCTATTGATTTTCTTTACTTAATTATAAATTCATTAAATAACGATCAGTTTCGATGCTATTATTTTCGATGTTTGTTAACAAAATTTACTGTTATTATTGACTACGAGGTGTGTGTGCCTCGCGGTTTTATTGTATGACACAAATTTAAGCAAAATATATGATAAACAAACATAGTTAATCTATCATAATATTATGTATGTGGAAGTACCTTTGTCTGTTACATCTTCAAACTTAAACTGCTGAACCGATTTACATGACATTTGATATGGAGATAGTTTGAGTTCCGAAGCAGATAAGCTGCTTTTTTAATTCAAGCCTCGGGGTAAAATGGCGGCTGACGGTTTGTTTACTATAGGTAAAGTTTTATAAATTTCGCGCGGGTGAATTCGCAGTTTAAATTGTTATTAAATGTTTAAATTTGATTGACTAAACCGACTTTGATATAATAAATAATAAAGAGTACCTTGGAATGTTATGTTTAATGATAATTCTACATTTGTAATTTTTTGTCCGTTTTGAAGATTATCCAGACAGACAGACAGATAGCCAAGGATAAATATAATGGTAGTTTTAGTTTTTGTAACATGCAATACTATCGATTTAAAAGGCGATTATTTTGAAATCACAGTTACTTATTTTATTTATATGTATAGATATAAGAGCCGAGGTGGCCGAGTGGTTAGAACGCGTGCATCTTAACCGATCATTTCGGGTTCAAATCCAGGCAGGCACCACTGAATTTTCATGTGCTTATTTTGTGTTTATAATTCATCTCGTGCTCGGCGGTGAAGGAAAACATCGCGAGGAAACCTGCATGTGTCTAATTTCAACGAAATTCTACCACATGTGTATTCCACCAATATGAATGTACTCCAAACCTTCTCCTCAAAGGGAGAGGAGGTCTTAGCTCAGCAGTGGGAAATTTACAGGCTGCTAATTTAATGTAATGTATGTATAGATACATCAACATCTTTATAATATTGTTTAACTAATACGTTTTAATATGTACACGAATTGAATCGTAAAGCGTACTTCTCGTAAGACTCGGCTTCGATAATAACTTGTCTAAAGCTGTCGCTTACAATGCTAATATTTCGTATAAGCCGATCAACTCATTACGCTCAATTTACTTCGCAATAAGTAAAATTTTCTTTTTAACTTAAAGGAGATTATATCGCGAAGGTAGGAAAAAAAATATGTTCGAAACTCGATAACGCGTGGGTTTTGAGTAATGCCCTTTGAAATTATATCGTGAGTTGTGACGTAAGCTTTCTTTTGATCATTCGTTCGAATTAAATGTATTATGTAGTTGTTTTATTGAAAACAATTTGTAATAAATATGTTATATATAATTCTGTTTAATTGAATCGTTTTTGCTATGATGGGGAGAATAAAATTGGAGGGGGAGATTATCGAAAGTTATGGCATTCGAACAGAAACAGTTGGCATTTTTTGGGCATCTTCAATGAGCAAGTCATTCAAGATTGCCGGAAAAAGATGTCCAGGAAAGAGGAGGGCAAGAAGAAGGATTGGATAGATGTTATGAAAAATTGGCCCAAAGGCAATACTCGAATGAGTAATGGAAGGCTTCCCACGGCATATAGGCGCGATTTGACGCGGCCGAGCTCGTGACATCACAGGGTCAAGGAATCAACCTTAACGTCTACTGCAGGCACAAGAGACATATAATCTGAGCTTCCATGCTTAGTGGCGCATTGATGTGGTGTTAGGAATGGTTAATATTTATTTCAGCGCCAATGTCTTTGGGTGGTGGTGTCCACTTACCATCGAGTGGCCCATTCTCCCGTACGCCTACCGCTTCAGTACCTAGCTTTTAATCTCTGTTCGTGAACTCATTGTTATTATTCGAATGGTAACCACTGACAAGCTTTAAAAAATAAAATCGGTAAATAGTTTATACAAATTTATATGCTTAATATGTTTCTCACGAAATGGCGGTTACGGTCGAGCGTTCGAGCACTCGGCGAACACAGGATTCGGATATTCTGCAGCAACCGTATTACATCTTTGGTAAGAAAAACTCGTGCGATATTTTATTTATTAACCACGTATCATATATATTATTCGTCGAAGCGAGTTCACTTACGTTAATGTCAGGGAAACGATCTGTTTATGTGTTTGTTACCTTATAACTCGTTCATGGAACAACATGCCTGTCGGAAATGGCATCAAGTGTTTTTGATTTATTACATTAGCAGCCTGTAAATTTCCCACTGCTGGGCTAAGGCCTCCTCTCCCTGTGAGGAGAAGGTTTTTGGAGCATTTGCCACCACGTTGCTCCAATGCGGGTTGGTGGATTACACATGTGGAAGAATGTTGAAATTAGACACATGCAGGTTTCCTCACGATGTTTTCCTTCACCGCCGAGCACGAGATGAATTATAAATACAAATTAAGCACATATATAAGATATATATATATATATATATATATATATATATGAATAAAATTACGTCGCGACATACACAGGACATTGAAGAGTTCTGCAAGTGATACAGTTTATTTTAAAAGAAAATTCCGGACATACTGTTGTCGGATTGATACTGAGAACTTTCCCACAGTTTGAACCCAGAACCTCAGGATATGCGGCAATTATGATGAGACTACTAAACCAACGACACAGCCAATTTAAACGACACAGAAACCGATTCGAAGATTATTTGAAATTGTTCTGTATGCTTGTTCGCGTAGCGTAAACACAGATAGCATTTTCTCAGTGGTTCTTGTTCAAAGGTATCTTATAAATATACAATATATTTGAATTCTATTTCGTGTTTATTCGTAAGTGAAGTACGTAATTGAAGTTATCTGTGATGTAATTGGTGCGATGTGATGTTTTCGAATAATTTATCCGTGTTTGTGTGTCGCGTGTTTTGATGTTTTGTCTCGTTGGTCTAGTAGCTAGTTTGTAAGGATGTCAATCTCGAGGCTAGGTTCGAACTAATTGCGATTTTCTGTCGAGAAATTGTCGTGTGTAATCTTTGTTTTTTTTTTTAATTTTTAATCACATTAATTGGTTTTCGATTTAGGCTTCACTCCACCTGGGAGTGGAGTCCAATCGCGAATACGGTCAGTGCAGTCAGCGAATTGAAGTCCTCTTGAAATTTTGCATGTACGTCGTCAGGGATAGAGAAGAAGACATAGGGTCTGTAACAAGTGATCCCCTCGCACGCAAACAAAATCCGCGGGAGAAAACTAATATCATTACATCTTGTTTATTTCAAACGACCTGCTGGTGGAAACTTGATTGGTTTGTGTGTTATTTTGTTGTTTTTTTATTATTTATGATCTATGGTATATTATTTGTTTGCCGAAAAAAATATACCCTTATTGGCATCTCCGTGTCTGGAAGTTGATAATGTGTCTCGGAGAGTACGTAAAGCCTCCTCCGCCTGCTGAGCCTGATCTTTCCGGTCGTGTCCGATGTACCGTCCCATTGGATTGAGAGATTAAGGGATAAGAGAGTGCACTTGTTTTTTTTTATGTGATATGTATTAGAGCTGTCTTTATAAACACAATGTCATAAGGGAAATAATTATGAATTGGGTCTCACATAATGTTTGCTCTATAAATGCTTAAATATTGGGTCTTAAAGAATGTTCCGTAGCTGTATAGTTTTAAAAAATGATTGACATCTCTCACTTGCTTCTGGAACGTTCTCGAATGTATTAACATACGGATTAAAAATCTTTTCTCATCTTTTTGGTGTTTGCATTTCCGACATTAATCTATCAATATGTAGGCGAGTATAGCTGCTTGGCGGCGGAATATCTGATGAGTGGGTGGTACCTATTCACTCGGGTTTGCACCGAGCCCTACCACCAAGAATTGTGTTAGCGCGCACACTTAGCACTGTAGATCTCGTGGAGTTAGCACGTCTTTCTCGAGAATGGCCGCCGTTACGGATATCGGGTAGAAAGACGCCATTATAAGATGTTTTGTTTAAATGTCTCTTAACTCTAGAAACCATGAAACTGTCTAACTGATTAATTTATTTTTAACCTCTTGTCGCCTGCATTTTCGCTCGAGTTTTAGAGGTGTTTCATATTAAAAGTAGCCTATGACCTTCCGTGGAGTTCAAGATTACTTCATACCAATTTTAATGAAATTCGGTTCAATGGTTTGACCTTGAAAGAGCAACAGACAGACAGAGCTGTTTCGCTTTTATAATAATAGAACATACCATCAGATGGCCATTTGCTGGACCGTCTATATTATCATCAAATCTACCTTAAGAAAACTATCGAGTTTCTCGTGTCGGTTATAGTTTATTAATTTCTTAATAGATAAGTATGTGCAATACATTATTAAATTAAAAAAAAAAAAGATTTTATTTAATAAATATTATATTTACTAAATATATCGATAATATTTGTATCGCAAAAGTAACATCACTATATACAAAGTCACGTACCGTTCAGAAACGTACAATGTATCCCTTCGCGTATTGTCGTCGGTTTTTTTCTCCTCCAACTTTCTGTTTACGGGCGCGGAAGTTTCACGAATTTCGTTATACTTTGTGTTTTTATCAATTTTAATAAAGAAAAGTTTTTTCATTGTGTATTTATTATATAAAAACATATCTCCGCAGATATATTTGAATGGATGTTTATGTTTGTTTTACGGTTTAATATATAAATTATGATTTATATATATTTTTGCGGAGATGGCCCAGTGGTTAGAACGCGTGCATCTTAACCGATGATTTCGGGTTCAAACCCAGGCAGGCACCACTGAACTTTCATGTGCTTAATTTGTGTTTGTAATTCATCTTGTGCTCGGCGGTGAAGGAAAACATCGTGAGGAAACCTGCATGTGTCTAATTTCAACGAAATTCTGCCACATGTGTATTCCGCCAACCCGCATTGGAGCAGCGTGGTGGAATATGCTCCAAAAACCTTCTCCTCAAAGGGAGAGGAGGCCTTTAGCCCAGCAGTGGGGATTAATAGGCGGGTATGTTTATACTACATGTAGAAATATACTTAAATATTTTGATTTTGAGTCATAATAGCGCATTATTGTTTTATTATATTAAAATTAAAAGTCGTAATTTATAGTCTGTATATCACGTGACCTAAAACACGAGCCGTCGCGGTGTGACGTCATATAGGCAAACATTGTCATTTCAATATCTGGTACTTTGATAGACAACTTTTCTAGAGTTTTAATGCTAGTATTTGTACATTACACACCAACAATAGGGATAGTAATTCATTATTTTCCCAAAATATTATATATACAAATATTTATAGCTGTTAACGTTGAATGAGTGCCGGTCGTACGTACACAACTGTCGTTTTTTATCTTTTATCAATATTACGTCATCATAATGACTGACAGCGTTTTTTGCGCGAGTAAAAAGGTTTAAAATTAAAATTGATTTTATGGCAAGAACGTGATTATTTTTCCCAAAGATCTTTGTCGAGCTTTTTATTAGGAAAATCGACATTTTGAAGTAACGTTTCAAACAGTAGAATACCCTATAGTATTCATTATAATTAAAAGTTGTGTGTTTGTGTGTTGTGGCCATAGTTAATATTTTAGTATATAAATAATATTTACATTACTTTATTTAATCTTATGTTAACTATTAAAGTAACTGCAATTACACGGATTTTATAACTTAAGTGTACTCCGGACCCCAAGAACAGTTTCACATAGGGGTCGGTAGGGGGTCTTGAGAGCACTATTCGTAATATGAAAAACTTGGAATATTAAAAACAAAAACTTGTTGTTAATTCGTATAGAAGTGAAACGGTGTTCGAATATTGACCGAAGGTTGCGAGTTCAAACCCGGGTGAGATCGAATAAATTATATGTGTGCTTAATTTGTGTTTACAGTGTTATGTATTAAATGTTCTTACAGAAGGACGAATAAAAGTTATACAGTTTTGTTTATTTTTATGATACAAGTAGGCGGACGAGCAAATGGGCCACCTGATAGTAAGTGGTCACCACCGCCCATAGAAAACTGCGCTGTAAGAAATATTGACCATTTCTTACATCGCCAACGCGCCACCAATCTCGGGAACTAAGATGTTATGTCCCTTGTGCCTGTAGTTACACTGGGCACAAAGCCCTAAGACCAAATAAAGAGAATTCGTCTCTTGCTCGGCGATGAAAGTAGACATTTTGTTGAGCATTGTGGTGGAGGGAGCTCCAAGCGTCTGCTTAAAAAGGAGAGAGGTCGTTATTCCAGCAGCAGACTGTTAACAACAACATTGAAAAGTTTCTTACTTTGTTCAATTACTAATATTAGTAATGCAAAAGATAGGTTGTCTAGTACGCTTCGAAGTCGTCATTAAATTTTGCACGTCATCAACGATACAGACGAATACGCAGGGCCCTTAACAACAGATCCCATCGCAGGCAAACAGATCCGCGGGAAAATAGTATCATTACATTTTATTTATTTCATTGAATCCATCTATTCTGTATCGGATCCAAATTAGAGGATTCAAAATGATTTAACAATATACGACCTACGCATTCTTTGATACAACGTCTGCACGTTGCTGATGCGATGAAGATTTGGACATATGATTCATATCGAGGAAATTAATGCCACGTTATTCGTAAACTGCACTAATGAGTTCTATCCGTTATGTTGCATCCGTTGTTTAGTGCACGCTTTGCAGTTTTGTATATTTAGTATTCGTTTTGTGGTATTTAGTAGTGTTGATGTTTTGACTGTGTTCTGTCACGGGTCACGCAACGAGGTAGGACATATTATGACGACGACCTCGACCTCTGACGACTGATGACCTCCGTGGTCGAGTTGTGTACACCGGTTTTCTTGGGTACGCCACTCCGAGGTCCCGGGTTCGATTCCCGGCCGAGTCGATGTAGAAAAAGTTCATTAGTTTTCTATGTTGTCTTGGGTCCGGGTGTATGTGGTACCGTCGTTACTTCAGATGCTCAATAACACAAGTGCTTTAGCATGGGATCAGAGTCCAATATTAATTTATATTATTGTGTTCAAGTATGTGTGCAGTCACAGATAACCGCCTATAGACATTTAGATGCTATAAAATTCTATTAAAAACAGGATGCTACCACTGAGTAAAACTCTTTCTGAGATCTTGAGAAACCGTATACATTTCCCCCAAAATGTTTACAGAGTTTAAGGAGTCGACTCGATGTGACAAACATATGCATAATTTACTTAATAATATTGGTATTCTGCTTCGGTTCTCTCGTTAGAGTTTGTAATAGTATCAACAACTTGCGGGCCCCCAAATCTCAAGTGTACCGTATTAGTCGTATCACTTATATTGTCCGTCAAAATGTTATTTGCATGTATAATTCTATAAGGGCTTCCAACCAAAACTTCATTGAATTTACTATGGAAACATACGGATGTGAATTGCGGGCGGTCGCGATGCGTGTTGTGGTATTAGGCGTTTACGTTGGAATAGTTTTAAAACGTTTTATTTCTTAATGATGATATGATTTTGATAATTATCTTTGAAAGGATTTTTTATATTAAAAAACTAAAAACGATATTAAATTTTGTTTTCAATAAATAATATAAGAATCTACAGTACCGTTAAATAAAATAATAATTTTATTTATAAAAACTACGTTTACAAAAGAATTTCGCAGCCATATGTATACAATTGAAATAATCTTTACAGAAGAGGTCTCTTGGGTCGTCCAGGTATCCAACCCAAGGTAGGGCTAAGACGCTGAGACTCGAAAGTAATCCACGGACCGAGTCCCACCGGTGGGCAAAGATGTTCTCAAGGAGAAAATCACGAACAAAATATAAGTTACTCAGTCATTCAAGCGTTAAGTTACTGCCGGTTTAATTCGAGAAAACTTATTACAGATTACTCTATTTGTCCTAATCACAGAGTCTAATAACAACACCGTACAATTGACAGGAGAGGAAGCGTTTGCCCAACTGTGGGATATTCATTAGAGAGCGGGAGTGTTTATTAATACGCTACATTATTAATTATATAAGTTAGTTTATATTTAATTTCGGAGACTAAAAATCAATTAAAATATTTGAAATATTCGAAACTTTAAATGTACGTGTGTTTACAAATAAATTCAAGTGTCATAGTTAAAGAAAATGTCGTAAGGAAGATAAAATGTGAAGGAAATTACGGCTATTCTAAAATATAGCTGACGATAAACCACCGAATCACATTTTTTTAGGTTTCCCCTTCAAATGGAGATCCCCCCACGGTCGTAAGGAATGCACACATAAATATTTTATCGATTCGAATATACACGAACCGATACCGAATGTATATAATTTAAATTTAATAAGGTGCGCAGGCGCCGTTCTCTCGAACAATGTTAGCTTCGTGTTTTGTTACCGGTCTATATATAGAAACAGCCAGTTTTGTCGTGACGTATCATAGCTGTTCAAATTCTCATTATATTTCGATATTTCAGCGTTCGTTAGGCTTACGTCGTATAGTGTACGATAAAGGGGCTTTATTTATTTTTTTAATTATAAATACCTAATGACGTCATGCCTCTTCACAATCGCTCTCTACTTTGATGTGGTAGGTATAATATATACATTGTTGCTATATAGCACAGTTGTGCCCTTGGGGTAATCTTTTATATCATCTATCCACTCCTCCCTTCGTCTTCCCGGTGATCGTAACACAGACAAACTCTTTGAGATGCCTGGGAAATGCAAACTGTTTCCGTTCCAATGTCGTCATTAAATTTCGATAATCATTTTATATCATTTACAATGTCCTCCTACCTGACAACCTCCGTGGTCGAGTAGTCCGTACACCGGTTTTCATGGGTATGCTACTCCGAGGTCCCGGGTTCGATTCTCGGCCGAGTCGATTATTATATTTATATTTAATGTATTCAAGTAAGGAAATT
Source organism: Vanessa tameamea (assembly GCF_037043105.1). Classification (NCBI taxonomy): domain Eukaryota; kingdom Metazoa; phylum Arthropoda; class Insecta; order Lepidoptera; family Nymphalidae; genus Vanessa; species Vanessa tameamea. The sequence continues at coordinate 3,701,724 of NC_087338.1, forward strand.
AATTTATTTAGGATGCTTCTGATCTTCTGAAGTGTCGATCATCAAATAAAAATAAAAATCTTATATATTTTCATTCGGCCGACCTGGGCTTTGAACCCCGAGCCTTATTTGTAAGCTAGCTATTATCAAACTAGAAATAAATCAGAATTATATATGCATGTGTATTGAAATTAAAGAATCATCCGTTAGTTCCGTTCTCGTGTGCATCAATTATTTCGCTTCTGAAGCTATTGTTACTCGTGTTCTGGTACAATGTAATCTTCGTGATGTATTTCCGTCTATATAAGGTTGTAACAGGTACATTCGTGATGGTATACACTTTCGAATAGTCCTCACGACTCGGTTAGGTCGATGCTGTAGTGTTAACTAAGTCAATGCTATATATTTTTTATATTAAAAAAAAATCCTAGTTAATGTTTTTTAATAATCATACAGTAGTTTTGTTAACATATTTTAATGATTGAAGTTTGAATTTATTTCACAGTGCTTTTTCAAATGTTTTATGTATAACGGGCTAAACCGGCGGTCTTTATATTACATTACATTAGCAGCCTGTAAATTTCCCACTGCTGGGCTAAGGCCTCCTCTCCCTTTGAGGAGAAGATTTGGAGCACATTCCACCACGCTGCTCCAATGCGGGTTGTCCTGCGCCAAATATCCTTCTAAACCTTCACCACCCTTATACCTACGCGAGGGGTGAAATAAAAAAAAAGTATAATTATAACCTTTCTCGGAACATAAACTATAAACATATATATATAATTGGTTCAGCGGTTTTAACGTGAAGAGGTAAAAGAAAGAGTTACCTTCCCATTTATAATATTATACTAGTAGGGATTAAGGGATGTATATTTATTAATAGTCATTTGAATTCGCTCGTCCTTATCGCGTGTATTTTATATCGGCTCGGTTTTTTGAATTATTATTAACTAAGATGATTTTGTTGTATCTGTGGGGTGTGAACGCCGTGACGTAATGAGTCACGTGATCGGAATCGTTTGAAGGGACAACTGTCACATTTTTAATTTTCGAGAGTGATGAGTTGGAAGCTGAATTTTACTATAGAGAGCGATACAGTTTAGGCCTTCCGAACGGGACCGTTGGTTCACGCAACTCGGACAGTTATAATATACCTACTTTATAATTGCTGATTATCTACATAAAGTACAAGAATTGTCATATTGTATCGTTGTGGTTAATTGCCTGAGACCTACGCCATGAACCCTGTACCAGAAGCTCCTACCGATAACGCAGTCGCCGTCATATATACATATAACATTGCAAAAACATTATTCGTTAGACTCAGGGTCGTTTGGTGTGGCCAGTCGCATTCGGTTTCAATTCTTTTGCTGATCGATTCGTGCGAAATTCATCAGACCGCTGGGCGCGAGATGATTTTCAAATTATACACTTAAAAAATAACCAATTCTTCAGTTAAAAATTTTTCGGTTCTGACTTTTATATTTGCAATGCGATGTGAAGCTATATATAGCTTTCAATAGTTCAATATCACGTCGAACATCAACCTTCATAATGCCACATGCAAATAGTACGTTTCAATATATTGTAGAACCGAGTTTTATTTGAGAATTAGATATACATATATCTGAATCCTGCTATGTCGAATGTATGTATGTATTTTCATATTAGCGTAAGATATATTTCGTTGTAAACATGTCCGTTGAGACGTTACGTTGCAAATAAGAGCTGACCGGTCTATTTCTAATCTTTGAGCTCGAGACTTCCTTCGAGAAACCTCTAAAATTAATCAGTGTTTCTCTACTATATTGTGCATGTATTTAACATATAAACTTTCTTCTTGAATTAATCGGTCTTTTAAAAAAAACCACATCAAAATCTTTTGGGTGATTTTAAAGATCTAAGCATACACAGGGACAGACAGTGGTAAGGGACTTTTGTTTTATATTGTGTAGTGAAGATTTCATTGGGCATATTAAAAATTGAAAGCTTATGTAAGCTCATTGATAAATAAGGCATGTTATCAACACATTGCGTATGATCATGTTAAAATTGGATAATTAAAATCTGATTAAGTTAAATCAAATTAGAAATTAAAGACCGATAACCAATGGGAAGGTTTAAATTCAAACCTATTTACCTAGAGTCTGCTTAAATAATATTCGTTGTATAATTGTTTGTAATGCAAATTATTATATATTTTTTATCAACTCACCCTCTTCACATATCCACCCCTGTAATAATACTTATCGTATATAGAATACTTTAGAATACTATACTAGATACTTTAGAATACTATAGAATGAGTTTAGAATAATTCTTAGAATTATGTGTCAAAAAAATATAATAAATGTTATTGAAACTATATAAGTAATGAAATAGGTATTCGGACTAGCAAATGGGCGATGATATGCTTACATTTACACTGTCTAACTCGTACTGCTGTTTGGCAGTAGAATATCTGATGAGTGGGTGATAGATACCTTTAAATTTCTAAATTTCGGTCGGTCAAATTGTAAAGTGGCTTTACTTGGTAAGTTATTATATAATAAACACAAAATACGTTACACCATATATTTTCTTAGAGAGATATTGATCTCTCGGCGCGTATAAGGTATAAGGTTTCAAATTGACTTAATTATGGACTGAATATTAAATATCTTTAACCAATCGCATTATTACATTCATAGCTACATTTATAGCCTATATTATCCATTCAAACCGTATCCTAAACTGAGCGTGCATATAAATAATGCCGCTGCAGCTATGCCGAGAAGTTTATTTAATCTTGCTATTGAAAATAAATATTTCGTTTTGAGTTATAATATTTAAGTGATTTATAAGTCGAACCAAATCTCAGATTCGTCTGCGAATATATAAGAATAATAAAAAATATTATTCATTGAATCGCGATGGTTCATTGGTTACAAGTCGTGAATGGTGTTCAATGATTCTGAGTTCAAACTAGTACGCACTATTGCAGTCATGTGCTTAATTCGTATTTGTAATTCATCTCGTGCTCAGCTATGAAGGTTAACATCGTGAGGGTACCTGTACGGTGGATGAGAATCTGAAGCGTATTTGCACCGAAACGTATTGAAGCAGAGAGCTTTATCCCAGTTGTGGAATATTAACAGACAATTATTTTACTTTTACTTAAGTAATTCAATAAGAGCTTTAAATAAAGCCTAGCATGTAAAATGCCAAGTACTGGGCTAATTCCTCTTTTAATTTCTGAGTTTGGAGCTTATTCCAGCACACTGTTCGAATGCGGATTGACGCACATGACAAACATACAGTTTTCTTTCACCTATAAACCGTCTAACTAAAATATATCACCAGAAACTATATCGCCTACAAATTTAAGATTTGGCAGGTAGGTGTAGACATCCACTAAGAACGGATTTTACGAAACTCCACCCATAAGGCTGCTAAAACGGGGGTTGTAAGTTTGTGTTTTATAAATTTCGAGCGAGTATAGCCGCCGATTCAGCTAGTTGTAATATATTAATAACATATTGGACTCAATGGCATTAAGAAATACCATTTCGCATCCCACGTCTAAATTCAAAGGGGTGTAACGCCCTAATATTAAAACAGCGACAAATGTACGCTAATGTTTATTGTAAATGCGATTATGAATGAAATATGTTCTTAATATTATTGTAGAAAGTATCCTGTTACTACATTTTAATACACTTTTAACCCACTCGTCAGATATTCGCTTCTATAATGTAATCCCGCAGACATTTTTAACTTTGCCGTTTCATAGATTCAAGTCATTCGTAAAAAATACATTGGTAAAGAAGGCATATTATTCGATACAAGATTATATTGATGATATAAAAGCGTGGAGTTAATGCTTGTTGACTTCCAGGCAGGAGATATAACATACATATATAATTGTATTTATCTAACATAACTGTATTTTTAGATGTTAGGAAAGAGTAACTACTGAGTTTCTTGTCGGTTCTTCTGGGTAGAATCTACATTCCGAACCGGTGGTAGCTTTACTTTAAATATTTTGTTAAATGACGATTCAAAATTGCTTGTAAAAGCCTACCTGAATAATGTATAATTTGATTTGATATTCTACCGCCAAACAACAGTACTCAGTATTGTCGTGTTCCGGTTTGAAGGGTGAGTGAGCCAGTTTAACTACAGGCACAAGGGACATAACATCTTAGTTCCATTAGTTAGTAGCGCATTGGCGATGTAAGGGATGGTTAATATATCTTACAGCGTCATTGTCTATGGGCGGCGGTTACTTACCATGCTTATATTATAAAGAAAAAGATTTTAATATTTATTTTAGTTGCAAACATCACTCATCACAAGATCTCCGTAACTGTAGGTGTGATTGACCTGAAGTTTAGTATTTTTAGTTACTCCTTTTGCGACGTAAACGCTTGCTAAATGTCAACTTCAAAAGCGGAAAGGGGAAGAAGTCGAAACAGACCACTAGTTACTATATATCCGAGGTATATGTACTAGATACATGACTAGGATATTATAGTAAACTAACAAAACATAGAGCGACTTGTGAAATGTTAGTGTATGTTTGAGTTTTCAACAACCCAATATGTTTGTTTCGTAGTACTCGAAACGATGAGACTGAATCGAATTCAACTGTTCAATTCAATTCAATTGAATTCGATTCGGTTGAAGCTCGAAGAAGTAGACCTTAAAATGTATGTTTCCGTAAATCTTCTCTTGATGCATTAACGATTTACGAAACGACGGTTTTTTATTTTTTATATCTATGTATTGTGAGAATTGCATTATTTCGGATGATGATGGTGATATGACAAGCGTTATTAGGTTGTAGAAGTCGATTATGTCATAGAATAGAAGTAAGGTCATTAAATAGTTTTCATCAGCGGCTTCGCCCGCGTGTTCGTAGGTTTTACTTACAAAAATCGAATACGGTTCAGCGGCTCAGCTGTGAAAGCGTTTGACACACAGACAGACATAGTTACTTTTATAATATTAGTAAAAGATTTTTGCAAGGAATAATTACTGCATTGAATTTACGCCCAGCGAAGCGAAACTCCTCGTTCGAATTATGTGTAATTATTCATATGTTTCGAAGAATAGCGTTCCTATAGTTTCCATATTTTGAAAAATGCAACAGTTATACCGAAGCGTTATTGCAATTACTCGTTACGACGTGAGAATCGCCAACGATTTGCATAAAACGGAAGAGAAACAGCCCATACTATCTTCAGCGTGAGCTATCTAAGAATACTATCTCTTTTATAAATACATAGGGTACCATTGAAAATCATTTTTAATCAATTTATTTTATATAATTGTGCTGTGTCCTAAATTAAACATTTGTTTCCTTCTTTTATATCGGTAGGCAGATTAGAAACTGTGCTAACTGATTCTAAAAGATTACCACCGAACATTGATACCATCCATGATTTTTTTTGCCGTTTTTATAATAATGGTACAGAACCCTACTGTGTGCGAGTCCTACTTGCACTTGGCCGGTTTTTTTTTTCGAAAGTAGAGTCTACCTGGACTATCTGTAAATATAATGCTTCTATATTGAATAAATGAATTTGAATTGAATTTGAGAGTCTTTGACATGATTTGTTTACAATAGAAAAATGAATTGTTCCGGTATACAATCTCTAAGCTATTGGGTCATCGAAACTAACTTCATTCAAGTTGATTTGAATAAGCACGTATTAATTTTCGTTTTAAAAGAAGATAAATTAAACGGAAAACTATGCAGGTTTTAAAGGTAGATTCTACTTCGAGAAATCGACGTGTTGTTTCTTGTTAATGTTCGAATGGTCACTGTGCAAGTGAAATGTCAGTACGTTGTCATTCGAATCGAGAAGACAAAGTTTTATATAACTATATGTCGAACTCCGTGGTCGAGTAGTGCGTACACCGGTTTTCATGGGTACACCGCTCCGAGGTCCCGGATTCGATTCCCGGCCGAGTCGATGTAGAAAAAGTTCATTAGTTTTCTATGTTGTCTCGGGTCTGGGTGTTTGTGGTACCGTCGTTACTTCTGATTCTCCACAACACAAGTGCTTTACCTACTTACATTGGGATCAGAGTAACGTGGATGATGTCCAATATTTATATATTTATATGCTATCTATAATGTCTAATAATATACGCAAAGTTGTGATTATATTAGTATATATGCGTAGATAGAGATATGATAGAGCCGAGATGGCCCAGTGGTTAGAACGCGTGCATCTTAACTGATGATTTCGGGTTCAAACCCAGGCAGGCACCACTGAATTTTTCATGTGCTTAATTTGTGTTTATAATTCATCTCGTGCTCGGCGGTGAAGGAAAACATCGTGAGGAAACCTGCATGTGTCTAATTTCAACGAAATTCTGCCACATGTGTATTCCACCAACCCGCATTGGAGCAGCGTGGTGGAATATGCTCCATACCTTCTCCTCAACGGGAGAGGAGGCCTTAGCCCAGCAGTGGGAAATTTACAGGCTGATTATGTATGATTATGATAGATTAACACGTCAAATCAATTGCGAAATTTTAATTTATTTCCTCGTGTGCGTCACGCTAGGAATTATTCGGATGCAATCGAATAATACGTTCATATATCATCGGCCCTAACCTAACGGTTCGGATTACAACAATTTAGGGGTTAGTGATGTTTGCGTCGATTAATCGACAAATTGTAATATCGATAGATTTTGACAATAATGTCGTTTTATCTTTTTTTATCCTTGATAGAGATTTGTTTTTATATAATTGAGTAGTATTTTGTTAGAATAATTACAAGATTATCGTGTCTGTTTGTCTGCATACTGAAATATGAAATGATTGTTAAGTTGCAAACAAAAAGTCGACTCTAACATTAAATTATATACGGAGTTAAAAAAAACACGACTCCGACTAGAACTTGAGACCTTTCCCTTTATCGCCAGCCATATTATTATTTATGAGTACTCGCTAGTAATTGCATGTTAATTAAACGCAACTTCGCGCCATTGTTTGACTTTCATGGCGTACTTTTTGTTTAATTTCTCTCGCGTTCAGTGAATTCAGGAATGTTAAGAAATTTGAATATAATATGCATTTTTTATTGTTATCCTGTTATGGGGTACGTGAACTTGTGTATTTTAACGGATTTTATGGTATGGAAACGCGTCGTGTTTTCTATAACTTTTGAGAGCCTAAAGGGTGGGCAGCATCTTAGCCTTGCATGCTGCATTTTTCTACTGAAATATTGTTCTATGGAATGAGCGCAAAATTATTTTTTATTTGTTTTCTTCCAAATTAATTTGTTGTGAAGAATGAAATTCTTCAGCTTCACGAGAATTAATAGGATGGCGACTTAGCGGGGTTCTCGTCGTTTTATGTTCTACTGTCTAGTGATACTTTGAAATGATTTCCGTAATCTTATACATATTAATATACTCGTTTCCGCCTGTGTGTTAAGGGGGGAGGGGGGGGGGAGGTGTAGCAAATTATATACACAATATGTTACGTAACAAACAAATGAACTCACTTTCGCATTTATAATATTAATTAGTGATCCTCCCGTGTTTGTTGCATTAAGTTTCAAGCGTATTGCTCGGCTGGTACGGCTGCAGCATGTGCTTTTTTGATTATTTATATTACAAAGGGCAGAAAAACACTACTACTTATTATAAAATAAAGTCTCGTATTTCTATCTTGTCTTACTGTAACGGATATTTTTTTTAAAAAACTAGACGGATTTTTTATACGGTTTTCGTCAGTGGATGGAGCTATTCATGAGGAAAGTTTGGGTGTGTTATTCATAAAGGTTTTGATTTAATTGGCTGAAACATTATAAAGGTTTTTTATGATTTAGGTAAACGGGCGATCAATGAGTAACCTGATAGTAAGTGGTCACCACCACCCATAGAAAATGGTTCTGTAGCGCCTGCGCCACCGACCATGAGAACTAGGATATTATGTCCCTTGTGCCTGTAATTACACTGTTTCACTCACCCTTCAAACCCGAACAGAACAATACTGAGTACTGTAACACCAAGTAAAATTGTTGAATATGTCTGAAAATACATATGGCGACCAATTGAGATATGTTTTTCGATAAACACGTTATAATATGTAAACCGTGATTCTACTCGTGCAAAGATGGAACTGGTAACTAACACTAATAATTTGGTAATTTCAACGCGTAGTATGAGTCGATGGCAGTAATATAATTTATATTTCTTATGAAAAGTAAAATATACAAGACGACTAGCTGTGACAACCCTCCCCTGTTTTAACCCCAAAAAGGGGTTGACCATCATCATCTATGGAGCAAAAATTTTAAATTTCAAGTATCTTACTTTAAAAACATTTTTTTACAAATATTTCCAAGCCCCGTTTTACCCTCTTAGGGGTGGAGTCGTAAAATCCGTTCTTAGCGAATGTCTACACGTTATAAAGAACATACCTGCCAGATTTCAAGTCTGTATGTGTTACAGTTTCTGAGATTTCTAGATTAATCAATGAGTGGTATTTCGCTTTGATCAATCAATATAAAGCATCCGAAGTTCTTTAACGCAGCTTAAGGTATAGTGAATTGACGGTAATCGTCACGTAAGAAAAAGCTTTATGCACCCCCCCCCCCCTTTTTTTTTTCCTTTCTTTCTTGTTCTCTCTCTGTCTTTCTATTGCATACAGTTTTATACAAAGCTATTTATACTTTTATGATATTGTTTTTTATACGCTCCCCTCCTTTTTAATAACAATTATTAAATTATTATTTAAATAATATGTTCTTCTGTGTGTGTTAATTAATTAAATTTAATACATAATATTTATCGAAAGCAACTTCGTTCCAATCGGTTGTCACACGACACCTCACTTTTTTACGTTAAAGTTACATTCGAAATGTTTTTTTTTTTAAATTAAATATGTATTTAAAATTTTATACTGATATAATTTAAACGAAAACAATTTTAATAATAATAATCAATGCTCTTGATATATAATAACTGAAATCGCTTAAGTAATTACCAGATAACATTGTCGATTGCAGATAATCGACAATTTACATCACATCAATCATTAATCGAAAAATTATCGATATTAATAACACTGATGCAACGTCACTAGTGCAGCCTCGCATTTTAATAGGCGTTTTGTTTACAATGCCAACTGAAGGGGAATAGCATCTGTCCAGTACGAATGGACTTAACATTTGTATTTTGAAAATGTACTGTAACGAATATCAAAATAAAGGCTAATTTCCTTTGAAACGATTCCTGTTCTCTATCTATAGTGCTTCGAAACGAAACAGCCTAAGTTCAACTCATGATATGTCGTATCGCTATTGATTTATGGGCGCTATTCGTTTGTGTTTTTTCATAGATTTTATGTATACAAGTGTTTATGAGAACACGAGATCAATAACTCAGATTGAGTTCCCGTCGCCTATCTTCGGTTAACTGTTTTTTTTAAATGATCGTTGTCGGTGAAGGTTGTATTGTATTTGCATATGTGTGTGCGATTTTCTATTCGTTGTATGCAAATCGTTGTGATGTTTCTCACGATGTGTGAAGAGTACCTGCAAGTTATGTGTTGTCAGTTGTTTTTTCTTTTTTTTAATTTATATTTTTGTTAAAGGTCTTAAATCTTTCAGCCGCATTATTGACTAATATTGTCATTATTTATGAATATCCTTTTGTAATCTCCACAGGAAGAATAATTACTAATTAAAAACTTTGACATTTAATTTATATCTTTGGCCAAAATGGCATTTTGGCAATCAGTGAACTTTGAAAGTAAAATTTAAGTTTATGTAATTATTTAATTGATCTAGTGTATTGTAAATACAGATAAATTATTTATTGTTATATGTATTGAAGTACAAATAATTAAACATTTTACTTAGTATAAGCTTCCGCCCGCGGAATCGCCCGTGCGTGTTCGAGGGATAGGGGTGTTAGGTAGTCCATGTGTTAAGTCAGCTGTCTCTGTTACAAACTTCTTCCGTCCAGATGTTTTTGCTCGATTGAATAACAATAAGCCAAACATCATTATCATAGTGAACCGTCAATATTGCAATGGTTTAAGGGTTTAAGGCTTATCGATGTAAAAAGTCGCAGGTTCGATCATGACCCCTTGCTCAATTATCGTCCCCACTACGAGCACACGCTTTAAGCTTATTCGTAGGGGTAAATAGGAATATTTGTAATTACTCAAATGAGGTACTGTGACTAATATTTAAAAAAATAAATGAATATACAAAGTTTCACATTAATAACTTTGGTGGGGTAAGTAAGATCTACCCGAAAAGACGGATTGGGTACCGCTGGTTTTTAGTAGGTATTATTGCGGTTGGCGCCGATGAGTTTTATTTCATTTGGCGAAAACACGTAAATACGTTTTACCAGCGAGAACAACAAAAAGTTTAGTAACATAGGTTATGTTTGTATACGGTGCTTTTTAACGATTTCTAGATCTCTAGAAGATCCTACGTGACGTCATGAAAGTAATATTAATATCGACAAATATTGTCGGTATTTAGGGTTCCTGTTACTAAGACTCACCGCTGTTCATCCCCATAGACAATGGCGTCGTAACCAATTTTACCCATTCATTAAATGACACCAATGCACCACCAACCTTGGAGCTAAGATATTATGTTAAGAAAAAAAAAAACACTTTCGCCTTTATAATATTTGTTGGGATATACGAAAATAACGCGTGTCAAAATTAAGTGACATTTGGTCGGATGTGAATCTGAGACCTTCGGTTGCACGACGGGCCTGGTTCGGCTCTCGATGCCTGTAGCCTATTCTAATCTGTGTGACCTAAATCTATCAGAAGCTGCGATTATCCGTTAAATCAAACACATTATGCTAATTGAAATTGTAGTAATTACTGAATTAAATTGGATAAATTCAATTAAATGCTACCGCGTTTCGTGTACAGTGGGTTCATATCTATTTTTCGCTTAGACGTTCGTGTTAAATTATTGCTGTTTTCTAGCAGCCGTGATGGCTCAGTGGTATACGGGACTCTAAAGCGAAGATTGTGTTGATTTCGAATCTACTATTTTTATCCATCAACTCATATTGAATTAGATAACTACATTAAGTCGTACCTTAATAATATTAATAACGGGAACTTTGTTTTGTTTAAATGATTAACTTTATACAAATATAAGTTACTTTTCAAGTATTTTTTTCAATATATATTACTATAATAGTTAGTGTCGCAGTCGGCTTTTCTCACGTTTTAAGGGTCGGTCGTCAGGTGCTAGGTATAAAAAGAATATGCCCTTTCTTGAAGTTCAAGCTAGAGTCTTACCAAATTTTATCAAATGAACCGATCATTGGTTACAATGTATGCTAAATTTCAAGTCAATCGGATCTTTAGTTTTAGTGGTTCCCCTTATGTATGGAAGAAGGTAGATGTGGGGAGGTCATGTTTTTACTCGAATGCCTTCAGGGTTCTTATATGTATACAGGTGAACTTTTCAAGATGGTGTGATTGGCCAATTCTGCTGCTCAAAGAAGTGTCGGTGGCGATTTTGATAAAAACTTAAACTGGACCATACCAGATTTGGATGTACGGCGTCTCCTTAGAATCCTCACATCAGTTGAAGCGAGAGAAAAGTTTAATTTTATTAATTAAACAGTTGTTAAATATTTTTAAAGAAAGTCGTAAGGATCATATACAAAACTCCGTGGAAAATACGATTACCTTAAATATGTGTGTGTGTGTGTGTGTGTGCGTGTGCGTGGGTGTGTATAACTTTCTTGGTTAGCAGACAAATGCCAAATTCCACTTATATTACGAATTGCAGATTTAGAATTGAGTCATTACTTTCGGAGATTGCCACCTGCATACGAACAAACAAATTTTACGTCTATACAACTTTAGTACAGATGTAGCGGTTTATATGTGTAGAAATAAATTTTATTGATGTGTTCCGGTTTGTATAGTGAGTCAGCCAGTGTAATTACCGACACAGTTGATATAACGGCCTAAAATCCGTGATTAGCGTTTCATTGATGTTGTAAAATGTAGTTTACTTATTATTATTTTTTAGGATCGAGTGACGTTTGCTGTTTAACTCATCTACAATAAATAATAAAAAATAGTAATATTTACAAATCTGTGTCGTCGTATAGATGTTGTAAACTGTGGTTTAATTTTTTACAATACTTTGTGGGGGGAGGGGGAGGATTCACGATCACACTTTCACGCGCTCGTGAGTGACGCATTTGATTGACGGCTTATGTACAATAAATAAATAAATTAAATATATTAGCAATATTCATAGAAAGGGAGTTGTTTATCCTCGGATGACTCAATCGATCGTCTATGAATAGGAGATACTATAAAAAAAATCAGCTGATTAGCTTAGAACAAAAGTTACATATGCTTTGAGAGCGGTTTGATAATAATTTACTCGACGAAATGTAATGTTTGCCTGTATGTCTGCGGATCGTATGCCAGTCGGCTGCCGGATGGACAATGGTACGGAACAAAGGGTCGTTAACCGCGACGATGTATGTTTTTTTTTTAATTCATACTCCAGTACCTCCTTCATTTGGAATTTGCAGAATCAGGAAATGAGTTAATTTATATTTGTGTTCGAATTTCAAAAAAAGGGGGAGGTTAGATGTTTTAGTGTGCAAGCTCGTCTGGGTAGGTACCGCCCACTCATCAGATATTATACCGCCGAACAGCAGTACATAGTATTGTTGGGTCAATGTACATGAGTGGAGATGACCGCTGACCATTCGATTGATAGTCAATGGCGCTATAAGAAATATTAGCCATTTCTTATATCGCCAATGAAACAGAAACACAACCATACTGAAAATTGCTGTTTGGCGGTAAAATATCTGACGAGTAGGTGATACCTACCCAGGCGGAATCTCAATTCTCGTTTTATAATATAATTCTTTAAATGAAACTGTTGACAAAAGTAGAGTTTAAAATTTATAAACTCGCATAAAACTTAACTGTGTTATTGTTCATTCGCAATTATAACAACACTATAACCCACAGTTAAATCGAGTCTGAAATTGCCGCGGTCGACGGGAACTTCGCGTACTGACCACGGATTAAGGTCGCAGAGTGAAACGGGCGTAACGCACACGTTGTTGTGTTAAGGGAGTTCCTGGTTATTGAACAGCCGCATACCTTCTATTATTAAAAACCATTTTACAATCCTCCAGAAATTATTTCCTTTCTAGGGTTCCTTGCCCAAACGGTAAAATGGGACCATATTACTAAGATTCCGCCGTCCGTCCGTCCGTTCGTCTGTCACCAGGCTGTATCTCATGCACCGTGATAGTTAGACACTTGAACAGAATAAAATAAATATTTAAGTTGGACTCCCGTACAATGGACGTGAGTTTTACTTACACACGACTCAATATAGGCACAGGGGACAACATCTTAGTTCCCAAGGTTGGTGGCGCATAGGTGATGTAAGGAATGGTTAATATTTCTTACAGCGCCTTTGTCTATGGGAGGCGGTGACCATTTACCATCAGGTGGCCCATATGCTCGTTCGCCAATCATAGCCATATATATATATATATATATATAATTATATTAGTGATATGAAGCGTGGCCTTCTGCCATGTATAACTAACTTTGTATTTTAGGTGGCGGAAAAGAGTAACTACTGAGTTTATTGCCGGTTCTTCTCGGTAGAATCAACTTTCCAAACCGGTGGTAGTTTTACATTTATCTCATCGCTGTCCAATATATAATAAATAATATTTTGATTGTCTTGTTTGTAACGACGAAACTCAGCGAATGACCCAGCCTTGAACCCAGGACCTCGGACTTATCTAGTCGCTAAGCCAATGAGGCAGTGACACGTTATCCTATTTGAAGCAGGCAGTATATCTGAGAGACATTAATTCGAGATACACCGTAACCCCCGTTCCCGTTCCGACGTCATACGTTGAACTAATAACGAAACTTTGTTTAGAACCATGAATACGTCAGCTAGAACTATAATTTGTGTCGTTCGGTCTGTCGCGAATAATGTTTGAACAAGTATTAAGTAGATACTATAACAGGAGGTGTGGTTTTCTATGAACTTTGTATACATATACATACATATATATATATGTGCGTATATGTGCTGTATAAATATTATTTTGTCAGTGTTCTTTGGTTCGTTATATAATTACGTAATTCGAAAGTAAATATTTTGCAGGGTGGGTTAAAAATCTTATTCTAACGATCTGGTAATGATTAAAATATCAACTATAAATTGAATTTAAAGGAAATTTTATAGAATAGGTGATCGACCTTCGTTCGACTTTAATAGATATTAGAAAAATCGAAAAGACATAAATATATATCTACTTAAAACGCAACATGATATCTAAATACACTTCGGAGATAGGTTAAAATTGTGTACGAAATAAATTTATATATGAATATATGTATGTATATATTAGACAAGAATTGCTCATTGAATGTTATAAGATAAGCAAAAATAGTATTTATCTATCTTTTTGAACATCTTTTGGCGCGTTATGAGAGAGAGAGGGTCCTTCCTTCTTGGCCTAGGCCAAGCGGGCCTCGAGGCATGCCTCCTTGCCCGGCCATGTCCTCAACGGTAGCTCTTAGCTACCGTGTGCTTGAGTTTTGACCCGGCCTTGTCGACCCAGTGGTGTGCCCTGTCTTGTTGTTCTTGGTGGTCGTCGTGTTCGGGTGGGTGTCAAATCCGGGAGGTTGTCTAACGCGTTATGAAAAAACGATAAAAATGATAAAAAAAAATTCATGAGGAATTTTTATTTCTAGTAATGGTGAAAAAATATTTAGAATACTTTTTTTTTTATTATTTTTAATGTTTGATGTTTTAAGCGCGTACAAGTCAACACATTTTTTTTAAATTTTGTTTTATTGTTATTTCAGAGTTGTTCACGTCCGTGTTTGTTGAATTTTTATTTTTTTATTTGACTATGCATTGTTTTTTTTATAGCTCTGTTGCATTTTTTTTTAATTAAATTAATATACGTATGTATGTATTTTATTTTATTTACAACCAAATCGTGTATTCTTTTATAAAATAATTTTTAATGAAGTATTTTTTGTTTGCAGGTAAGATCAGCCGGGGTAGTAGATGGGGGAGAGGGGGGGGGTAAAGTTATTCAATAACATTGTTTTAATAATTCTTTAATTTGGTAAGTCTTTTATTATATAAGTATCCCGAAGATAGTATGGCGAATAAGATACATCTGATTGAAAGGTCTACGTATGATTTAATATATTATTAAAAATCAGATGTAGGATAAATTAAAAAAATAAACAACACGCAACTGATCTACCTCTTATAATTCAGAATAACAATTTAAACGTTAACGCCATTTCTAATCTTATACTTCCTAAAATCAAAACAACCGTTTAATTAATTAGAACAATTATTACGAATTACGAAACTAGTGAGCCGAGATGGGCCAATGATTAGAACGCGTGCATCTTAACTGATGATTTCGGGTTCAAACTCAGGCAAGCTCCACTGAATTTTCATTTGCTTAATTTGTGTTTATAATTTATCTCGTGCTCGGCGGTGAAGGAAAACATCGTGAGGAAACCTGCATGTGTCTAATTTCAATAAAATTCTGCCACATGTGTATTCCACCAACCCGCATTGGAGCAGCGTCGTGGAATATGCTCCAATCCTCCTCAAAGGGAGAGGAGGCCTTTAGCCCTTTATGTTATCGACAAGCTACAATCCGAACTGAACTAATGTAAACTAGATTTAAATATTCAAAGCATCATTCAAAAAAAGTTTCATGATTTTGGCGCCAAATGTAGATTTGGCGGAATTCCTGAAAATCTGTTGAATAAACGCTAAGTTTCGCGGGCGGCCCACTAGTTGTTAATAAGACGTACACCCGCTCGGACTGCAAGACCGGAGATATATGTAATAAATAATAACACAAGATATAATAAAACGATAAAAATAAATAAAAGCAAAAATTATCTTACAATAGGTATACGTATCTGTACACACATAGTCCTAGAATACGAAGGTTACCCGGTGGAAACAAAACTTTGCCCCCGCGAATAAGAAGCGAGGATTTCGTCTTGTATTGCGTAACGAAAATCAAAAGTATTCGATTTCATTACAAAGAGAAGAAATAAAATATAATTACGCCCTCAGGGAGGATTTCCTGTAAATAAATGGAGTAAATTTGATTTAAATATGAAACAAGGGGGAGTGAATGACGCCGAAGCCTTCTGATATTTCACGATGGAAGACGTCGGTGACGGTGTGACGTACGATCTTGTCTTAGTAACGTTGTCTATACATAAGTTTTATATTACGTTTACGGTTTTTCATTTAAATTAAATAGTTTGACGGGAAGTCAAATCGCCTACCTGATAGTCACCACTGCCCGTGGACATTTGCGCTTTAAGAAAACCATTCTCTACATTTTTGGGAACTAAGATGCTATGTCCGTTTCGCCTGTGGGGAGTTGGCTCACTAATCCTTCAAATCAGAACACTACAATACTGATAACTGATGTTCGCCAGTAGAATATGTGATGAGCGAACTACCCAGACGGGCTTGCACAAGGCCCTACCATTGAGCAAATGTAATGCTTTTGTTAATAATTTTCGGAAGGTTTTTGACATCTTGTTTGTCTGATCGAAAGCAGCGCTTATAGGATCACTCCGGTGTTTGTCTGTCGCGGCGTGTTACTATTATTTTTGGTGGAGATAGCCCTCTATTTGGAACACGTGAATGTTAATGCAGGACCCACTCTCCTCAATAAGAGAGCGGGTGTAAGTCCAGTGCTGGGACATTTATTTTACTTCTTTTATAAATTCAGGCTAGGACCTTATAGCAGATGAAACGGACAATTTAGATTTTTTTTTCCTATTAAAGCTAACAAGAGACTTGGGTATTGCAGTATAAATGGTGGAATACTCCCACTTGTTTTGCAGCTTGTCCTTGCCCGAAAGAGATCCGTTGTACCTTATGCAACTACAACACACACACAAACACAACTCAAAGAACTGATTCCTTTAAAGTTCGTTAACCATGACAGCCTCACTTTGGATCACTAACAACATTTATGTGCAAAACAGACTTTGAAGTTAAATAAAATTAACATTACGCTATAAATAGGTGGGAGGGGGGCGTCCTCCATTTGAATAATTCACGCGACAAAACACTAATGGTGGGAGATGGGGCGAAATAGGTCGGGGATACAATGAGTTTTGTTTAGATGAAAATGTTTATTAAATGTTCTTTGTAAAGAGAATATCGATATCGTGTTTTAATTGCTTTCGTTACAGTAGAATTTTCTCGAACGTATTATTTAAATGTATTGTTAATTTATATCATTGATGGTACTGAGAAGGATCGGATGTTGTTTGACAGATACCTTGTGAATGGTTATATCGTAAATATAGGCTATTTTTTGAATTTCGTTCTTAGATATGTCATTAGATAAAAATAAAGTTTTTGAACTTTAAAACTGTTACGCGATATAGAAATTTATGCGCGCTTTAAAATATGAAGTATAAAAAAATATTTCTTACATAGGCAGTGATGTCGACCATCTTGGCCTTAGGATCGCTTACTGCTGTTATAAATCATTTTAATACTATAAAAAGTATTGTCTTGTAAACTATTCCAAAGGATAGTCTGTAGGTGGCTAAAAATTATACCATATAATAATTATATATATAATTATACCGCCAAATAATATTCCTTAAATGTAATATGTATTTCAGATGTTGGTCCATATTTAAGTGTACCAATTTAAATGTTTTTAAAGTATCTTTCAATTAATCTTAAAACAACGTTATAATTAAAAATAGTATTTTTTTTTTATTGGATTTCTTGTAATCAGTCTAAGCTAGATAGACGATATTCTGCGCTCGGTGTGCCCCGATCCCAAATGTATATATAGGTATTATAAGTAATAGTCTTTGCGATATTAAAGATGTTACCGATTAATTATCAATTATAACATCACGACGAATATTTCAATGTTGTATCATGAATAATTACCGTAATTATTTAACACCGAAAATATATACGTTTTAATAATTATATATTAAAACGAGACGAAGATAGATCAGTAATGGGTACCTTATATTACAAATATTATTGTTGTTGAAATAATTAATTGCTGAGCTCAGTCGGGATTCATTTCATAACACCTTTGCCATAATTTGCATTCCAGTTCAAAAGAATGCCATTCTTCTCAAAGTTTTTCCACGAGTGTTTATAAATCGTTAGGGCACAATGTCAACATTTCGTAGTTGAATTCATTTCATACGTTCATTCATGATTGCCTATGCTGTTTGTTTAGGTAATAAGGTTTCTAGTACTACAGTCCTAGTTTTAAAGCCCGGGCCAGTAAAATGTTGTTGTTTTTTTAAATTGTATGTAGTTTGAAAAAATGTCAGTATTAGTTTTTCCGTACCGACGTAAGCACACAAAGCCGCTGTTGATGCACCTGAACTCACTTCAGCCTTGTCGTATTGGCGTTAGAGAAACTAACCAACAAAACAGGCAGATACTTTTTAGGCTGAAGGTAGGCGCGGGCAAATTTTCCACCTGATGATAATATGAATATTAATCATACATCGCCAATGCTCGGTGGCGCACCATATAACATACAAAATGTCTTAGTTCCCAGATCAACTTTGAGAACTAAGATGTTATGTAGACCCTACAACACACAAACCATACCCACTTTTTTTAATTCATCCCGAATTAAAAAAAAATGTCCTTGTCCTTCCCTGAAACTCAAACTATATTAGAGAGAGATACTTTAACATTTTTAATCTTATTTTATTAGTATAGAAGATTCAACAAGCAATTTTATTGAAAACTTAATTTGTGAACATATGGGAAACGAAAAAGTACGAAGTTTATTTTTTACTTTTTTTTAATTATAATTGCAATGCAATTCAACTTGGCAAAGGCTCATGTTATAGGAATGGTTTGGAGCTGTGTTGAATTACTGCAATCTATTTATATTAGTAAGATTGTAAATTTGTATGCAGTAGATGACTCGTTCCTCCTCCGACTGTTTAACGGTTTCTGTCACCTGTCAATCCCTCCCCTGCAGAATAATTAAAACAAATGTCACTCGTGACGCCATCTTTTTCCGTTGTGGTAATTGAATGATCTTTACAAATGATGTAAAAGGAAATTGAATTTTAATAGAAAAATTATGTTGAGTTTTTTGTCAAAGATGCATTCTTCGTATATAATCTATGTAACGATGTTTGTTACGTAGCAGCTGAGGAGAGTGACATTTTGTTTGTTTTTTTTTTATTTGTCAGGCAACGGTATACAATGAAATTCTATTTAATACTTATAATTAACCCGTATCTACATACTTATTAGGTAAACTCGACTAGTTCAGTTTTATACGACGACATTCATTGCTTTAAATTAAGAGCATTACTTTTTTTTTTCTTTTCAAATAATACAATTTATTTTTACATACTAAACTTTTTATTTATATAAATGTTATATATTTTAATATTTATATATGTGTATTTACATACATAGATACTGTTAATTTCAACGAAATTCTGTTGTTATATGTGTATCCACCAACGCGCATTGGAACAGCGTGGTAGAAAAAACATTCTCCTCACAGAAAGATAAGGACTTAATCCAGTAGTGGGAAATTTACGGGCAGTTAATTGATGCTATTGAAGAACTTCCAGGTGACGACACTTGTTAAAATTACACGGTAATTTAACGCCAGATCCAAAACTTCCGAATAAGCCAACTCTATGTTTAAAATGTCGAGACACTAGGGCTTATTCCAACCTCAAGAGGACTATACCTAAATTAAGAATATTCGACACCGAATTGACGCGGTATCATTGGTTCGGCTTGAATTATCAATGATATTCGTTTTGGATTTGCGAAAAAATGGCGTTTTTGAATGTCGAAGATGCTGCTATCGGAACTTTGGCTGTAAAATTAAAAATCAAAATCAAAATGTTCTCAATTCAGGTAGGCTCATAAAAGCACTTTTGAAACGTCGGGTTACAGTGTTGAATTAAACGTAAAGCGAACACCGCACCGGTTCGGAATGTAGATTCTACCGAGAAGAACTGACAAGAAACTCAGTACTTACTCTTTTCCACCATTTTCATTACAGAGTATTTAGTATTTCACTATAGAGTCAGTAAACAACAATTATTTCTTTATATATCCTGCCTAGAAGTCAATCAAGTGATGGTACGGAACCGTTCGTACGCGAGTCCTACTCGCACTTGGCTGGTTTTTAAATTTCAGCCGAATAAATCTGTTTTTTTTTTATATGATAGCTGGCAAACGAGCAGGAGGCTCAGGTGATGGAAAGTGACTTCCACCGCCCATAGACTGTCTGCAACACCGGGTGGTTTGCAGATGCGTTGCCGGCCTTTAGGAAGGAGTACGCTCTTTTCTTGAAGGTTCCCAAGTCGTATCGGTTCGGAAAACCGCCGGCGAAAGCTGGTTCCACAGAGTGGTTGTGCGAAGCAGAAAATGTCTTAAAAATCGCGCTGTTGTGGATTTTCGGACATCTAGGTGGTGCGAGTGAAACTTTAGAATACAAACAATATCTCGGAACATTCCCCGTGAAAAATTCAGTAGAAAATGCGGAGTGATCCAACATCTCAAGGCCAAAAGATCAAGCAGATCGGAAAGGGCTTGATCGTCGTTAATTCGAGCTGCTCTACGTTGGATACGGTCAAATAGAAGGAGCTGGTACTGGGGATCACCCGCCCACAGGGTGAGAGCAGTACTCCATGTGAGATTTTGAATTAGCGTAAGACACTCACAAAAAATTAAATCAAATATCAACATTCGCTCAGTGACACCGTACACGCTAAACGCTTTAATTAATTAAGCGTCAGTTAACCGTAGTTTATTGCCTATTTTATGTTTTATTTATCAACGTAATAAATTTTGTTACGCGAAATATGCTTTTAAAAGTAATGTGTATGCGAAATTTAATAGATTTCCTTGAAAACGAATATTAGTCACATACATTCATATGTATATTTATATTTATGACTGTATATATAATTACTTTATTTTAATTTTATGGAAATTTTATTTGAATTTGGGGGGGGTATCAGGTATTAGAGTGATTAATATATCTTAAAGGGCCAATATCAATAGGTATTGGTGACAATATACCATCAGATGGCCCCATTTGCTACTCTGTTTGACATAAAACACAAATTAACCGCATGAAGATTCAGTTGCCGTCGGCTAGCTTTGAAGCCTCTTGATGATCACCTCGACTCTCAGAATACATCCGTTACGAGTGGTGATTCATGAAAAACTTTGTCCACGAAACATCATGAAAATATTGTTTGATATCTAAACTATCTGTGGTATTTGTGAAAAAATGGCGGCGTTTTATGTCGTGTTATAAATGACGATATGTTAATCAACTGTTTTTAGTGCTTTATATAGCAGAGCTGTTGCCAAATCACATGGAATATGTACATATTACGTTCGATCATCCTAACTCATCTTGCTTTTGGAGAATAGTATGTTTTTTTTTAAATTCCGAACATAAAATCGTACGAATGTATACCGGATATTCATTTTCCGGACGTCCGGATTTACATTCCGGTGTTGTATCGATAAATAAAAAAAAACGCAAAATTTAATTCTCTATCCTAATTCTGTACCTTTTTTAGATCGTAAACCGGATATGTCTAGACCGGAACGGCTTTTTATTGCTTAGAGCTTTTAGGTTTAATAATTTGTGCTAAAAGGTTCAACATGATAACGATGGAAAATTTTAAGCTTCGTAATAAAGCCTTAAACCAGTGAATAGAAAATAATTCTTCTTTTGCTTGCAAAATAGGTCGTATGTATGTTTTTTTTTTAAATATTTACTGATCCAGAAGATAAAAAAATTGTTATATCTTTTGAATCGTGATTTTATAGATTTTTTTTTGTGTAATAGGTAGGCGGACGTGCAAACTGGCCACCTGATGGTATGTGGTCACCACCACACATAGACATTGACGCTCTAAGAAATAATAACCAATCCTTACATTACACCAATGCGCCACCAACCTTGGGAACTCAGATGTTATGTCCCTAGTGCCTGTAGTTACACTGGTTCACTCACCCTTTAAACCGGAACTCAAAAATACTAAGTATTGCTGTTTGGCGGTAGAATATCTGATGCGTGGTTGGTACTTACCCACGACGAGCTTTCACAAAGCCCTGCCACCGAGTGTAACTCAATATTTGAAGTAGCATACGTTTTACGATTGAACATTTTTTTAATGTATTTTCGAATGATCGAGAAAAAAAATGAAAAACATTAGAAAATGGAACGTTCGTCGAGAAATGATATTTGATTTACTATTTTCGTTTGGCTACTAGTTTAATTAGGTCATCGCTCGCGATAACTATGTTAGTCAGTCTTATTTCGTGTTTCATCTGAACTAGTAGAAATTGCTGATGATGGAGAGAGGAGGATAATATAAAATAAATTTATTAATAGCCTTTAAGAAGTGCGTATTATCATGCGTTTAATTAATTTATTTATTTTAGTACGACAGCCAACGGTAGATACAATATCACATAAAAAAAGAAAATAACAATTCGAAATTATCTTGGCAATGAATTATCTTGAGCCGAGATGGCCCAGTGGTTAGAACGCGTGCATCTTAACCGATGCTTTCGGGTTCAAGCCCAGGCAAGCACCACTGAATTTTCATGTGCTTAATTTGTGTTTATAATTCATCTCGTGCTCGGTGGTGAAGGAAAACATCGTGAGGAAACCTGCATGTGTCTAATTTCAACGAAATTCTGCCACTTGTTATTCCACCAACCCGCATTGGAGCAGCGTGGTGGAATATGCTCCAAACCTTCCCCTCAAAGGGAGAGGAGGCCTTAGCCCAGCAGTGGGAATATTTACAGGTTGTTAATGAAACAGTAACACTCAGTAAAGTTTGCCAGTATAACTACAGTCACATGGGACATAACATTTTAGTTATCAAGGTCGATAGTTACCAAAGGTGTCAAATATTGCTGATATAAGGTATATAGTGTCAATATTTATTTGCGGTGGTGACCACTCACCATTGATTCGTCCAATTAATCTGGTTCGTTTCTAATTTACTAGTTTTATACTTGTGAACAGTTGAGTTAAAAGTGAAATAAAGTCAGCTTGTCACATACCGAATGGCCCCCAATACGTCCACGGGCCCCTCGGGACGAGTGATTAATGATAAAAACGCATAAACTTGATCGTGAACTATAATCGAAACGAAAGTCATGAATATATGATGATCGAACTTGTTTCATATAAGTATATATCTACAGAGCGACTTTACGTTGTATTTGTAAGTAAAATAATTAATTAGTTTAATTAATAACTAGTTACAATTGGAATGATATAAGGTATCTTACGATTGCTCCACTATAACCTAGGTACCATCCGCTAATGAGATATTCTACCGCCAAACGTCAGTTCTCAGTACTGTTGCGTTACGGTTTGAAGGGTGAGTGAGCCAGTGTAACTACAGGCACAAGGGACAACATCTTAGTTCCCAAGGTTAGTGGCGCATTGGCGATGTAAGGAATGGTTAATATTTCTGACAGTGTCAATGTCTATGGGCGGTCGGGACCACTTACCATCAGGTGGCCCATTTGCCCGTCCGCCTACCTATTAATAAGAAAGTTGGAGAATTACGAAACTCATACGTACATACATGGAGTATATTTATTTATATTTAACTATTTATATGACAAAATTGGAGAGCTGAGTTCTTCACTCCTATCGAAGGTATGACTTCGTATGATTGGTTGTTAATTTTAAGTTCCTAGTGATAAGTTCATGGTTTATCTATTAATTTACAACGAAATGGTCAAGAACGTTGACCGAATGCTTCGGCCGTTTATATCACGCTCACGGCTGAATGAATATCGCCCATCGCCTTACGTCCAAGTTGAGAGTTACACGAGGTGTTGAAAAAACTAAAATAATTACAATACATAAGAAGAACGAAAGAACTCAACTTTAGTTACTAAAGTACCAATTTTAAAATTGGCTTTATCTGTGGAATTAAAAAAAAAAAACATTTTTTTTTTAAATCAAATCTGACGTCACAGTAGGTTTTGTAACCGCCCTGTACGTCCAAATTGTTGCTGTGACGTATTTTTACCGAATACTCCCCCCACCCTCGTTGCGAATGATTAATGATAGAATCGAATACATAGTTCGATGTGGACTCCAGTGATCGTAATCAGCGATTGCCCAACCAATTCGAAAAGGCGGTCGAGTGGGGAACGTTACTAAGTTCCGTATCTAAATTATAAGGACGCGTACCACGACGACGACGACGACGTAACCAAAGCGGTCAATGGAGGTATCCTGTTTGTATATTTGCTACCTAATAAAGTCGGAACTTTTTCTCGTCGAATTATTCGAAGTTGTCGAAGAATTGAGTGTCTCAAGATTGGTATAAGTGTCTTGAGTGAATCAAATGATTCCATTCAATTGCCTCTACGTCAATGTCGTTCTAGTGGATTTTTCTGTGGTCTTGCAAATGGCTCGTCTGGAGTAAGTGGCGTCCACCGCCTGACGCTGTAAAATGTATTGTTTCAAATTGCTGTGTTCAGTTGCGGGTCGGAACTCTATTGTGGTTTTTTTTTTTGTAAATACATTGTCCGTACCAGTTCGGAGGGAAGATGGCAGTGTTGAAACTTATGTCTTCGGAAAACACGCAAAGCCGTTGGTCCACCGGTTGAAGATCGTGTCGTGTCAGATTGAAATTCTATCGGATTATGAGAGTGCATTACTTCTGTGATAATTACGTCAGATATCTAATAGAAAGCTGTTACCATATTGTAATACCATTTACGTATAGTCTACGGTCGAACATTGTAAGATGTAAGACGTAACAATTTATTCAAATGCTGGTAAGAATGAGGAGCGCTTATGGCACAGCGCTAGATCGCTTGTAGTTACAGTTTTCTCGCGATCAAAACGTCGTAAGCGCCGGCAAATTCATGGCGTTTATGTTTTTCGTTCAACGTACTGTAAAAACGTGTCGTTCCTGTACATTTGACAGATAGTAAAACGGCGTCGTCTTTAATTAAATAAAAATATTTCTAATGTGATATTATTAGCTTTTATTCACTTGAATAATAGGTAATTTTATTTACTAGACTACTGAATTGTTATTAAATTCGAGGTTCATACTTTGATTTCGATTTTCGAATTATTAGCGGTGCTCCGTACGCGTCCACACTGAATGAATGACAAAACCACACTGATGACACGTGAACAGTCCGCAGTTCAGTTCGGTCGAACAGAGTGAGTGTTCGTATGGACATATTCATTGCGTTGCACGTGTATATTATATATGGACGTGTAATTGTTCGGCAGTAGATTCTTAATCATTAAGGCATAAATTTAAAGAAATTAAGATATTAACTGTTGCTTCTCAATATATATTCTGTAATGTTTTGTATGTACGGAAAAATATTAATGTTTTTATGAGAAAATGTGATTCTCATACCATTGGTACAAGGAACAAACACAAACTTGTTACTCCTGTTACTCGACTGCATAGAGTCCGTAACTCTTTTGTGGGGCAATGTATACGCTTCTACAACAGGATCCCAGAAAGCGTTCAAAATGCTTCTGTTGCCAAATTTAAAAAAATTGTTAAGGAACGCTTGTGTGCTAAAGGTTACTATACAATAAGTGAGTTTATGTTTGACAGCACACCTTGGGAATGAAACGATCACCTCCTGGCTGTTTCTATTCATATACAATTATGTATGTAATTAATTTGACAAAAAAAAAGAAAGACCCGCTGAGTTTCTTTCGCCGGTTCTTCTCAGGTCAGGATGTTCCTTTTTCCGAACGGGTGGTAGTGTTTAATTTGACCATCAATAAGAAAGTGTAATGCTTCTATGTTGAATAAAGGAATTTGAGTTTGAGTTTACGACGTTCATTGTAATTTGATTGCTCCTGTAATGACTACAATAAGAATTTTAATGATCTAGATGTGTTTTAACGTGAAGTGTTAATCAAATCAAAATATACTTTATTCGGGTAGGCTCTCAAAGCTCTTACGAACACTCCGGAATCGACGTGTTACAGATTTCGATTGAGAGTCATGTTTCAGGGGTTCCGAATGTATATTTTAAGGAGAAAATCGAATTACTGTATTAGATTATAAGAATTCTTTCATTTGAATTTTATTGATACGATTAATTAGAATTGCTATTATAACGTTAATATCTTAATAGATTTCTTCGGGGCTTCGATTCTCTATATTCGTCAGTCATATTTGACTCGCTACTTAGGGAACTATACGTAAATAACAATTCGTTGAACTGAACGACTGACGATATAATTACTGTAACTTATGTCACAGTCACGTTCACTCAATCAGTCATTTATAAAATTGACCGATAAAATATGTTTTTAATATTCGACACCGTTTCTCGAATCCCCTATCGAAACGATAAAAGCCGACCAATTATGCAATGGGATAACATAATCATTTCTATTATCTGTTATGACTTGGCGGTTTTTGTGAATATGTTTATAATTGGGGGGGGGGGGGTGTTGTAAGGATATCGTGTCGCGACAGTTGTACTTGTGACGTAGTGTTGCTTGCTGTTTATTTATTTTATTTGTATATATAATGCAATAATAGCATTCTCGGCCAATATTATAAGATAGATTGTTAGTAATAAAAAGTTTAGTTAAAATATCTCGTACACATCGCCAGCCCATTTACCTAAAAGGACATAGGGTACATAGCACCCGTCACTCTCTTCGCACTGTGGTGGAAAATATACCTAAAGATCTAGATGATTAATATACTTATATGTCGTAGTGTTTGCGTATTATTGTATACACACACTCATACAATAAGCATACACATGAACCGCAACAACATATGCCGTTAGACGTTCACCCTCTCATTACACGGTCAGATACGCAAGTCATCCTTCTGGTTGAAATAACACGCGTTATAGAGGATTCGAATATTTCACGGTTAACGTGCCGTGCGCGAGAGCAGTGCGCTCGAATACGTAATGACAGATAGTTTTTACATTACGTCAGCAGCCTGTAAACTTCCCGCTGTTGGGCTAAGGCCTCCTCTCCCTTTGAGGAGAAGGTTTGGAGCATATTCTACCACGCTGCTCCAATGCGGGGTGGTGGAATACACATGCGGCAGAATTTCGTTGAAATTAGACACTAGAATTTCATCATCAGTTATTGGAGAAAAGACAAAGTTATCACTTGAAGCAACGGACATGGACCTGATTTCATGATGATGGGTAATACAAACTATAACATTAACTAAATTGATTTCGAAACAGATCATGTGTGTACAAGAATTGGAGTTAACTATATCTAAACTGAGAAAGTAATGTTACGTAATAGATTAATAGTAGAAATATATAATACAAAAACTAAAGAGATAAAATGTTCATAATTAATTGAATATATTACTAGAATCTTAAGAAGAGACCATAGATATACAGGAATTGTGTGTTAACAATAAGTTAATGAAGGCAATTACACAAACAAACAAAAATTCGAAAGAAAGACACAAGGAATAATTACAACTAAGTACATTTCAACTGAATAAGAAATCAAGTATTATTTTTTAACTCTGGCTGCTCTCTTGGTCTTGCTTGCTTCTGTAAAAGATGGTATTTCTTTACTATTTGGAAGAGTTACTTCTCTGGTTATATCAATAGAGGCAGTTGGATTAGAGAGATTCTCTTCGGAATCTATACGATGTCTTGAGCCATCGGGAAGCTTAACTATAACATTGTCTTCTAATGTCCAACAGTTTCTCATTCCAAGAGTTCTACGTGCGAGGAGAAACAGTGATTGGCGCTGATGAGTTAAAAACTCAGATACAACATAAGGTGAACCCTTCAGGCCTGCCTTCTTCCTCCACACAGATGCCTTAAGATTCAAGTAGCTGAATCTCACAAGAATGGGACGAGATCTACCCTCAGTGCTTTTGCCTAGGCGGTGACAGGCAATAATTTTATCAGTCGTAGCAGCATTTATGCCAAGCTTATTAATACAGATGTTTGAAATGGTGTTTGGAAGATCTTCCTTACCTTCTTCGGGTACTCCATTGAATAGAATATATTTTCTTCTCATTTTGTGCCTCATTTTTTTTTGTTGCCGTAAGATGTTTAGAATTGCCCAAACTTGTTCCTTGAAGCAACAGAATTCATCATGAAGACTGCCTATTGAAACACTACTCACTGCCGTTGACTTGAGCTGCTTCTCAAATTCTGACATCATCTTAAATAAAGATGCTTCTAGTGTTTTTTGAGACTCAATCACAGTGTATTAATTTTCTATATTGTCAGAATATTGTTAGAGTTTAGTGTAATATATTTGACATTCAGTTGGCCAGCAGGGCTGTGCAGTTAATGCGATTAAACTAGTGCTAAATCCATTCAATCAGTTGAAATAACACTTGTAAGTAAAATCACCTTTTGAAATATATAAAACTGTTACACAAAGTGTTGAATACTTGAAAATAAAATAATAAAACGAATTATATATTCTTAGAACAGTGTTATGTTTTTCTTTGCCTACCGCCAAAAAAAAAGATTATGGTGCTGAAATGGTATCTGGAAATAGAAACCATTCTGAGACACGACAAAAATAATGTGAATCAAAATGATCATCAAAGTGTTTGTGGTACTTTAATATTTGAGAAGAATATACACACGGATTAGTAAGATATAATAAAGTTACGTTATGTTAAGTTACGTTGTTTTCTGTGTGTATTTTGTAACGACTGTAACCTTAAATACAAACATCAAGAAATACATAGGAAACCACATTTTTTTTTTAATTGTCAGAATAAACTATAATTATATTTCTGGAAGTAATACCGGAAAATATTTGCCTGTAGTCATCCGTGGGGTATTCAGTGATATGGATACAATCAAACCGACTATAATGCACGAACGTTTACTTAAAATAGGAAATATTTAAACTAAATGCGAAGTACAAATGAGGACTATAACTCACGTCACCGGTTCACGCGTCAGTTAACGCTCAAACAGCAGATACGACAGACGGATGTGTTGTGTAGCTAAGGCTTGTTGTTCACTGGTCACAATCTATTGTACGTAATTGGTTACAAACATTAGTGAAAACTTCACGAGTTACGTACCTCGCGAGAACGAGACGACGACCGAATAGACGACCTTAACTGGATTGGACACACCACTGGGCCTACAGGACCCTGACCCACCGGTTTAAATTACTTTGACACGGTAACTGCGTGCTACTGTTGAATACATGCCCGGGCAAGGAGGTATGCCTCGAGGCCCGTACAACGCTTGGCCTAGGTCAAGCGGGTGGAACCATCACACTCGTGAGAACGAAATCTGACGAAGAACTGATGTTCGATTTATTTATTTGAAACACTATCGGCATATTGCATGTGATACACTACTACAGATATTCATAACAATATTGAATAACAATAAACAAGTACAATAAGTAAATTAAATTAATAATAAAAAATTAAATTAGCTCAAACTTAGATAAAGATACGGCTTAAGACTTAACACAAACATAACAATTATAAACCTCCAAAAATAAAAAAACAACAATGAATATGCTACTCACTGATGATTTGTAGGATTTGCACTTGTGATTCTTAAGTGGAGCTTGGCAGGATTTGGATGGACCTCAAAAAGCAAGTAGTCTTTCCGTTCGTGAAGGACTGAGAATGAGGTAATTAAGATGATGCTTGTATTTGTGCAAACACTTTTATACTGTAATACGTACTGTTTAGTTGTTTGGTCTTCCTTGCGAAAGGCCACCGTGAACGAAGTCGAATTCACTAACCCGCATTGGAGCAGCGTGGTGGAATATGCTCCAAACCTTCTCCTCAAAGGGAGAGGGGGCCTTAGCCCAGCAATGGGAAATTTAAAGAAAAGAGAACTGCAAGGGGTATTGTTTTCACCACTGAAAACATAACAATATCATTAAGTTGTACGGTTAAGCCAGTGAACCGATTTTGATGAAAATTGGTACGAAGTAAGATTAAGCCCCAAGAGGCCTTTCTTCGGCATATTTTTTAAGCTTGAATCCCTAGGAACGATATAGGCTCTTACGATATGTTACGATCAACCACCGCCACGGACGACGACTAGTAACTAATATAGATATTCGGATTGGTCGAAGTCGTAGTCACAACTGGATTGACAGAAAAGGAGACAAGTAAAACTCGATAGGTTAGCCGAACTAATAAAAACAAGTATGATCGCTATTAAAAGCTGAACATAATGAAGTAATACTTTGAATAATATATAATATATATAATAGGTATGCACTGTATATCTATAGGTAGGTTATAGCGAGCCGTCTGACGCCAGCTTTATCCGGGTATTTTGCTGGAATACGGATTTATGAGTTTAACAACGCATTTAAAAGCTTTGACGTTCCTTTATGAACGTCATAGCCTAGGTTTTAATTATAAGGACTTATATAGGCCTTTGTGCTAGACGATAATATTGGATAGACTTTGTGAATCGACGACCTACATCTCTCGGTATCCGGGTTCGGATCCGTTCGAGGTTCGTAACGTTGAAATTGAATGTTTTTTTTTTTAGATCAAATTAAATTGAGTTTTTGGAACTATAGTGCTTTATGTTTTTGTTTGTTTGTTTGTTCGTTATCTTTCTAGCGTAACGGTTCCACGCTTCTGTTTTATTGCTGTACGTATTACCTTAATTGTTAATTATCTTTAACTATTTTGTGTGTTCAAATGAAGAAAAATAATATAAATGAAGCGAGTACTTAGTAAAATCGAATTCAATTATGATTGACTAGCGATCCGCCCGGGTTTCGCACGGGGGCAATTTATTAATAAAGAATATTTTTTTGGAATAATGTAGCTTTCTACCAATGAAAAACATTTTGGAATTGGTTTATTGGTTCTGGAGATTATGACCTTAATGCAAACAAACAAATTTTACCTCTTTATACATACATGTTGGCTCCTACAAAGTCTGTACTAAGATTACGAATATGTGCTGGGTGATATTCTGGTACATGTGTATCAGCGTGTTGGAATCAGCTCGAAACTTCTCAAGAAGGAAGAGGCTCACCACTGGAAACGTTCAAGAAGTTACTTGATTTTACTTCCAATTTTTAAAACTATCACTTATTTGAACAAAGCACGCTTTGGTATTCAAGTATTATATATTAATAGCGTGAGCCGATTTTTGTCCCAGTGATTATGGGACGATAGCTGCACATAAAAAATCGGTTACGGTCTCGTTTTGAAGAGCTCCAGTCGTAGATGCGCAGAAAATTAAAGAGGATTCTTGATTGCAATTTACTGAATTGTTACAATTTAATAAATAATTAATTTTAGAGAGCGGAAAAATGTTATTAGCTGTTTAGAGAACGGTGCTACGGCTGTATAAGAAAAAAAAAATGAAAAACGTAAACAAAATTAAAGTAAATTGTTATCTACAAATTTCGATTCTAACTGAACGAATGTATACTATTTGAAATAAATAAAAAATAAAAACATTTTAAGGAGGTTTTATCATTTTAGCGCCAAATGTAGATGAGTGACTTGTCATAGATTTCGAAATTTCTAAAAAAAGCTTTTGATTGAACGCGAAGTTTCGCGGTAGATTCCACTAGCTGTAGTAGTAGTACTTATAGCACAGTACAAGTAAAAAAATACGGTTGAATCGGATGTAACAGCACGCCGGAGCGAGTGACAGATGTTAGCCAATGTTGCCACGTCACCGTCGTTTATTTTTGGGGAGACCTTTGATGTTTTTACGATTAATAGAATCGGATGAGATTCAATTTTGGCGTTTCGTTTCGTTTCCCTTCAAATGTTCAAACATTGCGATGTAATATTGTTCGTGTAGACCTGGGATGTCGTCGCTCGAAGCTCCTGAAAGAATATATTCGACGCCCATTTTAGAATAAGGAGGAGGAATTTTTCTCGACAAATGTGCTAACTGTTGATATGTAATTACCACATTGGTACTGTTAGAAATATACGACCGCCACCAATATTGGAACTTGCGATGTTATGTCCCTTGACTGTAGTTATACTGGCTCACTAGCCCTTCAAACCGTAACACAACAATAAGTATTGCTGTTTGACGGTTTGAATCTGAATGAATTAATCTAAATATATGGTATGTGTGTTGTACCTACATAGACCAGCTTGCACAGAACCCTACCACCAAGTATTGAGATAGTAAGTAATTGTAATATTTAAAGGAGGCGCAACAAAATAGAGTATCACCGTATATCGGCTTAAAATTTCACGAGTGAGGTACTAAGTGAGTTCTTACAGACTCCTTGCTGTGTTCTGCTTTGAATCGGACACTAGCTGTCCCGGGTTCGGACATGTCTACAAAAAAAGTGCATCTCTGTAGGATAAATTTACAAATAGTATATATCTTTTGACCAAGACCATCTCTTGGTTACGCAGAACACCTGACTAAAGTTTTATCACAACCGGACAAATGTATGGAAGACGAACATACATGCATACTTATTTATAAAGAAGTTATTCATCTTCTAGCTTCTAATGGGTGCAGACCACGAGGTCAAGGCCAGCGAAATGTGGCTTTCGGTCGATAAATTCCCGGAGGCTGCGTTCACGTGCCCTATCTCTTTACGTCTTGTCGGATTGCCGTGCCATCGGATAACTAGACTGAAGAACGGATGTGTGTGTTTGTGTGTGTGTGTGTGACTATTCGCACATTTGTGTACCAATAATATCTCAAACGCCATTGGCTAATTCGGTCACGACGCACGACGGTCATTATTGTTGGATATATAACATCTATATTGTTTAGTTTATGTATGTTACCTACTCTAATATTTTAAATGCGAAAGTAACTCTGTCTGTCTGTACGGCAACTAGTTCAGGATTATGTGTTAATCTATCACGGTGCTTAGTTGAGTTTAAAATATTTAAAGAAATTCCCTAATAATTATATATGTGTAAAAATGACACATTAGCAGCCTGTGAATTTGCCCACTGCTGGGCTCTCCCTTTGAGGAGAAGGTTTGGGAGCATATTCCACCACGCTGCTCCAATACGTAAATAAAAAAATGTATAAAATAGTATTTTCCTACATACCAACAATAATATTCTATGTATGCCTGTTGATGTATTTGATTTGATTTACATAAAACAGTGTCTGAAAAATCGTAGAAAAAATATTTTTTTAATTAGTTTCTCGATGCTTTGATTATATATCCTAACGTAAACAAGAATTTGGAGTTTAACTCCACGACGCTATGCTAGTACTTATAACAATAGGAAACGACTATGCTCCGGCAACTCCTCCCCTCAGCTCCAGACCGACCCAGTTAGGCAACGGAAACTCGCAGGATAGAACAGGAAAACTATTCCGTGTCGTCCATGATGGAGAGAACACCGCTAGTTTTTAGCGTGTTGTCTATCTCCTGGAGAAGCAAGCGATGTCAGAATCCAAATCCAACTAACTTCGGGTGGATTTGGAAGGTATTTCAAGGGAAAGTGTTTAAGCATTAATACTAAGATACGATATACGTACACTAATAATGAGCCGAGGTGACCCAGTGGTTAGAACGCGTGCATCTAAACCGATGATTTCGGGTTCAAACCCAGGCAGGCACCACTGAATTTACATGCGCTTAATTTGTTTATAATTCATCTCGTGCTCGGCGGTGAAGGAAAACATCGTGAGGAAACCTGCATGTGTCTAATTTCAACGAAATTCTGCCACATGTGTATTCCACCAACCCGCATTGGAGCAGCGTGGTGGAATATGCTCCATACCTTCTCCTCAACGGGAGAGGAGGCCTTAGCCCAGCAGTGGGAAATTTACAGGCTGATTATGTTTATGTTTAATAGTATTTATAATTTCATGTTTACCGATATGATTAACACTAGCTGCTCGCCCCTACTTCGCTCGGCTATACTACAGATTCGTACGTGATTTTGTTTCCCTTGGCCGTAGCGTAATGGTACATACTGACTGTATCCTTCCACAAACAATGGGCTATCTTGCACTGAAAGATTTTATTCAAATCGGATCGGTTGTTTCTGAGATTAACGCGTTCGACCAAACAAACAAACTCTACAGTTTTATAATATGTCAGTAGTGTAGATATCAAATATAACCGTATAGAGACTACATAAGTTTGGTAAAAGAAAAAATAATACAGTAGCAAGTAGACCGATTAATAAAAAAAAAAATTGTAGGATTACATGTGTGTGGATGTATTATTGTGTAATTTGTGTTTTGTCTGTGTGCGTGTGTATTAGAGACAGAGAGATAGTGTGTATATATGTCTGTTTTTATGTTAATTACGAGTATTTAAGGCTTAAAGGGTATTTTTATTGCGATGCATGTTTATTAATTGCGCTTTAGTTGAAAAAAATAGGTCCGGATTATTAGTGTTTTTATTTTATAATTACAGAAATCTGAGCGTAGTTTGTGTTATATTGGAGGACGGAGCGGTACGTAGTTATATGTTGAGAACTATTTTTATTTCACATCCGAAAACATTAATTTTCAAAATGACAGCTGACAGTCACGTCGCGGCGCAAGTCGTAAACCGGTCGGTTGCGACGACTGGCCGGCGAAGTGAATCTATATATCTATATATCTAGCTACATGTTTTACGGTTCGTAGTAATCGTTCTAAGTAGTGCATACACATAGGGTGGAAGTGACGCCGTTACAATATCGAAGGTAATATATTTAGCGCGTTTTATAGGTTCTTATGCGACACTAGTAAACGTCTCGGACGCTTTTAGATCGATTGCGTGTTATGGTTTAAGAGATATTGAGTGCTCGTAATTTATTATGACGTCACTATATATATGGAGTTGCGAGGAAGACCCTTTGCGGCACGGTCGTGTTTTTTGCAAGTTATTATTTATTGTACTAAGCGTTGAGATAAGAAACCGGTTTGATCGCTAGCCGTGTGCATTTTGCACTATCGTGCATTCTTGTAAATAGACCGCGTAATGAATATTATGATTTATATTTATTATGAATAATATCGTAAATAGCACGTCGCCCGTGCAAGATGGCATGGAGAATAGGAGTGAAGTAGAACAATATAATGAAAATGAAGAATTATTTCTAGTGGACGGGGCCGAAGAAAATACTAACCTACATACAAAAAAAAAAAGATATCGTGATGAGGATGATGGAGAAATTTGGACGTTAGTGTCTAGAAATAGCAAAAGAAGGTATCGTAGAACTGAATCAGAAAAAAGTACAGAAGAAATAGACGGTAAAATAGAAGTTTGTATTACTAGTAAAGAAAAAATTCCTAAGCAGATAGAACTAGCGAGGTTCTTAAAAGAACAAAATATATCAAATATAACAAGAGTTAAATACGCAACACCTTATAAAATTTTTGTTTTATTTGATGAAGAAAGCGATGCAGATAAATTGTTGACTTCTACAGCGCTCCAGGAAAAAGGTTGGAAATGTTACAAAACAAGTGAAGTTGGATTTTCTTTTGGAATTATCAGAAATATTGACTTAGAATTGTCCGAAAAAGATGTACACGCGAGCATTGCGGCGGATTTAGAGATAGCATCGGTTAAAAGATTATTTCGTAGAAATGATGAAACTGCTGGTTGGACTGAAAGCGAGACAATTCGCCTTTGTTTTAAAGGCTCCTCCTTACCATCACATATTTTCATATATGGCTTAAAGGTAAAGGTTGAACCATACGTGTTTCCGGTGACTCAATGCTCCAAATGTTGGAGATTCGGCCACACCCATAAATATTGCCCTTCAAAAATTATGATATGCCCCAAGTGCACAAAGAATCACAGCAATTGCGAAACAAACCAATTTAAATGCATTAACTGTGGTGGACAACATATGTCGTTAGTACGAACATGTCCGATATTCCTTAAAGAAAAACGAATTAGACAGTTAATGGCAGAGTTTAACTGTACTTTCAGAAAAGCGACGATGATGTATGTTCCCCCATCTCCTCAACCAGATAAAGAAAATAATCTGGACATAAATGAGAACTTCCCTGCACTTAGTAAATATCAAGAGCCAATCATAGTCCCAAGTGAAACACAAAGCTTTTCAGAAATAGTAAAGTCAGCGAAAAAATTAAATTGTGAAGATAGTCAAAAGAAAAGTAAAAAAATATATAAGAAAAACATAATGCAAGAAAAGAACATTCAGTCACAAATCACTGTGGACTGGGACATGTCAACAAATTCGGATTCGGAAACTAATATAGAGGCAACACCAAAATGTCCAAAGGAAAAGAAAAATAATAGTAGTAGTCATATACCTTTTAAACAACTCGTAGAAAAACTGAAAAACATTATATTTATACGAAGAATATCTCTAAAGGAGAAAATTATAGAGGCTTTAACAATTATATGGGAGTGGCTAATTTCTTTATGCAAGACCAAAGTTTTAGAGTTACCAATATTTAAAAATATATTTGAATCTTTACATGGATAGTTTAACGTCTAGAAACTATATTAAACTTAATATTATGCAGTGGAATGCACAAAGTTTTAAACCTAAACTAAGAGACTTTGAGATTTTATTAATTCATGAAAAAATTCATATTGCAGTGATTAGTGAAACTTGGCTGAATGAGACTGATGATATAAGGATATCTGGTTATAACATATATCGTCTTGATAGATCTGACGGTTATGGAGGTGTCGCTATTATAACTCATTATTCGGTTAGAACGGAGGTTTGCCAAATTAATATAGCAAACTCAAATATTGAAGTTTTACATGTCAAAATTCATAATTGCATTAATCTTGAAAGTATTTATGCTATATATTGTCCACCATCCGCACGAACCTTGCAAAATAATTGGGATGATCTTTTTTTAAGCAGTACGCAAAAATCGTTAATTTTAGGTGATTTTAATGGTCATCATCATAGCTGGTCTAATAGAACAGATAGAAGAGGAATCCAGATTTTTAATTCAATTGTAGATAGTAGTTATGTAATCCTCAATAATAGTAGCGTACCAACCCGTGTTAAATTTGTTAATAATAGTTTGCAAAAATCCTCTCCTGATCTATCTTTGGTGTCATCGGATACTGTCTTAAATTGTGAATGGTCGGTTACAAACGAGTCCCTAGGAAGTGATCATCTAATAATTAAAATAACTTTAAATTATAACGTATCTCCTAATCATTTTATAAAAAAGAGGAACTTTTAATTAGCCAAATGGGATTCATATCGTTCTGAAATTGGTTCGTCACTACGTGATACGACCTTTCCCGTAACTGCGCAATTAGGTTACGATATGTTTCTTGATTGTATAAAACGTGTTGCTGATAAGTATATTCCTTTTATTAAAATTATCTTAAACCCTAGTAATGCCTTTAAACCTAAACCATTTTGGAATATGATTGTTTCGAAATCCATAGCTGAACGTCGATTAGCACTTGTAGCATTTAGAGATAACCCAACGCCAAATAACCTTGGTATTTTACAAAATAAAATAAGTGAAGCTCAAAAAATATTACGTCAGTCGAAGTCAAAATCATGGCAAAAGTTTTGTAATGGTATATTGCCATTGCTATAATAGTATATGTGAAGTGTCTTCAGTAAAAGAAATGTGGTTTCAAATGAAATGGATAAGAGGACGATATTCCAAACAATCTTGTATAGGTGGTGATAGCGCAAGGGATCTCCTTCAAACTCTTGCTCCTGATTATGTTGTAAATAATTGTC
The DNA here is from genome assembly GCF_037043105.1 of Vanessa tameamea. Taxonomy (NCBI): domain Eukaryota; kingdom Metazoa; phylum Arthropoda; class Insecta; order Lepidoptera; family Nymphalidae; genus Vanessa; species Vanessa tameamea. The sequence continues at coordinate 3,739,429 of NC_087338.1, forward strand.
CTACTTTTAGATCTAATAACTACCTTTTAGAATCATCAATTTCTAGAAAGGAATTAGAAGTATCCATCAAATCTAAAGATACGGCTCCGGGGATATATATGATTTCATTTTCAATGATAAAAAACTTACCTGAATGTGGTAAAGACTGGCTTTTGACTCTTTTCAACGTAATTCTCAAATATGGAATAGTTCCAAGGCAATGGCGAGAAATTGCTATTATCCTTTTTCTGAAACCTGGACGTGATCCACACTCAATATCATCTTTAAGACCAATATCTTTAATGTCCTGTGTATGTAAGGTTTTTCATTCAATCCTAAACAAAAGACTTGAATGGTATTTTGAAAGATCAAATATCTTCTTTGAGGACACGACGGGTTTCAGAAAAGCTCGCTCTTGTCTAGACGATTTAAGCAAACTAGTTCTATGTATACAAAACGGATTTGGACTAGGCAAGTCTACCTCTTTTTGTTTCATTGACATTGATGGAGCATATAATAACATAGATATATCTAGACTTTTGACTTTAATGGACAATTATAGGATTGGATCAAAAATTTGTAATTATTTATGGAATTTTCTTAATTATAGATCTCTAAATATTAATTTAGGTACAGTATCGATGACTAGATGTTGTAGTCAGGGCTTAGCTCAAGGAGATCCTTTATCGCCTTTACTATTTAATATTGCGACAACTCACATATGCCAATCTATCAAAAATGTTTTTATCTCGCAATATGCGGATGATTTTGTTTTGTATACATCACATAAGAACTTGACTATCGCCGCCAATGATTTACAATCAGCTTTGAACATTTTTACTGCAATGCTTGATGAATTAGGTTTAAGAATTTCTGCTTCTAAAAGTAAAACATGCGTGTTTAGTAGAGCTCACAATAGCCAATCTATTAACCTTCGAATAGATAATGTTTCTTTAGAAACTGTAGAAAATATAAAGTATCTAGGGTTGAGGTTGAATCGGAAATTAGCATGGGGAACTCATGTAATTAGTGTAAGAGATAAAGTGTCCAAGTTATTAAATTTATTTAAAGTTTTAGCAGGCTCTGGTTGGGGAATCCATCCTCGGTATTTAAGGAAGCTATATATTTCTTTATTAAGAAGTAGAATTGAATATGCAAGTTTTCTGTTCGATGACGCCCCCCGCTCACATTTATCTAAATTAGATTAAATTCAAAACCAATGTATGAGAGTGATCGGTGGATTTATAAGAACAACCCCTATACACGTGATGGAAAGCGAATTAGGTTTATCACCTTTAACTATTCGTAGAAGTTACCTAGGTGGAAAATATTTGTTAAAAGCAAAATCCTTAGAACACAATAGTATCATTTCGTTACTTAATGACTATGCACCTCAATTCGAAAAATCATATTGGAACAGAAGGAAAAAGCCTTTATTAATTATATTATTTAATAAAATTCAAAATATACCAGTTCATAGAAGCGTTCAATTAGAAATGTTTAATCTCAATATTTGGCCTTCAAAAATTGACTTAGATCCACATATTAAGATAGATATACCTCACATAAATAAAGCAAAACGCTCATATAACCTTTTTGATATTAAAACAAAATGTATAAATTACTTAAATTTACAATATCCTAACCATTATAAATTATTTACTGATGCATCTATAGATAAGAATGAAACGGGAATTGCCTTTTATGATCCCCAAGCAGAAACCAATATAAGATTTAAAAATAATTACAAAATTTCGATAATGTACGCAGAACTTATTGCTTTGGCTGAAGTGTTAAGTTATATTGAGACAATTAATTTTAAAAAATTTATTATCCTCACGGACTCAAAAAGTTCATTACAACATTTGACTCGTTGCACCTCGACTTTTCGAGGAACACCGATAGCCAATACCATTATTGAACTAATTCTAAAAATGAAGTCCTTCGAAAAATTTGTTGTTTTGCAGTGGATTCCTTCTCATATTGGAATTATTGGTAACGAGAAGGTCGATCAGTTTGCCAAACAGGCCTGCACTGATGGAGAAATAATTAATGTTTTACCTTTCTATTCAGATTGTTTTTATATTATAAAAGATAGATTTCAAAGAACTTGGAAAGAATATTTTGATAAGAGGTCTAAAGAAAAAGGCATATGGTACAAAACGATGCAACCACAACCTTCCAATTATTCTTGGGTAGAAAAATGTGTTTTGAAACGTGAAGATATTGTAATGGCGTTGAGACTGCGTTCCGGACACATTCCATTAAATAAGTTTGGATATTTAATGAAGAAAGTTTCTTCTCCTAATTGTCCCGATTGCGGGTCTGTAGAGGATGTATACCACATTTTAATGGAGTGCGTTCGTAGCGAGCCTCTTCTATCACAATTGATAGATAGATCTATGGGCATATGTAATATTTATCTTGCTAATCCTACTTCAGAACTAGCCAAAATTATGTATAATATAGGTAAACATAATTTAAATAAGCGTGAATAGATAACGTAAATAATGTAAATATAAGAATATTTGTGTAACCTACCAGAGCAACATAGTCACCCAAGTGACTCAGCTCTTAAAATGAGAATAAAAAAAAAAAAAAAAAAACTATATATATATATATATATATATTTAAAAGCTTTAAGTTAATTTTCAATTGCATCAGTTTGTTTAGGACAAATCTTGCAAGCTAACTTAGGGCCTACTTTCTATTATCGCACGGGTTTGAATATTTTATATGTTGGTAACACTACTTTCTAAGAATAACCCGATGACAAGTTTTATATCGTATAAGATTGAGTAATCTAAACATGCATTTTAAATTTTTCTTTTTAGAATAATACAGGCGTGGTGAGGCATTCTGCGGGCCAGCATGGCGAAAGCGGCTGGTGCAGTTGATCCTTCCTGACTGTACTGGCCGTCTTCGCGTTAGGTGGAGTGGAGAAAAATGCCTATGCCTTAAAATAATAATAATAATTAAACAATTTATAATTATTTATTGTTATCTTAGACACCAGTTTTGTAAAGGTTTTAAGCCTTTAAAATAATCTAGTGTTGGGTTAAGGCTGCCCCTCATTCGACCACTACACAGATTATTATTCGACACGTCGGTTCACGCCGGTTTCGTGATGATAAACACAAATTAGGCACTTAGTTTAGTAAGCGTTGATTGCCAAGGTATGAATCCGAAATCTTTGATTAAGATTCGCTTGTTCCTACCACTGGGCCATCACGGTTCTTTACGTGTATATAAATTAACTCGTACGCTGTGTTTTTGTTACTAATGACGTATTCACGTCACTCATAAATAAAGTAAGAAATCGACAAACGAAACAATAAGAAACAGTTAGTATTATTATAAAGAAAACCCGATGTACAATCGATATCATAAGAGACATCGCATCGCAATTACGGGATTCGAACCCGGGGACAGACAGCGGGATAGGAACGGGATTACGGGATTGAGGTCGGGATAGCGCGATACAAACCACTAACGAGTAAGAAGTGCTTGCATTTGTTCCGTTGTGTGTACAAGATTTCGCTTACGGCTTTTTGTTTCCTATTGACAAGTTTTGCGATCGTTTTTTGTTTACACGATCTCGACGAAAATAGTATAGTAATGCGTTCGAACTCTATTTATTACGGATTTACGGTAGATATGTGAGTTGTCGTCGTTGAATGTTGTTTAACATACAATTGGAACTAATTTAAATAATATTGAACGAAGTCGCTCCACGCCGTTTGTGTGTAATATCTTTTAAACTACGCAACGGATTTTAATTTGGTTCTCATCAATAAACAGAGCGATTCGAGAGGAAGGTTTATACGTATAATGCATGCAAATTACAGTAGAGAAAAATCGGATATTTCAACTTTCCTAGCCGGAAAAATCAAGAGTGTTTCTTTTTGTGATTGCTCTTCCATCCAAAAGTTGTATATATGGACTTATTGTACCCGTGTGAAGTCGGGACGGTTAGCTAGTTAACAATAATGTTTGTTGATGATTTAATTTATTTAAAGAACCGAGATGGCCCAGTGGTTAGAACGCATGCATCTTAACCGATGATTTCGGGTTCAAACCCAGGCAGGCACCACTGAATTTTCATGTTTAATTTGTGTTTATAATTCATCTCGTGCTCGGCGGTGAAGGAAAACATCGTGAGGAAACCTGCATATGTCTAATTTCAATGAAATTCTGCCACATGTGTATTCCACCAACCCGCATTGGAGCAGCGTCGTGGAATATGCTCCAAACCTTCTCCTCAAAGGGAGAGGAGTTCTTAGCCCAGCAGTGGGAAATTTACACGGTGCAATGTAAAACAATGTAATGATGATTTAATTGGGTACTGTTAGTGATTTTTTTTAAATTTTTCAGTAGTGTACCTTTTTTAATTTATTACGAATTCCTGTGGTTTCCTATATTAATCACCGAAAGATTGAGTTATTTTACGATATTGGAACTGTTTTCCTAAAACGGAGATATATCTTATGTACATTAGACAAACAGATCTGATGTTAGGATTTGCTGACTCTTGTTACTTCGTAAGTTATCTTAAATGGTACTTCTTTTGGTAAATGGCCTTTAAGAAATGTGTACGCTGTTTTCTAGAAGGTTCACAAGTCGTATCCGTTCGGAAAAACCACCGATGAAAGCTGATTCCGCAGAGTGGTTGTGCGAGGCAGAATATGCCTTAAAAATCGCACTGTTGTGGATTTTCTGACATCTAGGTGGGACGGGTGAAACTGAATTTGAATATAGAAATCGTTGTGTTGGAAGGAGTTCTTTAAAAAGGAGTTTTACTCGAACTTAAAAGTACGGCGATCAGCTAAGATCGTCTCGTACTCATTTAATGGATATTAATGGTTTCCATTTAAAAAGTAATTAAATTAAGTGCAGAATGTTCGTAGCGAGCATCGCGTGCTCAAGTCCAATACAAGTGCCCCTGGGAGACATATACGTATACCTCACCTTGTCTACTCGAGCTGTCGTGACAATTGTTGTACGTCGTCATAATGTACTGTAGGTATATTGTTAATTTCCGTCCGTGTGCTTAAAGGGGCTGCGAGAGAGAATTATGGGCGAGGGGCTATTGACAAAGACCAAGGATACCTATTTGTTAATTCCTACAGCTAACTGGCAGCCCTGTTAAAAAAACAGTCCCGTGGCGTAACGAGCTTACAACCCTGAAATATCTCAATGTTTCCAGTAAACTCACTCAGTAATCCACAAACCCGCATTGGAGCAGCGTGGTGGAATATGCTTCAAGCCTTCTCCTCAAAAGGAGAGGAAGCCTTAGCCCAGCAGTGGGAAATTTACAGGCTGTTAATGTTGTTCCAGTAAACTTATCCGGACGTATGCTTTGATAGCACTCACTAAACGTATGTTAACCTTCAAATAAATAAAGTTTTATGTATAAAACTTCTTCTATGTGTTGATGACCGTTGGGGGGGTGGCGTTTCCTTTAACTCGAGCCAATCGTGTAGTCTGGAAGTGATGATGAGCGAAGTAAACATGGTCAGTTTTTCAAGTTAAATAAAAGCTTATCTTTGTGTTAGGAGTTGGTCCGAACCCGCCTGGGTAGCTACCATCTACTCATCATATTTTCTAACGCCAAGCGTATAATAATTTGTATTGTTGTGACATGACACCTTAGCTGCCAAGGTTGGTGGCGCATTGTACTGATGTACTGAATGGTTAATCTTTTTCACAGCGTCAGTCTATGGACGATGATGACGGTTGTTGCCATCAGGGGGCCCATTTGCTCACCTACTTGTTACATAAAAAAAACAACAATCTCGTGAAAATCGTTGACCACATCAAGTTTTGTGCCGGGGCCTGTGTGAACGTTCCTGTCTATTATAATTCAGCATGACCGAGTCTTGTAAAATAGAAACAAATCATTTTTTATGAAAAGACCAATTAAACTAATCCGAATGAAAACAGTAATAAGAGGAAAACAGTCGAAAATAAAATGGAATAAATATATTTTTAATTTGGCCGAGACTTAATCCCCCCTACTTATATAACATCAAAACCGTTTTCAAAAATGAAATACGTAATTAGTCGACTAACTGTGGAGGGAGAAGAATTCGTTATTGCTGTCGTTATGGGCAATATGAGGTGATCACCGTGGTTAGGTTAGGAATGCACTGTTCAAGTGCGAACACTGACTTAAAAATGGCCTGTTTGAGAAACATATTTATGTGTTATTAAAAATATATTATATGTTTGCTTTTCTATTTCTATGGGTCAATTCATAACCTAGTATATAGCCTATTAAGCTAGCCACGAGACCAACGAGGCTAGCATATATAATATGTATGTACATATATTATGTTGATATAATAGTTAAATCCTGACTCATCAACGATATGTTTAAATTATGAACTATAGATATTTGGAAATTAGAAAAGACAGTTGGATACGATCGCCCAAAAAACAAGCGTCTACCGGATTTGTTTATATATGTAGGAGCGTTTATTTATTCTAACATAACTCTTAAATGTCTGAACAGATTTCGTTGTAACAACCAGAGTGACGCTGGCTATCAATTCATTAATTTGTCAGTTGATATGGTAACATTTCTTTTGTAGGCCAGCTAACTTATAGGTCGAAGTGCATTACATTATAAACATCCTAAAATAATTGTTTAACCGTAAAAACAATAAATAAATATAAATGAAACCTGCCGTTGTTATTTTTACGGATAAAATAATACGAGAATAACTATTCATCACTGCGAGATACGAGTACATCGAGCCAGTGTACTGGGTTCCTGTAGAGCTGTAAGCCAGGGGAATAAAAAACTCCTGGGATAACGAAAAAGTATGATAGATTGTAACACAAGACCTCTGATTAATGAAGCTCTCGACGCGTTAGACTTGCAAGCTTGGAACGAGCCGTTTCGTTATGTTTTGTTACGAAATATCTAGATATATTATATAGATATATCAAATCAAATAAAAATATACTTTATTCAGGTAGGCTTTTACAAGCACTTTCGAATCGTCATTTAACAAACTATTTAAAGTAAAGCTACCACCGGTTCGGAATGTAGATTCTACCGAGAAGTACCGGCCTGAAACTCAGTAGTTACTCTTTTTCAACATCTAAAAATACAGTCATGTTAGTTAAATACAATTATATATGTATGTTATGTCTCCTGCCTGGAAGTCAACGAGCATTAACTCCATATAGGGTCGATTATATCTATAAGGTAGATTTATACTAATATTAGAAATGCGAAAGTAAATTTGTCTGTCTGTCTGTTGCTCTTCACGGCGGAACTACTGACTATTTGGTTTGCAAGCTTGAATCAGTCGGACTGTCCATAACGCGAGCGTAGCAGGGGACAAGTACTAATCTTATATACGTTCGTAATTATGTTCTAAGCGTTGCTGCTTAGAATATCTGACGAGTGCGTTATAACTGTTCAGACAGACTTGCGTAAAACCTTATCACCTACTAAAAACCAACGTACGGTGATCTAGGTATTATATATATATTTGATTTCAATTACAAATTCAAGTTAACAGTGTGATAAAATCAGTTCAATTGTGTAAATAATAAAATTGACAAAAAAAAGGAAGACCCGCTGAGTTTCTTTCGCCGGTTCTTCTCAGGTCGGGTAGTTTCTTTTCCTAACCGGTGGTGGTGTTTAATTTTACAATCAATAAGTAAGTGTAATGCTTCTATATTGAATAAAGGAATTTGAGTTTGAGTTGGAGAGAACCTGCTATGTTTAATTCGTGTGTACTGTACTAATAAACGACGAGCTTTTTTTTTTTTAAAAATGCCTTCCTACTTCTAGTTCTTCTACATATAATAAAATTGGAGTGTCTGTTTGTAATATTAAAATAACCCATTTTTACTAAATGCATTTGTATGTATACACGGTACATATACCAAAATAACATTTTTTACAATTTTTGTCTGTCTGTCTGTTTGTTCCGGCTAATCTCTGGAACGGCTCGACTTGAAGGGAATTTCAATGGCATATACTATAGCTGATGTTATAAGGAGTAACTTAGGCTACTATTATTCTTAGAATTATATATAGAATAAAAATAAAATCACGCTACAATATCCAAATAAATTCAAACAACGCGCACGAAGTCGCGGGCACAGCTAGTAAAACATAAATAGCTCCGGAGTTTGAGTTTGAGTTGTTCTTGTCCATGTTTGAACCTGCTACCATCTTTACTAATAAAAGACGAGTTTTTTTTTTAAAAAAAGCCTTCCTACTACTAGTATATGTATATAAAACTTCTATATATAAATATTATAAAACATAATATGCTTTGCAATTTCAGTCGTTTTAAATTATTATTATTTATATTTCTTAAAACGTATCTTCTTATAGAAATACAAGTAGCAGTGACTAGTGTCTATCCGGTTCCGATGATAATCTCGTGCCGGTTCGTCGTCGAGGTTTAATTTAATTTGAGTGCAATATTTCTAGGCGAGCTTAAGGACTTTTCTGGATTAACGTTGATTAAAAACAGTGCCGTGTCGACATATTGACATATTACGTGTCTGTCACGTGCATCGGTCCTATACAATATAATATTATGTCTACGCACAGAGCCGTGACGGTCCAGCAATGCCCAGTAGATTGGTTCACTTACTCCTCGAGTAGAGGTAGCTGGTTTAGTTTTAATGTCTTTTTTTTTTTTTTTTTCATGTCATTCATTTCATAGGTGGCAAACGAGCAGGAGGCTCACCTGATGGAAAGTGACTACCACCGCCCATAGACATCTGCAACACCGGGGGGCTTGCAGGTGCGTTGCCGGCCTTTAAGGAAAGAGTACGCTCTTTTCTTGAAGGTTCCCAAGTCGTATCGGTTCGGAAAAACCGCCGGCGAAAGCTGGTTCCACAGAGTGGTTGTGCCAGGCAGAAAATGTCTTAAAAATATCGCTTTTGTGGATTTTCGGACATCTAGGTGGTGCGGGTGATATTTGGAATTTTGACGAGATGTCCGACGGTGAAATTCAGCAGCCGGGATTAATCCGAACAATTCCTCGGAACATTCCCCGTGATAAATTCTGTAGAAGATGCAGAGCGATCCAACATCTCTACGCAAAGCCAAAGGATCAAGCAGATCGGAAAGGGCTTGATCGTCGATAATTCGAGCCTAATAAATAATGCCTACGAGCCTAATAATGTCTGATTTTTATGTATAATTCGTCTTAGTTCTTCAGTGGTATGATATTGGTACGCGTATCAATCCGTCGTGAAATATATCCCAGTAGTTCGAGAATGTTCCTCTGTAACATAATAAACGCGTTCAATGATACAAACTCTTTAACTTTATTATGATGATGAGGATATCCTGACTGATTTCGGTCACTCATATACATTTCATCATCATCATCATCAGCAGCCCATACTCGTCGACTGATGGACATAGATCTCTCTAATTGCACGCCACTGTGATCTCTGTTACATGATATACATTTAAAGTGTTAATAAACTGTGGTAGCTTCACTTAATATAGTTTAAACAGTGCTCGTAAAAGCCTACTTGAATAAAGTATAATTTGATTTTGTTTTAATATTTTCACACGATTTATTTATTCAACGTAAATATAAAATATTTAATTATAACTGTGGGCAAGTTCATTGAAAGAGGATTTATTTAAGGTTCAATGATTTTTATAACGAATTTTTAACATCGTTGAATATTCTCTCTGTTATCTTTGGAATATATTTATGTGGCGCTAATTTGTGGAATATTCAGTGGTTTCCGATGTAATCTTGTCTATGTATTACATATGTTGTTATACAAAGATAATTAATCAATAATAAAACTCTGAGGAGAATGTGTATAGAGAGATATTTAGACATATCGATCTTAGATATTTTTTTGTATAAGTTTGGAGATCGATCGATATAGTCTATCGGTTAAAAAGGCCACAGAGAGTAAGATATTTTAACTATTCCTTACATCACCAATGCTCCACTAAACATGGGAGCTAAGATGTAATGTCCCTTATGTTGTTACACTGGCTCACTCACCCTTCAATCCGGAACACAACAATTATTTGTATTGCTGCTTTACAATCGACAGTCCGAACTGGTGGTAGCTTTTGTAATTAATTTAATCACAAAGTTCAAGTGGCAAAGTTTATACTATCACTATGACCTTTACCAGCCAATATGAGGGAAATTAAAAAAAAATCAACAATTGAAAGGCTTAGCTTAGCTTACCCGGATTAGACCCCGTGACATCCAGTTAAGACAGTCGAATCTATCCAATGTGTCGTCTCGGGTCGCTGGTACACTGTATGTGGAATATATTGTGACTAGGTGGTAATCGGATCCCGTAGCCCCCCGATCCGAAGATAGTCTTTGCAATAGTTTTAATTGGTGAATATCATATATAACTCTGCGGAAAAAAATACCACTATAAGATTTGTATTTTGGAGCGTTAATTGATTCACATTTTATATGATATGAAGTGACTTCCAAGAGAAAACCTGACCTGAATAAAGTATATATTTTTTTTTGTTCCGTCAACATATGTATGTATGGGATTGTTTTTGATCCGAATGAGTCTCGAGGGACCGGTGAAAAGATTGTCTTACATATTTTAGGATTCGTAAAGAGAACGAACTCTTTGAAGTGTTCGAAGTCATTTATATTATTTTAAGGTTAGTATTACGTTCGATGGACGCGTCTCGTTGATCTCTGTTGTCAGGGTTTCTGATGTTCAGGGTTAGAGCCTGGGTTGGGCGAATTAAACTTAAAAAATATTCTAATTGATAATAATAATAATAAATATATAAATATTGGACAACATCACATACATTACTCTGATCCCTATGTAAGTAGCTAAAGCACTTGTGTTATGGCAAATCAGAAGTAACGACGGTACCACATACACCCAGACCCAAGACAACATAGAAAACTAATTAACTTTATCTACATCGACTCCGCCGGGATCGAACCCGGGACCTCGGAGTGGCGTACCCATGAAAACCGGTGTACGCACTACTCGACCACGCAGGTCGTCCGTCGATTTGATATCCTGATAAGATCTGCATAATAAAATATCTATTACTGAGTTGGATATAAGCTTGCGAGCTGGAATCCTTGTTCTTACTTAATTAATTACCTTCAAACCCCTTACCCGACACTCTTTCATTTACAAGGTTAAAAGTGTCCCAATAATGTTTCCAGAAGATTCATAGCAACTATTACCAATTTCACTGCTAGGAATTCTTCGGGAAGTCATCAACTGTTACTGCTAACTCAAATGAAAGTTCCAATTTTCTTTTTGAGAAGACACACATTTTAATTTTATGGTAAGTAGAATAATGTGACCGGTTTGTAACTAACTTAAGTGTGTAGTTGAGGTCAAGATACCGCATATTTAGACAAAACGATAAAATGGGCACTTAAAAATACAGGAGTACAGAAAAACAACCTTAGATTTGCATATTCAATTGGAACCAGCTTTCGCCGGCGGTTTTTTTCCGAACCGATACGACTTGGGAACTTTCTGAAAAAGAGCGTACTCCTTCCTCAAATGCCGGCAACGCAACTGCAAGACCCCCGGTGTTGCAGATGTCCATGGGCGGTGGTAGTCACTTTCCATCCTGCTCGTTTGCCACCTATGACATAAAAAAAAATCATTGCTATGCACTACACACAGTTCTTGCTCAATTGAATATATTTATTTACAGTACAACACTATTCCATTTAATATCATCTAAACTCTTCTGTAATTACGATGACGATTTCGCCGACATTCAAAGAGCCGTTTTATATCGAATCCTCAAAGAATATTCTAAATTTCGACCAATTATATCGCGTCAATTTTTATTAAAGTTAATTATTTATCTGTACGTTATATCTATGCTATAGAAGTTTTTTAGGCGAAATAAGAAAGATTTAAATACTGAATGGTTATCCCCTCATTGGGTCTGTCTGTCACGAGGGTAGAGAATTTATCCAGGCTTCGCTTATCGTCTGGCTCACTAAACCCTTCCCAGCTAGGATTGAACTAATAGTTGAGACGACTTCCGATTGATCTGTCGACGGGCTAAATCTCATACGATCGATTTGAAATTCGACAGTGCTAGATTTCGCCTTAAATAACCGAAGGAATGTATTTTTATAAGATTTTATATGTTACTTGTAGTGTTTGTTGAGGATAAATCTTGCAAGTACAAATTTTCGTTATCCTACGGCGATTAAATTTATATGTTGGTCCACTTGTGTCGATAGTGTATTTTTGTTGTTGCCATCAACTCATTTAACGCCCATTATTGGCTCCAAACGAAGAAACTCCTCAACGTTCAACAGCATAGACACGATTTATTTGTTTATAGATTTATTCATAGATGTTTTGATTTATTTGCAATTTGTTATTGTCTATCTGATTTGACATTTTTTTAAAATTAATTGTATGTTGCGAAAATGCAGGCGTTGCCATTACTTCCGGTAAGCCTGGACAAAGCCTCTGTCGCACGGTCTCGCTCGAAAGTCCGGGCAGTACGTTTCGGAGAATCGGTGGTAGTAAGACGTGTTCCTAGGGACTTGTCTGTTTCCAATAATTTAACTATTTTGTGTCGAAGTAATACGAAATTTTAAAATAATTAAATAATTTTCAAACTTATTGTGTTTAGCATTTTTCTTCTACCCACGGTGCTTGGGGAACTTAAAAATCTACGCCCATAAATATGAAACGAGCGGAGATATATATAAATACCTGATATCGCCGCCGACTGATCCTATCGCGACATATACATATGTATATCTACTACTAGTTGTCGGCCGCGGCTTCGCTCGCGTTTTGTGTATAAGTGCTTGCTGTTCCACTATTATAATAATAATTCTTCGTAGGATTTTTTATTCGAATTCTCGTCTCAGATCAGCTCAGTTGTTTAATATAAAAAAATTAACAAGTCAATTTGTTTAAAATTTAAATTTATTTTAAAATAAATAATCTTTAATTCGCTCAAACTTATTTTTTCCTGTTTTTAAGTTTAAGAAGTCAGTACGGTATTAGATGGTTAAGGTATCCAACTTGTGACTTCCATGACGCGAAATCATTGAGCTACACGTGAAATTAGTTTAAAATCTTATATAAATAGTAATTTTTACCATTTCATACAATCAAAGATTTTTGCTAGTCAAATAGTAGGATTTTTTATTCGTAATATATTGGATATAAATGAAATTGAAGTCACCACCGGTCCTACCGAAAATAAACTCCAGTACAAACTAGTTTAGACCAGTTTCGAAATGAAAATACATTGAAGCCTGACTGTTTGTGGTCTACGCTGTCACGGATATATGGACAAACATTTCAATCTAATAACGAAAGGGGTGTTTAATAATAAATTATTTTCAATGAAGGCGTTTCTTACCCCCTGTACGTTTAGACGGGAAAGCTGAGGATATGAAGAACTCTCTGAAAGCTGAAACCGTCATGCTCGCTAACTCTGAACATTATTATCGTAAGGTTAATTTATCTATTTGTTACAGCAAAGCATAACTTTAATAAATAACCTTCAAGATATAAAGCACTATATTGCTAAGTAACTTATATATATATAATTTGTTGCAGGTATATGCATGTGTTTGATATTAATACACGTTGATACTTTTGATACGATCACCATTAAAGTTTTAAATAAAAGGACGTGAACAGACTGGCGAAAAGGTCTTGCTGGTCCCCACTGTCCAATGACCTAACGTTACCTTAACATTACAGACTTGGGAACTTAAGATGTTATCTCTCCTGTGCGTTTAGTTACACTGGCTACTTCATCTCGAAACCCGAAACATTACATTATTAAATATTGCTGCTTAATAAAGGATGCTTTAAGTTACAGATATACATTTTATATATGTATATATTAGAAAAAATTTGGTAGATATAGTTAGTACTTTTTGATCAATCACGATAAAATTTGGCACATGCCTATATGTTGTTATATGTTCCACGTTGTTACAACGTGTTGCTGGATGTCGCTGCAGCATATCAGCATCTATGCTGACCAACCGATCGCTATGACCATTGGTATACACAGCTCTATCTTAAGCACAACAAACGCCAGGGTGCAAGCAGTGTGCTGGCGATCTCTCCTCCCCCCAAAATTTTTTGAAGAACTATGGCTCCTCACTTATGATCTACCTTGGGTCGTCGGTGAGGTGCCCAGCAATGCGTGGCGCCTGGATTTTTTGGGTACCTCCATGGATTTCGACGGGCTAGGTATATTCTTGATCATTTTAGCGCAAGTCGTGTCGTTGCAAAACAGTATATAAATACATTAAAGGAGTATACTTTTTGCAATGTATTCCGGATAATGTGTTTGGAATCCTTCGCAATTTATGAAATTACTAAACCCATATACATAAAACTATGAACAGACGATGTAGTGCGTTTCGGGGATATCATACACGGCACACGACGTGTGGGGATGGTTTTACTTGTATTACCATAAATACTATAAATTGAACTTCGATTCATTAATTAATTCGGAGTTCAATGGACCTTAATCAAGTGTTGAACAAATGCGTAATATTACGAATTGGAAATTCTGATCCATAATTATGTATGTCAGTTAAACTGTAGTTAAGCGGGTTGGTTAAATGTTTTCCGACTTATCACTGACCATAATTACTGCCTCGTTGGCTTAGTGGATAATCTAAAAAGGTGCAAATACCGAGATCCTAGATTCAAATGTTAATCCAATACATAAGCATTACACTTAGTTATTAATTGTCATATTTAACACGACCACCGGTCGTACACGAAACCCTGACGAAGACTGAGAAGAGCCAGCGAAAGAAACTCAGTGGTTTTGTTTTTTTTTTTTTTTTCGATAATAAGAAATTATATACAAATACTCAATGAGCCGAGATGGCCCAGTGGTTAGAACGCGTGCATCTTAACCGATGATTTCGGGTTCAAGTCCAGGCAAGTACCGCTGAATTTTCATGTGCTTAATTTGTGTTTATAATTCATCTCGTGCTCGGCGATGAAGGAAAACATCGTGAGGAAACCTGCATGTGTCTAATTTCAACGAAATTCTGCCACATGTGTATTCCACCAACCCGCATTGGAGCAGCGTGGTGGAATATGCTCCAAACCTTCTCCTCAAAAGGAGAGGAGGCCTTAGCCCAGCAGTAGGAAATTTACAGGCTGCTAATGTATGTATGTATGTAAACAACAATTTTTTTTATTTATAGTCTCCATGTGTAGGTATCTAAAATTTATATAGAAATAATATTATATAACGTATAACTATATCCATCATGGAAATGATATACTTCAGGTCGTAATACTCAAAAACTGTTTCTATGTGTAATAAAATACCCTGAAATATGACTTTATATCGGCGCGCAGTCGTCGCAGCGAGCGGTTTACGACGAGCGCTGCGACGTGACGGTCGGCTGTCACTTCGAATGAAAATTTGTTTCTTATCTATCTGTCTATGTATCTATCTATTTGCTATATTTCACTCTTCACCCTCAATCACAAGTTATACCACCCCCAAACGACAATATTTCCGATTTGAAGGGTGTAAAAAACTATTTAATTAAATGAGCAACTTAAAAATTTTACTCTTTGTACTTTAACTTATAGTCTGTTAATGGGTTTTCAACCCTTTTTATTGGAGTCACTGATAGCATCAACGGTATACAAGCGAGCCGAGACGACACATAAAAAGATTTGGGGATCTTATCGGATGTCACTGGCTCTAATCTAAGCCAAGTTTAGTTTTTATTGATTGATACCCTATAATATATATAATATATCCCCTATCGTATTCGGTGGTTAGGCCATCATAAAATAATAAAAATAAATATTGGACAACATCACATACATTACTCTGATCCCAATGTAAATAGCTAAAGCACTTGTGTTATGGAAAATCAGAAGTAACGACGGTACCACATACACCCAGACCCAAGACAACATAGAAAACTAATGAACTTTTTCTACGTCGACTCGGCCGGGAATCGAACCCGGGACCTCGGAGCGGCGTACCCTTGAAAACCTGTGTACACACAACTCGACCACGGAGGTCATCATGATGGTACAAACTTTGCCACTTGAACTTGCGAACTGGCGAGCAGTTTTGAATCGCCACTTTCAACGATTAAATTAAATTAAAAACTACCACCGGTTCGGACTGTCGATTTTAACGAGGTGTTATATTCCAACGCCTAACAGTAATACTTAGTATCGTTGTGAGTTTGCCAGTGTAGATACAGACACGAGGGAGATTATATCTATATATATATATAACTCCAAAGGTTTTGTGACGCATATGAGAAATGGTTAATATTCATCTAATATAATTTAATTATAATACTTATCTGTACTAATATAAATCCGAAAGTATCTCAAAGAAGGACATAGGTTACTTTTTTATGTCTCACCTGCCGACCAGCCCCTAAAACGCGAGCGAAGCCGTGAGCGGCAACTAGCGCCAGTTCTTCAATCCTTTATCGAGTAACACGACGTACTTATCGAGAACCATTTAATTCTCACGTTTCATTTGAAATTTAACGCTCTAATTAAACAATAATAACATTTATTTTTTTATAATAACACCGCAGATTAAAAATAAAGCACTCGAAACCCCGTTTTTTTTTTTTATTTATTTATTTATAATAAAAGAATAAAAACATAATGAAATTTCAGATGAGTGGGCACGAATAATTTCACTATTACGTACAGACGGCGACTCAATACAAAACCGATTCAAAATAAGCTTTAAATCTAAGTACATAAGGTATTAAATACAAAAATAGCGCTATGTCGTTGAGGGATCGAGCATAGAGTACAATAGTATTTTTAACAAAGAATTTTATAGGGTGCTTTTATAAGGGAAAGATAGATGTAAAAATAATTTCAATATAAAAAGCTATCAAGTGCGTGTTACGTAAGGGCTTCGTATTTCTAAGCAATAAAAATGTTTTTGTACATTTAAGTTGGGACTGTGTATCGGAGTTTCGACCGACTTACGTCATCAGTCGTGACGGATATAGAACGTTACGACTGACTCGTATCGTCGGCTTGATTGTAAAGTTCGGTGTCTACGAGTTTCTGTGTTTAAATTATCGGTAGCTGGACGGTGTGTATACTCCCTTGTCTCGGAAAGCACGTGAAGCCGTTGGTTTTGATCTGGAACTGAACTCTTTCCGGTTGTGTTTGATCCGTTCCATCGCATTAAAAGTTTCTTCAGAGGCACACGAGAGCAAGAACTCGCGGCTGCTAATTAAATTACTGGACAGAAAAACCTAAGACTATCAAAATCAAAATGAAAATATTCTTTATTCAAGTAGGCTCATAAAAGCAGTTTTGAATGGTCGTGTTACACTGTTGAATTAAATGAACCGGTCAGTTCTTTTTTTCAATTAATTAAATTAGAATACTCCTAATTTTATATTATTCTAATAATTAATTATTATTTAACTATCTATGATATGATATGATATACATATATGTATATATATATCATTTATATTCTGTAGCACTCGGGAATGATATAGCTTTTACCAGTGAAAATATTTTTGGAATCGTCTTCCAAATATATAAACAAACAAATTTTATCTTTTTATAATAGTATAAAAGTAAATTAGTAGCTTGTGGCCCACTGTTGGGCTTCCTCTCCCTTTGAGGAGATGGTTTGGAGTTTATTCCATCCATTATGTTCCTTGTGCCTGTAGTTACACCGGCTCACTCACTCACACCCTTCAAAGCGGAACACAACAATACTAAGTACTGCTGTTTGGCGGTAGAATATCTGGTGAGTAACCTACCCAGACCGACGGGCTTGCATAAAGCCCTACCACCAAGTAAAGCGAATTAAAATGCACGCGTTCTAATCACTGGGCCGTCTTGGGTTTTGGTATAGATTAAATGAAGTCAAATATCCACCTTATTAGGGGCCTGTGTGAGGTCGCACGGGTTAAGTCTCTCTTTGTATATGTTGTAACAATGAACTATATGTATATCAATAAATATTACAGTAGATAATAAATAAATGGTCGTGAAGGAGTGATAAATAATCGTTCGATTAGTGATATGAATGGAGGGTAGACTCCCCACCCTAAATGAATGGGATAAGGTCAAACGAATATTGCCCATTTTCGATACAGAAACGAATCATGATTGGGTGCCATAGAGCAATACGAAAAAATATGGCCAAGTGCGAGTCGGACTCGTGCACGAAGGGTTCCGTGCCATTGACTCGATAGACAACTCGTTTATTGATATCGAGAAAAAAATAGGCAAAAATGGCGTTTTTTGTTTTTTATTCTGATATATTTTGTTTTTTTTCCCTTAAATATTTATTTTATTTTCTTTTTAGTAATTTTTGTTATAGTGACAACAGAAATACATAATTTGTGAAAATTTCAACTGTCTAGCTATGGCGGTGAGATACAGCCTGGTGACAGACAGACGGACGGACAGATAGCGAAATCTTAGTAATAGGGTCCCGTTTTTACCCTTTGGATACGGAACCCTAAAAAGGGTTTGTTCTTCAACTAAATGTCAAATTAAAAATTGCCATATGCCAGCTACCGAATCAGTGTTATAATTTTTTATGTCACGTTAGTTTTAGTAATTCCTTAAAATCAAAATGTATCTTTTCGATATTCATAATCCCTTATATTTATTTATTAAACAGGAAAAGTATTCGCTCTTTCAAATTATATGAATAAAACATATCGAATATTTTCATTTGAAGCTATCAAATCATCCAACCACATGACGCCGTTTAATTGACTTCGAATCGAATCACGTGTCAATCTATCAGATAACCGCGTTACAGTGGCACACTTTCAGCGAGCACTGTATGTACACAACGCCTATGTGTGCTATGTGACGAGACGTTAATATTTAATGACGGTACTAAAGGTGATGAAATTATTCCTTACTAGCTGCTCGTCCCGACTTCGGCTGTATTACAAATTTTGATTATTTGACATGATTTTTGGTCTTGCTCTTAAGATTAATAATTTTCCTCCGTTTTTTTTTGCACCATTTTATTGATACTCCACCCTTTTTGGTCGTAGTGTAACAGTATATAGTCTATTGCCTGATAAATGGGCTATCTAACGATGAAGATTTTTACAAATTGGACCAGTAGTTCCTTAGATCAGAGCGTTCGACCAAACAAAGATACTCTTCAGTTTTATAATATTAGTAGAGATTTGTTTTCTATTGGTGGGATTCTAGTTGTTTAGGATTCTGTGGTGGTTTGTTTAATAAAGTTATTCACCGACACAGACGAAAGGCAAGAACAGTTGAATCTTAAATACGAGTTCAAGCGATTTGCGGGAGAAGGCTTGGAGTGGATTACACCACGCTGCACCAATGTGGAGCTGGAGGAAATACGTGTGGCTTAGTTTGTATGTCCTTCCAATTTTCAGGCGAAGTACCATTCGTATGGCTATATTTGATTTTTCTTCTTTGGACCGAGATGGTTCAGTTGTTAGAACCGCCAATTCAACCTAGAGATTAGTTCAAATCCAGACAAGCACTACTGAATTTTCATATTCTTAATTGTGTTTAAAATTCGTCTTGTCCTTAGCGTTGGCAAGGACAAGACGGTCTAAAAAAATCAGCTAGGTATAGTATATTTGTCCAAAATCCTGTTTTGATCCCAAGCAAATGATTTGAATACTTCAAGTACGTTTTTCAATCGAGAGCAAACGGAGACACATGCAATCACTATACTCGTACGTATAACCGTCAAATAAATAAATTAAAACTTCATTCCAACATCTTTCCGCTAATAAAACCATTCGCTCTCTAAACCCAATATTTTTATCATGAATTAGACAACCCTTCGTAACAATTTTAATAACTCCCGTTAAGGTTATTCGATTAGGAACGTATTTCTCGATTGGCCGGATCTAGCTATTCGATTATGGGCCGGTTAGGTCCTTTCGAGTGAAAAATGCACTAATAGACGTTGGGGCGGAGACTTGGAATCGCTTTAATGTCGAAAAGAAATACTTATAGAATACCTTAATACTTAGGTTTCAATGGTATTCGCGATGATGTTATTATGGTATTTAATTGTTGTGTTATTAGAGTAAGTAGTGAGTTATTCTTGTTTTGATATATGTGTATATCGATTGATGGGGTCGAATTCATCGACCGTCACGGAAGTACATTTCAAATAGCCCCCACAATGTGACATTTTACTTTGCGTTATTCGGTTTGTTAAAATCGATATAATTGTATTATTAACTCGCGTGGAATTCGAATTATGTGCAGATGAAATTGTTATATTGAATTATGAATTTATTTACATACATACATACATACATATATATATGTTACTGTAAAAGCTCGAACTAAATCGTCTAAGACTAAGTCGTCCCTTTATAATAAATACTTACATTTACCAGCTCATGTCGGTAAGTCTTAGGTTTTACTGGAAAATCTTAAGATTTACCGTAGTTCGAGCTTTTACAGCAACATATACATACATAGGAAATCGGGCAGTCGGGACGTCTGATTGTAAATGGTCACTATTGTTCATAGTCTTTAGCACTGTTAGAAATATTTACCATCTCGCTACCGATCTTTGGTTTTGAGATGTCATGTCCCTAGTGCAATACACGGGAGGTAAGGTTTTTAGTTACACTGGCTTCTCCTTCAAACCGGTGCGCAAATATACTGAGTATAACTGTTTGGCAGTGATACCCAGAGGGTTAAACTTTATATCTTTCTTAAATTATAAAGGCGAAAGTTACTCAACGCCTGAACCGGGTGAACGGAACCGAATGAAATTTGGCACTAATGTAAATCGTAGTCTGAAACAGTACATCCCGAAAAATGTACTTAAAACCCCCCTCGACACACACACACACACACAATCGCAGCGAGAACCCAGTCACAAATATAAATAAGCCACAATTCATTGCCTTACTTCCATCAACTTCGAGGTCGGTAAATACTTCATATTCCGAGCAACGTTCAGGAACAACATATATACAGGCTTTTGTGAAAACAAACAGCGACTCCAAATAGGCTGTATTGCGCGCCGGATGTGATGTGATGTCATCGGCGGAGCCATTTCCGGTCGCCATTATCCAATCGTTGGCGGGAAATTGTTCAATATGACACAAGTTTCGAGTTCGCCTCTAAAGAGGTTTGATATTTCTTTGCCATTAAAAATAAATCGTTTTGATATGTTGAGATTTTCTACAAGTGTTGTTTATTTTTATTAACTATCAACGATTTTCGAAATCGATCTTTAATTGCGATTAATCAAACTCAAACTCAAATTCCTTTAATCAATATAGAAGCATTACACTTACTTATTGATAGTCGAATGAAACACTACCACCGGTCCGGTAAAGAAAATAATCTGACCTGAGAAGAACCGGCGAAAGGAACTCAGCGGGACTTTTTTTTTCTTTGTCAATTTTTATAATTACATATATTCAATATGAAAAGAAATAGCCAGGAGGCGATCGTTTCGTTTCCGATGTGTGCTATCAATCATAAACTCACCAATTGTATGATAATTTTGTGTATGTGTGTGTTTAAATTTCGGTTTAAAACATGCGAAGTCGTAGCTAATCGCTAGTTAGTAAATGTTTCATAAATGAACTATGTCACTGATTATAGTATGTTTCGTGGTATCGATGTAAGTGAGCCGGTGTGATTGCAGGCACCAGGGACATAGCGACTCAGCTCCCTTGCCATTGCTTATGTACTACGAGTAATGCTATTAACCCACCCGAAATACATCACGACTGTAGTTTATCTTTGTTTACAAACCGCATCGATGGTTTAGAGGTTAGTTCGTACGGCCGCAGATGAGAGGTCCTGGATCTGGTGTCTGGGGAATCTCGTGAAATGTTGCGCCCGATGACTAGGTTCATCAGAACTAAAATGAAAACGAAATGAAAACTTGCCAACTAAGATGTCATGTCTCTTGTGTCCGTAGTTACCCCTCACTCACCCTTCAAACCGGAACACAGCAATAGCTGTTTGGCGGTAGAATATACGATGAGTGGGTGGTACCTACGCAGACGGGTTTGCATAAAGCCATACCAAGTGAGATGACCAGCAATGATTTGTAGTATTTGTGGCTGTTGTGTTATGTTGTTAACTATCTCGATATATAACGAATTTATCTAAAAAATAAATATTATTTCTTTTCAGGTAAGGACGTCGTACATTTCGATGAAAGTATGGCTCTGGTAATGTACTTTAATATTAAGTTGCGAATATGTTGATATAATTATATGTGTTTTTATTAGGATATATTTCGATTTCGAACTAACGACGTTCTTTGATTTCGATGAAACGCCTACATATATAATTTATGTATAAATAATTTAATTACGTAATATCATAGCATCACTGTTGTAGATCAGATAGATTTAAATGTATGTACATATATTTACATGTTTAAGCTTCGATAGCGCAGTGGTTCAAGGACCGCCTGCCGATGTCAAAAGTCGCAGGTTCGTACGACCCTTGATGCTATTATCGTCCTCACTCCTAACAAAAAGTAATTTCTTATAATGAGCCATTTCTAGTTTTCCATTAAAACAGAAAAAAACCGTAGGGTCCAACGAGATGGAATTTTACACGGGAATTCCTTATAGGACATCTCTTTAGAGTGTTAAATGGAAGATTAAAGTTTGTATGGAAATTCGTTGTTTCTGATGTACGAATTACTGAAATAGCCGTGTAGGCTATTTGATACATATCAAGGGCAGATGTTACAGAAAATTGGAAAATTTATCACCCAAGATGGATGAGGATGAAAGTTCGTATCGAAATCGGTCTTATTTCAATGTTTAAAATATGTTAATCAATAGTCGTTGTTTTGGTTACTATTTATGACTAAAAATAGGCAGTATAGTGTTTTTAAAAATACATCCCTTAAGGGGTGAAATTTGGGTTCAAAATTTTGTATAGAAATGCGTCTTTTCTCCATGTTTAAATAACGGATTGGTCTTAAGGCTTGTTTGACTGTTTTTGATAATAAGACGGTAATTTCAGCGCTTCAGTAAATCTATCCCATAGGGGGTCTGAATAGAGAGTGACATTTTTGTATGGATGTTTTTCGTTTATGAAATTCCAAATATGGAAATTGGTCTTTAGGCAACACAGGTTATTAAAATGTACTTAAGAAAAATCGGTAGGTCTGTTTATCGTTTCCGATTGTATGATCTATATTCTGAAGCGATATTCTTAGTATCGATAAACATCTGTAAACCACTCGTTTCAAGAAAGGAAACGAACGAAGACAACTATTCTATAAGTTTTAAGTTTTGCGTTAGAATATGTAAGTGAGTATCTATCCAGGTTTCCACAAAATCTTACCACCCAGTATCTCGTCAGGGGTCCCTCTCAGGTATGGGATTTTTTTTTATTTAACGCTCATAATTTTTGGAAATAATTGTTTACAGAATTAGCCATAAAACTATACTTAGTCTTTAGGTAAATATTAGAGTATGTTTGGTTATATATGTACACATACATACTTACTTACATAGGTTCTGGCTCTGTCTAGTGGACTACAATTGTCTCTGACGTTCAACTTGAAGTTTAGTTGTTAATTTGTTTCCTTCGTGACGATCGATACGACACGCGAGAGGTTGTTCGTTTCCATTATCGAACGATAACGTTTTTATTCTCGTCAGCTAAAATGTACCTTTATTTTGTCTTCGAGCGAATTCGCAAAACGTAGAACAAACCCTAGTGGGCTATTATACATGAAAGGTCAATGACTCTCACACTTCCAAAAAATCTTGTGGTAAATTCGCAGAAAGTTGTACATATCTTAATCAGGCTATTTCAGACGAAAGGGCCGCTTCTTCGAAATAAATATTAAAAACAAAAGTAAATATCTTTTCGCATATTTCTCATAGATTTGGGATTAATTTAAAAATTGGGTAATCAAATTTTAAATCATATCAATTGTGTGACAATTCTCAATGAAAATCGTCGTCCCAAAATTTTAAAAAGTTCTTCCGTATTCAGGCACTAAATGCATATATCTTCGAAGCAGTTATCAGTACTGTATATCTTTTATTACTGTCTCTCGATCAGATATATTAGATCTATCATAATTAAACAAGTCTGATCTAATTCTTGATTAAATATACTATTTTTGTTATCAAAGTGCAACCGATCGATGTTCTCATGTTTTAAATATATATTATGATGAATATAATCTTTAAAGTCTACATTAAACATTATTTCTTCTACCTTTTCTTCTTTATATTGCTAGACTGTTCTCCGTTTCCTCCACGTTGCTCCAGTGCAGGTTAATGGATCTAAATGTGACAGATTTTCATCCGACAAATGTAGGTTTACAAATGGCTTTCTTCAACGCCGAACTCGAATTTTGTTCATTATAAATTAGCGTTGCTTGCCCGGCTTGGAACTTCAATCATCGGTTATGATTCTAAATCTGCCTTATGTACCATGCAATGGCATTGCGACAATACAGTTTATACAAATAAATACATTGTCGTGTCGCCTTTAACAATGTCATCTACTTCTCGTCGTCCAATGGAAACACACAACAGTTCTACGTGCCCTCAACCCTATGGCACTTGTGATGCTGTATGCGATTGTGTTCCTCGGCACCGGGGACCCTTATTGGCTGAAGATATGCTTGAGGGTTTCAATTATACGAGCTTTTTTTAGCATCAGTACACTATTCTGTTGCGTAAAATCATGATGGATATGTTATAAAAAGGTAAGTTCTTTGTGTTCGCCGTATGTTTGTATGTTACTGTATATCTAAGCGCTATTATTGATATTTTCAAAGAGTTGTCTATTTAAAATTAACATCCTAATTACTAAGGTAAGAGATTTATTTGTTCATTAGAATTGAAGACTTCTGTTGCTGTCATGGAGTCTCCAAATCTTGACAACCTTTATATAAAACTGTCCTTAAAGTATTTGTCATTGAAATCAGTTATTTGGTAAAGAATTATTCGCCCATACGTCCGGCAGATGCGTTTGCGTAGGTCAGATCTTGACCAAAGTAATTCGAGGCGATACTTGAAATACAGGAGATGTTACAGAGATGGTCTGATATTACTATAATATTTTATGAAAAAAAAAAAAGATTTAATGAAATCGGACAACAAGGTAACAAGTGCTGAAAAAATTCGACGTATAGAGAAGCATCATTCTTTTTTTAAGGATTTGATAAGGATATCTTATAATTGGACAAAATGTTTTATTTTTTTTGCGATAACCTTTAGTATGTATGTTTCGACGTCAGTTAATTGGCAATACTTGAAGAGTTTTCGTGTGTTGTTTTCAGAGTGCGGCAAAATGAGTTAAATCAAAAATTCGAAGGTCTTTTGCTTTGGTATTTACTTTAAAATTTAATTATACACACAAACACACAGATTTTTTTTTGTGGTATCGCTATGTGGACGAGCAAATGAGCAACCTGATGGTAAGTGGTCACCACCGCCCATAGACAATGGCGCAGGAAGAAATATTAACCATTACTAATATCACCAATGCGCCACCAACTTTGGGAACTAAGATGTTATGTCCCTTTTGCCTGAGTACTGCTGTTTGGCGATAGAGTATCTGATGAGTGGGTGGTACCTACCCAGACAGGCTTGCACAAAGCCCTACCACTAATTAAAATTTGTTTCGCCGTTCTTTCCTCGTGATATTTTCTCGTTTACGACCTTTTTTTTTTTTTATGTAATGGGTGGCAAACGAGCAGGAGGCTCACCTGATGGAAAGTGACTACCACCGCCCATGGACATTGCAACACCGGGGGGCTTGCAGGTGCGTTGCCGGCCTTTCAGGAAAGAGTACGCTCTTTTCTTGAAGGTTCCCGAGTCGTATCGGTTCGGAAAAATCGCCGGCGAAAGCTGGTTCCACAGAGTGGTTGGTTGTACGAATTGAAAAATTCAGTTCCTCGGATTTTAAATTTGTTTCGTCATTTTAAATCCGAATGTACAATCGACTGAACCATATCAGAAAAAAACAGCAATATAACAAAATACCCTTCGTTAATGAATAATTCCATACGCTGATCCAAAAACAATTATATGGAGCGAGAACACACGACGCTGATTAGTGTGCACGGGCCCTTATTAATATTCGTAACGCGGTGGCAACACTGATTCAGCTTTACATCGTGTAAATGATATTAAGCTGGCAACTCTGAACACGTCCGGGCCTGTATTCAGGTTCTTGTTATTTTATTAATTTCACAATTTTTTTGGTGTTTTAATTTTTGCCATGGGAAGTATGACCAATTTTTTCATGGTTTTTCTGATAAAGTATTGTAGTTTGGTTTTATGTTTACGAAGTTTATTTGCGTATACCAATAAACGACAAGATATTTAATTGATGTTGTTGAATTAAATATTAAGTCTTGTTTGTTTTTTTTGGTCGTTAGTCAAAGATCTTGAATTATCAGATGATTTTCTAGAAAGTTCTAAAGAAATTGATAAAATTTATATTTGCAGTTGTTTAAATAATAAAGAGAGTAAAGTACCACTACTCATTACTTTTAAGGGGTGTTCTCATTATGGGGAGGAGGGTGGGAACTTACTCCACCACGATGATCGATCGATCGACGATAAATAATAATTTGTGGACACCATGATGACAAGTTACGTCCGATACGTATAAGTTTTGTTAACGATATTTTAATATTCTCAGCACAAGATGAATTTGCGATAACTATTTCTTCTATACGCTAAAAGATATACATTCGGTTAGTGCGTTTGTATGTTTGTATTGTTTTCGATTAAACCACTAATATGGCCCTACGTTCCCTACGAACAATGGCGGAGATACACAAGGAAAACATCCCGATCCAAATTAATGTGTTTGTGTTAAACAAATATGTTCTCTCGGGAATTTAACTCGTGACCGTCTTTGAAGACATATATATATGTGTGTTTATTACACTGAAGTCGATAGATAAACTAATTAATTCCCAGAAAACGGAACACCACAATACTAGATATTGCTTTTGGTGGTTGATTACGTCATGAGCGGGTGCTACCTACCCGGACGGGCTTACGCAGAGTTTGCACCAATGGGCAAGCCTTTGCCCAGCTGTGGGATATTCACGGTCTGTTCGGTTTATACGGCTACGTGACGGTTCGTGTTGACGACACTACTGGCAATAAAATACGATACATGTGTTTTTACGATCGCGCAAATGGGGAAAGATGCCATTTTATTATTTTACCGCGAAACTAATACATCTAACTGTCAGACGGGATGGCTATTTATTATCTGTGACCGATATGACTTGAGGTTCGGACACACGATCACGTCGGGCGTCTGTAAAGCTGCGGTCATACTTTTGTTTCCTTAAAATGTGATATTTTTGTCTCGTCCACTGATAACTTTATTAACCATGAGATATCAATTCTTAACCAACGTGTATTTGATATATGTATTCCTCTATAAAATAATAATCAGCTCGGGAATTTTCACGAATATCACAAAGAAGACGCCTTTTTTTTGTTTTTGTGTTTTCTTCGTTAAAATTATTTTAACCGACGCGCTGCTACGTCAATAGTGTTAAACACCTTCAAGTGTTTCCTGCTGGTTTTTCTCAAGTTTGAGCATTTTTTTCCGAACCGTTTGTAGTCTTGTGTATTAATAAAGCAATTCTTCTATTTTATTTTTGATTTGATCATCGGTGGAATTATTGATGAGTTCTTGGTCCATATCCGAGCTACCATAGTCCTACGCGTCTAGAATGTTCGACGAAGAAGCTACCATTGCACGATACCAAAATTTTTCTTACGCAGTCGTTGCTCTGACGACTGTAAGGACACGGTGAGAAACGAGAACCGCGACTACCAAGAATCTCACGAATACCAAATCCCCCTTCATGGCAACTGACAGCCGTGACATTTCGATTGTGAAATAAACTCAATCAAAACAATAGAATTGCAAACAGAGCTCATTAAAAAAAGAAACAAAAAATATATCTGCATTATAAATTTATCAAATACATACTAAACAATACGTATATAACAATGACGCGGTGTCGGTCTCAAAATTTTAGAAATGGAATGTTCTTTTTATCCGAGAACTAACTCCGAGCTAGACTTTAAACGAGTGTCGGTTGTGACCTATAAAATCCAGAACACATGTCGTCTCAACGTCCTATCCAGTCCCAGGTGCGTTAGAATCTAGTGTTTATTTCCTCGGATATGGCAGAATGCCAATTGAACTGTAACCTCGAATCTGACAACGGAATCAAGTGATTTTTTTAAAGAACTGCTCAAATAATATCGTGTCAAAACCGAAAAATTGTTCCACAACTGTTTCCATTTATCCTCAGTGAAGAAAGTTGAAATAAGCACTAATCTTTCTAAAATATCGTCGGGTAAACTGCGTGATATGTCTGATGAAATGTTGCCAAAATTATATTCACTCTCCACGGTCAAGCGAGGCTGTATTAAGTTCAAAAACCTAACACATCCTATGGTAACCTGCATGACGTGTCGCATGTTTTTTTTTTGATGATATATGTAGGCTGACAAGCAAGTGGGCCCCCTAATAGTAAGTGGTCACCACCGCCCATAGACATTATTAACCATACCTTACATCGCCAATGCGCCACCAACTTTGGGAACTAAGATGTTATGTCCTCCCTTGGGCCTGTAGTTACACTGACTCACTCACCTTTCAAAGCGGAACACAACACTGAGTACTGTTATTTGGGCCAATAGACCCAAACGAGCATTCACAAAGCCTTTACGCGTATTGTAGAGCCTAGTGGAATAAGTTCCACGCCTTTGACCGGTGACGAGGCCCTTTGCCCAGCTGTGATAATAATAATAACTAATTTGTAAACCTTTTCGTGAACTAGTATGTACTTTACCAGTTGAGAAGTGATATATTTACAGGATTAAACTGAGAAAGGAATACCTTTTAAAATTGTTCTTATTATACGTTCCATCCGACGATTTATACTAACGCTAGAATATACGCGAGACATAAATTTTATTCACGATATATAACTGTACTAGCCCGTCTACCAGGATGTCTTCCTGTTTACGACTGTTTAAGATCCTCGGTTTATGGGTTGTATGAATGGAGGAATGGTTTTATAGTTCGGAGCCGGTGCCGCGGAGCTGGAATCTAGGACGCACGATGTTTAAGTTACGTATTGTGATATAACGTCGTTTGAATGTTTTTTTTATTTCAAATGTATTGCTGTTGTATTCTTCCAATCGTGATCGTCTTCACTTGGTGGTAGGGCTTTGTGCAAGCCTGTCTGGGTAGGTACCATCCAGTCATCAGATATTCTACCGCCAAACTGCAGTACCAAGTATTGTTGTGTTCCGGTTTGAAGGGTTGAGCCTGTGTAACTACAAGGGATATGGCATCTTAGTTTTAAAGCTTGTTGGCGTATTGGTGGTATAAGGAATTGTTAATATTTCTTACAGCGCCATTGTCTATGGCCGATGGTGACCACTTACTATCAGGGGGCAAAAATGCTCGGCCGCCTACGTATAAAAAAAAATTATACTGATGTGAAGTGGTCACCACCGCCCATATGAAGAAGTAGAGTGTTAGGAATGATTAATATCATTCCTAACATAGCCAATGCGTTATGGTGCCTAACACTTGAATCAACCCCCCCCCCCCCTCCTAACTCGGGAGGATTCTAGTCGTACAATACTTTTGCTCCTTTACTATATCGAATGTTGTGTAACCTTATTAAGATTTAGCCTTGAAAACCCTCTCAGACATATAAAAAAGGGCTTTTTCCCTTACGTCTTTACCGATAAAGTAAGTACTATCAATTATTAACACAACCATAAAAATTCCTTTCGATGACACCACGGTGGGAACGGGGGAAAGACCTCGGATCACTCCCCTGGCGACAGTAAACCTAATGTGTACAACTTCCCTTATTATGCAACTGAACTTTAATATGATACACGTAAGAGCTATATTCGAACGAAATAATTTACCCATACTTAACATAACCGATATGTTTCTAGCTCTTGTTCTCAATGAAATAAAGACGAGAATTCTTCAAATGTAAGTCTAATACACTCAACTATTCCCAAGTCGGGGATAATATTGTGCCAAAGTTAATCTTATTTGTATAGAGATAGAGTTTAAAATACGTAGGTCGTGTGTCGTATGACACTATTTAAAGGTATCGCTCGTACAAATATCGCGTGAAAAAAATAAAGCGTCGAAGACTATTTACATTGATGTCATTACTTGAAGTGTTTGAAGGCGACATAAATACTGAAATAGTTTTTTTTTTTTTTTTTAATAATTGATGAACACTTGCTCCTTCGCTCGTTTGTGAGGGGGTTGTGTAGACGCTAGGTACATTTTTCCGGAATAAAAAGGTACTTATGTGTTATTCCAGACCATAATCTATTTCTATGCTGATTTTCATTCCGAACCGCTTAGCTGTTCTGGTGTCATTAAAAATACATCCACCCAAACATGTGTTATGATGAATAGGCAAATGTGCCACCAGATACTTACATCGGCAAAGTCATTGTGTCTGTAGTTACATTGAGAGCCGAGATGGCCCAGTGGTTAGGTTAAAACCCAGGCAAGCACCACTGAATATTCATGTGCTTAATTTGTGTTTATAATTCATCTCGTGCTCGGCGGTGAAGGAAAACATCGTAAGGAAACCTGCATGTGTCTAATTTCAACGAAATTCTGTCACATGTGTATTCCACCAACCCGCATTGGAGCAGCGTGATGGAATATGCTCCAAACCTTCTCCTCAAAGGGAGAGGAGGCCTTAACCCAGCAGTGGGAAATTTACAGGCTGCTAATGTCTGTAATTACACTGGCTCACTCAACCTTCAAACGTTGTGTTCCAACGATACCAAGTATTGCTGCTTGGCGATAGAGTAAAATCAAATGACTTGCGACCTTGGGTTTGTACGTTTAATTTGTTCGAACTAACAGACAAACAAGATTAGTTTCTTAAGCTTGTAAACACATACTTTAGCAAAACTGTAATGACGGTCGAAGTCGTAAAGGGCTGATGGACGAATGAGCAAGTACTCAGGGCTTGAAGACATTTCTCGCTCGTGTGTCGTACTAAGTACGAGTACTTTCAAACCGCCGAGTAAATTAGTCGGCTATTCAACAGGTTTGAAAATTTTAATCGTAGCCCGCCTCAGCTCGTAAGTCGCCGCAGATCGCGTGACTTCATTTAGTCTGACGTCTTTTATTGGTTTTTAAAATGTCATCTATACTAATATTGTAAATGCGAAAGTAACTCTGTCTGTTACTTTTTTAGGGTTCCAGGTCTCTACAGGAAAAAAGGAGCCCTTATAAGATCACTTCGTTGTCCGTCTCTCTGTCTGAATCTCTATCTCTGTCCGTCTGTCCGTCAAGACACATTTTTTCTCAGGAACACGTAGATGTAAAAGTTGAAATTACCAAATGCTGAGGTCTGCGATCCCTTGGAGCTGCGAAAAGATCATACCTCTAAGTCTACTCGATCGAAGGATATTGCCGTTTATGTCGTATTTCCCATACATTAGCAGAGAGAATCACAACCTCTAGGGTACATCTCGTTGACCTTGGATCATGAAATTTAACAAGAAGCAATATATTGTTGTACAAGTATAAGAAAAAACTGAAAATTCGTTAATGTGTTGTTAAATCAATGTGTCTTTCAGTATTGTGTGGTGGTACGGTATCCTCAGTGCCCGCAGAAGCCGTGGCCGATACCGAGTATAATACTATTCCTTAATATGAAACATTGCCGTCGTCGACATCGCGATACGATGTTGGCAAGCTCGACGTGTCTCGACGACGTCGACTCGAATACGCACGTCTTACGCACGCTTTATATTTACTTCGGCCTAGATCTCATTCGCTAAGTGTAATATCGTTCCACAATAGTACACAGTGATTGGTTCTTACAAAACCCCATCAGTCATGACCAATGAAAGAGCTTTTTGTTGTATATCAATATCTAATAATTAATTATTGTTCGGATCGATTAGCCTTTGTCACTCTTGTAACACGAAGAATATTACGAAGTCGTAAAAGTGGAGTCGATTGATGGCTATTGATCAGCCGGAATAACGGTGACGTCATACATTAGCCTCGTTACAGAAACGGCGCGCCCGTCGTTCCCGACGGTCTCGGTGTGTGCACGTCGTAATGATATTCAAGCAAACATCTAAACCGGAGTTTGCATTGAAATCATTATTTTATAAACTAGCATGTACTGGGATATGATATATCTTGAGACTTGGTAAATAATTCTCTTATAAATAAATAGTAGAGTAGTTTCCGATTAAGAGTAATGGGGGGGGGGTAGTTGAATCTTGCAATTGTCGCTTGAATGGTTAAGACGTGAAGATGTAACAAATAAATTAACTCGCTTGCGCAATTGAAATATTACGTACGATAATCTTCTATACATAGAATCAAATTGGAGTGTCTGTTTGTATTTGTCTAAAAAGGCTATAGGCTATATACAATTATGTTACGACCTATAAGAGAGGAGTTTCAGTGAAAATTGTTGCAAAAACGTGGGAAAATTATTCCTTTTGAGAGATTCAGTTGCATGCGCTGCGTAAACGGTTCAAGTTTCGCAAATATCATATTTTTTTATGATATAGGTAGGTGGCATACAATTGGGTCATGATGGTGAGTGGTCACCACCGCCCATATATAATGGCGCTGTAAGAAATATTAAAAATTCCTTATATCACCAATGCGCCACCGACTTTGGGAACTAAGATGTTTTATCCATTGTGGCTGTAGTAACACCTGCTCTGTCGCTCTTCAAACCAACCAGAAACCAACAATTTTTTATGTGCTTTTGTTTGGTAGAATATAATGACTTTGTGGTACCTACCATCAAGTATAAATACATGATAGAAGCTGTAATTAAGCCGACCGAAGTCGGGACGAGCGGCTAGTATATTGTAATTGTGAATACTATTTTGTTATTTGGTATATATCGTCCTTGAAACATTAGATTGTTTTATGTCGGGGACCTTTTCGCACCGACTTTTAGTTTGAACGGAACATTGATTAATATATGTTCGTACACCCGTGTCACGTGATATGGGTTTGTGATTCGTTAAACTGTGGACTTGGTGAAATTTTACACTTTGATATTTATTTAAAACTTTAGTTTTGGTCTATATTTTAAATTGTTAATCGATCTGGCCTGGATCGTCAATTGTATGGGTGTGACAAAAAATTCAACTGATTTTGATATATTTATGTCTTGAAATGTATTACCTATATCGCAAGTATGTATGTTACTCGTCGGTAGAGACTAACCACTGCTAGAGTTATTTGTAACAGGTTTATATTTATATTAATCTTGTAAAGTTACGATTCAAATTTCTTAAAGTCTACTTGAATGTTTTTGAAGGGCAGAAGTAAAATAACAAACATACGACTCACGAAAGTAATAATCCTAATTGTGCGATATAAATCATTTACAGATCACACCGGTATAATATACAGACTTACAGATAACATCTAGACACATCTACACAGTAAGCTCAAACAAAATAATTAGAAAAATTAAAGATGTTTGTTTAAGATCGAATAACATTATGCCAAATAATCATTCAGTTTATTATTTCGTCAATAGATGGCGTTAGATGTATTTTACATCGCGCTATAGAAATGTTTTTCTAAAGTACAATACAATTTTTGTAATTTCATAAAGTGAGAACAATTACACTATCTGACCAGCAGTACATACTCGGTGGTTTTATTTTGAAGTCTCACAGTACCAATACTACCGGGTAACAGCCCTAACAATGTTCATGGATTCTTGGCTCATCTCATTTCGATGAGACGTTTCCAGAAATCTATTATTATATATTACAGGATTGAGATGGCCCAGTGGTTAGAACTCGTGCGTCTTAAGCGATGATTGCGTGTTCAAACGCCAGCTCCACTGAATTTTCATGTGCTGTATTTGTGTTTATAATTCATCACATGCTCGGTGATGAAGGAAAACAGCATCGGCGAATTTGGTCCATAACTTCTCCGCAAAGGGAGAAGAGGCCTTAGTCCAATTGTGGGATGTTTAATGACTGTCAATTACTACAGTCAATTTGTCAAAGAACAATGTCAGTATATACTCGATTGGACATTAGAAAAAACTATAAAAATGATCGATCAAAATAAAATATAAAAAAAATTGCGATAATTTCATAGTTTTCGTGTTGCCCTTACGACACGTGAAAGGTCCGCGAAATAATTTAAATGAAAGGTCGAGAATAATTGGGACCCTGTAATGGCGACGATTGGAGTTTTAGGGTTTCGTCATGACATATACACCTGTACGGGTTGTATGTCTGTACGTGATGAGATCAATAGCTGTATATTTTATTATATGAATACTATAGAATATTAATTAAAGAATAAACTCACTTCAGTTAGCTGTAGGACTTTGTCCTTGCCCGTCTAGGTTGAACGCTATTTTAATCTAATTTCTAAACGCGGTGGTGACCATTTATCATCAGGTGGTCCATATGCTAGTATGTCTTTTCTAAATAAAATACAAAATTGACGACCTCCTTGGTCGAGTAGTGTGTACACCGGTTTTCATGGGTACGGCACTCCGAGTTTCCGGGTTCGAGTCGATGTAGAAAAATTTCACTAGTTTTCTATGTTATCTTGGGTCTGGGTTTTTGTGGTACCGTCGTTACTTCTGATTTTCCATAACAACAAGTGCTTCAACTACTTACATTGGGATCAGAGTAATGTACGTGATGTTGTCCAATATTTATTTATTATATTATTATTTAAAATTAACGCTCCTATATTTGGAAAAAATAATGAAATAACACGTATGTCACTGGACGCTCAGCAAACGTGAAAAGTATTTTGATGTGTTAAAAGTCTATGATCTTAAGATAAATCAAAGCATAGAGATTATGAGAATAAAATTAATATATTTTTCGGATTGCATTAGCATTAGTATCGATCGTAGTTATAAGATGTCTTGGTGTGAGATAGCTTACGTCTGTATGAATAAAGACGGCAAAAAAAGATTACAAATTTTTAATTCGAAACTTACCGCAGAACACTAGCGTTAAATGTCATGATGTTTTACAATGATGCTCCAATCTCTCTATATTTCTATACAATCCCTCACAATCATCCAATTGTTTTCCTTATGACAGCTCAATCATTTTTATAATAAGAAATAGTGTTACATGCCAGTATTAAATGTTATCCCATATAAAATAATATTAACTAAAGTTGTACAAATTATTGATCAATTAATTACAATAATAATTGTATATATTTATAATATGTGATATTATTAGTGATATAATTAATTATGATATCCTATGACGTAGCACCGTATGGAGGCTAGGGCTAGTCTCTAACATAATTTTAAAGTTTATAGGATAAACGTAGTACATTGGCGTATCTCTGTAAGTCGATTGTCGACATTCCACGAGTGAGATTCGAAGTGAATTCTCACAGAATCCCACTGCTGATCTATAGTCAGTCGTATAGTCAGTCATATCCATACAGCGTTCCGAAAATGTTTATTTAAAACCAAGGATAGCCTGCATGTAGTAAAGCTCAGGCAAACAGCAATATCCATAAGGACAGACTGTGTACTTAATGTCCACTGCAGATACATCGGCTGCCATGAAAAGTATACATATGTAAATAATTATATTGAAAATGCTTCGGATCGCGTCGTGTAGGGTTGGATAAACTATATGTTGTTGTAGGCATATATAAATACATATAAAAAATTGAAGTGTCTGTTTGTAATATTAAAATAACCGCTTTTTACTAAATGCATATTTATGTATACACGGTACATATACCAAATAATATTTTTTATAATTTTTGTCTATCTGTCTGCTTGTTCCGGCTAATCTCTGGCAGGTATCTGATGAAATAAGGAGTAATTGGCTACTTTTATTTTAGAATTATATATAAAATAATAATTATTATTTTAAGTGCGAACGAAGTCGCGGGCACACCTAGTTACATGTATATTTATTGTTTCGATGTTTTTGGTAATTTTGCTTGGGTACGTATCACGGAGCTCGTCTGGGTGTGTATGACATTTAGTGTATGACTAAGTCATCTTTAAAGCTACCGCTAAACCTTTGTATGGTTGTAAACCTATTTGAAGGGTAATCGGGAAGGTGTAGTTACAGATAGAAGGGCAATACCAATTTAGTTTCCAAGATTAGAGACGAACCAGCGTTGTGTGGAATGATTAATACTTCTTCAAGTACCAATGTTTGAATTTATCTAAAAAATATATATGAAGATACGAACTGAACACGCAAGGATACATATAGCACACAAACCGACATCCCCGATTGTAACCCTCAAGGGGTGAATTGAAAAAGTCGCCGTTATCCTTCCCCGGGACTCAAACTACGTACGTAACAAATTTCATCTGAATCGGTTCAGCGGTCTAAGCGTTAAAAGAGTTACTTTTGCTTTCATAATATTTGAATAGTTTAATTATTTATATTTAATTAGTTATTATATTTCGTAGGTAAGTAAATCGGTTCGAATCGATCTCGTCCTCGTGGTTATAAGAGGACAAATGCCATATAACCAACATTGACGACCTCCGTGGTCGAGTGGTGTGTACGCCGGTATTCATGGGTACGCCACTCCGAGGTCCCGGGTCCGATTCCCGGCCGAGTCGATGTAGAAAAAGTTCATTAGTTTTCTATGTTGTCTTGGGTCTGGGTGTATGTGGTACCGTCGTTACTTCTGATGTTCCATAACACAAGTGCTTTAGCTACTTAAATTGGGATCAGAGTAATGTATGTGATGTTGTCCAATATTTATTATTATTTATTTATTTGACATTGAATTGACGCAATATCATCGGTTGAAGGTTTGAAATTAGCGTAAAATGGCGTTTTGAACGTCGACACAACTGTTATCCGAACTGTGGATATTTAAAGTGGATATATGTAGTCAAGTGGACCACTGTTGTGTTATAAATAAATATATATTTATCGTGAATACACGTTCGAATCGTCGTGTAACAGTGTTGATTTAAATGCAAAGCTACCACAGTTTCCAAATCGGAAGAATCGGCAAGAAACTCAGTAGCTACTCTTTTATACCAGTTACAGAGTAATTACAGAGTATGTCAATCAAGAACAATTAAATTTTTATATATCCTGTCTAGAGATCAATAAATACTAAGACGACGTTATTAATTCTTAATATAATCTTGTATTGAGTGATATTCCTTATTTATCAATGTGTGTGTGTGTGTTTTTTTGACATGAAGCGTATATAGCTTAGCTATTAGCAAATCGCATGGAATACCTAATTCTAAGGTTTGTTTATCGATAAAAAAATGTGTATAGATGTATTCATATTGTATATTGTAAAATAGTCGTTTTAATATGCGTTCCCCTAATATTTCTCTGTCGTGTACGAGTTAATTAAACGCACTCACAGCCCACGAAGTTCCGGTATACTAACTGTCCTCATGGGTCAGTTATGTGATATTGTCCTTATAGCGTTATAGCTGTTACCCGCTGCTTAAGAGACATAAAACCAAATAAAATATTTAACTTTGTACTCGTTTATTTCAAGAGAATAAAACAAATGAATAAAGTTATATTTTAACTATTGCAGTATATCTGTGTTTCAAGTACCCCCCATCGATTACCTGTGTGGGATTTCTGGCCGATCTCCAGGCTACCCACTAAAATCTAGCGGTTCTAGTCGTCATTGCGGGATGTCATCGAATCGCGTGTGTATACCGCGTCGTCTCGACGCCTGGTTTGTCTCGTGGTCGTTTGAGATTGAATCTGGTATCCTATTCGTTATTAGTGTTTAACGAAAGCAGCTTGATCTAGCTTCCGCTTCGTAACCTCTTTTCTGCCAGCCTATCTGCCTGCCTGTAGCCAGGCATACAGTTACACACTCTCTACAGAGTTCTCTACTCTACAGAGTTACATTCTCTGACTATTGTCTAGTGTCATCGTACTTATAAAAAATAAATCATCTAGTAAGGAGGTGTAACATTAAAATAATTAACCTAAATATCTTAGTATAACCACATATATATGGGCTAAGGCATCCTCTCCCTTTGAGGAGAAGATTTTGGAGCATATTACAGCACGCTGCTCCAATGCGGTTTGGTGGTGTACACATGTGGCAGAATTTCGTTGAAATTAGACACATGCAGGTTTCCTCACCGCCGAGCACGAGATGAATTATAAACACAAATTAAGCACATGCAAATTCAGTGGTGCTTGCCTGGGCTTGAACCCGAAATCATCGGTTAAGATGCACGCGTTCTAACCACTGGGCCATCTATTATATATATTTAAATATATTTATTGTGAAATTAAAGTTCCACATCAATCGAATCGATGGTATAATTGCTTGAATTAAGAAAAAAAAACAAATGAAATATAACTCCATAATTTAAATATATATATATGTGTGTGTGTGTAAATAAATGTTTATTTGTTTACAATGCGTTTCTATACCATTCGTTCCATTGCGATGAAAATGAACTATGTTGCTGTGCGCACGTTTGCGGTCTCTCTGAATCAGTACAATCGTTTTAATCGCGGTCTTGTTCATTACAGTGAATAATGGCTCACCTATTTAAGTGTAGTTTGGGCGCGATTAGTTAAACAACTACTTTTTACGAATGTCGAATCAGTGATGACGGATTGAGATAAGCGGCGCTTTATTAATTATCCGCTCAACAATTATTTGATAACAAAACCTTATTTAATAAATAAAATTAAATTACCGTATGCCTGCATTAAAAGTAGGTGATATTTTAACGGTCATCAGTCAGATTAACTCAGTCGCTCATACTAATGCACGCTTAAAATTATTTAAAGTGGAGGGGCGCGTCGTTGTGATTGAATAGATCTATACTTATATACTGAACGTTCATTGGTCGGCAATTACGTCATCGGTTGCCACCGACCAGTGACCATTGACTTCTGCCAATGATTTGAATTTTCAGAATCTTGTAGGACTTTGAGTAAGCCCGAAATTATAGGCACCAAGTAGGCACCTACTTATCAGTCCAGATCTTAGGTCCATGAAGGACGGTTTAAACTGACTCTTTTATGGTCCATCGGTCGGTGGAGTGAAAGCACTGTTTGCAGCTAAAAATCTTTAAATATATTCAGATTCTAATGGTGTCAGCTGGTTAATTTGAGAATTGTCAGAATTTGAGATTCAACGGGGAAATGCCGATGCCGTTCTCACCACCGTCACACGCGGTCGTTTCCTTAAGAAGAAGTTGGTTTTAATTTTGATAAAGATTAACGGCCGTTTTGTAGCAGCTGTTTAGTTGAAAGATAGATCTATCTCTTTCCCTCATATCGATTCGACAGAGAAGACACAGAACTTCTAGAGCCGAGATGGCCCAGCGGTTAGAACGCGTACATCATAATCGATTATGGCGGGTTCAAACCCAGGCAAGCACAACAGAATTTTCATGTGCTTAATTTGTGTCTATAATTCATCTCGTGCTCGGCGATGAAGGAAAACATCGTGAGGAAACCTGCATGTGTCTAATTTCAACGAAATTCTGCCACATGTGAATCTACCAACCCGCATTGGAGCAGCGTGGTGGAATATGCTTCGAACCTTCTCCTCAAAGGTAGAAGAGGCCCAGCAGTGGGAAATTTACAGGTTGTACATGTTGTGTTGTTGTACAGAACTTCTTAAGAAATAACTGTTTACAAGTAAAGCGTTACCGTTACAAAAATTATTTAAAATTGTCATTACATTCATATTAGTTTGCACGTGTTCCACGAAATTGGAGAAAATATTGTTTGAAAATATTTTTGTAACAGACTAAACTGAAACTGATATTAACTTTTCTACAAAGTCGGATTTTATATTTACTTTAAAAACTGAAACGACGTGCGTTTGAATTGAAATAGTTTTAATTAGTTTTCTAGTTAATTTTGCAGTGTTTGTATTTATTAAATAGATATAAGCTTTTGTGAAGGCTTTCATCTATAAAGTACTGGTTGTCGGCCGCGGTTTAGCCCGCGTATTGTAAAGGGGGGGGGGGCTTCTTCAGGTACATACCAAAGGTATCAATTGTCAGGTTAAAAGTAACCTAGGTACTATTCCAGATTGTAATCTATCTCTGTGCCAAGTTTCATTCATTTGGCGTTTTGGCCTATATATTTGATCGAGTACCAACATCCATCCACCTAAAGTTTCGCGTATACGATATTGTTGTGGTGGTGATGGGCCCAGGGCTTATGAGTTGCATGGTATTTTTCTATATATTTTTTTACTTATAATCTATTTCTGAAGTTTTTGAAAAGTAGATATTCTTATTAATTGGCAAGTTTTAAATATCTGCGGAATCTTATTAGAAAGTAATAACTTACTCCAAAAACGGTTTATTGATTTTTTACAGTCGGATATTTGGTATTTAGCATTGGTCTGCCATCGCGCTAAAAAATTTAACAAGATTTTTTAGATATCCTTTCTGTAGGAATATTTTTACTTAAAATCGGTCGGTGTTTGGGTCACCACCGACCATAACCTGT
The DNA here is from genome assembly GCF_037043105.1 of Vanessa tameamea. Taxonomy (NCBI): domain Eukaryota; kingdom Metazoa; phylum Arthropoda; class Insecta; order Lepidoptera; family Nymphalidae; genus Vanessa; species Vanessa tameamea. Next base: position 3,779,922 of record NC_087338.1, read on the forward strand.
CGCTTACATTGACAATGCGCCACCAACCTTGGGAACTAAGATGTCATATTGAGCCTGAAGTTACAATGGCTCACTCGCTCTTCAAACCGGAACATAAAAATACAAAGTGTTGCTATTTGCTTTAGAATATGTTATGAGTGGGTGGTACCTTCTCTGACGCTCTTGCTGAAAGCCTTATCACCAATTACGTATATGTATGTTACGTAATTTAATTTTTATCCTTCTATAAACTTGTGAATTGAATACATTTCGATCAGACCTTCGTACCGAAGTGGTCACATTTCATTTGATAGTACAATCTCGACATCCACAAAGGCTTCTGAAAGTAGGGTCGCCACGCGTTATTTTGTGACGTGGACTTGTACTTTACAGCCGAAGACAATATTTTGTCCTTTATTTTAGATATGTGTGTTACTGTTTGTAATCTCGATCCTTATAATCTTAATTTATAAACTAATACGCATGTGTATTGTCTACGACGGCTACGACGGCTACGACGTAGGCGTCTCTACGTTACTTCCGTCCAGACTTATTATTAAAAACAATTAAGTTTAGAGTGGAACAATTATTTATTTAAAAAGTTTCGCTGATATATTACGAGGTGGTATAGTCTTATATAGTATTAGAACACGTTATTGTTAATGGAAGGTAGCGGGTTCAATCCTCTGACAAACATAAATGAGTTTTAATATATATAATTCATCTCAAGTTTTTGTGATAAAAAGAAAACATAATGAAAAACCTTAAATCTTGAAAGGAAAACTGCCCCACGTGCAAAATTAAAATATACTTTACTCAAGGAGAATTTTGTATGCACTTTTGAATCGTCATTTTATAGAACCGGCAACAAAGTCTGAGTTACACTTTTCGAACATTTTCAACCCAACGAGATAGATCAAAATAATGTAGTACAGTATTGTACACCTTAAAAAGGTTTTCAAAAAAGTCCGCGATGGTATACCTATGTCTATCTCTTAGGGATAACCCACAATAATCATTTTTATCCTTTATTTTTTAAGAGCTTCGAAGATATGGCTTATTTTCGAAGCGATTTTAAGCAATACAGCATTAATCCTTATCCAATTCACTGCCTTAAATACATTGTGAATTTAATATAGATCAATTTGGCCCTTTACAGCGTGTATTGTAAAGGAATATTTTCGAAGATATTACAGATTTAAAACGCAAGGACATAGCGGTTTGTATTTTCTAATGACTGAAAAACTATGAACGTTGTAAGACATTCTGTAGTATATTTAGTATCAGCATTGCACCCGTGCGAAGCCCGAGCGGGTTGCTAGTTTTTTGTAAACATAATAATAATAATTATAATTATTTTCATATAATTACTTTTTTATATATCTAATAGATAATGTGACAATGTCGTGTTCTTTGTATATATTAATTCTAATTCGAGAAAGTCCTGCTTTTTTCAAAAGCACGGTCATCCTTCTAAATCGGCGTGCGGTCTAGTGGCCATCCGACGCTTTCAGAATGTACCTGAAAAGGTATTGAAAATAATTTATTTCGTTCGAATAAGACTTTAATGATACACACCTGAGTAGTTTATTTGTATGTTACAATTTGATTTTGAAGGTTTTCTTGGTTTGTTAAGGTCTACGTGCGACACTAGGGTCGGTATTGTATAGCGTTGAGCCTTGTACGTCTTCTTAAAGCTCTACGAAAGGAATTCACTTGGCGGTGGGGAACTTTTTTCTGAATCATTCTGGTGGTCAATATTTCTCTAATTACCATACATTTTCATTTTTTTAACACATCATTGTACATTCTAAAGATTACAAATTAGCCAAAAAATATATTTAAACTCTACTGACCTGCACTTGTCCTAGTCTGAGCCCCCAAACATCGGTTAGGATTCACGTGTACAAACCAATGGGGCGTCTTAATCGGACTGTTATCTAACGACAAAACAATCTAGTACTTATTAATTATTTGATGGTAGGGGATTATGCAAGACCGTCTGGATTGGTACCATTCATTCATAACATAATCTACCGTCAAACAGCAATAATTAGTATTGTTATGATTCGGTTTAAAGGGTGAGGGAGCCAGTCCAGGCACAAGGACGCCCACCAGTATGCTCTTTTATATAAACAGTATATATTAAAAGTAAAGCATACTTCGTTTTATTATTCTTAGTATTGGATTAAATATAGGTTTTTTTTTTCGTATATACAGGTGTATATGTATAGTATACATATAGATATATAATTTCCCATATCTTATATAAGACGTCTGAAACTAATTCAATTTGGCTGTCTGTGTCTCCACAGTCTTCTGGGTCTCCACACACTGCATGTTAAAGTTTTAAAACTTGCCTTTTATTTCTTAATAGTTTATATTGTCCCTTGCTGTTTATAAGTTTTGTGTATGATATGAGAAAGTTCATTTTAATACTTGGCAAGTCTGTCTGGGTGGGTACCACTCAATACATATTCGACCACTAAACATGAATTAATATAATTTAATTGAGTTTTTGTGAATATGTTGAAATGATAGTATGATGAAGATCTATGATCTTTGTTATTAGGACCAGAACAGAACAGTATTTAAGGAAATGGTAGGTAATGGTATATTGGATCTAAGTAAAACGAAATGTCAAGACATCACGGTAGCATGCGATAGCGATCCCGTAGCGCCCGTCGAAGAGACGGAAAGGGTACGGAGATGCTGGTTTTTAGTAGGTTTTACTAGGTGTAATAGTCGTCCTAAGAACCGGCGAGTAGCACATACTCCCCCCCCCCCACTAAATGCGTAACGCGTTTTTCCAGCAAGATCAAAAAAAGTCAGGATCTAAGTTAAATTTATGTATTTCTTATATATTTTTAAGTTATTTCGTTACCTAAGTTAGTTGTTAATACACACTGTCCTGCCTTAATCCTGACTAGCCTTAATCCTGTATGAATATAATCGTCATTTTTAATTGTTAACATACACTAATATACTTACTAACATACTACACTACACTAACATACTACACTAATATACTTAAAAACACAATTTTTTGTCCAGATCCAAAGCCACTACCGTCGGATTTCTTTGTTATATTTAATAGTTGTCGCCGGCGGCTTCGCTCGCGTTTTAGGGGCTTATCGTTAGGTTTTAGGTATCAGAAAGTAAGCCTATGGTCCTTCCTTAAGCTTCAAGCTTGCTTCCTATCAGATTTTATAAAATTCGATTTAGTAGTTCGGCCGTAAAAGAACAAAAGACAGACGTTATGATACAGAGTTACTTTCGCATTTAAAATTCGTTTTGTAATTTTATCTAAGCATACAAAGGGACAGACAGCGGTAAGCGAATTTGTTTTATATTATGTAATGATTATACATATGTAAACAATTACAAATTGAAAAACAAAACCGCTGAGTTTCTTTTGCCAGTTCTTCTCGGGTCAGATTTCTAATTTGACGATCAATAAGTAAGTGTAATGCTTCTATGTTTAATAAAGTATCTTGATTTGTAAAGTTCAACGGCCCGAGTTCCTCAGCTATTCTTATAACTAAAGTATAGTTTAAGCATTAAATCAAAACTCAATTAAGCAGGTACATAATTAAAGTTTCATGTTCATCCGGGAGGGATTCGCTTTGTGATGTTAATCTTTCTGACGAGCTGTTGCTAACAGCTTAAGCTTGTATTTAATCTTTGGTTAACTGACTGCGGTCCGAGTGTTTTGTGTTTCAGCGAATACAATTTTTTCATATATTAATCTGTCAGTGAGTTGAAATTATTTATTTATTAAACAATTAGGAGAATAACAGTGTAGTACAGTTCAGATACAGCTTTACTTTTTCTTTTTCGTGCACTTCACTAAACTGAAGGTCACTGATAGGTCGACTAGCTTCCACCACATCATTCTCTTCAGCAGCATTATGTTTTGAATCTGGTCAGACCAGTGGGGAGGTGATCGACTCTTAAGATCTTTTACCCTCGATCTTTCCTACTACAACCAGTTTATCCAAATTGTTTGGGTGTATCCGGGCCATTATAATATAAACAAAACAATTTAATCGTTTTTTTTTTAATGATAATATGATAGGCGGACGAGCATATGGGTCACCTGATGGTAAGTGGTCACCACCGCCCATAGACAATGGCACTGTCAGAAATATTAAGCATTCCTTACATCGCTAATGTGCCCCCAACCTTGGGAATTAAGATGTTATGTCCCTTGTGCCTGTAGTTACACTGGCTCACTCACACTTCAAACCGGAACACAACAATACTGCGTACTGCTGTTTGGCAGTAGAATCTTATGAAAGGGTGGTACCCTGACTGGCTATCTAAAGCCACCAAGTATAGTCCAAATGTTAGCAATTGTCCAAAATTTCCCAATGGGGATAGAGGCCTGTTCTACTCCTGAATGTTGGAATATATTGCATCACGTTGCGGTAACTCATGTTGATAGATGGATGGATGTCCATTTAATATACTAATCATATCTGAGAAACTGTGCTAAGAGTCAGGGCCGCTGTGGAAAAAGAACTGAAGCGAGCGAACGATCCAAATATTCGTCTCTTATACCAAATTATGTCTTTGTCCCGTTTGCTGTTGAAACAATTGAAACTGGAGTAGAAGTGCAAAGAGCTTCAATAAAAGTATAACATCTCGCCTTATTGTCTCCACTGGTAACAGGAGGGCTGGTTCATTGTTTGTCCAGAGAAACGGAATGGCCTTCTTGCCACCATTCCACGCGGCCATGATTTGTACAGTGGCAATTTTATTTGCATATAATTAAAGTAAATAGTTCTAACATAAATAAATCTATACTAAAATAATCTATTATTAAAACTGAAATAAAAGTTTGTTTAAACGCTAATCAGGTTTTGATAAAATGTTTTTTTCGTTATACAGCCAAAAATGCAATTAATTCTATCGAGGGCACAACTTACTGGTGTTATCCGGTAAATACCAGTTCAAACGAGACACTAAGAGACGACCGCCATTATATTAACGGTATAATTAGGTCGAGCGAGATGTAGTTTTTATTAAAAAGACAACAGATGTGGTAAGCGACGACGTGAACAGTACTTTTCCCTTCCAGGGAATACGTATTTCTCGTTCTCCGTTTAGTTTACTTCGAATTTTATGTCTCCAGTAATGATTGTATTGCTGTATTTATTTTGTGTATCTCTTTCTGCCGTTAAAAGTATAATATAAAATGTTTACTTGAGTGGATGTCGATGGTGTTTTACGTAATGGTACTTACTCGACATCATCCACGTGGTGATCGAAATCAATAACAAAATATTCTTTATTCAAGTAAGCTCATAAAATCACTTTTGAATCGTAATTCCATTCTTTTGAATCAAATCAAATTACAAAATAAAAATGTTATACCAGATTATACCTCAAATGTATACTTATATACTTACTTACATATATGTACTAGTTTCCGCCCGGGGCTTTGACAGCGTGTGAGGGTGGGAGGCGGCTGTCTTTTTTTCTGTACCCCTACCAATAGGCTTGAAATTTCATGATGATCGGTAGAGTAGTTAAGTCCTGAAAGCGGAACAAACAAAAAAATAAACCAACTTTCGCATATATAATTAAACATATATATATATATATATATATATATCAGTAAAGATATAATAAAAATCCTCGAAAAGTAAATAACACGACGCGCGTAAAAAAACATCACGACTAGTCAACACGAGAGAAACTTTATAAAGAAGTTTCAAACCTTGAAAATCCTCTGAGAATTAAAGTCAACTATTGAAATAAAATATTAACAATAATCAGTGTGAGACTTGAACTTTAAACAAGTTTCAAATAACTCTGACGACATAGAATACCTTTTGAAATCTGCGACTTCTAAAATAAGTCGTGTTTTAAATTTTATTTTTCATGCTAAATTTGATGGTTATTGTGTAGTGTAACAATTTGCTCTCGTGAGCTCGTTGCTGAAAATCAGATTAAACATGACTGAGATCTTATGTATGGTCCGATTAGGCCCGAAAAATAGGGGTACCCTTGCATAAGTTCCCAAAAAACAAAAAAAAATCACGAACGTTAGGGATACTATTTTGATAAAATTCTGAAAAGCCCTCATCGATCCCATGTGTGGCAAAATTTTTATGAAAGTATAAGTTCAAAAAAATGTGTATTTGGATTTTTTAACGTAAAGGTTAGGTCATAAAAATAAAGCAGACAAAAATTGAAGATCGTACAATTGTCTAGAAAAATTGTTCTGATATATTTTTTCTATAATATTTAAAATTTTTGAGAAAAAGCGATGCAGTGAGTAATGTTTGTACATGATACTAACTTTTCGAAATTAAGTTTCTTAAGATTTTTAAGATTTTATACAAGGGATTTTATACCTATTTTTCGGACTAACTTGGCCGTTGATATTTAAACCTCATATAAAAAAAATAATGATTATTACGCGATAAAGCATTATATACAAATATTGTTATTGAAAAATGAGTCGAAAAGGAACTAATGTCAAAAAACTGTTTTTGGGCGCCATTTTTCCAATATGGCCGCTCGAGCAGCAAATATACGAGTTGGCAAAGTGAAAAGTCGAGAAGCGCAAGTCGAAACTAATAAGGTTAACATGTTTATAATAACTTAAAATAAAATATATGTAGTATTATCATTTATTTATATTAATTCCTCCTACTTAATCTCCCTAAACTTTAGCCGAAAAAACGACGTTTAAGTATATATTTCGCGAATTTTCTATATTACATGAAATATATATAATTTGCATGATCAATGAAAGCACATGCTCGTCTGAGCGTGGAAAACTTGATATCATTTTGCAGATGTAAAGAGAAATGTCTTGATGTTTTTCTTTCTTGGTAAATGTTGCGTGTTCTATGTAAATTATGTACATCTATATATCTATATATAATTGTATGTATTATTACAATCGACGATCGTTTGGCGTAGTGACTTTGATTACACTGTTGTACAAATGTTGTACAAATGTTCGATCTCCGTTCGTACATTTCACTTATATATTGTTATGTAATAAAACATAGTAGCAAAACTTGGACGTTGTTCTCTGTGTGATACCCGATTGTCATGGCGATCGGTTGAATATTACTCATATGAGAAATGCATTTAACTATGCGCCAATTTCAATGGGTATTGGTCAAACGGCATAGGTCAAGCCTCATACAGGCAAGGCCCCTTTTTATGACGGCTTTTTCCTACCAAGACTACCGTAATGATCGTCTTCGACAAGCATCGGAGAGGTTGCGGGATGGTGTCGATGAAACATATCCTCGGTCCCTTCCGCGCTGGAGCCCCGGAGATCTTTAGGGATCTTATAGACACTAGTGTGTATCTGTGATCAGAAGGCAAGCAATCGTCTCGTTGGTCCTAAACCAACTATTACATCTTCAGAAAATATGCGGAAAATGTAAAATAAAATATACAGGCAAAGTCCATTTGCAAAATCTGAAAACAAAAATTAAAATAGTAAAAAAAAGAGTCTTGGTACGATTATGTTGAAACTTATGTCGTCTCATATGATTTATAAAAAGAATCGGTTCCAGAAAAGTCACAGTAATACCAACTTTCATGATCAAAATTGTTCCAAGGTATACTGTTGTATACTTGCGATGCGTGTTCGTGCTACGATCCCTTTGGGACATTGACGAATGGAATAAAGTTTGAATCATCCTAATCAGTCTAGACGTTAATGGGGTAGTCAGTAAAATATTGTATATGTTATTGAGTAAAAATAGGATTAAAGTTTACGTCTTCTAAGGATAATAATGTGGGCATACTTAGATATCGTGCAACATGAGGCAGAGTTTTGACAAGCTTTTTTCATAAAGTCAAGGTCAAAGTCAAAAATCTTTATTCAATATATAAGTGTTTACACTTGCTTATTGATAGTCAAAAATCTACCACCGGTTCGGAATTTAACACCTCGGACCTGAGAAGAACCGGCGAAAGAAACTCACCGGGATATTTTTTTTTTTTTCAATTTGCATGTACAATAATAATTATATTTTAGTTATTTGAAACAGCCTGGAGGCGATCATTTCATTCCCAAGGGGTTCAGTCAACTAAAAAGTCATTAGTGTTGTAATATCCTTTAGCACACAAACGCTCTTTAACGATTCTTTTGAATTTTATAATTGAATAATTTTTAACGTTTTCTGGGATCCTGTTGTAAAAACGTATACATTGCCCCAAAAAAGAGTTACTAACCCTGTGTAATCGGGTACTTGGAGTAACAAGTTCCTAGTGTTAATGAATGTACGTCACAATTTCTGGGAAAATCATTTATGTTTTTGAGTACATACATAACATTATCAAAAACAAATTGAGAAGCGACAGTCATTATTTTAATTTCTTTAAATTTACCTCTTAACGAATCTTTTGGGTCCAGGTTATAAATTGCACGAATAGCCCTCTTCTGCAGTACAAAAATGGTATTAAAGTCAGCTGTATTACCCCAGAGTAGGATGCCATACGACATTATACTGTGGAAATAACTGAAATACACAAGGCGAGCCGTATCCACATCAGTCAAAAGTCTAATTTTTTTTTACCGCATAGGCTGCAGAGCTGAGTCTATTCGCTAATTTATTTATATGGGGGCCCCATTGGAGCTTAGAGATTATTGTCTAACCAAGGAACTCTATTGATTCTAAAACATCTAATGCTTCCCCGTTTAAAAGTACACTCTTTTTGACACATCTTACATTGGGAGTAGTGAATTTAATACATTTTGTCTTTTTACTATTTAACATTAAATTATTAACACTAAACCAATTTACTATTTCAGAGAGAGCAATGTTCATATCGTCATATATTGAAATACGTCTTTTTATTTTAAAAATTAAAGAAGTATCATCAGCAAGCTATACTATCTCGAGTTTATCACCTAGGAGATGTGGCAGGTCATTTACAGAAACAAGGAAGAGAAATGGTCCAAAAATTGATCCTTGAGGGACCCCCACAGTAACTGGAGACCCGGGAGATCTCTTTCCATTTACATCAACCCTCTGAATCCGATTGCTCAGATACGAAATCAGAAGACTGAGTGCAGTGTCCCTAATTCCATAATGACGTAGCTTCCTGACCAAAGTTTCGTATTGCTCACAATCAAAGGCCTTAGATAAATCACAAAATATCCCAAAGGCATCCTGTGACTCCTCCCGAAGGCACAATAATCACAGAGCAGTTCCTAGGCAGGTAGTGTCTGAACTGAAATTGAACCGAAAGCACGCCGACCACTCGCCACCCTGACTTTTCACGGCACTTTTGTTTCGCTACTGATGATGAAATATAGTGGACGCCTTTTTTATTATACAAGTAGACGGACTGATAAATTGGCCACTTGATGCTAAGTAGTAACCACCGCATGGCACTGTAAGAAATATAAAACATTCCCGGCCACTCCAATGCGTCACCAACCCTTGGGAACCAAGAACTGTAGTTATACTGGCTGATGAGTGGATGGCATAGGATCACCAGTTGCCCTGTCAATACGACATATGTTTTTTTTATGTCGTTTAGTTTATTTCAATCACCTTTCTTTCATATGATTAAAATTCATCACGTGATTGGCGATGAAGGAGAACATCATGAAGAATAAAGTATTTATGTCCTGATACCGACCCATAAAGAATCTATATTCTTTATGGGTCGGTATCATCCTGTCTACGGCTTGGTTGAATACACTCCAACCGCCACCGTAAATTTGTAAAGACCGGTGATAGCAAACTGTGTGAGTGCCATTCGGTTAACTATAACAAGCATAACATTTTGATACTTATTAACATTCTAGGTAAGATTAGCTTCATTTATTCGTTAAAATTGCTTCAGTAGTTTTTGATTTTTTTTTTATTATAGTATTAGTTTAGCTTATTGACGACCTCCGTGGTCCCGGGTTCGATTGCCGGCCGAGACGATATAGAAAACGTTCATTAGTAGTTATCTTGGGTATGGGTGTTTGTGGTACCGTCGTTACTTCTGATTTTCCATAACACAAGTGCTAATAGCTACTTACATTGGGATCAGAGTAATTTATGTGATGTTGTCCAATATTTATTTGTTATTATTTAACTGAAATTGGTTTTTATTATTAACAGTCTGCGCTGTTCATAATTAATTCTCATTTCGACATTATACAATCTGATATATTTATTACTAACTAACGGTTACAATTATACGTTAACAGTCGTGGTCGTGTGTAAGTGCTCTGAATTACCGATTATTATTCACCGGTCGTTTCTATTTCAAAGCGATAAACGATGTACGTTTCGTTTAGCTATTCTGAGACGCTAATCATATCGATAATTTCGCTGTTCGCTATACGTAGCTGACAGTTGACGTGATACAGTTTTAATGATGGCAGAACTGGGAAGACGAACGTCTATATAAAAAGTCGCAGGATTTATCCTGACCCCTTGGTGTATTGTCGTCCTCACTCCTGACAAAAGTGATAAGCTTAAAACGAGGGGTAAATAGGAATATTAGTAATGCCTTAATTAATTTCGGGCATCGCGACTATTCTATAAATATATATATTTAATGACCACTCGTGATTGGATAGGTTATAAAGCAGCAGATTCCAAGGTCGTCGGGTTTCGGCGAATGAAAAGATTTTAGGGTTTTCAGTCGAGAAATTCTCCGAAGTCTGGCAGTGCAAACGCGTGAAATTGTTTCTGCGTTTTCATTTTTTTTTTGTTTATAAATTAGGTAAGTAAACGAACAAATGGACATCCCAATGGTATGTCACTACCGCCCATAGACATTAGTGCTGTAAGATATAGGAACCATTCCTTACATCGCCAATACACCACCAACCTTGGATGCTAAGATGTTATGACCCTTGAGCCGGTAGTTACACTCACATAATGTTGTTGTTGTGGGTACAGAGTGTGCACTCGTTTATTCACACTTGTGCTGTATAATGTTTTTTTATTTTTTATTTAATAGGTAGGCGGACCGGCCAATGGGCCACCTGATGTTAAGTGGACGCCACCGCCCAAAGACATTGGCGCTGTTAGAAATATTAACTTACTTACCTCACATCGCCAATGCGCCACCAACTTTGGGAACTAAGATGTCATGGCCCTTCAGCCTCACTCACCCTTCAAATCGGAACACAACAATACCAATTATTGGTGCTTTGCAGCAGAATATAGGATGAGTGGTTAGTACCACGGTAACCCAGACGGGTTTGCACAAAGCCCTACTACGAAGCACAGCCTGTCCTGCACAGTCGTTCTGACTGATATTTTGTATGGTTTTTTATACTGATAACTAGATAGATTACATACTAGATTAGATACATATGCTAGCTGTTATCCGCCTCCTTTTGTATGTACGGACGATTCTGCGATTAGTCATAGTCTGATATGTTCAGTAGTCTTCACGTGATCGACGCACAAAGGAAAAAATACATACAGATATATAAATAAAGTTAAATAAACTAGAATAACACATAAAAAATTTGTATTTATGTTTCACTAGACGCCCGTTGCGATTTTTTTTTTATAAATGTCTTTCTAAAATCAATTATTTTTGTCATAGAAACATTAGTGTTACCATTAAATAAAAAGATTGGTTATAAAAGTAGTCTTTTTTAAAAAAAAAAATGTTTTCCTGTAATTTCTAACAATTTTTACGGTCGAATTTTGTTCACTATGCGTATACTAGAGTAATTAATACTAGAGTAGTAGAATTTAATGAACAATTTTAAAAGGGAATAAAACCGCCGCGGACATATCCGTCATTATACAGCTAGCTGGTATAAAATTTACAGTGCCTACGCTATGGAGATATATTTTTCTCTCGGCCCCGCGAGGGTTTTGTACATGGGCATTCCATTTGGATGGGCATGAAATGTCGTCCCCGGGGATCGAACCTGTTTACCCGCCCCGAGTAACCGTTGGCTAGCTACGGTGATATGCATAAAAATCGGTTTGTTAAGTGAGTTTTAGTCTGGTAGGTGACTAGAAGAGATAGGATTTTATTATACCGTCGACGATTTATCCAGGTTTATATACTATTTTTTTATATATAAAAAGATCTGTTTTCCAGTTAAAAACACAGTTCATCTTGTGCTCAGCGGTGAAGGAAAACATCGTGATGTTAACACCTGCCTGTGTCGGTTGAAAACATGTTCAAGTGTTAACGCCTTCTTCATTGGAGCAGAGTAGTGGATTAAGATCCTAACCTTCTAAAAAATAAGAGCAGGCTTCAGTCCGGCTGTGGTATATTTACAAGCTGTTACATATGAAATGCAACAATTTTTATTACGCTGTTAGTGATAGGAATACCTCGGAGGCCTAGCGGCTAGGATTTCAGATTCCTGACTGCCGAGGTCTGTGGTTGAATCTCAGGGTCAATGACTCATTATTCTCATTGATATATATAACTCTATCTCTCTCTTGATACATATAACTCATTATCACATAAGTAAAAGTAAAGTATATAATTGTATAACAATTAACAAACAAAGGATATAACTATGTATACATATATATTTATAGAAAAAAAAAAACAGGTCGTCCAGTCGAGCGCCAATCACTTAACGATGCGTGGTGACGATCAAAACTTGTCGGCTTGGTATAGTGAAACCGATACACTTTGATCATTTGTTACGTAACTTCGTGTGTTTTTTTTTTACAAAAATACATACTTGATATATCTGATCTTGATCTCTTTCGTTTCAAAAATACGTATCAAAGCCTGCTTGAATGTATACTGTTTTATTATATTGGATTTTATTTCGTATTGAAAGACGGGGGACGTGTTTTTTTTATGTCAATTATATAAATATGTTATCAATAATATAGATCGTAGTCTTTGTATAATTACAAAACACATAAAAAAACACACACACAAACATTTAACCCGTGTATTGGACTTTGGTATAACCTCCTCCACTTGGGTAAGTACAACAAAGCTAAATTTTTTTTTTCAATAAATAGGTAGACTGGTAAAGCCACCTGGTAAATGGTTACCACCGCCATAGACATTTGTATGTAAGAAAAAAGGACAAATTAATATCTAAGATATTATGTCCCATGTGTAACTACAGGTACAATAATACTATGTATCGCTGTTTGTCAGTGGAATATAAGATGAGTGGGGGGTACCTACCAGGTTAGACGGACTTGCACAAAGTCCTACCACCAAGTGAACCACTTCACAGCGATCATTTGTATTGCAGTGATTCTGTTCGAGAACGAATTCATGAATAGTCAAATTACACATACTGGTACAAGGATACCATTGGGTAGAAGATGTTAAATTCCTTGTACCTACAGTACAGTACAGTACAGTACAATAAGCAAGCGATGGCTTATAAGTTTTACACCATCGATATGTGTAGCCACATTTACTAGTCAGTTGCTTTGTTCTTTATAAGAAATAAACTTTAAAAAGTAGCCATTATTACCTTCATATGTATATAAAAATAGAAATAGTATATGAATATTATATATATATATAGTATATGTATATTAAAATAGAAAAGAAAATATATATTTTGGTCATATTGTTTACGTATTGGATGAATAGTATACAGCAGCTGCGCAGTTCGAAATGATGTAACAGTCATCGACAATACTGCTATATATGTTCCAAAAATACGAATATAAAGTTATTATTATTATTTTCTGTATTTTTTCACCACAACTAAAACATTAACTCACAAATTTAAACACAATTTAAATTTGTAATTGAATAAACATTTTAAAATAAAATAAGGTGTTAAGTTTTCTATTTCGAGCGATTTGACACTTAATCTTAGCTTAGCAAGCAACTTCATCTCGTACTTCATATGTCACAGCGCGCAACATAAAATTTCACTCAAATCGTTTTTCATAACACTGAAGTTTTTATGGGAGCGTAAACCGCTTCGTTACGTAACGCGTTACGGCGCCAGTGTGCTTGGGTTCCCTTTATTTTACGCATACGACAGCGGTAGGCGGGCAATAATGATACTAACAATGTACAAACACAAAATTTAAATGTATATATTGAAGAATTGTAACAAAGAATAAAATATTTTAAATAAATAACCTTTTCTTACGTTATTATATAAATATACAAAAAAATTAAGTAAATACATATAACCTAAGCTTTTCTCAAGTTAAACCGTTTTAATAGTAATTGTTCAACTTAGATTCGTTTAAGTTATCACTTCTGTCTGGCGTCCCGAGACTCAATTAGTTTTTTTTTATTAATTTTGCTTTCTCGACGTCTTGATAAAAATCAGTCAAGTATCAATCGGTCACGATCGCTCTACATGCCCTATTGATAAATCGTTTTGGTGGAGAGCCTACTCCATTCTCGCGATTTCGCTCGTGTCCGGTTCCTTTGGACGATCCCATGACATGATTTTTCGTAATATCGTTTCGACGCCGAACTTTGTCTCTGCATGTACATGTTGCATGTTCACTGCATGTGTTGTAATACTTCTTTAAATATTCTTGTTGAACATTTCATGTATATAACTCACGTGCGTTACGAGTATGTTCGTATTATTGTATATTTATATACATAAATACTAAAATAAATATTGGACAACATCACATACATTACTCTGATCCCAATGTAAGTAGCTAAAGCACTTGTGTTATGGAAAATCAGAAGTAGCGACGGTACCACATACACCCAGACCCAAGACAACATAGAAAACTAATGAACTTTTTCTGCATCGACTCGGCCGGGAATCGAGCCCGGGACGTCGGAGTGGCGTACCCATGAATACCGGTGTACACACTACTCGACCACAGAGGTCGTCACGATATAATGTATGAATGATCTCCAAATTTGGTCCCTACGAGATCAAAAAAGAATCACTGTCTTCTCGTATGCCTGGTATACTTTTTCCATAAAAGCCGGTCCCTTTTAGCATTTTCGTAGTATGCCAGTTGTATGCCAAAATAGTATACAATACATATTTTTTTATTAAGAATGGTAGCGTTAAAGGACGTAAGTGGGGACTACATTAGATCAAGGGCTATACGTAGTTAGGTGTCCCGTAAACCATTGCCCTGTTATGATATACACTAAATATTATTAATGCGGAATTGAGTTTATTGTGCTCCTTAACAACCGATCGTCATGATATGCATTCACAGTTTTCTGAGGGTTACAAAGAATGTTCAAGCCATAGACGGAAATTCATTACCACATCAGTTCGACATATTATTTTCCTCTTTGCAAGCTCTTAATATATTTAAACTTCTAATAAAAATGTGTTACGGCCTTATTAGTTTAATCACTCAAATTGCACAACACTTTATTTTTCACTAGTACATTTTACTTTTCGACTTTAGTATTTTAATTATAATTATAATCCCTTTCTACTTTTATAGTATAGGTATTTATTTGACAGCACACCATTCTTGTTCGTGGCTAGCCAAACGAATGGCGGGTTGTCCAACTTTAATTATAAACTTAATTTCTTGTCAAAATAAACATCATATTATTTAATCAAATAAATATTTAAATCTGAACGAAAAGAATCAATTGAAATACTAAAATATTTTTAGGGTATAGTGTTTTATTAAAGTATTGTATATTTCCACTTTATTAAACAATGTATCAAAATCTAAAAATATCTAAAGTCGGTAACGTGTGTAAATACTGATTTTGAAGTCACTGGCCCCTAAGATACGGGGTCTCCTAGTTTAAGGGTACAGGGCCTCTTTGATGTATTAACAATAAATATTTGATTTGATTTGATTTGATTTCATTACGTATATATTTTATTCGTTTTTTTTATATAAAACGCCTCAATGATAAACGTTGTCAAGTAGAAAAAAAATACGACATACACCTAAATAAATATTTATAATGACCGAGAAATGAGACCATGACAAATTTACCGAAAAAAAAATTAAAATACTATAATAATAGCAATTGATATTATTCTTGTTATCCAATTGTAACGTTTAGTTCTAGGAAAATATAAATATATTCCTTCCACAGTACTACGGAAACGGAAGAGGTCGATTCGGTCGCTTGATAAATATTTATGGACGTACAGATTTGGTACGATATCTTAGATATCTACCTTTATCTTTATTTTGGGGGTTTGTGGTGATGTAAATGATTTTGTACTGTCTTTTCGGTTGGTAACGAAGTGTAGAGTTCGGCTTTGGTTCACTCGAATGATTTCAATTTCTACGAGAGCGCCAATAGCTGACATTGGTGTATGCGTGTATTGATTTGTCGCGTTCGATTCTATTTTTATTTAAAACGTGTCACTTTGAGTGAAAGATGTGTAAGTATGTAAGTTGTAATACGTATGTTAAACGTTCATGTCGCAATGGTTCACGTGCCGCCTAGCAGTGTAGAAAGTCTCAGGATCAATCCTGACCTCATTGAGCTATTGTCGTCCCCAACCCTTTTCTTCTTTTTTTCCTGCTGGATAAACGCGTTACACGTTTACGTGGAAGTGGGGGGGTATGTGAGATTCCGGTGCCCTGGACGCTGAGTGCGCCCATAGCCACTAAAAAACCAGCGGTAACATCTCCGTCTTGTCGGTGGGCGCCACGGGATCGCTTTCGCATGCTACCGAGACGCCCTGACGGTCGGCCCGCCTATGCGGGCCTCCAACACCTAAGGGGGATTCCCTGGGTGTCCCCACTCCTAACACAACCTTTAATATTGAACGGACAAATGGTAAATAAGAATATTAGTAATTTCTTTATTAAATTAGATAATTGCTACTACCTTTAAGAAATAATGAATTAAAAAAAAAACAAAAAAAAACTGTCTGATTCCAGCTTTATGTGTCAACATTTAGATTGCCAATTAAACTTAGTGTTTTTTTCAATTCTTGATTGAATATGTCTTGTTTTATAATACGACAGTTCTCCACTGAACTTCTTAATCTGATGAACTCAAATTGAATCTTACTTCCAAAGTTCCGATAACAGATTCGTCGACGTTCACAACGCGATTTTTTCGAAAGCTCTCGACCAATTATATTGCCTCAATTCGATGTCAATTGTAGTTTTTCAAATTTGACTTTTGATTTCTTGTGTTGAATAGTTTATACTCAGGTTACTCGTCTACCCCCCTTTGCCAACAATTTGACAACCGTCAAACTTCTTGCCTCTCCCCCATTTTTCTTTTCACTGCTGACATCTCCTTCTGCATAATCGCTGTTTTATAAAAACAGCGTTAAACTTGATAAACTGCAATATTACGTTAAAAGATGACGGAATACTTAATTCAAACATTACAAAAGAACGTCTAAAAAAAAGTAATGAGAATTCATTTATATTACCTAACTTATCATCGAACAAGGATCCTCGTGATGTCTAGACAATTAAAAAAGGGAAAATACTCTCGGAAAATAATAATTAATGATTTAAAATGAAGGGTTCTTTAGACATACGTTTCGTGGAGGTCATTCAACCTCGATTGTCTCAGGTTTATTTTATTTTTATTTTAAATCGGTAGGCAGACTGGCACATGGACCTGGTTATAAATGAATACCATCGCTCATAGATATGGACACTGTGAGGGATATTGACAAGCCCGACCATCAGTGCACTATTGACCTTGGGAACTGAGATGCTATGTTCTTGTGCCTGTAGTTATACTGACTCACTCACCCTTCGAGCCCAAAAATACTATTGCTGTACAACTGAATAATGTGCGAGAAGCGAATGGTACCTACCTAGATGTTTATACCTAGGGTTATACAGTTTCAATGGGTATAATAACCTCATAGCTATGGAAGTTTTAAATTTTTCTTCATCTCCTATGTTTTGAAGAATTGAACGCAAATCAAGCTGTCCCAGTTTTACGTCTTAAAGTTTGTATAAAATACGCTACGCGTAGGTTTTGCTGTTACAGAAATAGTTTCATCTGCTGCCTTTAAAAAAACATGCAAAATGAAAATTCTAATGGCTCTTTTCAAAGGACTACTATAAACGAAGAACATCGAACTTTCGATTTTGTTTCGCACTTTTCAGAATTCGCTTTCTTGAATGATTTCTTGAATGAAAAATATTTTTTTACTATTCATGATAATCGTTATATTTTCAGTCATTGTCATCGTGGTTATTGATGTGACTAACAAATACACACATCCACACATGCATGAATACACCCACGCACACGCACACAAACACACACGCACATAAACAAACTCGGACGCACGCTCATAGATACGCGCACACGGACAGAGAAAGTCAACGCACACACGCGCACACGCATTATATATACATATAAATATGCAGTCTGTTTGATGACTACATTAGACCTAAATATCTCGTCTTCGTATCGTTTGATATCGACTATTTACTCGTTCGTGACGAGGTTACATAAATAAATTTAGTTTTCCATTTATATATTAGCTTGGATGTAACATTAAAGTAACTTGGTATATAATTTACTTGAATTCGATGCATGTATCTGTCAGCTATAAATAATGTTGCAAGTAACATCTATACGATAGATAATTTAAATAAATCGTTTGTCTAACGTTTAGGTAGCTGTTCTATCTGGATAAGCTAAAGCTAAGATATAGCAAGATTTATCAAATACGTGTCGTAATAATTGTTACTAGCAATGTGTGATCCACTTGTGAAATTTTGATAACCGACTTACGGCATTTTGATACGTGTGAAGATCCAGTTTCAAGTAAACAGGAACATAATATAGTTAACAATATTTATAATAGTTTACAATATTAATATGTCTTAATATATACATTACACAAATTAACGATTCCCACGTCAAATTCAAAAATATTCTTTTTCTACTTTTATTTATAAAAATGTCAAACCAAAAAGTATTCATTACCTTGATATAATTCTGTGATTGAATATAAACTCAATAGCCAGAAGCTATACACAACATTTAATGATTACGTTGGAAATGTATATTTACAAATGGTAACATCAAATAAGCAACCTAGTGTCATCTGTAGTTCGTAGTCTATGGTTACATTTCTTGTCTCTGGATAGATGTAGATATCGCTTAATTTTTAAATAAAGTTAGTTCGTTACCAACTTTCACAGGAGTACGTTGATTTTTTTAGATTATTTGTAAAAAAAATTTTTTAAATAATTTATAGGCTTACACGCGCTTCGTATAAACTTTAATATTATCATAGTCAAGGTAAATATATCACATTCTGACATTTGACGTTCGTGTTCTGTGGTGAGTTTCGACTTTCTTCTTACATAATGCCTTTACTGATCGCGTATTTAGGTGTAAATATGATATTCAGTGACTTCTATGTAAAATTGTTATTCTGATAGACGGGCAACTTTTGCAATTTTTTTATATTAGTCAGATAACGACGGACATCTTACTGGCAGAGATTGAATAGTAATCACTTCTATAGTAAATTAATTTACAAATCTGACGAAATTTGAAATTTTCATATTGCAAACAAACGAAGATCAACTTAATTTAAGAGTTTCAGCATAGTTTATGGAAAACGTGATCGAATATCGCCGGTTCAATTCGAAGAATGTGGGTAATCTAAGTTTTTTGTGCTCAACCGTGAAACAAAACAAACGTGATGATAACAGCCGGATGGCGTGATGGAATAGGAACCTAACATGCATTTTAAGTGTGGTGTCCGCCTTAACTTACCGTTAGTTAGGTTTGGAGGTGATACGGCATTTGTTCTCAAGGTAAAGTTTATGAAAGAACAGACACACACATATATAAGGAGCTTAGAGACATAAAGACGTACACAAAAAAATTATATATATACGTATGTTAAAGAAAAATGTTATATTCTTGTAAAAACAATTGTGTTTATTGTATTTGTATTTCGGTTCACGAATAAAACGAATTTATATCCCTAAAAGTTAGTACTACGTTTATATCTTACAGTACGACCCAAGGTTAACGTTCCTCGTAACAGTTCCACTTTATTGGTTTAAGTCATATCGTCACGCGAACAGACAACAATGTACAATATTATACATACTTATTATCGAAAATTACTCCAGCTATACTCCAAAACATTATATCTATACTAATACTATATATATGCGAAAGTAACTCTGTCTGTTTGTCTGTTGAACTTTCAAGGTCAAACCACTGAAGCTTGATCTAACACCTGAAGACCATCAGTTTCGATCACTTCAATGTCCGAAAATTTACAACAGAGCGATTTTTAAGACATTTTCTGCCTCGCACAACCACTTTTTGGAACTAGCTTTCGCTGGCGGTTTTTCCGAATCGATACGACTTGGAAATCTTCAAGAAAAGAGGGTACTCATTTCTTAAAGGCCGGCAACGCACCTGAAAGCCCACCGGTGTCGCAGATGACCATGGGTGGTGGTAGTCACTTTCCATCACGTCTCAGAGCCTCCTGCTCGTTTGCCATCTATAAAAAAGCAGTCCAATTAACAATATCAGTCCTGAATTAGCATAGAAATTAGTATGCCTTATATTAGTATAGCCTTGCTTTTAATATAATGTTTAAATCTTTTAAATTTATCTCAAGTTTTAAGATGTAAATAGTTATTACTCTTTTTTTATAATAATTAAATTGTTAAATTTGCAATTTTTTTTTATGATATCTGGAGGCGGACAAGGAAATGGGCCACCTGATGCTAAGTGATCACCACCGCCCATTGAGAATGGCGCTGTTAGTAATATTAACCATTCTTTACATCGACAATGCGCCAACAACCTCGGGAACTAAGATGTTATGTCCCTTCAAAACGGAACACAACAATACCGA
This sequence comes from Vanessa tameamea, assembly GCF_037043105.1. Classification (NCBI taxonomy): domain Eukaryota; kingdom Metazoa; phylum Arthropoda; class Insecta; order Lepidoptera; family Nymphalidae; genus Vanessa; species Vanessa tameamea. The sequence continues at coordinate 3,800,605 of NC_087338.1, forward strand.
GTACTTCTGTTTGGCGGTATAATATCTGATGAGTGGGTGGTACCTACCCAGACGGGCTTGCACAAAACCCACCAAGTAAATACTATGTTAAATTAAACGGACTATCTAATAGCGACGGGACCCAGCTTCGAACGAGAGCTATTTTTTAATAAAGAAAATTATATGATATAAATATAATGTATACCCTAAAACTCTTAGGAATAACGTCGTTTCCCACCCCCCCTTGAAAAAAAAAGTAGAATTGCATCATTATTTCCAGAGATTACCCCCCATACAAACATACAAACTATTTTTTACCTGTTTATAATAATAGTATAGAGAAGATAGGTCAAGACTTGTAGATAATAATGCTGCAGACCTCAATGTTCCGAATTTGGAATTGGACCATTTAATTGGGTTTCTGTTAAGAAATTTTTCATAACTAAGCCGGTTGAAATAAGCTGACAGTGCACCGTGAGAACGTAAAGGCTGTCTGATGTCTCTTCCTTCGTGACGGATCGTCGTCCCATTGGACCAAGAGCGTAATTGTCTGGTATCCGTTACGATTGACGGACGTGGGTTGAATTCCATCCCTTGGAATTGGTGGAATAGCTTCTTTTTTCGTCTACAAACAATGTGTGTACAATTTCCGTAGTATCAGTTAAACAATAACTTTGTATTATACTAGCTCCGGGTATGTGTCTGTGTGTGGTAGGGGGGGGATGTTACTGATTCAAGTAATAATTATGTTTATGTGCTAAGTTATCTCTGTACATCGTAAGCTATCCATATTTCAAATTTAATTTAAATCCGTTCAGTCGTTTTTGCGTGATTGAAAATTGCTTCATAAAATTAGAATTACAAACAGGCTTTATGTATTCTACAGAAAGAAATAACAATGTAATATATAAAAAAAATTATAGCTAAGAAAGCGACCTTACTTTGCTTCCACTCGTCAAACCATTACCGCCCATTTTCAATACCTACTTAGTATTCTGGTGTTTGTTTTGATGAGTGAGCCAGTGTAACAGCATGCACATAGAAAGGTCTTAGTTCTAAAAATTGGTTAGCGATGTAAGGGATGGTTAATATTTTTCACAGTGCTAATGTCTACGGAGGTGGTGACCACTTACAATGGGGTGGGCCACGGGAGATTTAAAAAAATTAAAGCCGAAATGATACACTATCAAGTTTTCATGTATATGTAATTGAAAGCCAGGGTAGATTTGGCTACAGCTTGATGGTGGTATGTTGATCAAAGGAAACAGTACTTGTTCATACGCCTACGAATACATATTTTTGTTTTATTACAAATGAACATTTTCAATCTTCAGCTAGATAAAAAAAATCTTTCATGTTTTTATTTCTTAATGGGAAGTTTCTGAACGGCAATTGTTTTTTGTGGTTTATTTTTTTGGCTACAGACAGACAATCGTATGAATGTATATACGATCCCGATTATTAAAATATGGTTTTGTAATCAATGCTGATGTCCGAGAGAAATGTACTAAAGCAGTTATTACGCTGTACGATTTGTTGAAATCTAAATAGGAACTGTGAGGGAATACGTGTTAGGTAGTGATCACACTGAGCCGAATTCGATATCGTGCAGGCGCCACGTACGACGCAGTCGTAAGGGTTTTTTTTGGAACGAAATTCTTTTATACGTCTTACAGTAGAATGAAGTGGCAGAAATCGTCGCGTAAGGTAAAAGTGTTATCATCTGGAGAACTCTCTCTCCTTCTCTCTGTGACTTTCTACGATTTAATAGATCATTATTTAAACTTTTGTTTTTTTTTAACCCACTCGGCATTGTCTGTCCAACGCCCTATACGATATAAGAAAGCGCGTCGTGCACCTCCACTCGTCCACGTTGATAAAAGCGCGGATGCCAACGTAGCCGACTAGGCGTTCTATGCGATTTCACTATTCAAGATCGTAGACAATTTCGGGGAAACGTTTGATCGGCGTCTCCGTCTACCTCTTTTACCTAAATCTGATGTGTTCTTACTTCGATCACATCTACCGATTTCCTAATTGGATTTTCTACAAATTGTACAGTGTGATAACGGCTTTAGATATGCTTTCATTTGTTTTTTTTTTTTTTAATAATTGATTGTAAATTTCGATTTAATTATTTTGGATCGCTTTGTTCTAGGAATGGTGAGAGCCATTGTTAGGATATCCTTTTGGTCAAGACACCCGACTTTTATTTTATTGTCAGAAAATCTTAATAATTTGGAGATACTTGAAAACATGATCTCACTCGCCTTATACGGATGTAGATCATGATAACATACTGGATCTATCCATTAAAAGTATCGAGTCCAAAGCAGATCGTCCGTTAAGTTGTATAACTCGGATCGGACGTAAACACGTTTGTCTTTCGCCAGATCTCTGATCGGTCAAGGGCAATGTGGAATAACAGTCCCATCGGATTGGCAGAGCGCGAGTCGATAGTGTAACGATGCTCGAACATGCATGTGTGTGCACATGTGCACGGTAATATATCTCCTGCGCAGTTGGCCGGTCATTAAGATTGGCCTCGTGACCGAAACTCGCTCCGGAAGACATTATTTTCTTCCACCGCAGACCAAGACAACACTTAGACGTCTGGATTGGAGCCAGCTATCTATAACATAGATCAATGTTACGTGAGTACACTGAACTATTTAGTTTCTCAACGTATAGATTAAAATCGAATACTTTACAAATTTCCTGCGTGTCTTGTTCGTACTTTATAACTCATAACTATTAGTAAAATGCACACCAAGCGAAGAGTTTATCTATAAGTTAGTTAACAACTAACGATTAGTTAACATACTTTTAAAGGTTACGAGATTTTATCGAAGTTACAAGATGAAGCAAGACTCGAGAGCGTATCGGGAAAAAATGGTAACTAACTTAAGTTGGTTGACTTTCTGAAGAATTGTAAGCAGCTCCAATCAAGGAGTTTAACTGCGGTTTGATCGTCACATATCTAGTCTCCATAGTCTTTCAAGACTAGAGCCGAGATAGCCCAGTGGTAAAAAACGCGTGCATCTTAACCGATGATTGCGGGTTCAAACCCAGGCAAGCACCACTGAATTTTCATATGCTTAATTTGTGTTTATAATTCATCTCGTGCTCGGCAGTGAAGGAAAACATCGTGAGGAAACCTGCATGTGTCTAATTTCAATGACATTCTGCCACATGTGAATCCACCAACCCGCATTGGAGCAGCGTGGTGGAAAATGCTCCAAACCTTCTCCTCAAAGGGAGAGGAGGACTTAGAAAGTGGTGGGAAATTTACAAGCTGTTAATGTATAGTCTTTCAAAACGTCTTCATCTTCCAAAGTAATAACTAATGTCCATTGAAATGATTAGGATGGAAGAGAGGCGAAGGAGATCAATGCTATAATTCATGTTTTTGAAAATGGAACAGTGAATAATAAACAAACTTTGTTTTTCGAATTCATGAAGTATGATGGACTCGGTCCGCGTCATCGACAAAATTGCAGTCGATCGCGCGTTACGTCAATGTCAAAGTGACAGGTGTCAACCCGGTGCTGATACTAAATTGAGTGTCGGTCGGTTTTCGAGTGTGTGATTGAGTTTCGGAACTTGAAGCTCTATCCGCGCTACAATTCGTTGACCTGCATCTTATTTTATAATATGTCGACTAGAGTCCGGTTACTTTTCAAGAAACGTTTCGTTTTTCTTACGGATAGTGACATTGTTCAATTGAAGTTTAAAGCAATTTATTTTAGCGTACATTGATATATTTACCATACTGTTCGTCATACGTAACCCTCTGTGATTAGGAAAAGTTGCCAATTCTATAAACATTCGAATGCTGTCATAACGCCTTGTCAATTTTGTATTCACCTTCAAGAAAAGAGCGTACTCTTTCCTGAAAGGCCGGCAACGCACCTGCAAGCCCCCCGGTGTTGCAGGTGTCCATGGGCGTTGGTAGTCGCTTTCCATCAGGTGAGCCTTCTGCTCGTTTGCCACCTATACTATAAAAAAAAAAAAAAATTGTATTCGACTAGCTAACCCAAAAGAAGTTGTCCTAGCTTACCTGTGAATATTGATTGGTATAATTAATGACAAAAACATATTCCAGAAATATATTATATGTTCTAATGTTTTATGATACGATACAAAATTCTTAGTTAATTGGGGGTAAATAGGAATATTGGTAGTTCCTTAAAATGTGGTATGGCTGAAATAGTTCACCACAAAGTCGTTTTTTGACTCTCTGTACCTCCACTTCCTTCTGTAAAACCACTCAACGGATTTTAATACAGTTTTCACTGATTAAAAGAACGATACTCTTAGAAGGTGTGTAATTATAGTTTGTCAATATTTTGCACAACTGAACTATGACGGTAGTAAATTCAAAAGACTATTTTCCTACGCTTCCGCTTAAGCGTAACGCTGTCAAGATTAAATATGGCTTCCACCGATAAGAACCGCAAAAAACTCAGTAGTTACTATTTTCCGACGATCAGTTGCATAGATTATTAAGTACAATAATTATATTATCCCTCATCCCGCATGGAAATCAACGAATACTAAATCCACATTTTTTATCATCTACATAACCCTTTATCAAATAATACGCCTGTTTAATTATACCAAGGTCATCGACATAGCCCACCGGATTAGTAAGCTGAAGTGGCAGTGGGCTGGCCATATTTGTCGTAGAACCGATAACCGTTGGGGAAAACGTGTTCTAGAGTGGAGACCGCGTCTCGGCAAACGTAGTGTAGGACGTCCTCAGGCACGGTGGAGTGACGATTTGCGCAAGACGGCTGGCAGGAGCTGGATGCGAGTTGCCGAAGAAAGACCACAGTGGCGTGCATTTGGAGAGGCCTATGTCCAGCAGTGGACGAATGCGGGCTGATGTGTGTGTGTGTGTGTGTGTGTGTGTGTGTGTGTGAGTGTGTGTGTGTGAGAGATTAATTTCCTATAAATATTTGAGAGATTTTAAAATAGAAGCGAACACCTTACCCATGGAAGGATGAATTGGTGTTTTTCAACTTTTTCTTAACTTGATATTCAAAGATATCCCAATAGAAAAATGTGTACACATTGGAAACTCCATCGGTATGTTCACAAAAACAAATTTATCAAAATTAAACGAACTGCAGTGTGGTAAAAGTATTTACAGCTGAGTTCCTTAAAAATTAAATCTAAACGTATTAAGCGAACACAACAATTCATTACCTTTGGGTTTTTTTTTCTCTACCTTAGGGCTTCCTGAAAGACATCGCTGTTTTAACGATAATACCGACTCTTGGGCATTTTTCTTGAATGTGGCTTATGTATTTGTTTATTGATGTACAATAAAGAGTATTTTGATTAACAATTGTAATCCTCTAAAGATAAAAATACAACAATAATAATACTAATATTACTAACAGAGCATAATAATTATTTCTAGAGCTAAAAAGATTTTGATTGTGGATATCGATGACAAGACTTATATAAACCAATTTTTTGTGTCAACCAATGCCATAAAAAAAAAATATAAGTATTCATAATCTATAGTCTAGAAAAAAATAATAAAATATTTTTATGTTAATGATAGAGGCGTTTATTTCGCTTTCAATAAAAAAAAAAAGTTTTACAATCCCTACATAGCCAGGGCTGAACGAACCAACGATATTTTACTTTAAAGGTGTAGATAGCAAACGCCGAGCGTCGGCCATCTTGGATTTCACAAAATTTTATTACACAGATAAGAAAATGGCAGGAAGCCAGTGGTGTTCAAAAAGAGCTGTCAAATACATTATACAGGCTAAGTGAAAATTTTTAAACTGTGGAATTTCTATAGATTTTAAAAGGAGGATTTTAAAAAGATATCATAAAGAAACATTTTTATTGTTTTCATTGGGACGTTTTTTTTTTTAAATAAAAAAGTCGTAACGTTTAGAATTAGTATTTTGAATTTCGAAGTGTATTAAGCTTGTAATTGTGTCGTTGGGCTCGTCGCTAGTGGCTGTTTGTAAGGTTGTATGTTTCGAGTTATAATCCTCGGGTCCAGTTTTCCAGTCCAGAAATTCATAGTACTAGTCCGAAGTTTAGAAGTTGTACAGTCTCGTGCTTCGGAAAGTGCCGAAGGACGTGAGAGTGAGGGAATAGAGTCACTTGTGTTTACGGATGCACTTGTGAATGCCCATTGCATATATCGAGTTTATAAATTATTGAAAAAGAAATTCAAAATTAAATTTTCGGCAATACTTCGTATCGTTTCAATGGTCGGAGAACCTTTGTATAGTAGTATGATCATATAGTAGATCATAGCATATATTATATTATGAAAAAAATATTTAAAGTTATATTTTGATTAATAGTTACTACTGTGTACTATCTGTCCGTCCCGAAATTGTACGCGTGAAGTATAAAGTATGATACAGATCCCATTTCCTCCCCCTTGGAGTTTAAATCTTCAAAACGCTTTATAGATATTATATATATTACAAAACTTACTATATACTCGTATATAGTTTACTATTGGTTTACTTCTTTTTTTCATATAAGGTTTACTTTATTTTTATATTTCATAACGGTATTAAAGTTGTTTATTTATGAATAATTCCTATTATTAATAATATATTTATGTACGTCAAGTACCCTCAACGTGATAGACGAGAGGGTGGATTTGTTTTGTTGCAGCCTGAGAGAGCTCACAAAGATAGCATCTAGACTATATCCTATATAACGTAGTAACTTCACAATAAAAAAAATACTTTTTTAATTATTTTATAGTGCTGTATTATCGATTTTTTTTTTTAATTAATTTTTTTTTTTTGTTACAGGTAAGTGATAAATACAGAGATGAACACAACTAAAATGATGTACGTACGTTAAACAGGACACGAAGGGTAAGATACTCTTATAATACGTACGTACGTACGTAGAAGATATTTAATAGAAACATGTTTAATCGTTCGAAGTGCTTCAAGGTATAAGTGCTTCTTTATTGTTAAAATCATCCCATACAAGGCTTAACACGGAATGAAACACCTCAATCGTGAAATGATTGTTGTGTTGGTTGCGTATTGAGAAAAAACTATATTTAAAAAAAAAAGAAATATACATTTGTGAAGGCTGTTTAATCTACTATCTCTGTGGAAAAAAACAATGGTGTCAAAAAAGAAAATTGTAACCGCTCTCATTCGTACTCTAGCAATGTACGAAAGTCTATGGTACAAAAAGTTTGGTTTTGTAAGTTATTACGCACAATAATCTAGCAATAATAAAATTCAGCTATGCGGAGGAATGAGGACCATGTTGTGAGGAAGGTCTTGAGCATGGATGTGGAGGTAGGGGATGACCAAAGAAACAGCGCCGGATTTACCATATGGCTTTTTGGGCTTCAGCCCAGGGCCCCGTGCATTCAAGGGGCCCCAGCTAGGTCATTTCAAAGTCAAAAATAGACGATAATGTAAATTAATATAATTAATTAATAATTAATTAATAATATTAAACAGATCGTATGGTTTGCAGCCCTGCGAGTCCTGCAATTAATCAAACCCATTCAATAATTTAATTCAATTCTACGTTCAGATATGTCCTAGGTAACACGTAGGGGCTCCCTAAGTAGTGTTAGCCCAGGGCCCCCTAACCTTACGGTCCGGCTCTGCAAAGAAACGATGGATGGATTGTGTGAAAGACGATATGGTTAGAAAGAATGTTACTAGTGAGATGAAGTCCGACAGAGAAGTATGGAAGGAGAAGACATGCTGCGTAGGCCCCAAGTAAAATTGGGATAAGGGCAGGAGGACGATGATGACAATTCAGTTTTGTTAATTAACCACACGACTCCAATACGTGGAGAATTACTGTAATTTTAGAAAATTACTATTCGCTTTAATAGGATCCTTACGTGTTATGTAAAGTTTATTTTTATTGTATGTGTAGGCGGACGGGCAAATGGACCACCTGTTGGTCAAGTGGTTACCACCACCCATAGACAATGGCGCTGTAAGATATTAGACATTCCGTACATCGTCGATGTTATGTCCCTTGTGCCTGTAGTTACACTGGCTCACTCACCCTTCAAACCGGAATACAATAATACAAAGTTTTGCTGTTTGGCGAAATATGATGAGTGGTCGATACCTACCTAAGCTGCACAGAATACTACCACAAAGTAAATTACTTGAATTGTATTGTATATTGTGTTAACAACGCACTGATTTGTAATTTTACGAATGTTTTATTTTACAAACGTTTAGAATATGTGTGTGTGCTCTGTGTATTATTTATAAATACACTGAGCACATATCGCTCTTAAATGTATATTTAGATGCTAAAAGCGTGGAGTACTCGTTGACTTTATATACATTTATATTTGTATTTAACTAACATAACTTTGTATTTCAAATGTTGGAAAAAGTAACTACTGAGCTTCATGCCGGTTGTTCTCGGTAGAATCTGCATTCCGAAACGGTGGTAGCTTTACTTTTAATACAGTTGTGTAAAGTGTCGATCTAGAGGTGCTTGTAAAAGACTACTTGAAGTATTTAAATTATAATAATGTAATGATATTACCTTTTACCGCTGGATTGTTATATTTGTGTAATATAAAAAAATATTCATCATTTAAAAATCAAACCCGCTATCAAATCCTACCACTGATAGAAGTTTAAAAAATATTATCTTGTATCAAAGTTTTTTATTCGTATGTATCGACTACAATTCTCTCTGTGTTTGTGTTGAGATTCCCTCTCTTAAAAACAATATTTGTCATAGTTTGATAGATGCTTCGCTTTAGTGACGGGCGTTCATTTATCGATATGATTGGTTTTCTTTTTTTTTTAAAGAACGTTCGATTCGTTTTTCGAATCGCTTGTTGTTTCGCTGTCGTTTATATATTTTTTTTGCTATAACATTTCGTACTGTAAAGTATATTTAACTACGATACTTATAATTACTGACTCGTCTAATGAGATCTCGATCACAGATCTCGAGATTCTGGGTTCAAAGCCTTAGATTGGGTCAATAAAAAGTTTAGCGCTACGCGCACCTTCTCCCCCCGCCTCAATAGGCGTCGCAGGGACTAGGGGGGGTCTCAGTACCCCGAGAACCTCCTCTAGGTGTTGGAGGCCCGCATAGGCGGGCCGACCGTCAGGGCGTCACGGTAGCATGCGCAAGCGATCCCGTGGCGCCCGCCGAAAGACGGAGAGGGTACCGCTGGTTTTTTAGTGGGTAAACCCGGCGTACCTGGGCGCACTCGGCGTCCAGGGCTCCGGGGAGTCCCACACACCCCCCCACCTTCCATCACGTGGGGGAAGCGCGTAACGCGTTTTTCCAGCGAGAAAAAAAAAAAAAAAAAGGGTCAATAAAAAGTTATTGAGTTTTTCTATCGAACAATTCTCAGTAACGGCCCGGAGTCTGGGAGTTAGAAGTGTGTACAGTCTCGTGCCTCGGAAAGCACGTAAAGACAGTTCTGTATCTGAACTCTTTCCGGTCGTGTCGGACTTGCTGTCCCATCGGATTATGAGAGAGAAGAAATAGAGCGTGGTGGGTTGTTCTCCTTTGATGTTGACCGCCGTGAACTAAATCGGTCAGGACAACATCATTATAATTTTCAAAGTACATATTTTCGATGAAATTAATTCACATGTACGTCTAAGCAGTGTGGTCGTATAAGCTAAAATAAAGTTTGTAAGAGGCAACTTGAATAAAGGAAAATGATGTCGAAAGAAAATTAAATAAACGTTTCACTCCTCTGTGAATTCCTACTCTCCTTTTGTGTACCTGTAGTTATTCCACCATGTTACAGAGTTTTTATCTGACACATGTTTTTTTCACGATGGTTTCGAATTTGATCCTGGGTTTTTCGGCTAAGATTGTTGCTTCTAATGGACCATCATGGCTCCGAGTAATATTATAAGTTTAAAGTAAATATTTGTTTTAACTAAGTCGATATGAATTTCATCGTGAAGTGTCCCATCGCTATAACGCGACGGCTCTAGAGGCTCACGGCAAGAAAAACGTCTCGATGGCACACCTGTGTCCCTGTCTAGCGGTCTGTAGTGCGGCTTATAGTCTTGAGACTTTCATATTTCTTGTAATTTATTTGAAATGTTCTAGTGTATAATATTGTTCGTGTATTTATTTGTTTGACTCGCCGAGATGATATAGAGTGGAATATGTTTTTATAAGAGCTTCGTGGAAATTGAGAGGAACGCCATTGCACAGCTGTGAAGTATTACTGAGCTGTTTTCTTCAAAGACACTTTTATTCGTTGACATATTATAATAATTTTTTTGATGTTATATAATATATATGTTTTCTTAAAGCATTCGTTTTTAATATACATAAATTTTTGTCGCCTAACGCATCAATACTTTATAATATATTAAAAAAAGAATCGCGCGATCGTCTGTCACAGCGGTTCTGGCTTACATTTTTGCGCGAAGTTTGGGTGCTTCGGATATCAAATTTCACTCGTAGAGAATTTATCGTTTTTGTTTATTCATTATAGTATTCATTTAAAGTAATTAATGTTATTGTTCATTGTTATTTGCGGCTATGAAGTCAGATAGTATTAGTATATTCTCTCTAAAAAGTAATTTTCACTTGTGGTTCACATTCTGAATAAAAACTTTGTAATTAATTTCAGGAAAACAAAACTTTTGGTATAAAACTAAAAGAAAGGTTTAAGTAATTAATTTATTACTCTATTAAGTTACAGCGTAGTCTAGTTATAAATGGCTAAAGTATCAAGATCGTCCCGCCGCAGTACGCGCAGGTGTCCCCAACCTCAGACACAATTACGGACTTATTAATTTCAATTTATTTATATACAGGGGTTCATTTTATTTATATAACATTTAAAACGCCCTTTGAATTGAAATGAGATTGGCCTGCGGATTATTTGAAACAGTTGTAACTGAATTGTAACTATTGGGAAGTTGAATGAACAAAAATAAAATTAGTACGTCGGTTTGTTTGTATTTAAGAGATAAAATCAAAGTAGCTCGATTCGTTTGCTTGGTGATCGTAGACTTTGTGAAAGCCTCGGTAAGTTCTCTTATTTATCACCCTTTCTACCAAACAGTGCTAGTTAGTATTGGTGTGTTCGGGTTTGAAGGGAGACTGGGCCAGTATTGGTGACGCATTGCCGATTTACGGTCTAATGTCTCTGGGCGGTGATGACCATTTGCCAGTAGTCTCTCTATTATTATGAGCCGAGATGGCCCAGTGGTTAGAACGCGTGCATCTTAACCGATGGTTTCGGGTTCAAACCCAGGCAGGCACCACTGAATTTTCATGTGCTTAATTTGTGTTTATAATTCATCTCGTGCTCAGCGGTGAAGGAAAACATCGTGAGGAAACCTGCATGTGTCTAATTTCAACGAAATTCTGCCACATGTGTATTCCGCCAACCCGCATTGGAGCAGCGTGGTGGAATATGCTCCAAACCTTCTCCTCAAAGGGAGAGGAGGCCTTTAGCCCAGCAGTAGGAAATTTACAGGCTGCTAATGCTAATGCTCTCTATTATATTTTTAAAAAAAGGAAAGAGTTCAAAGCGCATGACCAACGCCTTAACACGTTTTCCGCGGCACAGAAGTCACTGCTAAATTCCAGACACTGGGCTCTTATTAAAAATTTATCGATACAACAACCCGATACCTTCTTAATCGCCCGGACTTGGATTTGATCCCAGGACCTCAGCAACGAGGCAGTCGAAATATAATTTAAATTTACTTTAATATAAAAAAAAATACATCTATAAATAATGATTGAACTAAATAAAAACAACACTACCTCGTATTAAGTGGGTAGACAATATTGTTTTCAATTCTTATGAAATCGTTTGTGCGCAGGCGCAGCGTAAAATAATTCCCACAATCAACTCCCGAGTTCTTAGTATATTATGATAATACTGCACGTCTCGGTAACTTGTCGTCGTCGTTTAGTTAAATTGTGGTACAATTGTATTTGACATATTCAATTGCATAATACGATCTCACGTCTAGAGCTTGTCCCCTCGTCGTGACGAGTCGGACTTGGACGGTTTCAAGCGAGATGTGACCGATTCAAAAAAACAAATCTCGATCATGTGATATGTTTGAATTGCTAAACGGGAAAACTGTTTTAATAAATTTTGAACAGATTTTTGAGTACTTTCTTTCTTTGTGTTCCGGTTTGAAGGGTCAGTGAGCCAGTGTACAGGCATAAGGGATATAACGACTTAGTTCTCAAGTTTGGTGACGCATTGTATTTGTAAGGAATGGTTCAAATTTCCAGTGTCTATGGGTGGTGGCGCCTTATTATCAGGTGAACCATTTGGCTGTCCGCCAAACGTATGTTTTATAAAAGAAAAAAAATTTTTTTATTAAATTTAAAATTTCGTACGTTTTATGTTTCGTATCGAGCGATTAATGTTGATCAATTTAAATCGTGAATACTGTCCATTGCGGCGTCTTAATTCTCTGCTTAGTAGCTTTTCATAACTTTTAGGGAATCCAGATTATTTAGACCATGTTATAGAATAAGGCAGTGGTACTCTTCCGAATCGACGGTAATTTAAGATCTAAGCTGTCAAAAAAAAAAAAGAAAGGAAATTCGTCGAATTCGCGCTATATATTATAAATTAAATAACATATACAATAAATTAACAATCTTTGAGACGAAAGAGACAAAGACCTTTCTCTCTCTTTCTCTCGAATAATGTATTTTTATTACGTTTTTATACGATTTCTATAACTCTGCAGTAAGTCGCTTAAAAGAACTTCGTTCCAAAAACAGGTAGAATACAGTTACTTTGATAGAAGCATTGTAGACAATTCGAAATATAGACAAGCTGTATCCGATCGCGTGTGAGAGGGGGGGGGGGGTTGGTTCAGGTAATAATGTGATTATTTTTTTATTTTTTTATGGCATTGGTTGGTGGACGAGCATATGGGCCACCTGATGGTAAGTGGTCACCACCGCCCATAGACAAAGGTGCTGTAAGAAATATTGACCATTCCTTACATCGCCAATGCGCCACCAACCTCGGAAACTAAGAAACCTTGTGCCTGTAGTTACACTGGCTCACTGACCCTTCAAATCGGAACACAACAATACTGACTACTGCTGTTTGGCGGTAGAGTATCTGATTAGTCAATATGTGAAAGCATAACGAACAGACAAACTCACTTCCGTCGCCTAATATTAGTTAGAATCAATGAGCATCGTGTATATATATACACACTCATACATACTTATATACATATATCGCATTTAATATATAAGATCTGGAAATAGTGGTTATTGTAATATATATCTCGGTGTGAGGCCTTACGTGAGCCCGTCTCGGTGAGTACTGACCTTGGGATAGATGTTTTACACCCAGATACAAAGTACCGTCTGCAAAACAATGTCTATATACTAATTACATATAACTATCAAATGAGGAACGCCGACGTTACATTTCTATTGAATTATATTTGATATAGTTAAATCGTCAATGCAGCAATTATGTAACCGTTTTACAAAGTCATTTTTAATGATAAAATTGTGAGAATGATCATTCCATATTCTCACTTTGAAGTGGAATCACAGTTCGTAGGATTAATTTGTAATGAGTTTAAATATAATTGAAGTTAATTTAAAAATCATTTCGGTTTTTTTTAAAGCCTCTGTCTGTCGTAAACGTAATTTACTTTATACTGTATTTACAGTCAATTTTAATGTGTACGAAAATGTACTTATGAAGTACGATATATGCTTTTACAAGCACGTTTTTAATGTAATTTTAAATGTTTGTATAAAACTTAAAGCTAACCAGGTCCGGAATGTAGAATATCATTTTTTTTTAAAGTGTAATAATCATTTATAATTTATTTTTTATATATCGTATGAAAAAAGTAAGGCTGTATGGCAATTATCATTACCATCGAACACCTTATGCTGTAATTTAAAAAGAGTGGTATTCGAATTTCGAATACGCGTTCTCTATGATCGTTTGAATCTCTCCCCCTTTATAAAGCAATCATCGAATAAAAATAAATTTAATGTAATGTTAACATCGTAATAACAAAAAAAAAAAAACAAAAAAAATTAAGGTAATAAAACAATCAAAGATAAACATCTAAATGTCTAACGTCATTAAGCATACGGTAACGATCGGCGTTTCCGAGTTATGGCGAGCTTACAAACAGACATAATAGTCGATCGCTTCCGAGATAAGCCCCCCTAACAATTGTGATTGTGTTCGATCAACTGTAGCATTATTTTACGCTTGTTTCGTTTCATGATACTAGTTTTTATATCCGGTTCTGTTTGTTTATTTTAAACGGGTCCGTCAGATAAAGGCACAACGATTAGATTGCGGTCGCGCAGGGGGGAGGGGGTATTGATAAGAGATAGTCACGCCATTTGCCGTTACGGCGAAAATTAATCCTTGTGATATTTTTCATCAGTCTTTAGGTATAACCTTTACGTTGTTCTGTACGTTCGTATGTCACTGACCATCTATGCAGTTGGATCGATATTGATGAAACTTTGCGTGTGCAAGCGATACTGAAATCGGGTTCCAGGATTAAAATAATAATAATAATAATACTTCTATTTCGTCCGTACGAAACTGGGAGGGGTACTTTTAATATCGCCGGTCCCGATCGGCTGAAATTCGGCTGGATCGATTTCGATGAAACTTTGCGTATGTAAATGTCACAGAAATCGGGTTACAGGATAAAAATTTTATTAATAATAATTATATTTCGTCCGTACTAGGACGGCTATTAATATAATAAATAAACACGTCAGCTGTTTAGTTAATGCGGGCGCAGCTAGGGGGGAGATAGATGAGTATAGGGAACGAGCTGGTCGGGGCGGTCCGGTATGGAACAAACTTCAATATGTCACGTGATTTGTCCGTATGTCACACGAAGTAATTTACTTAATGGTATCAAATTCAGATCATTAATGCGTATGTCTCCGGCGTATCATAATTCACGAATTAATCATTATTACGAACTCAAATAAACTTGTTTTGTTTGGTAACGTTTAAAAGCACATTAACGTTGCTATCGTGGAATGTTGCGTTACGTAAACTTCAGGCTCTGTTACGTTTGGACGTGAGTCAACGTAGCTGCAGACGTTTGTTTGTGAATCGTGTTGCTTTCCTGACAATGTATCTGTTTTTTTATTTTTATAAATATTGGACAGCGTCACATACATTACTCTGATCCCAATGTAAGTAGCTAAAGCACTGGTGTTATGGAAAATCAGAAGTAACGACGGTACCACATACTCCCAGACTCAAGACAACATAGAAAACTAATGAACTTTTTCTACATCGACTCGGCCGGGAATCGAACCCGGGACTTCGGAGTGGCGTACTCATGAAAACCGGTGTACGCATTACTCGACCACGGAGGTGTTTAATCAATGACATCCATTTTTCGTTTTCTTTATCCTTTTTTATGTCATGCTAGTAGGAGGAATGGCAAATGGGCCACCTGATAAATGGTTGCCGTGGTGACCACATAGACATTGGTGGTGGAAGAAAGATCAACAATTTTTAATATCACCAATGCGCCACAGACTTTTGTATCTGAGATGTGTATTCCCTTGTGCCTGTGGTTATAATGGTTCAACCTTCAAACCAGAACTCAATAACACTAAGCAATACTATGTCATAGCAACACTATTTGCCAATATAATATCGGTTGAGTAGGTGACAAATACCTACCATAAATCTTCTGTCATGATAGCCAGACGACCCAGTACAAAGAACTACCACAAATCATGATAGAGTGTAGTCTTCTCGTTGAACTCGTTTTCCGCTGGGTTACTCGCTTCGTTACAATTATATACAAATGACGGTACGTAAACGTTTTCTTGAAAACGAAGCCTAATTTAGTACCAATGAAGTCAAAGTCAAAAGTTTTTATTCAATATAGAAGTTTTACACGTATTTATTAAGAATGAGTTCACTGAAGTGGCTGTAGGCTGGTCATGTCTCTAGGCGCCTTGACCGCGCTTAGACAAAGTTAGGACGCCCGTGGCAAGGTGGACGGATGATTTAAAAAAGGTGGCAAGTATGGGATGGATACGGATGTCTAGATCGGACAAAATTTTCAAGTTCCATCCGAACCTTCCTAGATGTCCGAAAATCCACAACAGCGCGATTTCTAAGGCCTTTTCTGCCTCGAACAACCACTCTGTGGAACAAACATCTCCCGTCGGTTTTTCCGAACCGTTACGACTTGGGAACCCTCTAGAAGAGAGCCTATACGTTTAAAGGCCGGCAACGCACCTGCAAATCCCCCGGTGTTGCAGCTGCCCGTAGTCGGTGGTAGTCACTTTCCATCAGGTGAGCCTCCTGCCC
The DNA here is from genome assembly GCF_037043105.1 of Vanessa tameamea. Lineage (NCBI taxonomy): Eukaryota > Metazoa > Arthropoda > Insecta > Lepidoptera > Nymphalidae > Vanessa > Vanessa tameamea. Next base: position 3,816,908 of record NC_087338.1, read on the forward strand.
GTTTGCCATCTAGAGCTTAAAAAAAAATCAGGATGGTTTTTTGGGGATGGTCACCATGGTCATGTTACCTACTTGCCAGTCTGTCTGACTATTTAAGATTACATAAATATAATAAAATCTAGATTACATAACGATGTTTACTTTCTCCATGATCCTTTCTTCGTACAAATTGAACTAACGACCATTGTTTAAAACACATTTATTATATACTATATAGGAATAAAAAGCACTTAATTGAAAAAGGTCGTATATCGTAAATATTTTTTTTTATAAATTCGAGATGTTTTTATAAACAATGCGTAATCAAATCGCACTTACTCCGGTAAAAAAATAGATTCGTAAATAGATTCCGCCGTAATTGCCATTTTATAATGACGTAAACAAGCCGATGTTGAAGTAGGGTGACCAGGTTTACTGGGAATGGCAAATTTCCATTCCATTCAATAAGGAAAAATATAACAATCGATTTGTTTATATAGGAATATTTCAACAGGGCGTTAATGGTGAAATTCGAAACTTTCAAGAACTAGCTTTTGTGCGAGCGTTTAGGGGGAGGGGGCGATCTTTCGTAGGTTTGTGGAAAGTACCCTATGTCCTTGGGGTTTAAGCTTGCTTCATCCCAAATTTCATCAATTTCGGTTCAGTGGTTTGGCTTTAAAAGCGCAACAGACAAAATCCACAACAGCGCGATTTTTAAGACACTTTCTGCCTCGCACAACCACTCTGTGGAACCAGCTTTCGCCGGCGGTTTTTCCGAACCGATACGACTTAGGAACCTTCAAGAAAAGAGCGTACTCTTTCCTGAAAGGCCGGCAACGCACCTGCAAGCCCCCTGGTGTTGCAGATGTCCATGGGCGGTGGTAGTCACTTTCCATCAGGTGAGCCTCCTGCTCGTTTGCCACCTCTACTATAAAAAAAAAAAAACAGACAGACAGGCAGACAGAGTTAATTTCACTTTTATAATGTTAGTATAGATACTCAAAGGAAGACTCATACAACAAAGTTTGTTGTTATTAAGGTGTATTTTCGTTTAAATAGTTGGCGATTTTTGTTTCTATCTCTATATTTGCAGTACTCAGACATTTACAAGTCGCCGACATTTTTTTTTCAATTTATTGGCAACGAATTAAAATTATATATCAATAATTTGAGGAACGTTGATAAATAACTTGGTGGTACGGTTTTGTATAAGTCCGTTGGGTGGTACCCACCCACTCATATATTCTACCGCCAAACAACAATACTGTGTTTGATGGTGTTCCGGTTTGAAGGGTAACTGAGCCAGCTACAGGCACTAGGGAGGACATGACATCTTTGTTCACAAGGTCGACGGCACACTGTAATTCTGTTGCCGCTATAACAACAAATACTAAAAACAGAATAAACTAAATATTTAAGAGGTTTCCCACACAACAGACATGATTTCTTTTCTTTTTTATAGATACGGAACCCATTATGCCCAAGTGCGACTCGCCCTTGGCTGGTTTTTTTATTAAAATTATCCATTATATATTTAGAATTTCGGGCATGAAATTTCTTATTTCATATTTGTATTCGTATTCGACACACATATATCGATTATTAAATTCACTTCGCTCGAGTCCCAAAGTACACTTCGGGTGTGATATAAGACTATTAACGTTGCGGTTAATTCGTTCGTCCAGGTTTCAGACGTGCTCTGTTTCCAACTGAACAAGCGTGCACTCAGCACTCACTCACTATTAAATATATGCAACGCGGCCGTTGCTTTGATGTTTTCCGCCGAAACGGTAACACGATTTCGGGTATGTTAACAATTTATGTAGGTCTTTATAAGAGATTTTGTCACTGAAATGTTTTGACAGTATAAAAAATCTTACAATAGCTCAACAGCCTTTCAAACCGGAACACAACCATGACAAAATCCACAACAGCGCGATTCTTAAGACATTTTCTGCCTCGCACAACCACTCTATGAAATCAGCTTTCGCCGGCGGTTTTTCCGAACCGATACGCCTTGGGAACCTTCAAGAAAATAGCGTACTCCTTCCTGAAAGGCCGGCAACGCACCTGCAAGCCCGCCGGTGTTGCAGATGTTCATGGGCGGTGGTAGTCACTTTCCATCAGGTGAGCCTCCTGCTCGTTTGCCACCTATAACATAAAAAAAAACTAAGTACCAGTAGGTACAGTAGTACTGACTGATTCACTATTAACTCATTAGGAGGTAGTAGGTCTTTAGTAGGTAGAACTAGGTTTTTTTTTGAATAGGTGGCAAAATAGCAGGAGGCACACCTGATGGAGAGTGACTACCACCGTCCTTGGACATATCCAACACTGGGGGTTTGTGGGTTGCCGGTTTTTGAGGAAATAGTGGACTTTTCCAACAATTACGTTACATAGATTAATATTAAGTACAGTGAAGTTATTTGTCCTGAAGAAAAATCAACGAACATACACCACGATCTTTTGTTTCGTACGTAATCTTTTATCAGATAGTATATAGTATAATCTTTTATCAGGTAGTTGATGGATTATATTTGGTAGAATGAGATGTATGAGCAGTGTGGGCATAAATTATAAACACAAATGGATCAAAATTTGATCTGTCTGTAATTTTCATTTAATGAAAATTCAGTGGGGCTTGCCTGAGTTTGAACCGACAATCATCCGTTGAGATTCAGGTGTACGCAATAATCCGGTACAAGTAAGATTTTTTTTTTTCAGTTTTACAAAAACAGAGATACAGTTTTTTTACCAATTTCCGCGCTTAGCCGATTATCTTCATCCTGTACGTTTTTCCATCGTATCGAACAGGAATATAGCGAAATATGTTTACGTATGAAAATTTCGTAAGGCAAGATGTCTATGTCTATGAGGAAATTTACGATTGTGATTTTGATCTACGTGTATTCTAATAATGTGTCCATCGTTTACTAGTAAATCAGTTTTTATAGATTTAAGATTTGAAGTAATAAATTTGATACATTCACGTAGATTTTAATCGAAACTTTTTTTTACAATAAATTTTAGAAGTTGCATTTTTGACTTATTTTGAAAAAATCTAAAAAACTCGATAACTCACTTTTGCATTATGCACATGGGGGTTAAAATTATCGAAAAGAGTCACCCCCATCACCTCCTAACGGGAATACGTCGAATTACCAATAACCCTGTATATTAAACAAGAGTGACGGCTAAATCATTTCTGCATTGTTTTAAACAAAAAAGTGTTTACTTTGAAAGCTGTCGCAGGCTTTTTTGTAAACAAATTGTATATTTTCAATGCTTAGTATATTACTATATGATATTGTGCTCTACCTTCTCGTTCTTCTGATGGAGGAAGAGAGCATTTTTCCGTGAAAAATCAATAATAATTTAGCTCTAATCGTTTTTTCCACGAGCCGCTTTCAAGTGTCGGAGGGATTATTTTGACAGTTCTGTGTCGTCGCACTTTTAAATTAATGAAGAAGTAGGTCACTATATTTATTATTTTAAAATGTGAGTTGAAAGATTGTTTCATAAATGCGTTTTTTTTTTTCGGTATATAAGTATATATATACAATTACGTTACATAGATTAATATTAAGTAATTTGTGTTTATAATTCATCTCGTGCTCGGCGGTGAAGGAAAACATCGTGGGGAAACCTGCATGTGTCTAATTTCAACGAAATTCTGCCACATGTGTATTCCGCCAACCCGCATTGGAGCAGCGTGGTGGAATGTGCTCCAAACCTTCTCCTCAAAGGGAGAGGAGGCCTTTAGCCCAGCAGTGGGAAATTTACAGGCTGCTAATGCTAAAAAAAAGTATATATACATAGTTTTTTTTTTATTTTAACTCTACACATCTGATTCGTCCTTGGTGTATTTTATATTTAATTTTATCGATGTTATTTTATGTTTCGGAACATTTTATATGAACGTCTTGCCTATCAAGTCAAAGTCAGAAATCAATATTCATTATAGAAGTGTTTGATACACTTGTTTATTGATAGTCAAAGATCTACCACCGGTTCAGAAATAAATGCCTCGGAACTGAGAAGAACCGGCGAAAGATTTTCTCAGTATCAGCGAAATTAAAAATTTCGAATGCGATATGCGAATGGGTGCGTCCTACCCACTAAAACCATCCTCGGGTTTCCACCATGCCGCCGAGTGGTGAGGCCACGGGATCGCCAAGGGCATGCAACCGCGACCCCACCAGCGGCAGCCGCCGTAAGGCGGCTGAATATTCATGGAAAGCGCGCCTGGTGCGCGCCTTCCCCCTCATCCTCCACGTGGGAATGTGGCGAACTCCCCCGAGTCCGCCACTGGAGGCTGGGCGTCAACGAAGCTGACGCCCTGCGGCGGATAAGATGGTAGGATCCGCCGCTGACCGCCGGTGTAAAACACCTGGGAGGCTCGAGTAGCGAGCCCTCCCACTCCCTCCTAGCCAACGAGGCCACTCACGTGGTCCGCCCTGACGCCGATCAGGGACGTACCAGGAGCGGCCCCTCGGCATCCCTCCCGCCAGTCTTAGCCGTGGCCGACGAGCAAGCTCAAGCCGGCCCCGTTGCCCAGGGTACACCACGAGGAGGTGACTGACATGTACCCCTCACCTTAACCCCTAACTTAATGGGATACATCCAATATTTTCAATCGATCAATATAAACGATTAAATATTAAATATAAGAAAACTACGTCTTTATAATTTTATTAAATACCTTCGATGAATAATAAATTTCCGAAAATATGAAAACCAGTTGAATCTTTCAGGTGAGCGCAGAATATTCAATCATAAAATATATTTCACGAATATGCAGCACTTTATTGAATGGAAAATTAATAAGCTAATGCAGGAATTTAATGTGTTCGGACAATAGAAACCTTATGTCGTAAGCGTTAGAGTTCATAAAGCTTTACAATATAACAAATGAGTTGAAAACATTCACGTCACACCCCTTAGAATACGTGTTTGACGAAAATATGATGTACCCGGTCCGACAGGGTGGATGTATGCGATAGAAAGAGACAAAAGATTGGACGGTAAATGAGGCGAGTTCATTACGAATTCAGAAAATGTAACTCTATCATATTATTTCCTGGCGCGTTTAGATGGGACCGCTTTATGCAACAGAGCTGACTCGCCATGAATTTATTAAAGTTTTAAAGGAATTATTTTGAGCGAAACGTTTCGGAGTGAGAACCGAGGTGGGCGGTTGACGCGTGAATATTAACCGCAAGTCGCGGGTTCAAACTCAGATAAACAACACGTAATTGTCATGGGCTTCAGTGCTTATTATCAATTTCTTGCTCGATTCGAAGACAAATCGGCCGCTGGTGGTCCATTATAAGTCCATTTGGAGGTTACTCCACCATGCGAGCGGCAGTAGGACGCGTTACTCTACTTTTTATTTTTACTTGCTTCCTGAGTGCGCTGAGAGTTACATAAAAAAAAACATTCTATTGTTTTGTTGCACTCTCCACTGCTTTGTACAGATTCGAACGGTGAGTGAGCTAGTGTAATTACAGACACAAGAAGTATTATATTTTACATCCCAAGTTTTAATTAGTCATTCTTTTTATAAAGAAGCTGGTAAGTGGTCGCCACCGCTCATATACATTGACGATATAACGAATACTATATAACCATTCCTTACGTCGCCAATATGATGAGTGGGTGGTACCTACTCAGACGATTTGCACAAAGCCCTACCACCAAGTAATGTCAATATGCTCAGGTGGACCATTGATTCATCTGTCATGACATACAATATATCTGGCCAGTTATTCTTGCAATGGAAATATATATATACGTATATATATGTAAATAAGATGAGTATATACATAATTTCTAAAGAATAAGTACTAGGTTTGTAAATTCGACCAAAAGTCACCTCGCCCGTTCTCTTTGGTGGGATCTATGTTCGAAATATACAAAAGTATATAATACTATGTATATGTAATATACAAAAGTATTCCATAAAAGCTGATATACATACTATTAATACAAGAAATAAGAATAAACTTATAACCCCCACTTTCCGTTTGCATACGGTACAGAGAACGTTTTTGGGCAATGGTATACGCATATATAATAAGATACCGGGAAATGTAACCAATTTACCGTTTACGAAATTTAAAAAGTTTATTAAGATTAAATTAATAAATAAGTCTTATTATTCATTAAAAGAGTACTTTTTGGATAAAAACGCCTGGATTTAGGCTCGGGTTCCATCACAGGACACTAATTATTTGAAAAGAGCAACTATGCGAGTTTCTTGCCGTTTCTTCTCGCTGGAGGCTGCTTTCCGAAACGGTGGTAGTATTTTAATATTGACGATTCAAAAACTCTTCGTTGTGAAGTTTACTTGAATAAAATTGATTTGATTTGATTCGATTTGATTTGATTTGAAATCGATTTTTGATCCGTAAATCAAATAAAATATCAAAGTCAAAAATCTTTATTCAAATATACAAGTGCTACACTAGCTCGGTTTCGCCGGTTCGGAGATAAACACCTCGGACCTGAGAAGAACCGGCGAAAGAAACTCGGCGGGTATTTTTTTTAAATATCGTTTTTTTTATAAATATTGATTTAATTTACAATAATAATAAATATTTTTTTCGTTATTTGAAACAGCCTGGAGGCGATCATCACATTCCCAAGGCATGCAATCAAGGTATCCAAGGTATCCATCAAAAAGTTCTTGAGTAATTATATTATAGTTGTTTGGAAGGAATATAAAATATGTCACTGTTATGGTATAATATACTATATAAATTCGGTTTAGTGGTTTGGCCTTGATAGAGCAACAAACAGACAGACAAGAGTTGCTTTGGCATTTATAATATATATATATATATATATATATATATATATATATTGTTGGTTATCCTTGCATAACATCGTCCATCGTTGACACACGATCAGTAGAGCTTTGAAGAGAGCATAATTCGATTATAATATAATGATTATAATTACTACATACATACAGTTAAAATGTAGTAATCTTTGAGACATTAGGAATTATTTAGAATTAATGCGAAGTTTATCGGATCATGAAATGAAATGTATGATGCCCTCGATCGAGAGGGCCTCATTATATACCACAAATTAATCACATGAGAAGTCGTTTGTGAATTCGTCGCGTCCTTTGTCAAAGGCCTTTATCTGGTTATATTTTATTTATCTGTCAGATTAACAATTTACTTTAAAAATATATTAATCTGCTGAAATTAGACCAGAAAACAATTTCTGTCAGGGGTATTTTTATGACGAAACTTACCGTTTTGCTGAAAATCGCGAAATATTCATTTCTTTTTTACCTTTGACCTTCAGTAAAAAAAAATCCATACACAGGAACGGTGGGCAACTGCAACATTTTATTTATAATTATGTTTTGAACATTTTTATGAATTATCAGTTTGTTGTAAGTTTATGTATCACCGAATATCTAGATTGACCGGACTCTATATTAAGATCAGTAGACACGATAGAGATCAACTTTGTGGCTCTACTGGCCCGTCTTGGTAGGTACCACCCACTTAACATAATATATTCTACCGCCAAGCAATACTTAGTATTGTTGTGTACCGGTTTGAAGGGGTGAGTGAGCCAGTGTAATCACAGGCATAAGGAACAGAGCGATTGGCCCATCCGTTTACGTATTCCTTAAAGAAGGCAGCTAGACCCGACGGGTTGTGAACAGCTTAGCGTGACCTTTCGGCCCCTTTGAAGAGGCTTATGTCCATCCCTGGACTAGGATTTGCTACATGAGGACTTCGTCTGGACTTGATAGTCAGTCAGGACTTTGCATTTTATGTTAAAATAAGAGCTCGAATTTCGTATGAAATAATTCAAAACCGTGGAAAATAAACTTCCAGTTATAGCGCATTTCGTTCACATAACTCTTTTTAACTGACGGACGGACAGACAACGGAGGTTGAAACTTAGAGCATAACTTTCGTCCCACAGGTGGCAAAATTCTTTCCTCTATGAGTATATATGCAATATATGACTACGATAAGTTTGCCGTCGACACTTTTGAGTCGTAACTTTATAAATCTCTCCTGTAGACAGTGCTCTTGGTTTTTCCGAAATTTCCTATATAAATGGAAAGTGTAAAGTATCGTCGACGTAAAAAGCGTCTTTCTTATAATAATGTTCGGAAATATTATCTACTGAGTTACTAACCGGTTTCACTTAGTTTCTTTTTATTTATATAAAAAGAAACGTAGGGCGAAGGGCAAAATGCCCTTCTGTACGTAGTCATCACTACCCAAAGACAGGCGCTAGAAAAATATGAACCATTTCATAAACATGGCCATTGCACCGTTAGCCTTGGGAATTGAGACGCTATGTCCCTTGTGCCTTCAGTTACACTGGCTCACTCACCTTTCAAACCAGAACAAAACTATCCTTAGTATTGTCGTTGGTAGGATATATGATGAGTGGGTGGTACCAACATAAATGGGCTCGCACAAAGCCCTACCACCAAGTGAATCTACATTTCGAACCGGTTGTAGCTTAACATTTGATACAATTATGTAAAATAACGATTCAACGGTGCTCATAAAAGCCTACTTGAATAAAGTATATTTGATTTGATTTGAATAATTTAGTAGGTACTTTATCGTAGAACAGATAAAGATGAAACAATTTTACAAAATAGGCAATCTTTTAAGAGCTGTAGAAACAGCCACATTGCTAAAGTAAATTTCTAGCAGAAGTTTTAAGTGTAGAGGAGACATACGATGACATAAAAAATTAAAGAGAAATACACACACACAAATATAATGTTGTTACTTTAGGTATGTATAATGCTTGTGTATGTTCCTGCTGGGATAAGGTCTCCTCTTCCTTCTTAGGAGTAGGTTGGGAGCCTACTCCACCACACTGCTCCGATGGGTGGATACATATGTGGCAGAATTTCATTGAAAATAGTAACGTGCAGGTTTCCTCACGATGTTTTACTTCACGCCGGGCACGAGATGAATTATAAACACAAATTAAGCACATGAAAATTCAGTGGTGTTCGTCTGGGTTTGAACCCGCTATCATCGGTTAAGATGAGACGTTAACTACTGTGCTGTCTCGGCTCTCATACATACATATAGACTTCATTTGGACAGTCAATTTTAGACTGTCAATTATTTCTAGAAGTATAGATAAAGAATGTCACTATTGTTCAAATCCCAGGTTGGTCTAATTTAAAATTGATTAGACTCGCCCTTATTAATAGATTTATTCAAATGAAAACTTGCATTTAAACATTTTCCACGGAACCCTAAAAACTATTTATAGTCTCTCGCATTAAAACGCCATACAAATCAAATACGTACAAAACGAGACCCTATACAAAATGTAGTACCTACTCGAGGTACCCTAAAAATTAGTACACAGTCCACGGAACCCGCAATGAACACCTGGCGATTTTAAAACAAAGCCAACTTGAACAATGGAGGTTAATAAATGTATGGGAATGACGTAAGGGATGAGCGGTAGCGAGTATCGTGATATTTTTTTTCAAGTGGGAATTCCCGGTAAAGTATCTTTTAGGTGATGGCGCGCAACATTAGGGACGGTCAAAAATGTTATGTCCTTTGTAATTACACTGGCTTGCGTAACCTTTAAACCGGATCACAACAATGCCAAGCATTGCTGCTAGGCGGTTGACTATATGTTGAGTGGGCGGTGCGTACCCAGACGGGAACGCTTATGGATAACCGAGAGACGACGGGTGAACAATTAAATGCATTGTAAATACCGTTAGATTGTAATATCTCGCGAGGTTGTAAACTGCTGAAATATTGTGAACGGTGATTTAGCTCAGAAAAAAACGTCAAAAATTTCGATATTTTATGATATTTCGGTTAGATTAGGTTAGTGCTTATAATTTAACTGAAATTACGTAAATTTTTCGATAGATTATAAAATACTTGGTGGTAGGGCTTTGTGTAAGCCCGTCTGGGTAGGTACCACCCACTCATCAGATATTCTACCGCCAAATAACATTACACTGTATTGTTGTGTTCCGGTTAGAAGGGTGAGTGAGCCAATGTAATCACAGGCACAAGGGACATAACATCGTAGTTCCCAAGGTTGGTGGCGCATTGGTGATGTAAGGAATGGTTAATATTTCTTACAGCGCCTTTGTCTATGGGCGGTGGTGACCACTTACCATCAGGTGGCCCATATGCTCGTCCGCCAACCAATGCCATAAAAAAAAAATACTGAAAAATAATGCGTTAAACTGTAAACAGTATGTTAAGGTTCACGATCTTTCGACAGTTCACAATCTCGCGAGATAGATTATAATCTAACGGTATTTACCTTTTTTCCGTGACATATACGTATGTCTAATTCAAAGCAAGAGATAAATTTCGACTGAACTTCATCTGTATAACGTAATAAGTTAGATCAACTTGACATTCACAAAAGGAATATTACCATCATTTGACAGATTTTTATTCAATACGTCATGTAGGTTCCCTCACGATGTTTTCTTAAAACGCCGAGGACGAATTGAATTGCCAACTAATGTCAGTTTGATTAAGAACACGTTTTCTGAGATATAGAATCGCCAATTTCCTTAAACTTAAAGCGCAATCGTAAACAGTTTATTCGTCACTGCCTTGCACTTGTAGTTGTGAATGAAATAAATAAATTAGAACAAAAGTCTTTGAAAACCTAGGCGGTCTATTAGACCTAGGTATTGTTAACGAACCCTCGACAAAGCTAGCCGTTGTTCAAACCATTCGTGCGTGGTCACACGCGCTACTGATATTCGTTTGATTTCTATTGCTCTTCGTAATACAATATGATTATGTAAAACTATTATAATGGATTCCTTTGTTGAATAGATTATGATTTACGAAGCGAATTTAAATAGATGCAACTTTAAGTTGCGATTCAATGCGAAACCGGCCAGCACTGAGATTCTGTAAGAGTTCGTATCTCGTCAATGTCGCATTTCACATTTTGTTATTTCACGCTCGTGTCCTGCGGTGAGATTCGAGTTTCGTCTTACAGAATAACCCTGCGGACCGCTATTGAATATAAACTCTATAATCACTTCGACGGCTTTAGATTTTTTTATTGTACAGTGAAATTTATCATTTAAAACATTCGTGATGATTGAAATGCTCGAAAAATTTCTTTAATGTTTAATGAAAAAGTGCTATAATACGTAATCAGAGAATAAATATTGAACATACCAAAGGAACAAATTAAAATAACCAAAATCTACTTTCCAGTAGGTTTATTCTCTTCAGAAATAGAGAAGGTTGTAAACCAGGATTACGTCATTTAGAGTCGGTTTGCTAACTCGTAAACTCTTCTACAACAGTGCTTTCTTAATTTACTCATTCCCAACAGATTCTCAGTCGTATACATCTCTGTTTGCAGGTGGAGGTTGCACGTTTCCCGCCGAGTGGACGGGTAGCTGGTTCCAGTCCGGTAGTCAGGGATTAATAGCCATCAACTCGACACACATACAGTTGAAGGGAGAGTGTTCAGAAACTGAATCGTACGACAAGTTCCTATTATACGACAGGTGAGTTGAATTCTATATATTTTACTTAGAAAGATCCGGTGGATGTTGTCCTAATGAGGCATATTACGTGGCGATCAATGGTACCAATTGTCACGGCCGAGATGGCTCAATGGTTAGAACGCGTGCATCTTGACCGATGACTGCGGGTTCAAATTTGTGTTTATAATTCATCTCGTGCTCGGCGGTGAAGGAAACATCGTGAGGAAACCTGCATGTGACTAATTTCAACGAAATTCTGCCACATGTGTATCCACCAACCCGCATTGGAGCAGCGTGGTGGAATGAGCTCCGAACCTTCTCCTAAAGGGGAGAGGAGGCCTTAGCCCAGCAGTGGGAAATTTACAGGCTGTTACTGTGTCATGGCGTTTGGTTGAACGGTGTAGAAGGTAAGGTTACAGCACCATCTAATGTTCAACAGACACAAAGGATATAACATCTCAGTTCTAAATCTTGGTGGTGCATTGGTGACGCAAGGAATGGTTATTGCCTGTAGCAGTGGTGACATCCGGTGACATATTTACCCGTCCACCTTACTATGCCATAAAAATCTGGTGGCGAACAACACAGAACAGCAAATTGGAGAATATTAAAACCTTCTCCATGTAATACTATACGTAGGCTCCAAATTAACTACTGAATTTCCTGCCGGTTCTTCTCGCTAGAATCTACATTCCGAAACGGTGGTAGCTTCACTTAAAATAGTTTGTTAAATGACGATACAAAAGTACTGGTAATGCCTGCTTGAATATTTATAATTTATATAATTTTGATTTTTTGCTTTCCACGATTAATGATCAAATGGTGTTGAAGTCTTTTTAATCCCAATAAAATATACCAATATCTAATTTTGTATACAAGACGCCTAAAGTATTAGTATTATTATTTAGTGGATAAAACATAGATATTAACCAATTATAACAGCTATTGCCGTCTTTACCATATGGGGCACATGCCCAGGGCCCCCATCCCGAGAGGGCCTCGAAGAACCAACAATTTCTTTCACACGTTTGTGCTTACGTTGACTGCTATGCTATATTTTCGAAATTGCCATATTTAGTAAGAAATAACTAACATTTGTATATGGTGGTAAATATCTACCAAAAGGACCCCAAATTCATGGGTGCCCAAGGGCCCTAGCATAGCTCGAGACGGCATGGATAACAGCTCAAATCCAAGGAAGCACTTGTCAGAAGTCTCGTATCTTGTATTTTTTTTATATAACATACTAGCGACACGTCCCGACTTTGTACTAGTTAATTTCATACAAACCCCTCACATTTTCACCCATTAAAGTAAATATTTAAAAGAATCACTTTTTCTGAATTTCAAATTTCTAGACTCGTGTTGGAAATTTTTGGCTGCGTGTTGATGGTCACTCACGGCGTATAGTATACTAGATATATTTTCCAAAATCAGCAAATTATTTTAGAATAACTCAGAATATATATTTAGTTTCTATGAAATTTTTAAATGCAATAATAGCGTCAGTTTGAGCGCCGCGCTTTATGGTTACTAAATCTTTTATGGGACAATTAGGGTTTTACAGGCAGGATGTCTGAAAACTCGAAATTTTTCCGTTGTTAAATTTAAAATGTTGTTATATTATTTTGTAGATTTACTTAGTTCGGGAATGTAAGAGCCAGGTGAAGTAAAAATTTAATAAGAAGTGTATTCGACTGTTAGTGTCCTATGGCTGAGGTACTACATACCCCGCTTTTTTGAGGAGAACTGCTATACGTGCCCTTCTGAGCACGCGATGGTTTGTAAACACAAATTGAACACGTGACAACTCTGTGTTGCTTGTTCTGGTTCGAATATTTCTTAAAGATATAAATTAATAGTAGTATTTTCTAATATTTGTACGTATATAATTAATTTAACTTTTTTTTGTATTTGTTTTCAGGAGCTTCGACTGCTACAGGTGTATGGTCATACATGAGAAGCACAAGTATGTGCTGCAATATAAAGAAAGTGAGTTGATTATTTACTTGGTGTAAGGGTTTCGTGCTAGTCTGGGTAGGTACCACCCACTCATTAGATATTGTACCGCCGAACAGCGGTATTAAGTATTATTGTGTTCCGATTTGAAGGGTGGTCAAGGTAGTGTTTAATGGTTAACTAAAGGCCCGAGGGACATAACATTGTTCACAAGTTCGGTGGCGAATTGGCGATGTAAGGAATGGTCAATATTTCTTAAAGTGATATTGTTTTTTGGCAGTGGTGGATACTTGCAATCAGGTGGACCATCCCCGCCTACCTATTTCGTATAAAAAAATCAATTTCCCCCCTCCAACCTAACACACGCGTACATTCATGTTGAATTCATTCGGCATTTTAGTAGCCTTTATACGAGACAAGTACTATGTAGTCACGACTTTATAATTATATAGCCCAAGGGGTCAGGATCGAACCTGCGTCTTTTTACTTCGCTAGATTTGAAAAGAAAGATCTCAGGCCTGAATAGAACTGGCGAAAGAAAGTCAGTGGGTTTTATGTTTTATTATTTATTCCACCGAACGGCCTAGGCCTCCGGGCCTTCGATCGGCTGATCGTTTCATTCCCAAGATGCGATATCGACTATACGCTTTGTGTTCGATTCATTTTTACTTCTTGACAGCTCTGTACGGTATTACATCGAGCGTCACGTCTCAAATATGTTCAACCGCAGTAGATTGCATTCGATCGTGTGGCGGTCAATGAGTTTCATTAAAGCGAATATAATTTATGAAATTTTTAATTGAATCCTGCTTGCTAATTTTCTAGCACGAAATTATTATAGTTTTAGAGTTGAAACTCCTTGTACTCGTTTATTAAATATGGCGCAAAACATGTACTAATGATCATAATTAATCTTAATAAAAATGTACTCGATGTTTTTTTTTTAATTTATTTTATTTTTGCAGGCTTTGGTGTCTGTACGTTTTTGCGCTTTATTTTCGTATTATATGTAATAATCTTTTCTGTTACGTTTCGTGTATTAGTGTTCGTTCGTTGATCGAAATGCGACCGTATTCATTATTATAGAATATCTCATGTCATTCTCAATGATTAAACTTTTTTTTTTAATTATAGGGAATTAATTAACTTCTTATAATATATCCGACCAGAAGTGAAAATGACAGTTTAAAAAAATAGACTAATAACAATAAGAATAATAATAATAAGTAAATAACAGTCAACGATAACATTAATTACTTTAAATGAATAATTATTATTAATAACAAAAACCAATCAAAACGACAAATTTTCCATGACTCAGAAACAGTATGTCCGATGTACCCGAACTTCGCGCCAAAAGTAAACTCAAGACTCTGTGCTAGACGACCTCGTATTTTTTTTTTTTTAATAAATTATGCTACAAAGTATTGATGCATTAGGCGGGAACAATATATACATATATATAAATTATGTATGTATACATATTAAAATTTATGGATTTCAACAAGGATACTGACGCTAGAGACGCTCAAAAATATATTTTTTTGGGTATCAAAAAAAAACAACTTATTTACAATCAGTTATTGCTTATTATAATAGCTTAATTCCTTATGAAATATAAATCAATTTATATCATCAGTGTAACGAAAATAGACCATGAGATCAGAGTTTAACCCACGATTCTCACTTTGGCAGATATCTCACCCGTATACCAACCACCAAGTCATTAATGTTTTGATTTCTGATAAAAGATAAATGGATCTTATCACCGTTTCAGCGTTCTGCAGTCAGAAAGATTCGCTTTCGTCGATTTGCGACGAGATCAGCGGCGACGCGCCGTTGTACTCCATGTTCAGGAAGGAGCCAAGACCTGAACCCCAGCCTTGTCCCTTCCATCCTGCGCCCTTCACGTTCACGTACAGCAGGTTTGTAACACGACCCACTCATGCTTCGTTACTGTAGAAACGAATCGTTTTGTTTACGGATAGTATTATTGTATGTGAGGCTTAACTCCGGGGCCTGTTACTATGCGTCAGTCCGCTACGAAACGGATAGTAGGATCAATGGAAGGGAATGACTACTGTGTCATTTTTTTAATGACCCCGAATACTGGGGATACAGGCGAGTTGCTTAAAGCCTATCAAGTACCCCATTACTGCAACAGGGGAACCTAGTACCCGGAACAAACAAACAAACAGACGGACAGACAGACAAACCATACATACAGATACACTTTGAAAATTGTAAAAATGGTGTTACTGTCTAAATATCACGTAAACATACATAGGAGTCATTCATTAATGTCATATTTTTTAGATTTATATTTAAACAGATATTCCGTCTCATTTCAGGGGTTCGGGAGATTGTGCGTATCCACCATCCCGGGCGGAATCCTGCACGGATGACTCGAGGCTGCTGCTGAGATACATGGCCTGTCCAGATGTACCCGGCACGGAGAGCAATGGTAATATTTTTTTTCATGAAGTTTGATGGGCGAGTGGGCCACCTGATGGTGCCAAGTAGGGCTTGCACAAAGCCCTGCCACAACTAACTCCTAATATCTATATAATCTTCTAACTAACTCCTAATCTAATAACTAACTCCTACCACCAACTGCTTTCATGGAAACTATTGGGTAGATTAATGGCCTTTTCAGAGGCGAGTAGACGAGTGGCTAGACTAACTGAGTCTTGATGGGCAAGCATCTCGTGCTTGGGAAAACGTCGTGAGGAAACCTGCACGTGTTGATAAAGATTGGTCGCATATGTGACCCGTATTCAATTAGGATGAAATAAGCTCTTAAGTCTTCTCCTCGAGAAGAGAGGACTTTGCCCAGCAGTGGAAAACCAGTGGTTGTTACTTTGCTTTTACTTAACTCAAACATTTGAGTATGTGTGGCTGTATTCTACTCATAGAATATAAGTTATCTAATATAATTAGGGTAATTTTAGTTTATTACAGATACTTCTTCTTTCTTAAGTTTGCCTTGAATAACCTTAGGTTTCTTATTCTTAATTTTCAGTGGAAGAGTTGGTGTGCCTGGCGACTTGGAAGGAAGGTTCAACGAGGTACCTCGTGGGCCAGATCTCGCAAGTGCAGAGGAGGAACACCATTGCTTCGGATGAAGACACTTATAGGTAACATTTGATTTTCTACCTAGCTTTACATATGTATGGTAAACAAAAAAAAAGTATTAGTTTAGAGAAATCAATTTTTTTTTCGTTTGGAGGGGAGAGGGTTAGGCAGTTTAGTAGTTTTGTCGTCTTCTGATTACGGCTGAAGAATATGTCTTATCATTCGAGTAGTTAAACATTCTGATAATGAACAAGAGGGTCTGATCGATTTCGCCTATTCTGAAGAGGTTCTAGCATTTTACAAGAGTCATATTATATTGCTCAAGTCGGCAAATAACAAGATCATACTCTATCCCCTTATCGTAATAATAAATAATAAAAGCCTTCATTTAACAATCTTACATATTACAGTTCTTTCTTAAATATTAAATTTTAATATTCGAAACCAGTTTCGCCAAGATTGTCTTGCTTCCCAGCATAGGCCTCCCCTAAAGCTTACCATAAAGTGCGATCTTGTGTCTTTCTTCTCCAAGTAAAATCTGCTATCCTTTTTATGTCGTCTCCGCCTATTATACGTCTTATTCTTCTCTTCTCCTTCTTTTTTCTTTTCTGTCGCCTCAGAAAAATTCAAAGTCAAAAATCTTTATTAAATACTAGCCGTTGCTCGCGGCTTTGCTTGTTTGGAAGTTGAATGTATATACAGATTAACTTAAAATATTACGTTAATTTTAGACCTCTTCGTGTACCACATTGGTGTATATTCCACCCCTTGGGGGTAGAATAGAAAACGAAAAGACGCTTAATTACGTATATACTCATTTTTAATCTGTATCCCAAAAATAAAGCTTCATGTTTCAAACTTAAAAAATGACGGACTTCCATACAAACTTTCAATCACTATTTCACCCCCTTAGGGAGAGAATTTCCGAAATTCCTTCCTTAGTGGGTGTCTACTTAATAAATGAGTCAACGAGTCAGTCAGGTAATGTTATTTTATAAATAAAGAAGATAGCGTTACGCTTGCTTATTGATAGTCAGAAGTCTAGAACCGGTTCGGAAATAAACACCTCGGACCTGAGAAGAACCGGCGAAGAATTCGATAAGATGGCAGAAATCCCGGTTCTCTACAGGAACCTTTACGCTAGACGCGTTCAAGGTCACGATACTGTAGTCTACTTATACATACGAGTACGTTTATTGACCAAAGGTTTTGCACAGTTCTGTGCAATGCACGTTTAAATATTAAATAGGCTGCCCTAATGCCATTCGTAAGGCGAGACCAGGTTGTTACGGGCCGGGAGGGGGAAACATTCATTATGACGCGGCGTTTCGCACACGTTCAAGGAATATTCTTATGTTATTATCTTTTTCATAGTATAATGCTTTATGAATCTATCCAAGTCTATCGGGTCTGTTTCTTATTGTCCTCCTGGTGCCCTGGCTGCCAATGTTTAAATGTGGAACTGTCCAGATTATTATAAATCGTGTTATGCGTCACAATTCCAGATGTTTCATCTACAAGGGTCAGCACGGCGAGAAGAGTACGTCGTATATAATAGCTCAGTCCGGCGACGCGACCTGCAACGGCCTGTCGTCGCCCACGGACGGCAGTCGGACTATGAAACTAACTACGAGTAAGTGCAGGTCTTGATTCGGGGTTCAGGGGATGAAGATCAAGTCTCGAATCCAAGCTGAGGTGCCCCAGACGGTATGCCAAAAATATTTGGGGGGGGAGAGGTTGTAAGTGTAATTCTCTATCGTCTCTTACTCTCCCTTATTATATTTTGAGGCTGGTGGAAAATTATTTGGTGGAAGTATGGCCCTCTTGCGTAATAATTCTTGATCGCACACGAATTCTTGGTTATGAGGTAGACCCCATACACGTCGTAACTTAAAAGTGACTGACTTGTTCCCCTGCTGGGCTAAGGCCTAGTCTCATCTTTCGCGAGGAAAAGGTATAGAGTTGATTCAACCAACTTTATTTTATTTTGTCCAATACATGGAGGTATCCTAACGATGTTTTTCTTTGAAAATTAAATGCAAATTATACTTCAGTGGTGATTTCTCGCAATTTTCGCTTCTTATTCCGTGTTATGTTCTTGGTAGAAGCCTGTCTGGGTTGATACTATCCGGTCATCAGATACTCTAGCACCACACAGAAATACCTATTATTATTGTGTTCAGGTTCGGTTTGGTAACCCAGTAAAACTACAGAAACAAGAGACATAACATCTTAGTCCTTAATGTGGCGTATTGCTGATAAGAGGATTCATATTTCTTAAATTACCAACATCTATGAGCAGTGGTGACCATTCACCATCAGGTGACCCATTGGCGAGCCTGCGTCAGAGTCTATGGGACGTGGTGACCGTCTACGAAAAGACTCAGTCAGTCTAGCCTCAGGACTTTAGACTGATGTGCTTTAAATATTGATAGCTTTAATTGTTATAGAATTTGACATAAAATCGAAAACTTTGAACTCAGGAAGGATGTATTGACGTTGCTGAATCAGAAAGTTTGTGTAACAAACATATCATAACGTGTTCCAGGTGACGACGAACACAACCGCTGTCATTTCCCCAGCTGGATCGTGGATCATCATAAATGGTTCAGCCTCGACCATACCCATCAGTACCACTTCACCACCAAGAATGCGACCCTCAAGGTATGGATTGTGAAGTTTTCTATTTACGCAATCAGTTCTAATGTTTAAATGTTAATGTTAGTTCCAATATATAGTCGTATGTGTATTAAAATTAAGGTTATTAAGTTTTGCGTAGGGCAGTGCGGTACCTTAGGGGCCCCGTATTTTTATTAAAATAAAATATCGCCTTATTTATTCAATTAATATTTTCATACAATGTCATTAAGGACTCTAATTAATTACTGTTTTTAAATGAAAAGCACAAGCAGCTATAAAAAAATCCTCTCTTAAAATAGCTTGTAAGAGTTGTGAAACAGCTGTTTTGTAAAATGTATATTTCATAAAAATTATATCAATAAAAGCTGAGGCCCGATTTTCATAAAAAGTATATCAATAGAGCAGAGGCCCCATTTCTATAAAAAGTATATCAATAGAGCAGAGGCCCCATTTTTATAAAAAGTATATTACTAAAGCAGAGGCCCCATTTTTATAAAAAGTATATTACTAAAGCAGAGGCCCCATTTTTATAAAAATCATATCAATAAAAGCATAGGCCCCATTTCTATAAAAAGTATATCAATAATGCAGAGGCCCCATTTCTATAAAAAGTATATCAATAGACCAGAGGCCCCATTTTTATAAAAATCATATCAATAAAAGCATAGGCCCCATTTCTATAAAAAGTATATCAATAAAAGCTGAGGCCACATTTTTATAAAAAGTATATCAATAAAGCAGAGGCCCCATTTCTATAAAAAGTATATCAATAAAAGCAGAGGCCCCATTTCTATAAAAAGTATATCACTAAAGCAGAGGCCCATTTTTCTCCGCCCAGTCACACCACTATCGCATTGTCATTTTTTAATTTCTTATTTTCACCACAGATAATGAACACGGACGGTTCTTTCGAAGAGAAGCGACTCGTGTGTCACTCTATACTGGAACAGAAGGATAAGAAGCACATTAAACTGGTGGCGCACGTCACTAAAGGCTGGTAAGTCTAGAACTATCCGCTAGCAGACAAGAACCTACAAGCCGGCCTACGTCTGAACCCTTCCTGGTCACATCGGACTATGAGAGATAGAAAATCGATTGGAGAAAGTGCCAGGACCCTGCTGGGCTATAATATAATATATCTGGCTAAGTCTTGGTACCGGAAACATTCTGAATGGAAACCGACCGGTCAGGAGGACATCATGAGTCCACATCTGCTCACAAAGTCCCAGCCCTGGGTATAAATAACAACGTTATGTTAGAGGATTTTTAAAGAATATTTTATTATGAAATGTCTAAATCACTATTGTTAAATATATTTATTGTGTACAGTGTAAACTCTATATAATGACACTCGAGGGACTGAGATAAGAAAAATCTGTATTAGAAATAGATTAGAAAAAGTTTATTTCTAACGTCTTATACTAAATGTAAAATGAATTTAGTTTTAAATATCTAAGCAGCTAGAAATCATGTCGGCTTTGTCGAAACAATGTTTATCTATAATTTGAATATAAAAAAAACCTGTATCTCAATTCCAGCATGTCAGGTCACGTCTGCCTCAAGTTCTTCCGGCGCGAAGGGAACATCCTGGAACTGCAGCAGGGCTCCGAGCTGTGGGAGCAGCCGCAGGACGCGTGTGCGGAGTCCGGGAACCCGCCCTTCGTCACGCTCATCAGTGAGTCATATGGACTGACGTAACGACTTAAAGATTTCATTGGCCGGGATTTTTCTTGAAAAAATCGTTTGATTTATGGGGAAGTGAACATAAGTAGTCAAGGGCCCAGATGATCCATTGGATGGAAGGCGTGCATCTTAACCGATTATTGCGGGTTCTAACTCAGAAAAGAACCACTCATTCTTCATGTGCCTAATTTGTGTTCATAATTCGTCTCAAGCTCGGCGTTGAAGGAAAACATCAATAATAATAAATAATGTCAATGAAATTCTGCCACATTTGTATCCACCAACCCGCATTGGAGGTCTTAGCCCATCAGTGGGACAATTACAGGCTTTTACTTGTTAAGTTATGTTAAGTTGAATAGTGTTGTGTTATCAATAAAGATATATTAATCAAAAACTTTTGACCTAAAACCCGCATTGGAGCAGCGTGGTGGAATATGCTCCATACCTTCTCCTCAACGGGAGAGGAGGCCTTAGCCCAGCAGTGGGAAATTTACAGGCTGATTATGTTATTATGTTAATCAAAAACTGTTCCTAGTATATAATACAGCTGGGCTATTAGCGAATCGCCTTGAACTTGTAACCCTAAGATAAAGTCCCAGGGGGGTGGGTACCCTTATAATATTTGCTCTGAAAATTGCGTGAGGTACGCGAAGTGTTAATATGGGATTTTCAAGGTCAAGCGATATAATATCCGTCTGTGTCCCCTTGCAGCGACTTCCCTGTCCCCGCAGCCCTGCCCGCTCGCCGGGCGGTACTCCGTGCGGGTCGCGCGCACGCGGAGACGCCGAGACGGTACCGCCTTTTAACTTATCTACTTATTAGCCGTCACCGCTAGCGGTGGTAGATCTCCCTGTATGTTTGTATGGATTTGTACTGTAGCCCTGACTTATCCGTTGGTCTAGGTATCAGTAATTTGTATCGATGTGTTTCGATTTGAGTGTTATACAGTCGGTAGCACGTTACTACGATTGTCTATCGCCTACTTCACGTCAATAAACTCACAAATATATTTTATTAAAGTGTTTGGGTCCGTAGACGAGTCTCAGTCGGCGGTGGCGCCCTGCGCGGGGGCGGAGCCCGACAGCGCGCGCGTGGGCTGCGGCCGCGATCGCGACACCATCGAGCTGCGCTCCGCCTGCGCCTCCACCGGTGAGTCTATATAAGCATGTTTTTCAAACGATAAACTCTTTTTATGTAGAAGTGAAAAATTAAATGTATAGTTCATTTTACGAGTCGAACTCCTGGGGAATAAAAGCTCGCCTCATCGATCGGTTCTCACGACGAACAATTCGTAGAGATGATTTGGGTAACAAAGAGCACAGTGGCATTTTTCTTTGGGAGCTCGTTTCGTGGAATGAACTCTAGCGGTGTAAGGTTTTCAATAAATGTGAATATCTTCCCCCGTCGTATCTTAAAGTACTCAGAGTCCATCTACAGTTGAATCGATATATCGGCTCCGCAGCGTACACGTGCTACGGCAGCTGGCGCGAGGGCTCGCGCGGGTTCGTGGTGGCCGCCCCGCGGGCGCGCCCGCCCGCCACGCTGTGCCTCGTCTACACGCTGCGGAACGGTACGTGCTCCATTCCCTGTGCCCGCGCCCCACTCCTGTACCCCATGCCTGTGCCCTGACGTGTGCTCGCGTTGCAGAGACGGGCGGCGCGGTGTCGCTGTGGCTGAGCGCGCGGCGCGCGTGCGAGCGCGGGGCGCCGCGCCGGGACGCGTACGACCTCAGCGGGAACGGTCAGTGGCCACTCACCCTACCGAGCATGAGCTCACCATCAATGCAGAGTATTTATTAGGAGTAGTATTTTTTTTTCACTTTATGTACTGGCTCCTATGAAGTGAGACGATCGAATACAAAATTAACACAAAACTTACCCAAACTACACAGATTAAAATACATACAAATACTAATATGTTTAAATTCATCTTTAACCCTACTTTAAAGGAAACTTACTTAGGAAACCGGCTCGCATTGGAGTGGCGTGCTGGAATAAATCTCTAAACTTCTCCTTGAGAAGACGGGAGACCTAGGGAGGATACAAACAGTTGGATCTTACTATTAACCGACTTCAAAAAAGAAGAACGTTATCAATTCGATTCTGTCTTTTTGTCCTATTTCTTGTCATCTCAGGACTCTGTCATTCATAAATAGATTATCATAATTTTATTTTTTATTTGGTTCCATTTAAATTTGAAAAAAAATCTTTGATGTCGGTTAAAATGTTATCTACGATATTTCAGGCACGTGCGAGCAGAGCAGCAAATACAACAGCGCCGGAGTGCGAGCGGGACAGTCCGCCCGTTGGCTCGCAGCGCTCGGCGCGCTGTACGTCGCCGCCAGGTGATATGAACGCTGGACGGACGACCGCTAGATTCGCTGCACAGTTTCAAGTTCATCGGGGTATTAAGACTGCTTTACAATTGATACCGATCGATAAATTAATATACGTTTTGGTTTTCCTTTAAGAAATATTTAAAAACTACAATCGTCTTAGGGATTCGTGATTTTGATTTTACTTTAATATTTCGTATTGTATTTTAATAAATCTGCGATTTTATAAGTAAAGGATTTGATAGTTGAAATTAATGGAATCTACCTGATATGTTGAATTGATTCGAACTGCCTCCCAAGTATCGTACAACCAATTATATAACACGTACTCGACTTCAATACATTATCAAAGAATAGTTTACTTTTCCTTTAGTGAATTCTTTGTCAAATTGTGATTATAATATATTTATATTAAATAAACTCGAAGTATATATACACACACACACAAACACATAATTCTAGTTATATTAAATTACAAACAATGATAAAAGCACTAAAATCGTTACTAAACTAACTAATATTAAAAATGCGGAAGGCTGTTTGTTTGTTACGCTTTTAAGACATAACTACTTAACTTATCACTATAAAATTTAGCATACAGGTCAGGGGAACTAGAGGATATAGTTCCCAACGCTTAAATAGACCCCCCCCCCCCCACACACACATACATACACTCGGGTGGGAATCTAGGAGAATATAATTGGATGCAAGTATTTTGGAGGCGACGATTTTAATTGTTAATTTAATAGCATTTCCAGAAAAGTTCTAATGATTTGTGAAATGGAATCTTAATACTTTTGAGAGTCCGTACTGTTTTTTTTTTCGAGTATTTTGTGTTTTCTCTTAGATAATGTATGATTATTTAATATTTATTGATTAATTATTACTATTATTAATTAATTATTCAATCGGGTAACCGTTTTTTCTGAGTAAAAAAAATATATTAAATTAATATTTTCTAAATTTTTACGTCTGGCAATATTTCGTTTTCAATGTCGAAACTTAAGCCGGTTCTAACTGGTTTGTCAATAGATTTGGTTATAACAAATACGAAAGTGTCGTTTCAGACGAATTCATTATATTTGTTAACAGTTTCACTTGCAAAAACCCAGTGTGATTTAGTTTTAATTTTTTAATGTTATTTTTCTAAACAAGCAACGCCATCTATGTTTTTTTTTAATTTTTCTACTCATTTAAAACGGTTACAATTGTAACGTGGGGTTGTATTCTATATTTAATTGTCAGGGGGAGTAAAGATAAACAAACTAAGATTCGCATTCCGTGCGATTTGTTAACAGCCCTGGAATATTACGACAAAAAGTTATTGTTGAATTACAACACTATTCCGACAACAGCTTCACTGAGATTGAGAACGCCATTTTTTCATGAATCCACAATGTTCAGAGGATAATTATAAGGTATTCAAACATAGATTATATAGATCTTGATCAGTGACGTCATCTCAATGTCAAGGTCAGCCGTTTGTTTATCTTCGCTCCTACGATAGGGAACCGGTGTACGAAATTATGGTTTTAATACTCAAGAGAATTATGACTATTTTTGAATGAACATGCCGACTGCGTGCCCATATCCACCTGTATTGTAACTTTTAGGTTAGTCGGGAACTAAACAGAGTTAAAAGGAAACGAAGAAACGTGATCATAATGTAAATATAAGATGATTTTAAGAAATGAAATAAATATGCATTTTTAATGTTTCGTATGTATTTTTTGAGATTAGGCATTATGTCCCGGAGAATTAGAAAAAAAAATTGAATGGACAATTGTTACCATTTTGTACTTTTTGGGACTTAATATTTATAATGTATATTATTGATAGAAAAAAAAAAAAACGCTTTTCCAGTATACATTTGTACGGTATGCTATACAGTTTAACGTTAAGTCTAAATTATTAAATAGATAGACTAAAATGTAGGAGAATTGTGCTCAGCGTTATAAGTTTTAAACGTCCAGTTTATTTTTACTTTGCACGCGTTGTTACCGAAGTGTGAACTGAACGAACAGGTGTTGATTAAATACATTATTCTGAGTGAAATTCAATATAATTATTAAATGGATGAATACTTTTCTAGTTCACACGTTTCTTGTCATGTTTTCGTGTGATTGTAATTGAGTACAACTAATACTGTTAGAACTTTTCTTTAGATTTCTTTGACGTCGAAATATGAGAAATATATCTAAAGTCAATGGAGGGCTAAGGGCAGAGGGCTGTTTAATTTTGTTGCAGTTGGCAACCCCAAACGAGTGAGGTCCTGAAACTGTCTTTGAATGAGATCAGTTTGTGCGGCAGAGCCGATAAATTTGGTTTTATTTTGATAGTAACTAAAAAAATTAAATATTTATTAGTAGTCCCAGTGTTGCCCAGTCATATAGTGTTAAAAATGTACATGTTACAAAAATCGCCTAAAACAGTCTTTGGTAGCGATGCGCAGGAATAACTGTACTTCCTAGAATATTTACAGCCGTCAGTCGGACCATCCGCGATAAAACCTCATTCATTTGACATTTGTAGAGACCTTACTCGACACTAGCGCCTCTCGCGGCGAATTCACGCGATAGCCCTCATTGGTGATATTGTTTGACACTGACGTCGAATACTTTTCGCGCCATTATTTTTTTCATTAGCTTTTTAAAAGACGCTTCACGCGAACGCTATACATAAAAAATCCTGACCAATAGTAGGTAAAATATAATTGCTCATAAAATAGTGTGAAATTTTATTTGTGATATAAAAATTACTTAAGGATAAAAAAAAATATGTAAATAATTACTAGACTCGAGTTCCTGACATTTTTTCTTTTCCGACTTTTTTGTGATAATTTTTGAATATTCGAAAATAGTTTGTAAGTGAAGAATTGAATATGTCAATGCTTGCCTACACAGACCTATTAAAAAAAGAATATAAAACCTAGCCGAAAAAGATATTGTAAATAAATTTAGCCTATAATTTATATACCAATATTTTATAAGTGTAACGCATTTAAAAAAAAATACAGGACGAAAGTATTAATTTAAAAAAAAAAAATAACCGAAGATAATAAATAGCGTTTAAATGAATTGTAAAGGAATTCGAACAGCCATTTTTAAATAAAGTGTTGAATGCACAGTACGATAAGATAACTTTCACAACGTAGTCGATAAGGAGGCTTACGTTATTTCATTTTTATTTATTATTAATAAATAAATAAAAAAATTATAAATAAGATATATTTCACATTGTGAATAATTGCACTGAAGTTTTTATGTATTAAAAAAAATATGTAATCTATGGGAATTGTAATTTGTATGATTTTCGGGCCCGTTTCGTTAGCTTAGTCCATTTTGTATAGCTGATAAGCATTTGTTGAATGTTCTGATGATTTCGCTTTCTGTTCTCGCAATCGGTCACGCCGTGGAATACGATTTGTAACTATTACTGTATAAGCCTATTATTATATTTTGATTACTGAAATATATTTAAAAATCATATTTTGTTTTATTTTACTAATCATCCCCTATATTATTTTCTGTTATTCAATACTTTAGTTTTAAAGTTGTGATCGTTATTTGATTTACTACTTAAATACGAAAACATTTTTTTAAATTAGATTTTCTATTCAACGCAACCCTATGATCGCTTTTTATTGACCCTCGTTAATTCGATGTTAACCACTGGGTGCAGATTTCAGACACTACACAATGTGTAGGTTGCCTGTAAACTATGTATTCGTTTTATTAAACAATCACATCACACACATAAAGGACAAATTATATGTGTTTATTAATATTTAATATTTGCTTGAATATATTTGGAGGAGCTGGAAACCATTGGAAGTTTCTGGATTAGTGTTATTAATCCTGACCCCCTCATACAAGAACAGAATCTAGAAGAAAAATAAATTCATTACTTAACATCTTTTGAAAAAGTGCGACAGGAACACAAAAGAAAAACACAAAAATAAATTTTTCATTTATTTATTTTTTTAATATTAACCAATGATCTCTTAAGCAAATACAGTATAGCGCAGCAGATCGTAATGTACAAGATCCGGTCTCGAACAGAACACCACATACATACAGATGTTAGTACATAATTATATATAGGTAAACACTCGCAGACCGATAAATAGCAGTTATTATATATATTACAAATTATTTCACGAACACTTCAAAATATATCAATGAGATTTATTGATGTTTACGAATTTATATATTTAATAAAACTATATTATATACAGGTAGATTTAAATAAATAATTTAAAAAATAAAAACCCTTTAAGCACAGATAATATAGAATAAGAAAATCATGATTTGAAAAAATTAGCTAACTTTTTTTTTTCGGCTAAAGTATATAAATCCTAAACATCAATTTCAAGACCTGAAAACATTTTTGCCCTTAACAATTACCGAGTACAAAATTACACTCTTTTTAATTAAAATATATTTAAACCTTATAACATTCGAATCAAGGCAACCTTTACAAATGATAATTGCATTGTTTTGAATTTCTTAAAGCCATAAACAATACGGTCTACATTTTTAATAAAAAAAAAAACTTAACATAACCGTAACAATAAATATGCCAATAAAGATTAAAAAATATATATTTAACAAAGAAAATATTTTTAAGCCAGATTATACGAGTAAATTAAACGAACAATTTTGCTATTATAAAAAAAAAAAAACGAGAATCGTTCTATTTCATTCATCCATTCAATATCAACTTTTATTTATAATTTTAACATTTTCAAGCATTTTACATATTTTCTTTTAATACAAAAAGCATTTATGATATGTGATGAAAGTGTACATATTATGAATTTATCAAGACAATGAGAATGGTTTACAGTTTTCTTTTAAATAACTTAAGCAAAGATTTAAAATTTTGCCGCCAAAAAATATATTGTTATATGGTAATATTACACTAATATTGTATAATATAAATCAGAATACGTTTATTTTTAAAATGAAAGCATTATTTTATGAGAAAAATTCTCAAATTCAGCGGCAAACACTTCTTTTATAATTCATAACAAAAAAAAACTAAGAAAATTTACATATTACATTAAAAAATATACAATAATACGAATAATGTACTATCTAATGAAATCGTTATTAATTAAAAATATTAACATTAAAGTTATGGGCTATATCTGTGTAAAAATGCACTTAGAAAGAAAAAAATAATAAAGCAAAAATATTTTTTTTTTTTTAATATTTCTGTGTGAAAACTTGCAAAGACACGACATATTCGTACAAATTCAAGCAAATATAGCCCAAAGACTGTACATAAAAAAATATTTTTTTTTTTAACATGATTCTTACAGACAACCATTATTATTTTAATTAATGTGCGCATTCAATCATCCACGCGGTTACTAATTACATACAAATATCTATATATTATTTACATGGGAACATCTTGCGTTACATACAAAGTGTAATGTACTACGCGAAAATTAAAAAAAAAAAAACAATAGTATTTTTGAAAGACCTAAATTTTATTTCATCAGAATTTATTCCTTTACGTCGGGTAAATGCTACTCATTATTGACACTATCACAAAGTCATCTCTATTAATAAATAAGAGACGTTTATACGTAAGAACCCATACAAGAAGATGCAATACGTTTCCAACAATACATTGACATATAAAATTATTTTATAAATAACTGCGCTTATTAATATAATTTATGAAATTGACATGATTAACTTAAATTTCATGTTCCTGTGACTAATATTAAAATTTTCCTTAAAAAAACATAAAGACAGAAGCCCACATTGAAATGCTTTTACGCTCAGTACATTACAAATTGTCGTGTTAAATAATAATACAAAACAAAAACGCATCAACAACAAAAACATAGGCGATTAATAATAACCCTTACAGCGACAGACATAAGGTACTTAATAGCCTGTGTTCGTTCTATACAATTTCCATACATTACACTAAATTGTATATTCTTAACCCGCAGTTAATTTAATCCACCTCGACGACCTTAAAACAAATAGTTGACTATTATTATTATATTCAAATGACTATTTCATTGAAACTGTGTATACAATTGAAAAACTATGTGATTTGGACATTGATTTGACTAGATTTAATTGGCTCAGACGACTAGTTGATATTTTAAATTTCGAACGTGTCGAAATAAACGCATGCATATCCAATTTAACTTTTATATATATACAAAATACTTTCACTACCGCTGCGAACGTTCAACAGCAAAGTCGTTTATGACTCAAAATTAAAAAAAATAACATTTCCATTGAATACATATTTAAACTGCGTTCAGCACATCACAATTAGTTTATTATCGAAAACGCAATCCATAGACGATTTTGGATTTCATTTAAAAAGGAGGACTAATTTAAAACTTTTTTTTTTGATATATTTCTTTAATGTGGCAATACACGCGTACGTCGGTTGCACTCGTTTTTCAGCTAAAGTGAAAACTATTCACTTACAAACTATTACATAAGCTAACTTAACGGCAGTAGGACGCGGGTTATTCTTAAATACATTGATAAATTGCAAAAATACTGCATTAATTTGAGGCCCCTAATTAAAATAGCGTAAATCAGTTCATGCTTTTTAAATACTTTTTTTTTTTTTAATATATGGCCGGTTTCAGTATGTATTTCTTTCCAAACACATAAATATAAGCTTACTTATATACTGGTATTATATAAAAAACATTACTAAATGCGTCGTTTTTTGTGTTAAAGGTTTTCCCGTTTGTAAATGAATCGAAGATATACAGGATGTATTTTTTTTTTTGGAATCGAGTCACTTTTTTTATTGATTGTGAGTTAAATACTTGGTTTTATGCTAAAGCTATTTCATTAAAGGATGGATATATCTGTTTATTGGAATAGGACGAATTGTGGCAGTTATTAGGAAACTTTTTTTGTAAAGAAATTTAATTATCAATTATGCATATTATGATAATAAGGATGACTTCATTATTTAAATTTCTTTGCTAAGGTGCGGAAATTATTTCATATAATTTTTAAAATTATTTTTCTATTTATTTAGTAACCATTTCAGCTACTGTTTATAAAATATTGAATTTTTTATTGAATCGATCTCTATTAAGAAAAAATCTATCGAAGATTTTTAAAGTAAGTTACACAGATTCAGCACCTTTGGACAACCTTCAACACTACAAAGACGCTTTAACCCCTCAAAATCCAAAATCTCACGCGATGGATGTAGTGGGGGGATCCCGGGAGAAGTCCCGGCGGGACTCCCTGAGGGAGTTATTTCTCCGGAGCTCGTCTTTGATCGAACTCTCCCGGGATTCGAGTCCTCGGCGGGGGGAGGAAGTCGCGTCCCGGCACTCGGACGACGACCGCTTCGTATGAGTACCTGTCCCGAGAAAATAAATGAGATCACACAATATTTCACTGATCGAGGGAAGTCGATCTACACAGTGCGTGCACTCACCGGGCAGGTCCCTGCCGCAGCTCATGATCTCGTGGTCGAGGGAGGCGGAGGCTGGGTCTGCGGCGCGCCGGCCGCGCACGCCTTGCTGCAATCCCAAGACTGATTGTATGCGTATTGTGTTGTCCACTTGCGATTACACCGTGACTAATGCTTCATACACCCAATATCCCAATCATAATAAGGCTTCAGGCAAACTTTCCGAATGTAAAATTATTTAAAGCGCATTTAATATAAAATTAATTGGGTGTTTATATTGAATTTCTTTCAACTGATAGAATCAATAAGTTACTATAATTAACCATTATTATTTTAATATAACTTATTAAAAAATGCCTATTAATAATTACTTAAAAATCATCAAACTTAACACTAGAATACAAGTTTATTTTTTTGTTTAAAGTAGAATCTTAAATTACATAGGCTTACGGTGAAAACAAATATTGAATTTTAACTACTGAAGCGTTCTGTTTTGCTGACCCTATCTTAGTTCGAAGGTCAGAAACGAAATACACGCGATTTATAGGCTAGTTATTTCCTTGAGCTCAGTTACCAAATAACCTAGCATTATTGTTAAACTTGACCAGCTATATATGAGAAAATATTTAAACAAATGGTAATAATCAATAGTATTTATTAAAAATGGGATTTGGACCAGAGATAAATCATAGACTTTTGTCAAAGAAAGACCATATTCA
The DNA here is from genome assembly GCF_037043105.1 of Vanessa tameamea. NCBI lineage: Eukaryota > Metazoa > Arthropoda > Insecta > Lepidoptera > Nymphalidae > Vanessa > Vanessa tameamea. Next base: position 3,848,241 of record NC_087338.1, read on the forward strand.
AAGATACTTTTTATCAAGTTATTACTTACTTTATATCCACTGGAACCGCTGGTAACAGATGAACTGGAACCTAAAGCGTGGCTACCGTTCTGTAACAAAAACGTAGCCAGTTTAAAAACACCCGATGGTTGATGGTGATGATGAACTCCTTTTACTCGAACTATTTATTAGTACATCGTATTTTCTAAAATAATATTTGTTTTACAGTGAACTAAGAACCTGTGTATTGATTTAGATTTATTTGAACGTCTATTGGTCGTCTATCACGTCATCGGCTGCCACCGACCAATCAATATAGAATCTACATTCCAAACCGATAGTAGTTTTACACTTAAAAAATCATGAAGGATGACAAGTAAAAAATACATGGTACCCATGGATTTTTAAAATATTTTCGGGATCGAAATTGTCGGCAATTGCTGAACAATGACTTCAAGCAGACAACTGATTCCACAGACAGACAGACAGACAACCATTTCAACCGAGACTTTTTTGATGATGAACACTAATGATCGTCTCGAAAGATAAAAATTTTTTGTTCGACTTTGTGTGGGCAAAAGTATCTCAACAGTGCAGCCTAGTTACGCTCCTATAAGAAGCAAACAAAGCCAAACACGACAATGTCAAATTGTTTATTTGTCTTTAAACGTCCTGTGTTTTGATAGGTTAGTAGTTAATTATGAGAATGCTGACCTGATCTAATTGGTCGATGGAAGTGTGGCTCGTCGGACTCTTGACGGCGTCGAAGACCGAAGAGTCGCTGTCGTGGTCGGACTGCTGGTGCGGCGTCTCGGGACTGTCCAGAATCTCCGCGGCTGCTGGGAGATCGGTCGACATTGTAATTGTATGCGCGGACATTGTGTGTAGTGCACAAGACCCGGTTGACGGTTGTTGATTTCATGTTTTGTGTATGTGTGATTATATATTGTGTGCGTTCATGTGTTACTATGGGACACAGCTATGCGTCTCAAGCTGCACGGGTCAGGTAGATTCCTGTATTTGATTGGGTGTGTGAGTGTGAGCGGGTCGGGCGGGTGCGTGTGTGTGTGTGCGCGGGCGCGGGTGCGTGTGTGTGCGTGCGGGCGCGGGTACGTTACCGTGCGGCGCCAGCGCGCGGCGGGAGGGGCGCGGGTCGGGCGGGTGCGGCGGCGCGAGTCTGGCGGCGCCGGGCGCGCGACACACGGCCGCCTGCACGACCTCGCACACGCGCCGGAAGCGACGGATGTTGCCTACAAAAACAGAAACTTGTGTTTAATGTTGCACATATTACGAGAAACGGGATTGTATGGTAATTTAAATGTTATCGGAGTTGTATATGGTAACTAACATGACGGAAAGAGCTTAGAGTAAGAACCAACGCCGTTAGTTTACACATGACCCATTTTACTGTTAGTAAAATTTTTCGACAGAAAAAATCAAATATTTTCTTTTCGGCCCGACCTGGGTTTAGGCATACTTAGCCACAAGACCAAGGAGACATTCAATTATTTGAAATACATTGACAACAGACAAACAGACAGTGGAAAAAGTACAAGACTTATCGATGTATAAAAAGAATTATGTTTCAATGTAATTCTTCATAAGCCTGGTCATGTCCAAAAAATATAACAAAATGTATGTATGTATATTTTTAACGAGCCCCAATTATTTGAGAAAATGATCAAACTTGTTATGTAGTCTTCTGTTCGCTGAAAGTTTTATAAACGAAGTTGATATTCATTTAATTTCACTGTCATTAATATTCATTTTAAACTAATTTATACGTATTCTGTGCACGAATATCAACACTTAACAACAATCGTAAGAAACCTTCCGGAGCTGTATTAATTGTGGATCCCACAGGGATCAATTCTTCGTCTATTTCTCTTTTTCATTTATACAAATGACTTGCCATTTCTGGTAGGTGATAAACAAGAAATTGTAGGTTTGCTGATAACATTCGTTTATATATTTTTAAATTAGTCAGTATATATATAACACTGTTTATATACGTTAAATACGAAAGGAGGGTTGTTTAGAGGTGGAGAGCTATTAATCGAAAATAAACAAAGATAAATGTTTTTGATAAAAAATTAATTTACTTTATTTGATGTTATTGCATTAGTATTCGAATATGGTTTCGGTCATGTGACCGCCGTGGCTGGCACTTGCATCGTATAATCTAAAGGTTCTATTTACTGATTGAAAACATCATAATACATTTTTTCCTGATCCGTCACTTTTTCAGAAATCAAACTAGTGATCATTTTCTATGTCTCTCTTAAGTGGCATTTTATATGGTAAGTGCTATTTCACTTAAACGTTCTAAAAACGCTATTAAGTCAAAATCCTATAAAATGTATTACCTTTTTTACGGTTAGAGTATCTCCTACATTTGTTTTTAAAATCTTAACTTGTAGTAATAATAAAAATAAATCAAATCAGTCTAAATTGTCTTATACATATATAGAGCCAATCAAACGATCAAACGACCAATCAAAAATTTAATATATTAACATTTAAAAACTCACCAGACAACAACGTAAATGTTATTGCATATAAATACTCCTTTCCATTTTCACCGGGAGCTTTGGTTATTGTCGATATATCGACCTGGAAAATATACGGATCATGTTTACAAAAAATATCTTACACATCTATATTTATTTAAACTTCTATTCATGATTAGTTACACTTGAAGATTGCGTCTTTTTCGTTTTAATTTAACTTTATGCCACTATGAAGGAAGACGTATGAAAACATTCCTGTATCGGATGAAACTCTGCCACTTGCTATCCACTAAACCTGCATCGGAGCTTCATAATGAAATAAGCTAAGATTTAATTTTTTTATGTAATAGATAGGCGGGCCGGCAAAAGGACCACCTGATGTTAAGTGGTCACCACCGCCTGGAGACATTGGCTCTGTCGGAAATATTAACCATTCCTTACATCGTCAATGCGCCACCAACATTGGGAACAAAAATGTTATGTCCCTTGTGCCTACTTACACTGGCTCTCTCACTCTTCAAACCGGAACACAAGAATACCAAGTATTGCTGTTTGACGACAGAATACCTGATGAGTGAGTTATCTACCCAGACGGGGATGTACAAAACAAATTCAAAGAAGAGGAGGGCTTGATGTACAGTAACACCCCACAAAAGTCCCACTATTGACATCCTCTCCAATTAAGGAGACAGTTGATCAGTTTTACTTGACACATCGAACACAAAAATTCCAACACATTCTCATAACGTCTACGGACTTGTTTATTCAAAAACAAACCAAAAGTTTAAACAATCTTACCTGAAATCGGACGTGCCTCTGGAACATCGCCGGCGCGTTGGAGCCGCGCTTGTATTCAACTCGAAACGACATCGGACTGAGCACGCTGTGCGAGAGCTCCGCTATCTGAAATGCACCATAGACAAGTGGATCAAAGATCTAAATTTTAATTTTTTTTTTTAAATTAAATAATAAACATCAATGATGTCAATTCAAAGTCAAATTTGTTGATTTATTTTTACTCCTAACCGAAGATATTTTTAGTTCTAGTTTAGACAACATACTTACACTTAAAAAAGCGTGTATCAAATCCGCCTTGACGGTTGCCAAGGGTTTCCCTTTAACAAGAGCCGTGAATGTTTCCTCTTTATCGGCCGACAGCAACAGGGAGCCGAACCAGGAGCGTTTGGTCAGCTCGGGGGACGATTCCGGCGTGAGGTGCACTTCTTCGGACGATGCTGGAATTGTTTATGTATCGTTTAGTATTTATTGTAACGTATATTGGGAACTTGACTCATTGCTCTAGTGGCTAGATATAAAGTCACATATCCCGAGGTCTTGGGTTCAATATCCAGGTCGGCCCGATCAGAAAAGTTATTGAGTTTTTCCGTCGAAATATTCTCAATTGGAAGATTGAAGTATGTACACTCTTGTGCTTCGGAGATATTAGTAGCATCCTGGAACCTGATAGAAGTTACACTACCTCGGACAGCACGTAAAACCGTTAGTATGCGACTGACCTCTCTCTAGTCTGTACGGATTGCCGTCTCAACGGATAATGAATATGCTCTTTTAATAAGCACAATTTTAAGTAATTTTGTTGACGTTAAGTATTCGATTGTATAAAATAGTCCATTCGACTCACTCTGCATTTTCCTCCGGTGGAACCTCGGCGAGCCCAGGAACGAGTTCTTGATGGTGGCCAGCCGGGCGCGCCAGGGCGCCGCCGCCGCCCCGCCCGCCGCCGACGCTGCGCACACGGGGCTATACTGAGCTGTGTCCTGGACCACAGTTTGTGGCCTGTGGTCAACGACACAGCTCTACGGTACAGCGACATACGCTGCACGTCACAGTGCGTACTGCACTGTACTACATTACGATGTAGTACACGGTACTGTGCCGTTTAAGATATAGTATGTCTTTGATTCCTCGTCATAAAAGGGTATTCTACTATATTTGAAAAATTACTACAAAATGTTGATTATCCTAATAAAAAGTCACAAAAAATATATTTCGGCAAAATAAACACGTTTTCTTGCCATAGAATTGAATTAAATTTTAAACCTTTTTCAAGTCCCGCAAAAACGCTGTCAGTCATTATGATGACGTAATATTGATAAAAGATAAAAAAAACAGTTGTGTACGTACGACCGGCACTCATTCAACGTTAACAGCTATAAATATTTGGTGTTTTTTGGGAAAATAATGAATTAATATCCCTATCGTTCCTGTGTAATGTACAAATACTAGCATTAAAACTCTAGAAAAGTTGTCTATCAAAGTGCCAGATATTGAAATGACAATGTTTGCCTGTATGACGTCACACCGCGACGGCTCGTGTTTTAGGTCACGTGATATACAGACTAAAAATTACGACTTTTAATTTTAATATAATAATGCGCTTTTATGACTCAAAATCAAAATATTTAATTATATTTCTACATATATATTAATTTCTCTCAAATTTCTTAACTTTATATTTCACTACCGTAAGTACCCTATTCCGTAGTATGGTACTGTATTATGAGATAGTACCATAATATGGAATATAGTTTTGGTAAAGGTATAATTTATCAATTAAGACGGACGCAAGAAAACGTCACACCAAATATGACCAAGACCATGGAGGAAATGATTAACATTTATTATGATGGTGATCATTGGCAGTGACCACTTACCATCAACTTTCAGGCTTAGACAGAAATAAAATTCTCACATGGTATAGTGCCCAAATTAGGGAATAGAGACGTCTGCACTGGAGCTTGGGTCGTTCCGGGCCCTGGGAGTGATGACCTCTCTCGCACTGTAAAAAACAATTTATATTATATAAAAACATATTTTTACATTTACATACATTTGCAGCCTATAAATTTCCCACTGCGGGGCTCAGGTCTCCTCTCCCTTTGAGGAGAAAGTTTGGAGCATATTCCACCACGCTACTCTAATTCGGGTTGGTGGATACACATGTCGCAGAATTTCGTTGAAATTAGACACATGCAGGTTTTCTCACGATGTTTTCACCACCGAGCACGAGATGAATTATAAACACAAATTAACCTGAAAGTTAACATGAAACACACATGAAAATTCAGTGGTGACTGCCTGGGTTTGAACCCGAAATCATCGGTTAAGATGCACGCGTTCTAACCACTGGGCCAAATCGGCTCAGTCTCAATCAATCAACAGCTTCAAAAATATAAATATGAACTAACCTCTATGTGATTGCGACGGGCTGTGAGGTCGGACGGCCACAGACGACCCCATCATTGGAGATTCATTAATTATTATAACTGCTTCACCTGGCTCTCCACCTGTGGTTAAAGAAAAAATATTTACAAAAAAATTTAACATGGACTTAATTAATTATTAATTAGTCTTGGAACCGCTCCATATTGTGACAAGCACAAGGGTCATAACATCTTAGTGCCCAAGGTTAGTGGTGCATTGCCAATGTAAGAAAACGTTAATATAATGTTTGGGTGGTGGTTACCACTTACTATCATGAGCCCAATTTGCCCGCCTACCATCCTGTCCCAGTAACTTAAATTAAGTATATTTTAAATTCAAACTTACTGATATTTAGACTAATAGTTGGTCCGGTGGAGTTCGCCCTCTGATGGTGATGTTCACGAACAGACGGCGACGCTGAAAATGAAACAGAATAACAAAATTATATTAAACAAAATACATATAGAATTCACAGATTATATATCAAGTTAAGCGCTACAGCGACATATAGAGGTAAGTGTCGATGGATGACATATTTAATATACATACATATATATAAAATTGACCAAAAAGGTTTTAAAGTCTCAAACAAAACAAGATCTACTCATTTATATTTATAAAATATATTTGTTTATCATTTTTTAAAGTGATTCTTTTTTTAAATTTCTTTTGAAACTGTGAGTTATACATAAGAACACTAGTTTAAGGGGCATTGATCGTCAGTTTTTGTTGGTTTTTCGGTTTTCATCAAATTCCGTTCAGTTGTTTAGCCGTGAAAGAGACAGACAGACAGAGTTAACGTCTACTTGGTGGTAGGGCTTTGTGCAAGCCCGTCTCATCCACTCATCAGATATTCTACCGCCAAACAGCAGTACTCAGTATTGTTGTGTCTCGGTTTGAAGAGTGAGTGAGCCAGTGTAACTACAGGCACAAGGGACGTAACATCTTGGTTCCTAAGGTTGGTGGCGCATTGGTCATGTAAGGAATGGTTAATATTTCTTACAACCCCATTATCTATGGGCGGTGGTGACCACTTACCATCAGGATATCATAAAAAAAAAAAGTTATTCTCGCTTTTATAATATTAGTATAGATTGTTAATGTTTTTAATTGTAATTTTATTTAAATGCCACTACAATAACAATTTATTTAATAACCCTCTAGTTCCTCACAAGACATCCAGGTATCCTCACAATGTAATCCCAAACATGATATAAATTATAGATACGACTAAGGCACTAATCCAGCCCAACAGTGGGATTATTAACTGACTTTCAATTATTGTTGCATTATTTACCTAGTGGTGATCCAGGGGTAGCCGGAGTGCCGCCCAGTGAGGACACACGATGTGGAGTATGACCTAAACGATAAGAAATATTTTTAATATCTACTGTGCAAATTTGAACGTGTAGTCTATTCTGATGGCAGGAGAGGTTAAAATAAACTTTGACCTTGAATTGGAAAAAGATAAACAAACCTTAGATTTATTTACGTATGCGATTCATGCGATTGGTTAATATAATAACTCAGCTATTGTCCACTACAAAGAGTTTATGGTTAACATATATTTATTTATACTACAACACTATTACACTTAGTTACTTATTTCCACTTTAATTTTACTTCCAAAATTCCGATAAGAATTTCATCGACTTTCAAAAGCCATTTTTTTCGTAAATCCATAGTGAATATCATAGATTTAACAAGCTCTCGGACCAATGATATCGCGTCAATTTGCTGTCAAATGTTGTTTATTTAGCTTTTCTCCTATTATGGTTGGAATCGAGAATAGATAATTTATGACGTCATTATTGAATCGAGAAAAAATGGCGTTATAAATATCAGCGAAGTTGTCATTGGAACACCCCAACGACTACGTTCTGAGCCGAGGTGCGATCTCATAGGTGACACCCTCAGGACGAACGTCACTCTCGAGCCCAAAAGGGTTCACCCTAAGGCAGAGTCTTAGCACTCGCCCCAACGTTCGGTGACGCTGTAAAGGCCAGTAGGGCCAACAGCAATACACAAAAACAGATAAAAAAAAAAATCATTGGAACTTTTACAGTACAATTAAAATTGGTTTAAGTAAGTAAGTAGAATACTTTTGTATTACAAACATTGTTTATCAAGACGTGTTTGTAGTGCACAATCTAAGGTTTGTATATCTTTATTCCCCTTGCCATTGAAAACAGTATTGTTAGTTGATTGTACATTTCAGCGGCACTATTAGTGAAAATTTCAGTTAGTATTTTATTTATGTAATAAGTTTATCGTATACGTTGGAACTTTTTGTTTAATAAACATATTTAATTATTATTCTTATAGCTCATCGGAGTAAATAATGTATGTTCTGAGAAAAAAATTATGTTTCAATAGTTTTCTTTGTTTATATATTATAATACTAATATTTTATTTAAAAAAAAAAATTTATTAAACAGTACACAGTTGTTTAAAGAAACCTTCCCCTCAAACGGAGAGGAAGCCTTAGCCCAGCAGTGGGAAATTTACAGGCTGTTAATGTAATGTGTAGATGTATGGTACTAACCCGGCGGGCTGGCCGACAACTGCGGAGAGCTTCGCCCCTCACTGCGGCGCCCCGACGCGGACCTGCTACGACCAAACCTGCTCTCATTGCGTACATTTTAATACCACTACTTGTGTGTATATGATTTAAAATATTAGGTCACAGGTTCGATTCAGATCCATAATGTTGTAAGTAATATATATAATTAACATTTAAAAACAAATGTTTGTGTTAAATGTTATGTATCCTAGTTATAGTTTCAACAAAAGATTTTTATTATATTTTATAAATATAATTTAAAATTATTATTATTAATAAACAACCTAATACATATTATATTAAATGTACAATATACTGTATGATTTTTTAATTAATTAACCCTCTCCCCTGATTGGTTGTTAACAAATTTCAACCCTTAATAAATAAGGAAGAAAAGGTCTATCTGACTCAGATTTATTTGTATGAAATACATTATTTTTTGAATAAACATCTGATGGAAAAGTAGAGCAAATACAACACTTGCTTTAAAATTATTATTTTCATTTAATCATGTGAATCGATCGATAACTTTGACTTCAATATAAATGAAATTAAATTCTGTTTCAAATTATGCCAAGTGTCACCTCGGGTTCTGTGGAGGCATTTAATAGCTTGAATAGTAACTAATTTTAGCTGTTAGTTACCGGTAATAGATGTTGTATTATGTATGATTTACAAGTAGGTATATAAGAATTATATCTTAATATTTTATGTAATAACACAATTTTGATGTGTAATGGAGTGCTTTTTGTTTAAGTCGTTTGCCCAAAGGTAGCAGTTTTAGATAACTCTAAATTTATTTTTATAGTATTATTTCAAGGTTTGACTATAGTGAGCGAAATGATTTTCAAATTTAAATAGTGAATTTAGTTAAATATAAATGAATAAACTTCAATTTGTGTGTGTGTGTAATCATAATGAAAATTTATAATGTAAATTAAATTGAAGATAAGATTGATATTTTTACCTGAACTGCGATCGTCTTGGCGTGATCGGAGATCCCTCGCTTATTTGACCAAAATGCGCAGACTGACCATTTACCTGAAAGCACATGCATGAAATTTTGAGAAACATCGTCTTCGCCATGGGGGGGGGGTAGGTCGACTGAGTGCGCAGAGCGGCGCGTACCCGGCAGGTGTCGAGGCGCTTGCGCGGCGGGTCGAGCGGCGCGGCGGGCGCGGCGGGCGCGGCGGGGCGCGGCTCGTCGTCGCGCGCGGGCCGGCGCCGCTTGCGCTCCAGCAGCAGGAAGTAGATCACCTTCTCCGTGTTGTGGCTGCGGGCCGACCGACACGCTTACTGAGTATTACGTGTTACGTTACATTTCATGGCGGGTGGCTCCGGTAGCAACTTACAGCCGATATTTAAAACGCCATGAGAAGCAAAACAAATCAATTCCTGTATATAGTAACTGAGTATCCATAGATTTCTTTAACATTTCTTTAACACAACATAGTCTTTGAAACATCTAATGCAAAACTTTTTACAAAAATTAGAGTCATTGATGTTGCTTATCACAGACACAACTCACTGTGGACTTAGGAGATCCTGTATTAGTTTATCTCTATGTTTAAAACAGCCAAGACTGCATATGGCCTGCAGGACGTCAGGGTCGATCGCTTCTGCTGATGGAAGTACTCTAGTCTGAACGACCTCCATCATTGGAAGTTCCTGTTCTAACTCCCCTCGACCACCAGCCGTCACCCATGGATGACGGGTTATGTCCGCTAACTGGAATTAATTAAGTACATATTTATAATTTTTTTATGCTAGCTATATTAAATGTACATTAATTCAAATATTACATGTTACACTTATTTATTGATAGGTAAACAAAGTATGTAGAACCAGTTCTGAAGTTTTTTCATAATCTGTATATTTTTTTTTTACAGAACCAGTTCACTTACTCTCTGCTTATCAAAAATCTACTTCCAGTATAGAAAGAAATACCTAAGCCATGAAAAGAATCTGCGGGAGAATCTAACAAAACATTGATTGATTTTAAAACTTACAGTCATTCTCTTTTCAGGATTCACTTCTATCATTCCCCTGAGTAACTGCTGGCAATCGGGAGGCACAAAATGCGGCACATGGAAGACGCCTCGCTTCACCTACAATAAGTTATTTTAATACAATCATTAATCATTTCGTATTGTATGTTGCTTCTATCTGAGAGGGTTAATGATATTATGTTGTTTATCTTAAGTTGATTAGTATTTCCTTCCTGTAAAGGGAATATATTCCCGAGATGAGTATCCATTATTATGTGCTGGACATCCTAATCATCTTGTATTGATTATAACCAAGCAGGGTTTGATTATAAATAAGGCAGCGTCGGCAACTGCTTACAGGACTTGTATTAAATTTACATTACACATTGGTAGGCTTTTGTGTAAGTCCATCTAGGTAGGTCATCAGATATTCAACAATCAAATAGCAATACTTAGCATTTCTGCATTCCAATTTGCAAAATGAGTGGGCTGGGTTAACAATAGGCTTAAGGGAAAAAACATCACACTTTTGTATGGTAGAAAAACATCAAATAACTAATAAAAATGTGTTGTGGTAGAAAATAAATTGCCTAGGAGCTCAGATTTGGTTAATCTGGCCCTGAGCACAGATGAGTTCAAAAGCACTGGTGCTCTTTTTTCCTTCATTTTTTTTTTTAATTAATTATTTATAGGCAGATGTGCAATCGAGCCACTTGATGGTACATGGCCACCTCCAGTAATAACTCAATGTTGTAGTAACTTTGATTGTAGCATAATTAATGAGCGTATGGTATATACCCAACACAGGTTCTAAAGCCCGCCAGTAAAGAAATTCGTATATTATGCAAAAATAAATTGTATATTATTTTTATAGCGGGCAAATAAATTATTTTTAAGAGTCCATACCGGCTCAACATTGTAAGAACATGTATGAAAAGATATTTGATACAATAATCAGATTCGAAAACTTCATACAAATTTTAATATTCATTATTTGTCCACCGATCTTTCGGTTTTTTTTCTGTATTTTTTCTTTTGTGCATTATAGTTTGGAGGCATGCATTTCGATGTATTAGCTACAAGAGGTATTCCTTAACAAGTTCTACATTTAAAATATATTACCAAGTAATATTACCTTTTCGAGTAATTGTCGTAAGTTATCATCATCAAATGGTAAGGCGCCCACCAAGAGAGCATAAAGAATAACACCGCAGGACCACACATCGGCACGCCTTCCATCATATTTTTCTCCCTGAACAATAAATGCATATTTAATTTTAAATTCAAGTTCTAATTTAAATTCCAATAAACGAACACTTGTTCGTTATTTATTTACAAATATGAAAAAAAAAATACAAAATACAGATTAAAACGGATCAATTTAAAAACGTTTCGTTTTTTGTGAGGTTTAATTAAGGTAGTATAATTATTTTTATGTACTTTAATAAATAAAATGGTCATAAATAAGGAATTCTATACTAAATAACCTTACACACAAATTATTAAGAATATTAAAGACAATTTTGAATAAATATTTTTTTCACAATTGTTTGAAAAGAAACGTGGTTTAAGAAAGTGTTGCTATAATAATTACTTTCCCACTCCAATACAATATGTATATTTTATAGCCTATTCCAATGGAAGTAGAAAAAAAGATAAACAAACCTTAGATTTATGTATATTATGCAATTTGCTAATAACTAAGCTATATTGTGCACTACTAAGAGTTTATGATTAATATATTTTTATTTATAATATTACCGTATTAGATTTAACTACTTATTAGTTATTTCAACTTTAATTTTATTTTTTAAATTCTGATAACAGTTTCGTCATTTTTTGCAAATCCATTCATTAGTGAATATGATAGATTAATCCAGCTCTCAACCAATGATATCGCGTCAATTTGTCAAATTCGGTTTATTTAGCTTTTTTTCTATTATGGTTGGAATAGGATATACATGTATTATATAACGTCGTTGATCAATATGATCATGTATTCACCCAAAAAGTTATAAAGTAATTTTGGTATATTTTTAGATTATTAGCCAAATATTCATGTGTTTACGATTTAGAATGAATACTTATGAAAATAAAATATAGAAACAAATTATGCTTTAGATAGAAATGTGGATTATATTAAAGTTAATTTTTTCTAGAAACGTTGAGATTTGAAATTCGATCTAAAGATACGTTACGATAAAGAGATAAACAAAACCATAAAAATAAATAAATAATTTTATTATTAAAATTCACTGCTACAGTATGTGAATTACACAAACCCTTTTTTTTATTAATCTGATTGAAAACATTATATATATTATTTGAAGAAATTAAAAAAAAAACAATTACAAGTACTTCTTTTAAGTGGAAATCATTGCAGTCAGAACTTATTATCAGAAGTTAGATATGTTAGTACAGGCAACATTATACAAAAGTCATATAGTGTGACATTTAACACATTATTTCTATTATCCGACGAGATTAAAATGAGTGACACTGTGACAACCGTTAAAGTTAGAGCGCAATGGCTATATACTTTTAAGGCGGATTAAAAGAAGACAGCTACAACAAAATATGCAATGAATAGAACGGTGAATATTTAATTGATTCGGTTATTAGTTTTCAACACGAACGACCGTTGCTTTGATTTTGTACAACCGTTGAAATATCAATTCGATTAAGCTACGTGGTGAAGTGATAATTTAGTGAATTCAGTGAAAATGAAATCTGCAAAATCGAAACCGAGACTAAACGATATGCGAACTCCGGCTAGAAGTAAACAAAATTTGAATCAGGGTGAAAGAGATCCTGTTCAAGTATTCTGTCGATTACGACCTATGCAACGAGAAAATGATAGCTCTTGTATAAAAATTATATCTCCTACTACGGTGTTGATGTCCCCGCCATCGACAGCAATAAGTTACAGAAATGAAGGCAACAAAACTATGAAGTACACTTTCAAAGAAGTGTTCCCGCCAGAAGCGAATCAACAAGAAGTGTTTGACAAAGTAGCCTTACCATTAGTTGAAGGTTTGATTAAAGGTAAAAATGGTTTATTGTTTACGTACGGCGTCACGGGCAGTGGGAAGACATTCACGATGACGGGCGAACCCTTAAACTGTGGTATTCTACCTAGATGTCTAAATATCATATTTAAAACTATCAACGAGCTTCAAGCCCACAAATATGTTTTTAGGCCTGATAAAATGAACATGTTTGATGTTCAATCTGAAGCTGAAGCCATGTTGGAAAGGCAGCAGGAGTTGCATAAATTCAAAAGTGGCAGAAAAAACAATTCCAATCCAGACTTGGCTATGTCAGACACAGATATAACAAAAATATTTGGTGTAAATGAGGATAACCAGTATGCTGTATTTGTTACATATGTAGAAATATATAACAATAGTGTTTTTGATCTCTTGGAGGATGGGCCAGCGATGAGTAAGAATTTACCAGTAAAAATTATTAGAGAAGATGCAGCTCATAACATGTATGTGCATGGAGTAACAGAAATAGAGATTAAATCTGCCGAGGAAGCATTTGATGCATTCTATTTGGGTTTGAAACGGAAAAGAATGGCTCACACAACTCTAAACGCAGAATCTAGTAGAAGCCATTCTGTTTTCACAATCAGATTGGTGCAGGCACCCGTAGATGAAATGGGCGAGGCTGTGATACAAAATAAGAAGTTCCTGTCTATTAGTCAGCTTAGTCTTGTTGATTTAGCTGGAAGTGAACGTACAAACAGAACTAAAAATACTGGACAAAGATTACGAGAAGCAGGTAATATTAATAAATCATTAATGACATTAAGAACTTGCTTGGAAGCTTTACGAGAAAACCAGATCAATGGCACGAACAACATGGTACCATATCGAGAATCAAAAATTACTCATTTATTCAAAAATTTCTTTGAAGGCGAGGGTCAAGTTAGAATGGTCGTTTGTGCTAATCCAAGGGCTGAAGATTATGATGAGACTCTCCAGGTTATGAGGTTTGCTGAAGTGGCAGCAGAAGTTGAGGTTGCTAAACCACAAATCACTGATGTTGCAGCAACAATTGGCTTAATGTCTGGTCGTAGAAAAGCTAACCGGCTATTTAATACAGCTAAAGACAACATTATTAGACCTGAAGCTAAGGATTTGGAACTTGACTTAGGCCTTGTTTACAGCCTTGGCCCTGACTTCCCTAGCCTAGAATTAAATAGTTCTCAGGCATCCCATATCATCAAAGAACTAATGGCTCATTTGGAAATGAGGATATCTCGCAGAGAGACTCTCAAACGAAGCAAAGCTATTAAGGACGAAAGACTGAGATCAGCTTTGTTGGAGTTAGAGAAAGAATCCTTGGAAGTCAGGAGTGAAAATGCTTCTTTGCGAGGCCAGTTAGCTTCAGCGGAGCGTCGTGTACGAGCTCTTGAAGAAAGGTTAACTGCTACGGAAAATGCATCAGTCTCCCATCAGAGAAAATTGGCTGAAATGACTGAGTATACCACGTCCCTTAAACGAGGATTGCAAGAAAAGGAATTACTTCTTAGTCAAAACAAGTTAGATAAAGAGAAACAGAAAAAAATATTGGAACGTAAATATCACCATAAAATTGCTGCTGAACACGAAAAAGCGAAAGAATTCAATTCTGAAAAGGAACGTCTACGCTATGCAATTGAAGAAAAAGAAAATCGCTTAAGAATCATAGCTGAGGCATTGAATGGTGACAGAGGAGATAATATCGAGGTGCCTAAAATGACTGGAGATATGGCTGCTCAGACCAGCGTGAGAGATTTTACGCCAGGGTCTACACCAAGAGCTCTGCCAGCGCATTTACTGACGCCATTTAGCTCTGTACCACAAACAAGGGATACTCGTGAGACTCCGACATCATCTCGTCGTGGCGTTGCCATCGCTAACCCTCGTCATAGACGTTCGCTCTCCGCAGATGGTAAGGGTTGGGTCGAACATGCGCCAAACAAAATAGTTCCAATGGGCACAGTTTTGAAACCAAATATAACCAACAGCAAGTTCGTTAATAAGCTAACCAATGTTAAAGACATAGCTAATTCCAAGTCATCGAAATATTGCCTTGTATCTCAAGAACAAGATACGGATGGTGAATTAGAGACGAAATTGTACAAGGGGGACATCGTACCGACTTGCGGTGGGGGAGCTCAAGTGATATTCAATGATGTGGAAATGTTGAAACAGTTTTCACCAACAAAAGATCGTGAATCGTCTAGAAGGACATCTGGAACGTGTGCTAGGCATTCCGCAAAAAGGCGGGAAACTGGCTGCTCCCCTCCTCAGACCCCTTCAAACACGAGTAAAAAACAGAGAGTTGATGACGATTAATTTGATGTGCAGTCGAAATTGAATTAACTTTCGACAAAAGTATTTTGATTTAACGACGGAAGTGTAATGTACGCTTCCTGCTCAGCTTGTTCACATCAATTTAAATTCGTTTATAGCTCTCGACAATTTGGGATGAACTTGAAGAGTTGTAGTGATAATAATTTAAGCTATGACATGATTGATACTTAGAATATTATACCTCATATATTGTTTTAGTTTAGTTGATATTTTTTCTTTGTTTAAAAAAAACAGTGAATAATGGCACAGGTAGAAGCCAGGTATAATTATAGAATGAAATTCATTTAATTAGCATAAATAAAATTTATTGTTTTATTCTCAAATTGCTCAAGTAGTCAATTCATGATTGGTCATTCTTGATTTTCTACAAACAAAAATACTTTGTTTTTTTTATCATGAGATAAATTGTCTGTGATTTTATAATATAAAACACTATATGTAAACTATATGTAAAAACCAACAATCATTTCTAAAAGTACTTAAATAAAAACCTCAAATCAAACGTAAACAAAAACTCGCCATTTTTGTTTTCTATTTTTTTTTAAATACTATTTTTACATTTATCTGGGCACACAGTATCCTGCAAGGTTAAAAAAAATGTTCATTATGATTGTTAACGAATGTTTATTTAGTTAAATGTTATTTCTTGGCGTGTGTTTTATTTCAACTTACATGTAGCATAGAATTGTGTCTATTAAATAAGATAGTCAGAGATAGTCCATCTCTTTCTGACTAGTAATTTCTTCATAGAAACATTTGACATTATTTTATTTTTTGCCCTTTTCGTTTCTTCTATTAGAACGATAGAATCTCGAGTACAAATTTTTACAATAATTTAGATATATTTTTAATATATTACTATGTGTTATATCTTTAATATAAAAGTACTTAATTAGTTTTTCTTTTCCTTGTATATTTTAAGTTTATTGTTAGCGGCAAGTTTTTTTCGTAATGTTGTATATTGTAACATTTATTGTAATTTTTTGGAAGTGTATTAAATACCTTTCTCTATCCTTCATTAGTGTTTTACATTTTATTCCTTATTTTGTTATATAATTTATTATTTATATTAAATAAGGTTCTCTCATGCACTAAGATCTATATCATGATCATGTCTGTTTGTAATATTAAAATAAACTGCTTTTTACTAAATGCATGTATGTACATATACCAAAATAACATTTTTTACTATTTTCGTCTGTCTGTTTGTTCCGGCTAATCTCTGGAATGGTTGGACCGATTTTGACGGGACTCACTGGCAGATAGCTGATGTAATAAGGAGTAGCATAAGCTATATATAGCTTTTATTTAAGAATTATTATAAATTATATCTAAAATAATAATAAAGTCACGAGAAAGATAACTTTTTTGATAAATTCAAATGCGCACGAAGTCGAGGGCACAGATAGTATATTATATATTCGAATTTATATATTTTACAGATGCAGATTTTTTCAATATAAATTTATTATTTAACTAAAAAATTTGTAGGCTTCACTGTAAAAATTACTAAAAAATTCAATTTTATTGTAGTAGTTTAAATTAATTCTCGGTTACATTATCGAAATAATTAATATAAAAAATTAAATAATACATTTCTACACTTTTTGTCCGATAATCATGGAAGTATGAATGTGTATGTACTATATGGATATAGTATTTCAGCTTTCTACTTTGCAATTCGCCACTAAATGGCGTTGTCATTCTAAAATCATCTGTTCATCTGATCGTCACGATTAAAAAAAAAACGCAGACAGCACAAATCTGCCGGTTTTTGCTAATAATTTATATATATTTTTTTAAATATAATTACCCTTATAACTTCAGGACAGGCGTAATGTGGACTTCCACAGGAGGTTTCCAGCAAGGAGCCAGCAGGTTGTAACGATGCCATGCCGAAATCTGCTATTTTAATATTGTTTCGTTCGTCTAATAATAAGTTCTCTGGCTTGAGATCGCGATGGCTGAAATCGAATTATTCAATTAAATTACAAAAAATTTATACAAAAATATCTACTTTAATATATAATTAACATGGTTAATTATGGCGTAATTGTGACTGACTGGAGGGGTGAAAGTCGCTAGTACCATTCTGGGGTTTTTGTCATATGCATAAAGATTGAAAGGAACATTAACAGAGAGCGGATAATGTAGTACAATATGAAATAATTCCAGACATACAATATAATACATTTATTTTTATGTACTTAAATTATTTATAATAAAGATTAGAACTTTTTATAATAAATAATCTCTCCATTGCTTGTTATTAAATATTTACTGATTAATTATATTACTGATTTTTCCATCTTTAAATGGTGAGCTGTAATTCGTTTGGTTTTAGTTACGAGATATCATGTCCCATCTTTCAAATTTCAGTACCCACATAACGACCTTTTGTAGTTCCTGTATTGTATAACATCTATAAAAAAACAGGCAATAAATACGATGATATAATACTGTAATGATACCTTATGTTTTATACTAAAACCTACCAACAAGTTATAATAATTATATACGAGATAGGGATCTTCTTTTAAGAGTCAATTAAACAGATTATTAAAACAAAATATTTCTTACCATATCGAATGACTGTGACAAAAATCTAAAGCGGATATAATTTGCCGGAAGAATCGCCTCGCTTCCTTGGGCGTGAGTCTGCCTTTCTTCACTAAATAATCAAAGAGTTCCCCACCGCTGACGTGCTCCAACACGAGGTATCTGGAGATAGAGTAAACTTTTAACCTCTTGTGCACTTGTGTAGTAACTAGGGTACAATGCTATTACTAGCCCATGGAGACTCACAGAAGAGAGAGAGTATGATCGAAGTCCAAAATCAATGTACCCTTTATTCTAATACGCATTTAAAAGCAATTTTGAGTTCTAATGTTGCAATGAATTTAATGTAGAGCTAACACGGTTCAGAATATGTATTCTAGGGTCGGTCCCAGGGTCGGATTAAGAAGTCTGAAGGCCCTGATGCAACAAAAGAGTACAGGCCTCTAATTATTTTCCAAAGATGTAGAAATATAGAATTTCATTTAGTATTTCAATAATTTATTGCGGAACCACTTGAATTCTTTAAACACGGAGATATGTTTTTAAATTAAATATTTAGGTATAATATAACACGTACTTATATGCTATATTAAATGTTACTTGTCGCAATCGGAATGTTTTTTGTTTTAGAAATGTCTATTACGAGTATATAGCTTTGGATTCTTGTGGACCTTTAGCCTTGGATGTCATCGCCTAAATCCGGTCCTGATTTTACCGAAAATATTTTTTTTTAATGAAATTAATACAATGTTATTGTTTTAAGCCTGTTTATTTTAAACGATGGGTTTTTATAATAATTGCCTCAAATAAAAATGCTCCTGTATGTCATTGGACTCCTAAACGACTAGATCGATTTTGCTGTGTGTGTTTGAGGGGACCCCTGCTGGTTTTAGATTGGATCCTGTAAGTGGCGCTGTAGGCTAAGTTCATAGATATTTTTTAACAAAAATACAAAATAAATTTATTTCACTCATGCGGGATAAGCAGCTGGAATACCTATATAATATTAATTGTTTATGTTCATATGTTTATTTTTCAACAAGACTTATTTATGAATACATACACAATGTTAAATGTAAGGGATTTTTTTTCGTGCATGTATATTATTCAGCCAACATTTTATTCGAATTCAATGAACTCTCGTCATTAATAAACAATGAGTTCATTCACCCGGAATCTTGATTCCTTTTTAACTTAATTGTTTTAGGTAATCTAAGCTCGTTTTTTAATTATTTTGTATTGCCTACAATGTTTTATTTCATGGATATTTTCAATATTATTTTAAGCAATATACTTTATAGAATAAGACTTACTCGTAAAGAAGCAGAAGCAGTACACTTGTGTTTACTAAACCAGTCAAGTGTGATTCGAATTTACGTGAATGGTTCCGTAACACCGTTTATTGTCATTTGTCATTATGTTAATAGTGTCCGTATTATTAAACGATGACCCTAATATTAGAAAATATTCTGTAGCAAATATCATTGTAAATCATTGTGTCATTTGGCAATGTGTGTGTGTTATATAAGATATATAAAATTAGTCACTAGACTATATAAAAACGAATTTGAAGGATTGTATATTTTTTACAGAATAATAAAAATTGTTACTGGTAGGGTAGGTACTTTGTCCTAACAGTTAGTTTATATGGCTGCAGAGCGCGAGGCCTGGTTCGGTTTGTTTCATTGACACAAGAGTTACCTATTTGGTTTTAACGTCAAGAGAGTAGCTGTCAGAATTGGAATGATGGTAGTTTTTACATTCCTATGCATTGAAAAGCACGTAAATACTTTTTTACTGCGCTTGAACTCTAT
The DNA here is from genome assembly GCF_037043105.1 of Vanessa tameamea. Taxonomy (NCBI): domain Eukaryota; kingdom Metazoa; phylum Arthropoda; class Insecta; order Lepidoptera; family Nymphalidae; genus Vanessa; species Vanessa tameamea. The sequence goes on from NC_087338.1 coordinate 3,868,245, forward strand.
ACTGTCGTATCGGTATTGCCATCAGTGGCGTAGCTATCGTAGGGCCAGTTGGTGCAGTGCACCAGGCCCCTGGAGCTCAGGGAACCCTCTAACCTAAGCTTTGAAAAGAGCTCCTGAAGCTAGAAAACCTCGACCCTGCTGACAAGAATATGCTTTTTTCTATCTATAATTTTGAAGAGAAATTTAAGTTAAAGAGGGGAGGAGGGCCCAATTCTTTTTTTATGCACCGGGGCCTTTGCCCACCTAGCTATGCCATTGATTGCCATCCTATAATTTGCAATCCATACTGAAGTATGAAAAAAGAATCGTTCAGGAAGACATCATTATCATTATATAAAATATTTATTACTACACGAGATTCTATACAAAAGATTGTCTATCAACCAACGACGAACTTAGATGAACTAAGTTCGTCGTTGGTTGATATTTTTCAACAAGGAATCCTTTGGGGGTTGTATATAATAGGACGTACTCAAGTAAATTGCTTCCTATATCTTAAGAATAATATGTTGGTGCTATTATTAGGTTTGTTAGATATTTATGAACAGCTCGTTTAACTGAGCAAGCTTAGCGCCAAAACGAAAATGCAATTGTGATTTGTATAAAAGTTCTCAAGGTTTTTGGCGATATAAGGACAAATATTCGAAGTACTAATGTATATTGTCTTGTGTTGTATTATTTTTTTCGTTTATAATTCGTCTCGCGCTCGGCGGTGAAGGAAAACATCGCGAGGTAACCTGCATGTGTCTGATTTCAACGAAATTTTGCCACATGTGTATCCACTAACCAGCATTGGGGCAGCGGGTGCAACATGCTCCAAAACTCCTCAAAGGGAGATGAGGATTTAGCCCAGTAGTGGGAAATTTACAAGTAGTTACTTTTATGTATATTGGCAACGGTGATCATTTACCAATTGCCAGTCTGCTAATCTAAAACATTAACCGCTAATCTATCTTAAAAATAAACGAATTCCTTTGTCATATATTTCTAGCAAACATACGATCGAAATAGAGTGCATAATTTTTAAGTCGGTTAACAATGTGTAATATTGTCAATTACTGTTGACTGTGAAATCTCTCCCGATGCGAACCGTTCATTTAAAGTATCCACGTTTGCAATTCATTAATATAAATCACAACATCCTCAACTATGCCACTGAAAGTTTTAATTAAATTTCGTTTTCTGACTCCATATTTCTCTAGACTGCGTTACTTTACGTCCCATAGGATAATTCTCCGTAGACCGGACGTGTCGTTTCATAATACGCATTACAAAAGTACTGAATTGTTTATAACATAGTATATGTTTGGATCGATGACCTCTATGCTAGGAAAATACTGTGTTATGAAGTTAATTACACCTTCAGCCTATTTTAATAACAGTAGATGTAAAACAAACTATAGATTTACACATTACGTGCGATTCGGTCAATAGCTCTGCTATATTCTGCACTAAAAACAGTTCTTGATTAATCCTCTTAAGATATCAACTCTAGTTTTACTTACAAAGTTCCGATAGCAACTATGTTGACATTTTTAACGAAATTTATACCAATACTGAACATACATAGATAATTCAAAATCTCGACCAATGATATAGTTTCAATTCAAGGTCAAAGTTGTTTATTTCTCGTTGCACCTCCTGTGATTGGACTAGACTAAGTTATAGGTTATCGATAGTACTTAGTAAGGATAATAAATACTTAATATAACTTAAATAATGAGTAAAATTGTCTACGTCTAAATCTCATTGTCTATGATTATTATATTTGTTGTAATAATGAGTATATAGATCAATAGACAACAGACGGCCGAGTCGATGTAGAAAAAGAAGTTCATTAGTTCTATGTTGTCTTGGGTCTGGATGTTTTTGGTACCGTCGTTACTTCTGATTTTCCATAACACAAGTTCTTTAGCTACTTACATTGGGATCGGAGTAATGTATGTGATATTGTCCAATATATATTTTTTATTATATATTAAGTCAGAAGTAATAATAATATACTTACAAATATTTTTTATTCTCGTAAACATCTGATAATCCAAGTACATGCGGATGCTCAATAAGTTTCATAATAGCAATCTCTCGTTCCACCTGAAATTAGATAAGAGAAATATATTAATTCATTATTTCGAATTAGCAATTATGCTAACATCCAATGCAGACAGTATTTAAAAAAAAAAAACCTTTATATACGTAGGCTCTTACAAGCACTTTTGAATCGTAATTTTATAAGATAAATGTTAAGCTATCACCGGTTCCGAATAAAGAGTTTTCAGAACAACTATGTTTGTTCGGAATGCAGATTATGTTGAGAGAAACTGTCATATTAATTCAATTTCCACGATATATTCTACATTAAAAACAATGAACAATAGAAAAATATAAGTTTATTTATTTATTTATAATACAAAACTGTATACATATCATTACAGGACATGATTGTCCTAATTCGTTATTACAGCACGTTTATTAACAAAATTTAAAATAAGTCTACATTATATATGATATAGTCCAAGTGGCTATAGTTGTTTAGATAAAACAATTAAACCGACTTTAAATAATTCAAATGTGTTGCTGTTTTTAAGTAATAACAATATCTGTCTGTCTGTCGCTCTTTCACATCCAAACCAATGAACCGAATTTGAAGAAATTTGGTATGAAGCAAACTCGAACTCCATGGAAGGACATAGGCTAATATTTAATAATAAACATGACAACCAACACCTTAAAACGCGAGCGAGGCCGCAGGCGACAACTAGTAATTTATAAAGTACACACTGACATCAATCTGTATACAAGCGAACTTTATTGCTTTGAATTGAATTGAAATTTATCCGACAACGGCGAAGTTAAAAGCCCCGCGCATCTTCTACACTACAATTATTCTATAACCCAATAAAGAAGACTAATATAATTGATACTTTACAGTTATATCATTGATGAATAGATAAATTATATTATTTTATATCAGCTGAAACCGAAGTATAAACAGTACGTATATATTCTTTTTTTTTAATAAAGGAATAGTAGCAATATCCCTCTTTTAAAGGATTACTATTATTTTCCAATGAACCTCGCGCTAGGAGTCGGGAAGACAATAGCCTAAGGGTTCAGCATCGAACCTGCGACTTTTTATATCGCTAGTCCTAAACCTATTGACGCTTAACTATATAAAGTATAAGAGGTAAGTTACAAGATAAGTTACACTAAAGACTGTTTAAAGTTGTTAATTCTCTTGTTAACAATGCCCCTTCAATCAAGTAATTTAAGCGCTTAATTGGTCTAAAATTACTTGCGCTACCGTCATGCTATTGTCCGCTCGCAAGGGTCAGATATAATGCTTGTGTGTACAAACTTATCAGCTTTCAAACGGGGACCTTTGAACTTATTTTCAGCAATTCAGTTCTAGTCATTAAAAGGAGTGCTAAGTATGATCTTTGGTTTTAACTGAAGTTTTTCTGAATTTCTGGTCGGAATTGATGGAATTGAAATGTAGAAATATACTCTAAATTTAAAACATTTGGGATGGATGATCTAGTATCATTTTGAGGATAAGGTTTAGAGCTTTTTCTTACACGCTTGTCCAATGTTGATGGATGCATGTGGCAAATTTTCTTCCGAGACACGCAGGCAAATTAGAGCCGTGAAAAGTCTGTGTTTTTTATGACAAATATAGGAGCCTGGTGGTAATTGGTTACTACCGCCCATAAACATAAGCGCTGTAAGAAATATTCAAATATTCCTTACGTTGCAACTACACCACCAACGTTGGGAACTAAGAAGTTATGTCCCTAGTGTCTGTACTTACACTGACACGCTTGCACAAAGTCCTGCCACCAAACAGATACGCTTATCTAAGTTTGATCACGCAATCTTCGGTTAAGATTCACGTGTTCTAGCAACTGGACCATTTCTGGTCTTGAAAAATTTGCAAACTATATTGATTCCACCCTTAAGCGGAAGTTATTTTACTCGGTCTTATACGTTTAAAAGAAAAATTGGCTCTCGAAAATTCCGTGAGATATTATTGCCTTTGGACTAAGATCGATCGAATCAGGATCTCAGGTCGGAGTTCAGGTCGAACGGCCAAAGTCTTTCCATTCGACCTGAAGAACATTATTTCCCTTCCATTAAAACGTATTGTCATACCTTCATAAGCACGGATTCACTAAGTTTTTCACGATTGATGATTTTAATCGCCACTTTCTTCCCAGTCACGCAGTGCACGCCGAGCTTAACGAGACCTGTAAACAAATATAAAAAAAGTATATTTTAGCATTGCCATTTAATAAATTGCAATTGTACGATTAAATATTTTGAATATTAAGGCGTATGGTAGGAATTCCTTCTGCAAGACACAGATCGAGATACCTCATCTGAATGACTTATTGTGTTAGACAAAGATTGCCAAGTGACAGAATGGTTTAAAAAAAAAGGAGGCGTATTGCTTGATAAAGGATTATGTTGATGATTTTTTTTTTTTTTTATGTTTTTGGTTGGTGGACGAGCATATGGGCCACCTGATGATAAGTGGTCACCACTGCCCATAGACAAAGGCGTAAGAAATATTAACCATTCCTTACATCACCTATGCGCCACCAACCCTGGGAACTAAGATATTATGTCCCTTGTGCCTGTGATTACACTGATATGATATGATATGATATGATATGATATGATATGATATGATAAGAAAATGTGGATGTGTGTGTTAGTTTCGATTTCCAAACGGGATACGCTATAATTAAATTATTGTATTTAATAATAATCTATGTTACTGAGTGTTGGAAAAGAGTAATTACCGAGTTTCTTGCCGTTTCTTTGCGGTGGAATCAACATTATATTTCATTGAATCTACAGCTTTAAATTTAATATAATCGAGTTAATAAAGTTCGAATAAAGTATATTTGATTTTAAATTTATTATTTCTTTAATTTGGCAAGAACTTGACCTTAAAGTCGTGGCTGCGTTATTTTTGTTTTTTTTTTTTTATTAAAGGCAGACATGTACTTTACTAAATTGATTTTACTAAAATTGAAGTAGAAAAGGATTTTTTCGAAAGAGTAATGAAATGCAAGATAGGCATCAGACGTTTTTAAATCAAGAATCTTCAGCTGGTTTTATGTTTTCAATTTACTTAAAGATCTATATATTTTTTTCTCGCTTATTTATGAATTCAACCAATGAGCTTCCTTCATGAGGCCGAATATATTACAACACGCACAACTTATTTAATCTATGGTTGACAATTTCGTAGCAAGTTTAAAAAAATGCCGTAATTTAGGTAGTTACTACTAAGCTATTGATATTTTAAACTAGAAATTTAATAATCTTGATATTTATAGACAGATTATATTTGTTAAGATTATTTTATGAAAACGGCGACAATTTAACGCGTAGGAGCGTCTACGAGAGTAGAGGGGAAACATACAGGAGAAAAGCCAAATAAACAACATTTGACAGCAAATTGACGCGATATCATTGGCCGAGCTTGATATGATATGATATGATATGATATGATATGATATATATGAATGTTTTGAACGTCGGCGAAAGTGTTGTCGGAATTTTTGGAAGTAAAATTAAAGTGGACATAAGTAGTTAAGGTTTGTATTATAAATTAAGATATATTAATCATAAACTTTTAGTAGTGCACAATATAGCTAATATTGGCAAAGCACATGAAATACGTAAATCTAGGGTTTGTTTATCTTTTTTCCTACTTCCATTGGAATGGCCTATATACGTTATTATAATGTGACAACTCTCTGATATCTCACTGCTCTGCGGTGAGTTTTGAATTCGATCCGAATAGCTCAGTAGTTTCTTTATTTTTAAAAGCATAATTATCTTCAAATATCATCTTACTGACGTGGAATTTAAAGGGTAGAGAGCGTTTAATATGCAATGTCACAAACATTAAAATACAACGTTTCTGATGAAATGGCTTCAATGCTGGTATGCTTGTATTTAGTACCTAGCACCGTTTATTCGTTTCGAATACAGAGTAATGTATGAACAAGAAATAGTCTGAAAAATGGTGCTGGGCAAAGATCTCTTATCTCAAGGATACTTATATTAAATACAAGAAAATGATAATCTCTGTAATGTACTGTATCTTTTGGTTAGTTTTATGTAAATTAATTTAATCCTATTTTATATTATATTAAAAATGTCTCGTATATTAGTGTATCCAGTAGAGATAGTAAAATTCGCTTTGCTAAAAATAAGGAAGAAAAATTATGTGAGATTTTATTTTTATTAAAACTTTTGAACGGAGTTCAACATCTGGATCGAATGATGAGGGAATCGGAAAGTTTGACAGGAAATCATAAATGAAGTTTCGAAGGAAAATAAAATTTCTATGAAGTAGTCAATTCTTAGTAAAAAGGTATTTACTAAGAGTTGTTAAATTAAATTAAGTTTTGTTTATGACTAGTTCCCGATCGTGGCTTTGCCTGTCTGTGATGGTTAGTATTAAGTATTCTATATACTGAAGTGATAACTTCTTATGGGACGGATTGACTTCGTTACGTAACGCGTTACGGCGCCAGTCTGTCTGGCTTCCCTTTCTCTTATGAATGTTCAACTTAGATTAGATTAAAAAAAAATCTGTTTCCCTGACTACGTGTCTGCATTATTTCATGATGCTCAGTTGAGAGGTTAAGACGCGAAGGCGTGACAAATAAACGGTCACTTACACATTTATAATATAAGTTGATTACAATTTATACTTATCCAAATTAATTTATCAATTCACCAGGCGGGTAGTGCGAATGCCCTCCTGACCGTAAATAAGAAATATTATAGAAATAAATTAAGAGCTCTTTTTTTAATAGGTAGGCGCACAAGCAAATTGCTCTCACGGTCAATACCCATAGATAGTGGCGCTTTACCTTGGGAGCTAAGATGTTCTCACTCACCCTTCAAACCGGAAAACAATAATACTAAGTACTGAAGATTGGCTGTTAGATTTTTTTGATGAATCGGTGTTACCTACCCAGACGGGCTGCACAAAGCATCGAAGTATTTTTTTTTATAGTTTCCTACGTTAAGCTAGCTTAAGCTTCTCAGTCAATCTGCAAATTTCAATCTCAGTCTCTATAATATATCCTGTGCAATTTCCTTCATTGAGAATGGCGACCGAGACTCAAATTAATCAGCAATCAAACTTTATCGGTGACAATATTAAGTTTAATATTACTTAGATTAAATAAATTGCAATAAAGTGCAATCACAAGTTACTTGTCGCGATTTCGTACGGGTAAAAGTCATATAAAATAACCCTTTCCATATCCGTTATAAAATATGTATATGTTCCTAATTTTTGCCCTCTACAGTTAGTAATTTTGTCTTAATGTAAATTTTCATCAAGGACTTTAATGGAATTTGTTATTGATTTTTTTTTATAGGTGAAGAAAAAACATCAATCCTAAAAAGAAATGGGAGGTAATATCCTCTCTTAGTAGTGTCCAACTTGTCAGTTTGTAAACATATTAATTTGCGAACTCCATTGACATCGAACCTCATTGCAACAGTTACTAAGTTACCAGCAAGAAGGCTTATGGTACGGTAATGGCTCATTTACTAAACAGGTAGGTTTTTTCGATATAATTTAGAATTTTCTAGAAATGTATTTAATTGATGATTTCATAGTAAATAAAGTAGCCTTTGTCTTTCCTTGGAGTTCAGGTTTGCTTAATACCAAATTTCATCAAATTCGTGTCACTGTTGGGACCGTGAAAGAGCAACAGTTTGACAGATTGACAAACAGACAGACAGAGTTACTTTCGCATTTATAATATTAGTATAGATAATAAAGTGGCACATATCAAATACCACAATAATTAAGCTTTAATTCAGTCCAGCAGTGGGATTCTGTAAGAATTCGCTCCGTATCTCAATTGTTAAATGGTCATAACTGACGTACAGTGATACGCAATTTTGACACGTGTATCGTATAAATTTTATAATTATTATAGTCATTGTCGCATATCAAATTCTAACTACACACTCTTTTTCTGCGGTGAGTTTCGAGTTTCTTCTTATAGAATACCTCTACAGGACAAATTATACTAATTTATAAGAGTTACGTTACGTTCTCTTTATTTCTCTTGAAATTGGAATATCCTTCATAAAATAAACCTCATTTGAATCGAAAGGGCAAATTCCACTAGTTTTTAAACAGCTATTATTTGTTCCCGATTCTATTCCAATCCACGTAACAGCAATTTGTAATGTCCCACTAAGGCCTCCTCTCCCTTCGAGGAGCAGGTTTGGAGCTTTTTCCATCACGCTGCTCCAATACGGATTGTGTGTCCAACACATGTGTTACATGTAGCAGTAGCAGAATTTCGTAGAAATTAGACACATGCCAGTTTCCTCGCGATATTTTCCTTCACCGCCGAGCACGAGACGAATTATAAACACAAATCAAGCACACGAAAATTTAGTGGAACTTGTCTGGGATTGATTTCTGATTGAAATTTGAAAAGGCGTTACAATAAAATTATAAATAAAATTCATTTATAAAGGTCATAGGCCTAATCGTATTGTTTCTTAGAAATTGTACCAAACATCCAAAAAAAGAATCTAAATACTTTCATAAATGACGGACTTCCCAAAAACTAAAACCGAATTCACACCATCGTTCTTTATTTTAATCGGTTAAAATATATACATATTTTTAAATTTGCAACCCATATGTATATATATATATATTCTCCACAATCAGAGCGTGCTGTTTATACCGTTGTTATATAATTTTAATTGTATATATATATATATAATTGTTGGATTGCAAATTGATGTCGAAAAGGCTGAATTGACCAAATATATATTGATGTGAAACGTTTCATTGGCTCTGGTCTAAATTTTTCCCTGAGGGGGACGACGACCGGTATGGCCTTGTACTGCCGTACGCGCTAGGAAGGATTGAGGGAGGAGATCACCTTCACCCCCTGAGATGAGCTCCGCTGAGTATTGGTATAAGACGCTCAGTGGGAGCGTTTTATATCGATACGATCCCGCAGCCTCTCCGATCCGTGTCGAGGACGGCCTAGTGGTTTTAGTACGTAGGAATTCCATATAACCCGCTTTCTCCTAAGGACCCCAGTGCCTTTCTTAAGATTTACATTGCGTGAAAAAAAAATGGTCTAAATTTCTATCTTCTAGGGATCCTGGACTAAAGAGCCAGAGTGAGGAAGTCACCCCTTATTCTCTTTTGAGAATGACAATGCCCATCTTCATTCGTTGGTGACTCACGTCATTTCATCATGAGCTAATATTACAATAATTTTTATTTCAGTATTATTTTAGTACTAATATCAAGAGTGATCGGTATACCAGTGACGGAATATTCAGCTGATCTCCAAGCAATGCCTCCAGGTTTCTCGTTTCTCCCCTTGAATGATAGAAAGACGGTTAACGGAAATTCATTTATCAGTAAGTATTAATAAGTATTAATTGTATTCTTATTTGGGTTAAATTCGTTTATTTATACTTTAGTGAATACAGATGCCGAGATGGCCCAGTGTTTAGAACGCGTGCATCTTAACCGATGATTTCGGGTTCAAACCCAGGCAGGCACCACTGAATTTTCATGTGCTTAATTTGTGTTTATAATTCATCTCGTGCTCGGCGGTGAAGGAAAACATCGTGAGGAAACCTGCATGTGTCTAATTTCAACGAAATTCTGCCACATGTGTATTCCACCAACCCGCATTGGAGCAGCGTGGTGGAATATGCTCCATACCTTCTCCTCAACGGGAGACGAGGCCTTAGCCCAGCAGTGGGAAATTTACAGGCTGATTATGTATGTTTTATGTAGTGAATACAAGAGAATGGTACGGAAAATGCTTAGAATTATCTAACGGACTATCTTATTGCTAATTTCTTCCAAATGTTCCGCATTAAAATGCCTCAATTGGTAATGATTTTCTAACACAATATTAAATAATAATGTATAGATCTGTTAACTCACGAATGCGCGCGCCTCCACGTTCAATTCTTATTGACGTTCGTGCTCAAATTGTTTTAGTGTGCGTGAGATGACTAATGTAAGAATAAATATGGTAAAATAATACAAATTAGATTATTGAAGTGATAACTTTTTATGGGAGCGTAAACCGTTTCGTTACGTAACGCGTTACGGCACCAGTCTGTCTGGCTTCCCTTTCTCTTATGAAATTATTATTATTATTTCTTTCTTTTTCTATTGTTCTTTACTTTTTTTTTTAACCGCTTCGTTACGTAACGCGTTACGGCACCTGTCTGTTTTGCGATAGGCAGGTGTTTTCTGTCTCACTCTAACACACAGCGCTAGTTGTATTTCGGACAGACGTTTTTTTTTTTAAATTAATCACTTCTGTCGACCGTCCCGAGACGCACACGTTTTTATATTTGTTAATGCCCGACACGAGCGATACTCACTCACACATGGAGAGGCACTCTATCGTGAGTGAATAGATCTAGAATATTATTAGTTTTAACATAACGGCTGTTAAGTAAGACACTCATCTCTCTCTATCATAATTGATTTAACATTCGGAAGAATAAGACAGCATTGTTTACCTAAGCAACGTTTATAGGTAAAACAAAAAATGTTCCATTAAAAAAAAAAGTTAAAATAATACAGGATTCATAAATATGTCGTATTGTTATCTATAATTCATCTCCTAATATCTACATACATATGTGTGGTAACTGTGTAAGGGGTGAGTTAACAGCTGTAATTATAACCACAAGAGACATAACTACGTTAATCCCAAAATTGGGGGATGTTTAATGTCTTCGTGTAGAGATGAAAGTTACAATCAAACGACATTTGTACGTTTGCCAACTTGCTTGAATAAAAAAAAAACATTATTTAAACATTTTATTTTAAGGTTGGCATTGGACAGATAAAATAATATACGCGTGTATTCCATTTAAATGTAACAGATTGAAATATAATTGAATTTCATGATTTTAAGTGGCGTTAATTTTTTTATTCGACAGTTGACAAGCGCGCCAGAGATATATTTAAATAAATATATTTTATATCTACTCATATTATAAATGCATAAGTAACTCTGTCTGCCGATAGGAGAGATTTGTTTTGTTGCAGCCTGGTTGAGCTCACAAAGATAGCCATTTGGACTATACCCTATATAACGTAGTAACTTATTAGAAATATTGTTATTAAATAAAATTATCGAATTATGGAGGACAACCGTTTCCTGATTTTTTATTTTTTGAATTGACCCCCTAAATCTGTATATACTGGTGGTAGGCGTTTGTGCAAGCTCGTCTGGGTAGTAACCACCCACTCATCAGATATTCTACCGACAAATAACAGTACTCTATATTGTTGTGTTTCGGTTAGAAGGGTGAGTGAGCCAGTGTAATCACAGGCACAAGGGATATAACTTAGTTCCCAAGGTTGGTGGCGCAATGGTGATGTAAGGAGTGGTTAATATTTCTTACAGCGCCTTTGTCTATGGGCTGTGGTGACCACTTACCATCAGGTGGCCCATATATGCTCGTCCGCCAACAAATGCCATAAAAAAATTCTTTGGCCCTTATCCCAATTTTACTTAGGGTCGGCGTAGTATGTCTTCTTCTTCCATACTTCTCTGTCTGACGTCATCTCACAAGTAACATTCTTTCCAACCAAATCGTCTTTCACACAATCCATCCATCGTTTCTTTGATCGTCCCCTACCTCTATATCCATTTACGTCCATGCTCAAGACCTTCCTCACAACATGTTCCACATTCCTCAGCATAACATGCCCATACCATGACATCCGGCTACCACATAGCAACCCTTGTCCATTTCCCACAGGGGCCGGGTGCTGTCCTGCGCGTCAAGGTTTGATATTGTATGTTAATTTACTGTGATAAGTTTTCGCAAAAGTTCTCGGCGGTCACACATTGGACAACTAGTTACTTGTAACTACAAACAATTTTTTTTATTCGTCTATTTTAATTCTTTGAATTTGATAGGCAGGATTTTCTATCATGATGATATTTATTATATACATTGAATACAAAATTGTTATGTAATATAAGCGAACCACATAAATTAAGCTCTCTAGCTTGCCGAGCAAAAGCTCCGTCGGTAAAAATAGCAATTTTAAAAAGTAAAGCGAAACACTCAAGTCGTTTTTAAGTATTTCGCGCAACTAAGTAGACTTTTACTTTGAGCTATTTCACGTTTAAGTCTGCAATATAATATGATAGTTTAAGCTAAACGTCGAAGCTGCCTGTCCGTGAAATTACATTGGTATATGTAAAATATACAGTTTTTACTAAAACATAATGTATATCGTAATAAACTATTCAATATATTTGGATGAAACTCAATAATATGATCGATCATCCCTTTTGTCTCATTACTTACGATAGACCCGATCAAAATCTATCCACAATATATCCTTAAAAAATAATTATATTTTAGTCGACAATATATATCCGCAAAGTTCACATAATCCAGCTATTTCCAACTCGCCAGCTCCTGAATCTAGAAAACCTCGACCCTGCTCACAAGGTTTTTTTTCCCTATCTATAATTTTGAAGGGCAATATGAGCTAAAGAGGGGATGGAAATCTAGCTACGCCACTGGATCTCAGTAGAATTACAATTCACTATCAAGCGTTCAAAAAATGCTATCATAATGAAGATCTTCTAAATATTGTTTTTTTAATTCGGTAACAGTTTAGTTGTTATTCAACGCCGTTACAAGAATAAACCTTTGAAATAGAAGTGCTTGAAGAGCCCTTCACGTTATCTAGTGTCGCGATGAAAGGTATTGAAATAAATATTTGCAGAGTTTCACAAAGGAAATTTATCAAGCGCTGGATATTCTCGTAAGAGGATTTCCTTGAAAAGCAATCAGGTTAGTTTGCTTTGACGTTTTAAACTTGGCTGCGCTTGCTGGAAATGACGTTACACAAAACGCAATGTTTTTAAATTAAACAGGTTTTTTTTGCTCGAAGACAAAAACAAATGAGGCGGCTGTTGACAGTCATATCCTACCCATTTGTTTTGTAAAGTTAAATTGTCTATGGAAGTGTCTTAATATATTTGGATGACAATATACTACCGATAGTATACTTCTTGCTAGGCAGTACGCTAGAGGGCTAGAGGACTGTGGAAGGGTATGTGCAAAATGTCCATAAAATAACATATAGGCATAAAGTTTTAAGATATTTGTCTAATGTTTGTTTGTTTAAAAATGAACAACATAATTGGTACCCAGACTGGGTAATCCTGTACCTTGGGTATTGATTTAAGAGATATTTTCAATCATTCCTCCGGTCCGCATGGTCGAAATAGAATGGAAGTTCAACTACGATTCATAAATGAAATACCAATAGTTTTCGTGTTTAGCAGCCGAAATCCATGTGCAACGTAGGTCGTACCTGTTAGGATTATATCGTAGCAAAATTGTCTATGTCTAAATTTCATTGTCTTTGATATTAACTAATACTAAGAACTCAATAGTTATTGTTATGCAGTACCTAAACATTCTTGCATAAAGTCTAAGTCCACTTCTGTCGTTGTTATATTAATTTCATTCTCTTATTATTTTTAAAGGCACTCCTACACCAAGCTTAAACTGTCTTTGTAACATCTTATGATTCGTTCTACCGTGAAACAGTAATAGTTGCCGCATTTAATTCGCTCTAGTAAGTTTATTTTTAATTGTGAGAAAAAGTTGGAAAAGTATTTACTGTTTTTATCTCAGATACATTATTATTTATATTTTATATTATTGTACGTGTCTAACTCTTACGCCGAGCCGAGATGGCCCAGTGGTTAGAACGCGTGCATCTTAACCGATGATTTCGGGTTCAAACCCAGGCAGGCACCACTGAATTTACATGTGCTTAATTTGTTTATAATTCATCTCGTGCTCGGCGGTGAAGGAAAACATCGTGAGGAAACCTGCATGTGTCTTATTTCAACGAAATTCTGCCACATGTGTATTCCACCAACCCGCATTGGAGCAGCGTGGTGGAATATGCTCCATACCTTCTCCTCAACGGGAGAGGAGGCCTTAGCCCAGCAGTGGGAAATTTACAGGCTGATTATGTTTATGTTATTATGTAACTCTGACTTATGTGTCATAATTAACACACAAAAATATGTTACAACATACCAAAAACTTCACGAATTCAAATATACCAAAATTTTAGTGATGAGAATTGTATGTTTTGGACAAAACTTCAAAAAATCATATTGCATTTTCAACTTCATCTTATAGAACTAATTGTGCTCGCGACTTTGTGCGCATTTGATATTAACGAAAAATATATTGTTGTAGCCCAAGTTACTCCTAATTACAGCTTTCAGCCAGTGAAAGCCCCGTCAAAATCGGTTCTGCCGTTCCAGAGATTAGCCGGAACAAACAGATAGACAAAAATTGGAATAATATGTTGTTTGGGTATATGTATATATATACATACGCATTCAGAAAAAGCGGTTATTTTATAATTACAAAAAGACACTCCAATTTTATTATATGTATAGATATCCATATACTTATAATATTATGAACTTGTTGAATAGAACCTTGTCTAAATGACTCAATAAACTGCCTAAATTAACTGCTTCTTAAATTCAGATGACGTTGTATTTTGAAAAAGTATTACATGATCTATAACTTTGATCATTATTTATTTAGTCTAGATAGACTGTCAAATCTAAGAATGCGTCGAAAAAATATGGTACAGCAGTTTACAAATAAGTACGCATAAAACCTAAACATAATCAGCCTGTAAATTTCCCACTGCTGGGATAAGGCCTTCTCTCCCATTGAGGAGAAGGTATGGAGCATATTCCCCCACGCTGCTCCAATGCGGGTTGGTGGAATACACATGTGGCAGAATTTCGTTGAAATTACACACATGCAGGTTTCCTCACGATGTTTTCCTTCACCGCCGAGCACGAGATGAATTATAAACACAAATTAAGCACATGAAAATTCAGTGGTGCCTGCCTGGGTTTGAACCCGAAATCATCGGTTAAGATGCACGCGTTCTAACCACTGGGCCATCTCGGCTCTAATAATAATAATAATAAGTACGCGCACTCTAGTAAATATATAGTATGTTGTTTGGCGTCACACACACCAAGATAATAAAGACGACCCGTTTGTTCTAGTCATTTTGTATTGCGACACTATATCTAAATATATAAATATTCTAGTGATTGTAAGATAATTGAATTTCACAAGTTTAAATTAAGTTACTCGTGTAAAAGTCGAGACTCGGTACGAGAAAATTTACCGACTCAAATCAATATCTGTACAGTGTTTATGACTTGAGAAAAAGTTAGCTGCAGCTTCAACTCGAGGTCATATTCCTGGATACCTAATTGCCAACGATACAGCCCAAATTATTTATAGCGCTCGACCTGGTGCTGTGCATCATCTTTTATATCGTACTTGTAATATGATGAAGAAGGAAGTCACCTAATCTCCTTTGTTGACCAACTAATGTTAAGTCAGCTTTGCATAATGACGCTGATTACTAACTGTGTCAATACCAACATTGGCAACTAAAATATTTGACACCTTGTGCCTGACAACACTACAACACTAATTATTGCTGTTAGGCGGTATTACATGCAGGGCCGGATCTATCTATATGGCTTTTTGGGCTTCAGTCCAGGGCCCCGTGGATTCAAGGGCAGTGGCGTAGGTCACCAGCACCCGGTGCGGATTCCAAATTTGCCGTCCTCTTATTTTTGTAATCCATTATAAAAAACATTGTAAATAAATAATAGTTATTGAGAAAGCTTGCCCTTGCATCACCCATGCATAGAACCTGCATAGGTACCTGGGTATTTGGTATTTGGTAACAACAAAAAAATTACGAAAAAAACACTGAAAGAAATTAACTTTTTTTTCTCTAACTGCCACCTCCGCAGCGTCGCCCCCGGCAAAGTGCCGCCCGGTGCGGACCGCACCCTCCGCCCCCCCATGCTACGCCACTGTTCAAGGGGGCCCCAGCTAAGTCAAGAATAGACGATAATGCGAAAGAATCCATAACTGTATTAAATTAAACAGATCGTATGGTTTGCATCCCTGCGAGTGCTGCAATTAATAAAACCCGTTCAATTAATTTAATTCAAGTCTCAGATATGTCTTAGGTGGGCCCCTAAGTAGTTTTAGCCCAGGACCCGCTAAACTTACGGTCCGGCTCTGATTACATGTATCTACTAAGACTTGGGCTTGCATAAAGTAACAGACACAAGATTTACATAAATATACAAGTACATACAATGTTAAATAATTTAGATAACATACATTTTTCTTTTCCAGATCCTCTGTTGACGAATTCTTTATTTCAAATAGTTTTGGAGGAGTCCGACAATAAGAGGAGAGTCCAGCGTTATAGATACATAGAATAAAACCTCAAACAGCTGACCAATGAACGATCGGTGGCAGTAACAGTAACTTACCATCCGTGCGCTCTGCGTGTACGCGTCGTTTATACTTATTTTAAATACTCGAAATCGCAGGAAATAATGTATGAGTCTAATAATGTATTTGTTGATTAGTTAAATATGATACGTAAAATGCTTAGTTATAAATATAACGTAAAATGATTGTAAAGAATAATAACCCTGTAAATCTAAGCACACAAAACAAAACAAAACCTGCTGAAAACTTTTTGTTATTTTTTTTTTCTTTTTTATATATTAATATCTCGTGTAAGCGACTCTTCGTTTTTAATGAGAAAATAAATATTCTTTAAACTTAATGGTACACGTGTATTTGTAATGTAAAATTACTTTACTTTTTTAGAACATTAAAACCACGATCCAAAGGTCAATAGTCTAAATGTAAAATGAAACTGCGAAGCGCATTTTTTGATAAAATAATATGATATGGTACGAACTATATATTTATATAGCCTATTCCTATAGAAGTAACCATACGATTTGCTAATAACTCAGCTATATTGTGCACTCCTAAGAGTTTATGATTAATATATCTTTATTTATAATACAACACTATTACAATTAACTACTTATTTCGACTTTAATTTTACTAAAATTCTGATAACACTTTATCATAGATTATCATAGATTAATCAAGCTCTCAACCAATAATATCACGTCAATTTGGTGTCAAATGTTGTTTATTTGGCTTTTTTCCTGTTATAGTTGAAATAGAGTATACTGGTACACATCTTCTGGTACACATCTTCTGGTATAGGTTTGATGTTATAATATTGATTTGATAGTTCCTTCAGCAAGTTTCACTAGACCCATCTTAATCAAGGGCGCAATGGGTTCAACGGCCTAATCGATGATGTCTTATCTATGATCAGAAATTTTATTTTGTTCGGAGAAAGGGCTATTGCCAAACACTGCTTGCACCCGATTTTAACTACTGTGTACTTATTGAGTTTAAGTGTAGTGTCCCTTTTATTCATTCGTATTTGAATAATATGATGAATTTTATTACATCGTGTAAATAAATACACCATAAATTATATTAAACCAATTGTTTTATTTTATTAAGAACTAGCTGTGCCCGCGACTTCGTGCGCGTTGTTTGAATTTAAGTTATTTGGATATTGTAGCGTGATTTTATTTTTATTCTAAAATAAAAGTAGCCTAAGTTACTCCTTATTACATCCGCTATCTGCCATTGAAAGTCCCGTCGAAATCGGTTCAGGCGCTCCAGAGATTAGCCGGAACAAACAGACAGACAGACAAAAATTCTAAAAAATGTTATTTTGGTATATGTACCGTGTATACATACATATTTAGTAAATTATGTATTAAGTATTATGTAAAAAACAGCATTTAGTAAAAATGGGTTATTTTAATATTACAAACAGACACTCCAATTTTATTATATGTATACATAGATAATATAACAATATTCACTTAAGTTCACAACATAATGAATCTGTACACCAATATGAGATTCAGAAAGTGATTACCAAACATACAGAGAAATAGAAATATATAATATTATACTCGCTGTTACCAGTTGTATGAGCGTCAAATTCATTCTCCCCTTAAATCCCTTAAATAATTTATAAACTTGTATCCCTTCATCCGATTCCCAAGCTACCTCTATTCAATTTCATTACAATATTTTCGGTAGTTTTGTCGTGACAGACAGCTTTGCTTTGAGAAATGGTAGAAAGTTTATCGTTTTGTCTAATACTAGGTTCAAATTTTTTCTTTTATTTTCTAGGATGATAAAATGGCACTGATAGTAAGTGATCACCATCGCATATAGATAAATCCTTAAGACCTGTTCTGTTCTTGTTACATTGGCTCACCCTTCAAACCAGAACACAACAAGACTAAGTACTGCTGTTTGATGGGTACCTAACAAGTAAAAAATTGTGCACTATATACAATAAAGGTGTTATTTAAACATTTAAAATTTTATTTAAAAAATAAAAATAAAATTTAATTATTAGTTCAAATTAAATTATTTTATTCTAATAGAACAAATTACATTTAATCCCATTTGTTGTCGAAACACTTGGCCCTTGGAGTAATGGTGCAAAAAGCTTCATCAAAAGTATAACCTCGCCTTATTGCCTTCACTGGTGACAGGAGGGCTGGTTCGTTTTTAGGCCAGAGGATCGGAATTGCGATTCAACGGGGAAATGCTGCTAGCATTCTTGTCGCCATTCCATGCGGTCAAGATTTATACAGTAACTATTTTTAATTCATATTTGTATATGTTTAAGCACTTAATGTTATCAATTCTTATGTTAATAAATATATCATCTTATAGAACAATAATACAATATTTTAGTAAATAGATTTCTGTGTCCTGAGCTTCACGGGAATATTTGTGGACACTGCAAATTCCTCTATATTTATGACATTTAATTCGAACGCTGCAATAAAATTAGAATAATCTGAATTTAGGTAGATAAAGCACATTTCAATGGCAGTAGGACTAAAGATAAACAAAAAATAGATTTACAAAACGTAATATTATATTTTATTTAATAATAGCATTGCTATATTTTGAAATAAATACAGTTCTTGATTACTATTTATATTGTTTATATTACAATACTATTGCATTCAACTACTGCAATTACCGACATTTTATCACGAATCCATAATGAACACCATTATTTCTCGACCAATCATGTTATCTCATTTCGAAGTCAAAGTCTGCGCAATGTGCTTGCATGATAAGCTCCTGTGCAGTTACGTGATATGAACAGAGCATACAAATTTTGACTTAGTTAACATAAAATAAATAGTATTCAATAATTTATTTGTAGCAGGTAGGCGGACTGGCAGATAAGACACCTGATGGGCACCACCATCCATAGACATTAGTGCTGCAAGATATATAAACCATAACTTACATCGCCAATGTACCATGTTGGGAACTTTTTTTTATGGCTTTGGCATTCATGTAACGAAGGAGCACGAAGCTCATCCAATGGAAAGTAACTACCACCATCTCCACATCATCACATCAACACCGGGCAGGAGAGTTGCGAGCCTTTAAGAAATAAGTGGACTCCCTTGAAGGTTCCCAAGTATCGGTTCGGAAAAACCGTCGGCTAAGATGTTATGTCCCTGGTACCTATAATTATACTGGATCCTTTAAACTGGAACACAACAGTACTAAAGGCTGTTTGTTAGAATAAATGATGAATAAGTGGTACCCAGAGGGGATGGCACAAAGTACTTCCACCAACAATATCCAAATATTGATAAATATATGAATGTCATACCTGTTTGTCCTTTTCCCAGCGTCTTCTCCAATCTAAATGGTCCTACGTATTGATAGGCCTCCGCGGCCGTATTCGTCCCCTCCATCTTCAGGCTTGGTAAAAGAACAGGTCAGAACGTCTCATAACGCGGTCAGAAGCACGGTGTGTCATATAGTTTGAAACACGTGGTTATTAGTCCTCTTAGAACGAACATTGTTTAATACTGATTTATATTCCATACACCGGAATTATACCTTAAATATTATATATTAGTTTTTTTTTTTTCGTTTAATATTAATTCAGTGCCTTTGTAACCGACTTCCATAAAGGAGGTTCTATATTCAATTAAGTTTTTGTAAGTTTGCGTGTAATTTATCTATTTATGAACCGATTTCGGTGATTCTCTTGATATTTGGGTGGAGTATAGCTTCACGTTTGTCCAGTTAGAGCTATCTTGATTTAATTCGTTTTTGTTTTGATTTGAAGTAGATAATATTATATATTACATCAACTTCTGTTCAACTAAAGTTTATTATATTATTATTGAATTATAATGTATGAATTATTTTTGTTTGAATAGTTTTATTTAGGTTATATTTCTCTTGGCGCGTTATGAAAGAAATATGAGTGTTTTTTTATGATTCACGCGCAATAACCAACCGGTCAATTATATTTTCAAGTCGCTCGAAATAGACAACTTCACACCTAATCTTATTTTAAAATGTTTATTTTATTACAATTTTAAGTCGTGATTGTTTAAATTTGTGAGTGAAAAAAGAAGTAATTACATTTCTCATATTCAGAATGGTTATTAATAACTAGCTGTGCCCGCGACTTCGTGAGCTTTGTTTGAATTTAAGTTATTTGGATAATTCTAAAATAGAAGTATATAATTCTAAAATAAAAGTAGCCTAAGTTACTCCTTATTACATTCGCTATCTGCCAGTGAAAGTCCCGTCGAAATCGGTTCAGCCGTTCCAGAGATTAGCCGGAACAAACAGACAGACAGACAGACAAAAATTGTAAAAAAAAATATTTTGGTATATTTACCGTGTATGCATACATATGCATTTAGTAAAAATGGATTATTTTAATATTACAAACAGACACTCCAATTTTATTATATGTATAGATTAACAATCTTTTTTTTTAATTTGAAACAATTAATTTACATGCAATTGAAAACTATTTTTTTGTAACGTGTCAATGCGTAAATGTTGTCCAGAATAAGAGTATTCTCTAACGTCAAGAAAAAGTTTTGAAGCTGATCCTATCAAACTGCTTTTTGATATGGGAAGTAGTTTGCCGCGAGACGAGCTAGTTCAATCAAATCAAATTCCTTTATTCAATATAGAAGCATTACACTTACTTATTGGTTGTCAAATTAAACACTACCACCGGAAGTGGTACCACCGTTAAGAAACCGGCGAAAGAAATTTGACTCATTCTAGGAAGCTACGTTGGTCGTATCGAATTTTGAGAGTATGGGACTAGCGAGTAGACTTGTGCGCACACATGTGCATTTTAATACCTACTGTGCAATTGACTAGTCTCTTGCTATTGTAGACTGATATATGCCAGGGGAAACAATATAGATACAAAACAACAATGACTATTCAAAAGTGCTTTTAGGAGCCTATTCGAATAAAGAATTGTTTTTTTTTTTATACTTATTTTAAGAATAAAACAGCCAAACGTATAGACTTAACATAACCAAGCGAATTTTTAACAAGTAAAAGAGGTTTAATGCAAGAGCCTAAGAAGGAAACATCGCGTATCTAAAGTGAACATATGTATGTATGAAAATACAAACAGGATCAACGTGGCGTATATCCGCATTCTTTGCCTGAGCAGGAATTTAAAAAAAAAAAACAACTTATCAGATTTTATTCGTCATACAAAGCTTATATTCTTTATTTAAATTAACTTCAAAATGTAGGTTATCATTGACTAAAACAATTAAGATTTAATTTTGATATAATTATTTATTTAAAAAAGTATATAATTTATATGAAAGGTTACAGCCCTTTTTAGAAGTAAATTAATTTGAGGTAAACACGCGAAAACAAATAATATTGAAATAAGTTCTAAAATGTGATCATGTTTACACGGTCATACTTGATTATTGCTATGAGGCTTTATTATTATTATTTAATTCCGTTTTTAAATTCATTTATTTACAACGGTATAATCAGTGCCGGATTTGGGGAGGGCGACCTGGGCAACTTTCTGTGCTCGCGTTTTAAGGGTTGGTCGTCAGGTGTTGTTGGAAAAAAGTAGCCTATGTCTTTTCTTGGAATTCAAGCTTGCCCAAATACCTATAATCAATTTCGGTTCAGTGATTTGACAGTGAAAGAGCAACAGACAGGCAGACAAAGTTCCTTTCGCATTTATAATATTAGCCAGCCTGGACTTAATCGAGAAACAATCGTTTAAAATACACATGAACACACCATCCCGGCTCTTTTTTTATTTACTATTTTAGGGGGAATAAATGTCTAAATATATAAAAATCTGTGCGTCCACGCGGCAGGAGTGATAGCTTAAAAAAAAGTTTGTTCAAAATACGGCTAGCGCTGTGGGTGAGAGAGGAGGAGCCTGCCTACCGCTAACGTATGCGTAAGAGAAAGGGAAGCCAGACAGACTGGCGCCGTAACGCGTTACGTAACGAAGCGGTTTACCTTCCCATAAGAAGTTATCACTTTAATGAAACGTTTATATTAAAGGAAATGGATCTAAATAGAGTGCCGCCATATAAAATAATAAAATAAACGAGCCAATTTTATTATCTTAGTGTGCGTGACAGCTACGCTTGACAGTCACGAAACGTCATACTATTTTACTAGTGTGCGTGTACTTAGTGGTCAACTGATCGCCATTTATTTCCTCGACGCGATCTCAAGTTTGACAGTTTATCTAAATCTAAGAATTATTTTTGGTAAATGCAGACTTACGTCGAGAAATTTACCTATTAACAATATACCAATTATCAAGAAGATTTCTTCATATGTCCTTAGAAAACCAATGTAATCTATCCTTCTAGATTACTTTTTCTATTTTAATTGTTGAAGTCTTAAATATATTCTATAATAAAATGTTTTCAATTACATCAAGTTGTATACATTTAAAGAGAATATATCTTATAGATAAAAGAATCTCGTAGTTATTTTTAAATGTTAAACGGGAGATTTTCATTCGAGTTGTCATTCACATCAAATCAGGACAAGATGGCGGATACAATCGAAGATGTTTTTGTTCGAAAATAGAACACGATTTTTATCTAGATACTTATTTATCAGAATATGAAATTCACGCTCGTCATGGCAATTGTTTTAATTTGAAGCCTCTGTAACTGCAATGGGCAGTTACTTTTATAATAATATTATATATATATATAATAAAATCTGATCATAATCTGCTGGTAAAATTGGATATATGTATTGGTTTAATAGTCTTCTATCTATATAACTCTATATATGTGTTTGCGTGTGTGCGTCAATCACATGAACTACTGAACTGATACTATGACCGATCGACCCGGAATCGTCTGTAGATTCTCCCTTTTTCCACCTTTTTTGCAATGCTCAGCGAACAGTCGGGCAGTAGCTATATTTTTTTCTATAAATGTACAATGAACTCCATTAAAACAATGACAAAATAAAAATAGTATAGTACTTATGTATTATATAATAAACACAATGATATTAATTAACGCTTGAGACTAATTAAATAACAAGAAGAAAAATTTTTTTATTAAAAATCTCATGTTGAATTAAAACGGCAACAAAAAAATATTTAAAATAAAACAGTATATAAAACAAAGAGGCAGAGAGAGAAAGAGAGAGAGGATAAATGCCATTTCACTCTATCGTAAGCCGCGTAAAAGCGTTCCAAAAATAAATGTAAATTTCCCACTGCTGGGTAAAGGCTTAGAGCTCTGCTCATTCAGTTATGCAAGACTGTTTGAAGCTTCAAACACGCTTCCCAGTCCTCAGTGGTTTACTTTAAACATACATGCATGTTTTGCATTGCCTACGAAACAATTTAAAATACAAATTACGCTTGTAAACTTGGCAATGCTGATCCGTATTTGATTGCTATCGTATTTTTAATGATATGGTCACCATCGCCCAAATCAGGAACGTTATAGGAGATATAACTTCAAGTTAAGCCTCGAAGATTCGCTTTTTAGCAATAACGATAAACTTCAACTTGGCAAGCGATAGTGGTATTTAGTTAATGAGATGCACTCGGTTACGTCAATGATTGCGGGTTCAAACCAGTTCAAACTCCACTGAATTTTCATGTGCTCGATTTGTAATTATAATTCATCTCGCGTTCAACAAAGGAAACATCGTGAGGAAACCTGCATGTATCGGTAAATTGCCACATATATACAGCCCGCATTGGAATAGAGTGTTGGAAATACTTGGTGGTAGGGGGTCGTGCAAGTCAATCTGTGTAGGTACCACTCAACGCCAAACAGCAATAATATGATTGTGTTCCGGTTTGAAAAATGAGTGAGCCAGTATAACTACAGGCATAAGGGTCATAACATTCTAGTCCCCAAGATTGGTGACGTATTGGCGATGTAAGGAATGATTATACAGCACCATTGTCTACTGGTGGTGACCACTTACCATCAGGTGGTCCATATGCTCGTCCGCCGACCTATAATAATAAAAAAAAATCCTAATCTTACCTTACGTATCTTTTGTAAAAAAAAATTTTATGACTAAGAACATTTAGAAGTATTTCAACATTGAATTGCAATTCGATTCTTTGAAAGAAAATCTATATAAATACATTGAGGACGGTACAAATTTGCGTAGGTAAACCTAATAAAAGTTTATTAAGTTATTTATTAAGGCTTCCCATTGAAAATGTGGTCGAGGAGTCTCGGTTCTTCGTCTTTATATTTGATGGATAGATCTTACTAATTTTATAAATGTAAAAGATTGAATGGATTTTTGTTACTCAATTACGAAAGAACGACTGAACGGATCTGAATGACATTTGGCACAGATAGATTATACTCTGGAATAGCACTTTTTTTTAATCCGGAAAAATTTACCTAACACCTGCATACGTCACAAATGGGGATGGAAGCCCAAAATGTTGTATATAGATGATAAATGAATACCCTTGGGAACTAGGATGTTATGAGCCGGTTGTTACACTGGAACTCACCCTTTAAATTGGAAAAAAACAATGCTAAATATTGCTGTTTGGCGGTAGAATATATATGACGTTGTCGAGTGAGTGGTACATACCCAGACGAGTTTACACAAAGTCCTACGACGAAATTAAAGGATATATGATTTTTGAAGTTATATATTTGCTAAAAATGCAGTTAAAAAAGTTGGAAAATACTTTCTCAGCTTATCGGATGAGGCCTTTTTTGAGTCAAAAAATGATGATTCCTTTTAGTTGGCCATACCGAGTGTTAACGTGGACGTTAATATACTGTATTATAATTCAAACGGATCTGAGTCGAATATTACATAAGGCAAGTCGAGTTTAAGCTTATTTGAAGTGTAACTCGATGTTTTGGCTTCAAGCCAGGCTTTTAACATAATTTTTTGCCGATAATACCGCAATAGTGGTTTTATCCGCGAATTATTATTTACTATTTTTGTCTGTTTATAATCGAAAAAAAAATATGGCTGAATATTTTTTTTACCGTCAATCAACAGTTTAAAAAAAAAAACAAGCCCACGATACATTAATTACGTTTAATTTTAATTGGTGTTTAGTGATGTCCGTGATGAGCCTTTGCGATATAGTTTTTGTAATAGATTTAAAAATATATTTACAAAACAAAAGAAGGTACCTATAATATACAGTAGTTTTTTTCTTCAAAATCTTTTGATTTTTGATGTGAAAATTATTCTTAAAACTCTTTAAAATTGCGATAAAAATCTATTTATATTCTATTTACTTTTAAAAAATCTACTTAGATTGATTACGTGAAATTATGTGATATTTGACATCAATGTAAACTTAGAAACGATAAAGCTTTATCGATTTTGTAGTGAGATAGGGTGTCGAAATTAATTATTATAATATTTTTTCATGTCAATAAGACTACTTTTTCAAACAAACAAAAACATTATTTTAAGTTTTTCTTTAATTCCTAAATTATATTTATATTATTCGTATTTCCAAATTTATTTGACTGTATAATTTATGATTCTCTCAATAAATAAATCAATCATAAAAAAATATTATTAAAAAACAAGCGTACCAATATAATCAAATTTTCGTTTCTATGCGGTTGGCTGTTGAAGGAGTTCCTTCGTTTAGAGCCAATACTGCGTGAAAAATCAGGTCATGCTTGTCGTAAAAATTGGATTGTCATCGAAAATGTAAAATTTTAACTCCATAGGATAAGAGGAAGAGATTCTAATTGAAGTTGAAATAAATGACTTCAGAAAACATACATGGAAAGTTAAATAAAATATCGTAATAATTAAATAATCTGGCTGTATACCATAAAGCAATATCATTACATGCATCATATACAAAAACAAAAAAATGGCGCCAAGATAATTGACGGGTTAAATTTCGCGCCTAAAATGTTTTAATATGAATAAACCCTAATGTAGTGTTGGAATGAAGAAAGAGGAATACCTTTGATTTGATTAATACAATACATAAATTAGTCATTTATATGCAGTATAAATATAATTATAATGGAGTTAATACCTTAAAACAAAATAAATGCGTAAATAAATACGAGTGCAACCATTAAAACCATAAATTTCGTATAAAGTGAGACATTCTATTTCACAGTTTAACCTATTATAATTTTTTTAATTTAATAGTTTTCAATATTATTAATCAATATAAGTTTTGAAATTAAAAATGAAAATTATGTGTATTGCTTGCAGCATTTTTTTTTCTTGACGTGTATCTATGATAATTGACCGCAGAACATTCTGCCAATGACACACATATTTGTAAATTTAAATAAAAGCTAAAATGTAATCATAGACAAAACGTGTTATAGTGTTATAATCATAGACAAACGATTCTATGTATTTCTGATCTTATCTATTAGTATATTTACATTTGAAAATAACAGGTATTTTTAATTAAAACATACCGTCAGAGAAATTGAAATCACTTTGGAAAAATGTAATTATGAGTAAAATTTATCTACAATTAAGCTTTAAAAAAATTTATATTATACACAAGCTCATTGTTTTTATTAATGGCTGGCTGTAATAGTATCTAGTAATAAAATAATATATTTTTTTAAATATTATTATTAAATATATACTTATAAATAATATCAGTGGTCATTATTTCAATAATGATAAAATATAATCTTGTGAATGTTAAATCAATGACAAAAAAAATAAATCAGTACATTTGTGTTTTTTTTTTAATTTACGTATAAGGCTGAATTGTATTAACATATATAATATTGGTAGACATTGGTAGACATGCACTTATGTTTTTATAAAAACAATAAAGTATAAAGTTTTATAAAAACATGAGTGATTCTATTCTCTTTGATTTTAGTGTGAGTCCACACACTTGTTTAATAGACTTTTTTTTAATCGTTTATCTTGTTATGGGTGCTATATCATAGTCAGATTTTTCTTTTCTTATTTTCTACTTTTTATTTGTAGTATGTAATTATATCACACCTTGTTTTTAAAAACATTCTTTTTTCAAATAATTATTATAATTTGATAAATCTTTTTAATTTAAAATATGATAATGAAATATTTTCGCTTTAAGTATTAATAACGTTATAAGCATTTTTGTATTAAGTTAAAATTATAAATAAAATACGATTAATTGTTGAAATAAAAAGGATTAAAATACAAAAACAAATATCTACAAAATTGAATGTCGTAGGCAGAAAGTTTAAGCATTAGAATGCTACGACGCGCTACGATCGATGCGTCAACTTTTGCTTAGATATTATTTCATAGAAATCATGAAATATAAAAAAAAATGTTAATTTTTTTTTTATTCAATTTTTGGTTTAACATGGCGCCGTCAGATTGTATACAATCGAGTTATGTGTTAAATTGAAATTATTATTTTTATTTCGATATTAATTTTATTAAATACTATACTTGGCTTTATCGATTTGGCATTTGTTTATTTATTTTTTTTAATTCGGGCACTGAATTAATATTAAAAATATTTGTGTGTTGTAGATAAATTGTTTTGTTAAAATTTTAAATTGCACTCACTCTAAAGGGACACTTTAAATAATTAAGCACTACATCTAATAATAACACTGGATTCCGCATACAACGTTTCGCACGTCACAAGAAAATCAATACGTCGCTTCAACATCACGCTTCGTGTGAACACAGCTTTATAATTACATTTTTAATATCACTGGCTGAATATATATTCATTCCCGCTTAAATTACACTATATATTTTTTTTCTTAATTTGAAAATGTTACATAATTGTATGTGGACAGTAAAATATGTTTTCCGTGTTAATACACTCGCTCGCGGTCCGTCGGGTGCGTTCGTGTGTTTCCGACTGGGGGTGGAGTGAGTCATTAGCCTCTGAGGGGTGGTTTGTCGTTTCGTTTTACGCGATGTAAATGTTTTGTAATCATAATATATTAAACATATACTTTTTTTTATATATGAATAGAATAAATCAGAAAATGATTTAGTAAAATAGTTAAATAATTGTAAAATTAAATTATAATAAATATTCTAAACCTAAAATCCAATATAAAAATTCTATAAATGCATGAATACAGATAAAATATATTGAGGAGAAAGAAGAATTAATGCTAATTTAAACAACTTTAGGTTTTTCGGTATCTACTTTTTTTTTTACGGCATCGGTAGGCTGATGGTTAGTGGTCAAGTCACCGTGAGAAATTTATTTAATAACCAATGCCTCACCGATCTTGGGAACCGATATGCTATGTCCCTTGATGAGTGGGTGGTATCTACCCAGACTTGCCTACCACCAAGGCAACATTAATCGCATTGTAATATTGAGTACAAAATTTTCTACTACATTGAATAGTATTGTAGAGTTTGTTAATAAATCAATATCGTGATTAGGTACTTCACATTTGGATATATTGGATATATATTTATTTTCCTTATCATTAAATAAGCATTGCCATAAAAAAGTTCTGAAAATAGGAATATTAGTTATGATATAAAAAAAATTGTATTCAAATATTTTAATTTATTATTACCTATATGGGTGGCATACGAGCAGGAGGCTCACCTGATGAAAGGTGTTTAACACCGCCCATGGACATCTGCAACACCGGGTGTAGGTGCGTTGCCGGGACTTAAGTCCAAAAACAACAGAACTACATTTTGTCTTAAATGATACCTTTTATTTATTTATGTAAAAAATAATATCATAAGCATAACAATTACATGCATATTACAAAAACATTGTGTAATTAAAAAAAAAAATAGACTAGTTGCCGCTCGCAGTTTTCTTCGCATTTTAGCGGTTGGCGCTAGGCATAAAAAAATAGCAAATGTCCTTAATTGGGGTTCAAGCATGATTTATAGCAAATAACCTACTTGAATAAAGTATATTTTGATTTATACTTGTGTGTTTGTCTCATGATGACGTCACGTCAATTCGACACAAAAATATTTCAAGTTCGGGACAAATAGCATTACGTGGTGTCCGAGTTTTTGTAATGGAAACATTTCATAAATAAACAAAAGCCGATACTCCTGTATTATTTAAGTAGAGAAACAAGCTCTTATTTAACTAAATATTTGTAATTAATATTTTTTGGAATATCAGCACGAAACTGCGGCGTTTTGAACTGAACGTCCTAAAATTATCTTACGCAAGTAAGCCACTGTAGTGACAATTTTAAAGCTCCAGGCTACGACTGAGAATTTTTAACATAGAAAACACTTTATCTTTTTCATGCAAATCATTAACTGAGGTTTGAGCCTAGGTCTTCATTGTCTGTTACTTTATAAAATGTTCACCAAAGACCAAAGAGTATCTGATACATAATAAAAACAATAGTTAAAGGAAGTTTTCTTAAATAAGAGAACAGATGATGAATAAATGAATTGTCTTAGTCCAAGGTAGCACTCTAGTCAGCTCTGGATTTACACTTCCGCCATTCCACCAGACTTGTACACTCGGGTCTGGTGGAATGGCGGTAAAATTTGGAGGTTCATTAAAATATAATTAATCTTCTAATATGAATGAGTATTTGTATTTAGTCAAAATTTATTAGTCAGAAATTTGCCCATTTTATGAAAAATTTCATAACGGGCGCCATTTTGTAAAGTACCCGGGTGTGGTGCTAAGGTTGAACCCGGCACTATTTCTAGTCTTGTTTTCAACGTAATCGAGGAAAACAAAATGTTCTTAATTAAAATGAGTATATTATTTAAAAAAAAATTGAAGGCATTATAGATTAGTTCAGCTCACAAAATTGTAACATTAGAAATGTTTTAATTAAAAAACTTGTACTAACTTGACGTCTAGGTCAATGTACGTTGACCTTTTAGTTGCCCCAAAAAAATCCTTACCCACTTTTACATATAAATACACAGATTAAAAAGAATGCAAAGCAGTGTACTGTTTACATATTCATAACATATTAATTCAAGTTCGAATTCAAATTATATTGTTATTAATCAATGTTTTATTTATTGGTATGACATTTAACCTCAGAAATTGTAAGCATTTGTGCAACATAAAAAAAATAAAATAAAGATGTTTATGAACTGTTATTGATGCCATAAATACCAAATCTACCGGATACTTGGTACTAATTGCTGGACTACGGCCTCCTCGACCTTTGTGGAGAAGGTTTGGAGTATATTTCACCACGCTGCTCCAATACAGGTTGGTGGAATACACATGTGGCAGAATTTCGATCAAATTAGACATATCCTCACGATGTTTTCCTTCAACGCCGAGCACGAGTGAATTATAAACACAAATTAAGCACATGAAAATTCGACGGTGCTTGCTTGGGTTTGAACCCGAAATCATCGGTTAAGATGCACGCGTTCTAACCACTGGGCCAGGTGCACTAGGGCCTTGTACTAATAATATATCTAAGAAGTATGAATACATTTCCACGCTGTTTTTTATTATTATTCGACTCCGGTTTCTACATTATTTGTATTTCCATTAAACTTTAAACAGACAAACAGAGAACTACGTGATGAAGTCGCGCGCTAACCGACAATTAAATGTTAAGTAGTTCGAAATAGACAGATTCACCCCTTATCTTATTGTACAATTTAAATTGTAAATGTTTGAATTTGTAAGTTATATCAGTGGTAAGAATAGATGAAATTACATTTATGCTAATTTTATTATTATTTTTTATAATAATAAGTAGCTAGATTATTAATACTTTATCGTAATTAATTATTTCCATGCATTAAAAAAACATTTTCTAAATAAATCGTAGTTCTATGAGGAGTGTCTGAATGACATTGTTCTTCGCTTTTCGTCCGAAAAAATAAAGGTACGAATTCGATTAAAACCAACATACAAATACAAAATGTTTACAACATCTGTATATTACATTCGGTTAATAAAAAAAAAACAAAGAAATATTGATGGTTGAGAACGTTCAATATTGTTTTTATTTTACATTCGTTCGCCTGACGGTAAGACATTTCCTGTATTATATATAATGATTTTATTTAATTGTTTTTTTTTTTAAATAACCTGTTGCAGTTTAAGTACATTCTGCTTAGATTACAAATATTCTTATTGATGTGTTTCTAATGACTTGAGAAGTTTAATTTGTTTTTTAAATTTATTACACACAATTGTTAACTATTTGTCGTCCGCGGCGTCACCATTTAGGAGTCAGTCATCACGTGTAGGCATAATAAAGTTGTCTATGTCCTTCCTTGGATTCAAACTTGCTTGATACAAATGTCATCAAATTCGTTTATATAGTTTGGTCATGAAAGAGCAACAAAGATACAGACAGACCGTTATTATCGCATCTGTACTCAGTAAAACTAAAAAATAACAGAAGTTCATAGGATATGCAAAATTGTTACTAATGTTTTTTTTTTCAGCTAACAAAAATGCCGTACAACCGTTACATCCAGATCTCAGAGGAAAGGTACAATACCCTGATTGGTCGTTACCAAAAATTTATAGAAAATATCCACGATGACGACCAGGACCCAATAAGTATCTATGATCCTTTACCTAAGAAATTTCTAGACGAATTAGAAGTGATCAGAGAAGTCAGCAGGGAGTTGGCGCTAAAGAAGGATGAAGACCTGAAAAAGGCTGATGTAAGTTTTTTTTTTTAATTCTATTTTGTCGGCATACGTGCGAATTGATACTAAATTTAATTCTAACTAAACTTTTTATTAAAAAAATTCTCTTTACTAATTTGGGTAAATATGTTTTGTTCGATTAAGTTCTAATAAATAAAATTAGGACTAAAATTTATTTTCTTTTGCGCGTTACCAATCCATCGGTGAGATAAATTTTTTTTTTAAATATTTTTTAGAAACAAAATGAAGTCGAGACGAAGGTTGCTGAAACTGCTGAAAATGAAGTCAAAATTCCAGCTGAACCTAAAGTTTAATTTGTTTACTTGTAATTTCATGTTCATATTATTTATGTATTAAATTTTTACGTTATGTTGGTGTTTTTTTTAGAGTTTCGTTTGTTAAACAAAATGGTGGAAATGTGTAAAGTCATTGCTGGTAACTATGTAAAAATAAAAATTAGCCGTGTTTAACTTATTCGTTAATTAGTGTTAGGGCTTTTTGCAAGCCTGGGTATAAACACATCAGATCTTCTACCGCCAAACAGCAGTACTTGGTATTGTTGTGTTCCTATTTAAATGTCGAGCCAGCTAGGGTAATTACAGGCACAAGGGATATAACATCGCAGTTCCCAAGGTTGTTGCTGCATTGGCGATTTAGGGAACGGTTAGTATTTCTTACGAAACCTACCTCTTGGTTACCAGACACTATAAGGCGTCGCCTACCTTTATACCTTTTAAATATAATTAAATGTCTATGATAAAAATGTTTTTAAAACAATAACAAAAATAAGTTTAAATTTATAGAAAACCGTATACAGTAGAAAGTAACAGAAAGAAGGGTAAGGTCGCCTGGACACTTTCCTTACGCGACTATTTCTACCTATTCGCTTTACTTAAACCACTTAAAAGAACTTCGTTCCAAAAATGTAACTACTTATTTATATGTACAAGACTCCTAACTAAAGTAGCAATGATTGACACCGATCTCAACAGTGTTAAGTGTGTTTTTATTTTAATTTCATAAAGATTGGTAAGGCTTTATTTTAAAGCTCATATAATTGCTTAAAGTACGATTCACATCAAACACGCCGCAGCGCATTGTACCATAGCCCATTTTACACGTGGTATAGGAAATTAAAGTTTCTACATAATATTTAAAGTCATATCCATTTTTGGATATAGCAACACTGTCGGCTGCAACTGTACGTCACCGCATGCGAGCGTTTCTTAGTATGCGTGTTCCATGCAAATATGGACTTTAAGTATTTGGAAGAGACTTTAATTTTATTCATATGTAAAATACGTGTTTGATGTGAACCTTACTTAAGTGTTCCTAAAATTATAATGCATTAAAATCACTAAGAACTAAAATGCAACAAAATAAAATAATAAAAACAGCAAATTGTATTTCATAATAATATTATTTGAATGAATAATTTATCTAACATTAAATATATAAATAATTCTAAACTTTGACAGTTGTACTTTTTTTTAAATACATGAAACTTTTATTTTTTTATTTTCAGTAGATCATCCAAAAATAACTAGGTATTGCACGGCGTGCGTGCAGTCTTTGCTAGACGGTGATTAAAAATAAAACAATTGAATATTAAATTACAAATGATTACTAGTCTACTACTGAGTTTCCTGCCGGTTCTTCTCTGTAGAATACGTTTTCGGTACATTCCGAACCGGTTGTAGCTTTACGTTTAATACAATTCTGTAAAATACCTACTTGAATAAAGTATGTGTCGATTTTCATTGCAATATTCAACAATGTCCGCTTCACACAATTGACTATTATACGAAGTAAGGTTCCATCCTCATTGAATTTGGATTGAGTTTAGGTAGATACAAGTTTCAATCAGAAGGTTGTCTTAAAGAGATCCCTTTAGCGACAATGCTATTGCACACTTTTAAACATCTGAATATCCTGTGCTATGAATATGTATTATATTGGGCGGACGTCTTTTTACCTAATTGCACCCTTAAATAGGTTGCTATGTATATCAAATTTAATCAGTTAGTTCAATGGTTTAGCCGTGAAATAGACAGAGAGACAGAGTTACTTTCGCATTTATAATAATAGCATAGCTAGTAAGATAATTTTCCCAAATAAACGCATAAATAATAATTACTCAAAACTGAGTAATAGTTCTCAAGATTAACGCTCTCAACGTCTAGGTTTTAAGTATAAATTAGTAACTTGCCCGGCCTCGGGTTCTCGCTAAATAGAAGTTAGGTTGAGTGAAATAATGCTATCATACATTATTTTAATAATGTCGCATCCTATGAAGATATCAGGCGATTTTTTTCATACAAGTTGTCATAAATCAATATATCTATTATTTGATAGATTTCATAGAATCTGTTTAGGCAAGTGTGATTGAGTAAATTCTTACCACAGATAATTTCATATTTATAATATTATTAAAATTAAATTAAAAATTAACTAAACTAAACTTTTTTCATTACACTAATAATGTCAGATTTATATGGCAATACTAAAAGTTAAAAAGGTAATCTAATAAACCATTTTTAAAGTATATGAATCTTGTTTAGAATTTTATATTTTTTGTTACAGAGAAGAAAATAACTTTTAAAAATAAGTCATAAGTAAACTCATAATAATAAAATTATTTTATGTTATATAGGTAAGCGGACTGATAAACTAGCCAGATTTTGGTAAGTGGTCACAGCTGCCCTTAGACATTGGTATTTCATATCACCAATGTACAATGCCACCAAATTTGGCAATAAAGATGTTATGACTGTTCTTCTTCACTCATTCTTCGAACTGAAACACAACAATATAATATATTTGGCAGTGGAATATATTAAAACTTTCCAAGCCCTAACACCAAGTAAACTATTAACCTAGGTATTTATTTAAAATACAACTCAGAGAGATAGCTGTTACTGTATGTATACTTACTATATAGTCTTGTAAAAATCTCAAAATCAAACTTTTAGATAGTTTTGTGTATCATTATAAAGATCAATTACAACAGACAGACTTGTACTTTAAATTTAATAATAAAATATTAATAATTAATAATGCTTAGAAGAAAATACATCAATAAAGTATGTGATTTGATTTGATAAAAACGATCTAAAGAAATAAAAACATATTTAAATGTTAGCATAAAAAAGTATAATTATTCATTAATAATACATGATAGTATACAACTATTCTTAAAGCTAAGAATTGTCCGTCATTACGTCTTCGTCCTCCTCTTCAGGCTCCGCTAGATCTGGGTGGCATACCCGAATATGTAAATTGAGATTTATTTTAACAATAAAGCTTTTTCCACATGTGGAACATTTATGAGGACGTTTGACATCATCGTCGATAGTGGAGGGATGAGCTCTTGCGATATGAGTACGTAGTAAAGAAGAATGGAGAGTTCTATCACACTGGGTACATTTCACGTGACAGTCCATCGGCTGTCCTTCGTGTGTCTGACGATGCTTCTCCATCGTAATTTTCGATACAAACAACTTTTGACAGAAATCACATTTGAAATTTTTCACTTTCGTATGCTTTTTCATATGAATTTTTAAGCAATTTTTCGTAGGGAACATTTCGTCGCATTTTGAACATTTAAATTTTTTTATATCATTATGCAATTGCATGTGTAGTTTCAGATATGCTTGTCCTGTAAAATTTTTATTACATATCTCGCAATTAATTGTACTCGTCGCCGAATGGGACTGCATATGGCTCTTGAGGAACTGGGCTGCGACAAAACTGCGATCGCACACTTGACATATGTATTTTTTTGATGCGTTACCTTCATGCTTGCTGCGGTGGATGTCGAGATGGTACTGCGAGTTCACTTTCACGTCACACTGATCGCATTTGAACTTACGACGCTTCTTCGGACCTTCCTTAATAATTGGCGGTTCTGGTTCCATAGTCGGCGTGTCCTTGTCGTTACCGTGAAACTTTTTATGCAACATCAAATACTCCATGCCCTCGAATGCTAGATCACACACATCGCAGCGATATCTTCCTTCGGTTTGTTGCTTAATTTCATAAGTCATATTATTGTCCTGACCGTTGTATGCCTCTGCCATTTTTTCGCGCTTCACTGATGATCTGTTATCGTTTAGTATTTGTTTGTCGCTACCGGCCGGCTCCATCATACTTTTTATCCAATGGTCAGTAATTCCAACCCCAGACTTTGTCTCCATTTGCAGTGACGCTATGGGGACATTTCAGTGACTCGAATATTGATCCGTAAATCTAGTTAATGCTTCCATAAAATAACTCCTAAATTTATAATACTATGATTGTTGAAGCAATTAACGCATTGTTGACATGATTGTATCCGAAAATTTAAAACTTTTCCGAAGTGAAACACAAAAGCGAGCCTTGTTACTGTACCATAAATTCCAAAAGAGAAGCGAAGCGCGTTGGTTTTTTTTTTCTAGAGCTAATGACAGCGATAACTTTTTAACATTGACATTGGTTTTGTTGCAAGCTTTAAAAATGTAAATATCTGAATGCTTCACAGTTGTCATTAAACAGATTTTGTTTACATTGTAATTATAATAAGTAAAAAAAAAATACAAAAAATATGTTCTTGATATTTCATATTTAAGCATTTGTGTATTTACTTTTTTACATTTAAAATTGTTATGTAGGTATGTCAAAATTTTTAATTGTATGGTACAAAGTAAAATTTCAGGTAAGATGATTTAAATGTTTTATTTCAATATATATTAAAACGTTCATTGGGGTTTAATAGAATCAAAAAGTCGAAAAAAATAATTTCGATGTATGTAAAAAAATCTTTAAAATTTGAATTAGGGTTTTCTGCTCTAAGTATATGCATCATAAGTGAGTTTGCGAGACATTACTGTTTTCTATGAACTAAAAAATAAGTATGATAAAAATCAAAGTACTCTTATTATAAAAAAAATGTGTAAGCAGGATGATAGCTGGAAATGTATCTTTCGTCAGGATACAAAAAATATAAAATTTAATAACCAGAAGTTCAGAGAAAATACATTAGTAAACTGGTATATTATGTAGCTTTTAACATAAAATATAATTTCTATGAGACGTAAATTATTTTTTTTTAATTAAAAAGGTAACAAATAAAACAACTGTGGAACTTTGCGATATATATTATATATGGAATAAAGAAGTTTATAACATTTTTATAAAGAATATTATTGTGATCAATAATTTTAAAGCAAAAAAAAAGTTTCAAAAATGTACTTCTTTTTTTTAGATGTTGCCATAATAAAATTGCTAAATGAAATAAATGATAAAGAAAAATAATTTCTACTTACAAATAATTAATTTGATTTACAATAATTTCCTTTTTAATGTATTAAATACTGTTTACTATTCTATACAAGTTATAACAAACTTTTAGTTTGTTGTTTGTAAACTTTCATATAATATTTTCGTTGATCTTCTAAATAAATATATCTCTAAACTTAAACTACAGCTTTACTATTTTAGAAAAAAATACCAAATCATTGTTATAAAATGTCAGAAAATTGAGTGACTTCATTTGACACAGCAACATGTAGAACAACTACTAAATAATTTTAATTTAAATCCTTATAGAGGAGTCTTTAGATGTTCAATTCTATTAGATTTCAAGTGCATTGTAAAATCTGTAGATTGTAATAATTCACCGTGAAACTCCCATAGAAGTTTTGTGACACTGATTATTGACTTGCTAAAATAAGATAAAATATTCAGTTTAAATATTAACATTTTTAATTTCTTTTTTATTTTAACAAAGAGCAACAATTATCTATCTAAACTTACAAACTATAAAATGACTAGTTCTTCTGTAAAGATGGAGACACATTCTTTCCGAGTACATTCTCTTGGTATTTCAATTTCTTAACATTTGTTGGATCTTTAAGAAGTTCATCCTCCATTCTTTCATATCTTTGATCTTGGACAGGTTCTGAAAAAAATATTAAATATGAATAAAAAAATATATTGTAATTTAAAAAAAACTAAAAATATGAATTTGTTTCAGTAATTAAATTACTATTTGTACAAACTACATTACATGATATTTGTTTTGTATTAATAAATTAATTTTAGGTTATTACAATACTGGCTGTAGCTATTTTGACTGTATCGTTGGTTGCTGTCTCTAGTGGTTATATATAAGGCTGCAGATCCTGGGTTTGAAGCCCAGCCCTGGCCAGTAAAAATCATTGGGTTTTTGTCTCTAATTTTCAGTAACAGCAGAGAGTCTGCAAGTGTGTATATTTTGGTGCCTGATTGTTTTCCAGCCTCATGGATTATGAGAATAAGGGAGCAGAGTGCACTTGTTTTTGTGCACACACTTGTGCACTATAACAGGTTGTGCATAGTAATTGTCCTTGATGAGTAGTCATGGCCAAAATTGGTTAGGACGACATCATCAACAACTTAATAGAGAATTGACACTAAATCATTGGTTGAGAACATGGTTTTGACAGTATAGTGAAAAAATTGAGTTTTAAATGTTGGGGAACTTTTTATTGAAACATAGGAAATAAAATTAAAGTGAAAACATTATACATCTTATTTTTGTATATTTATGCAAGATTGATAACATGTATCACAAAAAAAATGTAATGATTTTAATACAAAAATCTTTGCTTTATATAAAGTAAAGATTTGATTTAAGTAAAACGTAACTATAATGACATTTTCCTTTATTCAAATACTATTATGATTATGAGCTATAACAGGTAAAAAATATTTGTTACAATTCTAAAAGAAATGGTTTAGTCTTTATATTGTATTATGAAACACATTGTTATATCTTGACTATCATTTAATTAGTTATTTGAATGTGTCTGCATTGGTAAACAGCATAAAAAAAAAACAAAAAAATGATTTGTTGTTTATAGTCAAATACGTACTAACAACAATTAGAATTGTAATAATAATTTATCACTTAATACTTACTATTGTAAGGTGTATATCTGTCTGATATAAGACTTTCTAGATTATATCCAATAACGCCGACCACAGCCGCTATGGGTAAGGTTATATACGGTGCATTAGCACGCAAGAATTGCATTAATATCGGCCACATCTAGAAAATTATATCGGTAAATAAACAATTTTAACAGTAAATAAATTTTTAGTTTATAATAATAACCGAATATTTATGTAATAGGTAAAAACATTGTTGTAATAGAGTTTTACTCTGTAATGATGAAAATTACACTAACGTTAGAACTTTTTTGGCTAAGATAGATTCATTAAAAATAAATAGTTAGCGATTCAAATTTGTTGCAAGTTATTTTAGATACAATATTTTATTTAATAAACATTATTTTGTAAAATAAGAAATAATTCGAAATTTCTTACGATTAAAAGAGGAAGTCACTTTGACTTATGCAAACAAAATGTTGCCACTATGTAATATGCGAATCATAACGTTGTATTGTTGATGAAATGTAATTTACCCATTCAGAGTAAAAACAGCATTTTAATTATATATATTTTAATTACAAAAATGGATTATTATTTTCGACATCGTAATATCGCCATGCAAAACTTTGATTTAAATATTACCCTCACCAACCATAAGATATGCTTCAACCTTAAATCATGGCAACATCAAAGAAATTTGTCAGTCAGCTCAGCTGTTTATCTAACCTAAAAATATGATAGTTACACAATAATATTTATTTATTAATCATAATGGCTCAGACTCAATTGTTAAATCCAATATATAGGATACGTAAATTAAAAACCACATTAAATTCGATTAAGAATATATGTAATAAACAATTTGATCGATATCAGAGTACAAATATTCCTAAGAAGAAAACCGCTAGTTCAGTATATCGTACTATGAATATATTTGATAGGAAAGCAAAAATATTGCAAAAAGAGAGATCAGCTCAAAGTGAAAATTACGACCAATCAGAGTATATCAAAGAGGAGGTCGGTTGGCGAACTGCTGATAGGATATTCGATATCAAAAGAACGTTCAAAAACGCCGTTGAACTTGGTAAGTAATTGTAATTTGTAATCATTTTGCATTTTATAGTAACACTTATTTATGGATAGTCAACGTACAAGAACACTACTAGTTTGGTAGGTAAATATTTTTTAAAATAATTTTGATGTAAGTAATTTTTTTTTTTCAAATTAAAACAAAAAAGCCAGGAGGCGATTATTATTGATGCCCACTCTGTGTTATCATATTTAGCAAAAGAGGTACACTAACAAAGTCCATTTCACATTATATTAGACAATTTTACTTTTAGTTTAAACATAAATTAAATATATATTTTTTTATATTTTACAGGAGCTGGTCGCGGCTATGTGTCTCGTCATTTTCTACCTGATTGTGTAGAAAAGGTTACACTCTGTGATTGTTCACAGACAAATCTAGGTAAAGCTATTGTAGGCGAAGGAGTGCAATTTGAAAAGATGTTAATCGATGAAGAAAAATTCGATGTAAGTTAAAAAGTTAAAATACATTTATTAACTTTGTATTGAATTTTAATTTCTGATGAATCATTGTAATTGTCTCCGAGACCTCATGAGACTCAAAAAAAGATCCACCATGAAATATAATATCTCTCTGTATACAGCTTGAATTCATTGAGTATCACACTTTGTGATAGGTTTGATTAAATAAATGTCTTGTTTTTGTAACTATTAGGTAGTCAGACTATCAAAATGAGCCACTTGATGCTAACCGGTCATCAACTCTGTATTTAAATTAGTATAAATGCTATTTTTCATAGTGAACAATACAGAAATATAATTCAATAGTATTTACTGAATCTGTGATTTATCTAAAGCTTTCGATCAGATAGTACATGAAACACTTTATATTACAGTAATATAACACTTCCGTATGTACTACACATTCAAATCGATTTTGAAACTTCTTGATAGCATAGTTTCGTTCTTAGGTCAAGTACGTTTCCATGGTTGAAACAAATTCTTCTGAAACTGTTTTCAACAGGGATCAATTTTAGATCCTTTTTTATTTTTAATGTATGAAATCAACTTCTAATATATGTGAGCTTCGTTTATTGATAATTATACCGTAATATGACAATAATAATAATTACTATGTTACACTCTTTTTAGGAAATATGTTTGTTTTGTGTGAGTTTGTAAATCATTCATTGAATTAATTTAAAACATTTTACAGTTGTTATGACAATTGTGTAAATGTTTCTCAGTACTTACCTCGCACTGGCTAGCTTTCTATTATATTTAATGTAGGTAGGTGGACAGGTGGTAATTGTGCCACCTGATTGTGTGTGGTCACCACTGTCCATATACATTGGGACTGTAAGATACGTTAATATCGTTAATACACCACCAACCTTGGGAGCTAAGATGTTATGTCCCTTGTGTCTGTAGTAACACTGGCTCACTCAACCTTCAAACCGGAACACAACAATAGCTGCCTGGCGGTGGAACCCAGACCTACCCAGGGCTTGCACAAAAGCCTACCACCAAAAACTGTGGGTGAAAGATGTGTGCAGATTTGATTTACCCTGACTTGCACAAAGCCCTACGACCAAGT
The DNA here is from genome assembly GCF_037043105.1 of Vanessa tameamea. Lineage (NCBI taxonomy): Eukaryota > Metazoa > Arthropoda > Insecta > Lepidoptera > Nymphalidae > Vanessa > Vanessa tameamea. The sequence continues at coordinate 3,909,751 of NC_087338.1, forward strand.
TGAGTTATAAATTGAATTAAATAATCATTATTTTTTCTCATTTGACTTCCAGTTTCCCGCAGACAGCGTCGATCTATTAGTGTCGTCGTTAGCGTTACATTGGATCAATGATTTGCCCGGTTGCTTCGATAAAGTGATGCATTGTTTAAAACCAGACGGAGTAAGTATATTTTAGTAGTCATATTATGTCCTTAATGTTAAAAAGAGCCGAGATGGCCCAGTGGTTAGAACGCATGCATTTTAACCGATGATTTTCACGTGCTTAATTTGTGTTTATAATTCTCGCGCTCGGCGGTGAAGGAAAACATCGTGAGGAAACCTGCATGTGTCTAATTTCAACGAAATTCTGCCACATGTGTTTTCCAACAACCCGCATTGGAGCAGCGTGGTGGAATATGCTACAAAAACCTTCTCCTCAAAAGGAGAGGAGGCCTTAGCCCAGCTGTGGGAAATTTACAGGCTGTTAATGTAAAAAGTGTAATTATATTTATTTAAAAGTGACATATCGCACAAGGTTATCTTCTTGATATTTATTCTTATAATCTACTATGTGAGCTGTATAGTTAAGTCGTTTTATTAATTCAGAAGTATTGATTTAAAATCTGGATGGCCATAATTGTGATGAAAATCACAATGCTGAACTCAAATCCTTCTTTGGTTATGGTATTCGTTTCGATAATGAAATTCCGCAGATATTTTTAACTTTGTCGATTCATATATTTAAATCGTTTGTTAAGAACACATTAATAAACGTGGCACGTTACTCAACAAATAATTATATAGATGATAAAATGGCGTGGAGTAATTTTTTTACGTTCATGCAGGATACATTTAAATGTTGGAAATGAGCAACAAATGAGTTTATTGCCGGTTTTTCGTGGTAGAATTTACTTTCCGAACCGGTGATGATTCAAAAGTGCTTGTAAAAAAAATACTTAAATAAAGTATATATTGATTTTATTCTTATCAGCTCAGTGTTGGTTGAAAATATTAAAGTTCGTAACTATATAGTTTTTAAATATTTATTTAGTTGTTATTATGTATCAATAGATGTTATGGTTCATTTTATCTTCTTTCTGAATCACGCTATCCTTTGTCAAAGGAAATAATATAAGACTAATAATATAAATTAATAAATTGTCTTTCTCTTGGGAATGAGTTGGGGTCTTATTCATAGGTCGCTGGTTCATATCCGGCTCGAAGGACCAAGGGAAATACCTCAATTCCAAATACGCAGTATTTGTAAAGCTTCAATTGCTCCACAACCCTCGTGCTGAATAAACTTCATTTCTTCCTGTAAGAAAACTCAAGGTCCACCTGTGGCCGAGTTTACCAGTATTGAAGTTAGCGGATCCAATGTTTAATATACCAAATAAAATCGATCTATTGCAATAGAGCAGTAACCATGATCAAATTAATCCGACAATTAAAGAAATAAAGTTAAAGCCTGCAAATGTTCCATTGATTGGCTTAAGGCGTTTTTTTAGAGGAAATGTTTCTCGAGGAATCGGATTGGCGAATACATTTGCCGCAGTTTTTCTTCGATATATGGAAGTTTTCTGTTTGATGGTGTTTCCCTTTTATCCTAACAGCACGAGATTAATTATAAACACAAATTAAGCACATGAAAATTCAATTGAACTTGTCCTCTTCTATCAGACTCGACTGTTATTGAATATCAATAGATTGATCGCTCCAGGTGTTCATGGCTTGCGTCTTTGGTGGAGACACTCTAATGGAACTTCGTCAAGCGCTGCAGCTGGCTGAAACGGAGCGCCTCGGTGGTGTTTATCCTCATATATCACCATTCACACAGATACGGGACATAGGAGGCCTTCTCAATGCGTAAGTTATCACTAAAAAGAAACATTTTTATGGCGTCTGTGTGACAGATAGAATCACATATTCTAGAATAAACTTGAAATAGATTGTTATAACAAATTTACAATTTATCTTTAAAGTATCGTAAAGGATCGTAAAGGCGCCCGGTCAATTTTAAATTCACCCGTGTCGCTTATATATTCTTAGTCCAGGGTACAGGTAGTGAAAAAAACCGGGGCGTCTCGCCGACGATTATAAATAAATAATAAATAAATAAATAAATCATCACAACATCACATACATTACTCTGATCCCAATGTAAGTAGCTAAAGTACTTGTGTTATGGAAAATCAGAAGTAACGACGGTACCACATACACCCAGACCCAAGACAATATAGAAAATTAATGAACTTTTTCTACATCGACTCGGCCGGGAATCGAACCCGGGACCTCGGAGTGGCGTACCCATGAAAACCGGTGTACACCCTACTCAACTACGGAGGTCATCGATTATCAAGTCTTGAAACATGGGTGAGGCACCTCAGAAGGTGAACCGCCAGAACAGTGTTAACACCAGGGCACTTTTTGTGCTTAAGATGGGGCTGCGGGCGAATAACCGAATCGCAGTCGATAATTCGTGTAATGTCCAGTATGTGTTCAGGGCGGGCTTCACGCTGCAGACGGTAGACGTGGACAGCCTGACGGTGTGGTACCCGTCCGCGTGGCACGTGATGCGCGACGTGCGCGCGCAGGGCGAGGCCAACGCCGCGCACACCCGCCCGCTCAGACTCGCGCCGCGCACGCAGTTCGCCGCCGCCGCCATCTACGACGAGATGTACGGCAAGGTGAGCTGCGTGTGCTTGCGCGTATGCCGCTCGCAGGTGCCGACTTCCTGACTTCCACTGAGAATTTCAGGGCAGAAGAACCGTTTGGACTTAATGATCTTGGAATCTGCAGCCTTGTCTTCTGAAACTATCATCCCTTTGAAAGTAAACGAAGTTTGTTTAAGAGGTTCCCTGATAAATATGATGAATTCTTAGTTAAGTAATAAATCACACATAAAAACATTAAGACAATTCACCGATAATTATCAAAGACTGATCTGAAGGGTTCTAAGGGTACTTGAAGAATGTTGTTATAAAGTGCATTCCACGTGGGGAAACCGCGGTCTCCGCTAGTGGTTGTATATTATGATGTTTATATAAATTGTAACTTAAAAAACTCTGGTGGCAGGAAATTCCAGAACGCGGCAGTCGAGGTGTACCAGCTACTTTCCAGATAATAAACTTCGTCGGCTGGAAACCAGACCCGACCCAGCCGAAGCCGATGGAGAGAGGAACTGCAGAGCTATCTTTAAAAGATTTGGATAAAATCGACGAGATTATAAAAGAGACTACTAAAATAGAATTGACCGAGGACGATAAAAAATAAATTGTATAAAACCTTATTTGTATTTTATTCCCAACTAGCTGTTACCGTTTTAATATTTATTTAAAGTTAGTTATTTATAATAATAATTGTTATTGTTAGAAATGGAAGCCATACTTTTTTATTTTGAATATTGAACATATAAGATAATAAAATAATAATCAATAGAGAACATAATAAAATTAATCAGACAAACACCGAATTAAAAAAGTAATTGAATTTTCGCGACAAACTTAATGCGCCTTTGACTCCGACTCAACTGTCGTTCAAAAAAAAAAAAACTCTGACAAATGACTGTATTTATAGACTGGATTTATATTGTGGTATAGGTATAGAGTATAGATGGATATATAGCCTATCATTTGCGCAATCACATGTTCTTACTGTATACCAATGTATATAAAGATCGGTTCAACCGTTCTTGAGTTATAGCGGGATATACAGACAGACAGAGACAAAATTTTCAAAAATTGTAAAACTGATGTCGGTGGGTCATAAAACGAATATCTATGACAAAATTCGGGAAAAAATTGAGTGTACAGACAAACTACAGATTTATTTAGTTGTGTAGATATAGAAATATATTAGTTTTGATCAACGTTAAGGTATGAAAAGTAACCTATAGCCTATTCCAATGGAAGTAGAAGAAAAGATAGATTTACGTATTTCATGCGATTTGCTAATAACTCAGCTGTGTATATTGTGCACTATTACACTTAACTACTTATTTCCACTTTAACTTTACTTCAAAAATTCCGATAACACTTTCGTCGACGTTCAAAACGCAAACGCAAACGTTTTTCGTAAATCCATAGTGAATATCATAGATTAATCAAACTCTCGACCAATGATAGCGCGTCGATTTGCTGTCAAATGTTGTTTATTTGGCTTTTTTTCCTGTTATAATTGAAATAGAGTACATATTCTTCCTTCTTCAAGCTTGTTTTATAGCAAATCTCATCCAATTCGGTTTAGTGGTTTAAGTCAAAGCGTCACAGACAGACAGAGTTACTTCCGCATTTATAATATCAGTATAGATAACTCTTATAGAACAAAGTCTATGGTATTTCAAATAAAACTCATGTTCGTACTTAAATAATGTAATCTATAACTTCTTATAATATATTTTTTTAAATGTACATATTATAAAAAAAAAAATTTTTAAACATTGTACAAGTTCAACGGCTTTAATTGCTCGATCTCCCATTCCTCATCGGAATCTGAAAAATGAACATGACTTTGGTTACCAATTTAAAATCTAGTCAAACCCGGTTTTGAAGCCACCGAGTTTGCAGGACCACTAGGTGGCCAATTTGCTCGTCCGCCTACCCATTTAATAATAGAATAAATAATTAAGGCCAGAATTTCCGGTAGTAAGGCTTTGAGCATGTCAGGATAAGCGCCACCCGTCACATTGACAGTTTGATTTTTTTACAGCGCTTGCGTTTATGGGCGAAGGTTACAACTTGTATGTTATTCTATGTAATGTAAATAAAGTAAAATATATAATACCATTTTCATATCTCGGCCTCGGCAATTTTGGACTTGGGGCTCGTGCTGTAAATATATAATAGAACACCATTTATGGCTACCGATAAATAAATGAAGGCATCGTACCTATGACGTAACATTCAAAAGCTGACATTATTGAGGTAGGAGTCTTGTTTCAATTTAATTGAAATACATAAGTTACAAACGTGTTATAAAGGCGTTTATAAATTTGATGCCTTGCCTTCATGAGGTCTAAAGAAGATTGCGTTCCAATACTTCCTAAACCTTGAAGACCATGGAAGCGAACTTCGCGTTGTTACCAAAAATTCACAACACATACGCCCAAACCAGTGTTCGAAACCAGGGTCATAAAAACTGTAGCCTCAAAAGCTGAACTGAAATATACATAATGTAACATATACAATAATAGTGGGAATCTGACGTGATTTTAATAAAATACGATAATGTGGACTTACCAATTTTTTTCGTTTGTTGTGAAACAGGCTTAGGTAATGTTGGCGGTGACACACTACTCGTCGAACTGGATGTGGATTCGTTCACTAAAAATTAAAAAAAAAAACATCTAGTTCATAATCATTGTTGGATCATCATAATTTATTTCATAATAATTTTGTTATTATCTATATAATTTGACATGTGTCACTATTGGCTGTATAAGTAGGGTCTGTGCTGGATTAAGAAAATAAATATGTAATTAAATAATGTTTCAAGATATATACGAGATTACATACTTTGGATGATAATATTATTTATAATACACAATAGCCTATATTAATAAATAAGATTAAAGACTGTGATTTAAAATTAACAATTTCAACTCAATCGGTCAAATTTAATTCTGATTTGATATTTCACAACATTATTATAATTTATAACTCTTCTAGGTAGTAGGTAGTTCTACATATGACATATACTACCGCTAAACAGCAATATTATTTTGTTCCAATTTGAAGACAGTGTAATATGCACAAGGGACATAACATCTTAGTTCCAAGATCTTAGTACATTGGCGATAACGATTGGTCAATATTTGTTACGGCAATGTTACGGGCGGTGGTGATCACTAACCATCATGTGGCACATTTGCTGTTCATGGCTGCCAACCCATATTAATAATACAGAAATTTGCATGCATACCATACAGTCGAAATTTCCAAACACCAAGTACCGTTGACAAAAAAAAAGCTAAAATTGTCTAAAATTACTGGTTCGTTTAGAATCGTTTTATTTTTGTAACGTTTCATCTGTTTCTATGAAGCTTTATTCGTGTACAGACCACACGGCCAGACGTCAATCACAGTGACATTAATTTTAAGCTTTTTATCTAAATACTGGCGTCCCGGCTTCTCCCGGGTGCAATTAATAAATAAAAAGAGACGGAGAAATGGATAAGCCTTAGCTGTTATCCGTTAAGTAGGTTAGATACAAGCAATTTTTTTTTTCATTTTTCATATTTCATTTAATATTATAATTTTATTTTATTTTTATTTTTATCAGGACAACCGACAGTAGATACAATATTACATCAAAAATAAAAAATAAATTACATTTCAAAATTATAAAGGCAAAAGTTCTACTTAAAGGTAGTCTCACCATGCAATATCATATCACAATGTATGTATTGAAAATATAAACGAACATTAGCAATAAGTAAAAATAAGAAGTATAATATATTTTTTAACTATTACATAATAAATAATAATTAATAAAACCCATAAAATATATTTAAAACAAGTCAAATAATATATAAGTCCATTTTTTTTTACATTAGCAGCCTGTAAATTTCCCAATGCTGGGCTAAGGCCTCCTCTACTTTTGAGGAGAAGGTTTGGAGCACATTCTACCACGGTGCTACAATGAGGGTAGGTGGAATACACACGTGGCAGAATTTCGTTGAAATTAGACACATGCAGGTTTCCTCACGATGTTTTCCTTCACCGCTGAGCACGAGATGAATTATAAACACGAATTACGAACCCGCAATCATCGGTTAAGATGCACGCTTTCTAACCACAGGGCCATCTCGACTCCGTGTAGTCCGTGTAGTGAAATTTGAAAACGACTGTCTGTATGTCAGATACAACGCGCAACCTAAGCCGGTGGTTTTAACAGAATGAATTTGTGCACAGGAATTTTGCGCAGATTTTAAAATGCATCTCCTAAGTATGTATGATAGTTTGTATGTGTGTTAGTCATTTATTTAATTCAAAATATGGAAATCGGTCTATAGGCAACGCATATTAAAGAAAATTCAGTTTTCAGTATAATGTTTTCGATGGGATGTCCATCGCGTACACGGCTGTATTATAAATATGTATGTATAAAATAAATTATTTAACTTAACTAACTAATTAATAAACTTACTCGCTGCTCGTCGTTTCAACTTTGACAGCAATTCATGATTTTCCCCTGGAATCAAACGATTTAAAATTCAATAACATAAAATAAAACCCAACTAACGTCGAACTGAAACATTAAATCAAACTAATTTTAACTGATGGTCGCGATTTCAAATTAAAGAACCTTTGATTGTTCGTACTATGCATGTTCATCAATTATATTACCAATATTCAAATATTGTTGTGTTCCGTTTTGAAGGGTGAGTGAGCCAGTGTAACTACTGGCACAAGGGATGTAACATCTTAGTTCCCGAGGTTGGTGGAGGATTGGTGATGTAAGGAATGGTTAATATTTCTTACAACGCCATTGTCTATGGGCGGTGGTGACCATTTACCATCAGGTGGCCCATTTGCTCGTCCGCCTACCGATATCATAAAAAAAATCATTATTTATATATACTATTTACATTTTATATACTATTTTTTAATCCCAAGCGAAATCGAAAATTTCCTTTCACAAATTGGTTTATAAACAACAAAGTTCTGAGGTAACATAAAAAAATCATATAACCGAATCGAGAACCTCCTATTTTAAGTCGGTTAAAATAATTACCTGGTACTATTGGAGCCGGCAAAATATGCTTTGGTCTGACATTGAGGGAGTTCTTACGAGATCTTGATGGTAGAGTTGAAGGCTTAACTGAAAACAAAGATAATACTTATACCTTAGCTTACACTTGAGGACGTTAGCGGGTGGTTAGATAAAAATAGCTTTCTCTCTTTCTGACTTCATTGATTTGACATACGAAAGAAGAAGACAGCATTGTTTAAATAATCACCCCCTCAAGAACATTTATAAACAAAGGCCTTTTTGGATGACCATAGATACGAAAAAAAACTCAGAGATTAAAAACAGACAAAATGCTTCTATTCTCAAATTGTATGCATAGATATACCCTTTATCTATCTATCTTAATCTATCTATTTATCTATATCTATATTTATCAATCTATCATAATCAAACCTTAAGTATAAAGATATTTTTTTATTTATTGAATTTATATATTCTGCTAAATTATGCACCACAACCAGTTCTTATTTAATATATATTATTTTATAAAGGATTGGCTGATGGAAGGTGGTCGCCACTGTTCATTTTAGGGCGGTTTTCATATGTAAGCTGAGGAAGGTTTATATGTATAATAGAAGCATATTATAGTAGAGAAAAGCCGAGACTTTCAACTTTCCTGGCCGGAAGAAAATCTAGAATAATTCTTTTTATGTTTGCTCTTAAATCTAAATGTTGTACGTATTATTTTACTCATATGAAGCTAGAATGTTACGTCAATAAATACAATTTCTTAAGAGAAAGATAAGAACCTGCTGTGACTTCATGCGGTAAAGGCATCGGTGATCTACTTCTCTGAGGCTTTGGATCTCGTACTGAAAGAAAAACCAACTTTTAAAATAAATTAAAAATAAAAAAAAAAGAGAAATAGTTCAATTTTAATGAAATTGAAGTTCGTATGTCACAGCCACTTTTTTCCGAAACTATAAGAACTAACTGTTGAAACTTGGTAAGTAGATGTATTCTGTGAACCGCATTAAGGTTTTTACACAAAAATTAAAAAAAAAACAATAAATTTTGGGGGTTCCCCATACTTAGAACTGAAACTTTTAATTTTTTTGTGATATTGAGATTTGTACTATAATTTTTTTCTAAACTGAGACACTTCCAAAGTGGTAAAATGTATGTCCCCCCCTGTAACTTCTAAAATAAGAGAAAGATAAAACAATGTACATTACCACGCAAATTTCCACCAAAAATTAGTTTGAACGAGATCTGGTAAGTGGTTTTTTTTTAATACGTCTCAATTCGTAAACCGCAATTTACCTTTCATTCAAAAGTTACAACGAACTACAAGAACATTTATATTATGTGCTGTTACGGAACCCTTCATGGGCGAGTCCGACTCGCACTTGGCCGCTTTTTTTTACATTATTTGGTTGTCAGGTATTATTTACACAATATTTTTTATAAATTATAGCCTGATGTATATAGCCTATATTATTATAAAGTTTCATTAAAAATCCATTCAGTAGATTTTTCGTGAAAGAGTAACAAACAAACTTTCGCCTTTATAATATTAGTAAGATTAAGAAATGTTGTTTATGGTGTTGAGAATGAAACCTACCATAGTCAATTTCCTTAGGGGTGGGTAGCCGTTCTCTATTCCTTGGCATGCTCGCTGTTTGATGGAAATAATTCACTGTAAAGAATACACTATTAAATTTTCAAACCGTTTAAAACAATGTAAATCAAAAAGAAAATAATGAAATAAGGTTACAATGATGTACCTGGTACTGTCCGTGGTGGTATTATGTGAATGTTTGGTGTTGCCAATGGTTCTGGTAATGGATTTGAATGTGGAACACCTGAGGCAGAATGATAAAGAGCGTTAAGTTTCATTGAAAAAATATATAGCAGAAATATTCAAATTAAATTCGAAAAAGGAATACAGTTTTAACAAAAAAAATGACTGATTTCAATTTACAAATATTCTAAGCCGGTTCATAAATTAATTCCGACTTAACCAATATAAAAAAAAAAACAACCGACTTGATAACTTCCTTCTATTTTTGAAGTCGTTTAAAAACATCAATGCGGATTGTATAGAGAAGTAAAAAAATTAATTAAAAAAAAGTTCTATGAAAACATAATACATCCTATTTTGACGTTTATTTTGAATTTCGAATATAAAACGGAAATTAGTATAAGAATCCTTTTTTGTTTTTTTTTTTTATTGTTGTACGTTCGCTTGGTCAGAAGACCAAAGGACCGTGACTGGGCTGCACTGTCGAGCTACCTTTGCCAAAAGCATAATATATGCAATTAACTGAAAAAACGAACAATATTTTTTTTATAGAATTTGATTTTTTAGAGGACCTTACTTACCTCTACTCGGCCTAAAATAGTCTACGTCTACATTCTCGAGAATAATGTGCTTGGGTATGTAAAATTAACTCTATTGATTTATTTTATGGATAAAGGTTTATTGATTATGGTTTACTCACGAGGTAGAGTCTCTATGGGCGGTGGCGGAGGTTTTTCTGAAAAAAAAGGAAAGTCAATATAATCACTAAAATCAATACCAAAATCAAAATAGACTTTATTCAACTAGGCTTTTACAAGCACCCTTGAATCGGAGTTTTACAGAACTGTAGTTTACGTCCAGCTTCTACCGTTGGACCGGCAAGAAACTTAGTAGTTATATCAGTAAGCACGCAAGCGTGGGTACGAATACATGCACATGACATTTATAGGGGGTCCCGTATAGCCGTAAATTGCCAATAAATTGAGGAAGAATGGATCTAATCAACAGAAGATAATACTTAAGCCCAGCAGTGGGACGTTTAAAAGCTAGTACTACTAATACTTACTGTTTATTTTGTTTAATTCCGGTAATGACTCGTAATGACACGCCTCGATATTCTCAGGATTTTTTATCAGTTTTCCTGGAGTCTTACTGTAGCGTGCTAAATGTGAACATAAAAAAGATGTATTATGAAACAAGTTTCGCACGGGTATATGTGAGTGTTAGGGGGGGGGGGGTTTGTTGATCGAGTGTTAGATATCTAGTGTGGCTCAAAAAATATAAATACTTTTGTTTTAAAACGATGTGTCCCGTCATTTATAAACGTTCTTCAGTAAATTTGTTTTAAAGAAAGCAAGAAGTTATTACGTGAGATAAAAAGTATACATTAGTAAAGCCAATTACAAGATTGGCGCTGTAAGAGATATTAACCATTCCTTACATCACCAACGCGCCACCAACCTCGGGAACTAAGATGTTACATCCCTTGGGCCTATAGTTACACTGTCTCACTTCAAACCGGAACACAACGCCCTAATACCAAGTAAACATTAGCAAATCGTATTGAATATATAAATCTAACTGTCTATCTATCTATCTGTTTGTTTAACTTTCTTCCCTTTTCAATTAGAATAGGCTTATAGTGTATATGTTCCTATCACGTGAGCTATGTCATACTACTCAATACATATGTACACATATATATATATATAGCTCACCTTTGCTGTCGTCACGATTTAATTCCTTAGAACGTATGATGTCTTCAATTGTTCGACGTGCCGATTTTACTATAAACGGGAAATAAATATTAATATATTTAGGTAGACTGGCAAATACCAACCAGATTATATGGTCACCACAGCGCATACTCATCGGTGTTATAATATCATCCCTTAGATTAATGCATGAACTTTGGGAACTAAGATGTTATGTTCCTTGCGCCACTAATTACACTGGCTCACTCAAAGTGAAACCATACTAAACATTGCTGTGTGAGTGTGTTAAGTGTAGCGTTTGAATATGTTTGGGACCCAGACGGTCTTGCACAAAGCTTCGCTGCGTGATAATATAGATGACAATTGGTTCGATAATTACTATCTTAATATAGATAAAAAATATATATATATATAAATATATGTTTTTTTTATTTTAAATATTGGACAACATCACATACATTACTCTGATCCCAATGTAAGTAACTAAAGCACTCGTGTTATGGATAATCAGAAGTAAAGACGGTACCACAAACACCCAGACCCAAGACAACATAGAAAACTAATGAACTTCTTCTACATCGACTAGGCCGGGAATCGAACCCGAGACCTCGGAGTGGCGTACTCATGATAACCGGTGTACACACTACTCGACCACGGAGGTCGTTTATCGATCAACGTTTGATTAATTCGGAATGTTTAGATGTATAATTCATTAAACTTTTGTTTAAATTGTCTCAAATATCATGATAATTGTTGAAAAATATATTAAAAATATTTACCTTTTCGTGTGTATATAATAATGCATACCGTTTGAACGATAAAGACTAAAATAAAAATTCCAATGCCGAGGCCGATCCACAGTATATCTGGAAAAAAAACAACCCTTATAATGATCGAATATAATGTAACATCTGAAGTGTCACATTATAAACAAAATTTACATTGTGACTCTGCCAACGCGCGCTCTCATTGGTCGAAAAAAATGGCGCGCGCTTCCTCGGCTTCGCGTTACATACTTCCGTCCCTTTTCACGAAATCATCACATATTGCGTGGAAGCGAGAGGAAAGATCTTACACGTCAAAATGTTTTATTTAGAAATATCGCCGTAGGAAATCTACTTTGATTACGATAACTCTGTTAATCTGTAAATGTACATGCGTTAGTTGACAGCCAAATTTGTCACCTAAGCGGTCATTACCCCCAATAGACATTGGCGATGAAATATTAAGCATTACTTATCACCAACACACCACCAACCTTGGGAGCTAAGATGTTATGTCCCTTGCTTATATTTACGCTGGTTCATTCACCCTTTAAACTAGAACACAACAATACTGTATTACTATTCTAAGTATTACTGTTTGGTTAGAATATTCCATGAGGAGTACCCAGGGTTTGCAAATTGTGTCAAAAACTAGAACATATCTTTACTCTTCTACTTGGTGATAGGGTTTTGTGCAAACCCGTCCGGGTAGGTACCTCCCACTGTCAATGTCTATGGGCGGTGGTGACCACATAACATCAGGTGGCCCATTTGCTGGTCCACTTATCTATTGCTTAAAAAAAATCTGGAGGTTTCTGGTTTCTCCTAGATATTTAAATTGATGAATTTCTTGCTCAAATATGTACATTCATTATTTCCTCACTGTGTCTGAAATATCTGTATTGTGATGACCTCTTTTAACATATATATATTTATATTTTCTTAAAAGAAAAATGGAACGAGGTTGTACTTACTTATTCCGAGTGAATTTTCCACTACAGGTGGCGTTGCTGAAAACAAATTATTGATGTATATTACACATTCTGTTAACAGCACAGCTTGTAACTACGTAACTGATTTTTCTTGGGCAAAGAAGAACGAAAGAAAATTTTACTTACTAATCATAGTCGATTTTGTTTCTTTAGTTGGATCAGGGGCTAAAACAAAAAGAATACAAAAATGGATATTAGAATACTTATTATCTGGGGCATAAAGAGCTCTTTCCGTGGGTCCCAAAAAAGGTACTATGTATATTTTGTTTAAATAAGTGTTAGGATTATAATGATCCGAGATGGCCAAAAGATTAGAATGCGTGTATCTTAACCGATGATCGCGGGATCCACTTTATTTTCTTGCACTCATTTTGTGTTTATAATTAATTTTGTGCTCGTTAGGAAGGAAAATGTCATGAGGAAACGTGCAAGTGTCTAATTTCAATGAATTTCTGCTACACGAGAGGAGCCTTTAGCCCAGGAGCAGGACCTTAGTGATCGGTGTTCATACTTGTGTAATGTATTGTGTGCAGGTTTCCTCACGATGTTTTCCTTCACCGTCGATCACGTAATGAATTATTAATACAAATGAAACTCATGTATTCGGTGGTCCTTCAGGGCGTTAGTAATTAGCCTAAAGTTATGAATATAACTAAAAAATTAAAAATAAATAATAAAATAAGACACTTACTGATAGTTGTGATTTCGCCATCTGAAATCAATAAAATAGATTATTATTTTTATGATAAATAAACTATTGTATAACACTTAAATTTATACATTGTATAGCTAGACAAGGACGCAAATCCGTGAGGGCGTCGACCTGGTCGATTGAAAGACTGAGAATACAGTCGTGCATCGGAAATCACGTGATTGGCGATTTGGTCCTATGTCTGAACTCTTTCCGGTCTAATCTGAAGTCCCATTGGATTATGGGAGTGAGGGAATAGAACTCTTGTGCACTTTAACATGACCTGTGTCATAAGTGGACTAGGCTGATAGCTGATAGAAAGAGATGGCATATCATCCTGACGAGAGTTACATCAACTACCACGACCACTCTGTCAAGAGCATGTCGACTGAGAAGAAGAAAATAAATGTACTTCTGATAGATCTTACTTTTTTTTATTTGGTAGTATCTCTGTGCAATCTCGTCAAATGAACACATATTCCACCACTGAATGATGTACTGGATCATTAATATTCGATTCGTGTAAATATCTATATAAGTAGTTAGTTTTTTTTAAGGCATTGGTTGGCGGATGAGCATATGGGCCACCTGATGGTAAGTAGTCACCGCCCAAAGACAAAGGCGCTGTAAGAAAAAATAACCATTCCTTAAATCACCTATGCGCCACCAACCTTGGGAACTAAGATGTTATGTCCCTTGTGCCTGTGATTACACTGGCTCACTCACCCTTCTAACCGGAACACAACAATACAGAGTACTGTTATTTGGCGGTAGAATATCTGATGAGTGGGTGGTACCTACCCAGACGGGCTTACACAAAGCCAAGTAAAAGTATGTATGTCTAACAAATTTAAGCAATGATTGGCAAGTCACCGGCCCCATAAGATGCGGGGTCTTCTAGTTTAGTGGTACAGGGTCTCTTTGATGTATGTACCATATCATGACCATAAGAATATATTTGTATTTGTGTCTGTATCTAAAGTCAGTCTTCACTGTCAGACTGTTTGTCAGTCTGTCTACATTTGTAAATAAAAAACATAATTACCTGGTTTAATTGAAGGTATTTGAATGCTATTATAGTCCAATTCAAGACCTCGTGATAAAGTCGGATCGTAAATTGGATTACCTGTCAAAAAATTGGTGATATTAATTTGATTTAATATGAAGGGCCATAAGCTCGAAATGACCAAGAATTGATCGATCAGGGTAGGTCTACTTAGTGGAGTTCATGACCCCATAGAGATTCGCCATCAAATCGTAGGGGCTTGCGGTATTTGCCAAATAAGTTCTTATTATAAATATTTAAAGTCGTATTGTGTGTTGTGCTTAAAAGTTCTCGTACTTAAAACTGAAATGTAATCGTCATTTTTATTTAAAGGGTTTTTTAATGATTGTACATTTGCATTTGAGAGAGAGATAACTTTGTATTTCAAATGTTGGAAAAGAGGAACTACTGAGTTTCTTGCCGGTTCTTCTCGGTAGAACTTACTTTCCGTTGGTAGTTTTACGCTTAATACAGATTTGTAAAATTACGATTCAAAAGTGCTCGTAAAAACCTACTTGAATTAAGTATATTTTTATTTACATTTTGAGCGAGCGTCTGATTAAAACACACTCGTTGATAAAAAAAGGGGTTCCCGTCGTTCGTAAGTCCTCCTTTAATAATATTGACCAATGTCGATTATTAAGAGATCATGTGTTTATATTATTATAAATAAGAGTATATTTGTTAGTTTATTGCTATTTCCCAACTTAACAAAAAACCCGCTAAGTTTCTGAATTTTTGTAACATCTACCCAAACGATTACTAGAAAGTTTTGGAAAATTTTGAAAAACGTCATCTGATCCATTACACCTGCATCGACCGTCCCCAACCCGGTGGTTAACTACTGTTCATATATTTTGATGGGTGTTTTATATAATTTTTGTTTAATTTTACTCGACTGTTGCTCTGTCTGTTCGGTACAAATTATGCAATCGTTTATAACTTCCCGATGAGCTAGAGGCTTGAAACTCAGAACAAAATGACAATACATTCGATAAACTTCTGGTTTTTCCATAAATACGGTACTTTAATATTATTTTTAGTTTTCTAAAATAACACCAAGCATGTACTGAAAGTAGTATTGCCATCTTTGTCTAATTAATCATCCCAACACGCCGACAACATGAGTAAGCGTGATAGATATATGTTAATTTAAAAATATGTTTGTTATTAGTCTCATAGCAGTGTCGTCATTGTTTACAAGATCATAGTCATGCTTAACGCACACTGTGTAAGGTTTTGTGTCACGAGTTGTTTACTGGTATATAGAATTTACTAGTTATTTGTTCTGGCTTTACACGGGTAAGAAACGGATAAAATGATACCGTACATTTTTGATTTACATGATTCACGTCACTATAACAGTAACACATGGAGAACAAAACATCTCAGTTCTCGTGGTTGATGGCGCATTGGCGATGTAAGGAATGGTGACTTACCATAAGTTAGCCATTAGTCAGTAATATTTCAGCGAATTTATCCAAATGAATTATTCGTTTAAACTTTACTCATGAATCAATCCGTCTAGTGATGAAAGCTTCATGAGATACATACACTTAGACGCAGTTAAATTACATATCATACGATCAATATGAACCAGAAATAGAGCAAATAAAGCAGATCTTTCAGTGAACAGATAATCTGAATTAAAGTACATTAAAATTCAGTTGTAAATACCATCATAAACTCAGATAATTCGCACAATATCCTGAATTAAACCCATATTAATAAATTATATAGATATATTAATATTGGTCAAAAGGGTATAAAATTGGTGAAGGAAAGTATCGTGAGGAATTCTACATGTGACTTATAAAATTCCGGGGAAATAAGCTCCAAACCTCCCCCTTCAAACTGAAAGGCATTAGCCCAGCCATGGGACATTTAGGTAACTGTCACTTTTTATGTAATATGGTAAACCTTAACCTTAATATGACTATTTATTTATAAATGTAGATGATCGACATTTATATATAAATAATGCTTTTAAGGGAATCCCAGGGATCGACATTTTTTTTACAATAAATTACACTTTACAGTGACTATTAATAATAGTAGTTTTATGCATACTTAAATACGAATAGACAAAATACCAAAAAAAACAAAAGAATAAACTTAACCAGGGTTTAAAAATACAGTCTTCTCTACCAATCAGAATAAAAATTAAGGAATATTTAAATATTTGGATGACGATAAATATCACTTACCCTCAGTGGCGAAAATAAATCCGAATAAATGGAACACAAAAACACAACAAAACATATTAGCTCTCAACAATATATTTAACAACAACAATATACCTCATAATGGGGAATAAATATTACTTATGCGAATAGACACGATATCTGAACTTTTCAAATCGTAGGCTGACCATGATTCAGTGACAAATATCAGTCCTGGTATATACGACCTTTTTGCGCCGGGGCAAAATAAAATATAACCTCTCTCGCTCCCTATAACAATAGTGATTTTTAAAATGTCACAAGCTTTTTATTTTTTTTAAGTATTGTACCAAAGCCACATTGTAAATAATTACTAATATTCCCATTTACCCCTTCAATTACGCTAGGACAGGGGATGGTAACGCACAAAGGGTCAGGATGTAACTTGTGACTTTTTAAATCGCTAGACGGCTTTTGACTGCGCTATTGACGTTTAAATAACTCGTCGTGTGATAAATTATATTTATTTATAATAATAAAAAAAAAACAAGTAGGTAACGTTGTCAATTGGTTCAATTTTTTTTTTTAAATAAAAGATTTAAAATAAGATAAGGAATGAATTTGTCGTCGATTTCGAGCTACTTGACATTTAATTGGCGGTTTAGGGAGCAACTTCATCACGTAGCTATCCCGCCACACGGTGCGCACGCATCATAATAAATCACTCCTATTATTTTATCATGACTCATATCGACATATTCCACAATTCTTACTCTGTATTAAAAAAAAATCCGATTACCAATCGGTGACTTACTCTAGGTCAAATATTCTTCGTTGTTCTGTTATCATAGTTTATAAATAATAATAATAATAAATATTGGACAACATCACATACATTACTCTGATCCCAATGTAAGTAGCTAAAGCACTTGTGTTATGGCAAATCAGAAGTAACGACTGTACCACAAACACCCAGACCCAAGACAACATAGAAAATTATTGAACTTTTTCTACATCGACTCGGTCGGGAATCGAACCCGAGACCTCGGAGTGGCGTACCCATGAAAACCGGTGTACACACTACTCGACCACGGAGGTCGTCAATTTTAAATATACTTCTCGTTAATGTTACATACGGATTGACTTACATAAAAAAATGAGTGTATCACCATTAACATAAAAAACTAAAACTTATGTTTGATATGTACATTGTAAGTGTACCTTTGGAATAAATAGCGCGTCAAAATAAGTATTATTTATTTAATTAAAACTGCAAAACCGTTTGGTCACCCTACTATGATTAATAAATTGCGTCGTCGCGTGACGAACTGTAACAGGATAAATTATTATTTGTCCAGATTTATGCAATAGCAATCATGTTATGGATAACTGAGCTAAGAGCTAACTCAACAACATACATACATACATAAAAAGGTCAGATGTTTGTGGACTAGATTTGTTTTTATGTCAATAACAATGTGTGAACTACACTTTAGTCATAATATATTCTACCGCCAAGTGGCAATACTTAGTATTGTTGTGGTCCGATTATACCATTCGCCCTAGTGAGCCAGTGTAACTACAGCCCAAAGGGACATCTTAGCCCTCATGGATGGCGCTTGTTGGCTTTCCTTTGGTGCTGTAAGAATTCGTTACATAACTACGGCGCTTAAAGGAATACTCACGGCGCTACTTAAATCAGAAGCCCATTTGCCGGTCTAACTATAACATAAAAAAATCTAGAAATCATGTTGTTTAACTATAGAACATTCTAGAATTACAACAACAACAATATTAACAGCCTGTACATTTCCTACTGCTGGGCTCCCTTTAAGGAGAAGATTTGGAGCATATTCCACCACGCTGTTCTAATGTACAGCGGGTTGGTGGAATATACATGTGGCATAATTTCATTGAAATTAGACAAATGCAGGTTTTCTCACGATGTTTTCCTTCACCGCCGAGCACGAGATAAATTACAAACACAAATTAAGCACGTGAAAATTCAGTGGTGCCTGCCTGGGTTTGTACCCGAAATCATCGGTTAAGATGCATCCGTGGGCCATCTCGATTCTTCATCGGCATCTTAAAAAATTACATACAACAAACATATAGACAGACATACATAATTTTCGCTTTCTTTTATAGTACCGTTTCCTACCAATCATTATTTAATTTTGCTCGCAAGTTTTCAGTGGCACATACAGAGGAAATACAGGGTTTTCTATGCCCTGTGCTCTGTACCTAACACTTTGCCCCACATTTTTTTGGATGATCTTTACATTAGGGTACTTGCTGCTCTTATTTTTTTAAATACTTGGGTAGCCTGAATAATTATGTATAATTTTTAAAGTTCTCTAACAGCTGCCATTCTTTTTCGTCCAACTTTTTGATAAAGTTGCATCAGCTTCCGTCAGCTTGTGACCGCATTGAATTATGTTAAAATTCAAAGCTATCGTTGGATTTCTCTGTAAAATTATCTTTTAAATCTCTCACACAAAGTTTTCTTGGCTACATTCGTGAGTAATTAAATTGACCAACCAAGAAGGTTATATTTAAAAAAAAAAGCTTGGAATTAAAAAATCTAATTTATTTGCGTTTGGTAAATTTTCGTCTCTTCACTAATCTGCGAATAGAAAATAACTTTAAAATAGAACGAGTACAGGTTTATCTAGACCACAGGTTATACAGTACAATATGACTAAAATAAGAGGAATAAAATAAATAAATATTGGACAACATCACATACATTACTCCGATCCCAATGTAAGTAGCTAAAACACTTGTGTTATGGAAATCAGAAGTAACGACGGCACCACAAACACCCAGACCCAAGACAACAGAGAAAACTAATGAATTTTTTCTACATCGACTCGGCCGGGGATCGAACCCGGGACCATGGAGGTCGTCATATAAAATCAGAACAAAGAAACCATAATCATATTTAATTAGGCTAATAAAGTAAGTTCAGCCAAATGGGTCTTAATAGTGAACAGCAGAGCCTTCTCAAGCTATGCTGGGGCCCTTGGGCACCCATGAATTTGGGGCCCTTTTGCTAGATATTTTTTTGCTTAATTTGGTAAATTGTTGGTTCTTCGGGGCCCTCTCAGGATGGGGGCCCTGGGCCCGTGCCCCATGTGCCCTATGGTAAAGACAGTAATGGTGAACAGTCCCAATACACAAACATTGGCGCTGTAAGAAAGGTTATCGATTGCTTGCATGGCCAATACGCCAACCTTGGAAAGTAAGATGACTTGGTTTTTAATGAGATCAGAATACTTCTTCTGGTTGAACTGCGTGGCGAGACTCTTTTTACCTTTTACGTTCTTGATGGCATATGTTTGTTAAAGTTAAATAATTAATTAATCATTACAAACAGTTAAACTTTGATGTATGTTTTTTTATGAATGAGCAAATATTACCTGATGGTAAGTGGTCACCGCCGCCCATAGATAATGGGCGCTGCAAGAAATATTTACCATTCTTTACATCGCCAATACCCCACCAACATTGGGAACAAAGATGTTATTTCCCTTGTGCCTTTAGTTACACTGGCTCACCCTTCAAACCGGAACACAACAATACTGAGTACTGCTGTTATGCGGTAGATTTGTGGTGTAACTTAGAAATAATTCAAAGGTTGCATATTATTTTTATCATACCATTGGACCTTGAAGTAATAATGCAAAAACCTTCATTGAAAATATAACACCTCGACTTATTGACTCCACCGGTGACAGGCGAGCTGGTTCATTTTTATTCAGAGGATCAGAATCGCCTATCAATGAGGAAATGCTGCTAGCATTCTTGCCACCACTCCATACGACTGATTTGAACAGTAACTATGTTTAATTATTATTTGTATAAATTAAGGCCTTATTGTTAATAGTTATAATTGATGTATTAATAAAGAGGGAGAAAATAAAAGAAAAATAGAGATTTTAGTTCATCCTTGATGTAACAATGGTCGTGTTAAATACAAGCCGTTGTGTCAATTTCTCAAGTGTACGGAACTCACAGTGAGCGATTAAACATCGGAATTGACCGTTTTTAACTGTCCACGTTTATTAATATTAAAAATAAAACATTCCATTCATGCATTCTTTACGTATGTAAATAATAAACAAGGATTTTTTTTTTTTTTTGTGAAAAAGTATCTGTGGAAAGTGTAACCGCATACCACCATGAAAAACGTAATTTCAAGACGATCTGGCAATACATTGCTACGATTCTGTAAAGTTAGTCTATAGCTGACGCTACGCGCATGCTCGCCCGCCCGGTTTATTAATACAAAATGGCCACTATCAACGAAGACTCCGATTGATTTTTAATTCCGCACAGTCCGCGTCTAAAATATAAGAGAAAAAACACGCTATTCGTAGAGACGCACGCAGCGTTCAAAAATAGAATAATAAAATTTCATAACCTACTCTGTGTTCAGTGTCGAATATAATGTGTTGTATATTCTGTGCGTTTCCTTAGAAAAAAGGTAAGTGCATTACGTTATTTTATTGAATTTTAATGATATAAAACCTCTTTGAGTATAGCGTGTTTCGTTCCATCGGAATTTCTTTTTTTTATCTGCATTTAAAACAATCTTTATTACATTGACAGGTTATGAGCATTCCAATTTCAAATATACGAATCGTTTATGAACGTTTTAAATTTTTCTTTTGAACTTCGTAAGTAATGAATTAAGGAATGACATAACTATGTAAAAAAAATGTGATTTTATAAGCAGTTCTGCGATTGGTAAAACGAGGTTTTCCCTGATTTTCGGGAGTCGTATCGCTGTCTTTTTCTCTCTCATAGAATCTGTCCCCCTCTGAGGTCTTTCTCAATGAGGGGATAAGCATGCGCGGTGCTTTCTGTGCCTCGATGAGATAATTCTTCTCAAAAAAAAAAAGAATAAGTATTTAAGAAAACATAATCTTTAAATTTTATTAAAAGTGAATTAATTAATTTTAATACAGGGTGTAATATTTATAACAAAAATTGTAATATCTGGACTTTTTTGCATTCCAACAATTTTCAAGGTTATACAGCTAATTTGTAGGTCCCGGGATTAAGATTAGAATTAAGGCGTCCTATTATTCTAGCAAATATCATCTGCGTGTAAAATTTTTAGTTTTACAATTATATATTAAAATACATTTAACTTATTTAATATAAAATTGACTATAATATCATATGGCTTATATGTTTAGAATTTATATGTACTATATAATGTACTACATAACACAGATAGAAAAAAAAATCAAATCGTGTCGACTTATTGCGTTAGTGGTGGAATGAAGACTTTGGTGTGTGCGTAGTGCCGTTTAAAATCAAAATCCAAGACTAAATATTAAACTTTCAGACTCAGCCAGGCGTTGCTCTGGCTAGGTTATATGTTTAGTTATATTGTATCATAATTAGGTTCTAATCTTCTCTAAAACACGCTGAATGTAATGGTACAAATGACTTGTCAGAATATTCAGCAGTCTTAGCCTGAAGCGTGTTATAAAACAGCGAGATATTTATAACTATAGATAAAATATTAAAAAAGCACTTTTGTATCGTCATTTTCGACCTAAAACCGGTTCAGAATGTAGATTCTAACAAGAAGCCCCGTGATCGTAGATCCTCGTTTCAATCACGTTTACACCTGTAATAATCAGGTATATATTTGTTTGACCGCGTGGGAGGGTCTGCAGATGTTAGTTAGACTATGTGAAGACTGTAATCTATCTCTGTGACAAATTTCATTCAGATCCGTTCATTCGTTCTTTCTTGATCGAGCAACAAACATACATCCATAGTTTCGCGTTTATAATATTAGTCAGATTATATATCTTGTATGAAAATCAACGAATACTGACTCCAATATTAGACTATCATGTATATGATCATTCAAGAAGCCGAAACCCCCCCCGAAAGATCACCACAACGACCGGTCCTGTGCAGCCCACAACCAGCGGCTTCCCGCGACCTTCACCAGGTAAAATAAAAAGGCCGTGTTCGTCTAGGGGTTAGGACCCTACGTTGTGTATATGATCATGTACATAATATTTTGCTATATATGTATTGGTGAATAAAATATAGTAACTATATGTGTTTTGTGTGAGAGACACGTACGACAACGACGATTAAATATATCTATGATCACCATAAAGACAGTCATAGTGAGTCAACCTCAAAAGATAGATATATGCTGTCGTGATTTTCTTTTAGAACTTTTAAATGGAATGAATTCTGTCATACATGATTTTTGCGAAACTTTAACCGTTAACGCACGCAACGGAAGCTCTCAAAAGGAAAATGTTCCCCCCCTTTGCAATATTTTTCATTGATATTCAACTCTAATTGTTCCTACCATAATGCCTTATGGCCTAAAGCCTTACTCGATAAATGGGCTATCGAATATTGACAGAATTTTTCAAATTGAACTATTAGTTCCTGAGATAAGCGTGTTCAAACAAACAAACTTTTCAGTTTTATAATGCAGACATACCTATATCAATTGAATATAAGCTTTTGTCTTTATGGGGTTAGTATAATTCATTTTTAGGGCAAATTATACGCTAAATACGCATAGTCCGCAGTCTACACTGACACTTAAAGGGCCGGATTAATCATGTTCGGGCCTCTAGGCAATTCACGTCTTGGTGATATTTTATCCTTTTCTATCTTGCTAAAATATATATTTTCATCTCAACGCAATGTTATTTATAATTAGGATATTTTTTCGTATATTTCGAAGCCACATTTATAAAACAAATATTCTTATTTGATTTCATTTGATAGTGATGAAGGGATGAGAACACTTGGTGGTGGTCACTTGGTGGTAGGCCTTCGTTCAAGCCCGTCTGGGAGGTACCATCCATTCATGAGATATTCTTCCGTTAAACAGTAATAATTAATATTGTTGTGTTCCGGTTCGAACGGTGATTAGCTACAGGCACAAGGTACATAACATTTCAGCTTCCAAGGTTGGTGGTGCATTGGCAATGTAAGGAATTGTTAATATTTATAGCGCCAATGTCTATGGCGATGGTGACCACTTACCATAAGGTTCATTAACCCGTCCGCCTGTCAATACTATAAAATTAAACAAGTAACAAATCCCAAACAATGATGATGATGTCGACAAGGGATTTGTTATGATCACATTTAAACGAGACCATCTTGATCTAGCTACCCATCTCCACTTCACCTAAGAATAATAAACTATATCTAACTTTTAGATTGAAGAACAAACATAAGAATGAAAAATTATTTTACGGTAAGGAAAGTTTAAATTCTCAGCAATACAATATGCGTGTATTACACAAATAAACCTTTAGAGCCACTCTCTTTAATGATGAAAACCGCGTTAAAATCCGTTGCATAGTTTAAAAGATATAAGCGCACAGAAGCGGTAACTACTTTGTTTTATACTATGTAGACATAATGATATGATATCAATGTTATTTACACCTTATAGCACTCAGGATTACAGATTAAGGTACATACCTTTCTCCCAAGGAAAAGCTTTTTTCGAATGTGATCATTACTTCCGGAGATTACCCCCTACATACTAACAAATTAAGCTTTTTATAATTAGTAAATATTACCTAAGGAAAAACTGTTTTCAGTAATTTTTTTAACAGACAAAGCGATATACAGTAACACGTATATATATTATATAGTCTGTCCATACATACGTCTATTTGTGCAAACATTAACACAACTGGTTAGTGTGTCAAGTAGGTAGGCTAGTGAATACTCTTATTCTACATACGGAAATCTTTTTAAAAAATAAAAAGGCTACATTATAATGTTTTTTTTAAATTATAATATCATAGTTAGAGGTTCACATATCTACAGACTGACATAAATTAAAATTAAAATATACTTTATTCAAGTAAGATTTTACAAGTACTTTCGAATCGTCATTTTACAGAACTACATTAAGTAAAACTACCGCCGGTACGGAATGTAGATTCTACCGAGAAGAACCGAGTAACAAGAAACTGAGTAGTTACTCTTTTTCAACATTTAAAATACAAAGTTATGTTAGTTAAATACAATTATATATGTATATATCACCGTAGAATTTTAAATACCGTTAGATTGTAATCTATCTTGCGAGATTATAAACTGCAGCAATATTGTGAACGGTGATTTACCTCAGAATAAAACGTCAAAAATTTCGATAGTTTATAATATTTCGGTTAGGTTAGGCTTAAGTTTATATAATTTAACTTTTATTAGCTTCGGTGGATTATAATCTACCGAAAAGTAATGCGTTAAATTATAAACAGTATCTTTCGACAGTTCACAATCTCGCGAGATAGATTATAATCTAACGGCATTTATAATTTCACGGTGACATATACATATATACGTAAAGGTCGTTATGAAAGATATCGCATGTATGTTGACGTACATAATAACATAACATAATCAGCCTGTAAATTTCCCACTGCTGGGCTAAGGCCTCCTCTCCCGTTAAGGAGAAGGTATGGAGCATATTCCACCACGCTGCTCCAATGCGGGTTGGTGGAATACACATGTGGCAGAATTTCGTTGAAATTAGACACATGCAGGTTTCCTCACGATGTTTTCCTTCACCGCCGAGCACGAGATGAATTATAAACACAAATTAAGCACATGAAAATTCAGTGGTGCCTGCCTGGGTTTGAACCCGAAATCATCGGTTAAGATGCACGCGTTCTAACCACTGGGCCATCTCGGCCATTGTTGACGTATATATGTCAATTGTATTCGAATAAGTAAGCACCGATAAAACGGCTACGACATATTTATCGGAAACGCTGCCACGATTTCGGTCCAGTTTGAAGACGTAAGTATTCACCTAAGCGTGGTTCGTTCCGAGTAAAGCATCACTGAATTTTGATGTAATTAATTTGTAATTAAAATTCGCTTAGTGAAAACATCTTGATGAAAAATTTACATGTATCCGATGAATAGTTAGCACATAAATAACCACCAGCGTTGCAGCGTCGTGGAGTAAGACCCAAAACTTCTCCTCCAAAGGTGGTCTTAGCTGTGAGACTGTTGCTTTTAACAGGTTTGCAAAAGGCGAGTTTAAAGTTATGCTGTACTAGATGATATTATTGACTTGATTCTGAGATTTGAATTCAGGAAGGCGTTTGAACTTGTATAAATATAAATATGTAGATGTAAAGATGTAAACGATCTCACTCCAGCGTTGCTTTGCGAATATTAAAAAAATATAATAATCTTTTCTTTCTACTACTGTTGAAAAAGATCCATGTCGTAAAATCTATCTCATATATTAATGCGTAAATTATTGTCCCAGTGATTATGGGATGGTAGCTGCACGTAAAAAATCGGCTATGGTCTCATTTTGACATAGAGGTAGGGGACGACCAAAGAAACGATGGATGGATTGTGTGAAAGACGATATGGTTGGAAAGAATGTTACTTGTGAGATGACGTCCGACAGAGAAGTATGGAAGAAGACATGCTGCGCCGACCCCAAGTAAAATTGGGATAAGGGCAGGAGGATGATGATGATGATGGTCTCATTTTGAAGAAAATTAAAGAGGATTCATGATGGCATTTTACTAAATTGTTACGAATTAACAAATAATTTCTTTTGAAAAAAATTCCTGACCGGCTAGAGAACGGTGCTTTGGATGTATAAGAGTAAAAATTAAAAACGTAAACAAAATTATTAAACTGTTTTTGACAAACTCCAATTCCAACTGAACGAATGTATACTATTTGATACTAAAAAAATCGTAACTCTTAAACCGTAAGTCAGATTTGATGAAAAACCTTTTTTTAATTAGAATACACGTACGTTTTATATTGACAAAGCATTAATATTGTGTGAGAAATAATGTTACTGTGATTTATCTATGAAAGATAGATATGTTTATTAAAAGGCATTTTCATGATCTACAAATCTTACCTGCAATGATTTTACGTGCTTTACGTTACGACGTTGGCAAGATTCATTGAAAGCGCACGGACATAAAAACCTATATCTACAAAGATAAACGACATTATATTACATATCCTATGTTTGTCTTAAAGCTAAACTATCAAAATATATAAATAACATTAATTTATGTCATAGTTTTGCATGTAACTACAGCTACGGTCATAAGCTTTTAGTTTCCAAGGTTGGTAGCGAATTCGCGGAGTGAGGAATGGCTAATATTTCCTACGGCATGAATGTCTATGGACGATGGTGATCACTAACCATCAGCTGGTCCATATTCCCGTCTGTCTATCTATTGTATTATATTTATTAATAGCCCATATTTCTATATTTAAATATTGACCCACCAAAAGCTCCAAACCTTAAAAAGAGAAGAGACTTTAGCCCAGTTGTAAGTTGTAGTAATTATGTAAAAAAGAAATTATTATAAGCAGTTTGCGAACTCAAACGAACAAACAGACATTGTCATTTTTATATTACACAGTGTCAACCGTTTTATCAATTAGTTAATTGGTCAATTTGTAAGGTAGGTGCGGTAATTGCTTTATTAGTTTCTACCTGGCTGATTGAGACTCGAGGGCTCGGTGTCTCTTTTAATTCGCATCGTTAATTGTATGAGAATATTCGTAAAACGGAACCGAAATTACTTAGCGGTTACAGCATAACCGATGGTTTCGTGTTTTTCTTGGTGATAGGGCTTTGTGCAAGCCCGTCTGTGCACAACATCAGTATTGTTGTTTTCCGGTTTGAAGGGTGAGTGAGCCAGTGTAACTACAGGCACAAGACATAACATCCTAGTTCCCAATGTTCGTATCGGCGATGTAAGGAATGGTTAATATTTCTTTCAGGGTCAATGTATGTGGTGACTTACCATCAGGTGTTCAATTTGTCCTTTATTGTCGTTTATTATTCAGTCTGTTGTCGGCGGTGATGATAAACATAGTGACCCTCAATTGCACCACCGCGCACTGGTGTATGGTTAAGCATACAACCCAGAGCCGGTTTTATCCGACTCTTGCCCCGAGTTTTCCGCAAGAGAGATTTTTCGTCGAAAATTTACGCATTGTTTTATATAATCTGTCATTTTTTTTTTACCATATGTATGGCTACTTGTATTATATATATATGTAGTTTAATTTCAGATTCACAAATTAAAAAAAAAAATATTTTTTGTAAATCAAAAGGACCTTATTTATACTTAATACTGTTGTACAATTTTTTATTTACTTTTACAACTAATTTCCGTACTTGATTATTGACAGATTTTCAAATATAAAAAAAAAACTTTAGTGAAAATTAACAACCATTTTTATCGCTCGAAAATTCTTTTATGCATAATTTTATCTGTCACGTTATACATTAGTTGCCATGGTAACCAGAAAAGGGGGATAACATGGGTAGTTTATTGATAAAATATAAGGAATTGACTGTCAATTTGTACTCAACTCTCATGAACATTACACATACGAATATTACCAACAAGACCACAGATAGACACATAAATATGACTGGCAAATTGGGCCACCTGGTGGCAATTGCCCATAAACATTGGCACCTTAAGAATTTTTAAATACAATGAGATCGCCAATGCACTACTTAGGAACGAAAAATATGGAATTTTAGGCTGTACACAATGCTACGTATTGCTGTTGGGCGATAGGTGTGATGGGTGGTACGGTCTTGTACTGAGCCCTACCACCAAGTAAAATGTGATTTTCGTTTAAAGTTTAAAATATATATACTTACTAAATTTAGATGGTGGTAGGTCTCTATGTAAGCTCCTCTCGGTAGCTACCACCCACTCATGCCATTCTACCGTCAAATAAGAGTACTCAGTATTGGTGTATTCCGGTTTGAGGGGTGAGTGAGCTAATGTATTTGCAGGCACAGAGGACATAATATCTTAGTTCCTAAGATTGTTGGTGCATGTACTCGTAAGGAATGGTAAAAAATTCTTACGGTGCCATTGTCATCATAAAAAATATATATATTATAAAGCTGAAGAGGTTTTTTGTTTGGTTGAACGCGTCCTCAGGAACTACTGGTCCGATTAAAAAAAATATTTCAGCATGAGATAACCTATTAATCGAAAAAGTTTATAGTCATATCATCACGCTTTGACCAATAGGAGCGGAGTATCAATGAAATGTGTTGCAAAAAGGGGGAAAAATTATTCCTTTTTTAAGTTAAGGAAATTTCCGAAACCAAAGTTTCGAAAAAATCATGTATGACAGGATCTGTAATATAGCCGAGCGTGTCACAAAATTCGGATATCGTGCTATCTGATGATGATGATGATCTAGGTGCTACTGTTTGCGTGATATAAGCAAAGTTTTATAAATTTTATGCGGGTGCTGCAGCCGCCGATCGTCTAGTTTCAAATAAAATAAGAACATCATGCACTACAACCGTATAAAAAGACAATGAATATTCCACTTAACACACATTTCTAGTCGTATCTTTAGAACATACCCCACTTGGTTGCGTCTCAGTCGAGTAAGAAGGGATTTTAAATCATTTTACGATCATTGACCCTATTACAGCATAGTGGCGCCATCTCTTATTGGATTACAGTACTAACCCAGTCTCGTAATTGACTTAGAAGTTTAAGCTCGTACAATTATTATCCTTAGTAGTATATACATAAAGGTTACATTCAGTTCTAGTGTGAAATCTAATTGTAAAGGTATTTGCACATCTTTTAAATTTAATGTATTATTATAGATATTTTTTTTCTGTGTTTTTGTTTATTTTGTTTCTCACATGAAACTTGCATTAAAAATAAACATCTTTTCCTTTATTATAACATATTTGAGGTTGGGTCTCTGTAGTGAGCATAATACACTTTTACTTGGTGGTAGGGCTTTGTGCAAACCCGTTTGGGTCGGTACCACACATCAGATATTCTGCTATCACAAGTAGGCCATCACAAGTACTTTTGAATCGTCATTTAACAAACTACATTAAAATAATATAATAATAATGAATATTTCAGACTATATGTCCATTTTGTTAGTAACAATTATCTTAACCTGACGTTAGTACTATAAATAACACTAAAGAAGAAAAAAAAACAAAAGACAATCTGTTAAATAATCACTACTGCGCCATTCCGCTGGAGATTGCACAACAGTGATTGATATACAAGCATTCAAGTCTGCTGGCGATCATGCTAAGAATGCTGCTGGTGCTGCCACTGCCTTTACGCACTGGGGTTGCGCATCTTTTACGCATCGTGGCATAAAAACAATCGACCCGATATTCCGCGAACATTCCCGATGCGCTATAGAATCGCGGCAGCCCCACCAGCACCCTGAACGCATTGTTATAGTGTACCCGAAGGGCGCTGTACGATTTTTGCGATACAATTAAGCAAAGCTACCACCGGTTAGGAATGCAGATTGCGAAATGCTTTAGACAAATCACAGAACACTCCGACAGCATTCTGTGAATTTTCCCATGCATCTTAAATATGTTTGAGAAGTGATATTCCTGCATCAGTTGTCGAGCGACCTCTCGTAAAGCCGAATTCTCAAGGTAGTATGCGCAAGCGATCCCGTGACTTCCCCTGAAAAGACGGTGTGAGTACCGCTGGTTTTTTAATGGGTATTCCGGTGCCTTCAGCGCCGCAGGATCCCCGTGGGGGAAACGCGTAGGGGAAACGCTTAAAGTCGTTTTTACAGCGAAAAAAGAAGAGGGACCATAAAATAGTATGTTATAAAAAATCAGCAACAGAATGAAGAAACTTGTAATGAATATAAATTAATAATTAAAAGATAATTGAAATTAACGATCATTCAATTTAACATTTATTAAAATTCAACGAAAATAGGAAAGTAGTTAATAAAATGTAATTTCTTTTAAGATCATCGCCTCCAGGATATTTTGAATAACGAATAAAGGTATTATTTTATTGTTGTACGAAAGCTATAATTATAAAAAACAACAAAGAAAACCTCCCCCCAGTTCTTTAGGTCCGAGGTGTTTATTTCCGAACCGATGGTTGATCTAGATTAAACAAATATTTTTGACTTTGACTTTATATTTTAAATCTCAAGTGTTCACATTGACGGCATAAGACGTGATCAGTTGTCAATTTACGCAACCGTCGTCCTAACATAAATTAAAAAAAAAGACGTTTCACACGAAAATATCGTGTGTAACTAACATTTATAGCATAAAACGAGATATGACAAGTACAATTCAGACATACATTGCTATACGTGCCGGAAGCAACCGTTTACACAATAATCTATGTATGTATATTATTACGTATACCTTTTCAAACTGTTAAAAGTTCAATTTTAGACCCAGGAATATAATCCGTATAAAAAAAAATCAAACAAAATGTGTTTTTTAATAAAAAATAAAAACAATTGTGTCATAACTCAAATATAATAATTTTCGTTGTTGTAGGATTTAAGAAAAAATGGGTTATGCCCTTTTTGACCGTTAGTTTATATGTTTATTTTTTTTCCGTTTTTATAATTACTAATAATAATATTAAATCCGTTGAAATCACACTATATGCATGTAAATAAATAAATATAAAAATTAGACATAGTATGAAATAATAAAAACAAATCATGAAAATAAAAATTTTTGAACATCACCTTAGACTGTTAAAGCTCGTCGAAAAAAAATATGGCCACCAGTTGGCCCCTGACAATACGCACACTCGTAAACTGTATGACGTTTGGCGAGTGTCAAGCGTAACCGTCACGCACACCAAGATTATAAAGTTGGTCCGTTTTTTTTTAATTATTTTGTAGTACGACGCTCATGTAGATATATATGTGAACATTATAATATAATAATTATACATCAATGTAATATTCTAATGTGATTAAACAAATTGATTTCCACTGAGATGTCGAAGAGCCGAGATGGCCCAGTGGTTAGAACGCGTGCATCTTGACCGATGATTTCGGGTTCAAACCCAGGCATGTGTTTAATTTGTGTTTATAATTCATCTCGTGCTCGGCGGTGAAGGAAAAGATCGTGAGGAAACCTGCATGTGTCTAATTTCAACGAAATTCTGCCACATGTGTCTTCCACTAACCCGCATTGGAGCAGCGTGTTGGAATATGCTCCAAACCTTCTCCTCAAAGGGAGAGGAGGCCTTAGCCCAGCAGTGGGAAATTTACAGGCTGCTATTGAGCTCGATGTTTTAGCTCGCTGTCCAGTGGCGACCATTTGCCAGAAGTACTGGCAGTAAACAGTGACGTATACTATTGTTAGATAAAAAGTAGATTAGGAAGTTTAGAATAAGCTAATTGGTCAATCTAAGAAATCCGCTGTATTTTGTCATACCGTATTTATTGACTTTGTTTAAGTTTGTTTTATATATATCACCAATTCCATCAAAGTTAATTCAGCAATAATGAACTTGTGTGCAATGCACGTATCCGTTGGTAAACTTCTACACGTGTAACCGCAATGAGGCAGTGTGGACCGTGGCTGAATTTCCATCAGCGTCCTTTCTGGTCATTTTATTTCGGTTGCTTTGAAATAAGTTCCTAGTTGTTAAACATTTTTGGGAGAGCTAAGAAAACGGTTATGTTTTTAAAATAATCTGCAGGACATGTTTTATAATGAGTATTTTTTTGTTTTTAATATTGACAGATAACCAGTGTTTAATCATTTTTATAAATCAGAAGAAAAAAAATATAGATTTTAATTGATACTTTTTTTTTTAATAAATATTTGAAGTTGCATTTTTGACTTGAACGGTTGGTCGGATTTGTGGTATTTAGCCTACTCCTGTAGGCTCCTAGTTTAGTGGTCCTAACTATTACAGATCCGAAAGTATGTTTGTCTGTTAGGCTGTAACGGCTTAACTCATCGTCGTCATTAAATTCCCATTTCGGAAATGATATTTATAGTTATTACTTTAAATCTCATTTTCAAAATCATTTTCGCACTTAAACCTGTCTTCCGATGTTTAATATTCATTATGTTTTTTTCTTTTTATATTTTTGTATACATTCTCATAGTTTTAGTTAGGTGTGGCGGTAAACATTTTTTTCTTATTTACTAAACATCCGCAGATTTTCGCTGGAGTTGGAGCTCGTCGACCTTCTTGAAAGACGTGGCACTTGAAATTAAGTACATTAAAATAATTATTAACCTATACTGTTCTTGATCGACTTTTAGGTTATTCATTTCTATATGGTATAAAATATCTCTTAAACTACGCAACCGATTTTCATGCGGTTTTCATCAATAAACAGAGTGATTCAAGAGGAAGGTTTTTACGTATGGTACATTAATATTATAGTAGAAAAAGCCGATAATTTCAACTTACGTAGCCGGAAAAAAATAAGAATTTTTCTTTTTATGTTTGTTCTGAAAGTTGTGTATAGACTCTTAGTGTACCCGTCAGAAGCCGGGACGAGTAGCTAGCCTACTAAAAACAATGGCTCATTCAAACGAACAAATGAACAATCTTAATATTGTTTTTAATAATAATAAATATTAAATATTTATAAACATGTTGTTTTTAAATATACAATTCATAGAAATGTATAATGTAAATAAATAAAGCCTGTTTCACAAATTCCTAGCGATCTACAGTTACAAATGGGCATGTGTTAGATATATCGAAACACATCTGAAATCGGATGTCATCGGAATATCAGATGTCATCGATTTGATGTTGACGGGTAACCGTTTTCATTCGTACGTCAAAGCATTCAAAGTACGATAACATTAAACTCATGAAATATTCACCCCGTCTCTCTTTTACGGTACAGTAACCCATCTGTGGGAAAGAGATGAAGCGAATGTTGAACCCATTTTTATACCAAATTCGTTTCATCTCTTTTTCACAAATCGTACAATGGAAAGTTAAACAAAGATAGGGCGATATCTGAAATCAGTTTAATGGTTAATTAATACTTGTTGACTTCCAGGCAGGATATATTACATACATATATAATTGTATTTAACTAACATGACTGCATTTTTAAATGTTGAAAAAGAGTAACTACTGAGATTCTTGCCGGTTCTTCTCGGTAGAATCTACATTCCGAACCGGTGGTAGCTTTACTTACTATAGTTTGTTAAATGACGATTCAAAAGTGCTTGTAAAAGCCTACTTGAATAAAGTATATTTTGATCTACTTTTGAAGGGAAGTTTAGGCGTTTATCACACGCTGTTCCAACACATTTGGAATTATTTTTCCTACAAATCCATACAGGTTTCATCACGAGATTTTTCCTACATCGACGAGCACGAGATGAATTATAAGGAAACTATATTATAATATATGTTTATTGAGTTAATTGGTGGTACGGCTTTGTGCAAGCCCGTTTGGGTAGGTACAATCACTTTATCGAATATTCCGCCAAACAGTAATACTTAGAATAGTTGAAAACATGACATTTAAAAAGAAATTGCTGAGTTTCTTTCGCCGGTTCTTCTCAGGTTCGCGGTGTTTATTTCCGAAATGGCGGTAGATTTTTGAGTATCGCAAGTGTACCACTTTTGTACTGAATAGAGATATTTGACTTTTGACTTTTGATGTGTTCCGATTTGA
Organism: Vanessa tameamea; assembly: GCF_037043105.1. Lineage (NCBI taxonomy): Eukaryota > Metazoa > Arthropoda > Insecta > Lepidoptera > Nymphalidae > Vanessa > Vanessa tameamea. Next base: position 3,944,094 of record NC_087338.1, read on the forward strand.
AGGGTGATTGGGTTCCAAAGATAGGTGGCATATTGGTCATTTAAGATATGATTAAGATTTCATACGGAGCCAATCTGAAGAGATATCACATACCATCATCTCAATTTGCCAATCGAACTAACGATGCATTAAAAAATAAAGCAATATTGGAGTATTTGTTGAAAAAAAAACGCAATTTATAACACAATTAAATTTTTTTTTGTGTCATAACTAAATACGAGTGAAGTTCGATCCAATTGAATGTTAAGTTACCACAGGTTAAAAATTTACATTGAAAAGAACTGACAAAAAATCATCCATCCTGTTATTCAGAAATAAAATGAGCCGCTCAATTAAAACGTATTAAAATTTATGGTAATCAATGAATGATAAATAATTAATCGGGAAAAAAAATAAAAATTTTCTAAAATTTTCCTTTTGTGAGAACCTTTTCGGAATGTTCTCACGGAAATAAAAAGAGTGATGATGATGACGATGACGTTTTCTGGTCGTTTCCGGTCACAATGGTCAATTTCAAAGGTGACAAGCCAACTATGCAGGACATATTATACTACACAATGTGTGTGTGCATACATAGATGCCCTCTCTAAACCCTAAATCTTATAATCCGATGAGACGGAAAATCAGGCAAGTTCAGGCGCAGGACCAACGGCTTTATATGCTTTCCGAGACACACAACTTCAACTTCGAGAGTTTAGGCTGTTACTAAGATTCTTTTACAGAAAAACGTAATAACTTTTTATTGGTCCGACCTGAGGTTTGAACTCAGAACCTCGGAATCTGTGTCCTTATATCAAGCCACTAGGTAATGTCGTTCTCAAGTTGGCGTGACGGAGAGAAACAAGGATTATATTAAAGATCATAGATCTATCTAATTAAAAAAATTCCGAATGAAAATGGGCTTATGAGCTATGCCGTAAAGACGTACTGATATACCCGTTGAACTTATAACGACGATCTTTTTACATCAGATTAAGCCGTCTATAGTAGACCGAAACTAAACTAAACTGGTCCTCTTGACCAATTATTCAAGGGTAGCCATTATGAAAAGACAGGGCACAGATACGATCCCGAGTCAATTCCGATCCAGTGTCGACGGAACCGCAACTGGATCGTTGCGGAAAAACGGGAAAACTTAACGTTTATGTTTCTATTTTGACTGCGGTAAAGTGATGTGTGTTAGCAAAATTGATGCCGAAATAGTGAGGAATTGTGTGCGCAAACACAATTTATAATTCAAAATGACGACTAGAACATTCTCGGAGAGAATTCTTGCACAAGATCCAATGGCCTTACCAACTTTTCGAGGTACATTGCGTGGTACATACACTACGAATTTCAATGTTCCAAACCTTCCCCCCTAATTTAAACCCTGTGGAGCTGGTAACCACTTGCCACCAAGTTTGCCAGCCCATCTAGCTATTATAAATTTAAAATAAAAAAAATCGACATACATTTTTGTAGTCGAACTCGGAATATTCAATTTAGTAAGTAAATCAGCAACTAACCTTAAATATATAATAAAAATACATTTTAAACGTAACTTTCGTAACGTTCCAATTTCAAAAATGGAATCGCACTTATTCCATTACCAAATTGAATGATAGATGGCCCAGAGGACACCGTTCCAAGGACTCAATTGGTCAGTGACCTCTTGACATAAATACATCGCATGAATGGGCTCGTCCATATTGATATGATTATTGTTAAGGAAGCGCAGACAAAATAGCGTCTATCTCTTTCTTTCTCAAGTAATTTGTATTTAAATTCTATACCAATCGAAAGAGCTAAGATATATAAATATTGAATTCACTCGATATAATTGGTTGAAAACTTTAAAAAAAAAGGTAAAAAAAATACACAAATGTCTATCTGACATTATAATAACAATGACTATTACAATTATTATGTTAAACTCTCGCGAAACTTCGCGTCTATTTAAAAGATTTTTTAGGAATTTCGAAATCTATGACAGGTTTTATTTTGATTTCATTTCATTGTAAACTGCAAGTCACATTTGGTGCCAAAATGATGAAACCTCTTTTAAATCAAACTTTTAATATCAAATAGTATACATTAGTTCAGTTAGAATTGGAGTTTGTCGAAAACAATTTACTTATTTTAATTTTGTTTACGTTTTTCATTTTTTTCTTATACACCATACCGGCGCTCTCTAACCAGCCTGTAACTTTGTCAAAATAAATTATTTGTTAGTTCGTAACAATTTAGTAAAATTCCATCAAGATCCTCTTCAATTCTGCACATCTACGGATGGAGCTCTTCTAAATGAGACCATAACCGACTTTTTATGTGCAGCGATCGTCCCATAATCGCTGGGACAAAAATCGGCTTACGTTATTAATATATAAGATCAGTAAAAACGAATAACACACTAATTATTGTACGTCACCCAAACTTCGCGGCGAAAAAAATCCAAGTCTGTGCGTGACAGATGATCGCGCGCTTTTTTTTTTAATGTATTACGCTGCAGCTCAAGGAATTAATTCCTTAGTTGTTAAAAATAAAGTAATGAATTAATGAATTTGTTAAAAAATATTTATATAACGAAATTGTTGAATTTAAATTTGGTTTGTTTAAATAATTAAATAGTCATGCATTGTTTAAATTTTTATTTTAAATATTATTCATTTACGAAGAATTTGAATGGTTACTTTTAAATGTTTAGGTTAGGTACATTTTGTTATAAAAATAATTATATTGGAGATTTTTTATGATTGAATATAACATGATTATACTAGACTAATATTATTAAGGGGTATGTATTCTTAATTTTTTTTTTTTTTTAGTATCACGTAGTAACTACTAAACCGATTGATACCTATATCTTATTATATAAATCTATACTAATATATTGTTGTCGTTTTCTCTGTGTCTTTTTATTTATTTTACAGACAACCAGTCCTCTGGCCAAAGATTGCTTGAAGGAGATCGCTGTTTATATTGTGTTGATTTTCATAATTTTTCAAATTTAATTGCACGCGTAACATAAATACCTATATATTAATATATTCATTAATAAATGATAACTTCTGAGTATCCTGTCGGATGTTCTCGGTACGTTCTGTAGCCACTTCTGCGTTTATAAAGCCTGACACAGAAAAAATATTCAGGGTAAGGTTTTTATGTCGAACTTAAGTGTTGTAAATTCAAAATCTCTAAATATATTTAAAAAACGATTAAGAACCCATATATTAGAGGATTTCACTGATCTTGTTTGATATCACTACTGTTTATTATTTGTAATATCTTAATTGTAGTTATAATTTTAAAATTTCCTTTGTAAGCGAACTTTGTTCTTTTTGGAAATAAACTTCTTTAACATAAACATAATAACATAATCAGCCTGTAAATTTCCCACTGCTGGGCTAAGGCCTCCTCTCCCGTCGAGGAGAAGGAATGGAGCATATTCCACCACCCTGCTCCAATGCGGGTTGGTGGAATACACATGTGGCAGAATTTCGTTGAAATTAGACACATGCAGGTTTCCTCACGATGTTTTCCTTCACCGCCGAGCACGAGATGAATTATAAACACAAATTAAGCACATGAAAATTCAGTGGTGCCTGCCTGGGTTTGAAACCGAAATCATCGGTTAAGATGCACGCGTTCTAACCACTGGGCCATCTCGGCTCTTTTAACTTCTTTAAACCTAAACCTAAGTTCATTTATATTTTGGAACGAAGTTCTCTTACGCGTCTTATAATAGAACTGTCATAAATTGTCACGTTAGAAGCGGTCCGAGCGACCTTTCCGTCATTTTCTCTATTTTTATTATACACGTTTTTAAATTTAGTTAATTTATTTCATCGTATCTGTTATTTAATATACAATATATATCGATGCTTTTGTTCCAACCGGTATCCCATGACAAACTTATTTTATATTTGTATACGTTTTTTTTATGGCATTGGTTGGCGGACGAGCATATGGGCCACCAGGCGCTGTAAGAAATATTAACCATTCCTTACATCACCTATGCGCCACCAGCCTTGGGAACTAAGATGTTATGTCCCTTGTGCCTGTGATTACACTGGCTCACTCACCCTTCTAACTGGAACACAACAATACTGAGTTCTGTTATTTGATACGTATAACTTTTTAGGAGTAGTCTGATTTTTTTTTATTGGATAGCTCGAAACTAATACTTTATTCATTTTAATATAAGAATTCGAACAAACTCGGGAACATAGATGAGTCTGTACTGACATTCACTCACACTTTAAACTGGATCACAATCATACTATACTATATTCCAACCATAACAGGAAAAAAGCCAAATAAACAAAATTTGACAGCCAATTGACGCGATATCATTGGTCGAGAACTCGATTAATCTATGATATTCACTATGGTTTTGCAAAAAATCCACAACAGCGAGATTTTTCTGCCTCGCACAACCTCTCTGTGGAATCAGCTTTCGCCGGAGGTTTTTCCGAACCTATACGACTTGGGAACCTTCAAGAAAAGTGCGTTCACATTTCTTAAAGGCCGGCAACGCATCTGCAAGCCCCCTGGTGTTGGTGAGCCTGCTGCTCGTTTGCCAAAACGTATTAAAAAAAATTGCGTTTTGAACGTGGACGAAACTGTTATCGGAATTTTGGAAGTAAAATTAAAGTGGAACTAAGTAGTTAAGTGTAATAGTGTTTTATTATAAATAAATATATATTAATCATATACTCTTAGTATTGCACAATATAGCTGAGTTATTAGCAAATCGTATGAAATACGTAAATCTAAGGTTTGTTTATCTTTTTTCCTACTTATATTGGAATAAGCTATAATTTTTTTTATTTATTGGTAAAATATGAGTGGTACTCACCGTGCACGAATCCCTACAGCCGAGTATAGTATATTTAGAAATCATATTCTTGTTATAGTAACAGATGTTTGTACTAAAAGCGTACAGACAGACTGACGGGTATTAGATTACCTTTACAACAATGAGACAATTGAGGATTTCCTATAGAGCGATCAATTTGACATCAATCTAAATGGCATTCATTTTTTTATAGTTACCCAGTTGAATACGCTTGCCAACAATTTCAACAGATGTTTTTAAAATCGGGATCGAAGGAATCGAGTAGAGTGTACACCGGTTTTAATGGGTACGCCACTCCGAGGTCCCGGGTTCGATTCCCGGCCGAGTCGATGTAGAAAAAAATTATTAGTTTTCTAAGTTGTCTCGGGTCTGGGTGTTTGTGGTACCGTCGTTACTACTGATTTCCATAACACAAGTGCTTTAGCTACTTACATTGGGATCAGAGTAATGTATGTGATGTTGTCCAATATTTATTTATTTATTATTAACAATAAGTTTACTCGGTGGTAGGGCTTTGCGCAAGCTCGTCTGGGTACCACTTGCGCATTAGGTATTCTACCGCCAAACAGTAAATTGGTTTTTAATAAATTGCACCCAAAAGCCACTTGGTGTTATGGCCCTGATCAAGCCTATCAGGGTAAGTACCATCCACATATCAGGAATTCTGCTAGCAAATAGCAATACTTAGTATAGTTGTGTTCCGGTTTGAAGGGTGAGTGAGCCAGTGTAACTACAGACACGAGGGACATAACATCTTAGTTCCCAAGGTTGGTGGGGCATTCGCGATTTAAGGAATGGTTAGTATTTCTTACAGCGCCATTGTCTGTAGGCGATGGTAACCGATTTACATCAGGTGGCCCATTTGAGGGTGTGCCTCCTCATTACGTAAACAAATAATATTTAAAGATCGTAATATTTTTATCTCATGTAATAACCGTTAGATTTCTTTAAAATAAATTGAATGCAGTAGATTCATAAATGACGGAACATATTATTTTATTAATAAAAGTATTTATATTATTTTTTAGATACACTAGATCTCTAACACTCGATAAAAAGAACAACATTTTACCCGTTTTACCCCCTTAGTAAAGTTTCGTAAAATCCGTTCTTGGCGGATGTCTACACCCTATAAGGTAGGTATCCATCTGACAGATTTCAAGTTTGTAGGTGTTAAAGTTTTTTGAGATTTCGTTGTTAATCAGTGAGTGGTATTTAAAATAATGATTTTATTATTATGATAAATGTAATTTTTTTTATCACAACTATACTCAAAGACTCACTCAATGTTTTAAATATTCACAATTTAAATTTGTAATAAAATTAACCTTGTAAAAATAAGAGGTGGGAACCGTTTATGCGAGCAACTTTATTGTGTACTTTTCAAATCATCCTGCGCGCGCGCATGGAACGAAGTTGCTTTCGATATTATAATCTTATATATTATGCCGAGATGGCCCAGTGGTTAGAACGCGTGCATCTTAACCGATGATTTCGGGTTCAAACCCAGGCAGGCACCACTGAATTTACATGCGCTTAATTTGTTTATAATTCATCTCGTGCTCGGCGGCGAAGGAAAACATCGTGAGGAAACCTGCATGTGTCTAATTTCAACGAAATTCTGCCACATGTGTATTCCACCAACCCGCATTGGAGCAGCGTGGTGGAATATGCTCCATACCTTCTCCTCAACCGGAGAGGAGGCCTTAGCCCAGCAGTGGGAAATTTACAGGCTGATTATGTTTATGTATTATATATTATGGGACGATAGCTGCACATAAAAAAAACGGTTATGGTCTCATTTTGTAGAGCTCCAGCTGTAGATAACATAAACATGATTCTTTATTGCAGTTTATTAAAATGTTACGATTTAACAAAGAATTCATTTTAGATACCGGAAAAAAAGTTACTTACCGGTTAGAGAGCCGGTGCTGTATTAGAAAAAATAAATAAAAAATGTACATAAAATTAAAGTAAATTCTTATCGACAAACTCCAAACCTAACTGAATTAATGTATACTATTTGCGATTAAAAAATCCTTTAAAAAAAACTTTCATCATTTCGGCACCAAATGTAGTTGAGTGACTTGCAGTTTGCAATGAAATGAAATCAAAACAAAACCTATCATACGTTTCGAAATTTCTAATAAAGTAGACACACTAGTATCATATTAAATGACAGAAACAATGAAATCGATTAAATTAAAAAAACCAGTATGAATTGAAACAATAACAAAAAATAAGTTTAAAAAAAATATAATGAGAGAGAGGGAAGGACCGGTTTTCCCTTACGTGACGATGTCTGCCCGTTCACTCTACTCTAGACCGCGTAAAAGAACTCCGTACGAAAAACTGAGTTTCATTAATATCATAAATACATTTTTATTACTATTTTTATATTATACTAGTCGTAGCCCGCGGCTTCTCTCGAATTTAAGGGGTTGGTCGTCAGGTGTTACGAATAAAAGCCCATGTCGTTCCTTGGGGTTCAACCTCGCTTGATTCCAAATTTCACGTGATAGAGCAACAGACAGACAGACAGCTACTTCCGTATTTATAATATTAAGTATAGATAACAACGATGTTTATAGTATACGAGCCACACACATACACACACACACACACACAAGGGAGTAGAGAGTACCATTACGACGTTGAGAGCGTCAGCCATTAACCGTCATGGCAGCTGATTCGGCCTTACCCTCAAATTGTACCAATATATATTTTAAATAAAATGTAACTTCACATATATATTTTTTCTTGAGGATTATAAATGCAGACGTCACCACCCTGCTCTAATGCGGGTTGATGATTACAGATGTGACTTTATTTCTTCCTACAAGTTTCTCTCGATGTTTCCTAGTAAGATAGAGATGTATAGCTCATGAAAGATTAGCACTTGTCCGCATTGAACCTACGATATACTATATCCAAATTTTCTATGCAATCGGACGTTTTGGATCTTTTCTTTACATATACAAATATGAATTAAAAATAGTTACTGTATAAATCTTGACCGCGTGGAATGGCGGCAAGAATGCTAGCAGCATTTCCCCGTTGAATCGCAATTCCGATCCTCTGTGCTAAAAACGAACCAGCCCTCCTGTCACCAGTGGAGGCAATAAGGCGAGGTGGTATACTTTTGATGAAGCTTTTTGCACCACTACTCCAAGCGCCAAGTGAATATATACTTATATATTTAATTTATATATTCACTTTGATATATTGAATATATTATATGTCTCCGAAAATGAATGAAATGAAGAAACAGTCCATATGATTCTGTATTTACTTACTGGAACACATAATTAATCTAGAATACCTTACATTTCTGGCACCAGAGGGCGCCGTAAGTACCAGCTAAGTACTGCCAAACGTCAACTACTACATTGTAGCTGTCAAACGCCATTTTATTCATCATCAGCAAGCTCCTTGCATCATTGCTGTGCTTTCTTCAACATATAATATTATATATAACCTTTTATGTTGTAATGGACAACATTAATAATATTTAAACAATCACAAATTGTCAAAAAAGCCGCTGAGTTTCTTTCGCTGGCTATTTTCAGGTCAGGGTATTTTCTCTTACGAACCATCGGTTGTTTTTAATTCGATCAATATTAATAATTAATAAGTAAGTGCCTCTATATTGATTTGATCTACATAGTTATCTGCGCCCTCGATTGGGTATTTACTAACTAGTGTACTTCTTTATGGCTGTCGTTTAAACGGTAGACTATTTAGGCGATTTTGGTTCGCTTCAAAATGTATTTTGTTGGCACACAAAGTAAATTGAGTTGTTTCTAGCAAACGTCAAAAGTAACTTAAACGATTAGCGAGTAATTCAATATTGGTTGGCTTTACGGTAGATGTACCGTGACGGTGAAGGCGTGATAAACTAATAAGCTTACTCATATATATGTATATTAAAAACATAACAGGTGGTCTGTTTATATATTTTGGTTCGCTAGTAAAATGGTTTAATCTTACAAAGTAATATGACGCAACAAATTGATGATTAGTTCTCATTCAAGTGCACTGTCTTATCCCTCTCACAGTCCAATGGGACGAAACGTTGTTACGACCAAATGGAAATTAGTTGGAGTAGCTCTGTTTAAATCTTTGTCCTGTGAGGGCTTTGTGAAATCTTCTCTGGGTAGATCAATCGTATATTCATCCGCCATACAGCGGTACTCATTATAAATGTGTTCCAGTTTGAAGAGTGATTATATACTAACATAAGTGTAAGGGACATAAAATCTTAAATCTCATGGTTGGTGTCAAAGTTTGGTTATTATTTCTTACAATTTTAATGAACACAATCAATAGAGGTCAAGACTACGTACAGTGATCCATTTGTATCTGTGCCTAAACATAAAAAAAAAAAAAAAAACTCGTATCTCCAGGAGCAATACGTGCTATATTTTATAAAAACTAAAAAAAAAATTTTGCTTTTATTTCTCACAAAACTTAGTAACATTTAACAATTAAATTTAATAAATTAACTTTATATTATTAAAGTATATTAAGTTAAATAGTTTTATTAATTATATTAAATAATATATAATAATTATTTCTTACGTTAAGTTATAATTCGTATACAATAATAATATCAAACTTATATTTGGTATTATTAGTATTACTATTTTCTGTTATTTTTTTTGGCAAGAACCCTTTCGGCTGAAGGCCTCCTCCAGAGACTGCCATCATTTTCTATATAAATCCAATCAATTGAAATCCTTAATTCAATATAGCATAACATTTATTGATTGTCAAATTATCTGATCTAAGTGTAACCGGCGAAAAAAATCTCAACAGGTATTGTGTGGTTGTTAAAAATATCTGGGTAAACGTGTTAAAGTAGATGGTAACATAACAAATCAAAGGAACAAAGTTACGAGCAACCGCTGGTATAATATTATGAATCATCTGATCGGACAAGCTAAGAATTTTGTCAGTTGTCCGTGACACTCTGTCCGTAACGGTAATCATTGTTCGTCGAAACGGTATTTTTGTGTGTCGGTATACAAAAACGAAATTCTACTAGGTCAGGATTTGTTACGATCGAGTTTTTTTTTTTAGATCATTTCAGTTGTGGTTCGATGTGATTTATGCGGTGGATCGGGTAAGTTTTATTATTTGATATTATTGTTATTTTTGTTTTGTTTATGTGTTCGAATTTGGAATGTTATTTCGTTGTTTTTTTTTCTTTTTGTACAGTTTAACGGCCGAATGATATACTTATTGTTATTATACGTTTTTTTTATACTGTTAAAAAAATTGTGATAATTTTTAATAAATAATTTATTTATTAATTATTATAAATGTTATGGTAATATTTATTTCAGTCCAGATAAGTATTTAAAAAAAACGTGGATTGTTTTGTATTTTATTTTATAAAAAGATATTAATTTTATTTGATCTTTTAAAATTTACGGAAATTATAAAAAATATATGTATTATTTTTATCTCATTGACTTTTCAATTAAAAATGTCAGAAATACAATTATCTTTGTAATTACGTTATAATAATTGAAATTAAAAAAATACAAACATATATTGCAATGAGCGGCTGAATATTTTGGTCTGACTTCAATTAAGACATTTTTTTTTAAATAAACTAAAATATTTTATATATTTATACTTGTAAATCGTATTTTAAAAATTCATTATTTAAATTAAATGAAACGGAAACACTTCCATTTAATTATACTTGACTATTTCAATTAAAATATATATTAAATAATAAGCTCCTCTTAGATTCTTCCGAAGCATTTAAATTAAATTAAATCCTTTAAAATGACAATTAAATCCTGCTCATGACATATTTTATTAATAAAAGATACACAGGACTTTCAGTTATGACTAATTATCCGCCAAGATTATATTACTCAACACATGATTCTATCGATAACCTGGGTTTGTTGACATTCGGTCAGGATATATTATATACTAACTGAAACTGAGGCTTTAAAACCCCCGTTTTATCTCCTTAGGTGTGGAATTTCGTAAAATCTGTTCTTAGCGGACACCCAATAAGGAATATCTGGCAAATTTCAAGTTTGTAACTGTTATAGTTTCTAAAATTTCGTGATTAATCAGTGATTAGTATTTCGCTTTTATAGAAATTTAATTGTATTTTATTGCAATAACTTTGTGTTTCAACTGTAGGAAAAGTGTAACTGCTTAATTTTCTGTTTGTTATTCTACGATTCTACATTTCAAACCTGAGATCGATTTACATTCAATACAAATCTGTTAAATGACGATTCAATAGTTCTTGTAAAAGCCTACTTGATCAAAGTGGAATATTTTGATTTGCTTTTGATTAATGAAAGACAACTGCATGTAGGTGAGATGAGAATGTTGAGAGGAATGTGTGGTGTTACGCGAATGGATAGAGTGGCACTGATAGCCGAGAAGTTTTGTGGAAGGCGGCTATCATGGTATATGTTCCTCATGAGGAACATATTGTGAGGAAGGTCTTGAGCGTGAACGTGGATGGATATAGAGGACGGGGACGATCAATGAAAAGATGATGGATTGTGTGAGAGATGATATGGCTGGCAAGAATGTTACTCGTGAGATGACGTCGGATGGGGAAGTAAGGAAGAAGAAGACATGCTGCGTCGGCACCAAGTAAATTGGGATAAGGGCAGGAGGATGATGATTCTGATTTGCTTTTATTCTGCTATAGTTCCAGTAGTTTGCGTGTTTTTCTGATGAAGTTCTTTTTTGCTTCACTCCAGACTTGGCGGATGATGATAGTCCAAATAAGTTTAATACGTCGACCGTCACGACGTATGTGCGCGGCTTGACGTATATGCCATGTTATTAGTTTTTTAAAATAATTAATTAATTTAAAAATGTTTTTTTTTTAACATTATGAAACAAAGAATTACAATTATTGCCATATTTATGTGACTCCCAAACGTTCGTATTTTATGTTAATATTATTTAAATGCGAAAGTTTGTAAGCATCGTGCGATATTTGTTATGCTTTCAAGCGAAAAAACCTGAACGAATTCGTATGAAATTCGTATTACAAATAGTCTGAAACTAAACTGTACTAAAATTTATCCTTAATTTTTCCCGTTTAAAAAATTACATAACATACGGACCAACGAAACAGCTTTATAAATTCCGTCAATATTTTATTCTAATTTCAAGCTTTTCATATTTATATTTTCTGGGTAGATACCACCCACTCATCAGATATTAAACCGCCAAACAGCAATACTTTATATTCTTGTGTTTCGGTTTTAAGTGTGAGTGAGCCAGTCTCACTATTGGCATAACATCTTGGTTACCAAGGTTATTGGATTGTTTAAAATTTCTTACATTGCCAATGCCTTACAACAAAATTTACTTACCATCAGCTCTATGATATTCCGTATCAACACGGTCAAAGTTATTTGAATCATAAGTTAAATCTTCTCAACATGATTCAAACTGACCACACTTTAATAAGCTTACCGTCTTAATAAAAATTAATAAATGCAATTAATGATTCAATCATTAATTGATTTTTTTGATTGATTCGATTACATAATTGTTCTCAAAGCTAGTTAAAAATTCAAAATAATAACTTAGAATATAGAAATAGGCGCCATATAATCCTAGTCTGCTCCTGCATCTGAACTCTTTCCTGTTGAATTTTCTGACTCATCGAATTATGAGACACACGTGCTCTACAATATATCCTGATCATGGCTAATTTATCTTTGATCTTTGATATCGCTGGATCGTTAAGGATAGAGACCAATGTATTGTTGATATTTCTAATAGTTATATAATTAAAAAAAAAATTAAGCTCATGACAAATTTTTTTTGATAAATCAGGCATATAACTCAATACAAGATTATATGTATATACTGACATACACTGTAATTAAAATGGTGAAAAAAAATAACTACAGAGTTTTTTGACGTTTCTTCTCGGTAGAATCTACTTTCCGAACCGGTGGCAGCTTTAAATTTAATTCAACAGTGTAACATGACGATTCAAAAGATACTATTATCAGTCTACTTGAATAAAGAATATTTTGATTTGATTTGATTTGAGTGTCAATGTTTATATGTTCAGATAGCGTTTGTATACAAACATGCCTCTATGTTTTTCGGTTCTGAATAAACGATAAGAAGTATCATAATAATGATGAACGGTGACGTCTTTTCGATCTATTTCAGTCACGGCGTTCTCGAAGGAAGACAAACCAACTGCAAAAGACTAAGTATTTGCACACATAAATCGATGGGTCCCTTAAATTGCCATTAAGGGATTTGGTGTGTGTCATAGTTTTAAGTGTTTTTCGAAGAATTGTGTGCACTGACCTTCAGACTTCAGGCTGTTACTGCAAAATCTCTACGATAATAGGCAACAATTATTTATTGGTTCAAGCCATGAATGCGACTCAGGATCTCGAAATCTGCAAGCTTAAAAGTTAGCCACTAGAGTATCAAAGATTAATATTATTTGTGTTGCGTAATACTGTGACATTATACAGTTAGTATCTAGTTCCTAAATAAACTCCAAAACTATGTGAGTCCTTCCGTCAGAAATCTTAACTAGTATTGTTTTGATACTTTTACCAAGTATAAGACTACCTAAAGCACAATAAAATTAGTAATTTTGATATTTAGTTTAATAAAACCTACCCTAAAGCCCGTCCCAACGACAATCCTGGATCCGCAGGTCTCTTGGTGTTCTTAGTCTCTCTGATTAAATCTACCAATTATTTAATATATTTGGCTCTTTCTATCATCTGTTTAACTTTAAAAAAATGAGACAAAACATTGTGTAACTATTCAAGTTTAACACAACGTTCAGTAATTTTGCTAATAATTTGCTAATAACTCAGCTATATTGTGCAGTATTAAGAGTTTATGATTAATATATCTTTATTTATAATACAACACTATTACGCTTAACTACTTATTTCCACTTTAATTTAACTTCCAAAATTCCGATAACAGTTTCGTCGACGTTCAAAACGCCACTTTTTTCGCAAATCCATAGTGAATATCATAGATTAATCAAGCTCTCGACCAATGATATCGCGTCAATTTGCTGTCAAATATTGTTTATTTGGTTTTTTTCCTTTTATGGTTAGAGTATACGTAACCTGGGCGTGAGTACCGCGGCGCCTGTGCTTGGTATTTTTAAGCAAATAGTCATCCCATAATATTTCTGTAAGAATGGCTAGAGCACTAATACATATATCATCTCAGTTGGCAAGGCCCTTTTTTGTCAAGGTTAAAATCTGTATCCAATATAGAAGTACCCTTAGATCTTTTAAACTACGCAACGGATTTTAATGCGGTCTTCATCAATGAACAGAGTGATTCAAGAGGAAGGTTTATATGTATAATACATCCATATTATAGCCGAGAAAAGGCAAGGATTTTAACATTCCCAGCGGGCAAAATTTAGATTTTTTTTTCATGTTTGTTCTTCAACTAAAGGTTCTATATGTACTATTATTGTATACGAATAAATAAAAAAAAAAAATTCAAACGTCAAGTTCATAAATGTGTTAAAGTTTCAATAATGACTATGTTCGAATTTCTACACGATAAACACCAGATAAAAACATTATAAATGTAAGTAATTCTGTCTGTCCGTTACGATGTCACGGCCAAACTACTGAACTGAATTTGATGAAAATGAAATGAAGCAAGCTTAGACCAAAATGAAGGACATGGGCTACTTTTTTATATGAAACATCTGACGACCAACCCCTAAAACGCGAGTAAAACCGCGGGGGACAACTTGTATGATATGGTTCGATGGCTTATTCATGTTTTTCTTTAAAATTTCTCCACGTTTAACTTTCACTTTGTACCGTCGCAACTTTCAAACACAATCGACGTGTGATTCACGCTATCGAAATGTTATTACTATATAATATATATATGTACTCAGATCCAATGGCCCAGTGGTTAGAACGCGTGCTTCTCAACCGATGATTGCGGGTTCAAACCCAGACAAGCACTGAATTTGCACGTGCTTAATTTGTGTTTATAATTCATCTCGTGCTCGGCGGTGAAGGAAACACCGTGAGGAAATCTGCATGTGTCTAATTTCAACGAAATTCTGCCACATGTGCAACCCGCATTGGAGCAGCGTGGTGGAATATGCTCCAAAACCTTCTCCTCAAAGGAAGAGGAGGCCTTTAGCCCAGCAGTGGGAAATTTACAGGCTGTTAATGTATGTTAATATATATACATATTTACAATATTACTCATTGAGTGTTCAGCGAAAGCAAATTTCGCGAGAAACCTGTTTTCGAAAAAAAAACAGACGAACGAACATTTTATTTGACGCTGATATATTTGACATCCCGTTACAATTTGTAGGTGGAAGGTTATGAAGAACTTCTGGCTCATCGTCAGACTCACAAAAACTTTCGCTTAAATCAAAACCCCATGATCACTTCTACACGCCATGATAATGTTGTTCTACCTTCCCCCCCACCAAAATCTAGTGGACAACCTGGAGGAACAAGTTCTAAATCTTTGTTTTCTTTAAGCTAAGTGAAATATTTTTTTCTGTGATCAAAATTATAAATCAACGTTTCTGTGTCAAATGTGTATGGTACATGTCTTTTTTATTTAAATTAGGAAGATAGACTAATGGTCCACCTGATGGTGAGTGGTCATCATCGAAGTGTTTGACAACATCACATACATTACTCTGATCCCAATGCAAGTAGCTAAAGCACTTGTGCTATGAAAAAACAGCCCTAACAACCGTACCATAAACACCCAGACCCAAGACAACATAGAAAACTGATGAACTTTTTCTACATCGCCTCGGCCGGGAATCGAACCCGGGACTTCGGAGTGGCGTACCCATTAAAACCGGTGTACACACTACTCGACCACGGAGAAAGATTAGTCATGCTTAACATCGTCAATGGACCATAAACTGAATCAATCACCTTAAAACCGGATCACATCAGTAAGGATTGCTGCTTGGCGGTAAATATATCAAGTACTCACTCATCAGTGAGTTGCACCACAAGGGGGCACAAAGTTTTTCTGTTTATATGATATTACTTTTTATTTAATGTATTAGATTTTTTTTTTTTTAATTGTAATTAACTTGCTCGCATTATTCTATGTATTATTTAATTTTGGAAACTTTATTGATCAATGATTTATATTTTATGTTTTTTTTTTTTAATTATGTTAATTTGTACTGTTTGTTTCCCGAATAAAATAAAAAAAAAAAAAAAAGTTCTACCAAGTACATATCTTATGTCACGTGTTTTTTTTTATTTAATGTACAATCTTTGGTACGATCACACGTACTGTGTTGATCTCGTGAAGAGCTTACTAAAGTAATGAACCAATGAAGTAAGGTAATCTGGATTTATTAGTACAGTTACATTATTTTGAGTGGTAACCCTTTTGTTAATATCCAAGGACATAGCGTATATATTAATAGTACATTTGAAATTCTATACAAAAATCCGTTCAAGTCTTTGCAGGTGAATGAATGGTAACCCAATTAAGTATGCACAGAGCTATTTCAAGTCTTCTTTCATTCAAACCACTCACGCTCAGCGATCTTAGAATACGTAGTATGTTTTACATATTTGATACATATATAAAACATATATTGTTGAAATCTGTATAGCCTGCTATTTCCTTCATATTTTTATTGAACTTGATTTTTTTTTGCTGTCGGTAGATTTATTATGGGTTCACGTCTGGGTGGGTACCGGCAACAACAACAATACTTTGTATTATATATATTTTTATAATTAATCTACACTTCTATACTATACTTAATATTATAAATGTGAGAGTAACTCTGTCTGTCTGTCTGTCTGTCGCTCTTTCACAGCCAAACCAATGAACCGAATTTGACGCAATTTGGTATGAAGCAAACTTGAACTCCAATGAAGGACATAGGCTACTATTTTTGCCTAACACATGACAACCAACCCCTAAAACGCGAGCGCAGCCGCAGGCGACAAATAGTTCTGTATATTGGTCTATCAGCTGATATTGGCTTCGATACGCAAACTATAAGATAAAAATCGATTCTATTTTTTAATTTTATATAATTTAAATAACCCTTACATAACCCCTCAACTCCTGTTTCTTCATAAGAATCTTATGAGACGGTAGTCAATTTTTTTATCACGCTGTCGCCCTTAGAGAGGTACCTCTAGGAGGGAATCGGATTATGTGCGTTACAAAAACCACAGCGATGGAAGTCTTTTGCACGGAGAGGCGGAATCATGTTAATATAACTCATCCTCGGTCCATTTCCTCCGGGTTGAACTTGATGTCCACACACTTCTCGTTTGCGCGTACGACAGCACGAGACCACTTGGCTGCTGTGCTCTTCTGGGCTGTCTGAATTAATACACGACGTGAAGTCGTTTACCGCTGCCTGTCCCTATGTATGCTTAGATCTTTAAATTACACATCGGATTATAATGCTATTTTTTTTAATAGATAGATTGATTCAAGAGGAATGTTTATATGCATAATACATGCACAATATAGTAGAAAAACACTGATAATTTTAGAGGCTTCTGAAGTGATGTAATGTACTACAGTATTGTAAACCTTAAAAAGGTCTTCAAAAAACTCCGCAATGGCATATGTCTATCTCTTAGAGATAACCCACAATAACTATTTTTTATCCTTTACATTTTACGAGAAATAATGGCTTATTTTCGAAGCGATTTTAAGCAATACAGCATTAATCCTTATCTAGTTAAGTACCTTAAATACATTTTGCATTTAATATAGATAAATATGGCCCTGTACAACATGAAATTTAAATTAATATTTTTGAAGATATTACAGATTTAAAACGCAGAGAAACCGCTATGCGGTTTGTGTTGTCTAACGACTGAAAAACTGTGAACGTTGCAAGATATTCTGTAGTATATTTAGTGGCAGCATTGCACCCGTGCGAAACCGGGGCGGGTCGCTAGTAAAAAATATATACTTAAATTAATTTAAGCATGTCGTCACATAAATTTGTGCTTGTTAAACTTAACATTGGTAATATCTTAATAAAATCAAATAAAATATATTTTTTTGAATACATATAGAGTTTCGGGATAGGTTTTTGAAAACTTTTTTTTCTTCCTCATTACTTAAAGGCCGACAACGCACCTGCAAGCCGCCCGGTGTTGCAGTTGTCCATGGGCGGTGGTAGTCACTTCCCATCAGGAGGGCCTCGTGCTCGTTTGCCAACTATAGCATAAAATAAAATATTGGTATGCAGACAGGCAAACGGGCCATCAGATGGTAAGTGGTCACCAACGCCCATTAACAATAATGCGCCACCGACCTTGGGATTACCTTGGGTATTATGTTGTGCGTGTAATTACACTGGCTGACTCACGTATTGCTACAAGTATTGCTACTTGGCGGTAGAATATATGAGTAGATACCTAATCAGATAGTCATGCACAAAATCCTACCACCAAGTAAATGCCGTGACAGCGGCATGACGCTCCCTTATGACGTCATAAGAGCAATGCTTTTACGTTGTTTATATGACGTCATAACGCGTATATATAAACTGTTTCTATGATTATAAGCATAACAATCAATACGAATAATAAATTGTGTATTATCACAATCTTAGAACCACATTATTTATTCCGTAGGGTTTCTCATATTAACCGACACTTACCGGATACCGACAATTGAGCACCGACCGACATTACACCGTCATCTCAAACTACAGACTAGATATAGCGCTGTACGCAAACTGTTAATTTTCTTAGTTAAAAAACTACAGGTGTACTAAATATTATGTATAAAATTATATACATAATGAAATAAATTAACACCATTAGAGAATAAATAGATATGAAAAAAATATATATTAAAAATCTCGTTTGAATTGAAACAATGGCAAAAACTAAGTTTAAAAAAAACCGCATTTAAGAGAAAAAGGACATAGAGAATCGTAGGAGGGAAACTTCGCCTGGAGGGGATAACGCTTTTACCTTACGTGACTATATCTGCCAGTACAGCCTCTAAGTCGCGTAAAAGAACTTAGTTCCAAAATAAAGTAAGCAAAGTAACCAGTACGTGTATGGTTTAATGTGGTAGAATGTTAAGAATGCGTTTATTTTTCTAGAAGATTGCGGGTTCAAACCCAGGCTAGCGAATGATTTTTTAATGTGCTTTATTCGTGTTTATCTCGTGCTCGGTGGTGAAGTAAAACATTGTGAGGAGACCTGTCTGCCGCATGTGTGTGGTGGCATTACAAAACCTTGTCCTCAAACCCTTGTGGTAAGTGGAAACGACTACCCATAGACACTGATGCTATAAGAAATATTAACCATCACTTAAGTCGCCATTGCGCCACCGACCTTGGGAACTAAGTTCCTCGTTCCTGTGAATCGAATGGCTCACTCACCATTCAAATCAGAATACTGTTCTATACATTACTATTTGGGTAGAATATCTGATGAGTGGGTGGTAGCTACCCAGACAGGCTATAGAGGTTATAGGCAGGCTATATATTATGTCTCTACGAGCTATAATCAAAAAGAAGTATGAAGTTTTGAAAGTGACAACTGTTGTCTGTACACATCAATGTCTATCTCGTGTTGTCGCTGTGTGCACGTGTGTGAAAACAACGCTACGTAACACAGTACTTGTGTGCGTAATAACACGACACGATGCGGTTGCATACAAACTACAGAGTTATACCACCAAATTCAGGAGTTATTTATATTGTATATATGTAAGTTAAAGTTTAAGTTACACTTGTGCTTTTAATTAATAACAAAATATTTGTCGTCTCGCTCTTTTTGTATCCAATTTGAACATTGTCGTATCGTTATCTGTCATCAAGTTTCCGAACCGATACTGGGGAATCTTCTAAACAGATTCTACATTTTTCCTAAAGGTAGGCAACGTAAAGCCCGTTTTTATTAGCGTCGGTATTACAGTTCTCCATAGGCGGTGTTAGATACTTTTCTTCAAGTGAGTTTCCTGCTCATTTGCCACACATTGCAAAAGTCCTTTTTTATATGATAATTTAAAACCAGCGACGAAATTTAAAACGACTATCGCCGAATGTGTTATTTAACACCACAACTATAATCAATCATTACAGCAACCACTATTAAATCATAAGTAAATTATATTTTTTTAAAGTGCATTAAATTGTATGGAATTCTCTGTACACGAGTTAATCTGTACAACTCTCTCTACGCGTCTGGACTCTCGATCAATAAGCCGAGGTCACGGCCGGGCGTTGGCACAGAAAAGGCTGCATGTAAAAAAATACTATCCATTTTCTACATCCCACGTGTACAGTTATTTTTTCCTCACGATGTTTTCCTTCACCGCCGAGCACGAGATGAATTATAAACACAAATTAAGCACATGGTTTTGAACCCGCAATCATCGGTTAAGATGCGTTCTAACCTCTGGGCGATCGGCTCGTGGTAGTCATTAGCTACATTGAAATTTAAAAGATAAGATACACCACACGGACACCACAACTGAGGAGATTTTGTTATTAAACACATATCTATTTCCTCGGTGGTAGGGCTTTGTGTAAGCCATCATGGTACCATCCACTCATCAGATACTCTACCGCTAATAAGCAAAACTTAGAATTGTTGTGTTACAGTTTGAAGGGTGAGTGATTCAATCTAATTTCATTCATAACAAATTAATTCCGTTCACAAGCTTGGTCGTCCGTTGAAGATGTAAGGATTCGATATTTCATAGTTACATAGGTAGTATTGAAAGTTGGTTGTTTTTTGGAACCAAACTTGGAAGCTGATTGGTGTAATTGTTTAGGACACGATTCATTGCTTATCAAATATCTTTATTTTTTGTTTTATTCTTTTTTTTCTTTCCTCTTTTGGTGTTTTGTAGATTGAGTAATGTTTTATTGTCTGAATATATATATCTGTTTTTTTTTTAAATATATATATATATTTATTTCGTGTCCTGAATAAACTTTTCTATGGGACCAGGTGGCCTATTTGCCCGTGCGCCTCTATATTATAATAAACCGGTCAAATGCGAGTCGGACTCGCGCACTGAGGGTTCCGTACAACTAGAAAATTAGACAAACAGATGCAGATGTAACAATAAAAGTAGATTTAGAGGTAGCTCTAAGTGACCGCAAATTTCAGTATTTGGTATTCATTTCAACTTTATCAGCGCGTTCATGAGAAAAGGATAGACAGACAGACAGTGTTCTTATGATTGGTCCTTTTTCCGTATCGAGGTGCGGAACCCTAAAAAACGAAAGAAAACAACACACACACCCAACGCTTTATCAATTCTTTTTTTTATGTCTATGAGAGTTGGTATCACTGTTGCTAGGGCCGGATTAGTCATGCAAAGGGCTCTAGGCAAGTCATAGAAGTTTAGTCATGTCTTATTCAAGACGTTTTTTTTAAGTAGTCACTTCTATCGGACGTCCCTCGACGCACACGTTTTTCTTTATTTAAACAAGTCTTTATTTTCTCCTTTTAACCACTTCTTAATATCTTTTATTTCTCTACTCTAAACATCAAGTATGTGAGTGATCAAGAATAAACGTCTATAAAATATATATATAATCGGATTAGTACCGTAATTGACAAAACGCAATCTCTTATCGAATAACTTAAAAAATACTTTTAGATAAGCGTGACTAGATACTTTAAATCTACATCGATATCTTTCAAATATCACACGTAGCACTGATAACGTCTGCGTTTTAATATAACACGTAATGTCCCATTTATGTCAGACATGGAATTTAAAACATATCAAAACCGAACACGCACAGATTTGTTTTACAAATATCTAAAATCGAATATAAAACATCTTGAGGATATCATGGTGGAAATTCTGACACATTTTTTATAAATACTCGTATATATAAACGGTTATACTGCATATGACTCTTCTCCACCTGATAGTTAGTGGCAATGGGGTCCAAAAGCGAAGACGGCTAGTACGGTAAGAACTGCAATAGCCCTTGCCATGCTGGGCCGCAAGATCATCACGCCTCGTTTGAAGGAACCCAGTTCATAAGAGGAGAGGAACATGTGTGCTGATACAGACTTTTTTGGTTGTGCGACGAAGAAAAGAGTACTTTTTAATCGCCATTTTATACAACTATATTAAAAGTAAAGCTACCAACAGTTCGGAATGTAGATTCTACCGAGAAGAACCGTCAAGAAACTCAGTTACTCTTTTAATTATGTTAGTCAAATACAATATAAACAGATTGTACCCGAAACAAGTATTGGCTCCACGCTTCTTTATAATCTATATGATCTTGTGTTGAATAATATGACTTATTTATTCATGGTTTTTTTTTAATTTATATATATTTTATATTACGGCAAAGTTAAAAATGTCTACGAGATTTTATTATAGAAACGAATACCTTGCCCTTTGCCTTGCCCAGCTGCAGAGAATCAGTTCCATTACCTTACTTTTTTAATTTACAAATCATAAATTTGTATGTTTGCTATAATTTTCAACATATATTAATAATTCAAAGAGTGGTTTAATATTTAATAGTACATAATTAAATGTTCTAATTAGGTTAATATATAATTCCATTGAGGTCAAATAATGGATTACACAGCCTCGGACCCAATCGCTCAGTGGCTTACGAAACTTCCAGCAATATGAAAGTGAGTTTCGTTGCCGGCTTTTTCAAAAATGTATTAATTCCTAACGTAGGATTAACTGGAGGGGTAAACATGAAAATAGGCTGTTCCTTGACAACGGCCATCGTCAGTATGATGATAATGATAATGTCGACCTGACTTGTTTCGGCCAGGCGGCAAGAGAGTAAAAAATTACATTAAAAAAAAATCCCGCTGTGTTTCTTTCGCCGGTTCTTCTCGGGTCCGAGGCATTAATTTCCGAATCGGTGGTAGAGTTTTGACTATCAAGCAAGTGTAACTCTGTATTGAATACAGGTTTTTATTTTAAGGTTTAAGAGTTTATTCTCAAAAAGACAGATTCACTTACATGAGAACAATATAATAAATTTAACAATAAAATATTCGCCTTATTGGTACTTAGAATAGAATATAATTAAATCGCTGTATATATATTAATCGCTACAAAAGTGGGTATTCTCTAAAATATATTTTGAGAGTTGAGACTTAAACTCGTTAACTGAGTTTACATTTTTTAATATAAGAAGGTAATTTGTTATAAAGTTGTGATCCATCGAAAGGAATATGTTTTTTTGCAAATTTGGTTCTAATTTTTGGGAGAACTAATAAGCTTGGTCTACGGGTGCTACGTTTACCGCTTTGTTTTATAAACGTCAAATCTGAATGTATCGATTCATTAATAATTGTTCTAATAAGAATACAAGAATTATACTCATAAAGTTGTCGTAAGTTCATAATGTTTGTTTCCTTGTAAAGTGTAGTTGTTGATGTCAAGGGTGGATATCGAAAAAGTATTATAATTATTTTATTTTGTTTTCTTTGAAGTTCTTGCAGTTTTGTTTTTCCAGTATTGCCCCATATTTCTATTAAATACAAGAATTAAAGAATCTATATTTAAATTTATTTATTAGTTTTAGTAATAGTAGATTCATGTTATTTTATTCATTATTACAGCACCACCCACCTCATGTTCTACGGGCTAACCCAACCCACACCGTCGGTTGCCTGGGAGAGATCCCTATGTCGCGATAAGGTCCCCAAAATTGTACGCCTATTTTATTAAGACTGGATCTATGTTGTAATTATTTATTTTCTCTGTGTGGTATACAATAAAATATAAAGTAAAAGTAAGATTTTTGACTTGACTCTTTTTTATGATATCGGTAGGCAGACGAGCAAATAGGTCACCTGATGGTAAGTGGTCACTACCGACCATAGACAGTGGCGCATT
Organism: Vanessa tameamea; assembly: GCF_037043105.1. Lineage (NCBI taxonomy): Eukaryota > Metazoa > Arthropoda > Insecta > Lepidoptera > Nymphalidae > Vanessa > Vanessa tameamea. Next base: position 3,967,810 of record NC_087338.1, read on the forward strand.
GGTGATGTAAGAAATATTAACCATTCCTTACATCACCAATGCACCACCAACCTTCGCAACTAAGATGTTACGTCCGTTGTGCCTGTAGTTACACTGGCTTACTCACCCTTCAAACCGGAATACAACAATACTGAGTACTGCTGTTTGGCGGTAAAATATCTGATGAATGAACCTACCCAGACGGGCTTGCACAAAGCCCTGCCACCAAGAAACTTGACTTGACTTGACTTGACTTGGAGACCAGCCACTACGCAGGACATATTATAGTGCTCAAGTGTGTGCACAACTCACACAGGTGCACTCTCTATATCTCTTTCTACCGAACTATATACACTAGACTAGAGGCAGTCAAATAATATATATATATATGAACATATATCGATGGTTTAGTGGCTTGCTAAGTTTGATCGTCAGGGCGTCACGGTGGCATGCGAAAGCGATCCTGTGGCGCCTGCTGAAAATACTGAGACGGTACCGCTGATTTCTAAGAGGGTATTCCAGATGTACTAGGATGTACTAGTGTCGTCTTAGGGAGCGGCGAGTTACATATACCCCTCCCCCCCCACTTCTCTAGGGGAAACGCGTAATGAGGTTTTCCAGAGAAAAAAAAAAGAAAAAAGTGGCTCGTTAAACTGACCCTTGATGTGATCCCTTGGTATAAGGCTCCATTCTCGGGTCAAAGAAAAAGTTATGCCGTATAATTGCCTATTAATCATAATTTAATTAAAATCTTTTTTCGATTCTTTGAACATAGGCTTAGAGAAATAATTACTCCCAAGTATGAAGAAAAAACAAGCCACTCTGAACTTCAATTTCTTAAAGTTAAGAATCAAATTGAAAATGATCAAAGAAAAATCGACTTGATTTTAAAAGACTTTCAAGGATACCCCACTCGATGGATTGAGTGGAAATAATCGCCCTCCAATTTTAGAGTGGGGGTGATAAACGTAAAAAAATGATATTTGCTATTTTGATAAATAATTTTGATTAATAAAGTCTGAAGACCTTATGTTCCTTATTTCAAGTTCTAAAGAATATATACTGATATTATATTATAAATGCATGTGATGTCTGCTTACACGACTGAGCTGAACCGATTTTGATGAATTTTACTATCAAGCAAGTTTGGATCCCAAGGAAGAACATAGGCTACTTTTTATACGTAACACTTTATAACCAACAACTAAAACACGAGCGAATAATAATTAATAATAACTAACATACATTAATAAATACTTACAGTATTATTGCTTAAGTTTTATTAATGTATCTCATTTAATATATTGTAATGTTACATGTTATCGCCTGCGGCTTTATCTGTATGTTACGGGGGTCTTAGTAGGTTTTAAGTATAAAAATTAGCCTATGTCTCCTTAATTCGATAAATACGAAAGTAACTCCATCTGTCTATCTTTCTTTTAAGATAACTTACAATACAATTTGTAATCTACTTTTCTAGTAATATATTGCGTAACGCTTGCACATAGCAACACTGGCTTTCTGTAATCCTGAGTGTAAATTAGATTTGTTCCGTAACGTAACATATTTACACTTCAGTATGACAATCTTTTTTTTTTTTTTTAAATAATACTAGCAATGCCCCAAATTGATAAAGGTTGGTCGGTTGACCAAGGTTGGTGACAAATACATGATTCAAGGAATGATTAATATTCGTCGCAGCGCCAATGTCTGTCTTATCAGCTGTCCCAATTGCTAGTCCGCCTACTCATTAAAACATAAATCATAACTAGACCATTTAAAGGAATATAAGTATTTAAATCGCGTATCCCAATATATCAGTTACAACATTTCACAAGTGAGATACGAAATAAGAATTATTAACATTATGTTCTTAAATATATACAAATATGAATTTAAAATAGTTACCGTATAAATCTTGAAAGCGCGGAATGGTGGCAAGCATGCTAGCAGCATTTCCCCGTTGAATCGCAATACCGATCCTCCGAAAGAAACGAACGCCCTCCTGTCACCAGTAGCGAGATGCTGTACTTTTAATGAAGCTTGAACAATTAAACCAAGAGCCAAGTGTTTCAACAGCAAATACGCTCAGAACATCATCAATGATATGAGCACGTAAATGGACGCAGAATTGTTAGCAATTCAGAAATAGGCATTTACAATTAAATATATAATATCTTGTAGTATTCAGAGCAAGTTGACGTGATACAAACCAACGTGGGACGAACTTCCTCAATAAACACTACAGAAATATTCCTCGACAGATGGCACCACATTCCACTAGCTATTTGTCATTAGTCGCGCATGAGAAATGGAAATTCACGCTAATTGTCAATAGTCTAAATTAAAAACGTAATGAATGTTATATACTAAAACCTTCTTCGAAAGACGCTGCATCTTCTGGTAATGGATAAGTAAATACCTAAAGCTTATTATAAATTCTTGGGAACTTATCACTCTCGATAGTCTAATAGTTAGATATAAGGTTGCAGGTCCTGAGGGCCTGGATCGAAACCTCAAGTCAGGCCGATAAAAAGTTATACGCCTTATCTATAGAATTTCTCAGTAACAACCCGGAGACTATAAGTTGGAAGTATGTACATACATTCCCTTACCATGGGAAGCACGGAAAGCCGTTGATCCTGATTTGCCATCACATCGAATTTAGAAAATATCTAGTGCACCTGTATTAGCGCCACATTTGTGTATTATACGATTTGCCGCTATGGCAGAATTCGGTCTGGACGACACCATCCCTCTCCGATTTGCTAGTAGATTTATGATAATCAGTAAACAAGTATTATGTTATTATTATTCAATATAGAAGCATAAGACTTTTACATAACATTTCTGGTGATACCCACAGTTAAGGCACAGCGTTCTAAATAATATAAATATTTTATTTTATCATAATTTAGTATGTGTCTCAAATCCCAATTGAGGTTAACTGAAATCTGTAACGAGTCTCATTGTTTTCAATCCAGCCTCACATAAGGCACCCTTAGGACGTGCATACTCTGAACCCTTCAGTGGGCTCCCGACATCCGGCAGTCTACTACGATTCGCCCACCCGTCCAGTGACTCTGTAGAGGCCATTATGACCAACAGCGACTATCCATTCGAAAAAAATAATCTAATAAAATTAATTGTGAACAGCGGAAAGCAGTTCCCCAGTTTCATTCATCATTTGATCCCCAGATAATACTTCGGCGTAAATGACAGCATACGCGTCGGACTACCCAAGGCGCGTCAAAGTATATTTTACATCACAATCGAAGTCATGCAATAAAAAAAAAACTATTTAGTTTTTATTCGTAATGTCTGGTTGAGACTTAAGTAAGTGACACTCTGGAAATGTCCCACTGTTTAAGGCGTCCTCTCCCTTTGAAGAGGGATTGAGATATATCGGTACTTATGTATATTTAATATTGGTTCGTTTCTAAATAGAATTATTTGTTTTAAGGCTTTCCCTCTTTCTTTGATTAAAGTTAATGAAATTGTATTTAAAATGTTTATTATTAGTATGACGCGCACAAAAATATATTTAGTTTAGTTTTAATCATTCAGTCATATTTATTAATCTCAAGTCTAGATTTGAAGGGGAAATAAACCTCATTTCTTTTTTACCTAACTGGATAAACGCGTCACACCTTCGCACCACGTGAATTGGGGGGTTATGTGAGACTCACGAATGCCCAGAACGTTTTTGCGCCCTAGTACACCGCAATACCCACTAAAATCCTAAATAAATGCTCCGTTTTTTCGGGAGGCGTCATGCGATTGATTTCAAATACTACTCATGAAAATAGTCCATTCTGACTAGACTAATTATATGGGCTAAGTTACTCCTTATTACAACAGCTATCTGCCAGTGAAAGTCCCGTCAGAATCGGTGCAGCCGTTCCATAGATTAGCCGGAAAAAACAGACAGACCGACAGGCAGAAACATTGAAAATTATTTGATGTTATTTTGGTAAAAAATTAAACATTTAGTAAAAAGCGGTTTGAATTTTAATAATACAAACAGACACTCCAATTTTATTATATTTATAATAGAAGACTAGTATTTTTCTTAGGTTATCTGTTTGATATGTGTCACTAAGAATCAGTATGTCTAGCTGATCGATGTTGGTTACGGTAACTATTCTCAACGATAATCAAATCGTCGGTAATACAGTGTAAAATATCTTAAATTAAAGCCTTCACAAACATAGGTGTCTTTAACCCCCCCCCCCCCCCCCCCCCCCCTCTAAAAATCTGATGTGATCAATCTGAGACGTTAGAGAGAGATAGTTCAGACGCAAAAACTGACGGCTTTACGTGCCGAAGCCATTTGTGCTGTTTTTTTCATATTCCAGTTTCTCGATATAGTCTCATTGACATACAACTGCCTCGTGGGACTAGTGGCCATAAGGCAAATGAACCCCTTCTGAGCTCAAACACCAAATCGTTCATTCGCCATTAATAAAATAAACGTTGCATCCATATATATAAATATAGATGCAACGTTTCAAATAAAACCTTAAAATCAAATCTTCTGTTACCTGCCAGTAAACGTTAAATCGACAGATTATATAACGCAAAACGTCATACGTTTTATCAATGAAAAAAATATTTTATCAGATAAATATTCAGTCTGAGTTTAGTGTTATAACTTTATCGGTAGTAACACGACGATATACACGTGTTTGTCGTATATGTAATATAAATATAAACGATCTTTGTGAAACTGTTAAATTTGACTCGAAGAAAATGTTTGGACTGATATTTACTTTGAAGTGACAGGTAATTCTATCTTAAATATTACTAGCTGATAGCTATGACTTCATTCGCGTGGCATATGTTTGGGTGAATCCTGTGATTATACTAGCGATACTTATCATTTAAAACGATCGCTAGACACTTAGAAAATACTTGATAGAGTTCATCAAAGTTCCCTCTACATTTCCGTCCAAATATTTTTCATATCTTGTTATAATATGTGTGTGTTTAAGTCATTGATATTTTTATGTTTGTATTTATTCGCTGATTGGGATTGTTCTTATATATTTTCTGGATTTATATTATTTATATTATTTCCCAATAAATTTTTTTCTGGTCAATATGGAGTTGTCTGAAAGGGAAAGCCTATTGGCATAATGAATGTCTACCTTTGCATATTTTTTGCAAATATTTAAAAAAAAAAACTTTATTATGTATTTTATGTAATGTAATATTATGTACATAATAATTATCAACGATTTAATATCTTCACAAAAGATCACGTTTCAAGACGTTTACTATTTCCAATATATTGCTGACAGGAAACAGCTCAATGGTTGAAAAACCGAAGAATACGAGTTCAATTTATCAATGGACCAATGTATTTTCTTGTACTCAATTTGTGAAAACATCGTGAGGATATCTGCTTGCGTGTGATAAAATTCTGACACATATTTACACCAAGTCACATTACTGGTGAAATAAACTTGACTCCTCTTGATTGTACTTAGTTAACCGTTTAATTCAATCGTCGGATAAGAGTAACTACTGAGTTTTGTTTTAAATTTAATATAATCTTGTAAAATTAAAAATTTTATTTAACATAGGTGGTTAGACAGGTAAATTGCCCACCTGATGTTAAGTGCCACCTTGGAAACTATGATGCTATATTCCTTGTTTAGTTACAATAATTCATTCCTTTCAAACTGGAACACAAGAATACTTAACATTACTTTTTGGATAGGACTGGAGAATATAACACAAATGGATGACCTATTAAGGCGGGTGTGTGCAAAGCCCTACCACCAAGTATATGACTGTTTTATATTAATGGGATAGCCCTAAGTATATACAATTTATTCGTCTGTATGTTGGTCACGGTAACTATTCTCAACGATAATCAAATCGTCGGTAATACAGTGTAAAATATCTTAAATTAAAGCCTGAACACACAGAGGTGTCTTTAAGCCCCCCCCCCTCTAAAAATCTGATGTGATCAATCTGAGACGATAGAGAGAGATAGTTCAGACGCAAAAACTAACGACTTTACGTGTCGAAGCCATTTGTGCTATATCTCTTAACAGATACGTCTATTTCTTTCTTCCTATTTAAAGGCGAATGAACTATGGGAATTATTGGCACAAAGGATATAACATTTTACGACTTTACTTCTAAGGATTGTTTGTAGGTGGTGTTTAGTGAAGAATGCTGTCCTGTTCTTTCGAATGTCCAATTACTTATGTCAGAGACAAATCGTTTTAATAAACACTAGATAAACTATGTTTAAATGTAAAACCGTTGGCGGTACCTTGATAGGTAAACCTAAAGTGGTACCTTGATGATGCTCGTAGTTAATATTTCGTATAGTCTAGTGACGACATGGTCCAGTGTCTGGAACATGTGAATCTTAACCGATGATTGCGAGTTCAAACTCAGGCAATCATAACTTCATTTTCCTGTACTTTATATATATAAACAAATAAATATTGATGAACATCACAAACATTACTCTAATCCCAATGTTAGTAGCTAAAGCACTTGTGTTATGGAAAATCAGAAGTAACGACGGTACCACAAACGCCCAGATCCAAGACAACATAGAACTAATGAACTTTTTCTACATCGACTTGGCCGGGAATCGAACCCGGGACCTCGGAGTGGCGTACCCATGAAAACCGATGTAAACACTACTCGACCACGGAATTCGTCAATATATATAAAAGCGAAATACCACTCACTGATTAATCACGAAGTCTTAGAAACTATAATATCTACAAACTTGAAATTTGGCGTGTGGGATCCTTATATGGTGTAGACATCCACTACGAACGGATTTTACGAAACTCCACCCCTAAGAAGGCAAAACGGGGTTTGAAAATTTGTGTTGCCGCAGTTTCAGCTAGTTTGTGTGTATAATTCATATCGTGTTCGGTGGTAAGGAATACGTCGTGAGAAAACCTGCATTGGTGGAATAAGCTTTAGATCTTCCGCTCAAATGTAGATCAGGCCTCAACCCATGGATGTGATGTTTACATTTATATTACGAACCAATGTCTGTTGGTTAACGGGACGCCTTGCGATGTATAAAGTCGCCAGTTCGTCCATCCTGAATCCTTGGACTATGGTCGTTCTCCGAACACAAGACTTAACTTTAATTGTAGGGGTAAATAGGAATATCAGTAATTCTTTAAAATTGGTAATTGCTACTACTATTTTTAGGATAAAATGGGACCATGCCAAAATTCAAAAAGGACTTTGATATTTTTTTATTGATTATATTTTTTTGCATTAATAATCACGGTTTACGTTCATTCATAGATGATAGTCGATTCTGTTAAACAGAATTTTTGTAACCGTCGCGTTGGTCTAATGTAGTTTATAATGCAACAGACCACGTGGTGAAGAGGTCCAATACCTAGTCGGACCAATATTTTAGTGACGCGACTGACTTAAAGCTAATATCAAAATTAAAATATATTTTATTCGAGTAGACTTTTACGATAAATTTTAAGGGTCTTTTTAGACAACTGTATTAAAAGTAAATATACCACCGGTTTGGAGTATAGATACTACCGATAAAGACCAGCAAGCTCAGTAGTCAGTAGCTATATACAAAATAGTTGGTTGAATCGTCGTTTGAAAAATATTAATCAAAAATACGAAATTCACTTTTGTCAAAAAATTGTCTAAAGTTAACGAGGGTTAAAATGGCAAAACGCAACTACATGAATAATATTATTGTATTCTAAAATCTTCTCCAAACCGCGCTGTGTCTTTTGGTGTAAACTTTATGTATATTTGCTTAGTAATGTTTTTCAGTTCGGCATTACAAAAAACTTCGTTTACGTTACATTATAAAGCAATACTAATTTCGTTTCAAACTGTTTATTAAGTAACTTTAAGATATGCGTAATCATTTAAAAAAATATTTAAACTAAAAGCTACCACTAGTTGTGGAAATGGATTCTGAGAACCGGAAACCTCAGTAAATAATTTAATCTAATTCCGCGGCATCGATTGATCACGACTATATTTTTTAATGTTTATTTTCAAAATGAAATGTAGATAACAAAATCTACCTTATTAAATGTATCTATATTATATCTATATTAATAATTTCGTGCAGGTCTACAATAGATCCAATCGAAACTTATCCACAATTATAGATCGTTAAAAATAATGATTTTTCAATCGACAACATATATCCGCAAAATTCATATAATCGAGATATTTCGACATTAAATCAACGAAATTCAATGACATGACAGTTCAACGGGCGGCCATGTTTGACGTTTACGGGTGCGTTCAGAAAGTGTGTTCCACATAATAATTACTCGATGGAAACTTATCAGAAAAGTAACGGATAAACTGAATTTGTTTAAAATATATTATATATAATTAATACTTGTTATGAAAACATTGGTAATTTAATCGTTCACACGATGTTTCTTGACGTTTTGAAGTTGTTTCTGCTTGCTTAAAATTAAATACAGGAAGTACTGTCTGACATAAGCTAGCATTAGTACTATACCCTGTTCAAGTTAGCTTGATCTTTTTGACAGACCGGCTAGTAATGAGAAACAGAAGATATAACATATATAACAATCGATGGAACGCGTAATTCAAATTAGAATTCCCTTTTTTTTTTAACTTATTTTTCTAAAAAGAGATATGCCAGCTAAAGAGGAATCCCAACCACTGGCCAAAGAGACCCCAACCAAAAGGACGGCCGTTCGTAAGCAATAACTTAACAATGATCTTTTGTAATCGATATTTGTAGCAGTTACTGCCTGTTATTCGCGTCCGACCGATGTAACATTGTTAGTTATTTTCAGTGTTTCTATTTAAATTTTACTTTGAAGCAATAACTATATAATAGAAAAAGTCTTAAAAATTTCTGATAACGCTTGAATCTTTAGGTGTTATATGTATTTTTTAAAATATTTTTACAATTTTTAAAATCATTAAATTAAGAAAATAATATGTTCGTCATTGCAAAGTTATGTCGATCAGAAAAATTTACATCTGTCAAAAAGATCGAGCTATCTTGTACAGGGTATAATAGTGCACTATTTAGTATTATTAAACACTAAGTTACATTCATAAATTGTAAAAATATATATTCTCTTATAACGTTATGTTGTTACTTTCAAAATAGTTTTTGACGGTGGTATCTGTTCCTTTTTGAATCTTCGTCCGTCACTGTCTATATGAAAAAATTACGACGATCGATAAAAATGCTGTTATTCTGTGTATGATTTAACATGATTGTCATGCCACGTAACAGAGTCACAAACATATAAAACCGCTTTATAATTTTATTAAGAATATTTGATTATTATAAAGAGGACAATTTTGTGGAAGCTTTCTACAGAAATAATACCTAAGAAAAGAAGCCTTTTCTTAGCAGTAGGATATTTAAGCTTTACTTTTTATTTCTATATTTAGGCTTTGTACAAGCCCGTCTGGGTAGGTACCATCCACTCATCAAATATTGCCAAACAGCAGTACTCAGTACTGTTGTGTTCCGGTTTGAAGGATGAGTGAGTCAGTGTAATCACAGGCACAAGGGATATAACATCTTAGTTCGCAAGGTTGGTGGCGCATTGACGACATTTCTTACAGCGCCATTGTCTATGGGCGATGGTGACCACTTACCATCAGGTGGCCCATTTGCTCGTTCGCCAATTTATACCATATAATGTTACGTATGTATGTTTATCGTATATAAATGTATAAATCAAATGGATTCCAAACGAAACGTGTTTTAATTTAGATTTTTTCACACACACACAATAAAACTACTGTATTATATATATTTTTTATATTTTTCTCATGACAATCGTGCTATTTTCGAGCCACTAAGCTCACTAAAGAAATTCTCATTGTGGTTTCCATTGTTGCAGTCGGCCATGTTGGGAAGAGTGACATTCGCAGAGTAATTCAAGATTAATAAAAACAGGCGCATACGTCAACAAGAAACTGATGCCTTCAAAAATTTAACTTTGAAACGTTTGACAAGGGAATAAATATGGCGTCTTGCCTTGGCGGCCATTTTGGGCCGAGTCAGGAGTATATGCCGGTGGCGGAATTTTACGCGGACAAATCAGTCTTTGTCACGGGTGGAACGGGTTTCATGGGAAAGGTGAGGAATATCTGGTTTTTATTTTATATTGATCGTTGCACCTGGTTCTGGTTGCAGTTGAATTCCGGGCAGGCATTATGGCCTATATATGCTGGAACGACCAGTCGTTAGGATCTCAGCCGAAAATAACTAGTTCATATCCAGTCATGGGTTACTTTTGGGTATATTTCTCTGTGTGTTAGGGGAATATTTTGCCAAATATCCATCATCCGCAGTGTAGCAGCATTGTGATATAGTCGAGATTTTAACTGATTCTTTTAAATTGATGATGATGAGTGATTTGTTGTCTTACTCCAATTTTATATTTCTCTCTCTTTCTCTCTATTGGACTTAACGATATACCAATTATAGGAAATTGGTGCGGTGCTTCTATTTGATTATATGTATAGATCTCATAACAGGTGCTGGTCGAAAAATTGCTGAGGAGCTGTCCCAAAATCAAGAAGATTTACTTATTGATGAGGCCGAAGCGTGGTCAGGATGTGGCGTCCCGTCTTACAGAACTCACACAATCCCCTGTAAGTATTTATTTATATTTTTTATGTGTATTACGTATGTGTATCAGTTTGTACGTATTTGTATGTAACTGTGGTCTATGGTTGTGAATGATTAATTTTCTATGGTGGTGACGACTTAGTTTCCTACCAGTGCCATAAAAAATAAGTTTTTAATAAACGTATAGTGATTATTCCAATATAAATCCCATTATTCTGCATTGGTGGTCAAATGGGTTGAAGAGACAGATTTTGACAACGATGTACTCTATGATATTAATATAACCATTTATTTTTACCAGAACTCAAAATAGAGTGCAAAATTTTAACTCAATCAGTAACTTAGAACGTGTTCAAAATTTAATTTCATATTCGACCCGCGTTCGAATAGGTATATTCCGAAACATATGACGTGACTAGTATGTTACGTATGACCATAAAATACCATGTAATCAACTAAGATCGATATCCGTTGAAAATAATAGAAAAAACTGAACAATGACGTAAATCACGCGATTCTAATTCTTTAGCTCAGTATATTATTTCGTGGAATGAGTTGTTTTAAATTACTCGATAACAAAATTGTCGTGTCATAATTTTTTGATCAAATCTTGTGAGTTTTTAAGGTGATTGTTCTAAGCTTATGATTATACACGAACAATTTAAACTACCCTGGGCTATCTGCAATAGAACGGTCATTGACCTTGAAATAGTGAGGTCATTCTCCCCTCGAAAAGTCGGTCGTCAAGCGGTTATAATTTGACGAATCTGAAAGGTGAAAATTATTTCAAGTTTACCCTGAACCTTGACTTTGTGAACACAACACTCATAGTATGAGTGTGTAAGTGTATCCACTCATATCATATCATATCTGGAATTAATTACTCGCTTATCCAACACTGAAATGACAGCGGACAGCAAAAAAACTCAAACTCAAATTCCTTTCAATAATAATGTAATGCTTCAATATAGAAGTATTACACTTACTAAAATACCCTGATCCGAGAAAAACCGCCGAAAGAAACTCAGCAGATCTTTTTTTTGTCAATTTTATTATTTAGATAAATTGAATATGAAAAGAAATAGCCAGGAGGCGATCGTTTCATTCCCAAGGTGTGCTATCAATCATGAACTCACCAATTGTAAAATAACCTTTCACACAAGCGTTAACGAGTGAATCTGATCGCGAATTCAAAATTAAAAAAAAAAATGAAAAATTCGTGTGTTGGAAATCACACGTGGACCCACCGACACGAATGCAACTGTGAAAAATATTTTCTTAAGAGGACAGTCCTTAGTCCAGCAGTGGGAAATGTAATTTTACAATTTTAATTAATCCAACAACGAACAGATATATTTACTCACTCGAACTTGGAGGCTTCGACTAATCTTCAGTTTCAGTTACATATAACAACTGAAATAATTTATTTATTTCATACACAGAAAACATCTATAAAACTATTACATGATTGCACTATGAGTAAAGACTTAATGTGTAATATAATATGGTCATCAAAAGAAAAACAGGTCAAGTACTGGCTATCCTAGCTAGGCTAAATTAAATAGCCTGTGTTAAGGATAATCAGTCATCTCCCCGAAAGTTGTGATAATTAAAATACATTAGAGATCTATCGCCTGGGTATTACAAATCGTATCTTATGTAAAATGTTTATAGATAAGTAATTCATTAAATTAAAATAGGTAATAATTATGTGTACAATTTAAAATGAGGGATAATTAGAAAGATTTTCCTTTCGCAGTTGTTCGAGACGTTAAGGAAAGAACGGCCTCAAGAACTTAACAAGATCGTACCAATAGTCGGCGACATCACGGAACCAGAATTAGGTATCAGTCCAGCGGATCAAGCGATGTTATGTCAGAAGGTAAGATCTTTATCTATACTAATATTATAAATGCCAAAGTAACTCTGTCTGTCTGTTTGTTTCTTACGCTTTCACGACCAAACTATACTGGTACACTGGTATACTGGTACGGAACCGAATTAAGTGGTTAGAACGTGTGCATCTTAACCGATGATTTCGGGTTCAAACCCAGGCAGGCACCACTGAATTTTCATGTGCTTAATTCGTGTTTATATAATTCATCTCGTGCTCGGCGGTGAAGGAAAACATCGTGAGGAAACCTGCATGTGTCTAATTTCAACGAAATTCTGCCACATGTGTATTCCACCTACCCTCATTGGAGCAGCGTGGTGGAATATGCTCCATACCTTCTCCTCGAAGGGAGAGGAGGCCTTAGCCCAGCAGTGGGAAATTTACAGGCTGTTAATGTATTGTAAAAATGACGACCAACCCTTAACACGTAAGCAAATCTGCGAGCGATGACTAGTTATAAATAAAATTTAAAACACATTTTAATACTCAATAAAGCTACAATATTATCAGTCAATTTAATCTTTGATTATCTATAAAAAAAAACAAATTTACTAAGCGTAAAGTGGACTTTGATTTAGCGACGTTTTAAGCTATCACAATGTTTTTTATCAAGATATAACTATTTATCTATCTCATACAACTTTTTTTTCAAACATCTTGTCTATAATTCGTTGATTTTCGTTTGTTTTTAAACAAATTTTCGTCGTTCCGTACTAATGGTTCGTGCGGTTTCAACGGTGTGAAGCGATACTGCTCCGTCCCCATGGGCTTTAGCGTGATTTGATATAGTCTAGATATATTGATGGATATGGTTATTTACCTCGTAAAGGCGGTAAAGGAAAACATCGTGAGGAAACATGCATGCAGTTTCCACCAACCGGTATTGGAGCGATGTGGTGGTTTATGCTCCGAACCTTCTCCTCAAGGTTTAGGCCATAGCCGAGCAGTGGCACATTTACGCTCTGTTTCTTTACCTTTGAATTGTTTTTGATATTCTCAATAATAATTAATCTAAAACAAAAATTTTACATTTTTTTTTTAGATTTTGTAGATTACAATTTTCTTGTAATCTACAAATCGATTTTGTAGATTAACGCGTTCGAACAAACAAACTCTTCAGCATTAATATTGTCATCTACTTCTTCAGAACTCATAGTGTCTCCTTGTTTTTCAAACGGTACACCAGATTTTTCTCATAGCTATATCTCGATCACATCTCCTTTAGCACACGTCAATATGCACCATTAATAAAAGCAATACAAAAAATAAATAAAACGAATAGTTTTGCTAACGGTACACACGTCAGTCATCATACAACTTAATTCTTAACGTAAAATAAAATTGATATATGTTATATTCAACCGAAATTGAACCCCTGTATCGTGGATAATTAACCTAATTACTTTGATGGTATGATGTTTTTGCACGTTATATAACTGTTGCTATGCACCAAACATGTAATCCACTGTCTATAGAAAAAAAAAGCCTTGGGAATTGAGCCACGTACCCATGACCCTGTTGATGGAATAGACACATGCTAACAGACACATACAATATGAATGTACGAATCATACGAGTCAAAATAAAAATCGCATAGGTTTCTAAAGAAGATCGCCTGTTTAATTAAGATACATAATCACTCACTTCTCAGCTGTTCCTATACGTATGGTCTGTTAAATGATTGCAGTCAAAGATTTCACTAGGACTCCCACCCGAACTTTCTCATATTTATACTTACGCTGACACACACGCCGTCACGCTAGCAAATGCACCACCTGATGTTATGTAGTCATCGCCGATTATAGACAATGGCGCTAATATTAACCATTCCACCAACCTTGGGAACCAAGACGTTATGTCCCTTGTGCCTGTAGTTACACTGGTTCACTCACCCTTTAAACTGGAATACAATACTGGGTTCTGCCGTTTAGCGGTAAAATATCTGATGAGTGGGTTGTACCTACCCAGACGGGCTACCATTTGTTGTCTTTATTCTTTCATTAGTCATCTCACATACACTACGACATCTTGTAAATCACTCGTCGTGGAGAGACGTGCCTTTGTGAGTGAAAAGACGACCTTAAATGACTTACTTATATAAACTCACACAAATACACTCAACAGGCACGACATATTACATCTTACTAGCATCATTCTCACTCGTTTCTCCTTAGCCCATTTTCTTGGGGTGAGTGGAGAGGCATGTTGAAACAAAAACAAATAAATTTGGCAGACTTGTACTTTTAAATATCTTTTTACCTGACGTCAGGTCTACTAGGGAATCCTTCTGCTATATTGAGGAGGCAGTTATGTGAAATGATTTGAGAACTTTAAAGGACTGCATGACATCAATCCTTTTTGGGAGATGCCTTTTATGGTGCGTAGGTTTCCTTGTTCCTTGCAGTCGCTACGTGCTCGATTGATCGATTATGTCCAATACAAATAGCCTTAATGCGTTAAAGACGTTATAAGTATTGCTTTGACTTAAAACTTAATATTTTATTCCTCTGTGCAGGTATCTGTGGTCTTCCATTCGGCTGCGACGGTTAAATTCGATGAGAAACTAAAGCTATCAGTGACCATCAACATGCTGGGGACGCAACAGCTCGTCCAGCTCTGTCATCGTATGCTTGGGCTAGAGGTACGTATAAACACACACATGGAAAACAAAAAAAAAAAAACATTTTTCTAACGTAAAAATGAATGAATGATTTTATAGCCATTGTCACTTGGGAATGATGTAAGGATTCTAAAAATACAACGTACGTCCAAATTAGTTCGGACATTTAAAAGTTATTTTGAAAATAAAAAACTTCGACAAAGAGTCGAGCAAAAATAAATTGACCTGACCGAACCTTCTAGGCTTAGGTAGCAATTTTTAACGATGAATAACTAGCAATCTGCTCAAGAAGTATTTTGGTGCACTAGTTTGTGCGCAAACTCAGGCATGCTATATTCCCCCGATCAAACTCCTATGGAATGGTAATCGGACACGATTCGCGCATAAACCTTATAGGAAGAGTGGGGAGACTAACTAACGGGCTGCTCTTGTGAATTTCTTGACAGAAAAACCTAATAACTCACCTGACCTGGTTTTCGAATACACGCAGCACGCTGTCGTGAATAAGATGTCTCTCTGTGTGTGTATTGGGTGTATTTACACAAACACATACGTCTCTCTCTCTCTGGTCGCTTTGAATGATCATGTAAATTTGCACTTTCAAATCGTCACGTAATATATCTGTCTTGACAAGGCTCGGTATAATATTTGTGTTGTCGAAGATTATATTTTTGAATTAATGTACAAATTAGCAACGTGCCACTGTATGGTAAGTGAGCACCACCAATAAATTATTAACCATCTTTCCATCGTCGATGCGCCACCAACATTGGGTACTAAGATGTTATGCCCCTAGTTACACTGGCTCACCATTCAAACACAATACCCAAGCAAGTAAATGTATAATATTAGTAATGGTCTAAGGCTAGCCATGATTGAGTTTATGTCTATGGGTACACAGCGTAATCCACATTGTTAGAACCCACCTTTGGACTAACTTGGTTTACTTGGATCTTGAGTCCTTTTAGAAATAAAAAACGAAGAGTAGATATTTTTCTATTATTATTAATGTAAATTTGGATGGATGGAAGGATGTAGGGTTGCAGAACTATCGATAGTACTATCGATAGTATCGATATCTCTCCGTGAGCAATACTATTGGTAGCAGCGATACTATTGATACCATCGATACTATCAATAGTTTTGGACTATCGATAGTTTAGGTTAAAAGTAATGGTTTTTGCAATACTATCGAAAGTATTGCTCGTGGGCAGCTATCGATACTATCGCTGCCACCCTAACTATCGATAGTCTATCGATATGCAACACTAGATGGATGTTTTTATCTAAATCAAGCCGGAACAGCTGAACATCTTATTGAAATTTGGCACAGATTATTGTCCGGAATGACAAATAGGTGACTTTGTACGGCATACCCCCCCCCCCCCCTTTCCCCTTACACGCAGGCGAAGCCGAGGTCGGATAGCAGTATTGTCATAATGAATACGATGTTCCACTCTAAGTTAAACTTCAGGTAGAAAATCGTGTGTATGCATAATTAATGCGCTCTAAAAAGTGTTGTTATGGTATTGTTTTATTCAAGAATATAATTATATTATTATAGCATTAGGTGTTCATTTCTAACGATACACCTGTCTATTTACCCAGTTCCCCCCTTATTGGTGAATATCTTCATCATACGTAGTTATTTCTTCGACTTTACTCGCGTTTATTTTGAAATGTGAAAGTTTTTTTTTTTTTTAAATATTTGTGACCAATGGCCAAAATTGGGTATTTTTTTTATTATCATTTTATTTCTTTTTTTAAGACATTTTCGTTCGCGTCTTTATTGAGTTTTATTTTCATTAATATTATTATAATATTACCTAATATATAAATGTAAATGCTTTTTTTCCACTGATAGAAATCTTATATATTAATAAAACGTGCGAACAGACGTCGTCAGTTTACAATGTAATTAAATCAAAGCAAAACCTGTCATAGGTTTCGAAATTTGTAAAAATATGTTGAATGAACGCGAAGTTTCGCGTGCAAGCCACCAGTCTTCAATATTCTTGAATACTATAAATTATATTTGAATATAATTTTCTCAATAATAAATTACACCCGTGCGAAGCCCGAAGGGGTCGCTATTATATGTAAATAAGTACTTTCATAGGTTAACAAAAAACTATTTATCGTAATAAATTAGTTTTTCTTAATGAATTATACAAAACAGAAAAATAACCGTGAAATTTAAAGTATTTATTCGAGTCGAGTCTCGTAGGCATATTTGAATCGTTAATTACAAGATTAAATTAAATTTTATACTGCCCCTGGTTCAGGATGCAGATTCTTAACTCAGTAGTTGATCTTTGCCGATAGAATAAGTTTTACAAAATATTCTTTTCAAGGTCATAGTGAGAAAAACTATATATATATTTTAATGTACTTCCGAACCAGGCTTTAGTTCACGTGT
Organism: Vanessa tameamea; assembly: GCF_037043105.1. Taxonomy (NCBI): domain Eukaryota; kingdom Metazoa; phylum Arthropoda; class Insecta; order Lepidoptera; family Nymphalidae; genus Vanessa; species Vanessa tameamea. The sequence goes on from NC_087338.1 coordinate 3,985,343, forward strand.
CGACCGCATACTGCAACTGCGAGAGAGAACGCGTAGAGGAAACGGTGTACGCTCCACCCGCTCACCCGGAGCACGTCGTCACCCTGGTACAGACGCTGCCTGATGAACTGGTGGATCGAATCACGCCGGATTTAGTTGGTACGTTTCTGTTAAAATCAACTCAGTGTTCCCTGCAACTATATCTATGCTGAGGTTATCTTATTGTAACATATAGTTCCCATTTGGGAAATATATTACATATATAGTAAGTCAGGGCCGAAATAGCAATGTTACATATGTATATTTAGACCACCATTGAACCCATATGAAGCCTAGACGATGTTATTTTTTTTATTTTTTTTTAATTGTTTAGTAATTAGTTGGTAATTTGTAATTGTCTTGTCTTTTGTAATTTGCATTTTTTATATTGTATTATTATTGTTAGGTTAATAGATAAAATTGGCCTTTTCCATGCCGTGATGACTTAATTGAAACAACACTTAGCTAAATATGTAATTACCTTTATTTTTAACCTATAAATGGTGTATGTTTTGTAAGTTGTCCTTAACAATAAAAAAAAAATTAAAAAAAAAACATCGTCTAGGCTTCATATGTGTTCAATGAGGGTCTAAATGTATCTGTACATTTAAATTGATGAACAAAAACAATGAAAATTCTTATTTATTATCCGGCTAGGAAATTTGAAATTCTCGGCATTTCTCTACTATGATATGAACGTATTATACATGTGAACCTTCCCCTTGTATCACTCTGTTTATTTATGATAACCTCATCATAAGCCATCGCCTAGTTTAAAAGATCTAAGCGACTTTGTTGTATACTATGTAGAGATATCAAAACTAAAGTATCAACATTAAAATGCCCTAATGCATGACCCTCTAACCTTTGAAGAAAACATTTGGAGCTAATTCCACCCATCACAATTTCATTGAAATTAGTTAAATGCAGGTTTCCTAACGATGTTTTCCTTCACCACCGAGCACGAGATGATTTGCAAAGATATAAAGTACATGAAAATTCATTGGTGCTTACCAGGGTTCGAATCCATAATCAACGGTGAGAATGAGTTCTAATCAATAAGCCATGTCGGTTCTCATATTTCATATATGTTAATTATAATTTCAGGAGACAGGCCTAATACCTACACGTTCACCAAGGCTCTTGCCGAGGACATGCTGATCAAGGAATGCAATAACCTTCCTGTCGCGATCGTTAGACCTTCAATTGGTAAGTTAAACGAGACGTGTAGATGGAAGCTGACCGGCACATACGCCATCTGATGGTATTTGGTCACCACCGTAAATATTGGCGCTGTAAGAAATAACCATTTCACATCGCCAAGCGTATTTAAGTGTCAATAGAGCTTCGGTTTACAAGCCGCGTAGCGATGTAAAAAGTCGCAGGATCCATCCTGACCCTTGGGGCTATTGTGGTACTCCTAATACAATTGACAAGCTTAAAGGGAGGGGTAACAATGTGATTCCTTAATTAATTTTAGGGCATCACTAGTATTATTCAAAAAAAAAATGTTATGCCTCTTGTGCCTAAAGTTACACTGGCTGACTCACTCAAACCGGAACATAACCATGAGGTATTGCTGCTTAGTAGTTATATGTGATAAATGAGCCTAGACGGTACTTGCACAAAGACCTATCACAAAGTATCACCAAGTGTTTGCTTTAGTTTTTTTTAAATTATTGCTTAAGCAAGTTTACAGCTCCGTTAAATAGTTGCGGAAACAAATGATGCACTTTATCTATTATAAATAAATGATTTATACAATATTATAGATAAAACATAGATATCGGATATCGGAGTACAGTGTAACGATGACTCTTGATGTCTTGTTAGTCACAACTGAAACTATCAAGATCATTCGATTGGCGTAGATTAAAATTGATTGGAATATTATATATGTAGATATTTTTATTTATCCCGTTTAGTTAGATCGTTTCAAGATTTTATTGGTATTAGTTGTGCATTTTCATAAGACGTAGGTTTCCTCGAGATTATTTATTGACATATTCTGTAATAGTTGACAAAAGTAACTACTGAGTTTCTTGCCGCTTCTCGGTTGAATCTACATACTTTCCGAGCCGGTATTAGCTCGACATCTAATTCAACACTGTAAAATGACGATTTTACCGAAGAAATGAGAATTCAGTGAGGCTTTTTAAATCTGTACCTACTATACTAAGTTTAGATTCACTACACAATGTTCTAACTGAACCACGGCTCTCTGCTCGTATGTTTCATTTCAATTATACTTCAAAACTACCCGCAGTCGAGTTTCTGTAAGAAATCACTTTATAGCTCACTCGTGATTATCATAATAATTATTTATATAAGTAGTGTCGGATATTGCCTTCTAGTATTACAGGTTCTTAAACTGCGGTAATTTTTAATTCAAGTTCCCCAGTAATAGCTCTGAAGTTCCTAAAATAATTTCAAACGAGAAAATAATAATATCATGAGTTATTCTGCCGCCAAGCAGCAATAATTGGTATTGTTGTGTTCCGGTTTTAATGGTGAGTGAGCCAGTGTAACTACAGGCACAAGGGACATAACATCTTCGTTCCAAAGGTTGGTGGCGCATTGGCGATGTGAGGAATGTTTAATATTTGTTACATTATCAATGTCTATGGGCCTATGGTGGTGACCACTAAACAGGTGGCCCCATTTGCCGGTCCGCCTACATCATACATAAAAAAGAGAATAAATTCATCCGTATGTGTACAAAACTAATACTAAAAGTCCATATCAAATCATATGTCCAGTAAAAGAAATAATAATAATTTCTTTCTACGAATTCTTTTGAATTTATGGATGCTAGTCTTATTAGTCAATAAATTTCGTTGAAAGATAACTATGTTATCGTTTAACATAATTACACAGTTTTTAAAATATTTTTAATCGCACGATAAATTTAGGCGTGTAGATAAACAAGGGTTTTTTTTAACGTTTCATAATCAATCATATGATAACGATGACGGGTTTAATACATTCCAATGGCAAGAGGAGTTGCAATAAACAAACCTTCGATCTTCATATACGACCTGCTAATGGCTCCGCTACATCGTGCACTACAAACAGTTCTTGTTTAATGTATCTTTATTTGTAACACAGCACAATTCCACTTAACTTTCATTTTATTTCCAAAGTTATGTAATACCTCCTGAGATTCTCAGTTATCGCTTCAAGCTGAGATTTAAACTATTGATGTATTGCAGACACGGTGTCTCTAGATTATAGATTCTATATTTTTTATCAATGTAAATAGTCAGACCGACTGATAAATGAGCCAACCAATGGTAAGTGGGCACCACTGTGGACATTGGCTCTGTAAAAATATTTATTGTCCTTTACACCGCCAATGCACCACCAACGTTGGAAAGTGAGATGTTATGTCCCTTGTGCCTTTAGTTTGAGTTGGCTCACTCAATCTTCAAGCTGGATCACAGCAATACTAAGTATTGCTGTCTAGCGGTAGAATACGTATCATATACCTAGAATACCCATAAATTAAAATATTTATTAATAACATTATGTTTTAAATTCTCAGTACTCTCATCTGTCCGGGAGCCGGTTAAAGGTTGGGTGGATAACTGGAATGGTCCCAATGGCATCATAGCAGCGGTCGGCAAGGGCGTATTCCGTACCATGCTTGGCACGGGTGGACGTGTCGCAGATTTGGTGCCAGTCGATACCGTCATCAATCTGATGATTGTTTGCGCTTGGCGGACTCATTTGAGACGGTAAATGAGAAATTAATTATAATGATGTATGTATAATAAGAACATTTGTAAAAACGCTTTTTTTTTTAATTATTTAGTAATTTGACTCTGAATACCGATTGGTCGATAACAGCATACGATCCAATCGGCAGCCAATGCGCATCATTTAGTCTTAGTTAATCTCACTTTGATCATCAATTTGGACGCTTCTAGTTAATCATACTATCAATCTATCGATTGACTGCATTGTGATAATTTCCTTAGAGGTATGTGGATCAGCTTGAGGTATTCTATTTTTCAAGGGATAGCATACGGTTTTCTGAGCCGAACTTAATAAATCCGAAGGCAAATCAATTGCAAATTATCTTCGATATTAATTTCTTAGAGCCGAGATGGCCCAGTGGTTAGAACGCGTGCATCTTAACCGATGATTTCGGGTTCAAATCCAAGCAGGCACCACTGAATTTTCATGTGCTTAATTTGTGTTTATAATTCATCTCGTGCTCGGCGGTGAAGGAAAACATCGTGAGGAAACCTGCATGTGTCTAAATTCAACGAAATTCTGCCACATGTGTATTCCACCAACCCGCATTGGAGCAGCGTGGTGGAATATGCTCCATACCTTCTCCTCAACGGGAGAGGAGGCCTTAGCCCAGCAGTGGGAAATTTACAGGCTGATTATGTTATGTTTATGTTATGTTATTAATTTCTTTCTTGCAAATGGTTCCTTGGGCTATTTCTTATTTTTATCTTCATAATATATCTTTATCCCCAATTTATAGTTAAATGCTGGGAGCGTTTAGGGCGCTAAGAAAAAGGCGCACTATTTCGTCATGATATGTAACTTAGGCAACTGTTAAAAGTATTGAGACTAAAAATGTAGATTAAGGAGAAAGCAGATCCTCTAATAATTTTATTACTGGATTTTTAGAGGTGACGGTGTGGTGGTCTACAACTGCTGCACGGGTCAGCAGAATCCGATCACGTGGCAACGTTTCGTCAAAACCAGTTTCAAGTATATGAGAAAACATCCCTTTAGTGAGTATCTGATCGCTTTAACTGTCTAGTGTTTTACTAATTTGATTCAAAACTTGTAGTGTTTTAATGCAATATTGTTTTATTCGTGTGCGTATTGAACTATATTACAATTTTTCAATCAATAGGTGTATGCTTTAGGAATAAATGATCCTCAATCTTCCGAATCAATTACTTACTTTTTTGACAATTTAGATCAATCTATGAAAAAAAAATTAAGTATCTTAAACAAATATTTTAGCCATATCATATGATCTGTTATTTTTGGGCAAATTTACATTTTCAACCAAAAGTAATTGTAAATGAAATGTTTGATTTATTTTTGTTTTAGGATTTATAATTTGCGCTGTATTTTAGTGTTTTCATATTATGTTTCCAGGTGAAATTACTTGGTATCCTGGTGGAGATATTACGAATAACCGTCTCAAGCACAGCACGCTGACGTTTTTGCAGCACAGAGCACCGGCCACCATCATAGACCTCATCGCCAAACTCACTGGAAACAAACCTATGTATGTTTTATCAATCGAAAAATATGTACTAAAAATAGAGAACTGTTTTAAGAATGCAATAATGGTCCAAAAATTACACCAGCAATTCCGCCATAAGTGGTCACCTTGGCTCAAAGACTTGGCACTGCAAGTGATATAATGCTAACCTTACACCGTCAATGCACCGGCAACCATGGAATCTAGTGTCGATTCTCTTTGCCAACTCAAATTTAACTTAAACCGGAAAATAGCAATAGTAATAATGTTTGGCAGAAGAATAATTATTGATAATTGAATGCTACAACACATTCGGACGCCTGAATAAATCATTACCACTATAATATATACTGAGTTTATTTAGACTTTGTAAGTTTGGAAAAGGAATAAAAGAAGGAAGGAAATTTTGGTATGCATAAAACTTGGATATACAGCTATATATATCTAAGGTAGACTCTGTATATATCCACAGTCTATTGGCAATGTGTCTTATATACTGTGCCTTGGTAAGAGGATTGTTAACAGCGAATTGCTAAGATGATCAGCTCGAAATTATAAGAGCAGGTTGAATGCTTATGAATATTTAATGTCAAATATTTTGGGCCTAGAATTACTGTGCACATATGCCAGATAGAGCCATCATGGAATTGTTTTCTATGATGGATGTATTTATGTAATACAATAATCTACAGCAATACTCGTATTGCTGTAGATTACGTATAAGAAAGAGTACGTATATATACATAGTTCCAAATTAGACATTTTTTCCGAAGGTTTTTTGAAGTTTTGAAGTTCCTCAGGTGGTGATTCAATGACAATTCATAAGTGAACGAGATTTGAGAATTAAATATTAAGGACGCGTTCTGTTTAGGCACAATCCGTTAAATGATTATTCATTCAAATTTTATTTTTTTGTTTTAAAGTTTTAATAATCTTTTGCTAATTTCAGGATGGTTCGTGTTCAGAACAAGTTGGAAAAAGCCTCAGCATGCTTGGAATACTTTACTACTCGTCAATGGGCCTTTGCTGACGACAATGTACAGGCCCTCTGTACCGCCCTCTCGCCCGAGGACCGGAATACATTCGACTTTGATGTCACTAACATAGACTGGGACGCCTATATCGAATCCTACGTCTTAGGTATACGGAGGTTCCTCTTCAAGGAAAGTCCGGACACTTTGCCTAAGTCAAGAAAATTACTACGTAGGTGAGTAAAGAAAACAATTTTTTTTATCTTTAGCAGGAACGCTTCAATTGAGGAATTTGATAAGAGGCACTAAAACTCATATATCTATATGAACTACGAGGAATATGAACATGCCTAAAAAGGCTACTGGCGAAGTTAATAAGGTTAAGCGAAGCCGAGAGGTTCACTTGATTCGATTCTTGCAATCTCGGCTCTTGCAAACTCTGTTAAATACCGACCGTTGTCGATTTACGTACAAGTCAAAGGACTGGAAGTATCATTCAATGAGCCTCCGAGGTTGCATGAGTGTGTAGTCACGTACTTAGGATTTCGTAAAACTTCGACAATTATTTCGACGTGGCTACTTTCCGAGTAGTGTAGAGGGCGTTTTACGCGGTTAATGGCCTGTCAATCATACGTTATACTTAGTCAGTCATTTTGCACAGCACACACCCATAGAAAGTATTATTGTTTAGCGGTAGAATAACATGTGTGTGTAGTAATTTTCCAGTAGGACACAGAGCACTACCACTCTTAGTACTGTTATAGGAATAATCTAATCGATCCCACTTTAATTTCTCACTGCTTGGTAAATGCATCTAATAAATAATAAAATATTACTAGATACTGTTCAGATTAATTCTGCATGTTACCCTATTTTGTGGATAAGTTATTTAGCAAAATGGGCAAGTTTCCATGTGAGGTCCAGGATTGCGAGGAGGATTGCCAAATTAATCAATAGAAATGATTAAATCCAAATTTAATACTTTTAATAATTCAAGTAAAAATTGATGTTGACACTAATACTAGATTATGGAAGTACACGTTTTGCATTATTTATGGGTTTAATTAGAAATGTATTTAGATAATTTACATTATAATTTCTTAATTTCCAGGTTACACATAGTGCACATTCTTACTCAAGTGGCTGCCGTATTCTTCCTTTGGAGATTCCTTTTCAGCCGTTCCAATGCACTGCGAAACATATGGCGCCGAATTGTCGACCTATTAACGCGAGCCGCGAGACTTTTAGCCATCGCCTGATGTCCCGCTTCCATAATATATAATAAACTTCGTTGACATCGCCACTTACAGCTTAAGAACGCTTTAAACAATAAAAAGAACCCTTTCGACGTTTTCTTTTCATGTTGACATTAATATAACGACAAGATGGCGGTCGTAAACAGTCAAACACCGATAGTTTTTAAAGCTTCACAAGCGGCTTGCGGCTTTAACGTCAACTCGACGTTGCCATGACATATGTCAACGCACGTTCCACATGTCAAATTGAAACGTCAACTGTCATTTTGACAGTTCAAGTCGCGTTCGAATTATCGAGCGCTAGACGTTAGATTTTTAAAATGTTAAGGTGTTATTCCGGATTTTTTTGTACCGTTACAGCTCAATGATAAATCAAATAAAAAAAAATGATAAAGTTCAAAACTTTATGCATAGTAATAATTATTGTAATAGAGACGCAATAATTCCCGTTATATTAATGATTGTAAATTGAGCCATAGATAATATAACTGCCTTATTTGTAAGTGCTGTATTTTTGTCACTCGAACGGTGTCACAACGACTTAATAACTTAAATCGGTTCTACGCGTTTAATTATAGTTTATAGAAAAAGAGAGAAAAAACTCCACCTTAAGCCGTAATATAAGTGCAACCAATTATTGTTGGTACTTCTTCTTTCGACTATTGTAACATTTGTAGCATATTTATTTGTTAATTAGCAACATTGAACAAAGCAACAAAGCTTTACCGGTAGCGAAATATGATAAAAATTGTGAACGATACAATTTAAATTCAAGTTGATTATATTTATTTAATTTAAGAAAATTGGGAATATTATCGGTATAACATTGTTTTTGAAAAGAAGGTTGTAAGATTATTTCTAGCTACCGGTCAGTCTGCCAAAGATGTCGATTTAATTTATGTAAATTAAAAAAATAATGCTTTTCACTATTAATATTTATATATATTGTTTTAATCGATTGCGGAAAAAAATCACTAGGAAAATTTTCAATCTTCGCTAGGCTAATCTTTAAATAAAAAAGAACAACTTATTTACAATGAAAATGTTAGTGAAATTTTTGCGATTTTTTTTTTCTAATTATTAGAAACTAACGCTCAAAATTTAGCGAATGAAGCAAAAAAGTTATCGATTATTTTGAAAATTTATCGTTTGTTAAATTTAAATTTGTAAATTAGAAATACAAAAAACGCATTTTCTAAAAAGTAAGTGACTGTAATTGTTTTTGTCTAGAAAGTTTGTATGTAGCTTGGAAAGGGTTTGGAGATAATATTGTTAATTTACGTTTGAATTTGTTATAAATAAACTATTCCAATCTAGACATAATCAAAGTTATAACGTAATTATTCTCTATAAATTTAAATAAAGGAAATACAATTGAATCAATAATAATTAGGTGACAGTCTTCGATATAAAAGATGTCAAAATTAATCTTTTTACAAAAAAAATAATAATACGTTAGTGACGCGATTTATGACAGTTGACTTTTGAATTCTCTAGACACGTTTAAAAATTAATAAGCTGACAGATCGTTAGTGCTCTAGAAAGGGACAGCGACTGTGCTGCCAATTTCTATTTCCTTTGCGTAGTCTGTAATTACAAAAAAATTCACAATTACTAGACGCATGATACCTTTGTCTCTCTCACAATTTTATGCTTTGCTGACTGAGAGGGAACGCTCACCGTCCATTCTATTTATATGGGTTTCACAAATAAAAAAAAAAAACATTACAAAATATAATACGACGTTTTCTTCTGGCGAACGAAATCGACAGAATGTATGTATGTAATGAATGTTATATAGTTATATGGAAATCAGTTTGGCAACAAAGTTTTTATAGTTTGATTATAAATATTTCTTTTTTTTTTTTGTAACAACAACGTGTCTAGAGATAAAATGTCAATTTAGTTTACTGTTTTTTTTTCTAGTTAGAATTACACGATGACTATAAAAAAAAGTGAAATATGACAAAGGATATTATAATGGTAAAAGATAAAAAAATCGCGTTGTCGGCCATCTTGTTTGGTCATTTCGTTCCATGTCATGACGCTTCCTTAATATAGGTATATTGTAAGGTATTTATTTAAAATATTTAAATGTAATTAATTTACAATTTTATTTATTTTAATGTAATGCTAGTTATTATTCGTAATATACCGAAATGTGAAAATTTTGAAATACAAATTTAGTATAGTGTGAAATTTTGTCCCGTAGCTCTTTTTTAAGCTGACGATAAAAAAAAAATGAAAATAGTTATTTGATAATTGTTTTTGTAATTATATTCAAAATAATTAAAAACAAATAAATGTCACACAAGTTCAAAGACCGGCCGTGATCGTACATTGGTGTCAACCCTTTGTTCGAATCTCAGAGTATGGCCTATTGTCAAATTAGTATGAAAATGTTTTCAGTGTTTATAACAAAGAGCTAATTTAACTATCAGAGTTTATTCTGTGTTTTAATTTGTCACATTTGATATTCCATATAGCTTTTAAATAAAGTATTCCGGCTTGTCTTCCTTTTAACGGACTTTTACATATTAAAATATAAAGCATCGTTTTTGTGTTGTACTATATCCAATATTTTCTATGATTATTGAATACAAAACTCGCTCGCTCATTGGTTAGTCAAATGGAATGGTATAAACCGACTTTCACAATAAGCGTTCACTTTATTCAATATTATGGTTAATTAATAATGTTCAAATCTTAAAAATGTGGTAAGTAGAATTTAAAATAGGAACGGTACGTATTACGCATTGATTGTGAACGCCGGCTTATCGGCCGCTATTGGTTCTTATTTGTAGCCAATAGCAAACGAGATCGAGACGTGCTAACTTAACATTACGAAAATAGACTATAGTAAAATTTTTAATCGATTTAACTTCCATAATACATATTATTATTCGATTTATTTAAAAAAAAAAAATACCTACAGGATGTTCGGTATATACGTACTGTTAAGTAATGCCTAAGTTTTGTTAAATGTTAGCATTTTACTTAATATAAGCCTAATGCTTTCGCTTTCGATCTATCAGAATGTGTCGCGAAACGTTGGAATCGATTCAATCAATACCCGATTATTTGCAACTTGTACTCAAATTTAGCTGCCATTAATTTTAGTCGAATATCAAATCGATTTTTTTGCTATAAAATATTCGGCATTGAATATCGATTCCGATTTCTTCCAGTGTTAAATATTATTTAAGTTAACTTAGACGTTGTTATACGTGTTTATTGGGACGAATAATTGTATGTCTCTCGATTATCGTATCGATTCGCTATATCGATTACGAATCGTGCTTCGGCAGCGTAGTACAACGGATTAGTGTATAATAATAAATTCCTAAAAAACGAGTTTCTTTATTGATTATTTGTTTTATTTGTCGCTTGTAAGTAATATTATATGTAAATTTTGAACAAACTTTTGTCATGCAGTTTATTTTAGCGTGTAAAATTAATTTATGCTTATGTATATTTAAATGTATTTTTTTTTTCATTTTATTTGCATAAATGCGACATATTATTGTGTATATAGAATTTAGTTACCCAAAGATACGATCCATATACACGAAAGCGAATTTTGTTTGTATCATTCGCTGTATGGCGTAGATTTTCGGAGTTTTGTGTGAAATTAGACGGTTTTTGAACGGACTATCAATCGTTTGACGCCATTGTATTTGTATTTCGTTTTTTAAAATATTAAAAATCGAGATATAATAATACGAATCGATGCGATGCTTAATAACGTGTATCATAATTAATATTCTCTGTAAAAAGAATCTATAACTATCACATTAAGAAATAAAATGGCGTTTCGCGCCGAAATAATACAAAATGGCGTCATGACAGTTCGTTTGGAAACCGTGAGAGAAAATGCTTTAAATTGAATTTGTTTCGCTTAGATGCCAGCGGTTTATGGTAATGGTATTAAAATCCGTAAAATCTTGGTGGAATGTTATTAACTAGTGCTGGGTATTAAATGTTCAACGATCGATTGTCCCCATTCCGGATTAATTAGGCTTCCTTTTTTTTCACAAAATATCTGACTAATTTCGGCAAATCATATTATATTCATAAAATTAATAATTTTAACGGCATTCTAATATTCGTCACGATATATAACTTTTTTAAATTGAAATAGAAACAGAGTGAGATGAAATTACGTTGTTTACCTAGTTAGAGCGGGATGGGGATAGTCCGTAGGCAGCCAACGTGTCTCGGTGATAGGATGGTATATACATGGGGGGTTAATTTATTATTCCATATATATTAAAATAAAAGAATGTAAAGTTTTTTATGTTTTATTTTGTAAACCCTGACTATTAATAAGTCTATTAACTAAAGTTCTAATAAAATATTCAGGCTGTTCTCAGTTTATTGATATTAAATATGTAATTCAAAATACTGATCTTACTAATATTATAGACGTAATTTTTGTATCAATTGTTCATCATCACCTAACAGCTGGATTCCACTGCTACAATATTATAAAATAAATTAAATGTCTTTTCATTTGTATAAATCTAGCGAACGGGTAACTTAGATTATCCTAAAAATTTATCGCTTCCAAAGCACCTTTATCTGGATTTTTCTGTCCATAATTATATTATACTAGCTACCTGGTCCCGCGATGTTCTAAAGCACGCTGAACATAATGGTAATTTCATGTCAAAATATTTATCGGTTATGCCTGACACGCATATAAAAAAAGATGAGATTATTAAGAACTGGTCATGGTACCAGAAATCACTTACCGCCTGCATGTACGCTTTACTATTGATATACATTTTGGAGGGAAATTTGAAAATTTAGATATACTTTTCGTGAAGGAGATAAGTTTAACCTTTCTTTAATAATTGATGGGCTTGTTGGTTTCGTGGCTAGCTCCTAAAGCCGCAGATTTCAAGGACCTGGCTGCTTATACTGGGTCAAGTCAATAAAGGGAGTTTTTCTGACATGACATTCTCAGCAGCAGTCAAGAGTCAGAAAGCAGTTTTTAGTGTTACTCCTCCGTGAGGATATCCCATTGTCCTCTGGTTAATCTCTTCGGTCATCCATCAATATATGTCCTGTTCAGTTCTTTGAGCATGGTCGCATTAGCCGAAATCGGTCAAGACCACTTGACAATAAATAAAATAAAATAAATAATAATTTATTTTAATAATTTATTTAAAACTTCACTATAACAAATGTGCTTTTGTGCTATAAAATATTATAAAGTTAAAAACGTTATTAAATATTTCATGATTAATAATAAAACAATTTCTTCTTGGGACGTGAAGAACATTTCAAATACCATCTATTTTTCGCTTCGAAAAAGTGTTAAGTTTGTGTTGATTGAGGATACGAGTATAGAGTAAGGATTCGATCTAGGAATCTAATATTTAAGGCTCCAGTACACCCTAGAGTACGTAATAGTTTATGAGTTTCATGTTCATTCTGTGATAACTCCCCCCATTGCCACTTCTTCTCTCTTGGTCTGCTGGTCTTCGTACTTTGGTTCGTCATACCTACAAAATATTTAAGAAATATTATCATTTACTTTTAAATCACGTAAACAACAAAAATTCTTAACATAGACTTTAATTTATTGAGTGTTATATATAACAGCTTTCATCTGAATCTGCGTGTGTATGAGGGAGCAGAGGCGAACTATTATTTTCATTCAAATCCATCAATACATACATACCTTCAAATTTTCAATATTTTAATTATGGATTGATTGTGCCATTCACGGTATCTAAAATGTTACGGCCTTTGCGTCGTAAAGTAAGTAAGAATATTTTTTATGCAGGGCTAATCTTTGCAAGATACCCTGGAGCCCCTCAAGAAGATCTACGTGGAAGACGGACTTACACTAAATTTGCACAAAAGCACGTAATACATTGAGTAATATTCTTCAAACTTTTGGCGCTAGCACTTGTAACTTACCTTTAAATTACAGGATAGAAGATCTGATGTTTTTCAACAACTTTCAGTTTTATTGGACACCGAATATTACGTGATAATGGTCTCGATGCTCGATTAGATTTAGATAAAGTTTAGCAATACTACTACAGTCTCTAACAGTTGAGTAGAAGAAATTACTCGTAACGACATTTTTCGTGAGAAACCACAAAAATCTTGGTTATTTAATCCTGTTTATACATGTTTGCCGTTTGCTGTATGACCTACGAGTCTTGATGTTGGTGCGTCAATTGATGTTTTACATCAAAATCAAAATATACTTCATTCGAGTACGTCTTTCAAAACACTTTTGAAACGTAAATCCAAAACGGTTTGGAATGTAAATTCTACCGAGAAGAACCTCAGTGTTGAATACATATTACGTATCCTGCCTGAAATCCATCAAGTATTAGCTCCACGTTCTTTATCATCTATATAATCTGGCATTGCACAATGTACTATATTTTTTAATGTTTCTTTTAACAAACTATTTGAATTTATAATAATAATAATATTATACAACATCACATACATTACTCTGATCCAAATGTAAGTATCTAAAGCACTTGTGTTATGGAAAATCAGAAGTAACGACGGTACCAAGAACACCCAGGCCCGAGACAACATAGAAAACTAATGAACTTTTTCTACATCGACTCGGCCGGGAATCGAACCCGGGACCTCGGAGTGGCGTACCCATGAAAACCGGCGTACACACTACTCGACCACGGAGGTCGTCTTGTGAATCGGCAAAGTAAAAATATCTGCAGAATTTTATTATAGAAACGAATGCCTTGCCCCAGGAAGAATTAACTGATTTTGCGGAATCGGAAACTTGGCGTTATAAGCTTATCCCTACTTCTTGTTACCATACAATTATTATCGCTGATTTTATCAAAGTAATCAATGTGAATATAAAACATTGTTGTTAATATGTTGTAACGCAACCGTAAGCATTGCTACTTTGTTGAAAACAGGGAGTCTCTAGCTCCAATATTATAAAAAGATTGAGACAGAGGAAAAGAAATACTTACTTTTCCAAGGGTGGACACAGAAAATGTCGAATATTCCTCGGCATAATAACATCAGCTTGCAGCTTGCATATATCTAAAGCGTATTCTGCGAATTCTTCTATCAAGTCATTTTCAACCGGAGGCCCAATTCCTGGTACCGCGTATACTACGGTTACCTGAAATTTATATTATGATTCTTTAAATCAAAATCTGAATTAATATTGATAATCGATTTTGGAAACGTTTATGCAAGACAGCTATTACGATAAGTAACTACTTAAGGAATTAACTGCTTGGCTGATATAGTGACTAAAATCACAAATGCCAAGGTTTTGGTTTGAATCAGTGCCAGCGTGAGGGGCATGCGCCATAGGGCAAGGGTGCCGAGGTCTGGAGTCTCCTGCCTCCCGTGCTGCATACCCTCAACACTGTGCTCTACTCGTATAGTTCAAGTCAATCCTTGATCACACTGTACTTATGCTTGCTTCAAAAAAACACAATTTTATATCATTTGATTTCTACACTCAAAGACGGCTATGAAACCCACCTGGGCACTTGCGGCCTAGGCCGACCCTAGTCGAACATAAAAGGGTCTCGGATCAATGGACAGACCGGGGCACCTACTTTGCGTGGTTGAAATCATACTTATTTTGTTGTAATGTTAAAACTTTGACGATGAAGTCGGCGATATTAGTCGAACAAAAGTTATTGCTTATAATATTAGTAATACGTTCCCGCGAGGTTATTAGTAATTTACAAATAACCTTTGAGCCGAGATGGCCCAGTGGTTAGAACGCGTGCATCTTAACCGATGATTTCGGGTTCAAACCCAGGCAGGCACCACTGAATTTACATGTGCTTAATTTGTTTATAATTCATCTCGTGCTCGGCGGTGAAGGAAAACATTGTGAGGAAACCTGCATGTGTCTAATTTCAACGAAATTCTGCCACATGTGTATTCCACCAACCCGCATTGGAGCAGCGTGCTGGAATATGCTCCATACCTTCTCCTCAACGGGAGAGGAGGCCTTAGCCCAGCAGTGGGAAATTTACAGGCTGATTATTATTATGTATAAATAACCTTGTATAAGACAAATAAAAAACAGTTTTTGTTTTATTGTCAGAGTAATCTTACTTCTGGTATCGGCTGTTCCTCTTCTTCCACTTCTTCTAGCTCAGGTATGATCACATCCATATTCTCATCGAGATAGTTGTCCAGAATTTCCCTCACCATGGCCACCTCCTCGGGCTTAGCCTGAAACCAATTAAATATAAACTAATTTCATGCTTTGATTACACATCCTGATTAAGTTTTACTACATGGTAAGATATTGTTTCATATTTAAAATAATGAGACAGTCTGGTTAATAGGCTGCACATCACTGCCCATAGACAATGGGGCACTGTAAAAAATATTAACCAATCTATAAAATCCTTACCTTCTTCCTTTTCAAGTCTGGATCAGGTAATATTGCAATTTGATCATTTATGTAATCCATGATATCCTTTTCGATATGAGCCACTACGAATTCGCCGCTCGTCGTCGACATCTGTCTACCAGCGACCATACCTGAAGACGAATCCAATTTTTTTTCGATACCATCGTAAAAGACTAAAGATTCGAGTACTTTCTTAAAGTGCTGTCGCCGATATAACGTTAAACTTTTCTACACTTAACATGACAGCATTCGTATTGAATATATTTAAATGAATAAGAGGAATTAAAGCAAGTTAATTTAAAGCTACCGACGTTTACATTAAAATAAACTTTGGAAAAATTAATAAAATAAATGAAACATAGATTATTGATCCTGTACTATAATTTACGAGAGATTAATGTCCAGGAGCAAACACAGCACATGCTAATTTTGGTTTCAAACGTCACGAGACTGCTAAAACGTTTGAAAATAAGAGCAAAGGAGCAAAGCTAAAAAGTGATTTAAACAGTTACACAAATGATTCATGAAAATAAGAAATATAGGTAAATCGAAGGCAAAGAGAATATCGGAACCATAATGGTATACGTGACGTACATCCTACTAATGATGATGTAAATAATGATACTGACGTCAATCATATATAATGTCATAACAATATAACTGAAAAAATAATAGCTTCTGTTTTAAAACTTGCAAATGTTGAATACATTTTAATTTATGTAAATATAAGTGAATATTACTAGGTCTATGTTCTTCTTATTTAGGGTGAAATATTGAATGTACATTTTAAAATGAATAACTATTGAAATCTAACCGAGATCATAATTAGCCGATTTGAATCGATCCACGATATCTGCGATTTCTTCGAATGTACGTTCCAAATCTTCACGACGTCTTTCACGTTCTTCAAAACACTGATTGGGATTAGAATTTATAATAAATAGTCTCAACGTTGACATTGATATCAATCTAAATTGGTGGTAAGGCTTACTGCAGGCCCTTCTGCGTAGGTACGACCCAGTTTAAACGGCGAGTAAGCCAGAATTGATACACCTGATGGGCCTATTAACATTTGCCTGCCCAAGTATATCATAAAAATACTTTTTTAATTCAATTGTTAAATAATTAGGTGGTCTATCTACAATAAATTAGCTGCTACTGTAAATAAAATGAAATTGTGTGAAGATGGATTTATGCTCTATACGATCTTAGTATATTATAAATAGCTAACAGAGTAACTTAATTTATTTTGAAAGTGTAGTACCAGTAAGTAAGTATTATACCAAATGTTGCCAACGCTGTGTTAATATTTCAACCGTAACTACAATATCATAAAGTATATTTTACTTCATCAACAAACTGTCTAATCTTCTCTTTTTCATCGATCTCTATATTTTCTTCTTCTTTCACTTCTTCACCACCTAATATATCCGTTCCGTCTATAATTTCATCATCAACGATTACTTGTCTCGGTTCGCCTATAATTGTATGATACTAATAATAATTTCAACATATCAAACTCTATTAATAACTTACTTATATCATAAATAGAAAAGTGAGTTTGTTTATATGAATCTTTGTTAACCTTTAACGTCCTAACTATGAATCAAACATCATGAAATCTTGCGGTGAACAAGTAGCACCATAATTCCTAAAAATTTAACTTCTTTTTTAATATTTGTTACTAATAATATTCTGTTCAACATTACTTGTTCAATTTTATTTGTCGTTTCTATAATATTTTGATTATTTTCTAATGAACCTGTGATGAATGATCTTAATGTCGTCCTGACGGATATCGGTTATGGCTGGCAATTGAATAGGTGACCAGCCAATTCCGCAGGAGATATTATAGTGTATAAGTTTGTGTTCAAACACAGGTGCATTCTCATAATCCGATCGGACGGCAACTCCGACACGAACGGAAAGAGTTTAGGAGCAGGATCAACGGCTTAACGTGCTTTCCGAGGCACCAGATTGCAGATACATACTTGAGAATTTTTCTATCGAAGAATATGCTATATGTTATTTCGGCCCTGGGGTTTGAACCCAGGGCCTGGGATCAACAAGGCAATCAAAAATTAACTAAACAATTAAAGTGATAATATTCTATAAACATACTATGTACTATGTTATAACAATACAAGTAAATAACCATATATCTTTAACGGTATTTCCGTATCGTTTTCATCTGTGACAATAATTTCGATTCCTTCTTTCTTCTTCTCAAGTTTGTCTTTTGTTTTGGATTCACCTAAATTTCACGAAGGAATATATTTAATAAAATAATCATTAAAAACAACCACTTATAAATAACTAATATCATAATGAATTAAGGCTTATTATTCGGAATAATTTTGTAAATTATAAAATCATTGGTATGAATATTTTTTGGATTTTCAAATGGGCATGTTTTGGTAAATTATAAACCTGAAGAGATGAGGTGCACGCGATTTTTTGAAAAAAAAAAAAAAACTTTGTGCGTTGCATATAAAGAAAAATACACGTGCATCTCAGGACACCCGACAGAAGTGAATACTTAACTATAACTCTCCGAAATACGACTAGCGCTGTGGGTTAGGTTGACAGAAGATCCTGCCTACCGTTGCCGTATGTGTAGAGAAAGGAAAGCCAGACAGACTGGCACCGTAACGCGTTACGTAACGAAGGGTATCCCATAACAAGTTATCACTTCAAAAATCGTTCAAAACCAGTTACCGATTGTAATTTTTTATCAATTCATCTAGTTTACATCATTATATAGGAGCCCAAAACTTATGTGACGATAGATTTAAGTAGACAAATCTATGGGTTAGCAATACCGAACATTTCTTAAACATAGCAATAGACCGTCAATGAAAATAAACATCTATACTTATGGCAAAATAACTTTGTCTGTCTTCCTGTTACGCTTTCAAGGCTAAACCGTTTGTCAAAATTTACTGTCCAAAAAAAAACTTAAACCCCATGTAATGACACAGACTTTTTTATGCGTCAAACCTGTCACCACGTACCCTAAAACACGGACGAATACTCTGATAAGCGGGACAATAACACTGAAATTTTCCTCAACCCTTTCTGCTCGAATTACTTACTTGGTGCTGTTCCATCTGCGTTGATTTTCGCACTACTAATTTCACGAAGCTTTTTCTGTAATATGATAAAATTAATTAATTATCTAGGCTAGAAACATTTACAAAAGAGTTATTAACAAAAGTGGTATTGACTGTGTCATGGAGGCATTTTTACACTATAAATTTTCCACTTTGACGCAACTCTCTCGACCAACATAAACACTAACCTTACTATACAAATCTTCGCGGCAATTGATATACACGGGGAGGGGGTCAATTCTAACATATACCGATAATGATACGTTCCTAATTCTATTTAAATCTAAATTCGAAAAAAAATAAAAATCAGTTTAATGTAATGAGGGTTAATTCTACTTAAAATATTTGTTAAGAGCCGAGATGGCCCAGTGGTTAGAGCGCGTGCATTTTAACCGATGATTTCGGGTTCAAACCCAGGTAAGCACCACTGAGTTTTCGTGTGCTTAATTAGTGTTTATAATTCATCTCGTGCTCGGCGGTGAAGGAAACATCGCGAGGAAACCTGCATGTGTCTAATTTCAACGAAATTCTGCCACATGTGTATTCCATTAACACGCATTGGAGCAGCGTGGTGGAATATGCTCCAAACCTTCTCCTCAAAGGGAGAGGAGGCCTAAGCCCAACAGTAGCAAATTTGGTTGCTAATGTGTATGTATTCTTGATTATATTTCGATTCAATTTCGACCGAATCGCTATTGGATCGTTGTGTTAGTACATTCGGAAAACGATTTCTATTCGATTGCGATAGAGTGACAATTTTTTAACACAATTGGCGCCGTAAAGGTCAATGTAAACTTAATTTTAAATCACTTGTGTTATCACAGCTCTAAACTTTATACGGACGGAAGTGACGTAAGTACAATATACTTACGTCATTTCGTCCAAGTACAGTACATACTATTAAATTCTAAACAGCTAAGTAAGTAAATTAATCAAAAACACTTTAAACTTACCCGATGTGTGCGTGTTTTTATATGATCTATACTAATATTATAAATGCGAAACGAACTCTGTCTGTCTGTTGCGTGTTGTGCGTTACACGTGTTCACGGCTAAATCACTGAACCGAATTTGATGAAATTTATGAAGTAAGCTTGAATTCCGAACTCCCGAAGACCAACTTCGTTAAAAATATTTTATATTCGGGTTACTGACAACTGTTTGACAAATCGTCGGATAAAACAATAAAAAATTATAATACGTAAATTGGATGAGTTAATAGTACATAATTTTCTAGAAAGTTCTACATAAACTTTTTACTTCTACATAAACGTAACAAGATATGTCTCTCTATAGTAGTGAAATATTTACCTTGCTACTGTATTTAAACTAGTGTCATAAGATGAATGAACTCATATATATTACTACAAGTAACATATAAGACGTATAACCTATACTAATATTATAAATGCGAAAACAACTCTGTCTCCTGAATCGTATTTGATTATTTTTTTTAAGAAGCGAGCTCGAACTCCAAAGAGGAACATAGGCTTAACAAAAATCCAAAAGGAACTTAGACTTCTTTTGCCTAATATTCAGATATGGTAGACAGCTACCAACTCCTAAAACGCGAGTGAAACTTAGTTGCAATTTCTAGAAAGTTCTTAATAAACTTTTCCGAAACTGACGACGTTTCAAAATATTTACTTCTATTAAAAATAATATGTATATTGTAATTCAACACTATATACTCTAAATGAAAGTAAATCTTATCCAAATATATCCGATGTATTGAACTAACTTCAACTGCCTCGCTTGGTGCAGCCCTTCCTGAAATATTTAGAAATAGTATCTATACAACATAAATATTGAAATGTGTCTTGAATATTTCAACGTCATTATTATAAAAGGGAAATAAACTCAATCGAAAATAAAACATTGTAGTAATAACAATTTAAATCAATGAGGACAATTCATCACATAGATTTACTTAGAGGTAAGGCTTTTTGCAAGCCCGTCGGGATAAGTAAAAACCACTCATCTGATCTTCTACCGATAAACACCAGAACTCAGTATTGTTGTGTTCCGGTTTGAAGGGTGAGTGAGCCAGTGTAACTACAGGCATAATGGACGTAACATCTTAGCTCCCAAGGTTGGTGACGCATTGCCGACGTAAGGAATGTTTAATATTTCTTACAGTACCATTGTCTATGGGTGGTGGTGGTGACCACTTAACATTAGGTGACCCATTTGTCCGTCCGTCTATCTATTGTATAAAAAAAAAGATTTTTCAATCGCGATAATCTTTACAGAATATAATTTTAACATTTCCGGTGACTCCAGTATTTCAAATTTGGTGTAATATTATCATTTAATTAAAAACGAAAAATCAGTCGATTCCAATTGCAAAAGGACTAAAGATAAATGATAAACTTCGACCATTGAATTTACATAAGTTCTTTAGTCTATTCCAACCACAAGAGGACAAAAGTCAAATAAAGAACATTTGACATCAAATTGAGGCGATACCATTGGCCGAGAGCTTGATTTATCCAGGATATTCACTATGGATTTGCGTAAAAATTACGTTTTGAACGACGAATAAACTGTTATCGGAACTTTGTAGGTAAAATTAAAGTGGATTTAAGTTATTCAGTGGAATGGCGTTGTGTTATAAATAAAGATATCTTAATCAAGAACTGTTACTAGTGCACAATATAGCTGAGCTATTAATTGATTGCGTGGCATACGTAAATCTAAGGTTTGTATATTTTTATCTTTTTCGATTCGAATATATTATATATATATCTATGTATTTCCACCAACCCGCATTGGAGCAGCGTGGTGGAATATGCTCCATACCTTCTCCTCACCGGGAGAGTAGGCCTTAGCCCAGCAGCGGGAAATTTACAGGCTGATTATGTATATATATATCTATGTGTTCATAATGACTGAGCAAAAATTTTTAAAAACTTTGGAAGTAAAATCAAAGCGAATATAAGTATAACCAAATAAACAACATTTGACAGAACATTGACCCGATACGGTTGGTTGATTTATCTAAGTTATACAATATGGATTTGCGCAAAAATGGCATTTTGAACGACGACGAAATACTTATCGGAATTTTGGAAGTAAAATTAAAGTGTAAATAAGTATTTAAGTGTAATAGAGTTGTATTATAAATAAATATATATCAACCATAAACTCTTAGTAGAGTACAATATAACTAAGTTATTAGTAAATCGCATGAAATACGTTAATCTAAGGTTTGTTTATCTTTTTTCCTATTTCCATTGGAATAGGCTATAGTTGAGTGGAATAGACTGATATTATAAACAAAGATACATATAATTCAAGTACTGTTTGTAGCGCATAATACAGCAGAACTCTTAGTAAAACACATGGAAAAATTTCTCCTCCTGTCATTGGATTGTAGTATACAGTAGAATGCCGATTATCCGAACGCCGATTATCCGAATCGGTCCTAATCGTAATACAAAAAATTAAAACCAAGTATTTTTGTTTTGTTTTGTTGTAACAAGTTAGAAGTCGCTGGAGTGAAGATATATTTCAACTGTTATGGTTGTAGAACTGCGTTTGTTAAACTTAATAAAGTTTATTCTATGTGTGGCAGTTCGTTTTTCTTTATTACCAGTCTATGTCCGATTATCCGAATCGACCGCGGTCCCAATGATTTCGGATAATCGGCGTTCTACTGTATATAGATTTTTTAAACAATGTTTATATTTGGAACTGTTGTGTGGACTACCTTATGTCTGACAAATATGCGGTCTTAAAAACTGGTTTCCTAATACCAAAAATATTAATGAAAAAATCTCCTCTAGTAAATAACCTTTTCTCTCTCTCAAGTAGTTCTCCATCTCTATCCGTCCCGCTCTCTCGACGGAAGGTGAACGTTGGATTTTGCCAATAATTGGCATGTTCAATTTACCACTTAATCTCGCTGATTGGGACACGTGATCATTTATAAGATTCACCTTGTGAAGGTTCTTAGAGTCTTGCCAATAATCTTCTAATGACTAGGAAATAGAATTATAAATAATTGGATATTTTTTTATGTGATTACGTACATAAACTTGGTGGTAGGGTTTTGTTCAAGCCCATCTGGGTACCACCCAGTCTCATCAGATATTCTTCCACTAAACAGCAGTATCAGTATTATTGTGTTCCGGTTCGAAGGATGAGTGAGCCTACAGGCACAAGGGACATAACATCTTAAGCTCACAAGGTTGGTTACGCATTGGCGATGTAAGGAATTCGTATTTCTTACAGCGCCACTATGGGTGGTGGTGACCACCTACCATCGGGTGGCTTATTAGCTCATCTGACTACGTATACCATAAAAAATAAACGAGTTGGAGTAACTTAGTATAGAGGAGCAGCTTCAGTTTACGCAAAATATAACTAAGAGCTAACTGACATTGAAGACGATATATTTAAATTTCGAATATAACGCATCACTTCTATGCATAAGGAAGGAACATATAATTCATCCTATATATCAACATTCACTTTTCTTAAACATCGTGATCCCGAGGGAGAGCTTACACAAATATCCTGCCTAACATCATACTCAGTATTTCTTTGTTCTGGTTCGATAAGTGAGTGAGGAACAAGCACAAGGCATATTATATCTCAGAGCTCATGTTTAGAGGCGCATTCGTTTCTTGCTATCCACGATCGAAGTTGACCACTCACCATCGAGATTCCCAATTCTCAAAGGCCTATCAAAAATATTTCAAAAACTCTATAAAGTAGGACATATATTGATACTACCGTAACATTTTTGGTACTTCATACGAGTAAATTCATATAAATTTTACCCTCCCATTTTTCCCTATTGTAGTTAAATATAATACTTACATCAGTATCTGTGAGCTCTTCTAACATTTGCGGCTGCTCCTCTTCCTCGACAGGAGTTTCAGGTTTCGGTGCTTCGCCTAGTTTTAAAAAGAATTTTATAATAATATTCAAGTACCATCACGTATACAATTCATTACATGAGAGAACCGAGATGACCCAGAAGTTGGAAGACGCGAAATATAATCAACCATCTCTGAACATCAAATTATAATACAATGAATAATATATTATATATACATATACAAAAAAATAGGTTGGTGGATGGACATATGGGCCAACTGATGGTAAATGGGCACCACCGCCGATAGACGTTGCCGTCGTAAGAAATTTTAACCACTCCTTACATCTCCAACCTTGAGAACTAAGTTGTTATGTCCCTATAAATAAATATATATTGGACAACATCACATACATTACTCTAATCCCAATGTAAGTATCTAAATCACTTGTGTTATGGAAAATCAGAAGTAACGACGGCACCACAAACACCCAGACCCGAGACAATATAGAGAACTAATGAACTTTTTCTACATCGACTCGAATCGAAACCGGGACCTCGGAGTGGCGTACCCATGAAAACCGGTGTACACACTACTCGACCACTGAGGTCGTCATCGTCCCTTGTGCCTTACTCGCCCTTCAAATCGAAACACAACAGTACAAAGTATTGCTGTTTGGAGGGCTTGCATAAAGCCCTACCAAATATATATACAAAAACATGAAACTAACGTTAGTCCAGCCAATGGTCTAAACATAAAGCAAGTCAAATTGCGTCAATACACTAAAACCTTCGAAACTCTATACTAAAGTCTATACAATACATAGATAACCTTCCCGATATCCATTGAAATACTTCACATCCTTAGAAGCGTCTATGTGCGCCAGGAATTTGTACATAACCAGGAAATCTTGAACTGGTATTGCTGCTGATCCACCGTCAGGTTCCTTGGTCAGCGTCTCGCAGAGTAGGATCATGGTGTGTGTGAGTGTCTAGTTAAAAAATATTGATTATATAATAGATATATTAATAAATTTATAAACGTTTACGATAATAAAAATTAAGGAATATGTTAAATTAGAATAAGTTGTAAAATGATCTATGTCCAAATATCATTGTCTTTGATTACTTGAGAGTTTAAGATCTCGATGCCGGAAAAAACCATAGGAATAACTTGTTCCATAGCGGAATCAGAAGTCAAATAAGACAATACTTAAAAGTTGAAGACAGTGCAAGAAGTAAAAAATAAGCGATATCATACGAGATTCGGTAAATATACAAAATTTTCATTGATGCTCATTTTCGGCAAAAGCCACATGTACTTTAATAAGTAAAAGAGGAGTGACTAGATATTTTATGTTACTTTTTTTTAATGCAGTCTGTATTTCAAACCGGAATTATAAATAACGATTCAAGAGTGCTAAAATAAAAACTACAAGAAACTACAGGAATTTCAGTTATTAAATAAGAACCGTAAATTTTAGAGTTGATTTAATGGCATAAATTTAGAGCCGAGAATATGCTCCAAACCTTCTCAAAAGGAGAGGAGGCCTTAGCCCCGCAGTGGGAAATTGACAGGCTGTTAATGTTAAATAAACAATAAATAATTGTCCGAGCTGCCCGTGGCCATAAATAAAATTTACTATTACTCTATATACAAAGCCGCTATCAAATAAATGAGAAAAAAAACAATTTAAAACATTATTACTTTGAAGAAAAACTGTTATGCTCACTTACTACCTAAACTACAATTGCACCATTAAGAAAATTGTGCAAAATTGTACTAAAACATGAACGACATACCTTTGTTAGCAAGCCTCCAGCAACAGCTATGAAATGCAAAAATGGTACCGAATTTTCCCTTAGATATACTTCACACAAGCAGAATATCCGCCTTAGTTCATGAGGATCAAGGCAGAAACCGTCCCACGCATTACGCACAACCGGCAGAGGCACATCCGATACACCAATCAGCTGAAATAAACATTATATGTTTAACAATGCTTCACAATATGGCGATGGTGTAGTCCTGAATCTTCGGCTACCGCTGCAAATCTCAAACGAGATTATCCAATTACGCAGTACATATTTTAATGCACAAGTGTGTGCAAACAGATGTACTTTCATATATCATATATCTATATATATGATAAAAAAGCGTGGAGCTAATACTTGTCGACTTCCAGGCAAGATATATTCCATACTATAATTGTATTTAACAAACAAGACTTTGTATTTTTAAATGTTGAAAAAGGGTAACTACTGAGTGTTTTTTGACGGTTCTCTTCGGTAGAATCTGCATTCCGAACCGGTGGTAGATTTACTTAATATTGTTTGAATGACGATTCAAATTCAAAAGTGCTTGTAAGAGCCTACTTGAATAAATTATATTTTGATTTTGATAATCCGATAGATCGGCAAATCTGTCACGACCAGAAAGAGTTCAGACCAAGGATTTACGTGCTTTCAGATTCACTGAGACTCCAGGCTACGACTGAGAATTTTCGACAGATTAATTCAATATATATTTTATCAGCCCAACTTGAGGTCTGAACCCGTGATTTTGGGATGTGCGCTCTCATATCTTGTCACTAGGTAACGGAGCAGTGTATTTGAAACTCTGAGATAGCCCCGTGTCTAAATTACGTGAATCTTTACCGAAGATTGTGTGTGATTGGATACATTGAGAAAAAAAACTGCACGTATTGGAATAAACTCTGCTAAACATATAAGGTTCAAACTCTCTTCTAAAGAGGAGAGGAGATATTCTCAGCATGGAACGTACAGGATATTACTTTAATTTTATGCGATATCTAAATCATTACAGAGGCGAAAGATTTAGACGATTTAATAAGGTATATGAACTGTATCTTATAATGAGCAAAAACTAAAATAGTTGGCAATTTCTGGTCATTAAACTGTTTTCAATTGCTCCAAATTTAACTAAGGCAATAATAAATGTACCTGATTAGCCAAGACCTTCAAGCATCCTCTGGTAAGGCCACCCTCGGTGCTGTATATGGGATACTCCAATCTCAATTTCACAGGGGGTGGGCGGTTCTGCGCAAGCGCTGTAAAGTACTCATAGGACCAACGGAGAAGGTCGTATGGCTGGGTTTTTATAGCTGCTGTAAAGAAGAAATAATAATTGACAAATCTAAGCAAGTACAACTGAGTTATCCTTGATTGCTTAACCCAGCAATTAAAAGCTGTTGCTTTATTTAGTAATATGATCATGTAACGGATAAGGCTTGTGATTATTGCATTTTCAACTACTGCGTTTCTTAACTTAAGAAGTACTTCGCTTATTATTACAAATAGAAAAATATATGAATAAAAAAAAAGATATGTAACAATAATTATAAGAAATAAATGAATAGTTTTTAGTTTAGTATATCTATAGATTGCAAACGAGCAAAAGGTCCACCTGATGGTAAGTGGTGATGGTAGGGGGAATTGCGAAGACTTTGTCGGCCTAGAAGGAACCTATATATTCGATATTTGTACTATTTATAAATAACTAGTTGTCGCCCGCGGCTTCGCTCGCGTTATAGGGATTGATTATCTGGCTTTAGGAATAAAAAAGTAGCCTATATCCTTCTTTTGGGGCTTCAGCTTACTTCATACGAAATTTATTGTATTTAATAGAAATATGGGGCAATACTGGAAAAAAAAAATGCAACAGCTTCAAATAAAATAATTAAAATACTTTTTCGATATCCACCCTTGACATCCACAACTACACTTTACAAGGAAACAAACATTATGAACTTATGGCAACTTTGTGTGTATAACTCTTGTATTCTTATTAGAACAATTATTAATGAATCGATACATTCAGATTTGACGTTTATAAAACAAAGCAGTAAACGCAGCACCCGCAGACCAAGCTTATTAGTTCTCCCAAAAATTAGAACCAAATTGCAAAAAAAATATTCCTTTCGATGGAGCACAACTTTATAACAAATTACCTTCTTATATAAAAAAATGTAAACTCAGTTAACGAGTTTAAGTCTCAACTCTCAAAATATGTTTTAGAGAATTAAACTGCGATTAAAATATATACAGCGGTTTAATTATATTCTATTCCGTTAACTGAGTACCAATAAGGCGTATATTTTATTGTTACATTTAACATATTGTTCTCATGTAAGTGAATCTGTCTTTTTGAGAATAAACTCTTAAGCCTAGAAATTTCATCAAATTTGGCTCAGCTCATATCAGTATAAATAAAATCACATTACCTGAAGCACAATTTACCAAGTCCAAGAGACACGGGTTGTACCCACCCAGACCTGCCTAGCTGGTAAACACCAACCTTATAAATGAACTCACCTTTACAATACTTCTTGAGTATGTACGGAAACTTCGGCGGAATAACGATCTGCTGAGAACAGTACATCTGCTCTATGAGTTCCGGCATCTTGGATTTTACTTAGCACCTAAAATATTCAAAGTTTGAGATGAATAAGTCTAGTAGTCATAGAAGAATTTGATGTCTAAAATATTATTTAAGATGATAAGGTGTAACGTCCTTGAGCCTAAAACTAGAAAAAAGTTCGAAGTATCGTCAAATTGTAAAACATTAATGAAAAATATAAAAAGTATCTATCTAAAAAGTTGCTATGTTTTAATTCATATATTAAATAAAAGCTTAATATGTATCGGAAGGTATTAAGTTCAGTACTGTAATTGTTCTGACCGCGTGGTATGGTGGCAAGCAGCCTTCCCAAAATCGCACCTTCGATTTTTTCTTAGGGGAAAAATGAACAAGCTTGTTTCAATGATTAAGAGAAAATAATCCTATTTAATATCATTAAAGCATATTTTTTATTTTTAAATACTATAAAACGTAATTCTTTATTATAACCTAAAAATATCCACTAAACGAAAAAATTTAATGGGGTTTTTTTTTGCAATTGCATTTTAATTACTTAATTTAATCAACACATGTAAATAATAAAATAATAAAGTGTAATCCTGATCATTTCGATAAAAGATTATATTATAGCACTCACCTCGTCAAAATTATTGCAACCAAGTTTGGTATAACAGTTGCCATAGCAACGCGTTAACGTTGACGTTTGACATATCCGCAGATTATTTGGACATTAAGGTAGAATGGTCGATTTGGCAGAATCATTCATTGTGCAAAACATTGAGTGCTTAACTTAATACTTTTAAATTAAATTTACGGTTAAATACGGTCGGAATGGAAAGGTCAAGGTTCTCTTACGTAGCGAGGCGAGCAAACTTGCAGTCTGATCGAGGAACAATATGCGTATGGTTTTGAGGGTAGGTAGGACGGGTGCAGAAGACTCGGCGCCTCCGTAGATTTGGCGTCTGGGCCGTCACCCCATCGCGCTCCTCCCTAACGCCGGCCCTAATACTCTGCAAACATTTGAGTGATTCTTTCCAACTGACAATTCTAGCTTCATAGACCTGAATAATAGCGAGCATTGATACGTGAGAATATGGTGAAATAAACCTGACCCGGCTTGACATTAGCAGAATAAGGGCTTACATAGAAGTTTTTATATACATTAGGCTAAAAGGCAAATAGGCTACCTGGTGGCAACAGTAACCGTCCCTGCTGTCGCTAATTTGACTTCAACCTTGAGAACTAATTAGAGGCCTCAATTAAAAATCGTGTTCCAACAAAAAATTTAAACAATAATTATGAATACTAAAACCATTGGAAATATGGTTATTTAAAAGAGCAACTTTGCGAGTTTCTGGCCGTTTCTTCTCGACTAACAAACGCAATGGTGGTAGAGTTGAAATGTTTGATTTGATTTTAATTTATTTTATAAGATGTCATGTCCCTTGTATCCGTAGTTACAATGGATCTCACGCGGACTGGACTGAAACGGGTAGTTCGCAGACGGGCTTCCATTAGGGATGATAATCAAAAAACCCTAACAACAATTAGTTAATTTGATTGATATATATACTATTTTGTAATAAATATATTTTTTAATTGTTTTACGTAGAACCGAATAGTTGTATTACCATAAAAGTTAAAATAAATTCAAAAAAAGGTTCAGTATCCAGATAGAGGGCGATAACGTGCATATTTTAAATTGATTATAGCGTCGTATTATGTTGTCAATCTCAAGGAAGACCAGCCAACGCAGGACATGTTACAGTGCGTAAGTGTGTGTGCAAACTCAGGTGTAATCTCTGTTCCCTAACTCTTATAATCCGATGGGATGGAAAATCTGAACGGAAAGAGTTAAGGCGCAAGTCCAACGACTCTACGTGCTTACGGCGTCATGTAAATACTTCCAAGTTCCAGTCTCTGGGTTGTTACTGAAAATAATTTCAATACATAACATGTGAATAAAGACATAATAATTCAATGGTACTTGCCTGGGCCCGAATTCGAAATCATTACTCAATCACGTCTTCCAGCCACTGAACCAGCGCAAGTCATCTTAATATATATTTTTTTATTTTATACTAAAATCGAATTCAATCCACAAATCTATTTAGATTTGAATAAAATTAAATCTAGGTATATTTTACCTTTTATTGGTAAACATGTGTAATAGCTTTTATATTAAACAAGGAGTAATTGCCGTTATATCGCAATTCCAATGCTCCGAGTATTATGTATATTTTCTACAAAGTCGTTTCAAGCAACCTAAAAACAAACTTAATTATGAAAACACTTAACAATGATGTACTATGTAGGATAAAACAAAACCAGACAGATTATACAAGACAAAAGACAAAATAGTATACATATTTCTACCATATTCTATATGTAATAAATTTAAAAAAAAATGTTGTCACTCAAAATGTCAAAACGTTATCAGTCCAATCAACATAAAATTAACATCAACGCGAATGGAATTCACGACATTAATTATTTTTATACGGTTAGTTAAACATCGAGGAAATAATAAAACAAATCTTTCAATTTGTCCCGCTTATTGCGAACTACTAACACCATCTAGCGGTTAATTGCCGAACTACATGCTAACTATCGGTCACGTGGTACCTAGTTCGATGAAAAAAAAAATAACAGAACCTGTTTGATACGATGACGTTTCGTCTATGTTTTTGTGAAGCTTTTAGTAGCACAATATTCGTGTTAGTGTTTGTTTTAAACGAAAATTAAATCATATAGTGCGTGAAATACTCGGATAATATCAAGATATAATCGAAATAAATCGTTAGTGCGTCTGCGCGTGTTGAATTACATCGTATAATTGTATAAACGCTTACCTGAATGAAATTAATTGTGTGATTGCAAATCGCTTTATACGGAAAAGTATGTGACGAACTTATTTTAAAATGTGTATTTCGTGTATGTGGATAGTTCGATGTGCAAAAAATTGTGGTTGAGAAATGGGTGACAGGTTGAAACACCCATTTAAAGTGAAAGAAAAAACATATATAGTGAATTCCCTAACATGGATTTGATCACGGATTTGTCACAGCTAAGTAAGTTTTTTGAACTTTATCAATCCAAATATTATTTAAAAAAAAAGCAATATACGTATACGACTATATATGTAAAGTTATTATGCCGATGTGACATATAAAAATAATTATGAATAATTCTATTTTTAAATTAAACTTTAAAAATAATGACCTACTTTTAAATATTGTAACTGTTATTCAAATATAATATCAAATTAAACTAAAAACAAAAAGACCGTACGGTGAACTGTTCATGTGTAATGTCAAAAAATCTTAACTATTCGTTATCGTAAGGTCATTTCCCACGATCTCTGTCTCTCACTTATCGTTAAATACAAAAAGGTCGTATGTCACAATTTATTTACAATTTCAAACTTCGAATAGTCACATTTACCGACATCTTGTTCATAAATTGATTTAAAAAATGTTATTCGTTTTTTAAAATATAAATGACATAAGAGGAAATATGTTCTTATGATATTGTAGTAAATTATTAATTAAAGATATGCTCTTTTGTTAAGTAGACGATTTTTACATACGTCCCTTTTGTACTAACAGCCGCGTTATGTAAATATTATAACAAAGCGTTTTACCTACTGTTCGAGATAATAAACCGACTAAATGGAATCGTACTGTTATTTTATTTTCTCTCAATTGTTAAACAATTATTTGTAAAGGCGTTTAATTGTCAATTGTTCGATCTACATCGCCAGTAAGCTTTTTATTATCTACAATGATGTAAGTTTATTCTAGAATCGTTTTGTTCACAGAAAAAAGTTTAGAATAAATTATGCTTACTTATTGAAGTTATACTTTTTTGCACGTTATGAAAAAATATTAAGGTATCGAATTGTTATGATGCGCGCGCACAGGCTGTCATGAAAACTACACGAAGTGTTATAATACTCGTGACAAAAGAAGAATTAAAGTTCATCATAATAATAATAATGATTAATAAGTAGATTATTAACAAGTTATTGTAATTAATTGTCTGCATTATAATAAACACTATTTTTAATTACGCCGAATAAGTAGAAATTCTCACTCAACATTAGTAGACGTATCTTTGTTTAGTAAACTAAACAGTCCAGTAACTTTTTCTTCTCTGTTGACACCCAATTGTTTGTTTGGATGCTGTTAACGATAAATTTGCAAATAAAGAAACTATCGAATTTCGAATACTACTATCGAATATTCCAATAAACCACTCAAGACGTACCAAACAGTTTGTTAAAATTAAAACCACAAATACGAGGTATATTAGATCTTTAGTCCACTCGGAAGTGGAGATCGGACGTGTGATCGGGACTAGATGGTTCGGACCCGCAAATAACTGAATTAAAATTATCTTATACTATGTTCCAACCATAACAGGAAAAACGCCAAATAAACAACATTTGACAGCAAATTGACGCGATATCGGTCGAGAGCTTGATTAATCTATGATATTTGCGAACATTTACACTTTGGATTTGCGAAAAAATGGCGTTTTAAACGTCGACGAAACGAAAATCGGAATTTTGGAAATAAAATTAAAGTGGAAATAAGTAGTTAAGTGTAATACTGCTGTATTATAAACAAAGATATATTAATCATAAATTCATAATATTGCACAATATAGCTGAGTTATTAGCAAATCGCATGAAATACGTAAATTTAATTATTAAATTAAATCACATGTACTTTTCAATTTAAATCCAAACCTTACAAATGAATCGAATCTATACCTAAAGTATTTTAACAGCATCATTAGCAGCCTGTAAATTTCCCATTGCTGGCCGAAGGCCTCCTTTCCCTTTGAGGAGCATAGAGGGAAGGTTTGGAGCATATTCCACCACGCTGCTCCAATGCGTGTTGGTGGAATACACATGTGGCAGAATTTCGTTGAAAATAGACACATGCAGGTTTCCTCACGATGTTTTGCTTCACCGCCGAGCACGAGATGAATTATAAACACAAATTAAGTGCATGAAAATTCAGTGGTGCTAGCCTGGGTTTGAACCCGCAATCATCTGTTAAGATGCACGCGTTCTAACGAATGGGCCATAAAAACATATAAAATCACTTATTGTACCCCAACCTCGAAAACGAACTCATGTAAATAAGCATCACACTCAAGAATCTCGTGAATAAATGACGTGACGTCCGTCGGTGATGACATCTTTCATAATAAACAAAACAAATTTTGTTAAAATTACCATAGATATTCGATCGATCATAGCTTCTAACAGTTTCTAGTTTTTTTTTTTTTTACTTAATCACAATATTATAACTTATCTTAGTTACGATTTATTTTATTTTCAAATTGGATTTTTAATTTTTACAACTTTAAAGATATACACTTCGAATTTTAAGTGATAAGTTGACAGTGTAATTATCTCAATAAATAAATAAAGTTAATTAATTTATTAACATAAGAATTGATAACATTAAGTGCTTAAATATATACAAATATGAATTAAAAATAGTTACTGTATAAATCTTGACCGCGTGGTATGGTGGCAAGAATGCTAGCAGCATTTCTCCGTTGAATCGCAATTCCGATCCTCTGGACTAAAAACGAACCAGCCCTCCTGTCACCAGTGGAGGCAATAAGGCGAGGTGTTGTACTTTTGATGAAGCTTTTTGCACCATTACTCCAAGGGCCAAGCGTTTCGACAGCAAATGGGACAAAAAAAGTAATTTGACATAAGACACGAATATTTCATCTTTTTTTGCTTCAGCTTTTTCCGCAGCGGCACCGGCTCTTAACATTGTTTCTCAGATATAAAAAAAAAAGTAGTAATTATGCTTAATTTCAAGTCTATCGGGTCCATAGTTATGGAGATCTCGTGATAAGTCAAACAATTGTATTCCGTTTATAAATAAAATACACGATATTACATTTATGGTGATTCAGTTTTTTTTTTTGTTTTTGGGTAGTTTCCATCGCATGCATTCATTTAAACCGAAAGTCAGTGGTTTAGGAGTTATAACATTTAAATGTACATAGTTTTAAAAATCCTCGATTCCATTTCAGCCACTGGGTCCAATCTAGACCTTCCATCGACTCAAACATAAACAAAAAAAAAACATCATAATCGACCGACCGTTAAGGAGGGCTTCAGTGACGTACGCACACATTCAAATATATATAATTATATTATTGTAATCATATATCACATGTATGTATAATTGTATAATATTATGTCAAGTCGTAGTTAGTTCTAGAAATTATAAAATCAGATAGCGCGTATATCACGAGTCACAAGTCACCATCGGATGCTGGACCGGTTATAGATGGTCGGTATTTCGCAGGAGACTCGACTTTTTAATCTATTTTTGTATTCTCTTCATATTTAATAAACCTAATCAATGTTTTGAGCGTAAATATGTTATGTATGTATTTGTGCTTTTATGACGTAATGAATAACTTATTAAATAAATTGAACCTATTTTAGGGTTCCGTACCCTATTACTGCGGTTCGTCTCGTCTGTCTGTCCGTCTGTTACCAGACTGTATCTCATGACCGTATTTCTGTGGCCGCTATAACATCAAATACTAAAAAAAAAAGCAATAAATATATCTTAATGGGAGCTCCAGGATTTTGTTACCGTTTTAATAGATATTGTTACGGAAGATGTCGTGCGCGAGTCCGACTCGCACTTGGACGGTTGTTTTATTTAATTAATACTCCAATGACATATGCGGGTTCTTGCGATTAATAATAATTACAAATCACAAATCTCGGAAGTCAAACAAATGAAGATTAGCATGCTTGATTTTGCTTAACCGGTTATAACCAGTAAGC
This sequence comes from Vanessa tameamea, assembly GCF_037043105.1. Classification (NCBI taxonomy): domain Eukaryota; kingdom Metazoa; phylum Arthropoda; class Insecta; order Lepidoptera; family Nymphalidae; genus Vanessa; species Vanessa tameamea. The sequence continues at coordinate 4,020,384 of NC_087338.1, forward strand.
TTCGATTAGGATTCACGCGCTCTAGCCGCTGGGTCATCTCGACCTACAATCAATTCATGTTATAAAATCTCCCGCCGCGTATGTCTGCGTGTCTGTTTAACACAAAGTTATTTAATATATTAATGTTTGCTTGGATATGAACCCGCAATCATATGTTTAAGAGCACTGGGACTTAATAATAAGCTTACCCAAAACAATTAAAATCAAAAGATTATTTATCTCAAGTTAATCTTTTCCATGATTTTATTTACATAGTACGTCAGTATAGTAAATTTTAATGTATACATATATTAAGTCCACGCTTTTTTATCTCTAATATAATCTTGTATGAGTAACTCGCATTATATATCAATGTTATTTTAACATAAGCTGTTGACTTAAACCTAACCTAACTAACTACTGATACGAATACGATACGGTAATTAAGAAGCATTACAATTATCCACCAACCCGCATTGGAGCAGCGTGGGGGAATATGCTTCCAAACCTTCTCAGAGGGAGAGAAGGCCTTAGCCCAGCAGTGGGAAATTTACAGGCTGATAATGTAAAAAAATTAATCTTTGATTGTTGAATTAGTGACTACCTTGACCTGCGATGAACTGGCGAAAGATACTCAATGGTTTTGTTGATATAACATTGCTATCGTCCGTCCTAATTGATTTCGGTAACAGCGGCCAACCTCACGAGGATATGCTATAGTGCAAATGAAACACAGATGCCCTCTCTAATCCCCCTCGTAATCTGATGGGATGCCAATACCGACACGACCGAGAAGCTCAGTACGTGTTTTCCGAGGTACGGGATAGTTACACACTTCCAGTATCTATGCTCCGGGCTGTTATGGAAAAACCACATACTTTAGGCCTGACCTGGGTATTGAACCTTGGGAACTGCAGCTTTATGTCTAGTCAATAAACCAACAAGGCATGACATACATACAGTAATAACTATTCCATAGCATATTTTTGTTTGATCAAGCTCGCTGTGTTGCAATTATATGTAATATTTAAATATTGATTGAGCAATCGATAAATGAATGAAATGATCGAATCTTTGTAATATTATGTTCGTTCTTTGTGATTAAATGTCGTCGAGTTCCTGTCACAGATGTCTGAAAGAGATCTTCATAGAGATAAGACCGCCTTTGCACGATTTTAACATGCTGAATATTCTCCGCTGGGTATATTTTATAAATATATCACAAATATAATATGATGGCGACCACGATAGATCAGCGGCACGCCCTGGTACAGAGTTCTGGTACAGGGTTCATGACGTAGGTTTAAGGCAATTAACCGCAACGATACAATATGACAATTCTTGTACTTTATGTAGGTAAACAGCAATCACAAATTATAAATTAGGTATATTATAATTATCAGACTTTGAAGGCCCGAACTGTATCGCACTTTATAATAAAATTTAGCTTCCGACTCATCGCTCTCGAAGTCATTAAAAATGTGCCAGTTGTCCCTTCAAAAGGTTCCGATCACGTGACTCATTATGTCACGCCGTTCATACCTCACAGATACAATAAACTGAATTACTAATTATTCGTAATCGATATATGAAACGCATTGTCAGTTAAATACAATTATATATGTATAAAATATAACCTGCCTGGTCAGGTTAAACATCAGGTCAAACATCAGGTCATAATATCAACAAGTATTAGCTCCACGCTTTTTGATTTTATACTACATAATCCTGTGTTGAATAATATGCATTAATTATTAATGTTTTTTTTCTTTTTTTAATTTTGTATTTGTGAATCGGCAAAGTTAAAAATATCTGCGAAATTTTATTATAGAAACAAATACCTTGCACCAAGAAGGAATTATTGACTGCGGAGTCGGAAACTTGGCGCTATAAGCTCATATACCTACTTAGTTACTGTATATGAATTATATATGTAGCGCGCCACGCACAAGGAAGTAGCGAGCGTCAGCGGATAGCGGGCGGCGGACAAGAGAGCGTTTTGCCGTCTCGCGTGTTGCCATACGGAATAATCTCACCACCAAGGCGCACCAATTATTATCCATCAAAGTATATTGCTTCTGGAACGATTATTATTGTACTTTCATATTTAATAATAGCGAATAATTAATTTACATAACGTCACAATATCTACCGATTTTCCTGTAAGTGTGATCAAGGAAAATCTATTCTGCCATTGTAACAGTAACACCGGTAATTACACTAGTTTATTGTTTGGTCACGAACAACACTATGTTAGTTATATCGATTTTTATTCAGCTTTTGATTCTATTCATGGAATAGGAATAGATGTATGATATTGTTGTCATCACATTTTCTACTGCCAAACCGCAGTACTTAGTAACTACAGGTACAAGGGGTCGTGCGTCGGGTAGTTATCAAGGTTGGTGGTTAATATTCCTTACGGGACCGATGTCTTGGGATCGTCGTGATCTGTTACAACCAGGCGACCTATTCCTGGCCAGTCTTTCAATTGTAAATCAGAGGAAATGTATATAATTGTAATTTGTCGTATCGTAAATGTGCGACAGTTGGGCAAAAGTATCTTCACTTGGTATATATGAATATAGATTTCGTATTTATAATCATCAATATCCCGTCCGTCCATCAATCGTTTTCGCCAGACAATCACGACTGGGAACGATGTCAAGGGAAGTGTTTATATTGCGCCTAATCTCGTCGCAGATGGGCACACAATACGGGCCATCGGGCCAGTAATGCGGCTATCCGGTGACCATTATATACTTGTCGATCTATTCATTCGATATAACTCATATTGGTAACGGTCCGAGGGGCTAAATCGATTTTTATTTTAATCGATGTTATTAAAACCACTTTAAAGAATATTTAAAAATAAAACAGTTCTCAACTCGATAATTTTTTAAATTAAACCGTAGATTGTTAGAATTTTGCTCTGAAATAATAAATATTATTCAAAAAATCGATATAACGTTAAAGTAGTATAACACAACACTAAAACCGGTTTCACTAAGCGTGGACCTAGTTCATCGCAGAGCAAGTCTAGGCTAGACATTTGACAAGTAGACTAGGAGCTAGTTTGATGTGATGCATATATTTATATATTTACTCTATTCCAGCTATATCAAAGGAAGTACGAATAAAGATAAACGAACCTTAGATTTACGTATTCCATACGTAATACGTCCATTTTGTTAATAACTCGGCTGTATTGTGCACTAGTAATAAATAAATAAATATAAATAAATATTGGACAACATCACATACATTACTCTGATCCCAATGTAAGTAGCTAAAGCACTTGTGTTATGGAAATCAGAAGTAACGACGGTACCACAAACACCCAGACCCAAGACAACATAGAAAACTAATGAACTTTTTCTACATTGACTCGGCCGGGGATCCAACCCGGGACCTCGGAGTGGCGTACCCATGAAAACCGGTGTACACACTAGTCGACCACGGAGGTCGTCAAGAGTAAGACTAGTAAGAGTTTATGATTAATATATCTTTATTTATAATACAACACTATATCCTTTTACTTTATCACCAAAGATCTGACAACGATTTCGTTGATGTTGAAAATGTTTTTCAAGTTCGTAATTGATATAATAGATTATTCAAGCTCTCAACCAATGATATCGCATCAATTCAGTGTCAAGTTTCATAGATTCAAGTCATATGTTAAAAATACATTGGTAAAGAAGGCATATTAGTCGATACAAGATTATATTGATGGTAAAAAAGCGTGGAGTTAATGCTTGTTGATTTCCAGACAGGAGACATAACATACATATATAATTGTATTTAACTAACATGACTGTATTTTTAGACGTTGAAAAAGAGTAACTACTGAGTTTCTTGTCGGTTCTTCTCGGTAGAATCTACATTCCGAATCGGTGGTAGCTTTACTTTAAATAGTTTGTTAAATGATGATTCAAAAGTGCTTGTAAAAGCCTACTTCAATAAAGTATATTTTGATTTGATTTGATTTCAAATGTTGTTTATTTGACATTTGTCCTCTTGTGATTGGAATATACTATATGTATGTATTGGTAGACAGGAAAGCAGCGCGATTCTGTAAAAAATCACTTATGTATCCACGTATCTCGTGAAATGTTGACAACCGATTTAGAGTGATACGCCATTTTGATACATGTATACAATAAATTTTATAGTTATTATTTATTTATTTATTTAATTCACGAGTCTCCAACAAAAGATACACACTAAATACATATTCTTAAAATTGAACAATATACGGGTTACAAATTGTGTGCTCCTTAAGAGCGTAGTTTGTAAGCGTGGGAATTAATTTTAGAACACACACATAGGTACTTTTCAATAATACAGTTGCATTGTGCAGTGTATCGTACGCATCCCCGGAGATAATTAGTTGCTTGTTTTCGGTGCAACGAATAAATTAAATTTTCATTGCGCGTTCATAACGTAGAATTTATAAAAATACATTTAATTACGAGTAATGTATTAGCTATAAGGTTGTCACTCGCAAACGCAATTATAAATTATTTGTTAGCATAGGGTGCGGTCAGAGTGCATTAAGATGCCAAATATTCATTATGATTTTTATTGTTTCAACTGCTTTCGTCTAACTAAATAATAATAATTATTTTCTTGATATTTTAAGGTTAGTAGATATACCGAATTAAATTAAAGTAAAGACACATTAAATAATCACTTCTTAAATTTTATAAATATAAATAACGGAGTTAAATATAATTTTTTTTAATACTCTATTTTTAAGTAAAATATTCGAAATAAATATTTTAAATCAACTTCTCGTCCATTTCGGTACAAATACTATTTTTCATAGTGAGCAATTCGGTTTTACAAGAGGTCGCTCGACAACTGATGCGAGAATAGCACTTCTTAAACATATTTACGATGCTTGACAAAAATCACAGAATGCTATTGGAGTATTCTGTGATTTGTCTAAAGCATTTGATTGTGTAGAACACGAGACGCTTCTTTATAAGCTCAAATACTACGGTATTAAAGGTAAAGCTCTTGATCTCATTGCTTCATATTTAAGTCAAAGAGTCCAGCAAGTTTTCATTAATGGCATTAAGTTTTCTGGATCTACGTTATAAATGAGTGTTCCACAAGGATCAATTTTGGGTCCCTTTCTATTTCTAGTATATATAAATGATCTTCCTTTCTATGTTAAAGGTATTTGTGATATAATGTTGTTTGCTGACGATACTTCACTGATTTTTAAGGTAGACAGGAAAAAACTGACTATGACGATGTGAACGGTGCATTATCACAGATACACGATTGGTTTACAGTAAATAATTTAGTTTTGAATACTCAAAAAACAAAATGTGTAGTTTTTACCCTACCAAATTTTAGAAAGCAAAATTATAATATATCTATAAATAGTGGCCGTCTTGATGTAGCCAATACTACGGTTTTTTTTTATAGCATTGGATTCCAAACTTCAGTGGAGTCCTCATTTATCGTCCCTGACAGGAAGACTCAGCTCCGCAACATAAAAATTAACAATTGTGTCTCACGACACTCGCGCCCCACCCTTATGCTAACTTGTCTATGTGTGCGTAGACGTTTTGCGAAATTATAAGAGTCGGCTCGAAATAAAAATTGACGTGCTCTCACCTTGGGCTCTGGGGAGGGACTGAAAATTTATTGACAGCGATGTCGAATAATAAGTCAAAACCGTCAAATTATTTTCTCCATACTAAAATGTATGGACGACGAATGCCAAAAAGTAAGCAATATTTAAATAAAAATTACTATAATATTATGTGATATAATAGAAATTTAACACGGTGAACTTATTATTTATACTTTTGTGTCCCCATTTAACCAAAAATACATGTATAAACTAGCAGCTAAATAGCTTAAAAAACGCTAATAGAAAAGGTCGATTTCAGTGTTTGGAGTGATGTTGACGATGAATTTACTGAGTTATTAATACAAATTTTATAAATATCACGCGGTGAAACTTGAGATCTATCTATTAAGATACTGAATGTCTTTTTTCATCCATAACCAATGCTCCAGTTTTAAGATATTTCGAAAATAGTAAGCGCTATTTAGGCGTTCCGCAAGGACTGTCCTCTTAAATCTTGGAGACCACAGCATGCACTAAGCTTAAGTAAAAAAATATAATTAAGATAAAAAGTTAAAAAAATATACGTAGCAGTAAAACACAAGCTTATTAATTAAACATTATTTTTGCGTTAGGTTAAAAGTTTTGTCAATGTTACATATAACCTTCTGACATTACACGCTCGTTTCCCTAACTCATAGCCCTACGGTTCAGCTCGGTTTTTCTCATATGTTTGTCAATCGATTTTCATTTGTTTTGTTTTGTAGCTATTAAGGATTATGTTATTAATAAAATGATTGCCTCGTTGGGATAGTGGCTGGATATAAGGCCACGGATACTGAGTTTCTGGGTTCTAATCCAAGATCGGACCGTATAAAGTCATTAGGTTTTCCTGTCCAAAGGTTTTCAGGAACCTGGTCAGTCTGAAAGTGAGAGTCACGGTGAGTGATGATGAGTTCTGCTGTACCCAATTCTAGGTATAGATCGGGTCATGCTTGAAATCTGAGACTTGTTAATCTTTGATTGGAATATGTTAGTCATAATCTTAATACGGGAAGTCCCCCAAATATACCTTAAAATGATATATGTATCGTATATTCTCGAAATTATGACAAGCAATGTATACTTCGAGATATTGTCTAACAATAAGATTATTAAGGTTAATAATGCGATGACGTCAAGTCAGCCAGCGTGACGTTTTATGACGTAATGCTTTTTATTATTCGTTTTTTATTTAAAAACAATTATGTTCCCTTATAAATTTCTATTACGGTTTTAAAAGGAATTAAAAACAAAAATTAAATGTTGTTTTATTTTTAGTACGCTTAAATATTGTATATTATATACAATTAACATATTATATTAATTGTGAACGCGATAGCTTTTCAAAAGATATTAAACCAAGACGCTTCCCAGGTGTGATGGGTTATAGCTACTTATAATATAGTATTGAAGTATTAAATAAATAAATAATAAATATATTGGACAACATCACATACATTTCTCTGATTCCAATGTGAATGGCTAAAGCATTTGTGTTATGTAAAATCAGAAGTAACGACGGTACCACAAACATCCAGACCCAAGACAACATAGAAAACTAATGAGCTTTTTCTACATCGACTCGGCCGGGAACCGAAATCGGGACCTCGGAGTGGCTTACCCATGAAAACCGGTGTACACACTACTCGACCACGGAGGTCATCTTATATGTATATTATATATATATATATATATAAATATATATATATGTATATAAATAAAAACACAACATAATAAAAGGTATTGAACCTGTCATCTTCTTTTGACATCAACGTATTCTATCAACTAGGTCATCGCGGCTTAAGACAATGTAAATTCTTTTATTTACACAACTCGCAAACAATTATCAAACTTTCCCACGGTTCGAAACTCAACAATAGATTCATAAGAAAAAGAAAATATCATTTAAACAATGAACCTTTACATTTTTACGTATTAAACCTTATGGTGTATAAAATAAGACTTAAAATTATATCTGAATTTCACAACTTGTGTTGGAGGCTGTATCTTCGTACACCTGTTATTTACGTAATGAATTATATGGCTTAAATATTTTGTGATTTAAGTTTAGACTAGGTTTTGCTTTGTAATTTAACCCGGTGGTAGTGTTGTACAAGAGGCTACCGCCAAGCAGCAATATTTAATATTTTTTGATCAGGTTTGAATTGAGAGCCGAGATGACCCAGTGGTTAGAACGCGTGCATCTTAACCGATGATTGCGGGTTCAAACCCAGGCAAGCACCACTGAATTTTCATGGTAGTCAATTTGTGTTTATAATTCATCTCGGAAGATGAATTCATCGGTGAAGGATGACATCGTGAGGAAACCTGCTTGTGTCTAATTTCAATGAAATTCTGCCACACGTGTATCCACCAACCCGCATTGGAGCATCGTAGTGGAATATGTTCCAAACCGTCTCCTCAAAGGGAGATGAGGCCTCAGCCCAGCAGTGGGAAATTTACAGGCTGTTAATGTTGATCAGATTTGAAGGTTGGTAGCACTGGCGATGTAATGGTTAATATTTCTTACAATGCTGATATCTATGGGTTGGTAGTGATCATTTTCCACCAGGAGGCCTAATTGCCAGTCCGCCTACCTATTAAGGAACTTATGAACGTATATACACAAACATACAGTCAAAGTCTGTCTACACAATTATAACTAACTCACGTTACAACGTTCACGTTAACAACGTGTTCTCGATCCGAACTGAGTATGTACGAAGTATAACTTCAAAATTAAATGGTTTTTGAAATAATACTCCTTTCGGCGTTTTATGAAAAATTTATGAGATTGGATTTTTATGACGCGTGTGTTGTAGTACATAGTAGTTCATAGTATGTTAGTAGTACGCAGTACTTCATCATTTAAATTACATGATGAAGTTCTTTCCTAAACTACCAATTAAAAGTCATATCGCTCGAAATAGACAACTTCGCGCCTTAACTTAATTTACAATTTTAATTTTAATACAAATTTACGAAAAAAAAAATAAAGAAATACATTTATTATAATGATATTAATTATTATATTGTCAATAAGTAGATTACTTTTTTATTTTGTTAATTATGAGCATGCAATTAAAAACAATTTTTAATACGCCGAAGAAGTAGAACTTCTCACGCCCCTTTTTTTATAGTGCAGGTAGGTGGACGAGCAAATGGTTCACTTGATTGTAAGTAGTCACCGGCGGATACCTTGTCTATCCGCTGTAAGAAATATTAACCATCTCACATCGCCAATGCGCCACCGACCTTGAAACTACTCCCTTGTGCCTTAAGTTACAACAATACAAATGATTACTAATTGGCGGTACAATATATCATGAGTCGTCGGTATTTACCCAGACGCAGGGCCGGATCTACCACATGGCATTTTGGGCTTCAACCCAGGGCCCCGTGGATTCAAGGGGGAAAGGGATTCAATGCGAAAGAATGCATAACTTTATTAAATTAAACAGATCGTATCGTAATCCATTCAATTAATTTAATTGAAGTCTACGTTCAGATATATCTTAGTTCTCTAAGTACTGTTAGCCCAGAGCCCTCTAAACTTACGGTCCGGCCCTGCCCAGGGGGACTGACATACACCAGAAATCTTATTATTACTGAAATAATATATATAACTTATGTTACTTCGGGTCAAAGCAGCTTTCTAATAGCGAAATCATTATTAAAATCAGTTCAGTAGTATCAATTTATCAATTATAATAATTGTAAATAATCAAATGTTAGTATAACTTTTATACATACACCAAGCATTAGCATTAGCAGCCTGTAAATTTCCCACTGCTGGGCTAAAGGCCTCCTCTCCCTTTGAGGAGAAGGTTTGGAGCATAGTCCACCACGCTGCTCTAATGCGGGTTGGCGGAATACACATGTGGCTGAATTTCATTGAAATTAGACACATGCAGGTTTCCTCACGATGTTTTCCTTCACCGCCGAGCACGAGATGAATTATAAACACAAAATAAGCACATGAAAATTCAGTGGTGCCTGCCTGAGCTTGAACCCGAAATCAACGGTTAAGATGCACGCTTTCTAACCACTGGGCCATCTTGGCACATACACCAAAAACGATGTTTAAATATAAAAAATATAATTAAATACACGTACTTTTTTCATTTTAAACTTTCATTTCAGACCCCGATTCATATTAAAGGACATTTAAGTGTGAGAATATTATACATTTGTCAAGAACATAATTCGTAACGAAAGCAACGTGTCTTTTATACAGCAAATACAATACCCAATTGCATCATGTGAAATCACGAAAACTTTGGACGTAATCTTAACTAATTTTAACTTTAACTTGACCTGACTTGTTCGTGCGATTATAATTTTGTTCTAACCAAGGCCAAGGTTGGAAGAGTTTTTTTTTTGGTATTAAAAAAAGTTAATAAATAAATAGGGTCACGGTATACTAACTGCAATTTTTTTATTGTTTTTTTTTAATATTTAAAATTGTGCGAAGGTAGACTAAATAATGCCAACAGCCTTATCCAGTCAGTAAGTTTAATAGAAAATATGGTAGAAATTAATACTGAACTGATTTAAATTCTTTCGCCATTAGAAATATACTTTTGCCCGAAGTAACATATGTCATATTTGATTTCAGTAATAATAAAAATTCTAGATGCAAACTTTTTCACTTGGCGGTAGGGCTTTGTGCAAGCCCGTCCGGGTACCAGTGACTCAACAAATATTCCATCGCCAAGCAGCAATACTTTGTATTGTGATGTTCCAGTTTAAAGGGTGAGCGAGCCAGTATAACAGGCCCAAGGGACATAATAACTTAATTCCCAAGGTCGGTACCGCATTAGAGTAGTTAAATGTCACATTTTAAGTCCGCCTATATAATTATTAAAAAAAAAAAAACCTGAATTTCAAACAGCGAAACCGAGGGCGCAGCTAGTTTAAAAAAAACCAGTCACAATTTAAAACAAAAAAAGTGTTGAATAGCATAAAATCAATCGCTTCGCTAAGTTCACAGTTACAGTGGTTTTCTAATTGAAGGCTGGTGCTCAAGGCGCAACAATGCCCATACAATAGACTGGGTTCGATTCTATGGCCACTGTACTTCTAAATGTTAGGTGTATATAGATTTAGTTACTGCTGAACCGATTTCGATGACATTTAAAAGAAATAGTGGAGAATAATTTGAATCAACACTTACAGTCTTAGTGGCATTAGGTCTTAAGTACAATTCGATTTGATTTTTAAAATAAGAAGGTCGTCTGATACTGTTTTTTTTTAATGTAACTTTTGCGTTGGCTCTAATATAAAAATGGCGATCTGGCTGAGCGGATACCGTCTTAAGTTAAATTATATTATATTTTTATGTATGCAAACAGACCTATGGTTCTTTTTATGTCTATGGATTCTTATTCTATGTGATTGGTAGTCGTAAGGTCACATTTTTCTCTCTTTCCGAGATACGTTTAACACTGGAAACCGTCTAACCCAAGTCTGCTTGCAGACGTTCTTGACAGAAAAAGATCAGGCGAATAATTTTATTTTTTTTAATTTTGGCTTTTTCAAACTTGGAACCCCAAATCTGCAGCAGTACAAGCTAGTGATTAAATCAATAGAGCAGCTTATAAATAATGTAAAGTCATCGAAATCGTCTGCCTGTGTTAATTTATGCACTTTGTATATGGACTTTACTTGGTGGTAGGGCTTTGTTCGAGCCCGGCTGGGTAGGTACCACCCACTCATCAGATATACTACCGCCAAACAGCGGTACTCAGTATTGTTGTATTCCGATTTGAAGGGTGAGTGAGCCAGTGTAACTACAGGCACAAGGGACATAACATCTTAGTTCCCGATGGCGCATTAGTGATCTAAGGAATGGTTAATATTTCTTACAGCGCCATTGTCTATGGGCGGGCGAGCACTTACCATCAGGTGGCCCATTTGCTCGTCCGCCTACCGATATCATGAAAAAAAACCTGTCCAGAGCCACCTTAAAATAGATCGCTTATAAGTTGTTAAACTATTGTCTGTATGTCATTTTCTATTTTTGATCACGTGACATATCAGTTACACGTATCCCTTCCATTAACCCTTATGCGCCGGCTGGGTACATTTTTGGCACCGATTATTATAATTTTATTTTATTTACGAGGGAGAATAACTTGTACATTATTATATGTGAAAATTAAATGATTTAATTATAATTAAACTGGTCTCTATAATCATTTCTTAATCCTAACTAATATTATAAATGCGCAAGTGAGTTTGTTTGTTTGGTTGTTCGTTATGTTTACACGTCTTGGCAACTTTTCCTTAAAGGCCGGCAATACACCTGCAAGTTAAGGTATTGCAAATGTCTGGTGGTAGTCATTTTCCATCAGATGAGCCTCTTGCTCGTTTGCCATCTATTTCATAGAAAAAAACCCAACCAATCATCATAAAATGTACCAACACGTTGTCAATACTGTGCTGCTGGTAAGTACAAATCTAATCAAATCAAATCTTTATTCAAGTAGGCTTTTACAAGCACTTTTGAATCGTCATTTAATAAACTATTTAAAGTAAAACTACCATCGGTTCAGAATGTAGATTCTACCGAGAAGAACCGGCAAGAAACTCATTAGTTTAAACTCAAGAAACTCTCTAGTTATAGAAAATAATATAGAATGCCTAATAACCGTGTATACAAACAAGCGAAGCCGCGGCCTAAGCTAGTAAGAAATAAAAAAAAAAACATTAAAGACCTTAAATTAGGTCTGTAAAAATAATTTATAGTGTTTTGTATTAAAGGTGGGTTTTTTTCATTGGCGTGAAAACGACCTCCATGAGTATTTAAGGGTTCATATAAGGTCTTTTAAATGACTGATTTTTCAAAGAATCTGCCACATTTTTTCCGTTATTGTTATTCGGTTCCCGAAACAGTGTTTATGTATGGGAACAGCGTACGTCGCGGTTAACGGGTCGGCACGCGAATGAATGAACAAGCTTTATTATATAGAGTGTTTAAAAAATGATTTATTCAAATAAAAAAGTACTTTTATTTCAGTACAAGTGACGTTTTGAATATACGTTACGTATAGAATAGTTGTTCTTAAGCTTGACCTTGAAATTACCCATTCATTGCGGCCAACAAAGTTCTATCTAAATAAGTTATTATTTATTTGCTTAATAAAGTATAAAAATAAGAACTTGATGGTACCATCAACTCAACACATAATGTACCAAACAGCAATACAGTATTGTGTACATGTGGAAGGAACATCTGAATAAAGTTAGTATTTCTTACGTACCAATGTATAGGGGCAGTTGTGACCACTAAGAAATTTAACAAATTCAACAGGATCACAATATGTAGTATCTCAACGACTAAATAATGAAATGTATTAGTCTTTTGGTACTCCATAGAGTAATTAACTCTTTTGTGGGTGGGTCTACTTCAGACATAATCTCAGAAAACGTACAACCTGTATTTGCTAATGTATTAATGGATATTTAAGTTAATATACCTTTAATGTAATAAAAATAAGTAAATTTTTAGACAGTACAAAATTTTTTGAAATGCAATCACTCTGTATACGAATGTTTTGACGATACATTTTGACATTCAACTCGAGTGACGCATCGGCACGCGTTCTCAATTTAAAATCTCAGCACGTGATTGGTCGATTCAACCCCTGTTGGAAGGGAGGGTCCGCCCCGTATTTATATACAGGTTGTTTGATCAATATAACAGATTATTATATATATATATATTTATAGTTGTACAGTTGTTTGTAGCCTTGAAAGTAATTGTGCGGTTTCAGAACTTCGTGATGCTGCAGTTTATTACTTAAAGTTAGTTTTTATTATACAAGTATTTTACAGAGAAACTGTTCGAAAGTTAACAAAAAGACGCTTAATTTATGTTAAAATAAATTATTAATTTATAAATTCAAATTACTTGTAAAAAAATATACAATAATACAAGATTGTAAAGATGATAAAAAGGCGTGGAGCAAATACCTTTCGAATTCCAGACAGGATATATTACATACATATATAATTATATTTAACTAACACACCTTTGTATTTTGAATGTTGGAAAAGAGTAACTACTGAGTTTTTTGCCGGTTCTCGGTAGAATCTAAATTCCATAGTAGCTTCACTTAATATAGTTTTGTAAAATGACGATTAAAAGATGCTATTAAAACTTATAAAACAACATAAACATAAAGTATACTATGGGAGCGGTATTTTTTTTACAATTACAGTTTTCATACAATAATAAAAAACACTTTTTCGGTATTAAAATAGCCTGGACGGTATTATCTCATTCCATGTGTGCAATTGACTAAGAAGTCAGTAGTTTCATAATATCCTTTTACACAAAAACGCTCTTTAACGATTCATTTAAATTTTACAATGGATATATTTTTTTTAATGTTCTGGATTTTTTTTTTATAAACGCATACATTGATTGTCCCGTAAAAGAGTTACGGACCTCGTGTAATGGGGGTAAATGAAGTGATAAGTTTATGTTTGTTCCTAGTGTTATATTACGATTTCTTGAAAAATCGTTTATGTTTTTGTGTACATACATATATAAATAGACAGATATATATCAGGCTTTTTCACTAAAGGCTGGTGGACATAAACTAAACATAATTATATAAATATAAAAAATAATATATTATAGCTTAACCAGTTAATACTTGTAAACTAATTAAGTTTAAATTAGTTTGAAAACTAAAATTGTTGCGTCTCGTTCGATCAACGTTGATTTGATATTTGAAAGAAGAAGACAGAACATTGTTGAAATAATAACGTCAAATGTAAACCACATCCCCCTTCCCCCAAATAACAACTGTCTCCAACAACATAAACTAATAAATGAGACATTTTTTTGTAATCCCTATTCATAGGCAGAACTCATAAACCAATATATGTACATATGTATATAATAGTTACATATCAGAACATGCAGCACCTTTTGGGGAAGGTTTTGGTGCATGATATCTCTACACAGTATGAACATAAAGTCGTATCTCGCAATTTGCACGCTTAGATCTTTCTCTGCGACGGATTTTAATCCGGTTTTCATCAATGAACAGAGTGATTGAAGATGAAGGTAATATATATGAATATGTATAATAAGTGTATATTATATTGGAGACACGCCGATCAATGACAACTTTCCTAGCCAGAAAAAGAAACAAGGATTTTCTCTTTTTATGTTTGTTCTTTAAACTAAAAGTTGTATATTGTAACACGGGTGCGATGCTGATACTAAGGCCGTGTTCAAACCAAACGTATAGTCAGCCGCCGAATGTGAGCAGGCTCACAGTGAGCTGCAGTGTAAACGTTCACAATATGCTGACAATACGCTGTAGCCTACAATACGTACGTAGTGACGGCCTAAATTAATCGGCTGACGAATGTCACCGTTTACGCATAGCGAAATAACGTACTGTCGGTTTGATGTGAACGAAAAAGTATATATGTATGGAGATACAATAAACCGCGTAACGCTCGCTCACTTTCGGCGGCTGACAGTCAGTTTGGTGTGAACGCAGCCTAAATACTACAGAATGTCTTACAACGTTCACAGTTTGTCAGTCAATAGACAATACAAACCGCTATGTCCCTGCGTTTTATATCTGTAATATCTTCGAAAATATCCATTTAAAT
The DNA here is from genome assembly GCF_037043105.1 of Vanessa tameamea. NCBI lineage: Eukaryota > Metazoa > Arthropoda > Insecta > Lepidoptera > Nymphalidae > Vanessa > Vanessa tameamea. Next base: position 4,035,637 of record NC_087338.1, read on the forward strand.
TACATGCTGTAGAGGGCCATATTGATCTATATTAAATTCACAATGTATTTAAGGTACTTAATTGGATAAGAATTAATGCTGTATTGTTTAAAATCTCTTCGAAATAAGCCATTATTTCTCGTAAAAAGTAAAGGTTAAAAAGTGGTTATTGTTGGTTATCCCTAAGACATGGCCATCTACCATCCCGGACTTTATTGAAGACCTTTTTAAGGTTTACAATACTGTAGTACATTATTTTGATCTATCTCATAGAGTTCAGCCAGCCTTTGCAATCTAAGTACAAAAAATGTGTTTATTCACGACATCACTTTAGAATCTTCTAAAATTATCAGTGTTTCTCTACTATATTAATCAATCTATCTATTAAAAAAAACCGCATTAAAATCCGTTGTGTAATTTTAAAGATCTAAGGATATATAGGGACAGACAGCGGTAAGCGACTTTGTTTTATACTATGTAATGATTCTAAAATAAAAGTAGCCTAAGTTACTCCTTATTACACCAGCTATCTTCCAGTGAAAGTCAAAATCGGTCCGGCCATTCCAGAAATTAGCCGGAATAAACAAACAAACTAAAATTGTAAAAAATGCTATTTTGGTCTATGTGCCGTGTATACATACATATATATGCATTTAGTAAAAAGCGATTATTTAAATATAACAAACAGACATTCCAATTTTATTGTATGTATATCTTATTTCTAACCATAAGAGGAGAAAGCCAAATAAACAACATTTGACAGCAAATTGACGCGATATGATTGGTCGAGAGCTTGATTAATCTACGATATTCACTGTGAATTTAAGTCATGTTTTATAAACTTGATATTTATTGTTAATTTAAACAATGAAATATTGACGTTCGTGAATTTGATATACGTTAAAAGTTAGCGTCAACTTGAGATCGAACCAACAGTCCGTTGCCATGATGATCTCGTGACTGGCATGACGTTTACTTCGCCCTCGACGATGTCAAGTATTGATTACGGAATTTGCATTTTATGTCCGAAATTACATCGCTTTTGTTGTCGAAAAAGCGAATTTAATTATGGCTGGAGTCAGTCATAAATCGGGTTAAAACGACTTTTGAAATTATTGCACGAATTTATGTTTTTAAAGTTTGCTTTAATTTGAACTATGTTGATTATAAATAATTTTGTTTTTATATTGGTAATGATGACAAAGTTCTCTTGGCTAATATCGACCAAACTTTTTTTCACGCACGCACAAAGGTACCCCGATCCCTTGAAGAGGAACCGATATATGTGGGATTCTTACCTTCTAAAACCACTGCGATGGCCATCTTTGACACGGCTTCGTATCGGAGACACTACGCGATACAACGCATCCGCGGCCCCGTGCTGTGCTCTTCTCGGTTCGATGGAGTTTTTTTTCAGGGGTCTCAAGAGATACTAGATTAACAGTGCAAGACGTATTAGTGCATAAGTGCTAAGTCTCCCTTGCTTTACTTTATATATTATGTACACCATAAAGAGAAAAATAAATACAACATGGATACAGCCTAAATAAAATAGGCGTACAATTTGGGCGACCTTATCGTTACATAGCGATCTCTTCCAGGCAAACAACGCTTTGCTTCAGTTCAACAAGTTCAGGCGCAGTTCAGTTCCAATGGTTTTGCGTGCTTTGGAGGCTCGGTAGTGTACACATTTGCACCTTCTTAGACTCAGGGTTGCTGCTGAGAATTTCTTAGCAGCTTCCTTAGTTAGGCAAACCGCTTCTTCCTTACGTGACAATTTCTTCCAATTCACTCTACTGTGAGCCGCGTAAAAGAACTTCGTTCCACAAATTGAAATACGCGCACAGTTACTGATAAAAATTGTAATTATGCAAGTACTTTTAAATCTTCTAGCGATAGCCGGTTCGGTCTTTAGATTCTTAAGACTCTAAAAGCGGCACGAAAGTGAAGTTATAATTCGTGAACAAAAATAGTCGAATTGATAATAGCCTTCTATTTTGAAGTCGGCTATTGTGAATAATTATTGAGTAACGCTTGCTCCATTAATGTAGGGGATATACGCGTTGAAGAGGTCGTGTGACCGACGGACGAAATTATTAACACTATAATTAATGTTATATATGATATGTATATTAAATCAAATGTCAGTATAAGCCTAAATACCACCCACTCATCAGATATTCTACCGCCAAATAGCAGTACTCAGTATTGTTGTGTTCCGGTTTGAAGGGTGAGTGAGCCAGTGTAACTACAGGCACAAGGGACGTAACATCTTAGTTGCGAAGGTTGGTGGTGCATTGGTGATGTAAGGAATGGTTAATATTTCTTACAACGCCATTGTCTATGGGCGGTGGTGACCACTTACCATCAGGTGGCATTGTTCGTCCGCCGCCCGATATCATAAAAAAAACCATGTTAAATATACGAGGGGTTCGTTTAAATCGCCAAAGGTACCCTAAAAAGCACCTGCGTTACGAATTAGCGGGACGTCACACTTCCCACAGGCTGTGTTTAACAGTTTGGGGTTGAACATCGAAACAAGAGTTTAGTATAATTATAGTTTTTATTGTGATATTATTTATATCGTTTTACATTATTGGGTTCACTATAAGACACGTAAAATTTTATAAAAGGATCTTATGTTTGGTGGTGAAGAAACATAGGAGACGGCATTTATCGGAAATTCTGGAAAATGTACTCAATTAAATGAATGAGTTGTTTTACGATATAGGTAGACGGACAGACAAATGGATCGCCTGGTAAGTAGTCAGCACTGTCCATAGAAATTAGCGCTATAAAAAATATTAACCATTCCTTACATCCCCAATGCGCCACCAACCTTGGGTGCTGAGATATTTTCTTATTTTCTTACTCCCTAAGAGATAGACATATACCATCGCGGATTTTTTGTAGACCTTCTCAAGGTGTACAAAACTGCAGTACCTTATTTTGATCTATTTCGTACAGACATACAAGAGGGAGGCGACTTTGTTTTATACTATGTAGTGAAGAACTTTAATGGATGGAATATCTCATTCTAATTTAAAAGTATTGCAAAGCTGAACTTTGGTTTAAGGAAAATTGCCATCATTTACGTTTCCGTCTTGCGTTGGTTACTTAAGAACAATTTATTCACTTGCAAATACAAATATTGTCTATTTCTGTGGAAACTTATCAATTAAACTAAATTCGATTCTATCTCTTCTTCTGTTTTAATAGAATTTTTTCTTATTCCACCATGCTACTAATTTCTACTAATAGAGCCGAGATGGCCCAGTGGTTAGAACGCGTGCATCTTAACCGATGATTTCGGGTTCAAACCCAGGCAGGCACCACTGAACTTTCATGTGCTTAATTTGTTTTTATAATTCATCTCGTGCTCGGCGATGAAGGAAAACATCGTGAGGAAACCTGCATGTGTCTAATTTCAACGAAATTCTGCCACATGTGTATTCCGCCAACCCGCATTGGAGCAGCATGATGGGATATGCTCCAAAAACCTTTTCCTCAAAGGGAGAGGAGGTCCTTAGCCCAGCAGTGGGAAATTTACAGGCTGCTAATGCTAAAGAAATGATGACTTCAATAACTCTTGTGTAGTATTACGTATTAACTATTACGTATAACGTATTAACTATCTTCTTATGTTATTGACGTGTTCTGGTTCTGATCCAGGTGCTCTGACCCTAATGTCACCCATGATCGCCTCGATCGCCACCTGACGGACTCGATTATATTTCACGCGTCATTGCATCGAAAACGGTACAGCACATGTTTGTGTCAAGCTGCACGTTTCGGTCAAGTAGTTCGATTTTTTTGGCTTCTAATTTCAAAGTCATATTCAAAACGATTTTTGGATATCGATTTTGAAATCCAGATGTTTTTAAGTATAGTTTCCAATCAAAGTAGGTATAAAGATAAACAAAACTTAGATTTACGTTTTTCATGCGATTTGCTAATAACTCAGCTATATCGTGCACAACTAGGAGTTAATGATTAATATATATTTATTTTTAATGATACACTGTTACACTTGACTACTTATATCCACTTAATTTACTTCAGTAATTATAACAGTTGACGTTTAAAATGCCATTTGCAAATCCTTAGTAAATATTATACACGAATCATGCTCTCGCGTCAATCGCGTCAATTGGTGTCAAATGTTGTTTGTTAGACTTTTCTCCTCTTACGGTTGGAATAGAGTATAAGTACTTGAGTTAAATTCGATTGTAAAATTGTAGTTAAAATTCTGAATATATTTTTAGAATGACCAATTAATAAATTTAAATATATTGTTAAAAAAAACAATCAAACATATATAAAGTATAATATAAAGTATTCCATTGATTTCGATGTAGTTGAATTGATGAAGAAAAACAGGGTTCCCTGACGGGCATTCTCTTCAAAAATCAAAATCGAAATCAAAATATAGTTTATTAAAGTAGGCTTTTACAAGCACTTTTGAATCGTCATTTAACAAACTATATTAAGTGAAGACACCACCGGTTCGAAATGTAGATTTTACCGAGAAGAACCGGCAAGAAATTAAGTACTTATTCTTTTTCAACATTTAAAAATACAGCCATGTTAGTTAAATATAATTATATATATATATGTTATATATCCTGCCTGGAAGTCAACAAGTATTAGCTCCACGCTTTTTTATCATCTAATCTCTTCAATCTACATTCCGAATTTGAATATTTTGAATAGTTTTGTTACAGCATTCAATTCAATTTAAATTAAAGCTATTTTTTTTTAATGTCTAATGTAGATTGTACTGGGAAGAACCGCCTACTTCCTATTTTCAGTTCAATTTAGTGGTCGAAATTCGGCTATAAAGATTATTAAATAGAAGAAACGCTAAAGCCTATAAATGGAATTTATAGGAAATGATGTTTACTAACTTTATTTTAAACATCATTTCCCAAAAGCACCAATTTGGTACTTTAGCCCTTGTTCCTTTCCACTGACGACATAAATATGAATTTGCCGTTAGGCGAACGGGCAACCTACGGTAAGTGGTCACCACTGCCCATAGACATTGGCGACGTAAGAAACTTTTAACCATTAACCAAAGTTGGTGTCACATCGCCAATATGAAACCAACGTTGGAACTAATATGTTATATCTCTTGAGCCACTTTCTTTTTTCTCTTTTTTTTTTATTGATGAAGTCAAAGGTCTAAAGGTCATCGATAACTAATAACAGGAGAAAAAGGTCGATTTTTTAAATGCCTATTTACATTTCAACTAGTTGTCACTCGGCTTCGCGCGTTTTATGGCTCGGTTAGGTGTTAGGTATGAAGATGTCCCTTGGAGTTCAAGCTTGCTTTATAACAAATTGTTTTCATAAAAAAGAGCAACAAACAGACTGACAGAGTTTTGCATTTATAATATTGCGATCTTGTTTGATGACAATTTTCCTTAAATGCGTTCTATGCGAAGTTATAATAGTACCTTTTTTATTCATTTATGGAATAGGTAGACGGACACACAAGTGGGCCACCCACTGGTGATAGGTCACCATCCCCATTGATATTGGTGCCGTAAGAAACCTTATCAACCAACCTTAGGAACTAAGATGTTATGTCCTTTGTGCCTGTAGTTACAATGGCTCACTATTTTAACCGGAACACAACAGAATATCTGATGAGTGGGTGATACTCAGACGGGTTTGCACAAAGCTCTACCAGCAAGTTTAATTATATAATTAGAATTAAAAAAAAAAAAAATCTTATAATTCATTAAAATAATACTTTTTAGAAAAAAACGCCTGGTTATAGGCGCGGGTTCCATCATAGGACTGGTTGAACACTAATTATAAATAACAGCACTGTACATCTGTTTATTTGAAAAAGAGCAACTATGCGAGTTTCTTGCCGTTTCTTCTCGCTGGAAGCTGCTTTCCGAAACGGTGGTAGTATTTAAATATCGACGATTCAAAAGCGCTTTATTGTGAAGTTTACTTGAATAAAATTTATTTGAACATATTAACTTCATAATATACTAGTTCATGGTAACAGACGTTAACGTCCCATCGATGCGTTAAGATGCGATTGGAGATCATTTCACCACGCCGCTCCACTGTAGGTAAGAGATGTATGTGAATGAACTTCGTCCAAAACATTCAGGTTTCCTCACGTTTGTTTTCTTCATCGCTTGAGTACGAGATGAATTATAAAGACACGATGACTTAGTGGTACTTGTCCGGACTTGAACCCGCAATCCTTGTTTAAGATTCGCTTGTTCTAGAATTCTTTAGAGACGTGTTTTCCAGCCATTCGATGTATCGTCCATGTTGTTTTTATTGAGTTGAGTAATTTGATGAGCCTGCAATTTTTTTTAGATAGTTTAATTTATTATGAATGAAATGTAAAAGTTTATATATTATTATTTTAAACCAAAAGATGAAATCAAAAACTCATAAAATACTGTCGATACTGTTTACTAAACCTAAATACATACAAGGGGCGTAAACACCCCATTGGTCAATATTTCCCTCCAAACCGCCAATGTTTTTCGTGAAAACCATTAAATGACAAATACAGCTGTCTCGTTCTTGCTTACGGAACGTTCCGCTTGCTGCCTCTTTCACGCCAGGGTGGCGACGATGGTACACCGTCAGTGCCTTCCAAGTTTAAACTATAAACGGACGTATAAGACATACCTAATACTCTTTTCTAAAAATAAGCAAATATATTTTAACGAAGATTTAAAAAAAGAACACTTAAGGTTCCACATTTAAATAATATTGTTATTGTTAAATAAACATTCTCGCTGTGAGTTTTGATCGGAATTCAAACAAGGAACCTTTTTTTTTTTAATTATGTGTTCCGATTTCGCCCTGGACGCGACGTAAATAAGTTTGTGCGACATGAGCATTGTTTGAATAAAAATGGAATTTTCTTGGCAAATGGAGGACGCAGGGAGCCAAGACACGAACGGACGGAATAACAGGAACCAAGGCAGAAATCAAGGTAGTTTTTTTTTAAACAATGATAGGTATAAGAAAGCTACCTCTAATATAAGTAAACTAGCTTCGACCCGCGGCTTCAACTACGTATGAGAAAGGGCTCCCTTTGCCCTATACTGTACCCAAGTTTATTAGTTAAGATGTGAATGTGTAACAAACAAACAAACAAACTCACTTTCGCATTGATAATATTAATTAAGATTAAAATCACCGTAACCTTCAAGCACTTTGAAAAATCCTCACGTTCTCTTAAATATAATTAAACGCGCAAAAACAACCGTAAAAAAAAATCCAGAAAAATATGGGTTTTTTAAGTATACGTTCAGAATCATACAATGAAACGCAGAAAATTTGCGGCGTTTAATACTGATTTGTCTCTTTTTGTCGCCGTTGATTCGACGTATGAAAGAAGAAGACAGCATTGTTTAACTAATCACGCCCGTAAGTGAGCCGACATGATGTATATCAGTGTTTTAATTTTATAACATCATCTGTATTACTTAAATACAAAGTCAGATTTACAAAATTGTCTTTGATTATTAATATGTCTAGACGTACTGTTAAAGTTGAGAACGCTTCGAAAAAAGTAGTGGCCAACTATTGGCCACGCACACTAGTAAATGTTGGCGAGTGTCAAGCGTAATAGTCACACACACTAAGATGATAAAGTTGGCTCGTTTATAGTGCGACACTTTTTGGTATGATATCGGTAGGCGGACGATTAATTGGCCAACTGATGGTAAGTGCTCACCACCGCCCATAGAAAAAGGCGCTGTAAGAAGTATTAATCATTCCCTTCAATCAACTTTGGGAACTAAGATGTTATGTCCCTTGTGCCTGTAGTCACACTGGTTCGATCACTCAAACCGGAACACAACAATACTGAGTACTGCCTGCTATTTGGCGGTAGAATATCTGATGAGTGGGTGGTACATACCCAGACGGGCTTGCACAAAGCCCTACCACCAAGTAAATATTATATTATTAGTATCTCGGTATATATAAATAATCGAAGTTACTACGTAAGTACTTTTTTTATGAAGGATTTATTTATGCAAACGTGATTAACAGAGGATGGAATTTGGAACTTTGGTTAACTCGTTAAACTCTTGTCTTTTATTTGATCTCTCAGAGTTGTCAGTCAGCTAGTGGAGGATTGCTGCCAATGAGATGAGTGATGAGTTAGAATGTCTACTTTTGCGTATAAACTATTGTACTGTTTCTCTTGATGTTTTTTGAGATGGATATCTGTGGTCGATACGCAGTCAAAAGAAATTTTACCCAGTATTCCCAGATCTTCAGACATATAACCAAGCTACGAGACCATTGTAGTCAATATTTTACTAATATTGTATACTAGTTTTCGCCCGCGGCTCCGCTCGCGTTTTAGAGGCTGGTTTTTACGTATAAGTCATCCAATATTTGATAGGTATTTATAATTATCAAAAAACACTTCAAACCGTTGACATAAAACATACCAGATTCACATGTAGATTTGTCACGAAATATAAGAAACTATAAAACCTACAAGCTTGAAATATGGCAGGTAGGTTCCTTGTAGGCGAAACTCCTTTCCTAAGGGGGTAAAACGGGGGTTGGAAGTATATGTTTTATAAATTTCGCGCGGGTAAAGCAGGTTCAGCTAGTGTTTTATAAAATTTATGTTAAAATATACGCAATAGAACTTCATATCTCAATCTCAATCACACCCAATCCTGTCCATCGTTCCGGTCTTAATGCATACATAACATAATCAGCCTGTAAATTTCCCACTGCTGGGCTAAGGCCTCCTCTCCCGTTGAGGAGAAGGTATGGAGCATATTCCACCACGCTGCTCCAATGCGGGTTGGTGGAATACAAATGTGGCAGAATTTCGTTGAAATTAGACACATGTAGGTTTTCCTCACGATGTTTTCCTTCACCGCCGGGCACGAGATGAATTATAAACACAAATTAAGCACATGAAAATTCAATGGTGCCTGCCTGGGTTTGAACCCGAAATCATCGGTTAAGATGCACGCGTTCTAACCACTGGGCCATCTCGGTCTTAATGCATTTTTTTGTAATCAACGATCATTTATCAAAATATGCCATTTGGTCGTCAGCACACAGATTACGATCATTTTTCTATAACACGTCTGATAAAAAGCACAAAGGCAAAAAGTAAATTTTAATCATGACATTTTGGTTGTTATGCTGTCCGTAACTTAAAACATGCGAGCACAACAAACCAGCCTTAATCATAGTGAGCGGATTAAGAACACTTTTAGGAGACCTGGGATGCCTCACTGATAGTCCAAAACTTTACCATGAAATGGGAGGCGCCCGCCAACGCGCGGCGTTAGGGTCTTATGCGGGCGTATACCAAATTCTATCATAGTACAGTTGATACGTTGACGGTATGAATTATTTAAATTTAAATCTTTATATAACATCGAAGCGTTACATTTCCTAATTGATTGTCAAAAATCTACTAACGGTTTGCTAAGAAGAACCGAAAGAAACTCGGCTATATAATGGAACAAACAAACTTACCCAATTTCTAATATTATTATGGAAACTGTTTAAAATAAACTAACATGGGGAGTGTTTTATATTTCTATACTAATATTATATATGTGAAAGTAACTCTGTCTGTCCGTCTGTCTGTTATATTTAACGAAAAACCGCTGATTCGAATTTGATGAAATTTGTCATGAACGAATCTTAATCTCCAAGGATGGACATAAGCTATTTATGCTTAGTCTCAAATAAAACGTTATTTAAAAAAAAATTATGGCGTTTGTTGGCGGACGAGTATATGGGCCACCTGATGGTGAGTGGTCACCACCACCCATAGACAAAGGCACTGTAAGAAATATTAACCATTCCTTATATCACTTATGTACCACCAACCTTGGGAACTAAGATGTTATGTCCCTTGTGCCTGTGATTACACTGGCTCACTCACCTTTCTAACCGAAACATAACAATACAGAGTACTATTATTTGGCGGTAGAATATCTTTGAGTTGGTGGTACCTACCCAGACTGCCTTGCACAAAGCCCTACCACCAAGTAAAAAGTTAGTGAAGTGGGCGACCACTAATGTTTTTAAAGTGAGGTCAATCAGTTTTGAAACAATTCACAACAAATGGACCGACAAAATACAAGTTATACATACATACGTTAATGAATAATCATTGGAAAATAATTAACGTTTATGTTACAAAATAATTTGATTGATTACTGGTTACGTGTGTTATGTTTACGATTATTAAAATGTAATGTAATGCATGATTCTTGGAGTACGTCGCCATTTTTTTTGTTACTATCCTTTGAGATATTAGCGACCCGAGCCCGCCAGACTGGACCAGAATTTTCTGAGATTAGCGCGTTCAAACAAATAAACTCTTTAACTTTATAATATCAGTGCAGAGTTTATGAAATTTCAAATAATATTAGTACAGAATTTAAGAATTTTTATTTATATTTTTATAGATATAAAATAGTTATTATAAGTGTACCTTTAAGGATAAACACATGCTATTCCAGACATTTATGTAGGCGGTTTAAGACCTACAATTTTTGGGTATAAAGTTTTGATGCATTTCCTAAGGATGCAAAGCGAGCCATTTAAGCGTAAAACAGTTGTTTGAACAAAACACAGTCAGAGTTCAGTTATTTTGTTACAAATTATATACACAAATATTTCTCGTTTATCGCTTTTCCTTGTATTGAAAACCGCATCAAAATCTGTTGAATGGTTTACAAGTTAGCGGAGATCCAGAATTGTAAGTTATATAAAAAAAATCGTCTTCAAAAATTTGTTCTAAATAAATGCTTCAAATAAAAGCATAATAATGTCAATTTAATTTATTAAAATTAATTCTTTATTTATAATTTTAACTTTTATTAATCAAATTAATAAAATATATAACATTCATAAATTAGTAAATAGACAGCTTGTAACAAATCACTTATGATTTTCTGTCACTGTCTCCTAGTATAGCGAATTAATACGATGTCATATCATGATGAAAATAAATAAATAAAATAAATGTCTAAAACGAGCCGTGATGGCCCAGTGGATAAAACGCCCGAATCTTTACCGAAGATTGTAACGTGTTTGATTTTTGTTTATGATTATTAATTTCGTGCTTAGCGGTGAACGAAAATACTGTGAGAGTTCTTTTGATAAATATGTACCATAGGTATCCACTATTTAGCGCCAGAGCAGCGTGGTGGAATTAGCTCATAAACTTCTTACTCTTAAACGAAAAGGATAGAACAATAACTTCCTAAATTTTTTAATTGATAATTATTCATTTTCAAAAAATCTGGATGTTAAAAAATCGATAAATTAAATTTAAATATCGAATTAAAAACAAATTGCAACACATTGACGTCACAGATAAAATAAATAGTTTCTGCGACAACTGTAATATCGTTATCTGTGGTTTCAAATTTCGAATTTCGAACGTTTCTATAAATAAACGACGCATATGTTCGCTTAGTTAATATTAATTGAATTTAAAAAAAAAATAAAAATGGCGCGAGGAATTCGGTATTTAAGAACGATTTTATTGTTAGGTACACAACGATTTCGTTTATTATAAAAACATGAAATTCTAACACGAATAGTTTAAATTCAAAGCGCGTGAAACTGCAAAGCATAATATTACAACTGCGATAGATACTCGGTCTGTCTGTTGTTTAAACCACTGAAGCCCAAGGATTTTTTTTCAAAATGTATAATCTGCAATCAGTCGTATGACTATGAGAGTAGACAGCTAGAGAGAAATTAATTTTTGACGAGAGAGGGCCATTGCCTAGCTGCCCTTATTCCAGCAGTACATCAGCTCTTGATTCTCTTGTTCCCTATTCATTTGTTACGGCTAGTAGCTGTGATAGAGGGTTTGGGTGGTCTGCCAATCTATTGGAATATTTTTTTTGGATATTGATTGGCCTCTGGTCGGGATATGCAAATATTCGTGGACTTCAGATTTACGGGCGAACAACTATGTCAGATCCCAAGGAAGTATGTAGGCTGGTTTATATACATAAAAACTACGACTACTAGAGCGATGTCTTGCATTCTAAGCGTTTAAATTTTTGATATACAAAGTTATAAAGGTATATAGTTGGTAGGTAGGTAGTTAAGTAGGTATACAGTAAGTTATTACTTGGTTTATAGGGCTGGTTCGTTTTTGCCCAGAGGATCGGAATTACCACCATTCCACGTGATCATGATTTGTACAATAACTATTTTTAATTCAAATTTGTATATATTTAAGAACTTCATGTTAATAATTCTTATGTAAATGAGTTATCACAGATTAAAAATGCAAATTTAAATTATAAAGTTTTATTATTCGTTACATAGTAATAGTACATAAGGATATTTCAATAAAATAATAAGTAGACGGGAATAAATTTCCTTATTCCATAAGTAACAAATATTTCCATAATATAAATTAATAATACGTTTTAATGATGACTTTACGTGAATGCAGGTGAATAATAGTTGTTAACATTGTTATAGGTAATTAGTGCTAGCGTGTTAAGAATGAAACGGTTTTATGAAATAATTCTCTTTATCCACCAAACTTGGAGACATATAGCGCGATGGCGCGCGTTATTTTATAAAATTTATTCATTCGTTTTTCTTTTTTTTTATGGCATTGGTTGGCGGACGAGCATATGGGCCATCTGATAGTAAGTGGTCACCACCGCCCATAGACTAAGGCGCTGTAAGAAATATTAACCATTCCTTACATCACCTATGCGCCACCAACCTTGGGAACTAAGATGTTATGTTCCTTATGCCTGTGATTACACTGGCTCACTCACCCTTCTAAACGGAACAGAACAATTCTTTCGTTCGTTTATGTGGATCGAACAAAATTGGAAACCCTCGGTCGGCTCGAAGTCAGCTGTTATTGTCCTCGCTTTGTGTGTTTGTTTGACAATAATCTGATGATATCTGGCAGGATAAACGTCTATAGTCACTTCTTGTTTCTACAAGTTTCTACAAGAAGTGACTATAGATGTTTATCCTGAAGAAGAATACCCAAGAAGACCCAAGAAGAATCTTGCGTTGCTACCGTTAGCTTCTCGCTCGTATTTACGATCGCCGTGGATAACGTGTTTTGGTCACTGTCCGTAGCACATGTTATAACAACTCTTTGATTCCTGACTTTTCTCACACTGTTTACACCAATACACCCACTCCACCACCATTCCTTGATTTTTCTCACTATATCCTCACTACTAGGCGCTGGGGCAGCCGACTCCACTACTACGGAGTAATGGCGCTTGGTAAGCGGCATAGTTCATGCCGGTGGTATGTCGATGTGTTGAATGTTGTATTGGTGCTAAGTCAGTGCCTCTATCTGCTTATTCAATGTATTTCGTTGTCTTCGAACTCCTTTCCTTGGTATGGGATTTCAGTTCCTTTAAGGCCTCTTCTTCTTCGACGAGATTTCTGATAATCTCGTGGACTCCCGATGGCTCCATGGACAGTTTTCTTTGGATATTGCTTTCTGTACCATTTGCTTTAATTCCTCTGCGTTTACGAAGATTACTTTTCTTACTTAAAATAATTGAATTAGCAGGTGCTGTTAAATATAAATCACCTGCTGATATAATTGAATAGATGTAATGATCGGTTTAAACTTATTTCCGTTTACATATAAAAATGGTTCGTGCTTATCAAAGACTAGCGTGTACAACAAATCAAGCGGTTCACTGAGCAAGCTACCCTTTCAAATCCCCCAATATCGCTAATTTGTAAACATGATCGTGTGAAACCACCCTGAAATTGCTCAACCGTGAAAATTATGTTTAACGTTCGAAATTCATTAAAATGTATGCTTTTTTTTGTGGGTCTCATATTGGTGGAGGTTTTTGTTGATTTATATATATATATATATAAATATTGGTGTGGATTTCCTTATCGCACTTTGTACTCCAGACGCTTGGTGTATGAGTTCGAAATAACTGTAAGACTGCGAGTGTAACATTTTTGTTATTTTCAATGTTGAAAAAGAGTAACTACTGAGTTTCTTGCCGGTTCTTCTCGGTTGAATTCGCATTCCGAACCGGTGGTAGCTTCACTTAATATAGTTTGTTTTATGACGATTCAAAAGTGCTCGTAAGAGCTTACTTGAATGAAGTGGATTTCGTTTTTGTTTCTGTACGCGTTTCTGTCGTGCGGTATAGCGTTTCCTGTAATCGTATTTTATAGTAATTAATTACAATAATAATTATTGGTTAACATTCCTAATTAATTTAATTAGATATTCTCGTTGTCAGTTTATATCGTTGTACCTGTTATTTAATATGTATCTATACATTAATACGTGAAGAGACAACTTTGCACCTCTTTTTAAATGGAGGGGGGGGTGAGATGAAATAGTTGTCGCTGGCAATTTATCAAAGTAGCTTATGTTCTTCCGTGTTTAAAGTTGCTTCATATCAAGTTTCGTCAAATTAGGTTCAGCTGTTTGTCCGTGAAACAACAGACAGACAGACATAGTTACTTAATTATGTGTTACAAACATTCATACTTTACGTTCATACTGAAAAATTAAATACATCATGTCAAACGAAAAAAAGTACTACTATAAATGTAGTTGAGGTATATGGTTAATAATTCTCTTGTAAATAAGAGAGATGGTCCAGTAGTTAAAACGTGTGTATCTTAACGGGCTTAAACCCTGGCAAGCACCAGTGAATTTTCATTTGCTTAATTAGTGTTTATAATTCATCTCGTGCTTCTTGCTAAAAGAAAATGTCGTGAGTAAACCTTCATGTGTCTAAATTCAACGAAATTCTGCCACATGTGTATGTTGTGGAATAGGCTCCAAACCTTCTCCTCTAAGGGAGATGAGTAAATAAATGTATGAATACATAATATATATATATAACGGCGAGCCGGCAATATTGTTTGGTTCGGGGTCATCATCTTCGTCATACATATTCACAAATAATACAACAAATCGATAGCTGGATTATCGTATATTGATTTTTACAATATTTCATTGGCCGCGACCACATCTGTCTTATCCTTCTTAACAACTGACTTTTATGTTTTTCTAACGTGACAAAGAGTGATTGACTTCACTGGCCATCCAGAATCAAATCTCAAAACTAAGAGATTACAATCAAAGTATTTAATTATCTGACACTGCGACATATATAATATATATATATAACGGACTTTATTTGTTAAATTGAATTTATGTAGACATGTTTAAGGATTATTAATTTAATAAATATTTTGCGTTTGCCACCGTACACGTGATACAACTACTTAAATATTAATAAGAAGACCTATGCGTGGTATCTCTGCTGTCCTGTCCGAGGCGTACATCTCCGAGGCACATCTTTATGTATACCTACATCTCTCTCTTTTGTTCCAATTGCGTGGCAACGGAAAATATAGTTCTATTTCTCTTTCTCTCCACGTCACATCTATCTCCTCTCTCACGTAAAACGAAATCTGACTAAACACGAAACTCCTTCAAATTTTACTTCTAATTCTCGTCCACTTGTTTGATTATCGAATCGACGAGACGTGCCGCTTGAAAAATGTTCGCAACGTACAAATGAATGCAGTTTTCCTTATATTTCGATAATTATAAGTGCCAAACATTACTATAATATTATAAGGGATCGAAAGGGACTTCGTTGGAACCACTCGTACCGCAGCGCCTCTCGTTCTAAGCCGACGTCAATGCGGTTGTATTTCTTTTTTTTTTTACGTTTGTTACCCTAAAAACTTCGTTATTTATAAACCGCTTTGGACCTCTCTTTGTTTGGAAGAGAATACTTCAAATTTGGTTAAATTTAAATTTGAAAATAAATTTACCCTTACGACTGCAAAAAAATTGTTTATTGGCTTCAATTTTATTTTTACTTGAAGTCGTTTTTCTTTATATTTTTCCTTCTCTAATGATGATATAAAATGACTCGTTTAGTTGACGATTAAAGTAAATTACATTACCGATACATTAAGCCAGTGGAACCAAATAGCGTGTCAAATATTTCCTCGAGTAGTTATATGAAAAGAAAATTGTCAATTAATGATATACTTTTTTTTAACTTTGCCGAGTTATAAATTCAAATCAATTGTTACAAAAAACCATCAATAAATAAGACCTTATTCAAGAAAAGATTACATAGACGACAGAAAAGTGTGAAGCGAATACATGTTTACTTTAAATGTATTTAACTGACATATTGTATCTCAAAGTTTTCGAAAAGAGCAAACACTGAGGTTCTTAACCGTTCTTCCCGGTAGAATCAATATTCCGAACCGGTGGTTACAATTCTGTAAAATGACGATACAGAATTGTTTTTAAAGGCTTACTTGAATAAATTATATTTTGATTTTATCGACTTGTATATAAATAAATTATATCATATAGAACATAGGTACAATATTTAAGTATCGATCGATCTAGTCTTAGATGAAAAGTAAATAAATAAAAAAATCTATACAGAATTTTTCGACGGAATAATTCTTAGGAACAATAGGTATGGAATTTAGTAGTGTATACTCTAGCGATTCAAAAGGACATAAGTCTCTTGGTTGGTTCGTCTCGGATTTGTCGTCTCACCGGATTATAAGAGTGGGAGTATTAACAGTGCACCTGTGTGTGCAATCGCCCTTCTAGAGTAAACTAGAACTTCTAGTAGCTAGTATGTCTTGCGTAGGCTAGTCAAGAATGTCGGTCGTGACCGAAATCGGTCAAGAGAACATCATTACTGTTAAAGAAAATCTGCTTATATTCAGGGTTCTCTTTCATTGGTTATCATAATAGTATTGTGACGTAATTGGAAAATACCGCGGTAAGGTAGCGAAATACTCGTTCAACTATAAATGTCGCATTTTGTACAATGTATTTTATTACAAGTCAATTATATATATTATACAGTGGATAATCCGCAAATAACAGTTAGATATATAGCCTATTCCAGTGGAAGTAGGAATGAAGATACACAAACCTTCATCTTATCTCATCTCTCAGCCGAAGGACGTCCACTGCTGGTCATAGGCCTGTACCAAAGATCGCCATAACGACATATTTCATTCGGTTTGGTAATAACTCAACTATATTGTGCACTACTAAGAATTTATGGTTAATATATCTTTATATTTAATACAACACTATTACACTTAACTACTTATTTTAACTTTCATTTTACTTGCAAAATTCCGATAACAGTTTCAAAACGCCATTTTTTCGCAAATCCATAGTGAATATCATAGATTAATCAAGCTCTCGGACCAATGATATCGCGTCAATTTGCTGTCAAATGTTGTTTATTAGGCCTTTCTCCTGTTGTGGTTGGAATAGAGTATATATATTATATATACATACCTCATACCTTATTTATAAATTATCTAAAATTCGTAACTGAAACAATCGGATAATCAGAAATTACTTGGTGCTAGGGTTTCGTGCAAGCGCCTGAGTCATCTGATATTCTGCCGTCAAACAGCAGTTCTCAGTATTGTTGTCTTCCGGGACAATGGACATAACATCTTAGCTCCCTAGTTTGGTGGCGCATTGGTGTGATGTAAGGAAAGGTTATTATTTATAACAGCTATGTCTATGGGCGGTGGTGACCACTTACCATGAGGTTTACCATTTACCATTATATGTAAAAAAAATAGTTCGGAATAATGTCCTATCCTTAACCGTATCCGAAATCGTTCAAATATAATTCATATATCCAGATCCGTAATTGCATATATATATATTATATACAATGTAAAGTTGTATGTCTCATTTCTTTATCTAAGTTTACAAGTTGCTCTGTTACATCTTAGAACGTTAACGCAACTTTCACTCAGTCGGCATTCTTCAGCGCTGTAATTTAACATGTTGCAGTGAGTGTCGAGATTCGTGATTTTTTTATTTATTTCTATATTGATGACACTATTTCTTTTTTTTTTGTTTTTGCTCTTGTTTTTATTTTCCTGTTGTTTAAATATGCAATATATTGAATTTAGTTAGGTAAATTAAATTAAATTAAGTTGTACCTAATTTTATTTAATCATGATGTACTTGCCTTTAAAAGTGCTAAACATGCAATGTGATATTTTTATGTTTCATTAATATTACATTTATATAGTTTCATTGTATAATTACGGTAAAATAAAATGTATTTTTTTTTATTTTTTCATAGATTGTTTTAAATTAAAAGCAAAATTTTAAATTACATATGTCATGGTGATTATTTATAGTCAACGGTACAATGGAGAATGGAATATAACGTCCATTAAAACGTTCTAAATTCAAAATTTAGGAACGCGTCGTTTGTTCGAGTAGTGATATTGACGTTGATTTGTGATAAACGTAACTTCCGTTATTATAATAACTATGTTAAATGTCATAATAGCTTTCAACCGCTTCATGTAAGTATATTTCTAGTTTCTTTTATTAATTTGTGTTTATAATCATCTCGATGAGGAAACCTACATACGTTAAATGTTAATCTGTCATATGTCAAATCAAATCGAATCGAATTCCGTTATTCAATATAGAAGCATTACACTTACTTATTGATGGTCATATTAAACATTACCACCGGTTCGGAAACGAAAATACCCTGACCTGAGAAGAACCGGCGAAAGAAATTAATTGTTCGAGTACCGCAGAGATATAAGCATCCAACATTCCCCTCAAACAAAGCCCCCAACTTAAGCTATCAGTATCAGGAAACTATCAGGAACATGTACGATATGCATAGATATATATTTATCATTAAAAAAAATGCTTTAGAATATTAAAATGAAATTAGATTATCGAATCTACTAAAATGGTTGTAATGACTCGGGGGCCAATAAAACACACTTTTGATATTTGCGAAGGATATAAAGTATGACGTGCGCACTCGGCTACGGTAGGTGTTAGACTGACGTAACAAAGCGCTTGCGCATACACTACATCCCTTCCTTATTTTTAATGATTCGAAATATTTCCAAAATTACAAAATAATAATTATTTAAATAGTACCTAATAATCTAAACTAAACAGTGTTACAATTAAAAGAAAATAAATAGAGCATGTAATAATAGCATATATATGGAGCAGCGTGGTGGAGTATACTCCAAACCTTCTCCTCAAAGAGAGAGGAGGCCTAAGCCCAGCAGTGGGAAATTTACAAGCTGTTAATGTTAATAAAATAATACTTTTTTTTATTTTTCACACATGAACCGTAACATTTTCTTTCTGATTAATCATGACGCAATTAAATACGTAATAAACGTAACCGAACAGTTAATTTCTTTCATCTAGAGAATCGACACGCCATTTTAACTGTGAAAAAAAAATAATCGTATTAATAGTTTGAAAATATTATTGTGCTGCAGTGTGTAGTGTTGTTTTTATTTTTATTTTATTTAAAAATAGTTAATTTTTAATTTGTCCTGTTTCGTGTTTTTATAGTAGCATAGATTTTGATTAAAATTGTTGATTTTGAGTAAACGGATTTTCAGTGAATTTAAGTGAGTTATATTTGTGTTTTTATTATTAAAGTTATACAGATAGGTAACTTGTAATACTTAAAATTAATAAGACTTGATTTAGTCTTATTTATGACCGTTACTATATTCAAAAAACTATTCGTTTTGCCTATCGATAGTAAAATTACCAACGAGGCGTAAACAAATTGTTTTAGATACACTAGTCATATCCATGTTAACGGTTATCAGATAATTCTACTATCGGTAGGCAAAGCGAATCGTTTTATTTGATAACCATAAACAGGTGTCGTGTGTTATATATAAACTCAAAAGAATTTAGATATTCAATAGAAAAATAATGATAAAAACCGGCCGAGTGCGAGACGAACTCGCACACGAAGGGTTCCGTACCTTAGTCTATAAAAACAGCAATAAGTTGTCTGTTGTATGCGAGGCCCCCTTAAATAATTATTTTATTATTTAATTTAGTACTTGTTAACGCGGCAACAGAAATGCATTATCTGCTAACATTTCATCTGTCTTACTATCACGGTTCATGAGATTCATATGGTTCAGCCTGGTGTCAGGCGGACAGACACACGGACGGACAGCGGAGTCTAAGTAACAGCGTCCCGGTTTACCCTTTGGATACGGAACCCTAACCATAACAAAACTATTGGTTCGACCGTAATGAATCTATTCTAATATTAAAATGCGAAAGTAACTCTGTCTCTGTGATTCTTGTACGTTCTCGTGCCTCAGAAAGCACGTAAATGCATCAGTTCAGTTGAACTTACTCTGATCGTGTCCGATTTGCCGTCCCATCGGATTATGTACAGGCAACAGGTGCACTCCGTACCCGTGTTTGCCATTATAATATGTCCTGTGTAGCTTCACCCTTAAGATTGACCATTGTGGTCAAAAATTAGAGCCGCCTAGGTATTCATTTCTGATCAGCTGGTAGAGAGTAAGGTTTAAGTCCACCTTTTATACCAATGATATCTATTTGGTCTTGTTGTTTATCATTACATAGTATAGAACAAAGCCGCTTACTGATGTCTGTCCCTATGTATGCTTAGATCCTTAAAATTACACAACGGATTTTGATGCGGTTTTTTTTAATAGATAGATTGATTCAAGAGGAAGGTTTATAGCAGAGAAACACTGATAATTTTAGACGTTTTCAAAGTGATGTAAATAACACTTTTTTTTGCAGCATTTTTTAATACAGCATTCATCCTGAGACAATTAAGTACTTTAAATACATTGTGCATTTAATATAGACCAATATTGCTCTTTATAGCATATAATTTAAATGAATATTTTCGAAGATATTACAGATTTAAAACGCAGAGACATTGTGGTTTGTATTGTCTAACGACTGAACAACTGGGAACGTTGTAAGACATTCTGTAGTATATTTGGTGGCAGCATTGCACTCGTGCGAAGCCGAGGCGGGTCGCTAGTATAAAATAAAGTAAATAATTAACGAATTATTTGAAATATACGAAAGATACTGCAATATGAGGCTTATCTGGACGAAACCTGTTATTAGTGTATTGTTCTTGTATCCAATATTTTTAATATATTTATTCGAAATAATTGACGTAATATATGTTTTGTTGTTACAGGCCCCGGTCTTATAGACGAGTTGGAGGCATTCATGGCCCCCGTCGGCGAGGGATGTTATCAGCCTCAGCCAATCGACGCCCGCCGAATAGGGTATGTTCTGAATTATATAACCTTATTCAGTGACGAGACAACAACCTCTGAGTTTCGAAATGCTTGATTTAATTTTTTATCACTTTTTTTTATTTATCAATATGACTTTACACGATATATATATTTTGCTTAGTATCCTTAACATTGCTTTTTACGGGTATTGCACATCCCTATCATATATTTTATTATACTTTTCTTGGTGGTTGGGCTTTGTGCTAGCCCGTCTGGGTAGGCACCACCCACTCATCAGATATTCTATCGGTTGTGTTCCGGTTTGAAGGATGAGTAGGCCAGTGTAACTACAGGCACAAGGGACTTTAAATCTTATGTTAGGTTAATATTACTGGTAGAGCCATTGTCTATGGGCGGTGGTGACCACTTAACATCAGGTGGCCCATTTGCTCGTCCGCCTACCTATATCATAAAAAAAAAAGATAATTATAAATTCAGTTAGTACAAATTAAGAATAAGTTAGTTAAATATATCAAAATATTATGTTTATTGTAAACATATATGGATATATATGGATTCATATTTTTTTGTATCTTTGTGAACAAAGAGATGGATTCCCACCACTCACTTCAGAGAGGAATCGTGAGGAAACCTGTTTGTTTTGGTTGCAATTTTGCCACATGGATATTGACTAAATGCCATTTGAAAAACTTGGTGGATAATACTCCAGCACTTTTCTTTGCCAGGAAACTAAATTTTTGAAAATAGAACCATTACCTGTTATTCGTGTTCTATTTTTGATATAGCGCAAAATGTGATTTTCAAAAATATTGTTAATTTCTCAGGCGTCTTGTACACCAGTTTTTTTTTTGTTGGGACTCCTTTTTGCATTACTCGTATTATATTGGATATATATATATGTGTGTATGTAAATGTATATATGTTTGTATTGAATTTATTAATAATTTTTCTTCGCTATATTTGACTATAAATAACTATGAAACGTAAAATATAATGAGAATAAGTTTAAACTAACGATTAAAATGACAAATAACTGTATTTATGTTCATTTAAATATTTTGTATTTTTGATTAAACGTGTACAATCATACTGTTTACCTTTTAGGGGCCACCAACTACCAGAGAGTCCACCAGATTCCGGTTCAGAAAACCCTTACAGTCCAGAGACTCAAGTGTCTCATACCATTGCGGTATCACAAACAGTCCTCGGAGCTGATTATATGTTGGTTCCAGACCATATAACATCCCACGAGATCTTACATCAAAATGGTGACTACATATACGAAGAATTAAAAGCAGATAATATCGACCATGAAGTCTTAAGGAACAATTTAAACGAAGTGGTGGTTTTGCCCCAAGATTCTAACATAGATCTGGGATTGAGAACTGTTCGCCACGATATGGGCCTATCGGAGCAGATCGCTTACCAAAACAGATACAATCAAATAAGGGTCGAATTGCCGGAGCTGGAACAGGGCATGATTAACCCTCAGCTAGTGTCGCTGGGACATGAGACCCTGACGCCCGTGTACACGAATCTACAGGAACCAAGCACCAAGAAGAGAAAACATTCGCAAGATATTAATTCTCAAGTGAAATGTGAGCCAGGTAAGATTACATATGTATATTCTGAAATTGGTTTCCTTAAGTACTATTCGTATGAGATGCGAGCATCGAAACGTAATTATAATATAAGCTGTGGTGAAGTAAACTAACGTTTCTACGGATTATTTAAAGTTCATATTTGCATGACATCCATACGACGGCATACGATCAACTGACTGTATCCCTCTATCCAAATATAATTGACCCATGTAAATTTGTCACCCCTATAATCCGACATGCCTAGAATAGTGCATAGTCGTACTCTCTCTCTCAGCCGAAGAACGTCCACTGCTGGACATAGGCCTCCCCCAAAGATCACCTCAACGACCGGTCTTGTGCAGCCCGCAACCAGCGGCTTCCCGCGACCTTCACCAGGTCGTCGGACCACCTTGTGGAGGCCTACCCACGCTGCGTCTTCCGGTCCATGGTCGCCATTCGAGATCTCGTAACAGAGTCGTACAAAGCACATTTATTGCGGCAAATATTTGACAATTTATGTTTATGTTGTGACTTGTTCGCGGGACGGTAGTCATGAAATTTTTCGGATTAAAAGGTCCTTTCAAAAAAATCCAGACTGCACGGAGGTTGGTTGGACAGCACTCTATAGTTGGACAAATTATATTATCCGACATCGCCTTGAAAAACGTTTGTCCGATTACCTGTTAACTGTATGGACTTTAAATAATGTGTGGACACTTTAATTTCCTTTACTTGTAAAATGCGCTGCGGTGCGTTTGATGTGAGATTTATATCTGCTACTACAAGAGGTAATAATAACTTATCAGCTTCATCTAATCGTTTCATCGTGTTTTCCAAAATGGAATTAATATTCTCTACCATTAAAAAGTGTGTATATATGTGTGTGTGCAGAGTGTGAATAAGTGAATCACTATGATATGATGTGTGGTGTCTTACTCTTACGAATCTTATATAATACTTTCTTTTAATAGCTGCCCTGTCACCAGAGAGCGTCGTGGTCCGTCCACCAGCTTCGGTAGACGGATCGGAGGCTGGTGACGAGTCGCCGTTACAGTGCATACGTTTTGCCCATTTCCAACAAAATATCTGGCATTCACTGTACGATTGCAACGCGAAGTTATTGTAAGTATTTATTTTGAGCATTTAATTGAGTACAAATTAAATGTAAGTAAGTGCCTGCTGACCGTACAGGCGATGGAGATAAAACGTTTTAAAATATATAGTTCTCTTTCTAAAGCAAAATTTCAGAATTCTATTATATTTTTTACTTGGTGGAAGAGCTTTGTGCACGCTCGTCTGGTTAGGTACCACCATCAGATATTCTACCGCCACACAGCAATAATTCGTATTTTGTGTTCAGGTTTGAAGATTAAGTCAGCTAGATTATAGGCACAAATACTTAACGTCTTAGTTCGCAAGGTTGGTGGCGCATTGGCGTTGTAAGGAATGGTTAATATTTCTTACAGCACCAATGTCTATGGGCCATAGTGTCCCCTTATCGACGGTTGGCCCATTTGTGCGTCCGCCTACTTATATCATAAAATTGCCGGTATCTATGGGTGGTACCAAGTAAATTCCACTTACAATCAAGTATAGATACTTGTCATGTCATAGGAAATCTTTAATATTAATATGAATTCAATACAAGTAATAATTTATTTTATTGACTGTACTTACCTACAAGGTTAGAAATCTCTTACAAATGAAAATCTTTTCATATATCTCAAATCATGATTAGTACGAAAACCATAAAACATCCTGTCCATACGTACTTAATTTCAGACCACCTCCTTCCTACATCGTCGGAGCGGACAAGGGTTTTAATTTCTCCCAAATAGACGAAGCCTTCGTTTGCCAGAAGAAGAACCACTTCCAAGTGACGTGTCAGATCCTTATGCAGGGCGACCCTCACTATGTCAAGACGGCAGAAGGCTTCAAGAAGATAAATAATTTTTGTCTCCACTTCTACGGTGTTAAGGTAAGTTTTTTTTCAAGGAGGGATATTCTTTAATAATACAGCAGTGTAAAGAATAACTACCAGTGGACCATCGCCTTTGAAGACTCGCGAAATGCCGCTTTCCGTCATTGCCGTAGGGTTGTCACATTTTTTTATTATTTTGTTATAATATGTCAGTTCCGTATTTTTTTATTTGTAGTATACATATGTGTAGGGTACCACTAACCAGGAATATAATGCATA
The DNA here is from genome assembly GCF_037043105.1 of Vanessa tameamea. Lineage (NCBI taxonomy): Eukaryota > Metazoa > Arthropoda > Insecta > Lepidoptera > Nymphalidae > Vanessa > Vanessa tameamea. Next base: position 4,060,528 of record NC_087338.1, read on the forward strand.
CAATATTGATGTACATATGAATTGTTTTATTAAATCGATCGTTCAAATTATCACAACTAAATAACACTCTTGGTGGTAGGGCTTTGTGCAAGCCCGTCTGGGTAGTTACCACCCATTTATCAGATATTCTACCGCCAAGCAGCAGTACTCAGTATTGTTGTGTTCTGGTTTGAAGAGTGATTGAGCCAGTGTAACTACAGGCACAAGGGATATAACTTAGTTCCCAAGGTTGGTGGCGCATTGGTGATGTAAGGAATGGTTAATATTTCTTACAGCGCCATTGTCTATGGGCGGTGGTGACCACATCCCATCAGGTGGCCTATTTTGCTCGTCCGTCTACCGATACCATAAAAAAAAAACAATGAGATTTTTACACCCCTGAATGGCATGTCCAAAACGAGTGTATGACAGCTTAGGCTCGCTATTAACACGATTGACGTGTCTGGCGTTCGTTGGCCCACTGGTAGGTTTTCCTTACGCTGTGCGAATACTATAAATGAATATGCGTCTGCTTGTTACTTTTTAACGGCTTAACTAGTCAAAATGTTAGCAAGCGATGCCCCCCCCCCCTAGACTGAAATTAGTGGCATTGTATTTGTTCTATTATGTTTGACTGTTTAATTATTTATTATTGTTATCCGATCAAGTTAACGTTAATTTATTAAGCTAACTCAATCTCTGATTATTTTCTCATATGCTAAGCAGTTATTTTTATGACTTCGAATTGGTAGACAAGAAGTAATTTCGTCATTTTTCCCTCTAATGTTTGATATTCAGTATATATGGTAAAATCCAGGGCAAATTAGTTTTACAATTCATGTTTATGTTATCATTATCGATTTCCAGGCAGAAGATCCCAGTCAGGAAGTGAGGATCGAACAAAGCCAGTCCGATAGAACGAAGAAACCATTCCATCCTGTTCCGTGAGTATCCAAATAAATACAAATTCTCATCATCATCGGGTTCATGAGGTTCTAGGGTCAAATACCGAGTCAGGTGAATGCACGGACGTGTAAGTTTTTCTGTCAAGACATTCTCAGCAGGAGCTCAGAACATGTAAAGGCTTTCAAATCAAATCAAATCAATTTTATTCAAGTAAACTTCACAATGAAGCGTTTTTGAATCGTCGATATTTAATTACTACCACCGTTTCAGAAAGCGAGAAGACCCGGCAAGAAACTCGCATAGTTGCTTTTTTCAAATAAATAGATTTACAATTCATTAAAAAACATTTTATAATAATTACTGTCCTGTGATGGAGCATGAGCCTCTTTGGGCTACCTGAGCTGTTTTCGATCATGTAATGTTAGACTTATGCCCATATCCTCCTCAGGCTAGATTATCTTCTGAATAGCCGCTGAATACATACAAATTATATTTATTATTGCTAGTAGGGCTTCGCGCAGTCCAACTAAATGATTATTGCTTAATATCTCGACCGTATGACTCATCTCCAACCCCCCACCTCTGACGTGGATGAATCCGCGGGCAGAAACGATTCATAATACGTAATGAATTCTTTTATTTTAATCTTCAGTACAGGAACGTCGCTTAATATATATTTTTTATTTTATATTCGACGTTCTGATAAGTTATTTTCTATACTATATATTTCGTTCTATTACGTCTGTAGTTAGCTTCACATAGTGTTCGAGTATATTGGTCCATCACACAACAGGCTCATTAGCTCAGTTGGTTAGAGCGTCGTGCTAATAACGCGAAGGCCGCGGGTTCGATCCCCCCATGAGCCAAGGATTTCTTTTGTTTTGATACCATTTAAGACAGCCTCAGCTAATGATCCGGTGTTTGGCTCTATCACACAGTAGGCTCATTAGCTCAATTGGTTAGAGCGTCGTGCTAATAACGCGAAAGCCGCGGGTTCGATCCCCACATGAGCCAAAGATTTATTTTGTTTTGATACCATTTAAGACAGCCTCAGTTAATGATCCGGTGTTTGGCTCTATCACACAGTAGGCTCATTAGCTCAGTTGGTTAGAGCGTCGTGCTAATAACGCGAAGGCCGCGGGTTCGATCCCCACATGAGCCAAAGATTTATTTTGTTTTGATACCATTTAAGACAGCCTCAGTTAATGATCCGGTGTTTGGCTCTATCACACAGTAGGCTCATTAGCTCAGTTGGTTAGAGCGTCGTGCTAATAACGCGAAGGCCGCGGGTTCGATCCCCCCATGAGCCAAGGATTTTTTTTGTTTTGATACCATTTAAGACAGCCTCAGTTAATGATCCGGTGTTTGGCTCTATCACACAGCAGGCTCATTAACTCAGTTGGTTAGAGCGTCGTGCTAATAACGCGAAGGCCGCGGGTTCGATCCCCCCATGAGCCAAGGATTTTTTTTGTTTTGATACCATTTAAGACAGCCTCAGTTAATGATCCGGTGTTTGGCTCTATCACACAGCAGGCTCATTAGCTCAGTTGGTTAGAGCGTCGTGCTAATAACGCGAAGGCCGCGGGTTCGATCCCCCCATGAGCCAAAGATTTATTTTGTTTTGATACTATTTAAGACAGACTCAGTTAATGATCCGGTGTTTGGCTCTATCACACAGTAGGCTCATTAGCTCAGTTGGTTAGAGCGTCGTGCTAATAACGCGAAGGCCGCGGGTTCGATCCCCCCATGAGCCAAGGATTAATTTTGTTTTGATACGATTTAAGACAGCCTCAGTTAATGATCCGGTGTTTGGCTCTATCACACAGCAGGCTCATTAGCTCAGTTGGTTAGAGCGTCGTGCTAATAACGCGAAGGCCGCGGGTTCGATCCCCCCATGAGCCAAAGATTTATTTTGTTTTGATACCATTTAAGACAGCCTCAGTTAATGATCCGGTGTTTGGCTCTATCACACAGTAGGCTCATTAGCTCAGTTGGTTAGAGCGTCGTGCTAATAACGCGAAGGCCGCGGGTTCGATCCCCCTATGAGCCAAGGATTAATTTTGTTTTGATACGATTTAAGACAGCCTCAGTTAATGATCCGGTGTTTGGCTCTATCACACAGCAGGCTCATTAGCTCAGTTGGTTAGAGCGTCGTGCTAATAACGCGAAGGCCGCGGGTTCGATCCCCCCATGAGCCAAAGATTTATTTTGTTTTGATACTATTTAAGACAGCCTCAGTTAATGATCCGGTGTTTGGCTCTATCACACAGTAGGCTCATTAGCTCAGTTGGTTAGAGCGTCGTGCTAATAACGCGAAGGCCGCGGGTTCGATCCCCCCATGAGCCAAGGATTAATTTTGTTTTGATACGATTTAAGACAGCCTCAGTTAATGATCCGGTGTTTGGCTCTATCACACAGCAGGCTCATTAGCTCAGTTGGTTAGAGCGTCGTGCTAATAACGCGAAGGCCGCGGGTTCGATCCCCCCATGAGCCAAAGATTTATTTTGTTTTGATACCATTTAAGACAGCCTCAGTTAATGATCCGGTGTTTGGCTCTATCACACAGTAGGCTCATTAGCTCAGTTGGTTAGAGCGTCGTGCTAATAACGCGAAGGCCGCGGGTTCGATCCCCCTATGAGCCAAGGATTAATTTTGTTTTGATACGATTTAAGACAGCCTCAGTTAATGATCCGGTGTTTGGCTCTATCACACAGCAGGCTCATTAGCTCAGTTGGTTAGAGCGTCGTGCTAATAACGCGAAGGCCGCGGGTTCGATCCCCCCATGAGCCAAGGATTTTTTTTGTTTTGATACGATTTAAGACAGCCTCAGTTAATGATCCGGTGTTTGGCTCTATCACACAGTAGGCTCATTAGCTCAGTTGGTTAGAGCGTCGTGCTAATAACGCGAAGGCCGCGGGTTCGATCCCCCCATGAGCCAAGGATTTTTTTTGTTTTGATACCATTTAAGACAGCCTCAGTTAATGATCCGGTGTTTGGCTCTATCACACAGCAGGCTCATTAGCTCAGTTGGTTAGAGCGTCGTGCTAATAACGCGAAGGCCGCGGGTTCGATCCCCCCATGAGCCAAAGATTTATTATGTTTTGATACCATTTAAGACAGCCTCAGTTAATGATCCGGTGTTTGGCTCTATCACACAGTAGGCTCATTAGCTCAGTTGGTTAGAGCGTCGTGCTAATAACGCGAAGGCCGCGGGTTCGATCCCCCCATGAGCCAAGGATTAATTTTGTTTTGATACCATTTAAGACAGCCTCAGTTAATGATCCGGTGTTTGGCTCTATCACACAGCAGGCTCATTAGCTCAGTTGGTTAGAGTGTCGTGCTAATAACGCGAAGGCCGCGGGTTCGATCCCCCCATGAGCCAAGGATTTATTTTGTTTTGATACGATTTAAGACAGCCTCAGTTAATGATCCGGTGTTTGGCTCTATCACACAGCAGGCTCATTAGCTCAGTTGGTTAGAGCGTCGTGCTAATAACGCGAAGGCCGCGGGTTCGATCCCCCCATGAGCCAAGGATTTATTTTGTTTTGATACGATTTAAGACAGCCTCAGTTAATGATCCGGTGTTTGGCTCTATCACACAGCAGGCTCATTAGCTCAGTTGGTTAGAGCGTCGTGCTAATAACGCGAAGGCCGCGGGTTAGATCCCCTCATGAGCCAAGGATTCTTTTGTTTTGATACCATTTAAGACAGCCTCACATATTGATCCAGTGTTTGGCTATATCACGCAGGCGGCTCATAGAACTACTGAGTCTAGGAAACTTAAATTTGTAACAGTTTTATTTTATTATTTAAACATCTACTAAGAGAGTTTGTGAAAATATCAACTTTAAGCGGGATAAATGGAAGATTTAAATCTGTATGAATTTTCTGGTACGAAATCTGGGAGCGTTTCTTTTAAATATTTCAGTGTGGAATTACGTCGAGAAGGCGCTAAGGTGACGGTCGGTAGGCTTCACTTTGCCGAAACCACCAATAACAACATGCGAAAGAAGGGTAGACCTAATCCAGACCAGAGACATTTCCAGCTGGTGGTGGCTCTACGAGCGCACACCACCCACGCTGATTACATGGTAGCGGCCCATGCCAGCGACAGGATAATCGTCAGGGTACGCTTTATTTACTTTACTACTTTTTAACATATGGTTAGACAAATGATTCACCTGATAATGGGCCATCAACCACGGAAACTAAGATGTTATGTCGATTGTGCCTTTAGTTAGACTGTGGGTTTTAAAGTGGGTTGTACACAGGCAGGCGGGCGTACACTAAATTGACGTGATCTGGTCAGTAGGATTGTGTGTAACTTTGTTATCTACGGCTCTGTAACGTGTAACATAAAATATGTAATTATGTTGGTAGTCCTATTAAAATAAAATAATCGAGGCCAGTATTTTACACCGTATAACAACAGACCACCACCACCAATTGTTGTAAAAGTGAGCCAGTGTAATTACAGCTATACACGACCAATATCAATATGTATATTTGCAAAATCACCACATATCACAGAGTAGACCTTAAATGATCTTTATTTTTTTTACCCAGGCATCAAACCCCGGGCAGTTCGAGTCGGACTGCACAGAAAACTGGTGGCAGCGTGGCGTGTCAGAGAACAGCGTCCATTACAACGGTAGAGTCGGTATCAACACGGACAGACCAGACGAAGCCTGCGTTATAAATGGTTAGTAATATATTTATATACATGAAATCCTTCAATTTTATAATCAAAACAAAACCGAGCTGATATCCTGCCTTTCTGAATATATATCAACAATGATAGCGGGTTTCTCTGAAGAGCTGAGCAAGAACAGATAATTTACTTGGTGGTAGGGCTTTGTGCAAGCCCGCCTTGATAGGTATCACCCACTCATCAGATATTCTACTGCCAAACCGCAATACTTAGCGTTGTTTTGTTATGTTTGGAGGGTGAGTGAGCCTGTTTAATTTCAATGACGGCTGTCCACGTATGGCCAACGTTAATCCAGTCACCGCCGCTCCATCTACTTCACACATGCTTGCTAAAAACGAAAGTATAATTATTTTGAGTGTCAGATAAAGCAAGATGGCGTCTCCGACATATACTCGTATATAAGGTTTAACAGAGTTTCAAATCTTAATACAATCGTTGCAGGTAATCTGAAAGTGATGGGCCATATTGTACATCCTTCGGACGCGAGGGCTAAACATAATATCGAAGAGCTGGACACGGCGCAGCAGCTGAAGAACGTGCAGAGTATAAGAGTGGTCAAGTGAGTATTGGACGAATTGGACGAACGAATGTCTGGAAGCGTTCATCATTGGCTACTTTTTATGAGCGGGATATTGGACCACCTGATGGTAAGTGGTTACAATCCATAGACATTGATGCTGTAAGAAATAATACCATTGCACCACTACCCCAGGAGCTAAGATGTTACGTCCCTTGTGCCTGTAGTTACACTGTCTCACTCACCCTTCAAACTGGAACAACAATATTAAGTATCTCTGTCTGCTGGTAGAATATCTAATGAGTGGGTGGTACCAAGTGAATATTATTGCATTGTGCCCCCCTCCCGTTAAATAATATTTAAAATATATAATAGATCACATTTTTTTTGTGTGATGATGATATTTCGATCTATGATGTGATGGTGACCAATGTCAAAGGAGACTGCCGAGAGGCACGGGACAGTTAGTGTAAACGTATCTGTCTGAATATAAGTGCTATTTCATTGGTACAATTCTTTTCATCTGATGAGACGGCAATCCGAAACGACCAGTAGCTTCAGACGCAGGACCAACGGTTACGTATAGTACGTTAGTATAGGGAACTTCCAAACTTAGTACTACTACTGAGATAAAAAACTACCGAAAGCCAGGGTGAAAGTGCCTAGTACCTAGTGGTTCATCATTTTCCAACCATCCCGGACATGGAGCTCTGGTCTCTCGTCCTCTCCCAACCACCGGCCAAAGGGCCCGACCCCCCGGCCGGTGTGTCCCGGGCTGACCTCGGTGCGTGCGCGGCGCGCGGCGCAGGTTCACGTACGACCCGTCGTTCGCGCGGCACTCGGGGCTGCTGGGCCGCGACCCCGCGGCGGGCGCGCCGGCCGACACGGGCGTGCTGGCGCAGGAGGTGCGCCGCGTGCTGCCCGACGCCGTGCGCGAGGCGGGCGACGTGGCGCTGCCCGACGGCGACACCATCCACAAGTTCCTCGTCGTCAACAAGGTGCGCTAGCCTTGCCCAACCTCTTTCATGTATTATGACGAGAACTTTTTTAGAAACACGCTGTATCTATCTATCTATCTAGTGCAACTTTTACAAGTAGGTACAAAAATATCTTCTCATTTAGGAATAAAGATTTTGTATATATGTGACCAAATAAATTCAAATAAGTGATAGACTACCTAATTTAAGTAATTGAATATCTCAATAGATTAAGACTAATTTGATATATGATCACTCCTTGAACTCCACATCAAATCAGTCCATATTTACGTAGAATAATAAATAGAATATTCTATATTCGTCGACAGGACCGTATCTTTATGGAGAACCTCGGAGCTGTCAAGGAGCTGTGTAAAGTGACGGGTAACCTGGAATCCAGGATCGATCAACTGGAGAGGATCAACAGGAAGCTCTGCAAGATCAGCGTTCTTCAGAGGAGAGACAGTTCTAGATCTAGCATTAGTAATGGTAAGCAAACATTTGCCAGATCGTTTAAAGTACAATATTTATCAAATGAAATACCGTTTGAGTGAATCTTCCAAGCCTCCAAAAAGCCCACAACATTCTCCTCTAGAGGAAATTGGAGGAGAACATGGTGAACTTTTTTCACCATGCGGCTTCTATGTGTTTATATATACATGTGACGGAATCGACACATGCAGGTTTTATCACGACGTTTTTCTACCGCTGAGCCGGGATGAATTATAAATTAAGCACAAAAAAAATATCCCTGGTGTTGCCTGAGGCTTAATCCACATTTGTTGGGTCATATACTTTCTGAAGAGATATTTAGAATACCCAATGGGAAGTGGTACTAATTTACAAAATAATATACCGAACTATGTTAAATAAAATATTTGGTCGTAGATTCGCGTTTTTCCGGCGTATCGACATCATCGAAGTCATTCTACAGCGACGGTAACATTTCCATCGACCAGATAAGGGACATCGCCCGAAGCATCCGCAAGCATGAATGTTGTCACAAATTGAGCCACAATTCCCCGAAATTTACACGCAAACAATGCAAAAATTGCCACGGCAGCTACTCGAAATACGGCAAATATTATAATTACAATAAAACCTGCGTCAGATATCATTCCAGCAAAGAAAAAGTTGAAGATCCAAAAGTCTATCCCGCTTATATAAATACAATTGAAAGCACCCAAAAGTTGCCAGAGCAAAATTATACGAACACGTCCAAAAAGAAGGATTCTTGTCTATGGCTAAAAGACGACGACAGTTTCGGTAATGGCAACACTAATTTGGCTTTCTGCTGTCGAAGAAAATACAGATACGGGGATGCCAGTAATGAATTGATATCAAATAAGTTTCTACAAATTATTATAACTGTACTAATATTCATAATGGCCGTATGGTGAGTACTGGTTATATTTATTTATAATATGTGGTGTTCAATCTCACATTCATTTGGACGCGATGAGTTTTACTTGGTGGTATTACATGCTAATCCGTCTGATTAGGTACCACCCACCCATCATGTATTATTTAGTATATTTTTAGTACGTTAGTGGCGCATTAGCGATGTGAGGAATGGTTACATTTTATTACAGTGACATTGTCTATGAGCAATGGGCAACATTTACCATCAGATCGTCCATTACACCTTCACCTATATAAGCACAAGCGACATAGTAACTTTCTAAATACGATTGGCGATGTTTATTGCGAAAGTGAACACTTTACGCCAACTGTTGGCTCACTACTTACAGATAAGACATTTACGTATGTATAACGGATAGCAATGCACACTTCGCTTTCAATAAACTCCTGTTTATTAACAACATGCTCGCCACAGATAACTGATAAATTAATCGCTTCTGACACATCCATAGACAAAAGTCATCGTTTCACATACGTCATACTAGATATCGTTACGAAACATAGACAATATAATCATGAATATATGTGCGTATCGAACACACGTAACGCGAAACGTGAGCAGAAGTAGATATTGCTTACGTACAGCGGAATGTCGAAGTGAGTTCCAACGCTAGCGAGCGCCGCCCAGCGCCGCCACTGGAGCGCAGGAGCCCCAGGGCGGCGCTGCGCGGCGCGCGCTGATGGCCGCGTGGTCGCAGCCTGGTGGCGATGTCGGCGCTGTACTTCCGCGAGCACCGCGAGCTGCTGGCGGCGCGCGCCCGCGCGCTCGCGCCCGCGCCGCGACACGAGCCGCGCGCGCACAACCGCATACAGGTGCGCTGCTTGGTAGGGTTCGGTGCGAGCCCCTCACAGCCCACGCATGAGGCTTGGCCTGAGCGAGTATGACTATAGGTGCAAGGGACATGGTATCTTAGTTTAGAAGGTCGGTGGCGCATTGCCATCGTCTATGGGTGGTGATGACCACTCACCGTCGAGTGCTCCATTTGCCCGTCTGCCTACCTATATCATAAAAAAAATATTTGCAGTGGAAATTTATCAATTGTGATTTGTATGTTACTGTGATATGTTATTGGCTATTACCCGTCCAACAAGGGGGGGCGGAATTAAAAAAAAATAGTCTGTTACCATCTACGGTCTGCGTCGATTGATCTTTGACGCACCAAACTTTATGACACTGAAGTCCTAACCGACTGAACCGATTTTGATGTTTTATTTATCTTTGTGTGATTAGATAACAATTTAGAGAGGACGAGAATTGTTTCTTTTTTTTAACAAGAGACATCAAGTTCTTGTTCCACCCGTACTAATTCGAAAGGGACAGCTTTATATTATTAAAAAATATATATTTTTATATATTATAAATATAATTAAGTTCGCCTTTTGTTCCATTTACTTTGTGGTGGTAATAAAGTCTTTAAATAAATAAATATTTATATACCAAAATAAAATTACTAAACATTTTAATGTTCACGATTTAATAAATATATATTCATATATAGTAACATTTTGTTACAACTTCGCGTTGCGTTAACGTTAATATTAATTTATTTTACAGAATCTGAAATCACAGCACTCGGTCGCTAAGAAGACTAAAGGTAAGTTAAATTGATTGATTCATATAAATCATAAACAATAATCCAAATACATAACAAAGTACACACACTCACACACACACTAACACAATGTAATACTGATAATGTATGATTGAACAATCGAACATCATCTCAATTAACCAGTGTTTGATTATTTTTGTATACTCTTAACATTGTACTTAAAAGCTGGCAATACTGGTGTCGATTATCTAAAACAAAGACAATTCTGACGACCTCCGTGGTCGAGTAGTGTGTACACCGGTTTTCATGGGTACGCCACTTCGAGGTCCCGGGTTCGATTCCCGGCCGAGTCGATGTAGAAAAAGTTCATTAGTTTTCTACGTTGTCTCGGGTCTGGGTGTTTGTGGTACCGTCGTTACTTCTGATTTTCCATAACACAAGTGCTTTAGCTACTTACATTGGGATCAGAGTAATGGATGTGATGTTGTCCAATATTTATTTATTTATTTAATTCTTCGTACGTCTTTGTTCCTCCTTCCGTCATTTGTAAATATAGTTATTCCAAGAGAGGGTTGTCGTACCTCTCGCTCACACACAAAAACGTTCCGTTCCCCACATAATATTGTAGTGTTTAAGAAACAAAATACGAAAATCGATTGTACATTAATCTACATTATTCCTGAGTGCTATATTACATATAGACTTATGTATAACATACGTATAGTTTTATATAAAAAACGGGTGTTCATTTAAACAATGATATATCTCTTTCTATTGATATTACTAAGAAGAGGACGCAACATACATTAATTATCCCATTAAAACAATTATTTAAAACTTTACAGTGTTTTATTGTCAACAGAGAAAGGTCCTTATAAAACGAGTCCAGACTACACGACATCGACCCCCGACCCCCACTTCGTGGCGACGACTCTGCACGCATCGAGAAATTACGTGAAGAATGTCCTAAGTAAGTTAATATTCTATTATTACTTTCACCTCGATGGGCTCTTTGCCCAGCTGTGGGATATTAACAAGCTCTATGGTTTTGCTTTTTAGAGTGTTTTTATTTATTTTTACAATATTTTTTTTTTCAAGGTCATGTTATTAAAAGCCTGTCATTAGATAAAAGATAAGGCAAAGGTTTTTTTCTATTTGAGGAGAAGATTTGACATATTCCACCATGCTACTCCAATCCGCACTTGTTGAGAAAATAAAATGTAAATGGTCGCCATATTAAATTATGACATGTCATTTCAGACATGGAGCAAACATCCCAATCTCCCCAATTGGATACGCCAGTAATTCTGACTCGAATCGCTGACGTCATCGGTAGCGGGTGCACGTTCACCGTGAACTCAGATAACGAACTGGACGCTGAATGTCAGGTGAGATGATTTACTCTTTTGAAATAAACCAACCAGTATTTTAAAAAAGGTGTACATCTTATGTAGAGGCTTTAATTATTTTACTTATATAAAAATTGTGATTAATTGTTAGAAAACTTGTAATACCTGCTTTTTTTTTTAAACTTATGCCTTGTTGTTCGATGTTATGTACCGACATTGTTTTTATTACGTCTTTTCAAAGTATTTTCATGCTTTACTGAGCACAGCAGCTTAACACACACTTGAATTAGAAATCAAGAACACAAAATCAGCAACGTAGAAGTTAAGACTATTATTATACATAATAATTCATAAATGATGATTAGAAACATTAATATATTTTTATTGTATAGGTTTGCGTAAGAGCAAATGAGCCGTCTAATGGTAAGTGGTCACCACCGCCCATAGACAATGGCGTTGTAAGGAATATTAACCATTTCTCACATTGCCAATGCGTCACCAACCTTGGGAACTAAGTGTTATGTCCCTTGTGACTGCAGTTACACTGGCCCACTCATCCTTCAAACTGGAACACTACAGCACTGAGTTATGCCGTATATACCTTATTATAACTTCACATTGATTTATTTATATTTACTAATAGTTTAATATTATTTTCACGCTGCATTTAAAAAAAGGATATTAAAAGGATTTCCAAATGGATACTGTATTTTCTGGTGAGGATTATTTCTTTTATTGTATATTTATTAAACCATATTCTGAACATCATCATTTTAAGAAGAATAAAACATAACATGTGTTCTTACGCCGGCACTTTATAAAGAGATCTCTTAAGATCCGGCTCGAAGGACCATTGGTTATTTTATATAATCTTTACAAGTCAGCTATGGTTCTTAAAAATATTTATTACAAAAATAATTTCGTTTCAGTCTTCCTGTGGCCTCGACCCTCCACAGACATACGAAAACCAGGAACCCTTAGAACGTTCTAAAACAGATAAAGAGTTAAACGAGACATACCCGAGAACCCTAGAGACATTACCCAAAGATAAACTACCCCTGACCCCAGTGATACCAGAGAAGAACAATTCAAAAATACAAAAAACTGAAAACGATTCTCTCAAAAACGCAATTCATGAGGATATAATGGCCGAATCGAATTACTTGGAGCAGAATAAAGTGAACGGATCGGAGAGCGGGAGATTGAGGAGAGATGTGCGGGGCAAGTTGACGAGAGATATAAGGGAGACCAATGAGGCACTGCTGAGGAGCAGCTCCGAGGAGATGATCATAGAGCAATCGGAAGAGATAAGTATGCCAGGTGATTTGATATGATTTATACTTTTGTATCTTAGAATGGGGGGTTGGATGTCGAACTACATATTGTATAAATTTGTATAATAGTTACATATTTTTAAATGGTATTGTATGGTAGTTTTGGATCTGGTGGACTGTTCCATATTTTGTTATTGTACGTTAAAGTGGTATGTTTAGGTTACAAAAGAGTTAAGACAATTGTTTTTAATTTGAGTTGAAGATTATTTTTTTTTTGTCAATGTTTGATCACGTGACATCGTTTACTAATGTCATTGTGTGTATTTTGGTGTTTTCTACAAATTTATTCGCCAATCGATAAGTTACAAAGGCATCAAGCGTAAATTACTCGTGATAAGTCCATAGACATAATGTATATTTTTAAAGTTTCATCAGTAATGTAAAAGGGGAATAGTATAAGATGTGACCAGAGAGAGAGAGAGAGAGGGGACTGAATAGTGTCGTCATTTGTGTCGCCGCCAGAGTGCGACACGGTGTCGGTGGGCGTGTCGAGCGCGGCGCAGGCGAACGCGAGCGTGTTCGCGGCGCGCGCGTGCTCGCGGGCCGCGCACAACTACTCCTACGCGGTGCCGCTGTCGCGCTGCCTGCGCGCCGAGCGCCTCGACCTCACCTTCAGGTGACCCGTCTCTCGAACACGTATTTTCATCTAAAGGGAACGAGCTTACACGCTTACACGCTTGGTCGGAGGGCTCTGTGCGCGCCCGTCCGGGTGGGGCCAACCCACCTATCAGATATTCTACCGAAAGCAGCAGTACTTGGAATTGTTGTGTTTCGGTTTGAAAGATGAGTCAGACGCTGTAACAAGGCACAAGGGACGTAGCATCTTAGCTTCTGAGGTTAGTGGCGCATTGGCGGCGCAAGAAGACGTTAAAATTTCTTACAGTGTCATTGTCACTTACCACCGGGTGGCCCATTCGCTCGTCCGCCTGCCTATATTAATAAATACAGTCGTAAATTTCCCACTGCTGGGCCCCGTTTCCTCTCGAGGAGATGGTTCGGTTATGCTCCGATTCAAGTTGATGGATATATTTAACTATCACGTGCAATTTGTAAATATTCATCTCACGAAAGAGAACAACATCTAGGATAAAAATATTTTATCCCTCCTCAAAATGAGAGGACGATGGATGCCTCTCGTCTACCACGTCACAGACTATAACTTGCGTAAAAATTTGCAGATCGTCAAAACTAAAGGAAATGCGTCTGTGCGAACTCCATTGCAAGTACGACACGATCAAGAATTGTCAGCTGAACCGTGAGATTGCGAAGCCGATACCGACGGGCGAGTTTTGGACGTCGAAAATGACATTGGAATGCAACATGGACAGACGCGTGAAGATTAGAGCGGCGTTTGTGCCTCTAAAGGTTCGTATTTGATTTGATATTAGACCAATGAGGGACCTGCTGAGAAGTCCTTATTACATTGGGTATTATAATAATATCTCAACTGATTCCTGCTATAATGGCCATTTTCTATTCCCTCTTTGCATCTTAGACTCTTATATTCTGGGTAGGTAGGCAATCCTGCACGATATGAGATCAAAATATAGGGTCTTTGGGAATGTCAATTAGGTGCTGATACCTACCCAAAAGTTGAAATAACTTTTGGTTTAATTAAATACTAGCATGTTCATATCATCCGATGGTTAAAAGAAATTATTAAAGCTGATGGAATATATTCAGGAAATCTTTTATAAGGAAACGAATGCTATGTGTAAAAGGTTTATATATATGTATATATATATCCTATTCCAATCGAAGTAGGAATAAAGATAAACAAACCTTAGATTAACGTATTTCATCATTATTCGCTTCTAACTCAGCTATATTGTGTACTACTAAGAGTTTATGATTAATATATCTTTATTTTATAATACAACACTATTACACTTAACTCCTTACAACCAGTTTAATTTTACTTCCAAAATTCCTGCGACAGTTTCGTCGACGTTCAAAACGCCTTTCTTTTTCAAATCCATAGTGAATCATAGATTAGTCAAGCTCTCGACCAGTGATATTGTTTATTTGTCTTTTCTCCTCTTATGGTTGGAATAGAGTATATATGTCGCAGCCAACTGGTTAAATTAGTCTTTTAATTGACCGCCTAGACACTACTAAAGGGCGCCGTTCAACCAGTGGCCTGAATTACACCGGTCAATATATCTTCCATTCATAGAATAGAGATTTATAGTTTAGGTTGGAATTATTTGGTTAAATACAAAATATTTATAAAGTCGCGCCTATAGGTTAGGTTAGATTAAAAAAAAGGGACATTTAAAGCAAGATACCTTATTCTATGAACGGAAGATGAATTGGCTGATTGTCATTCAGGCCGCTGATGAATAGAGCCGTTTAGTAAAGTGGCTAATTGACGTAGTAGCCTGCGACATATATATTATTAGTGAGTTCATAGATGATGGTACGCCCTGAATTACGATCATCTCCAGCTATTTCCTTGTAATATGAGAAATTGTTGACAATAGGAGGGCTAATATAAGACACAAAGTTTACCTTTTTTATCAATGTTTCGACTATCAATAAATAAGTTTAATACATCTGTATTTAATAAATGTATTTAAATTCATATGAAATGTTATTTTTTTCAACAGGATTTGTGCTATTTGAGCCCAGACAGCAAGACACCCTTCCTAGAATTCAACATGCACGTCTATAGAGATTGTCGTAACTAATTTTTTTTTTTTATATGTCTCAGGCATTGACTTGATATAAACATCACAAATTATATTTTTTTTATTATTATTTTTTTTTTTAACTTTAAAACATTCCTAGAAGTGCAATTATATATCCGTCCGGATTAATTCTAATATATATATATTTATTTTTTATATATACGTTCAACATTCCTAGAGCTTTAAAATTAATGGAATTTAGTATGACGTGTAATTTTATTCTGGCGACCCTGACGAGGAACTTAATAAAATATACATTATATTATATGTCAATAACATATAAAAGATGTGTACGATTTAATCTTTGACAGGCAATAGTTTTAAAAATATAGAAAAATTTTGAACTGTGTATACTTTAGACAAAGGTGTAGAATTCTTGACATTATCAAGCCGTCAAATAAATGCAGTTAATAAAGTATGAGACAAGACCTACCTTAGGGTCAGTAGTTGTCCCTTTCTAGAAAGTATTTTTTATGTTTAAGGATTGCGCTTAGTCTTTGGCGGAAACAAACTTTTGTTTAAGCGATGATTGAAATAGAAATAATAATTTCCGTCTATGTTAGTATAAATAACATTTTAATTGTCAAAATTGTCTCTGATTTTTAAATTTTAAAAATTTCTTAACGTTTTCATATGAAATTTTGTGTCATATGTACCAAGCATGGATTTTAATTTAGAATAGTGCGAGGGAGATGAAACGATAGCTCGACTAGTAGTTATTTATTGGTCGCACTATAGACTTTATTATAGCAGTAGTTTTGTCTCTTTCTAGTGATAAGTCAAACTATATCTACGTCTATAGTTAGCATGACTTTCCGATCTACAGATAAAAAAGACTCTTTTTATCTATAATTAACTGTGAATATATAAACATAGTATAAAAGCATTAACATATGTTAAAATAATTTATTTTATTTCACAAATAACGGAAAAAAAATATTTGTGGTTTTATTTTTTGGGTCTACAAATTTAGTATGAAGTTCGTAATCCCTGTTCTTGTCTTTCGGTTATAGTAATAGAAAAAAATATATCTGTCTGAAGATATATTTTTTTATTTAATTGTACCTGTAATAATATAATGCAGATATATAGATTATTATTAAGTTAATTAATAAGTTATGTTGGTGTTTAAAGACGGTGGTAGCTATTTTTTATTATTATTATTAATTTCTCGCCTGTATTTTTTATATTGTACTGTACAGATATTCATTGATATTTCGAATGTATTATTTTTATTTGATTAAGTTAGTTTTGTATTTAGTTGGTAAGTGAATACTCAAAAACGTTCTGACAGTTTTTCTTCTCACACAGTAATTTAATTCGAACGATGGTAGTTTTTTATATACATATATATATATATATATATATTAGTTTGCAAACATTTGCGTTTATTAATTTCTTCTCAGTGTAGGAATTATATTCAAAATAGTTAATTCGTTTAATTGATATAGCAGTTTAAATATAAATTATATTGATTTTAATATTTTTCGTATCGAATTTCAGAAATATATATATTTCTAATATATAACATTAAAAGCCAGTACTTAAGCCATTATGTTAAGTTTTTCTATGTATACGCACAATTCATTTATTTAATATTTATATTCTGTTCTTAAGGAATAGGTTTCAAAAGATAGAATCTTCATAGTTTTTTTTTTTAATATTATTAATTACTGTTATTAGTGCTTATTCTTTTTGGTTGTAATTTGGATCATTTAAAAAAAGTTTATTTTTCGGACCTTTTTTTTTAAAATGTTTGTCTCACTCTCGATTTGAAACTTTTTTAATTTTCGAATTATTTTCGCATTAACTCATTCGTTTCGTGCGTTAATCAAAACCATAGAGACAGTTTTAAACTTAAACGAAAATAAATTTGTTAATATTATACGTGCGATTAAATTTATCGCCAAAAAGAATAATTAACGATGAATCTCAATATACATAATTAATGGTTAAAATATTAAAATTAAACGAATAGAATTATTTATAGTTAATTTAGATTCGTGTGCAGTTCACTGTAGTATTTTTGAAACTCACATTATTATATGAAAATTTAGGGAACATTATAACATATAAGAATAGTTTTAAGGTTAGAATTAATGTATCTTGCCATATTCCTGGTTTATCTTTAGTTAAGATTTTTTTTATATATATACATATTATATAATTTATGTCTTTCATATTTCACATAGCTCCTGTGTTGCCAGTGGTATGTAGTATATATAATTTTTCGAAATGACAACTATGATATACAAAACGATTTATTAATAATTGTATTTTCATGCATGCAAATATTTAATAATGATAATTCGAAAATAGTAGAATGTTTTTTTTTAATGAGTATTAGTCCGTTTTTGTCTATAATTTGTATAGCTATTGGAATTGAATGGTAATTAAAACTAAGATTAATAAAAAAAAAAGTATTTAACAACAATATCATCAAATCTTAATTGGGCGAATGGCGAGTACACTTTCCTCAGTTATCATGCATATATGAAGATCAATATAATATATTCTGTATAATTAAAAAACACACATACGTACAATAAAATAAATAGAAACGAAGACTTTTCATTAATGACATTTAATACGGGATGTGTCGTAGGACACCCGGTTAGATCTTTTTTTTTTTTTTTATCTGGATTTGTGTATTACTGTTGGCTCTACTGGCCTTTACAGCGTCACCGAACGTTGGGGCGAGTGCTAGACTCTGCCTTAAGGTGAACCCTTTTTGGGCTCGAGAGTGACGTTCGTCGTGAGGGTGTCTCCTATGAGATCGCACCTCGGCTCAGAACCTAGTCGGTGGGGCCCGGTTAGATCGAAGTTGGTTTCCTTATTGAGTATATTATGTAAACCTGCGTGAATTAAATCAATAGAAAAAAACATCAATAATATAATATAAAACCATACGCGATAGAAAGAGATAGAGAGAAACAAAAAGAGGGAGAGGTCGCCTGGAGGGAGCATAACGCTTTTTCCTTACGTGACGATTTCTACCAGTTCACTCTACTGCAAGCTCACTTAAACTTAAAATAACTTCGTTCCAAAAAATATATTTATATTAATTCAACAAAGTATGGTATATGTGCCACGCGTGCACGTAGAGAGCGGCGGAAAGGGGGCATGACGTCACGGGATAGTTACAATATGCAAATATAATAAAACCTATTCCAAACCAGATCAGCTTCACACCATTAAAATATATTTTAAAAAGTCAATAGTTTTGCTACATAGAGACAAAACATTTTATTATATTTCTTTTTCTTATTATATTGTTTCTGCGTGGCTCGTCTATGACGCCATATTTAATGTTTTTTTTTTAATTCGTCGTAAAATATAAATTAGTTATTTATATTAAGATGTAATTTTTATTAGTTTAAGGTAAACGACAAAACATTGTTTAAGAAAATAAAAATATTACTTGTAGAAATAAAACTTTGTTTTTTTTTTAACCAAATTTCTATTATATATGTTTATAAAGACGAAGTGTTTGTTATTTTTATCGGGCTAACTTCAGGTAAGTCGTCACCAACGCTCATACCTATAGACATTGGCGATCTAAGAACTTGAAACTGAATTGCTGTTTGTCGGTACAATAACGATAGTAGGTATACAATACATTCATCCATCCTCCAGCCCTTATCCCAATTTTATTTGGGGTCGGCGCAGCATGTCTTCTTCTTCCATACTTCTCTGTCGGACGTCATCTCACTAGTAACATTCTTTCTAACCATATCGTCTTTCACACAATCCATCCATCGTTTCTTGAGTCGTCCCCTACTTTTATATCCATCCACATCCATTTTCAAAACCTTTCTCACAATATGGTCCTCATTCCTCCGCATAACATGCCCATAGTAGGTATACAATACAATGAATAGTATACAATACAATGAATAGTATACAATACAATGAATAGTATACAATACAATGAGTAGGTACTTACCCAGACGGTTTTGCAAAAAGCCCTATCTAGTAAATTAGCCACTAATTGAGAAAAAAACATTTGTAACTAATTTATTTATTCCATATAGGATGACGTGTAAATGGTGACGGTCAGTGGTCACACCACCTGATAGTATGTTATCACCCTTGCGCATATTGTCATTTTAATAATTTCTAACCATTAGACTTACCCTTCTAACCGGAACACTTTAAACTCAGAAAATAATGTATATAGTCTTAATATTGACCCGGTAAATGCACCTTAGTTTTAAGGGCTGTAAAAAAAATACACGTATATTTTATCAATGGTAACAATATATTTTGCATTGACAAATAATTATGATAGTAATTCAGTTGCAATAAGTATTTTAAACTACAACATGTATCAAATGACATTTAAATTGATGTGCTATCATTGATCGAGATCCCAAATAATCTATGAAAACTAATATACAAATAAATAAACATAAAACTAAACTAAATGAAACAATTGCTTTTTGAAAGATTCGCGATTGTCCAGTGGATATAATGTAATAAGATGATCTCAATCAAAGATCAAAAGTTCAAATCCGAGCGAATATCACTGAATTTCACATGGTTAATTTATATAAATATATAATATTTTAATAGCGAGGAATTCCTTTAGTTTAAGATATTGATTAAATTCTAATTGATGAAAATTATTTTCTAAATAAAGAATAATAATCATTTAAATAAAAAAAGAACGAAAAAAAAAATCGTTTTTTTAATATCCACATTCGACACAATATTCACATTCTAGTTGGATTAACTTGTAAATAATGGCTCAAAATAAAATATTATGACTTAATAACGCGCCCAGTACAAAGTCATATTTGCGGTTGGTAGCACTGTATTTAGTAGGCAGTTTAGCTTGTCAATTTAGTTGACAGTTGGCAGTTCTCAACGCGCGGTGAACACGCAAAGTTGTGTGCTGTTGAGTTTATTATTGTGTCGTGATTTCTAAATAACACTGCAAGATCATTTTATTGACATAACTGTAATCTGTAAGTAGTTTTTATATTATTAGTAGTTTATAAGATTTAATATTTGAATGTGAATATATTTTGTAGAGATCGTAAATTGAGCTGTGAATAACTTCGAAAAGTTTAAAAAGTGTTAGGTACAGCGAATAATAGTTACATAGTTAATATTGAGTATTGATAAAGTTTTGTCTCATGGGTCATCCGCATTATATTTAGAGGCTGGTTCATACAATTTGTGGAACCATTTTTAATAAACAAACGTAGTATTTAATTTAAAAAAATCAAAGCCATTTGTTATTTCCTCGCCGCCTTCTCCGCCTTCAAGGTACATATTGGCAATATATTAAAAAACGAGGAACTAGGTTTTTGGTCTTTAAGCTTCTCGGTAAAATCTACATTCCGAACCAGTGGTAAGTTTTAATATAATTTAATCATGTCAAAAATATGATTTAAAATATAATCTACTAATATTAAGTACGTTTAGATTTTGAATTTTGTTTGAACATATTATCTCAATAAATTGAATCTAAATTAAACATTACAACAAAAACAAACATAACAAAAATAAACAAACAAACATATTTTTCTTTAATATTCTTTGCCTTCACTAATACAAGTAGTACTTTGGTTAAAAGTTACGTTACAATGGTTATTTTTTAATTCACTCTTACTGACGTCGATAAAACCAATATATAAGAGAATCTTACCAGTATACTAAACTATGTATAGTAAATACTAACTTAATACAAAGTCTAAAAGTAAGATCGTAAAACGTTATAAATTTATATATTATGCGACAATGACTTTAAATATTATAACATTTAACAGATATTAGTTTCAAAATACCGTAAAACCGTTAATCGGTTTTCCAATATTTCACGAGCGAGTTAGTTACCCTAAGAAGTTTGCGCGTTTAAAAATAAATGACTGTTTATTTAAGTAATTTTAACTGCGTCATATTTGTTAGCGTGTGTCGCTTGTCTAACCTAAGTTACCGCTGGCAAACTCCACTTTTGGTTTATAGAAAATTTAATAAACGCAGCGACTCGTGACTAATGTGAGACTACAATTGAAATCACAGGTACCTAAACTTTTATGCAGTTTTTATGTAAGAATCCTTCAATTTTATTTAATAAAAAATTACAATCATGATGTTTAATGTGTTTTAAACAATGAACTTTAGTAGCTATGCAGGTATTATACATATAAATCTTCATCTTGAATCACTCTGCTTATTGATAAAAACCACATTGAAATCCGTTGCGTAGAAGTGATTTTCTTTTTAAATTCTATGTAGAGATTATACCGAACAGATCTCTGCGAGATACCTTTTTTTATTTTATTTTTTTTACTTTATAGGGAGCCTTTATGTCGGCGCCGTCGTTATACGCTAAATTAAATGAAAAATGGTTCAAAAACTAAGAATAATTAAGTTTTAGAGAATAACTAACAAATTCATAAATTTTAAATTCTGATATACTCGAAGGATAGAATTAAAAGAAACAAATATTAATTTATTTTTAAATTAAGTTCATATTTTAGTGTTTCTCTCAAACTTTGGTTACGGACACATACTTCACGATTGGGAGTGTCACTTTCCCGTATTAGAAAATAGTAGTAAATAATTATAATTAATTATTGAACCATACAAATTAAACTAAACCTGTTTATATTCTTAAAGTATTAGTAACAGTCCGTAAGTGTCCCACCGCTGGGCAAAGCCTCTTCTCAAGGAAAAGGCTGGAGTTTATTCCAACAATGTGACTCCAATGCAGTCTTGGTATACTTGCGATACATGAAAGTTTCTTCACGATGTTTCTTTCGTCACCAAACAAAAGAAAACAAAAGCCAAATTTACAACACTAGCCGAACCAGCGGCTTTACCCGCCTAAATTTGTAAAAGCTATAACACAAATATTAATATAATAATATTAATGTATTGTATTTCTTATTTTTAATTATTATGCTTATGTTTAATTCATATTTTTAATAATTACATTGTGTAGTATGGGTGGTGAGACTACCTGTAAGTAGTAGAACTTTTGCCTTGATAATTTTGAAATGTAATTTTTTATTTTTTATAGATGTGATATTGTATCTACTGTTGGTTGTCCTAATGAAAATAAAATAAAATCACATAAACCTTCTCTGCGATTTTATCCCATCGACGGTTGAATTATAAAAAGTTGCCTATGTCCTTCCTCGGAGCTCAAACTATCTCCGCGCTAAATTTCATCTAAAAGGGTTCAGTGGTTTATACGTAGAGTTAACAGAGATACTTTCGCATTAATCGTATTTGTATAGATTTGACATCGATTTGACGAGATAGGATGATGATGATATTCTATTGTACAGTTTGTTTCGCGAAAAAAAAAAAAAAAATCATTGGTCGAGAGTTTGAAATGTATGATATTTATTACGGATTTGAGAATAAATGGTGTTTTAAAACGACGAAGCTGTTTATCGGATATTGGACAGTTAAATTTAAGTACATATATATTAGTAGCTATGTGTACTTATGTTGTGCTATAAATAAAGATTTGTATATTAATCAATAACTTTTTGTATTGTTAAATATAGCTTTTATCCAAATCGCATGTGTTACGGTATTATTATTTTGATCACTCAAACTGCACAACACTTTATTTTTCACTATACAGTTTCTTCGACGTTAGGATTTTAATTTTAATTAAAAACACTTTGGTACTACTTTTATAGTATAGGTATTTATTTGACAGCACACCTTTCTTGTTCGTATTTAGCCAAACGAATGGCTGGTTGTCCGACTTTAATTAATAAGCTTAATTTATAGTCAAAATAAAAACTATATTATTAATCAAATAAATATTTAAATCCAAACGGAAAGAATTAATTGAAATACGAAAATATTTGTAGGATATAGTTTGTGATTTATTTAAGTATTATATATTTCCGTTTGATTAAACAATGTATTAAAATCAAAATATTTAAAGTCGGTAAAACATGGAATACGAAAAAAGGTTTGTTTATCTTCATTCATTTTTCGATTGGAATAAAACATACGCAATAAGAAACATTAAAATAATATATTTGACATAAACGCATAAGGCATATTATTCAACACAAGTTTATATAGATGATAAAAAAGCGTGGAGCGAATACTTGTTGACTTCCAGGCAGGATATATTATATGGATGTAATTGTATTTCATATGTCGTAAAAGAGCAACTAATAAGTTTCTTGACGGTTCTTCTCAGTGGAATCTACATTCCGAATCCGTGGTAGGTTTACGTTACATAATAAAGCCCTACATGAATAAAGTATACTTTGATTTTGAATGGTGCCCGCACTGGTTTAAGCGAAGATTAATGTTCCATTTCGGTTCTAAGTAAATTCTAGATCCACGATAATTTATTAACGGCCTGTATTAGCACGAGTGACGCTTGTAAGCACAAGATGTCTTGGTGTGTGTGATACTACCATAAGTGTAACGACAGCAAAAAAATACAAATTAGATTATTATTATTTATTTAATAGATACTGACGGAGACAGGTGGACGACCACCTGATGGTAACTGGTCACCACATCCCATAGACGATACCGCTGGAAGAAATATTAACAATTTCTAACATCGCCAAAGCGCCAGCAATTTTAGGAACTACGATGATATTTCCCTTGTGTCTAGTTACACTGGTTCGCTAGTGAAGCTTAGGAAGTTGCTTCTAGCCGGATTACAGAAAAACTAAGCATTGCTGATCTTGGTGGTAGAATGTTAAACGAGTCAAATTGTTGAATTATTAACAAAACGACGCGTAATTTCGCACTGACCAAAATGTTACTGGTTTCTGATTTGTATTCGCTTTAGTTGCTCCACTTGAATGTTCCACGCGCTCCCATACGTTTTATTTTTTTATAATTGTAAAGTTTATACAATGATTATTACTGATTCGATCAACATGAATGTAAATATATATAATTATATGGCAATTTAGAAACAAACGCAAGCCAATGTATCATCAGAGTACTGAGTTTCCAAGCAATATAATAATCTGAATTTATCGTACGACGGCCACTTGACTTTTTATATAATTTATTTTTAATGATTAATTATTTATTATTGAAACTCAGATCGTTTGCTTTATATACTTAATTAAATATTATTTCCAAATAAAGTATGGATCTGTTTACTCACGAAACCATTGTCATGTTAATAAACGAATCTACTTATTGGTACCACTTATCAGATATTCTATACTTATTGTTATTGGGTTTCGGTTTGAAGGGTGAGTGAGTCAGTTTGACTACAGAACATAACTTAGCTCCCAAGGTTGATGGCGCATTGGTGTAAGGTACGGTTAATATTTCTTACAGCGCCAATGTCCATGATGGTGACCACGTACCATCAGGTGTTTTATTTGCTCGTCCTACCTATTATATAACAAGGGAGGGTTAATATTTCTTACAGCCTGTCTACACGCAACAAAAAAAGGAGTTGTCTTGGAATATCCGGTTATAATGAAGTTGCTTTCGCTTTATATAAATAAAAAAAATTAAAAATATATAAATAACAAATAATTTGTTATTAACTACCCGTGTAAGCCGAGACGGTCCAGTGGCTAGAACGCGTGCATCTTAAACGACGATTGCGCGTCCAAACTCAGGCAAGCAATGAATTTTCATGTCCTTAATTTGTGTTTATAATTCATCTCGTGCTCGGCGGTGAAGGAAAACATCGTGAGGAAACCTGCATGTGTCTAATTTCAACGAAATTCTGCCACATGTGTATCCACCGATCCGCATTCGAGCAGCGTGGGAGACCTTAGCCCAGCAGTGGGAAATTTACAGGCTGTTACTGTACCCGTGTTAGTAAAATAATGAGTTTAAATACTGTTATATAAAACCGTATATAAAAGAAAGAGACAGAGGTATAAAGAGGGAGAAGGAAGGGTTTTCCTTACGTGACGATTCCTGCCAGTTCACTACTGTGAGCCGAGTCAACCCAGAATTCTCATCTTACCTTTCATGTAACACCTTAACATCCCCACGTGATCCATATTTGTAATCGGATGCAACTTTCGAACGAAATTTGCGCTAAAATTAACTAACTTTCACTTTAAAATAACTTTTTCGACGCAGTGTCTTGCATTTTGAACAAGCTAATTTTTGCATTGAATTTGCTTCAAATGTATTTCATTCAAGTAAACTTCACAATGAAGCGTTTTCGAAGCCTTTGCCTGCGGTAGATTTTTAAGGCGTTTGATACCGTATGCCTTTTCTGTGACTTTAAGTACGTAGGCATAGTTAGATAATCGGTTCTGTGGTTAAAACGTGGACGCGTAACAAATAGACGAACTGCCTTTCACATTTATAATACCTCTTAGTTGTGGTCCACGGTTTCTCTCGCGTTATAGAAGTTTGCAGTCAGGTGTTAGGCGTAAAAGAGCCTTCCTATATCCTTATCTAGAGTCCAAGATTCCTTCATAGAAAATTTCATCAAATTCGGTTCTGTGTTTTGGCCGTGAAAGAGCAACAGATAGACAGTTCTTTTCGCATTTATAATATTAGTATAGTCTAGCTATATACATATATATACTCACTGACGTTTCAGTGACTCATGAAAGAATAGTTTGGTATGACAATTGATGAAGTTTGGTATAACACAAACTTGAATCCCAAGGACAGGCTACTTTTTTACCCAATTGACGACTAACCCCCTAAACAGCGAACGAAGCCGCGACGCCAACTAGTGTGTTATATTGTTAGCGGTCCGCCCTGAATTCGTGGACGATGGAACTACAAAGAAAAAAATCTCTTTTTTGTGTCGAGAACCTTCGCACGCAGTTAACAAAAACGTTCATCCCAACCGGTTCTTTTAGCAGCGTAAGGAGAACAAACATACAAAGATACATTTATTTCTATTCATTCGATATTAAGAAACGATTTGCGTAATTATATTTTTCCACGCTATCAATGGAATTTTTTTCGAGATTCACCGTTTAGGCCGATGGGTTTGAAGGAAAAGTCAAGCGCGACGCATGCGCAATAGTGTTCCGTAGCCGTTTATTATATAAGCTTATGATATTTTCAATTTTTATAAAAAAAAATAACAAATGATTATTATTTATTAAGAGTAGTATATATTTATTGAATAAAATGTAAATCGATCGCCGGTTCGTAAACTAGATTCTACCGCGTAGAACCGGAAAAACTAAATATGTAGTTTGTTAGTCATGTGATTATTTTATTTTGTAGGTTATTTTGTAGTACGTGGGTTTGTTCGTCTCATGTGTAGTTGAATTTATACGGAACAGACGCAACTATTTCTGCTATCAAATATAATAATAAAAAAAAAAAAAAAACGTTTTAAACGTAAGAAGTGCTTTGGTGCGCGAGTACGACTCTCACTTAACAAGTTTTTTTTTAATAATTTTCACAATCTTTGAAAGTAAAAAAGAAGTCCTGATTTCTGATACTTGTAATGTTAGACGTGTCCTTTACTACGACTTTACTTGGTGGTAGGTAAGTAGACTGCCCACCTATTACATATTAAAAAAAGCTCTATCACGACTACGGAACCCTAAAAACAAGCAACCGGCTGTACTTTTCCATTTCCATAAAAGTATTGAAATGCATATATATAAATATTTAATTAAACTTTGATCGGACAGTTAAATCTTTTAAATGTTTCGATAACTACTTTTATACTGAGACTATTTTTAACAGCTTTATAGTGTGCGTGTTCAAAACGTAATGACTACCAGTTGGCTAGACATAAATAAAATCAAAGATTGTATATTGAATTTAACTAACATAACTTTGTATTTTAAATGTTGAAAAAGAGTACTTAGTCTCTTGCCGGTTCTTATCGGTAGATAGATTCTACTACTTTTTCCGATTCGATGGTAGCTTCCCTTAATATAGTTTGTTAAATGATTCAAATATGCTTGTAAAAGCCTACTTGAATAAAGTATATTTTGATGTGAAACATTGTCATTGAGAACTAACTTTAATCTATCACTAGCCGTTGCCTGCGGTTTTATTTTTACGGTTTAACTTATAAGATTACGTTAATTTAAGACCTCTTTGTATACCTGATTGGTGTGTATTTCAATCCTTAGGTTAGAATATCCAGAAACGCTTAAATACGTATCTACTCATTTTTAATCTATCCCAAAAATAATCTTTCATGTTTCTAACTTAAAAAAATGTTTGACTTCCATACAAACTTGCAACCCCCTAGTTTACCCTCTTAGGGGTAGAATTTCCAAAATTCCTTCCTTAGTTGGTCTACTCAATGAAACGATCCTACTCTACGATCATGAAAAAAAAAAATACCTAAAACCTACCTGATACATCAGTTGGCTAACTGCGAAACACTAATGGAAAATACAGGTGAATTCCGAACTCACTACTAAAAATTGCATTTGGGACGGCAGATCCGATACGATGACGTCGTTAAGGCGCAAAATACTTTACTCGCTTTCCTAGATACGGGAGTATATACGCTGTTAATTCGAAGACTACGGGTTCAATACCCTTAAACTTTCAATGGTCCGGCTCGGATTTCGAACCCAAGATTTCGGAATTTGCGACCTTATTTCTGTAGCATATGTATACACGGTACATACATATACCAAAATAATAACTTTTTCAATTTTTGTCTGTCTGTCTGTCTGTTTCTAATCTCTGGAACGGCTGGACCGATTTTGACGGGACTTTCACTGGCAGATGGCTGATGCAATAAGGAGTAACTTAGGATACAACATTAACTTTTTGTTAAATTCAAACGCGCATAGTTTATCATCATATCATTTATTTCAGACTGTATGTCCATATTGTTAGTAACGGTTACGTTCCCTAGTGTTAGTACTACAAAAAAAACCAAAAATAAAAAAAAAAAAACTAAAAAATGACTGTTAGGTAATAATCACTGCTGCGCCGTTTCCGTCTAAACACAACACAATTTTAATAGGTTTGTTTCGAAATGAAGTATTCTTCAGAAAAAATTTTCTCAAGCTATGCTGACTTTTTTGTACATTTGAGCACGACGTCGTGCTAACCATATTTACATACAATACTATGATATATATATAATTACATACAATATATAATTACAATGCTAAACACACAATACTACTCGTTTGATTCGATTTGATGAGATTCGATTCATACATTCATATAAAAAAAAAACATTTAAATATGCACAAAAATTAGGATTCGTCTTCAATAGTTTGTCTTGTATTACATCTGAGTACTTTTGCAATTGTCTAACAACGTCACTGAAGATTAAAACGGAGATTCTTTTACTTTAATTGTACCTTTTATCTGACTAGGGTTCCGTACCGAAAGGGTAAAATGGGACACCATTACTAAGACTCCACTGTCCGTCCAACCGTCTGTCACCAGGCTGTATCTCATGAACCGTGATAACAACAAATACTAAAAACAAAATAAAATAAATATTGAAGGGGACTGAACCCCTGAGCCGAGATGGCCCAGTGGTTAGAACGCGTGCATCTTAACCGGCACCACTGAATTTTCGTGTTCTTAGTTTGTGTTTATAATTCATCTCGTGCTCGGCGGTGTGTGTCAAATTCTGCCATATGTGAATTCCGCCAACCCGCATTGGAGCAGCCTGGTAGAAAGGGCTCCAAACCTTCTCCTCAAAGGGAAAGGACGCCTTAGCCCAGCAGTGGGAAATTTACAGGTTGTTAATGTATGTATGTATGCTAATGAACACCTCCCCTTCCCACCCATTCCTTACATCATCAATGAGCCATCTTGTAAGATAAGGTGTCATGTCAATTGTGCCTGTAGTTACACAAGCCCCATCAACCTTCAAACCGGAATACGACAATATCCCGCTGAGTTTCTTTCGCCGGTTCTTCTCAGGTCCGAGGTGCTAAATTCCGAACCGGTGGTAGATTTTTGACAATCAATAAGCAAGTGTAAACACTTCTATATTGAATAAAGATTTTTGATTTGATTTGATTTGATTGTATATTACAATAAATAAATATTGGACAATATCACATACATTACTCTGATCCCAATGTAAGTAGCTAAAGCACTTGTGTTATGGAAAATCAGAAGTAACGACGGCACCACAAACACCCAGACCCAAGACAACATAGAAAACTAATGAACTTTTTCTTCATCGACTCGGCCGGGAATCGAACCCGGGACCTCGGAGTGGCGTATCCATGATAACTGGCGTACACACTACTCGACCACGGAGGTCGTCTACTGATTGGCGGTATAATATTTGATGAGTGGTTTGTATTTACGCGTCACGCGTGACTCCCACTTGGAAGTGGGGGGGGGGGTCTCACCGGTGACCAAAACGCCGAGTGTGCCCCGGTACACCGGAATACCCACTAGCGGTACTCTCTCTTCGGCGGACGGCACAGGATCGATTTCGCGTGTTGCGGTGACCGTGTTATGTCTACCCAGATGAACTCGAACCAACTGCAAAGCCAAATAAGTAACCTCCATCTATTATAAACTTGACGAAATTTTAAAGACAAAGGCTCGGAAAAAATCGCAACAATTCTGTGTTTAAGTAAAACTTGAATGTAGCGATAAGTTAGTTAAGTATATCTTGTTTATAGCGTGTTTTTATTCAATTAAAGTTATAATTGCTTAACATCATGAGTACTTTGTCAACATAAAACCAGTTTCATAAATCGTAACTAAGTTATAATTAAGTACTGCGTACCTCAAGGTAACGTTGTAAAGGATACAAATGCTACGAAAAAAAATATCTTGATAGTTAATTTCTGTTTATAGCAGTTTATTCAAATTTCAACGAAATTCTGCCACACGTGTATTCGCGCGGGTAGAGCCGCAGGTTCAACTATTCATCAATAAAACAATGTCGATACACCATTTTACAAGAT
This sequence comes from Vanessa tameamea, assembly GCF_037043105.1. Lineage (NCBI taxonomy): Eukaryota > Metazoa > Arthropoda > Insecta > Lepidoptera > Nymphalidae > Vanessa > Vanessa tameamea. Next base: position 4,090,794 of record NC_087338.1, read on the forward strand.
TATATAAAATTTAAATCTAATAATAGTTCTGAATCTAAAATCGACTGAGAAGAACTGGCAAGAAAATCAGTAGTTACTTACTCTTTACTGTGAGTTGTGAGTTTGAGTGAATTTGATGTTATTATGTACGAGTATGTACTGAAAAATGTTAATTATTTTATGAGAAAATGTTGATACTCATAGCATCGGTACAAGGAACAAACACGAACTTGTTACTCCTGTTACTCGACTGCATAGAGTCAGTAACTCTTTTGTGGGGCAATGTATACGCTTCTACAACAGGATCCCAGAAAGCGTTCAAAACGCTTTCATTGCCAAATTAAAAAAAAAAGAAAAATGTTAAAGAACGCTCGTGTCCATACAATTGGTGAGTTCATGATTGATAGCACACCTTGGGAATGAAACGATCGCCTCCTGGCTGTTTCTATTCATATTAAATTGTATATATAATAGAATTGCCAAAAAACACCCGCTGAGTTTCTTTCGCCGGTTCTCATGTCAGGGAATTTTATTTCCGAACCGGTGGTAATGTTTCATTTGACAATGAATAAGTAAGTGTTATGCTTCTATATTGAATAAAGGAATTTGATTTGATTTTGATAGATTTTCAGCCAGTAAAAGCAAGATTTCTCACGCCTTTTGACTTTCTAACACCACCGAGAACTAAATGAATTATAAACAGACTTACAAATTGATCATCCCAATATACGATGTTTAGCTGGATATGATACAATTATGGGTTACGCTCAGGGATGTTGGATCTGGATAAGGATATTTGTATAATTTTTTACCGGTTTTGGATACGAAATAATTTCGGTTATCCGATTGTATCGGATAGCGTCAGTTATGGATATTAATTTATTTATAAATTGTTAAAGAAAAAAAAAACAAGATATAAATTTTACTTTACTCGTAAACCATTATTAAGTATTAGGTACAATCACAGAAAAAAGCTATCAGCTTTCAAATACAATTACCTACTCTCTGTAATATGCAAAAACAAAATTATACTAATCTTAGAAATAAGACCAGAAGTTATTTTTTTTAAATACAAATTTATTACTACCCTCAAGAAAACAATTTACAAAACGAATCTACTTTGAAAACAATTAAATTTAACAAACCAAAATTAAATTAAACGAAAACTAAAAATGTAAGACCTTTCAAACTATAACACCAATTACGGAACAATCTAACGAAAAACCCAACAAACAGAATGCCGAGATGTTGACTCGATAACAGCCGAACAGCAAAGAGATCGCGACGGGTGCTGGCGCTGCTTTTTATATGTTTCCCCCACTCTTCTTCCATCTTCTACACTAAATATTTTTTTATCGGATTTGGTTACGAATAGATTTATATTTCCGATACCCGATAGTTATGATTACGGCTATGGAGCTCTAAAAAAAAATCCTTTTACGAATTTACCGAATAATAATCATGTTTTTTTTTGTGGTATTTGTTAACGGAAACTAAGTTGTTATCCCTTGTGCCTGAAGTGGCACACAAGTCACAACACAACAATACTAAGTACAGTTGTTTGTTGGTAAAATATCTGATGAGTGGGACCATTTTACCGCCAAACAGAGTAGGTACTGCATAGACGGACTTGCACGAAGCCCTATAACCAAGTAAATATTCACTGGATCATCTCGACATTGGCTGGATTTTTTTATTGGGATTAAGTTAAAATGTATACTTAAATTAAAATTTCACAGACAGTTAAACCACAGAGTCATGGAAGTTGTCTCTCGTATAATTTCATCCTGTCGTATTACTTTCTAGTACGAGTTTCTTGAACGATTAGCGGTTTGGCAGAAATGTCTGCTTAGAAACTGAACCGCCTATTAAGTTGTTATTGTCATATTTTAAATATTGCCTAATCTGTTTTGAATAAAGGATAAGTAATATTTTAGTCCCTTTCAAGTCCTTTCAGTATTTTATTTATGTAGGCTCATAAAAGCACTTTCGAATCGTCAGGTTACAGTGTTCAATTAAACGTAAAACTACCCGGTTCAGAAAGAATATTCTACTGAGAAGAACCGGCAGGAAACTTTGTAGTTAATCTTTTGAAACATTTTAATTACAGAGTACTTCAGTACTCAGTGAAGAACAGCTGATTTCTCAATATCCTGCCTCTTTATCTATACATATAATAAAATTAGAGTGTCTGTTTGTAATATTAAAATAACCCATGTATATGTATACACGGTACTTATACCAGAATAACATTTTTTACAATTTTTGTCTGTCTGTCAGGCAGATAGCGGATGTAATAAGGAGTAACTTAGGCTACTTTTATTTTAGAATTATATATAGAATAAAAATAAAAGCACGGTACAATATCCAAATAACTTAAATTCAAACAACGCGCACGAAGTCGCGGGCACAGCTAGTCTTTAATATATTTTTGTATTGAGTATGCTTATTATTATTAATCAATATATGTATATATGCCTTATTAATCAATGATTTTTTTGACATGAGATTTAAATTTATTAATAGGCGAACTTAAAATTAACAATAGAATCTTATTATAGAAACGAATATCGGGCTTAAGAACCCCCTCCGTTTAAGACGGCTCTAGAGCTTTTTCACCAAGTTACACATGAAGTACAATTTCCATGAAATTATACACATGCAGGTTTGCTCACGATTTCTTCACCACTGACAGTTGAATTATAAACAAATAATTAAGCTCAAAAAGTTTCATGTTTGCCTGGGCTTGAACTCGCGATCATTGATGCACGCGTTCCTATCTCTGGGTCATCGCGACCCATTTTAAATAAGCGGTAATAACACTTTCTATAAATGATGCTTGAAGGTCACTCGGCGGTGAAGAAAAACATCGTGAGGAAACCTGCATGTGTCTAATTTCAACGAAATTCTGCCACATGTGTATTCCATCAACCCGCATTGGAGCATTGGTGGAATATGCTCCAAACCTTCTCCGCAAAGGGAGAGGAGGCCTTAGCCCAGCAGTGGGAAATTTACAGGCTGCTAATGTAAAAATGTAATAAAAAACATTCCTCGAAAAACGTTGCGTCTTTTAACGCATTACAAAAAGAGATTTAAATTACGAAGGTTAAAAAAAAACATTTTAGGCGCGAAATTTTGACACGAATATCTTTTTACGTAAAGGTAGCTATTTTCAATTTTCAATTGGCGCCAAACGGAACCGTACAATTGGAATTCCGTAAGCGGTGAAAGTAACTTAAACGCAAGCCGTTCAATTCAATAATAATAAGATAAAGAATATATTTACCTTTTACTTTTTAATTGTAGTTTCTGTTTTTGAATTTGCACGCTTAAAATTAAATGAGTTGCAATGTATTATAGTAGAGAACAAAATTCCACGCCAGCATCCAGGGTTAATGACACAGGACAACCTTATACTCGGAACAGGATTTACCGAGTCAGGACCGCTATGTAATTTCTAGATCCCCGTATATTTATTTTTTTAGCAAAACGAAGTCTAATTCATAGTTACGATGATTTGCCATATTTAATTACGAAAATGAATTAATTTGCCTTCAACAATTTCATAAATAATGTTATTTTTTTTTTAATCTTGTTTTTTAATTTTGAACCTGCCTAGGCCTTTACCAATGCAATGGAAAATAATCCGGGTTCCAGCTCTTACTTTACCTACTCTTATAGGGTTTTTTTTTTTAAATATATTTTTGTTTTAGTTTTTCAACAAAAAACACAGTAATTGTTTATCGACCCCACCTGGGTTTTGAACCCGAGACCATACAGTGAAGCCGAATTGATATTATACATATCTATTTATATTCTTATTTTTTCTTAAAAATATATATTATAATTATTTTGCGTCTGTATGTTGACAGACTAAGGCCTCGCGGCGCGGATTAAAAAAAAAAAAGAGTTATGATTATGATTGATTATTTTTATATTAAAACTAAGACAAATAATATATTATTGTAAGAAAACTCATATAAATCGCTTTATTCATTTGAAATTAATTGGAAATTTGTAATTTTAGCCACTATGAATTTTTAGTCAATGGTATCCTTTATTTCAAAGATAAAAAATCCTTAGGTCATTCGTACGTTGATTATAGATCTGTTCACTTCTGAAGGCGCTCCTATACTCTATTCCAACCATAACAAGAAAAATCCAGATCAACAACTTTTGACAGCAAATTGACGCGATATCATTGGTCGAGAGCTTGATTAATCTATGATATTCACTATGGATTTGCAAAAAAATTACGTTTTGAACGTCGACGAAACTGTTATCGGAATTTTGGAAGTAAATTTAAAGTAAATATATAAATATTGGACAACATCACATACATTACTCTGATCCCAATGTAAGTAGCTAAAGCACTTGTATTATGGAAATCAGAAGTAACGACGGTACCACAAACACCCAGACCCGAGACAACATAGAAAACTAATAAAGTTTTTCTACATCGACCCGGCCGGGAATTAAGCCCGGGACCTCGGAGTGGCGTACCCATGAAAACCGGTGTACACACCACTTGACCACTGAGGTCGTCAAAGTAGAAATAAAATTAATTATATAATGGTATATTTTAATAACCCGTGGACTACGATCAAGGCAAGAAGATCAAGTTCGCCATGAATATGATTATTATTGGCAATAATATCAAGTCCATTCGCCATGAAGAAGCTTATGATTATTATTTTAATTATGTTTGTAATCGAGTTATTGGCATTAATTATAATATAACTTCGTTGAAATAAGGCACGTACAGGTTTCCTCACGATGTTTTCCTTGACCGCCGAGGACGAGATGAATTATAAACAAAAATTAAGCACATGAAAATTCATTGCTTGCCTGGATTTGAACACGCAATCATCAGTTAAGATGCACGTGTTCTAACCACTGGGCTCGGCTCGGCAGCATTTCCCTGTTGAATGGCAATTCCGATCCTCTGGCCAAAAAACGAACCAGCCCTCCTGACACCAGTGAAGACAATAAGACGAGGTGTTATACTTTTAATGAGGATTTTTTGCACTAACTCCAAGCGCCAAAAAATATTTGACATAAAACACGAATATTTGGATCGATCAAAAATTAAACAACAATGATAGTTTTATTGAACACTATCTACGCGTCCTACTTCGCACGAGTATAATAATGATCTAAATAAATTTACATAGTAATACACAATATAACTATGTTAGTTTACGTGATGCCAGTTCCGACATACAGATGATGAAAGGGCGAGGAGTTAATACTTGTCGACTTCCAGGCAGGATATATTGCATACATATATAATTGTATTTAACTAACATGACTGTATTTTTAGATGTTGAAGAGTAACTACTGAGTTTCTTGCCGGTTCTTCTCGGTAGAATTTACGTTCCGAACCAGTGGTAGCTTCACTTAATATAGTTTGTTAAATGACGATTCAAAAGTGCTTGTAAAATCCTACTTGAATGAAGTTTATTTTTATTTGATTTGATTTGACATCTTCAACAATCATCATATTTAAGACAATTTAAACAAAATGAATTATACACCGTATGGAAATACAGACAGACATGGAGCGTGACATTTTTATAATATCACACAAAATTTATTGATAATTAATTTAATTGTTTATTAGGTTGGTTAATATTATATAATTAACAAATTAATATTATAAATTTAATGAAAAAAAAAAAAAAAAAAGTATCTACTGCCTCATTTATATTCGTTTCTTTTTATTTTTAATAGTTTCGAAGTAATAAAACCTCAATGTACCAACCTCCTTTCATGGACGCAAAGCTGGCGACGTGCCGAGGAAAACATGAATATATGATTATAAGCCATTAAGTGTAGAAATACGCAAGTTTATGAGAACGCGTATGGTCATTCACCTCAAGACCTCGAGAATGTAGGTTTATGCTTTTGTTAACGTATAGTATGAAGCTCAGAAGCACTTTGAAGTATATTTTAACTTGAACAATTGTTTTAACATAAATTACATACGCACAATAATAGAGACACACGTATAAACAAACATTTTTTTTTTTGTTACAAAGTATTCTGTTTCATAAAGTTGAAAATAGATTATTATAAAATATACATTATTAATATTTATTTTGTAAACTTTCGGAATATCATATTTATTATTGTGCCGATTGGCCCAATGGTTAAAACAATTGAAACGTCGAGTATTGCGAGTTCACTCCGGATAGGCATCACTGAATTGAATGTATTTAATCTCGTACCCGACTAAAGAAAACGTCGCGAGGATACCTGCATTTATCTTATGACAGTATGTCACCAAATCAGGTTGAAGTTGCGTGGTGGAATAGGCTCCAAAGCCAGCAGTGACGTGTGTCGATTTCACTTACCTTATATGAAAGGAATGCGTAATATATATGTAGAACTATTCTGTAAACACGAACCCGAAACTCACCGCGGAACACTATCGTGAAAAGTGAGAATGTCATGCGTGACATTAAATAAAATAATTACAACATGCAATGGATATACCGTTGTTTTTATTAATTGTATAGTTTGGCGGACGAGCAAATGGGCCACCTGATGGTAAGTGATCACCACCGCCACGACACAATGGCGCTGTAAGAAATAATAACCATTCCTTACATCGCCAATGCGCCACCAACCTTGGGAACTAAGATGTTATCTCCCTTGTGCCTGTAGTTACACTGGTTCACTCACGCTTCAAACTGGAACACGACAATACTGAGTACTGCTGTTTGGCGGTAGATTACCTGATGAGTAGGTGGCACCTACCCTAGCACCATGTTACAGTGTTCACTACGGACATCCCCTCCCGCCATAAGTGTCGCCGGGGCTAGAAAGTCTTTGTACCCTGAGAACCTAAAATACGCGGGTTTTTTAGTGGGTATTCCCACATCGGATAGGAGTTTCTACCGAGAAGAATCGGCAAGGAAACATTCATTAGGTAGGGTCGTACATACACACGTACAAAATAATTATATATATGAAGGTTATTCACATAACGATGAAATCCAAATTTAGAGTCTTAACACGGAGTCCAATTATTTAATAAAAAAACTTTCATTATTAAATAACTGTGATATCTGTCCGCAAATTGTTCGTAAATTTATTAAAAAAAAAAAAACGCATTAATAAAAGAATGTTTATATGTAAAGGTACTTTCTATATTATTAATGTATTGCGGACTATATGGATGGACGGACCTATATGTTAAACAGACGAGTTGACTACCGCGTCATGTTTTTTTAAATCGGCTGATAATTTATATATAAATATATCATTTATATATAAATTATCACACATGTATATTATACTATTTTTCTTTATTCAAGCAAACTCTCCATTAAGAGGATTACAAGAGCTAAGTGCCCTTGAGAATCGCACGCACACACTTACAAAATCGACAAAAACGGCAAGCCCGTGAACTAATGGTTAAGCGAGGTAAAGAGGTTACGCCCGAATATTCTAATAGATGCCGCCAAACCGAGCGAAGTAAGATCAATCATAAATCTCATAAAAAATAGATAGGACAACAGAATTGTTTTTATTTCTTTCGATGTTAGTTATAATAATATAATATCTCGTAACGTAATGATGCGGCGAAAAGATCGACACGTCTGTATAGCATCAGGCCTCGGCCGGCAATGTCTGTACACGGCGTTTACGCACACATGCGTACGCATTTTGTTCGAAAATAAGAATATCTGATTTTAAAAAAACTTCATTTTACTAAAAAAGTGACACAGAGGTAAAGTAGTATATTGCTTGTAGAATAATCTGACAAAAAACCAGAATTATTGAATGTATATAAGTATAGTTATTATTTGTTAAAAGATTTTTTTAGAGGTAACTTTGTGATTTTTTTCTATCGTACCAAATTAATCACATCATGTTTTCAAAATAACAAATGACTAGCACTATTGTTACTATTAATATTAAAAATATTGGGTCGCCCGCGAAACTTCGCGTTTATTCAAAAGATTTTTTACGTATTTCAAAACCTATGACAGGTTTTGTTTTGATTTCATTTCATTGTAAACTGATGAAACCTTTATTAAATGACCTTTTTAATGTCAAATAAGTACATTAGTTCTCTATAACCGGTCATTAATAACCGCTCTCTAAAATTAATTCGTTATTAAGTTGTCACAATTTAATAAATTACAATCAAGAATCCTCTTTATTTTTCTGCGCATCTACGGCTGGAGCTCTTCGAAATGAGACCGTAACCGATTTATTATTTACAGCTATCGTCTCATAATCACTGGGACAATAATCGGCTTACGCTGTTCATATATAAGATACCAAATATATAGACATTCAAATAATAATAACACATACCAAATCGTATACGAACACAGTCAAATTAAATCCAAATATACTTTATTCGGGCCGACACGTGAATCGTGATTTACTGTTAAGTGAACGTAAAATAACGCCGGCTCCGTATTAACACGACGATAATTGCAGACGAGAATAATTATTTTGTATTAATAAAATATTAAAACTACAAAATACACGTCGTATTTTCCAAATTTAGCTTTGCAAATTAATAAATTACAATCGGATGTTAAAGAAACTTCCTTAGTAAGGCGTAATGCTCCGTAGCAGGGATATTATGGAGCTCCGTAACCATAACGGAAACTATCGGATATCCGAAATTAATATATATCTGTAATCGAATCGAACCGATAAAAAATAGTGTTATACTTAAATAAAGTAACTAAATATATTTTAAAGTTAATAGTATACTTAATCTCATATGTTGGGAAACATTATCTGTTAAAAGGGTGAGAATACGTCCATGGCTGTCTTTGGGGTTCAATGTATCGATTCAGTGATTCGATCGAGAAAGCGTGACAGACAGACAGAGTTACTTTCGCATTTACAATATTAGTACAGATAATAAAAGCATGTTATTCGTATTCGTTGATTTCCATCCAGCTTAAATAATAGTTTAATTGTTTTTAATGATAGTTATAATTTGATTGTCGCAGAAGCAGTTCCTTTCCGGTTCTCTGTAGAATCTACATTACTCGATATGTTTTATTCTCTCAAGAATACTTGAAATTATTTTTTTTAAATGTATTGGTAGATTTAGTATTGTCATTTTTCATAGTGGGATTTACTTGGTGGTAGGGCTTTGTGCCAACCCGTCTGGGTAAGTACCACTCTCTCATCATCATATCCAACCGCCAAGCAGCAATATTTAGTATTGTTGTTACATTTTGAAGGGTGAATCAACCAGTGAAACAGGCACAAGGGACATAACATCTTAGCCAATAAAGTTGGTGGCGTATTGGTTATGTAAGGAATGGTTAATATTTTTAACGGCGCCCATAAATAAAAGACAAACATTAATCCCCCTTCAATGTCACATAACTGCACAAATAATACCTCTTATAATTCAACTATTTATAGGTTAAAAACGGAATACACAGGTGATTCATTACCGTCACAGTAGCAGGCGAAAGCGATACCGTGGCGCCCGAAACACGTAGAGGATACCGCTGGTTTTATAATGGGTATTCCGTTTACTAAGGCGTACTAGACGTCCAGAGCCTTGGTTCGTCCATGGAGTCGAGATGGCCCAGTGGTTAGAACGCGTGCATCTTAACCGATGATTGCGGGTTCATAATTCGTGTTTATAATTCATCTCGTGCTCGGCGGCGAAGGAAAACATCGTGAGGAAACCTGCATGTGGCTTATTTCAACGAAATTCTGCCACATGTGTGTCCACCAACCCGCATTGGAGCAGCGTGGTGGAATATGCTCCATACCTTCTCCTCAGAGGGAGAGGAGGTATTAGCCCAGCAGTGGGAAATTTACAGGCTATTAATGTAATGTACTAGACGTCCGATCACATCACGTAGGGGATACGCTTTAGCGACAAAAAATAAGGTTGACTCGTTCAAATTGTGTTATTGCTTCGGATAGATTTCTTTAAAACTTCTTGATTCACGTCTCAGATTTATATGAATACGTGAGAGTATCCATACATTGTCTCCTTCACATCCGAACATTAGATGAATATTAATAACAATTTAAATTAAGCGCCCCTTTATTCACGGATGCAATTTATTAATAAAGATCGTTCCTTCCGGTATAATATAGTTATGTACCAGTGAAAACATAATTAGAATTGTATAACTAGTTCCGGAGATAACCTCTACATACAAACAAATTCAACCTCTTGAAATATAAGTATAGACTAGACCTTCGCTTAAAATTAAGTTTTGGTACTTATTTTATTTTCGTAGTTCTCAGTGTTCACTAACGGGTTTATGTCGGTCACGTAGCTTGCCCAAAAAGGTATTCTCATGTTGACATTACAATAGGAAGCTGTTGACGTTTATCTGTCTGTTATACACGGAAGATTTCTTAAAATATTTATCTGTTATGCTTAAGAAGGAGCTGTCCCTGTGGCTCCGCAGTCATAACAACGATATAGACTGAGAGCCAGTGATCGGCAGACTTACGGTATAGTAGCAAGCTCCATATTACTGCCAGGTATACTGCTTCACCTGCTGTTCGTGAAATGGAGGTTCACTATTCCCATCGAGGGTTCCTTTGAGCATGCCATGGAGTCGAAAAGCATAAAAATTGACTTTCAAAACGTGACCGCAGCAAGTCTGCCCTTTTGATATCTTAAAATATGTAAAAAAAATATATAGAAAACTTCAATGGCAGACACTTACTCCGGTTCCTTCTATATTTTTTATAATTTCAAAGCTACTTAAATTTGACAAAAATTTACATTATTTCAGCAAGGCTGATATTTATATATATTATGTATATTATTATTATATACATATATCTACAAAAACAGACACATAGTTCGGTTCTAAGACGCAGGCAGACCACATAATAGTTTCTCAGTCGTGTTAATAAAGGTGCATGATTTCGAATTTAATTTTAAAATAAATAGTAAATGAAAAAAAAAAAAAAAAACTTGTCATAACGTCAATGATGTTATCGCTATTGAAACTGATTGTGTAACAAAAGAACAAACATATACAGGTTATTACGTAAACAGAAAAGCGTCATGTAATGTTTAAGATACACTTGTGAAGTGTCGAACGGAGAGCAAACAATGAGATCATATTTAAGGGCAACCGATCAGTTGAAAGTATCTCTTTGAAAATATCCGATATGACCGTTGGTTTATAATTAATCTCGGTGAAAGAGAACATTGTGAGGAAACCTGCCTCAGTTTCAGTTCTATTGTCCAATCGCATTAAAGCGAAGTTAATGTTCCATTTCTGAACAAAGGCCTTCCTATCTGTAGCCTTTTCCAATGCAAGCAGGCAAAAATAAACGAACTTTGGATTTACGTATTTAATACGATTTACTTAAATCTCAAGTACTGCCTGAAATCCCCTATAGGGGTCTTAGGCAGTACTCTATAATCCGGAAAATTTGATAGTCCAACACTGCCCTGCAAAACGTTTGTCGGATTGCCGGGGGTCCACTGTAAGGAATCAGTGTGATGAGGAACCTGTGACATATCAAAACTGCGTTATAGGCTTTTTTAATTATTATTATTATATATTTATTTATATATATATATGTATATATATAGAGTGGAGAGTTGGCACGACGGCGTATGAGAACGTCAAGCCGTTGCCGACATATACGAGCTAGTCTTCCCTGCGCCTAGGGTTGCCAGGCGTCCGGATAAAGCCGGATAAAGTTCGGCTTTTTGATTGCGTGTCCGGCCAAAATTTTATTTATTTATCTCGCAAACGAGATAGGTTCATTTGATATTATTTATATTTCATTGGAATTTAACAAGATTCATGTTAGTAATCAGAGAAGCTTGATTTTACATACATATTTTTTTATCATATCTATTAATACTGAGGCATAATATCTTTAACAATGTAGGGTGTCAGCTTTTTTTACAAATGTCCGGCCAAACTGGCCGGTCTGTCCGGCTACTAGGTTTGGCGATCTGGCAACCCTACCTGCGGCAATAGATTTTTCACATCAAATACATATTTATGCGCTGTTATTTTTTAATTATCAACTATATATGCGTACAGTGTTATCCAAAGACAATATATGAGGTGAGTAATACAGTAACCATGCGATGTGATGCGTATATTCCATATACGTTCATAAGTGTTGAATACTCAATGACCGGATGATACAGATTGCCCTCACACGGTAACCTTGAAGGAAATGAGGAAACTACGTGTATAGGAATAGGTTATAAGGCCTGTACACCAAGCAGAAGCACCGTGGTGAAATGTGATCATTTATTTTCTTACTTCTTTTTATTGTGTTCCTGTTGGCCCCAATGGCCTTTACAGCGTCAGTTAAAGTTATGTAGATGTTCAGAGCCTACTTAAGGGCTTAGAGAACGCATGCCTTAAGGGTGCCTCCTGTAAGGTTGGTCCTAGGATCGGGACGCCGCGCCGTCAATGACGGCAGAGAAAGAAATAGAAAAAAAAATGTATTTAGGACACGGCGTAATTTAAAAAAAAAATGGAAATCCTGCCAAAAAAAAAAACAAAGTATACACTAATTAAGCTACAAAAAAAAACAATGATCCACAAAAAGGGATTAATAAGCATTGATAGTAATCATGCCCTAAATAGGTGTACCTACCATTCAGCTTCCAAGTCGGGTTCCAAAATCCAACGCTGATTTTCATTTCGGGCTGTCTACGTTAATATTTAATATAATATTTATACATTAAATAAATAAACATATAATATAAAAAATGGGAGTGTCTGTTTGTACCGCTTTTTATGTAATGCGTATGTATGTATACACGGTACGTATACCAAAATAACATGTTTTTAAATTTTAGTCTGTCTGCCTGTCTGTTTGTTCCAGCTAATCTCTAGAACGGCTGGACCGATTTTGACGGGACTTTCACTGGCAGATAGCTGATTAGATAAGGAGTAACTTGGGCTACAAAAAATAACATTTTTGTTAATTCAACCGCGCACCAAGTCGCGGGCATTTCTTATTTTATATTTTATCTTAGGTTAAGAACTGTTTGCGTGGTTTCCATCCCTGATAGACTAACCTTGGGAACTAAGATATTCTGTACCTTGTACTTACAATTACACTTGAAGGATACAAAGTTCAAAATAAATGGCGTAACATCGTAAGACGGTGTATATTTTACGAGTGAGACACCAAATGCATATAGCATTATTGAACATCGGTTCATTACGTATCAAATTTAAACTTTTTTATTAGAGATAGTATCGTAGACCCTGATCGAACGATATACATCCAACCATGTTCTACTAAGTAATTAATACTTATTTTACGGTTTTATTCATAGAATATTTTCTTCGAAATGAAAAATATATTTTTTTAAAGTAAATAAGGAAAATCATTAAAAACATAACGAATATCGAGGATATTAAAAAAATAGAATAAAGTCAAAGTGACTTGTGTAACATAACTCACGGGTAGCGTACATAGGGTAGCGTAAATTGTCTATGATTTATTATCTGCAATTAGATAATTCGAAATCCGCGTTCAACAAAAACTGGTAACGGTCCGGTAAAGTCTGCAAAATTAGAATATTGCATATTTTATTGATAATTTTCGGAATTGTGGATCAGAGCGAGTGAGCCAGTGTAAAAATGGATTCAAGATTGTAATCGGTACCAAATACCTATAATGCAATAATAATAATAATAAAGAATGCCAGAAAATATACAACATATTACAGGAGCTTGCCCTACTCTAGTTCAAACAGATTACACCCATCGCCACAACCAAATAGTTCACTACATACATCAAAAACTTGCACACAAATATAACTTCACAAATACTCCACTAAAACATTACTATGAATACCAACCCAACCCCGTTTTAGAAAATGAAGAAATAAAAATATATTATGATAGAGCAATTCTTACTGATAAAACGATTCATTACAATAGACCGGATATAACTTTAGTTAACAAATCATCTAAAATAGCTTACTTAATTGATGTTTCTGTTCCAAATACACATAACTTATTAAAAACTATTACGGAAAAGATCAATAAATATACAGAATTAAAAGAAGAAATAATTAGAATATGGAATTTAAATAAGGTTTTTATTGTCCCTATCGTGCTTTCCACTACCGGAGTCATACCTAAGCACTTACACCAAAGTTTAAAAATTCTTGATTTACCACCTCTCACATACATCACCATGCAAAAAGCTGCTATTTTAAATACTTGTCGAATAGTACGTAAGTTTTTAGAATCTAATAATGAGCTGGCTGACTGACTGTACTGACTGACTTTTTCACTCCCCAGATACACTTGGTCATTGACCCGTGTGACTGGAATATTTGCCCCATTATTTGGGAGATAAATAGTCCAAAAAACAAAAATAATAATAATACGGTCCCTAAATATATTTCAGAATCTTTATCTATGGATAGCATAAACCAGGTCGCTTCTTTTTTGTCTGTATCTCCACTTCCTTCTTTTAAACCACTCAACAAATTTTGATACGGTTTACACTATCGAAATAGCGATGAACGAGAATGGTTTGTGGCTGAACTAGGCGGAATTTTTGTGGAAAAAAAATGTTTTTGTAGGCTCATATTGTTAAAGCAGGGTTAACTTTAAGAGATGCATCAAAACAATGTTAGGTACATTTCGTTACAAATGGTATAGTGCCTATCTTTTAAGGTAAATTCTTAATAGTGTTTTTGTTATTTTTTTCAAAATATATTAATTCTGTATTTATCTGATACAGAATTAATATATTTTGAAAAAAATATGTAAGTTAGCTAATTTCATATAGATTTAAATTGTCATTTACAACGAAACATTCGAATGAATAAGGTACTACTACTATTTAGAAATAGAATCTTTTACAAATTAAATGTCAACGAAAAATATCTTTCTATGCAACCGGATGAGTTGCTGTCACAATGAAGTTTTATTTTTTTTTAATTAAGAACTTAAATTTAAAAATTACCCGTCACAATTTTTTTTTTTAAATAAACATCTCTAAGCGATTTATTGAAACCATTTGAATACTCAAAGCGAAGTGAGTTCTGAGTGTGGGCGAAGAAGCTCGGCATAAAATCCTTATTTTACACGCACGAGGCCAGGTCGGGTGGCTAGTTATATAATATTTACGGGTCATCTGGACAAACTGATTAATAAAAGTCGGTCAAGGCGTTTTGTTTTTTTTTTCAAACTTCAATAAAAATATTGACTCGACATTATTAATAAATATATGAATGATGCATATTTATATCTTAATCAATATTAAACTGTTAAAGATTTTGATTGTGACATTTCATATTTTTATATTCTATTCGAACCATATTTGGTATGCCGTTGAAAGTGATAAATTTACCGAATACGGCGAATATCGATTAGTTACCGAATATTCGTTGCAACTATAATAATTTTAACATTGCAATCCATATTTAAGAGCCGAGATGGCCCAGTGGTTAGAACGCGTGCATCTTAACCGATGATTTCGGGTTCAAACCCAGGCAGACACCACTGAGTTTTCATGTGCTTAATTTGTGTTTATAATTCATCTCGTGCTCGGCGGTGAAGGAAAACATCGTGAGGAAACCTACATGTGTCTAATTTCAACGAAATTCTGCCACATGTGTATTCCACCAACCCGCATTGGAGCAGCGTGGTGGAATATGCTCCATACCTTCTCCTCAATGGGAGAGGAGGCCTTAGCCCAGCAGTGGGAAATTTACAGGCTGATTATGTTTATGTTATGTTTATATCCATATTTACGGTATAATTTAATTTAAAACGTAAGATAAGTCTCAATAATATTTCCAATATAAAAATGTTCTTACAGTATTGACAATATTAAAATTAATTAAAGAAAAAATATTTTATATAAAGTTATGTATAAGAGTCGAGATGCCGACTGACCGATTATTACCTATTATTCGAATAACCGATTATTCGACGGTTGTTGGCTTAAACCCAAAGAAGCACCTCTGAATTTTCATGTAGGTTAACTACCTACATTATTTTTTATTGTTGATTATTCATCTCGTGCTCGGCCGTGATAAAAACACCGTCAAGAAATCAGCCTTATGAGTGTGTCAAACAGATACACTTCTAAAATAAAATACAATTGCACCGTCAGTATGAGATTCTCTGTTCGTACTTCAAAACATGAGAGACGTTTGGATATATTAAAATAAGTAATTACTTATCTGTAAAGCGCAAATGTAATCGGCCGGACAGCGTTAAAGTTAAATCTTCGACGTTTTCGTAAAGTCATTGTCAAGCGTCGATAGAAATTAGAGAAACATTTCCTGTTTTTTCCAATCAGTACGTTTTGTTTACATCGATCGATTATTTGTTTGACAATATTAATAAATTTAATACTTTGTGAATAAGTTGCAAAATATTTATTACACTATATAAATAGTTAAAAAACAGCCTTAATAACGTAGTTGAATAAAATATTGGTCAAGATTTTATCACGTATTTCAAGTTTATAAATAAATTATATTAAGAAATTGAAAACGTTTTTACTATTTTGGGTGGGATTTGATTTGTGTAAATAATTCAAAGTCAAATCTTTATTGAATATGGAAGTGTTTACACTTGCTTATTGATAGTCGAAAATCTACCACCGGTTCGGAATTTAACACCTCGGACATGAGATGAACCGGTGAAATAAATTCTGCGGTATTTTTTTTTAATTGTCATTTTAACAGGTATTGATTCAAAATGAAAATATACTTTATTCAAGTAGGCTTTTACAAGCATTTTTGAATCGTCATTTAACAAACTATTTAAAGTAAAGCTACCACCGGTTCGGAATGTTGATTCTACCGAGAAGAACCGACAAGAAACTCAGTAGTTACTCTTTTTTTCATATACAATAACAATAAACATATTTTCTTTATTTGAAACAGCCTGGAGGCGATCATCTCATTCCCAAGGTGTGCAATCAACTAAGAATTAATTAGTTTTGTAATATCCTTTAGCACACAAACACTCTTTAACGATTCTTTTAAATTTTACAATTAAATATTTTTGAACGTTTTCTGGGATCCTGTTGTAAAAAACGTATACATTGCCCCACAAAAGAGTTATTAACTCTTTGTAATCAGGTACTTGTAGTAACAAGTTTATTCTTGTTCCTAGTACTAACCGTATGTATATCGCAATTTCTGGAAAATTCATTTAAGTTTTTGCGTACACATATAACATTATCAAAGACAAATTGAGAAGCGACAGTCATTATTTTAAAAAAAGATTTCCTTATGTTGCTAAACTAAATAATTTGTCAATCTGAGAAGAATATCGTTCATAAATTTAAGCCTTACGGTAACACTGCTGTAATTTTGTTTTGTTAATTGGTATAATAAGATTTGATTCTGTAAATTTTATGTTGGCTCTACTGGTACTGTGACAACTGAAAATTTAATTTGTCAATTTTTGTTTATTAATGGAATTGGGAAGAAGTTGCAATCTCGTTTAATACTAAGTTTTATAATTTAGCCCATGATTGTTTCAGAATTAACCAAAGAACAACCGTAAAAATGTCAGAAGAAACGCAAGTGGGCGCGTTTTACGCCGGCAAAAACATATTTATAACCGGCGGCACCGGCTTTGTAGGATTGTGTCTTATTGAGAAAATACTACGTACAATACCTGATGTTGGAAAAATATACTTATTAATGAGACCGAAGAAAGGCAAGGAGATATCAGAAAGATTGCAAGAGTTTCCTACGAACCCTGTAAGTATTTGTGCTTTTAATAATACTTTTTTTTACATACATTGTCTATATCTGACTTATATATCTTAATGATCTTGTGACTATAAAACCTGTGCATCCATCTCATTTATTAATATAAGACTTAAATTTATTTTAAAACTAAAGGATGAAATTTGGGACTGTAGCTCGGCTACTAAAGAGGTTATGGAACCTCATATACACTGGCATTGCAAAGTCATTAATCATATTTCTATTAAGAATAAAACAAAGTCGTCCCGCCATTTACGCAAACATCGAAATGGTTATTAATGAAGTTTTCATCATTAAACAGATTGACTCAAGAGGAAAGTTTATGTGCATAATACATACATATTACAGTAGAGACAAGCCGAGCACTCTTAATTAAATATCTTTTTAGTGTTTGTTCTTCAATCCAAATGTTATATATAGACCCTCAGACTCACGTGAAGCCGGGACAGGTAGCTCGTCAATTTAAAAAAAGGATACCGATGTTCTTTCTTTCTAATTATGTTTACTCTATCATTCCTTCATCAAATTCCACCCTCTAGCCCTAGCAGTGACGTCTAATTTCTATACATTCTGAGGGAAACATTATACAATTATATAAAGGTACATCTTATAACTTTCTGATTACCCTTGAATTTGTTTAATTCTTAGCAATGGAATGTTATTTTATAGCAATGGAAGTGAAATGTTTTTTGTTTGTATAATTTTTAAATAAAGCTGTTCATACTATAGAATAATATCATATTCTCGGCTCAAGGATGTTAGTATACATGTAGTTTGATAAGCCATAAAGTACTAATTTCTATATGAATTATCCTCGTGACTATAACAAATAATTGGCTAGATGAAACTAATTAAAAAGTTCTGCATCTCCATAGTTAAATATTATAAAGTTTTATTATAGATAATTACATAAATATAAATCAATTTATCATTGTATTACCGGTAGACATTGATACTTCAATTTTTATTCTAGTAATATGTATGTACTAGATGTCCGTGCTGACTTTGTTTAGGGGAAAAAATAATTTTATTTATATACTTCCTGTTCATAGCACCATCTACGGGGTCCAATCTAAACCATTCTAGAACCCACACATTAATACACACAGTAAATTGCAGCATACCACAATAGGTCCAGCCCGTTTGTAGAATTTCAATTACATACACACATGCAGAAGATTTATATATAAAAAATGTATGCTATGTTGTAAAAACTCAAAATGGAAACAGTTGTTGGGTGTAGTCTCAAATACACTGACATCTCTTTTTTTTATCTTGATTTATCAACTACTTTGCGGTAGGGCTTTGTACATGCCTATCTGGGTAGGTACCACCCATTCATCAGATATTCCACTGCCAAACTGCGACGGATGTATATATATATATATATTTATTGAAATAAGGACACCCAGTATTGTTTAACAATCATTGCCTAAGCAATGTTTAGTGATTTAACATCACAATTTTATGTTATTTAATATTTATTGTTTTAGGTATTTGAGAAACTCCTAACAACAGAATCAAAAGATGTCTTCAACAAACTTGTGCCAATATCCGGTGATGTGGGCTCTCAAGACCTCGGCATCAGTAGCACAGATCGACAGACGCTTATTGATAATGTCAATGTTGTTATCCATTCTGCTGCTACACTAGACTTTGAAGAGAGCTTGAAGCCAACTGTCAAAATCAATATATTAGGGACTCGGCAGGTTATGGAACTTTGTCAACAGATTAAAAGCTTAAAGGTAAGGCGATTTACTTATTATTGTTTTATAGATAACATAGCTTCGACTCCTGGATAGCCCTACAGTTATTGTAGAACTTTGTAAAAAAAAAACAAATCTTCTGTCAAGTACTGGATGCAGGAAGCATGGTTAAACTGGGATGTCTTAGAAATATTTCTAAAGCCGTTGGTCTCGAGTCTGACTAGGATAGAGTTTGCTATATTTATATTATTACAGACAAACAAATCTTTGAGATTGGACCGACCGATATTAAGTCAGAAAAAACATTCTTTTAGTTAAAATAAGATAATATTATTTCTAAATCTTAAAAAACCATATTATTTATATTTTATTTAGCTATGCAATAGTCCAGATACAACTTAGTTTTACATAATTGCATGTACAGTTCTAACAAGTTCAGTTTAATTCTTTGTTCGGTGAAGATATATTCTGTTTGGTTAGTTACAATACATAGCAACCACAATGAGTCGTATACAAGTATGATCCAAAATGTTTTTTTTTTCAGGTGATGGTTCATGTGTCATCTGCTTATGTAAACTCTTATTTAAAGGAAGTTGATGAGAAGGTTTATGATTCACCAGCAGATGTTGAATCAGTAATCAGCATGGCTGATAAGCTAACGGAACAGGCGTTGATTGATTTGGAGAAGACGTGAGTAAATTAAATACAATACAAAATATTGGACAAGAATATTGGACAACATCACATACATTACTCTGATCCCAATGTGAGTAGCTAAAGCACTCGTGTTATGGAAAATCAGAAGTAACGACGGTACCACAAACACCCAGACCCGAGGCAACATAGAAAACCAATGAACTTTTTCTACATCGACTCGGCCGGGAATCGAACCCGGGACCTCGGAGCGGTCGGAGAAAACCGGTGTACACACTACTCGACCACGGAGGTCGACAAAAACCTATAAGGAAAATAATATATTATTCATAAGAATATTTTTGAATGAATATTTTAAAAAAATAGCTCATTAATACATTTTGGCTCATAATTGCAAATAATAGGGATTATAGACAAGGATCATGAATTTGATGATCTTAAACTTCTAAAGTAAATAAAAATTACATAATGATTTGCGAATTATTATATGGTGTGTTTTGTTATTTGTCTTCGTATCGTATTGAAAAAGAATATATATTTCAGAATATTAAAAAAACATCCAAATACCTACACATTTACGAAACATCTCGCTGAACATGAAGTCAAGAAGTGTGCTGATAAATTCCCTTGTACAATAGTCAGACCGACGATGAGTAAGTTGATTTATTTAACAACATATTATAGATATATATCGGTACCGTAATAAAATTGGTAGTAAACATGTCAAAAGATAACTTAGTACAAAAGGCAAGGCACACCGGTTGCACTTTAGACAGTTGATTTGTATTACTTCGATATTTTCTAAATATTACATTACATTTTACATTACATTAGGAGCCTGTAAATTTCCCACTGCTGCGCTAAGGCCTCCTCTCCCTTTGAGGAGAAGGTTTGGAGCATATTCCACCACGCTGCTCCAATGCCTGTTGGTGGAATACACATGTGGCAGAATTTCGTTGAAATTAGACACACGCCGGTTTCTTCACGATGTTTTCCTTCACCGCCGAGCATGTGATGAATTATAAACACAAATTAAGCACATGAAAATTCAGTGGTGCCTGCCTGGGTTTGAACCCGAAATCATCGGTTAAGATGCATGCGTTCTAACCACTGGGCCATCTCGGCTTTATTTCTAAATAAGGCCATGTTTATTACGTGTACTGTACACTACAATTAGTTGATCTGTCTACTATATTTTAAAGATAAACAAACATTAGATTAACATATTCTATGCGATTTGCTGATATTTTATACCTTCCAAACAGTTTATGACGAATTTATTTTTATTTATATTACAATACAATTTCACTGAATTACTTATATTAAATTTATGTTTTGCGTACAAAGTTCCAACAACAACTTTGCGTTTCAAAACGCAATTTCTTAACGAGTCCATAATTAATAACATCGATTTTATATCTCTACCGATGTTTACAATTCAGTTCAAGGTTGTTTAACTCCTGCCATTGGAATAATTATATAAATAGTGGCTGCCCATTATTCGAAATTCCACCGTAATTCCATTGTATTAAAATATAAGATGCATTTATTCGAAAGTTAGGAATAATGAGGCTCAGCTGGTCGAGATCTTGTCATTATGATAATTAAAAAAAATAAAATCGTTACTGATTTTTAAGTTTGACATAACGTATGTTAGTATGCACGTAAGATATTAATGTTATATTTTATTTTGTTTAGTTATTTTATTTTTATTAATTCTTTTTTGCACCCAAACTTAAAACTAAAAATTACAATTTTGCTACACAAAGTTGCATGAGGTGCAACAGGTTTATTATGTTTTATATATTTATATCATCCTATATAAACTAAGTAATATATGAGATGCTTAGTTTTGACTTAACATTTACAGATTAGAAAGTTCTCTGACATCATAGACGTGGTTTCAGAAACCGATGATCGTTTCGGTATAAGGCACATATTTTTTAGCTTGGTTTCCAAACTTTTCCAATAGTGTTATTATGTAAAACGCCCGGTTTTATCGTAAACAATAAATTATTATTGAAATTAATTTCAGTTGTGGCGTCATGGAAGGAGCCGGTGATTGGCTGGACTTGTTCTAAAGTTGGACCACAAGGGTTCCTTATGGGAGCAGCTAAAGGTGTGAAATATTTTTATATATTATGTATATTTGATCTATTGTTAATAGTGTATAATTTATTAAGTATACCATCCACAGGTGTTGTCCGTAGACTTCCTCTAGCGAAAGATAACATAGCGGACTACATTCCGGTCGATGTGGTGGTTAACCAGCTCCTTGTGGCCGGCTGGAACGCTGCTACGTCCGAGTAAGTTTTTTTTATTAGTAACCTTGTGAATTAATTTAATAACTCACTTATCAAACAATATCTATTGCGAAATTATAATAAATCTAAAAAAAAAATAATCTTTACAACGCTCAGACACACCCACACATAGATATAAAGTTGTGTATTTTAAGATCTATTATTCTTAACTCTTTGTCTTGGTGGATGAGTAACACTGGTTTAAACTCGTACATCGGTCATTGCACCTAGTTTGTGATGCTATATTTTTTATATATATATAGGATTTTTCATAAGGTCAAAGTCATTTTCAATAACAATGCAATCAAACCTGTATCCTGAGATAGGTACAATCTCGTTTAAGGCGATTATATCATATTAAATTTTTGCACCTTTCGTGTTAACAAATAAAAACAATAAAAGTTAGATTATTTTTATCAGAGGATCCGTTGTGTTACGTTCTGAAAGTTATCAACACTTAGTTTTTGAATTACTTTTTCGTGCTGGAGCAGTAAAATTATACTACCAATCCAGCGGTTATTCGCCTTTTCTACATCTCTAAAATAATGTAATCCATAACTCGCAACGACGGATATGCATATTGTGTATATTTTAAAATCTAAGATATTTTGTGAATAATTGTTACTAACCGGGCTCTCAAGAGATATATTATAGTTGTATTAATATGTATTTTATACGTTATAACTTGTTTTATTATGGCTCATAAAATCTGAAGTTAATTGTAATGTGGCTCATAGTGTATGGATTAGACATAAAATAATCTTATTTTTGATGTTTTATATATATTTGATTGATTTAACTAGCAGTTCTTGTTAAGTAAATTGATTGAATATATATAATAAAATTTATATAAATTACTAATAGACTCGAAATATAAAAATCAATTAAATTTAAATTTTTGTACAAATTAACACAAAGTTTTTTTTGAATAATTAACCCTTAATAATACATAAAAATGTTATATTATTTCCAGATCTGGGCTCACGGTGTACCACTGTTCGTCTTCAACTCAAAAGCCATTCAGATGGTCAATAATAGAACCTGTAATTAATGATATACTACATAACTATCCTCTTAAAAGCGCTGTGTGGTAAGTATTTTATATTCAACTTGTAACATCTGGTTTTAATTTAATTAATTTTAGCATCGCCTGCAGATAAATATATCATTTTATTTACTGTATGCACAAAATAATTGATATGTATTATTTAAGAAACAATAAGCCCTTAGTTTCTTTGGTTCTTCTATGGTATAAAATCAATATACTTTATTAAAGTAGACTTTTACAAGCAGTTTTGAATCGTCATATTACTAAATATATTAAGTAAAGTTACCACTATAAGGTATTCCATTCCGGAGCGGTGGTAGATTTTTGAATTTTGATAAAAAAAGCCGAGATGGCCCAGTGATTACAACGCGTGCATTTTAACCGATGATTGCGGATTTAAACCCACCAACCCGCATTGGTGCAGCGTGGTGGAATATGCTCCAAACCTTCTCCTCAAAAGAAGAGGAGGTCTTAGCCCAGCAGTGGGAAATTTACAGGCTGTTAATGTTGTTGTTGTTGTTAAACAAGTGTAATGAAGTTACTAAGGATAAAACTATAACAAAAACGAACTGGCCCAATTAAGGCCCAATTAAGGGTGACCACTTGAGATTGTTAATAATGATGCGTTCGAATTGAACTTTACCATTTGAACACTATACAGTCATAACTTCAATTCCAATAAATCCAATCAATATGAACTAATTTTGTTTATACCAGGTACCCGTATTTGAGTTTTGTTCCATCTCTCTGGCTGTTTCGCTTGTCTGCTATATTCGTTCATTTCATCCCGGCTGTTCTACTGGATACATTATTGAGGATAATGGGAGGAAAACCGATGTAAGCGTTTGTTTTATCTTAATGGTTTATATATAATTAAAATGTTATTCGTTTAAATTGAATTTTGGTGTTTTGTTATCTACATATATATTAAATGTCTGTTTTTTATTTAGCAAACACTTGGAGGTATAGGTATTTTTGAATGTATATTTATTTTGTTTAAATTAAGAGCACGCGAATTGTAACCGATTAATGCATGTATTAAATTTAATATTTTTTTGTTCATGATGCTGTGGCTTTACTTTAGTTATCATAATAGAAATAATGGAAATATATTAACATAGGCAGTTTCGCGTATTGTTGTTGGATTTCGTAATGTTAAGGTTACTTGGTGGTAGGGCTTTCTACTGCCACTCAGCAGTACTTAGTATTGTTGTGTTCCGGTTTGAAGGTTGATTGAGTCAGTGTAACTATAGGCAAAAAGGAGTTAACATCTCTGTTTCCAATGTCGGTGTACGGATATGTAAATGTCTAGGGACAGCGATGGCCACTTACCATCAGGTGGTCTATTTGCCCGTGATATAATAATTTTAGCACGAATACATTTTACTTATAAATGCACTTTGTGTCCTTTAACACTAAACCACAGAATCTAGTGCTCGGTTGCGAAAGAAAACATCATTAGATGTCGTATGAAAAACGGTAATAAATTTTTAATAGAGACATTAATTATTACAGATTGTTTCGTTTGCATAAAAACGTATGGAATTCACTCAATCGTCTAGAAATATTCATATTCACCGAGTGGAAGTTCCACAATAAAAATACGAGAGAACTTAATGATAAACTCAACAAGACGGACAAGGAGAAATTTTATATAAACATCGAGAGTATGTATGTAAGTATTTGAGGGGTAATAAGCCTCGTTATTGTTAAAGAGTATAATTTTTAGTGTAATTGCTGATATAGAATACAAGATGAGATAATACAAAAACATTTTTATTATTTGTACGAGCCGACTTGGTTAACTGAAAAATTTACAAGGTAGATTAAAATCTGTAACTCGTTGGCCTTTGCTAAGAATTTAAAAAATGTTTTCATTTATAAGTAACTTAATAAGTGAATTGTAACATTTGTTAATGTATATATGTTTTAAATATGGTGCCATCTACTGCCAACAGTGGGAGGAGTATTTTGTGAATCTACATTTGGGCGTACGAAGATATTTGAATAAGGAAAGTGAGAAAACATTACCGGCTGCGAAAAACAAGCAATCAATGTAAGTTCTTAATTAATTTGCAATAAATTTACAAAATATCTTTTTTTTGATGTCCTCTAGTCCAATAATTATCTTCAATAAACTTAATACTAATATATACAACATAGCATCAAAATTGTTGAGTGTATAAATTAAATACTTAATCAAACATTTTTGTCTAAATTATCGTGAATAAGATTGTTTCTAAAAAATAACATATCTATATACTTACGTACCTTTGTTTAGCGTTTAAAGTTGTGAGTTATTAAGAGAAATTATGTATTAATTTATTTCAAATGAATTACATTCTCGCCCAACATAAGCGAGATTCAACCTCAAAATCAACTAGTGACATGAATTAAAATTATATATTTCGATTTTCGGGTATTTATATTATTTTTATTTTATTTTTTCAGTCTGAAGATGGTACATATAGTATGGCAAGTTTTAGTGATTACTTTAGTATGGTTCATATTCGCACTTGTCACTGGGCTCACTATGATCCAGACTTCATGGTGTCCACCTGTCATTTACTTCTTTTACAGTCTTTTATAGATTATATTTTAATCCGTCAGGAACAACATCACAGAATTTTTCAATGGAATTGTTTCAAACTAATTAAAATTACTACCAGTATTTTTTTTACAATTGTTTTAAAATGAGTATTATACATTTATTATTATTATATTTTGATTTTAACATTTTTATTTGTTGTCTTCAATTTAAAAATAGAATCTCATTATGCAGATCATAGTGTAATATTAGAACATTACAATGAGCCACAATAATTTTGGATCACAATGAACCAGTTATCGGACAATTAGTCTACTTATAAATTATATAATTTTTTTATCTATTTTAATCTTGCATTAATTGATATATATATTTTGTTTGAATGACTCTAAATTATGGAAAATGTATAAAAAAGTTAAACATTATTCGTTTATACTATATAGTATATATATATATTTTGTATTATTAATTTAAGATAAAAAATAATTTAGGAAAGACTAGACTGGTTTAGGTATATCGATAGTAAAATGTTTTGGTTTAAAATGGTTTTAGTAAATTTTTTTTAAATATGTCAAATAAAATTAAGACAGTTTTTTATATATAATTTACACCAATTTAATGGAATGAGCCAATCTAAATATATTTTTTATTATTATTCTGGAAAAAAGACCAATTTTATATTTTAATTCAGTATTTCTAGATATACAATACAGTTATCACATATTATATAAGCTAAAGCAACGTATTATTTTGTCATATATTTGTGTATTTCGGCTCATTACAATATTTAAGAGAATCAAATTGTTTCTGATTTATTTTATAACGGTCTCCCGATACTGTAAGTATTATTGACAGCAAAGTTTGACTGTATGGGAAATTGTTCTCATTGTAACAATTTTAGCTAGTGTTATTAAATTACAATTGAACGCTTTATTTTGTTTCTTTGCTTACTGACTTTTAACGGTTTCATATAGTAAGTCAATATTAGTTGATTAACAGAAAAAAAAGAATAGTTTATTTGATATTGGAAGCCAATGTTTTAAGGCAAACTTGCTATAAATTCTTCAGATGATTTAATTCTTCCAATTTAGCTGTTGATCGACTAAAGTTGCATTACAAATACGCATGGGATTTGTTTGTTATATCCTGTGTCTGTTTTACAAAATAATGAAGAAAAATGTTTAATTACTACAATATGATAATCTTAAGCTTAAAGTGTTTTTAATATAATCGGTTCATGTTTCAATAGTTTTAAGTCTTTCTGTTTTTTCTGTGCAATTATGAATGAAATTTATACTAATAAAAATAGTGATTATTGAGAAGTGAGTTTTATTTCTGTAATTTCTATGTATCGCCACTCATGGGATATTATATCCATCATGCCTGGCATGCTACTGGCTCACCTACTATTTAAATTATCGAAAATATTAAAACACAAAAACAGAAATAGGTGTTTGACGGGAAAAGAAAAAATAGGTCTACTCTAGCGAATAAATCTGCACTAAGCTTAATCTTGAACAATATGTCTTAAAATAAATGACTTCGAGGGATCGGTAAAAATTATAATGATTTTAACTTGATTGAAATCGACCATTCCATGGATAGCGTTTCATAACTGACTATTTAACCGCCTGGAATATACAGCGCAGAAGTGTTTCTAACTCAACATCTAAGACCTCAGTGCCGCAATTCTAGTGTATTTGAGCCCAAATACATTGACAATGAGAGACTACCATATACGTATAAATATTATAAGGACGATTAGTCCCCTGTCTTTCTAAATTAAAATTTTAAAATTATGATACGAAATGGATGCATAATATTGAAGAGGAAATAAAATAAAAAATGCGCTTACGTTATCTAAATAAATTTTATTACACATCAGTACATACATAATACAATGCTTTCCTTAAAATATAATTAAAGTAAATACATGTATAACATTCTAGAAATGTAAATTATGAGCTAGTCACCTTTAAATTAAACGCGAAAAATAATCATGGCAACACTAGATTTAAAGAAACTTATACGTTACATTGTTTATGTAAATATATGAAAATAAGTACTTAGTCTATTAAACTTTCATTGCGTGTGGTTTCTATTTACTGTGATGTAAATATATATCTCTGTCGATATTTTATCTATTCTGTTGAAAAAATATACGCTCTTAACTTATAACCTAAAAAACTAGCCTATACACAAACATAGGCAATCACTTTAAATATTAGAAGAGAAAAAAAGTCACAACTTTATTTCATAGTAACAAATTATATTTGTATATAGTGCGTTCAAGATTAATTCTTTGATGAATTTAATAAAGTTTCAGTTGAAACTACATCGTTATATAACGTCAAATGTCAAAATGCGCGTTTTAATGAGACAGACAGTAATTGCACGTGCAGCGTTATAAGTTATCAACTTGACCATCGAGGCACATTTTAAATAAAATCTTCACATATATAATAAATATACTGTACTTATTACAAAAATATGTCTTTTTGTAGTATTTGATTATTTTTAATAATAATAATTAACAAAAAATCAATCATTTCGTGGGACTACCTTATCATAAAATTTGTGCCTAATACATTTATTATATAAACATCAAAACGACGTTATAACTACTGACTACAAAAATATTAGTATGTACTTTTATTAAAGTACACACTTTGTAAGTACGGACGGGAAATGGCAAAGCCTTTAAGCTTTAATATAATTTCTCACGATGCTATCATGAAATATATTTTAATGACATATCAAATATTTTTTTTTTATATATTTATTTAAAGTATCTGCTACAGTTAGAGCTATGAACATTTCGGTCAAAAATACTTTTGACAAAAGACATACGTCATATCCGATCGCTGATAGAACGCGTTACTGACAGATCCCTGGTCGAATTGACCATGTAACACGTTACATTATAATCAACTATTTCAACATATAATTTGACAGTTATGTCAAGTGTTTACTTGTCAAACTGACAGACGTCAGATTCGTATTCCTTCTCTGGCCGGAGTTAAGGTTAGATTATTTCTCGGCGTACCATCTGACTTGTAAGCTTGTATATATATCATACATCTCAGTATACGGACCAAGAGTTTATGCGATAAGAGTCCCCAAAGAACATTAATAAAAAAATTAAACTAACTTAACCCAGCCATGTCATCTGTCAAAAACCCTTTTGACAGTGTTACCAGACAAAAGCCTCCTCTCCTCGTGATGAGGATTAGTGCTTAATCCACCACACTTCCAATGACATTATACGATTCATTTCATGTGGTAATTACATATCTAGACAATTTTTAAAGTCCATATTAGCAAAGAACGCTCGAATGCGACGGCATACAATCCCAGCCAACTGCATTCCTATATCCAAATTTATATAGAGTATATAGTAACAGCCTGTAAATTTCCCACTTCTGGGCAAAGGCCTCCTCGCCCTTTGAGAAAAAGATTAGGAGCATATTCCACCACGCTCCGTGCGGGTTGGTTGGATTGACATGTGGCAGAGTTTCGTTGAAATTAGACACATGCGGGTTTCCTGACGATGACAATTGATTTATTTATCGAAATATGGACTTTAAATATTGTGCATACAATTTTTCTGAACCAACACCGACGCGTTTGATATAAAATATTGAATTTTATCTGAAGCACAAGACAGTCCTCGCCTTTAGAGTAATTACGATATACACTAATTAAGCACATGAAAATTCTCGAATGAACCCGCAATCTTCGGTTACGATTCACTGGTTCCACTGAGCCAGCGAATCGTTTATAATAGTATTAACGTCGTAGAACGTTATTATACAGTAATTATACAAGTTTATGCAAATATTTTGTCATCAATTAAATGCTTTGAATGATTATATTTATACAAACGACTAGTTAAATAAAATGCTATAATGAGATACGTTATTTATTGCTCAAAAGCGTTTCTAAACATTTGGTAATGATAATAATAGTTTCATTGTAATATCTTTAGAAATAATTATATCGTTAAAAGAAGTTAAATTTCTTAAAACATAGTTATATAAGTACTGTCAGTAACAATTATTAATATGTGTTAATTAACATACATATGTACTATGTATTTATGGAATAGAAAAGAAAATATTTGTCTAGTTTAAATTGAGATTACTTAGAATTTTTCTATGCTGAAAAATGTTTAGAAACACTGTTTTTAAGCAAACTAGTATTACATGTGATATTTCTATCGAGAAAAATATTATTGATGATTATAAAAAAAAAAACATCGTTAATTTTTAACCGATTACAACGCGATAGAGAATGATACTGCGATCCAGACAGACCTTAAGTAGCTTCACACTGAATGAAATAAGAAGGCTTCTATACTGCATGATTCACATACATACATGGTTTAAATACACGTTGAGTGTTACATTCATATTGGTTAGAATAATTATTAGTAAGTTTCTGTGCGTTTTTTTTTTAAATAAAGTCACAAATATATAACTAAATTAAAATTATTAATTATACTGACCATTATAGGAATGAAACTAAATATAAACTAATTGGTATTTATTTATTTTTATATAAGTTCAAACCGAACATTGTGGTTATTTTTTGTACCTAAATATATATGGTCGAAGATATATATTTTTGATTCATAAGATTGATAGAGTGCACAAAATAATGGCCGATATGGTTACAACAGATTATAATAACAATACTTAAAGATAGATTTATAATAAGAACACTTACCAAGATTTGAAGCAACAATTTATAATTAAGGTACAGACTTTATAGCCAACAGATTACACCAGTTTGTGATGTTAACTTGTTTAACGGTTCTATGTGACTTTTAAATCCATCCCAACTTTTAAACGTCTGAACAGATTTGGATGTATGTTAGAATCATTACAAAATCCCAAATGATATGGGGTTTTAATATATTTTAAAATCAATATTGCGGGGCAGTCGGTTTTAATTTGGAATTCTAGGTATTCTAATGTTGATCTAGAGATGCGAATAGTATGATGAGATGACACAGATTTATTATATTGGCACTTGTTTAAGTAACTTCAATGTCATTTTGACATAGCATTTGTCAAGATGACATTATAGGTACCGACAGCAGAAGTAACATGTTGAATATTTTTCAATTAGCTTAATTTTATTATTTTTTTGCAATTTAAACTTAATTTATTTTTGTACATTATGGGTATACTATTGTTTTTTGTTTATAAAAATTAAGCTGTGTCTCAACAAATTTGTGTTAGCAAGTTAGTAAGTTGTCAACAAAACTGTTGCAAACACAAAAATTGTCAACGATTTCAGTGGACACGCACAATTACGTTACACCGAGTAAAGTTAATTTTTACACATGAATATTTTTGATTTCATCGACATACAAAAATATTCAAAGAATTTATTCGTTTCAGTAATAACATTCTGTAGGAAATCAACCAAATCGACATTTCATTCGAGAGAAACCTTAGTCTTAGCTTGTGATGAAGAAGTGTACATAAAAGGCTCCCAATCCTCTTTCTAATATACTTTTATTTTTAATACCACAAATTCCAATTAATTACTTATATCCACATTGTACTTCCTACGAACCGTTAATAACTTCGCTGTCATTAAAAACGGAATAGTTTGAGAAGTATTTATCAATAACATAGATTTTTCAAGATCTCGACCAATGGCGTCTTATCAATTCAAAGTCAAAGGTGCTTTTCGTCATTTATGAACACTTCCCAGCCAAAAAAGAAAAGGAATTTTACGATCAAAATATTTACATAGATTATTTTTTCTCTAGATTTTTTTAATTAATTACAGAATATCGTTACTGAATTACAATAACTATAATATAATATAAGCACTAAATAGTGATGTATAGTAATAACTAAACTCGATATATCGATACTATTGTCACCTCTGATATAGCATTTAATCTTTAACGGGCTTAGATACAAATGAAACTAGTTAATTGTCTAATCGATTAAAATTAGAAGAATTATTATAAAGAAAAATGTATTCCTTACAAACAGAGAATTATCGTAATTTTGTGACATCGAAAAATTATAAATAATTTTCATATAATATTAATTATTTTCACGAACAAATACTTTAATAGATATATAATATATACCTCTAAGCCCGCTGTATATATGTAGACATAATGACTATTTTAGTAATAAATCTAGATTCTTAAACCTATACTTAAGCTATTTTGTAATCATTGACAGGTATATAATATCGATATAAATATCGATAAATTGTGACATTCTATCTATCATCGATAACAACACTAGAACTCAGTTTTACAACAATATACTTTCCATTTGTCATACAATTGCACTGTAAATATACATTTAATTTATTTAAACGTAAATTTACTTCAAAATCACCGCCACTGCACCACAGACAAGAAAAAGGCAGCAACATATTTGAATATAGAATATATTTCTAAACGTGGACAGACTTTTTATTTAATTAATAATCTGTGTGTACTGATAAAAAATATTAAACGAATATACAAAAATAAAACAAGAAATATGCGTCTTAAAATTGATTTTAATATATATTTGTTATATTTAAAGAAAATAATTTGTGATGTCAATAATATTAACGGATTTATAAATCCGAAATTTCGCGGCTAAACAAATCAGCCATCTTGTTTTCGTTAGACTTCATCATTCAGATATATTTAGGAATAACTATTTGTTATTAAATAACTATTCAACCATGCTTTAAATTATTAATAAGTAATTAATAATGATTGTATCAAGCGTCTGACCAGAACAATTTAATGGTTGAACACTTTCAGTCTTAGTAGTGATTGAAACTTTAATTGACATCATAAATTAACAAAATATGTATATCACACTCTCCACCCGACTACGGAACCGTCACGAGTAATATTTTTAAATTCAAATTAATAAATATATTATAACAAAAAACAAACTACAGTAAAGTAAATTTATCAACAATTTAACAAAAAAAGTAAAATATATATATAAAGAAATCCATTTCCAAGTTTTTAAGGCGTTTGGACGGATAATTTGTGATACAAATTTAAAAGACACCCTTCCGTAGTCGGATTTGACGTTCACTTATAATAATCTATAATATTCAGCTGTACTTGTTGGCACAAGGTTGTGTATAGAGTATGAGCGAATATACCCCATTATATTCCCACAGCTGGGCAAAGATCTGTTAAAAAGGTTATTGAAGCACTTCCATTAAATTTTTATACAATAATGATTGCAAAATTTAAATTAAACAGGCCTCATAATAAATTACATAAAATATTACAATTTTAACTCATACTCTTAAATTAGTTTATACAAAATGTAAACAAACTCCTCATTAATAACTTCTATTTCGTTTGCTGTCTGCAATTCGGCATTTTTTTTATTGATAATATTACTTAAGGCTACGAAAGCACCATTATACTCTTGGCTATGATATAAGATATTTCAAATATTAAACCAATATAATAAAATTCACGCTTGACATTCAACAGTTCAAATATATAGGGATTGTAACTGCTGAGCACACAACAGCCTATATATCAATATTATATACTAAAACCATCTCCGATCTATACAAGTTTTATATATACAGGTTTTGTAGTTTTTCAGTTAGGCATCATAAACAAAACATAAATTAAATAATCTTAGTGTTACAAGTGCGTACGTTTAAACCGAATACGGTTTCAAATGAATCATATTGTACGATAAATTAAAAAAAAAAATCTACTGGCAACATTGGCAACTGTATGACATTATTTGTTTACATTTTGTATACATATATAAAAAAAAAAAAAAAAAAACAATTGAAACATTAATTATTCTGGTCACACTGTCGGGTCATTTATATTTACTATTTAAATTTCTCAAGCGCCTACTTTGTTTCGTCGTTTATTAAGCAGCGAGTTGTTGCTCTGTTCCAGCGCTTTGATTTGTACCTTTAATAAAAATCAACAAAACCGTTAATAACGTATTTTGACTAAGTATACACAATGTGTCTGTGACGTCAGCGCATTCAACGATACCCCCAAAAATACTTGGCGTTTTAGGACCAAACACGACCAAAAACAATCAAATACATTCATTAACTTAGCCGTGACATCCTTAAAAATTACCGGAGATATTGTTACAATACAACTAGCTGGTAAAATAACTTACGCCCCAAAGAGCCTTAAACGTACGTAACGCCGACTGACGTCAAAGGGGTTGATGGTGAGGGTTCATAGAGGTCAATAATTTACTTTCGTTTTCGTATCCGTGTGAATTATTTTGTTCGAAAATTAAAATTTTCCATTAGTCGTTCATTTGTCTTTTTCAATAATTTTATCAGCCTCGTAAAAACGAGTATTGATCGTCGTTTCATTTACCGTGATGACGTCAGCGCCACTGTATACTATAACAACCTAATTTATACACACGTTAATTTAATTCATTCGAAAGAGTCAGATCGAACCGCTCTACGTGTTTTCCGAGGCACGTGTGAACATTGCCAAACTCCGGATCCCGAGACGTTGCTTATAAAACACGACCTTGGACTCAACTTTCTCTTTACTTACCAAGCGAAGTTAACCTGTCAACTTTGCGACTGTGTCGTTACTGTCCATTACGGGCTCCCCCCCCCCCCAACGCCTCACCTGGTCGTAGTCGACGCGCATGGTGGCGAGCGAGCGCGTCATCTCGTCCTGCACGTCGGCCCACGCGTCGCCCGCGTCGCGCAGCAGCGCGTGCGTGTA
The DNA here is from genome assembly GCF_037043105.1 of Vanessa tameamea. Taxonomy (NCBI): domain Eukaryota; kingdom Metazoa; phylum Arthropoda; class Insecta; order Lepidoptera; family Nymphalidae; genus Vanessa; species Vanessa tameamea. Next base: position 4,125,482 of record NC_087338.1, read on the forward strand.
GAGCGGCGTCTGCGGCACCTGCGCGTGCTGCCGCACCCACGGGCTGGCCATCACCTGCGCCACGCGCTCACTGTTACGCCGGTTACGCGGCACTACATTGCCGGCAGTTAATGCTCGTCGACTACTAACATGACTGTGTTTTCAGATGTTGAAAAAGAGTAGCCACTGAGTTTCTTGCCGGTTCTTCTCGGTAGAATCTACATTCCGAACCGGTAGTGGCTTTGCTTTAAATAGTTTGTTAAATGACGATACAAAAGTGCTTGTAAATGCCTACCTGAATAAAGTATATTTCGATTTTGTAATTATGTCTAAAGCTAGCTTTTTCGTATAATATTCGAATTTGGTTCCAACTGATTGAAAACAGTTAGAACCAAATTCGAATATTTTAAGACAAATCATTCACACATTGCATATCATATATATTCCACCACGAATGGAAGATTTCCATCAGGGTTCCATCACGTTCACCGACGAGACCGAAATGAATTATAAAAACGAATTAAGTACAAAAAAAATATTACCTGGTGTATTGTGAGACGTTTCGCTGGATCCACAGACAACATCCCACGGATCAGATTTTTTGCTTCAGACGAAACATTCGACCATTCCGGCTCTGGGAAGTCATACTGCCCGAGTCTAATACGCTGAAAAGATAAAAAAATTAAATTATTTACTTTATATTATGTATTCTATCCATCATCCACCTGGATACATATTCTACCACCGAACAACAGTACTTAGTATTATTGTATTCCGAATAGAAGGGGGGGGGGGGGTGAGCCCGTGTAACGAAGGCACGCCACTCCGAGGTCCCCGGTTCGTTTACCGGCCGAGTCGATGTAGAAAAAGTTCATTAGTTCTCTATGTTGTCTCGGGTCTGGGTGTTTGTGGTACCGTCGTTATTTCTGATTTTCCATAACACAAGTGCTTCAGCTACTTACATTGGGATCAGAGTAATGTATGTGATGTTGTCCAATATTTATTTATTTATATATGTACCTTTTTCATGCCTGGCGATATGGCCAGGCCGTGGTTGGAGTAGAATGGGGGGAACCCACACAGAAGAATGTACATCACGACTCCCAATGACCAAATGTCACACGATTTGTCATACTTCTCTGGTCCCAGCACCTGAAATTATAAATTGTTAATATTCGAATTAAGTCTGAGAGAAAATCTTCAATCGGGAAACTATTAGGAAAAAATCAGGAACAGCTTTGGTCAAACACCTAATGCAGGCTGGGCAAATGCCTCTGCTATAAAAATATTAGGACTTATTCCATGACATTGCTTTAATATGAAAACTATAACTCCTGTTGTCTTGTCCTGGGTTAAAAATTCTCCGTTGTTTTGTTGATGTCGTTTCAATGTATTTCTAGTTATTACATTTTACATTAACAGCCTGTAAATTTCCCACGCTGGATGCAGGTCGGTGGAATACACATGTGACAGAATTTCATTGAAATTAGACACATGCAGGTTTCCTCACGATGTTTTCCTTGTTGATGTTGAATTATAAACACAAATTAAGCACACGAAAATTCAGTGGTGCCTCCGTGGTATTGAACCCGAAAACATCGTTTAAAATGCACGCGTTCTAACCACTGGGCCATCTCGGCTCTATTTCTCTTTATAGTTAATAAAAAACGCCTTTTAAACTTTGCAACGTAAATCAATACCTTGAGATATATAAAAATATCTATCAATTCATGCAAAAGAAAAAAGTCAGCAGTGCGTTAAGATATATTAATACTATATTAACCCTATATATATATATATATATAAATAGGACTGATTAGGGGACTATGTAGTGCTTATATTATACCTATAGTAGTAGTATATTTCAATAATTAATTGAAAATTCGACATAAAAAATATAACATATATTTATATTCCTTTTGAATAGAGCTTACATTCCGATTTGAATTCCGGTCGGATTGGCCGTTTTCACGAAACTTTTTAAAGGGATCGTGAGCCAAATATCTATAAGTTACTTAAACAGAAAATACTCTACAAAAGTTTAATCTCTGTTTAATAGAATCTATAGAAAAAAAAACCCTTAATAAACATTACTGATATTTGATAAATTATTTTTTAACAACGAATGTTTTCAAAAATGTCTACCTTTCTGTGTCAATTCAACGCCGTTACCCATAAATAATATGTCATTTTATTTTCTATAAAATTTAAAATAAAACAGACAATTGGAATGAGCTCTTTATATCGTATAGTTCATTTCAATGGCAGGAGGAGTTGAAGCAAACAAATAATTTTGACGTTTCAACGTCAATTCATTGACATTAGGCTGATTATGACCATCTGACAATTTTTGGTCTGACATAGCGCGAAAATGTGTGCGTAAACACAGGTGCTCTATTCTCTCATTTTAATAATATAATAGGACCGCAGAGATGGCCCAGTGGTTAGATCACGCACATCTTAACCTATGATTGCGGGTTCAAGCCCAGGCAAGGAACCACTGAGTTTTCATGTGCTTAATTTGTGTTTATAACTCATCTCATGCGAGGCGATGAAGGAAAACATCGTGAGGAAACCTGCATGTGTCTCGAGTCTCAAAGAAAATCTGCCACATGTGAATCCACCAATCCGCATTGGAGCAGCGTGGTGGAATATGCTCCCAACGATCAAAGGGAGAGAGGCCTTAGCCCAGCAGTGGGAAATTTACAGGTATCCTAAACTGACAAAAGATTTACATGCTTGTCGAGGCACTTAATTTGTGAACTGATCTAAATACTTCCGACTTCCAAACATCAGGCTGATACGGAGAACTTCTTAACAGAAACACCAATAACAATTATTGATCCGATCTAGAGTTGACATTATCTTCGTATAGTCGAATGATTTATCAAATTAGACCAGCTTCACAACTTCCCACGAGGATGACCCCTCCGACCCAGGTCTGACCTTGGAGTGCAGGCTTATCAGCTGACCAGCGAGCTCTTACCTCTGGAGCAACATAGTAGGGCGTATAGCACGGCGTCTGCAGTGTATCGGCGGGTGTCAATGTCTCCTTAGCGAAACCGAAGTCTGTTAGTTTTAGTATTGCGTTCGGTTGCATGCTTGTGTACAGGAGATTCTCCGGTTTGATATCCCGGTGTGCTATGTTCGAATCGTGGAGGTGACGTACAGCGACGCATATCGAATGCATAATCTGAAATTCGAATGATGACATTTAGCGTTTTTTTTTTTTTTGGTATTCGACAAAGGAGACACTGCAAACAGTTACATCATCGCTGATAAATTATTGACGAAACTTTTTGAGAATTTACGAAAAGTATACAATACATATTTTAGTATATATAATAACGCTGGTTTAGCCCCGTGGTTTTACTTGTGTTAAATTTGTATTACACATGGAATATGTACATAGGTAGACATTAAATTGTTATTAATATTAATAAGACTCAATCCACTTCAATATACAGAGTATTCCAAGACACTATCTTGGAATACTCTGTATAATAATCTGAGTCTGAAGAATATTACGTGCTAGCAGACAGATACCGATGATAATAATGGGTGTTTTGAAATCACAGACAAGCACTTTAATTTTATTGATATTATATGAAGTTGGTCAGGAGTTACCTCTGCAGCTTGCCTCTCCGTAAATGCGCCTTCTCTGTTGTCCTGTATCCTCTGGAACAGCTCGCCACCATCCATGCACTCCATCACGACGAGTAGGCAGCGCTTACCACCGTATGTATTGTCGTAGACATCTATTATCTATGAACAAAAAAATTAAATTTAGACCTGTTTTATTTGTCTTCGAGATTTCAGTAAACGTCACATCCGGCAAGGAACCTTTAAAAAGTATTAATAGGGTATTTGACAATGCGAAAAATAAAGTGTCATTTATTGTAATCAGTATATATTATGAGTTTAATAATGCATTTCTTTAAACGTTTGTCACGTGACACAAAACGCTCCTGACTTGTCGGGTTTATGATGAAGTCACTTGCTTGTTAACCTCGTTTGCCTACTGTATGTGGATTATATGTGCCACAGATTACAATACAGGCAAGTGACGTCACCGACCCCATTGCAGCGCCATATTGTCAAAGTAGCGTTTTCGCGCGCTATTTAAATATACATTTTATTAATTTGACATTTTACAGCAAATATGTACTAGAATAAAAAAAAACAACTTTTACTGGGTTCCTCAACCTCTACTAAATAATATAAAATGGATTTTAAAAACCAGTCAAATAGCCTATTCATTCCTTAGACAGTCAAGATACCAGTGAATGTATCTAATCTATATCTATCTATATCTGATCCCCAAGGTGTCCAAGAGGAGTATTATAAAATAAACAAATTTGACCTTGAAGTGAAATGAGCTCATTGGCAGAGTCCTAAATAATCAATGATATTCATTGAATGATGATTCATGATGAAATGATTCACGTGAAAAAATTGCCTTTTGAATATCGACGAAGTTCAGTTATTATTTTCATCAGATATATCTATATATATTTATTTGGTGGTAGAGCGTCGTGCAAGCCTCTCTGGGTAGGTAATCACTCATCAGATACTCTACCGCCAAACAGCAGTACTCAGTATTGTCGTGTACCGGATCGAAGAGTGAGCGAACCATTGTAACTTAAGGCATAAGGGACATAACATCTTAGTTTCCAAGGTTGATGGCGCATTTGCGATGTAAGCTATGGTTTATATTTCTTACAGCCCTATTTTCTTTGAGCGGTGGTAACCACTTAACATCAGGCGACCCATTTGCCCGTCCGTCTACAGATATCCTAAAAAAACATATGTCCCAAAGACAGGATGATACATCCTCTCCATTGGAACCAAAATTTGAAGCTTTCATCACCAAACTGTTCCAATACAGGTTGGAAATCCTCTAATCCACACGTATTAGGCATTTTATCCGCCACATACAGGGGGCAATTCTACTAATACATAACGGTTATTTTATGTATATTCCCGATTCTTTTTCAATCCTCGATCCCTCACTATTTTTACAGTGAATCTCAGCTTAATCGTAGCTGAGGACAATTCTACACATTTAGAACGGTAAATGGATCGTTGTGTTAGCGGAATAGGGAAACGGTTGAACGGCAATGATGACTTTTCGATTATATTGCGATAGAGACAATTTATTAGTAGAATCGCCCTTATTTCTTTCGACGCAAGGTATAAATTACAATCACAACGCGTGGGCGTGTGGAAATACGATCTTATAATAAATTTCAGCATTAATAATAAAATATGACGAAGTATAGGATCGTAAAAATCGTGACTGAAGATTTATATTACGTTTTATGTGCGACTCGTCCTGACGTCGTTCCGACGGGTAAATTTCATACCAAGTTACAACGCCCTTAAAATTTACGAAAATCCTTTCTTAACAGGAAAATGCCAAATAAACAACATTTTACAGCAATCGCCATATCAATGGTTGAGAGCTTGATATTTACTATGGATTTGCGAGAAAATGTCGTTTTCAACTTCGAGGAAACTGTTATCGGAATTTTGGAAGTAAAATTATAGTGCAAATAAGTAGTTAAGTATAATACTGTTGTATTATTAATAAAGACATATTAATCATAAACCCTTAGTAGTGCACAATATTGCTGAGTTATTAGCAAATCGAATGAAATACATAAATCTAAGGTTTGTTTATTTTTCTTCTTACTTCCATTGGAATAGGTTATTAAGTAAACCTATGTTCCAAATATCAGCTTTCTGGACTCTCTAATTTTGGACGTCGATAGACAGCCAGGACAAACGATTTTTTAGTATATACCTAACCGTGTTATATAAACCTTGAAAGATACGACAACATTACGAGGAAATGATATAATGGTTATTTGATCCCCGATCTACGTTCACGACAAAATTGGATTTATAAAAATAACCCGACCTTTTGGAAGGTCAAAGGTGTATTTTTCAAATAGGGATAAATCGATCGGGACGTAATTAGGTTTTATTTGTTTTTCAACTGGGAAATCTGAGAACAAACTAGAAATGGAAAAGCAGTGAGCCTTTTAGGCCGAAGAAATTAGAATTTGGATGGATTTAAACCGACGATTGCGCGTTCGAACACACGAAATCATCATTTAGTTTTCATGTATTTAATTTGTGTTAAATTATTTTAGCTCTAGTGGCTTTGAGAGCGTCACTGGTTAAACAGGACGAATGGTTAACAACGCAAGGGCCAAGTGAGACGACCGACCTAATGGTATCTCTAGTCCCCGCAACTTGGCTTAGGATGTTGTTGGATTGGAAGAGGTTTTATACGAAAAGCCGGAACTCCAGTCGTCACGTCCACAAAGTTGCAAGCCTTGTGTCTACTGGCATAGGTATCAATTTCGACACTTATATGCACATTCAATTAATCATCAGCACAACCAAATGATTTTTATCTGTATTTCTATACTTTTAACGGAAACCGATCAATTTACTTCATAGAAATCTTTTTATTCATAAACAGACATTACTGTGATAGATAAAGAAACGATTACAACGCTTTAATGAATGGAATTGTAAATGACGCCATAATTATCTATTGTCTATTGACAAATGGTATTTTTGTATAGGAATTGACATTGTTTTGTCTAGAAGAACGAAGAGATCATTTATCGATCCATTGACGAAGATTGAAAACGTCGTACATTCTAGGAAATCGTTTACCAACCGCTCAAACTTCTGAGCCAAAGTTACAAGAGGGGACATTCATAGGGGTATGGGAAGGCGTGACTACTTTGACTGATACGATAAATAAAAAATAAAATCTGTTATCGAAACTTTCAAAGTTAAAATATAATTGATATATATTTTAATGTGGATTATTATTGTATTATTAACTATGGACCCGCCCCGGCTTCGCACGGGTGCAATGCCGATACTAATCATACTAGAGAATGTCCTACAACGTTCACAGTTTTTCAGACATTAGACAACACAAACCGCTATGTCCCCGCGTTCTAAATCTTGTAATATCTTCGAAAATATTTATTAAAATTACATGCTGCAAAGGGCTATCCTTATCTATATTAAATGCACAATGTATTTAAGGTGCTTAATTGGGTAATGCTGTATTGCTTAAAATCGCTTCGAAAATAAGCCATTATCTCTCGTAAATATAGGATGAAAAATGGTTATTGTGGGTTATCCCTACGAGATAGATATATACCATCGCGGAATTTTTCCTTTACAGATTAGAAGACCTTTTTAAGGCGTACAATACTGTAGTATATCATTTTGATCTTTCGGGTCGTGGTCGGGTCGGTTTCAAACCCAGCACCACTGAATTTTCATGTGCCTAATTTGTGTTTAATAATTCATCTCGTGCTCGGCGGTGCAGGAAAACATCGCGAGGGAACCTGAATGTGTCTAATTTCAACGAAATTCTGCAACATCTGTATTCCATCAACTCGCATTGGAGCAGCGTGGTGGAATATGCTCCAAACCTTCTCCTCAATGGGAGAGGAGGCCTTAGCCCAGCAGTGGGAAAATTTACAGGCTGCTAATGTAATGTAAAAATCCATGCAGTAGTTTTCGCGTGAAAGAGTTTCGGTTTTATAATATAAGTAAGTATGTATTGAATATCTACCTCGACTATATGAATGCAGCCGCTTGCACGCCAATGTAGTTCAACCTCGCGTCTAGCTTTAGCGCTGTCGTGCAGCACTTTCAGCGCTCGTTTCATACCAGTTCTCTTCTCCTTGCATTCTACCACCTGTGAACAATATATTTTAAATAAGTTACAGCTTTTAAATTTCTTGATTCTTGGAAGAGACACCATGGGGTGGGAGCTTCTTCAAGCTGATCTTCTGCTTGAAATGAGATTTATTGTCAACTAAGGGAATTCCATGGCTTCGATTGACAACTCATATTGGTAATTTTGGCAGCTTATCTGATAACTGGATTATACTGGTTCAAAGCGATTCATTTTAATTATTAAACTACTATTTTTTTATGATATATATGTCCCATTTGAGGCACAACTAGGCCACCTGATGGTATGTGGTCTCCATCGTCCATAGACATTGGCTCTGTAAGAAATATTAACCCTCCCTTACATCCCCACCGCTCAACCGACCTTGGGAACTAAGCTGTCCCTTGTGCCTGTAGTTACACTGGCTCGCTCACCCTTCAAACCGGAACACAAGAATACTGAGCACTGCTGTTTGGCGGTAGCATATCTGATGAGTGGCTACCTACCCAGAGATGCTTGCACAAAAGCCTACCATTAAGGAAATATATATAGATATAAGTGATAAAAAAAATAGCTAAATTTCGTTAATATTCGTAGCCATTTTTTTTAATCATACAAAGAAATCCTAGTACAATTCAGAATAAAAATATGAACAAATATACAGTATGTTTATTACAGCAAAAATAACAAAAACGATAGACGAAGTCGCGTGCCACTAGTCACTAATATTGTATGAATCATAGCGTATATCAATTTCCCGTTATAAGATATACGAGAACGCACATAAAGACAGAAGATTCTTTGTTTATACTGACGTCAATAAGATAACATCCTGTATACAGTATTAGAATTACAGTACATTGGTGCAGTGGTTCCCAACCTTTTGCAACACACGGCACATTAACCTTTGATATTTAGTTACGACGGATCGTGATTATGGGTTTTAAAACAGGGTTCGTCGACCTTTTTAAATACAGCGAGTAATGTTATATTGTTAAAGTTACAGCTTCTCAAAGTTTCCTTACCATCGGACATAGGTGAAGAGATTTTTTTTTAAACATTGTTCCATCACGCTAATCAACAACAGACGAACGAAATAACGGACAGTAATAATAAACTATTTACTACAAAACAAAATACCGCAGCCTTGACATCTGAACTAAAATTAACCGTGCGTCAGAAGTCTGTAACTTCCTTTACAATAAAAAAATGTTTAATTTTAATATATTTATCACTAATGTCGTAAATAATATTACTGTTTTTATTTATTTTATTGCATGGTGTATCCTCTGGGCTATCTGATGGTATTGGTCACCAATAACCATAAACATTGGCGCTGTAAGAATTTTTTATAATTCCTCATTGCAAATATACCACAAACCTGAGATCTAAGATGTTATGTTATGTTCCTTGTGCCAGTAGTTTTTATAACCGTACCGTTCCAAACCTACCACAACAATACTAAATTTTGCTAGACGGTAAAACTATAATCAATCAATCAATCAATCAATCAATCAAAATATACTGTATTAAAGTAGGCTTTTACAAGCACTTTTGAATCGTCATTTAAAAAACTATTTAATGTAAAGCTACCACCGGTTCAGAATGTAGATTCTACCGAGAAGAACCGGCAAGAAACTCAGTAGTTACTCTGTTTCAACATATAAAAATACAGTCATGTTAGTTAAATACAATTATATACGTATGTTATGTCTCCTGCCTGGAAGTCAACAAGCATTAACTCCACGATATAATACAAATCTTATGTATGTATATGTTTATACGTCTGTATGTTTAACTGTCTCTACTGTGTGAGAGAATAATTAATAATATTAGCCTATCTATTTTTAATTAGCAATAAATTAGCGTCCGATGTTTATTATAAGCGATATATTAATTATTTTAATTGGAACAGACGTAATATCCAGTAATTGGAAATTAGCCTAGCCGTGTAGCTCCCGTTCGCGCGTCTTAAACGATATTGCTCCGCCAAAGTTGATCAAAATGATTTCTTGTTTAAAATAGGCAGGCAGGTTGGCAAATGGGCATAGACAATGGCATTCTAGGAAATATTATCCACGGCACCGACCTTGGGAATTCATCACTCAAAACTGAAACACAACAATACGAAATACTATATAAACGATGTATTGCTGTTTTGTAATAGAACACGTGATGAATGGTACATACTCAGGCGGGCTTGGATGACGCCCTAAATTAATTTAATTTTAAATCTCAAGATTAGCGCATTCAAACAAACAATTCAGATTTATAATATTTTATATAGATGTTGGCTGGGGAAAGCCCCACTTCATGCCAAGGTGATTAAGATTATCAAGCAAGAAATGTCGACACGAAATTAATTCACGGCACCTTGATGCAGTTGCGTTTAATTATCAATCTCAAGTGAACTATGACGTCAGAACACAATTAATTCATTGAATCGTTATATCATGCGTACGGTCTCAAAGTCCCAGCTGCACCCATTTGGGCGATAGGTTTATTAAACGGTGATCAATCTCGAGGGACTTGACAATTACACAGGACAGGTGCACTTAATAATCCGATGGTCCGAAATGATCCGAAAAAACTGGCACAGGACCAACGAAATTCCGTACTTTCAGAGGAACAGGAGCGTACATGTGTGTAGAAAATGAGAAATGGACGAAAACATTATGTAAGTGGTACCCTAGGGATGTCAAAAGAAGTAATGGTCGATAAGTAAAACGTTGGAAAAGTAACCCGAAAAAAGTGTCAGTCCAGAAAAGGATCAGAGTTGCAAGAGACCAAATTAGGGAGTCTTCGGAGGCCATTGGGTAAATTTGTCGTCACCGTGTCCACTGACGCACCACACTCGTGGCAGGAGGGTGACACCTTCCGCCGCGCTATCCAGTGCAGGTACTTATCAAAGTACCTAAGCCTAATTTTCAAAGTCATGCACCTTCTTAATATTACTTAGGGTGCTACATATTTTTCAATCATTCTTGAAAAAAATTGGAGCCCTTTCGAGGTGGAGCCAAATGAACCGGCCTCTGTCGAAGGACAAGCTGTTGATGGAAAAATCGATTATCAATAATAAATGTCATCAAATCAAAATCAAATGTATTTTATTCAAGTAACCTTTACAATGAAGCATTTTTAACCGTCAATATTTAAAATCAACCATCGTTTCGGAAAGCAGTCGATAGAGAGACGGCAAGGAACTCGTTTCTCATTTCAAATAAACAGATTCACGATGGTGTTATTCACCAATTATTGTTCAATCAGTCCTGTGATGGAACCCGAGCGCATATAGGCGTATTTTTTTCCATAATTAATTTAGTCTTAATTAATCTCACTGTTAAATTATAAAACAACAATGAAAACTTATTGCATTTATTTATCTAGCCACTAAACCAACGAATCAGACAATAATTAAAGTATTCCAACGATTCTTTAAGCCAATGTTTTTCTATAGTAATACTTCTTAAACTAATTTCATTTGCTCGTGACTAACATTTACTTGAAAAAAAAAGCAATTTCATACGAGTATTCTCGCAACTATTTGTATACAATATTCGACCTTGTATGTTTATATTTAGAAGCCGATATTCTGCGAATGTTTTAAAAATAAAATTGACTAACAAACGTGTTACACTGGTCTTAGTTTGACTGAAGGTTAAAGATCAAAGACTACATCAAAGCACCATTTTTAGATGTATCTAAATATTTAAATAAAAAACTTGATTTCAGTTCCAAAATTATTAACCTTTATTCGAGTAGGCTCATAAAAGCACCTTTGAGTTAAATGTAAAGCTACCACTGGTTTTGATAGTAGATTCTATCGAGAAGAACCGGCAAGAAACTTAGTAGTAATTGCAACATCTGCAATACGGAAGGCTAGCCAACGCGACCTTTAAGAATTGAGTAGGCTCTTTTCTTGACGGTTTCCAAGTCGTATCGAAAAAACCGCCAGCGAAAGCTGGTTCCATAAAACGGTTGTGTGAGTCAGAAAATGGCTTAAAATTGGTCCTCCTCTCCCTTTCGAGGAGAGGAGGATTGTAATTGAGTGGAATAATGTTTTTTTTATTTATCTATCTATTTAAAAACTAATGATTTAGCTTATTTATTATCTTAATGATCTATCCTCTTATCGAGTTATTCAGACATTTGTTGGATGACTCAATACTCATTCATCATTTATAACCAGTCGTCACCCACGTCTTCGCTCGGCGGGTTTGTCGTCAGATGATAGGCATAAAAACTATATGCCCTTCTTTAGAGCTTCATACGAAATTTCATCAAATTGGGTTAAGCGGTTTGGCCGTGAAAGAGCAACAGACAGACAATCAGACATAATTGCTTTCACATTTATAATACTAGTACAGAAGACGTTATCAGGTTAGTGATCATATTTTCAAACACAGAATTCATTGAATGTTCATAAACCTTGACGACCTCCGTGGTCGAGTAATTGTGTACACCGTTCATGGGTACGCCACTCCGAGGTCCCGGGTTCAATTCCCGGCCGAGTCGATGTAGAAAAAGTTCATTTGTTTTCTATGTTGTCTTGGGTCTGGGTGTATATGGTACCGTCGTTACTTCTGATTTTACATAACACAACTGCTTTAGCTACTTAAATTGGGATCAGAGTAATGTATGTGATGTTGTCCAATATTTATTTATATATGTACAAATTATTTGTGAATCACTACGTATTAAAAACAAAGCCCCTCCGCGTCTGTCTGTCCGAACACGATAAATTTAAAATTCGGTATTTACCAATGGACGTTGTGATTCACGACGAAGATTTAGGTGTATAATTCATTGAAAAATTGGCTTAAAGACGATGACTGTTGAAGATGTCGGAAAATCACCCGAAGAATGGCTGAGCTGAGCTTTATAGTGTATTGCTTAAACCACTAGTTTTATTCATTAATAGCTAACCCGTCCCGGTTTCACACGGGCCCCATAAGGAACTATATACTACTTTTACAATTTAATTAATATAGTTCAATTTCTCGGCTTTTCTCTACTATAATATACAAATATAAGACATATAAACATTCCTCTTGAATCACTCTGTTTATTGATGGAAAATGACAATATAATTTCACGGTAACCCTTAATATAACCGTGCGAAGATGGGACGAGTACCTAGTCTGACATAAGGTACAATAATAAGGCCATCCAAGCCTGAATGCGGTTTGGTGACGTCACATGAAGGTTTTCTCACGATGGCATCACAAACACAAATTACGGACATGAAAATTGATCCTCCCGCCTTTGAACTCACAACTTTGATCCGAGATTCCCGCGTGCAAACCACTGGAGCGTCACGGCTCTCTTGTATATAAACACAACGATTTATACTATGCGTAAAAGTTATGTTTTTCACTGTTTGTTGACAGCGATATTATCTCGTATAAACATTTATCGCGTAGAGTAAACATTGCGACAATATAATACGCAGTTACGTTTTACCGCAACGAGACTTTAAAAGGGAAAACGCGAGAAATATTAGTAACACAAATAAAATAAAAAAATAACAAAAAAAGCTTAAACAGGCGAATCGATTTAGCTGAAATTTGATATAGTTAGAGTCCGGGGAAAGGATATAGGCTACTTTTTCTAATTAACCCCTCGAGGGGGTAGAATGGAAAATGACGGTTTCTGTGCTATAAGTTTTATAGATTTCGCACGGGATAAGTCGCAGGTTCAGCTATATAAAAAAAGTAACTCTATCTGTTACTCTTTCACAGCCAAACCGCCGAACTAATTTTAATGATTTTTTTTATGAAGCAAGCTTGAATCCCATTACTGGTAACTTATATACCTGAGACCTGAGGACCAACCCCTAAAACACGAACCAAATCACGGGTGGCATGTGTGTCCTTCAAGCTTCCATTTCTGCTTGCTCTATACGAATTTCATCAAATTCGGTTCAGTAAGTTTGCCTTGAATGAAACACAGACAGACAGAGATACTGTCGCAATTAGAACATTAGTATAGCTAAGGTACTTATCGGAATGTCATTAAAGCTTATATTTCAACGAATTAATTAACGATTTATTTAGACATACTTCTCGACGTCATCGTGACTAATGTGTTATCGATTCTCTATATATGTTGTATCTGAAAATTACCAGCGTGAGTCACAAATGGCGCTAGAGATAGAAGGCGATCGTACGTAATATTCTATGAAAGTTAAAAAACGTAAATGACAATAGCGTCTTCCTTTAAAGGCAGCTCTAGTGATGTAAAAGGGCTGATTTCATCTGGGGGCAATCCGACGATTACGACACGACTCCGATTCTATTCCGAACCAACTTCGACTATACCGCACAAAAATAATCCTCAGCTGAATCGTAATTGAGGGATAAATTAATAAAAAAAATGGACAGTGAGTATATAACACAATTTCATAAATTACTAGCTACCGGGACGCATCGCGTACGATCAAGGTCTATATACATCTTTAAGATTAAAAAAAAAAACAAAAAAAGTCTAAAAGTTGAAATTATTGCATACGCATTTATTATATTCCTCTTGAATCACGCTGTTTATTGATGGAAACCGCATTAAAACCCGTTGCGTAGTTTAAAAGATCTCAGCGTATAGACAGCGGAAACAACTTATCCTACTTTGTAGAGATACACACTCCCAACATAATAAGCCTGTAAATTTCCCACTGCTGGGCTAAGGCCTCCTCTCCCGTTGAGGAGAAGGTATGGAGCATATTCCACCACGCTGCTCCAATGCGGGTTGGAGGAATACACATGTGACAGAATTTCGTTGAAATTAGACAAATGCAGGTTTCCTCACGATGTTTTCCCTCACCGCCGAGCACGAGATGAATTATAAACAAATTAAGCACATGTAAATTCAGAGGTGCCTGCCTGGGTTTGAACCCGAAATCATCGGTTAAGATGCACGCGTTCTAACCACTGGGCCATCTCGGCTCTCCCAAACAAAAGTTTTAATATTTAAAAAAAAATTAACTCCATATAATTTGGTGACTTTATTATACAAACTTGGAGTACGATCTTTGGACCTTTAGATCTCAATTCGCACCAAACGATCAACGGGTGAAAATGCCATCACACGCAACTGATACGTAGAACGAGACTATAAATTGTACGTCATATTGTGAAACGGATGACGTCAGATCGCTTACGTAAAACTGTGCCAAGGTATGCCTTTATGGAGAATGATTTTGCAAAAAAAAGTGATTACAAATCATTTAATACGGTTGTTTATTTGAATACGTTTATGCGCCAAATAAAAATAAATTTATACGCGTATTTTGAATCGGTTGTTACTGACATTGATAAACTTTAACGGACTATCAATGGCTGAGAGTCCGGATTCTAACTAGAACCGGTTGGAAACTCTGTAGTTACTTCTTTTTCTCAAACGAAGTACATACAATTCACATCGATGTTATTTTATTAGTACTAGTCGAAGCCGCAGCCTCGTCCGTTTTAAATTCAGTTTGCGACGAAAAACCCCTCAAGATCCTGCATACTACAACTTTACCCCTTAGATCGGTAAATTTTATCAAAATTGGTTTAGTTAAAACGTAACAGACACTAAAACCAAAGTTAACATTTGGATTAACAAAAGTAGGATGAGATGCAAAAGGCTGTCTTCCATTATATCAAAGTAAATTTATAATTTATCTCCTGGATGAACCCCGCACATGGTGAATGAGAATCTGCCACGTATAACCACCAAACCGCGGTGCAGCGTAGTGTAGTAAGCCTCAAAAGGAAGAGAGGTCCTTTGCCCAGCAGTGAGCCGTTAGCAGGCTGTTACCTAACTTTTTACTTTTATTCAACATACAGTAATATTCACAATAATATATATATTTTCGAAAGAAACACTGACAATCATTGCATGGACACTCTGTAAGTAAAATGGTGGAAAAGAGTAACTAATGAGTTTCTTGGCAGTTCTTTGCCGTTTCGGAAGTGCTTTTAAGAGCCTTCTTAAATAAATAATATTTCGATTTTGATTTACAATAAATGCAAGTCTTTTTTATGCCCAAAACCAGACGACAACAATTACAACGCGAGAGACGCGGGCGACAACCAGTCTCACGATCATTCACCATCCCGTAGCGGATATGTTACTCATATAGCTTTAGCGTTTTAAAAATAAACTTCAAAAGACGACCCGCATACTCAGGATAGATACAAACATACATTAAGACTGGCAGGGCTGTACGAAACACTTTAGCTACATAAGGTGATATCCGCCTTATCGATTCCAGCCACGGCCAAATACCCACAACATATAGTGTACAAGGGTTGAGCCAACACAGGTGCAATTTGCCCTCACCCCCATTTTTATTTTATGACATAGGGAGCATGGCCCATATGCTCCCTGACGGTACACAACAACGAAACACAACAATACTATTATTTGGCGGTAGAATATCTGACGAGTGGGTGGTACCTACCCAGACGGGCTTGCACAAAGCCTTACCACCATAATCCGATGGGACGTCAAATGACACGACCGGAAAGATATAATCAGGCTCAGAACCAACGGCTTTACGTACTGCCAAAGGCCCCAGTGTTAACATCTATTTAGAAATTTCAGATGCAAATCAACATAACATTTTATCAGGCTCTTGGGATTTGGAGCCTCAAGTCTAGCCACTAGACCAATTAGAGAATCAATAGTAGAGTATTAAGTAACCGAATATCAATGCCCCACAGCTGGGCTAAGGCATCGTCTCCTGTTTAGAAGGCTTGTAGGGAACATATCGTTCACTTCACGACATTGCTATAACTAGGGATACCAATTCCGCAAACGTGTGATCGTTTTTATGCAAGATCAGAAATGCGGGATTACTCGTACGGGATCCCGCATATTTAAATAAATAAATAAATATTGGACAACATCACATACATTACTCTGATCCCAATGTAAGTAGCTAAAGCACTTGTGTTATGGAAAATCAGAAGTAACGACGGTACCACAAACACTCAGACCCAAGACAACATAGAAAACTAAACTCTTTCTACATCGACTCGGCCGGGAATCGAACCCTGGACCTCGGAGTGGCGTACCCATGAAAACCGGTGTACACACTACTCGACCACGGAGGTCGTATTTGTGGGACCGGAAATAAATCTGCTCAGACGACCATCTGCTCTATTTATTAGATACGACAATAGCACGGCCTCATTAATGATTGATATAACAACCAATTCATGAAACTCGTTATTTTCAAAAAAATTGTATGGAATATAAAGTTGTATGTTCAGTTTACAACAAACATTAAAAAACAAATTTTTGATATTCTATTTTATTTTGTGTATTGTAACATATATGGGAACGTAACAAAATCGAGTACTCTATGACCAGGGATTACCCGCGCCGCGGTAACGAGGATTTACCTTTGCAATGTACTGTCATTTTGAAGAAAAAATAGGTCACCTACGATTTACTGCCTCGGAATGGATAAGACGACCATAACATTTTATTCTTGCAACTATTAGTCCATTCCCAATTGGCTGCTACATATATCTAGTTGTTTGTTTTTCCTTATGTGTAATTATTAAACACCTTTAAATTAAGTTTACACGATGCTATAAATGTCGTGTACGCTTGTTATATTTTATGGAATACATACAAATGTGCCTTTAGTGTGCGGGCTGAGTGACAGCGAATCGCGCACGGAGTTCCAACAACAGAGCTGCAAGTGGAGCCAACTTATTTTAAACGGCTGGGTCTTTTATATCTTAGATATTTTTTTCGATTTACCTTTAAATTTAATATACTAACAAAACTCTTAATAAACGTTGAAATCGCATAAAAAGTAAAGTCGCTAAATAGATATTGCGGATTATCTTACTTTTTTTTTTAATTTTCTTACATCTTCTGTTGTAGGCCTCGAATTGTTCATTTTTAATTTTTGTGTCCCATAAAACGACCTGACAGCCCTGTCCACCAGCATTATGCAATTGAGGCGTGTGCACCCGCTCTCCGGACTGGTTCAGACATATCACATGCACAGGGGATTCAACGTGTGTACGTCACTAAGGACACACATACTCTGTATAATAAATATATAGAATAAAAACACACAACACGTACTTTATCTTAATTTATTTTGGTAAACAATGTAATACATTATCACCAACAAGAATAAACACACTGTTCAACCATCAGATAAGCATTAAAAAAAATGTTTGCGTCATAAAAACGTCACACAAGGAAAGAGCGTTATGTTCCCCCCTCCAGGCGACCATTCCCTCAATTTCTGTTGTATATGGTTTTATGTAAAAAAAAAAACTTATTGCTTTAATTCGCAAAGTATTTTAAACAAAAAAAAAATGGTTGTCATTTAATTATATTTAAAAGTTGTTAATGTATTTCACCATCATCATCCTCCTGTCCTTATCCCAATTTTACTTGGGGTCGGCACAGCATGTCTTCTTCTTCCATACTTCTCTGTCGGACGTCACCTCACAAGTAACATTCTTTCTAACCACATCATCTTATGTATTTCATTGTATCTGTTATTTAGTACATAATATATGACAAAAGCAACTACGTTCCAAACAGTTCTCGTTTTTTTTGTTATGGCGAATAACTAAGTTTAAAAGTATATTTTAGTGGGCCATTTCTATCCATCTGTCAGCTGATGCAACGTGGTCACCACTGTCCGTAAACATTGGCATTGTAATATTAACCATACATCGCCAATGCGTGATCAACCATGGAACGAAGCCGTTATGTCCCTTGTGCCTGTAGTTACACTGGCTAACTCATCATTCAAACCAGAAAACAGCACTTATTGTACATAAGTATTGCTGTTTGGTAGTAGAATATCTTTTGAGCGGCATGTACCTACCCAGCTGGACTTGCTTTAAGAATACATTTAATTAAATTAAAATTAAGATACTTTGATTGAGTAAACTTAATTGTAACTAACTTAACTCGTCTTGATACTTTAGTATAAAATGAGATGAATCAACTCGCATTACTAAGGGATATAAGGTCAATGATCTATTGATAATAATAATTGAATACTTGCATGATACTTGAATGTTATTACGGATGAATTGCATCCGTTTTATATGTTGATATGTTATATAGTAATGTATGGGCTAAGCTACCTCCTCTTAACATTTTTTTTTTAAACTAGAGAATAGTATCAATGCTCCATTGAAAGGTATTACTAATAAATCTATTTCAATTAGGCCTAAATATTGTGCTAATAGTGGGGGTCAGGATCGACCTTGCGACTTTTTACATTACTAGACGGCTGGTAAACTATTCCGCTATTGAAGCTTCAAAGACCTTTGAGAAGAAGGTTTATCTCACCACGCTGTTCCAATGCGGGTTAGTTTATTCTGAATTCAAATATTTACCTATAAAATACCTTCGTCGAACAGCTATTAAAGCTGTTCAACGTAAAAAAAAAAAAAATGATATAAAATTCAAAATCTAACAGTCTGTATAGATTCGCAATCGTGAAACTGATCACTACCCCGTCGGGTTGGTAGCTGGTGCTACGTACATGTGATAGAAATTCATACAGACTATCTCACAACATTTACCACCTATAACGAGATCATAAACACAAATAAACACATTAAAACGAGGTGGTGTTGGGTCGGTATTCGAACCAGATATTTTAAGGTTAAGATATTTTTTTATATACATTCCGGGTAGGCACGTGACTCCAATCCGCCACTAATCTATAGCTTTAAAAAAAACATTCGCATACATTTAAACTAAATTTTTTAATAACCATGGAACAATTTTACTAATTCCGTCGTTATGATAACTAACGTTTATCATTGCAGATAAAATATGTTATCAACAAGGCGCCCATAGATAATATTAAATTGTAGATATTTATAATTTATTTCTAGATTTAATATTTTCAACTGGATATCGTTAACTATTCATACAAAACTTATCACTCCGTCTTATTTTCTTCCACAACTTTAGTTTATCAATGTTATAATGGTAATCCTGTAAAAATATGATCTGATGGTCGAATACAATCTACTACAGCCTAGTAACCCATACAATCTACCTGGAATACCACTAATATCAATTTTATAATATATACAAATATGAATTAAAAATAATTACTGTATAAATCACGACTGCATAGAAAGGCAGCAAGAATGCTAACATCAATTCTCCATTGAATCGCAATTCTGATCCACACGACAAAGAAAAAACCAGCCTACTGTCACCAGTGGAGCCAATAAAGCGAGGTTTTATGCTTTTAATGAAGCTTTTTGTACCACTAATATATGACTAATACAAGAGAGCCAAATGACTGATAAAAAGAAAACAAAACAATTAAAAATTGTTGTATTGAAATTTGGATTGAATCGTCAAGCAAGGCAGGTCCATCAGACAACTAAACTTGATTTAATAGATTAAATGGACGGACAACACTTCTGTAGAGATAAGAAATAATAAAAAATGGCAATTGTTCCGATATTAAATACTTATCCCTGAGAGACTTGAGCTTTGTGTTGATTGTGCTATTATTATAAGTGATTCTAATATGTACATTATTAAATAGGTTAATATATGCGATTAATATATACGATATTACTCAAGGCAAATGTTATTTACTATTTCTAAGCTGCTCTGTTAACTTTTTAATTTCTGTTCACCAAAATGCCATCCATATACTTTCAGTTCCTCATAGCCGCACTTACTTAACCAGGGGTTCGATCATCTTTAATTCATTTTGTTACTTGAATTCAATCAGTTGTATTGATTTAACTAATGGTGTATTCAATAAGGCAGGTGTAAGTTAAATATACATGTATAATTTGCCAGGGTTTGGAACCAATGTTTGGGTGACATTAACATGTCTATTTACCTGACAGTATTCTGTGTATACTTTAATAATATTTAAACAAAGATTATTTTTGCTTCTTTTTAGTTTTTAATTTATTGGTACACCTATTTGATTTTCCAATTAAATAAATATTTAAAATACAGTTATTTCTCAACTTACTCATTATCGATATACAAGTTTATCTTATTACTTTTTTTTTTTAAGCGAAAGAGCCATTGCTTTCAGTGTGTATATATGAATATGAATGTATGTGTGTGTAAACATTTTGTAAATTTTTTAATAAGGGTATAAATATATTAAATATAAATATTGCTAAAACCTAAAGGTCTTAAGAAACAAGTGTTTGCTTATTATATTACTCAGATGGCATATAAATTGATACATGAAACTGAGTAATATATGTATATGCTAATTCAGATAATTTAATAATAATAATAGATAATAAAGGAAGGTTTCAATTTGAAAGCATCCATTTTTGAATAAATTAACATTATTCTTTTTTTAAAACATTGTAAAATGGTATAGACGAATTCGGATTTATTAATCACGAATAAGTTTTTAATACAATTTTTCACTTAAAAATATAATTTGTTTTTAGATGGAGCTTACAATGTTATACTGGAGTTACTAAACATATTTTTAAATACTCATAAGTTCCAATAATAGATTTTAAACATATTAATGAGTCAATATTTAAAAACGTTTTGACTATTAGCTCATAATATTCGTTT
Source organism: Vanessa tameamea (assembly GCF_037043105.1). NCBI lineage: Eukaryota > Metazoa > Arthropoda > Insecta > Lepidoptera > Nymphalidae > Vanessa > Vanessa tameamea. Next base: position 4,146,744 of record NC_087338.1, read on the forward strand.
TAGCATTCATTCAAAGTATGCATAAAATTAAATAAAAACGAGGCAATTATATTAATAATCTCACGTTTTAATTTTGTCGCTTTGGTCACAGTGAGAAACCTACAGATAAATCTAATTTTGTGCATTTACGTCATTTATGTAAACAATGAGTGATTTACGTTATAGTTCCTTATATGTATATTTAAAGCAATATTATTAAAGAAACTTACTTTTCCGTTAATACCAAGGCCGAGGACCGTGTTAGATATATCGTAATCATCCGTTATAGGCGTAGTTTTTGGTGTTCTTGATATAGAATTCATCTTGTATTGATTTTAGTCCGCACCATAAATTTTAAACACAAAGTTACACAATATCGCTTCTTTTTTTGCACTTTATATTTGATTTATTGGATACACAGTATATTTAGTAATTAAACTAAATGGTCTTTACAGTAAAAGTATATGTATATTTTATCTGAATACTTCGTAGATGACAAATCTTACATCGAGTTGAGCAACACACCACTAAGATTGACGAATAAACTGGCAAGGCTACCAACTAAACGAATAAAATTTTCACAGACTCGCAATCTCACAGTGGACTTTTCATATTGTGTTGCTATATAAAATAATAATTCGTATAGTTTATGTATTACCTATCTTTATTTAAAACGATCTGAATATAGTGTGTTTTTTAAAGATAATTTTAACTAATTAATTAATTAATAATGAAATTATATTAATTACCAACGCTAATGTACAGTAATAAGTTTTAAAATTAGTAAAATTATCTATATTTTAAAATGTTTCTTTTTGTTTTGTTTTGGTACTTATCTTTTATTTGTATTTTGTTTTAGTTATATTAATCACATGAAAAGTTAACAGATCATAAATTTACGCAATATATATACATTTTAAATGTTTATAAAATAAAATTACATAAAACAGAATTTTTTTACTTCAAACTTTTGTGTTTGGTGATTTTGGTCAATACATATTTATCTGCCGAAGGCATCGTTCGTATATCTCTTATAATCTCAGCAATCACATCAAGTTTTTTACTCACTGCCCTCAAAATGGTGTTGATGCTCCTTTAACCCGGCTCATCAGCAATGTGACTCGTTTGGGAATGTCTATAAATAAAAGTAATTCTGGGTAAATAAACAAGTTTGATTTCCCTTTTGAATCGCACACGGTACTTTAATGTAGAGGATAATTATGCCTTTTAAACATTGTAGGCTATTTTAGTATTTTTTCTTTTTGCTATTTCAATCTCAGCATCCAGTTTGATCATAGCGAAGGCCTTAAATTATACATAATTTTTCCTGACACAAAGTGCTTCTTTCGGAGCTTCCTTCCTATGGCTTCCTGGGAAATATGCAACTAAATCACCAGCTTTTTGGCAGGTCGGATCATCAAGGTTATTGGCGGTGAATGGCTTAAAACTTGTCAATTGCTCACCTCCAATACCAAAATGTTGCATTTCAATCTAATCGCGTGTAGATTATACATGCAATAACTAAAATTAAATACATAAATAATAAATTAAATACATAAACAAGTATAATTAAAAAAGGGCTTAACCAAACAAAATGTCGTATACGGTTAAGATTTCATCACTGATCACAACAATATCCCTCGAGTCGTTACAAAGTGCACCGTTTTTGAGTAATATGTCTAATGATCGTAATGATTGTGTCAAATGTCACGAATGTGTTCTGGGATTATTCATATTTCTTAAATAAAATTACATTATATTTATTATTTGTTTATTTATAAGGTAATAATTTTTTTTAATAATAATATGTTATTTGTAAAAGTCAAATCGTAATTTATTATAATGATTATATAGTTTGTACGTGTTGCTAAAACTTTTCATATACAAGAGTCAATTATTAAATTTTGAAGGTTGGTACTGGCTTCCTTTATTATGGCTCTTATTACCGTATAAAAAATAGAGGGTCATCTGAAATAAACCTTCATGGTAAGAATTATGAATTACAGCCTTGACTCTAATGTCTGTTCTTTGTGTCCATTTAAATAGTCTTAATAAAAGAAATAGGTACTTAGCTTTGAAATATATTTGAATATTAGGATAGTTAAAGTTATTACAATGCTATTTGTGTCGATTTTATACCGTAATAAGACGTAGTAGGTTATTTTTTTAAATATAATATAATATATATATATATCTATCTACGAGGCTCAGGACGAATGATGTGGCGTGCTTTCCGAGGCGAAAGAGGGATATTTCACTGTTGACTTCCAGACATACCATAACTTTGTATTTTAAATGTTGAAAAAGAGTAACTACCTAGTTTTCTTCCCGGTAATTTTCGGTATTATCTGTATTCCGAACCGGTGGTAGCTTCACTTAATATAGTTAGTAAAATAACGATTCAAAAGTGCTCCTAAAAGCCTACTTGAATAAAGTATGTTTTGATTTCAACTTAAGTTAAAAGAGTTACACCAGCTAAAGAGACCCGAACTACTAGCCAAAGAGAACCCAACCAAAAGGACCCCCGTTCGTAACAATAATTTAACAATGATCTTTAATAAGGATTTTTGTATTCGATATTTGTAGCACTTACTGCCTGTTATTCGCATCCGACCGATGTAACAATGTACAAGCGTCTATTATTTTCAGTGTTTCTATTTAAATTTTACTTTGAAGCAATAATATATAATAGAAAAAGTCTTAAAATTTTCGGATAACGCTTGAATCTTTAGGAACTTTTGTATTATATGTATTTTTTTAAAATATTTTTACAATTTTTATATAATATGTTCGTCATTGCAAAGTTATGTCGATCAGAAAAAATTACATATGTCAAAAATATCAAGCTATCTTGTACAGGGTATAACTATCAAACATATGGTGACAAAGAAAGAAGGAAAGTAAGGACTTTAAATATTAATTAGTTGGTTTAACTATTGTAACATTTCACATTCAGACAAAGCACAGGATATTAGTACACTTGATGGGCTTTTTGACAAGGGTAAATTTCTAAATTACAAGCTGTCTAAGATTTTTATTTTATTCCAGGCTGTTACTCTGTTATATATATATAATATAAGGCAGGTTGTTATATATAAAGTAACAGTCTGGAAGTGTCTCATTGCTGGGCTAAAGCCTCCTCTCCCTTCGAGGCGAGATTGAGAGAGGAGCAGAAGATTTGAGTTTATTCCACCACGCTGCTCCAATGCGGACTGTGTATCTAACACATACAGGATTCCTCATAATGTTTTCCTTCACCGCCGAGCAGGAGATGAATGGAAATTCAGTGGTGCTTGTCTGTAATCATCGGTTAATTTCACGCGTTCTAAGTCATAGGCCATCTCAGTTCTTTTAATATATATATATGTTGTGTAAATATACATCCTCAAATAGAACAAGCTAACTGCCTCCTTATATAATTATAATAATTGTGTATTTTGTGTCTACATTCGGAAACAACGTTATTTACACAATTAACTATAATTCAATGTAATTTCATTCGACGTATTAAGTTATCGTATAGTTGTAAAGGTAAGTTTGACTCTATCGTTAGAATACAGTTTGACCCTGGGGCAGCAAATGAGTCTTGTAGTCCTAAATTATTTTTTAAATGAACTAAATTGTAAATAAATTTAAGTTTCAATAATTTATCGCGGATCAAATTAAATTATTTTAACACACTTGGTGGTGAGTAGGGATTGCAATCCGGAAAAACGGATCCGGTAATGCGGCGGATCCGGCATCATTATACGTCTACCGGATCCGGTACCAATATACCGGATCCGGTGCTAGCAATTTTGGCAAAATGATAGAACTGTTGCATGAGTAGACAGTTTAAATGCGCTTAATTGTTAAAAATTCTTTAATCTAGGCTTGATTAAATTACATCGTTAATGTACTGCAGAACATACTATCAGCACTGCTTAAAAAACTCCGGTTTTGATACTGAACTGATATTATTGGCATGAGCAAGAGTCATGGTCAAAGTAGGTAAGCTTATGAATTCTTATGAAAAGCTGTGTTTCGCACATTAGCTATGATTAGATATGGTCGATATTTTATATAAAAATAATGAAGAGAAGTCAGATGACCGCCTGGCAAGAACGCCAACAACATCAAATGAATCAGATACAGATGATGAAGACACAACGAATGATGATGAACAAGGAGTTACAGTTACAATAACTGACCTCCGTCATCCTTATCTTTCTAAGGCAGAAGTAATTCTTAGATACGAAAAGTGGTAAAGCTTTTCAAAATATTGTCTACAAACGTATGTGACAGACGAAACAGGTAAAGAATAACGCCTTACTTTGGATTACCGCTAAAAACCTAATTAATTTTTTTTTACCGTAAGTTGTTGAAACTAATATTTTTTATTTATAATACAAACTCATTACTGTGGTAATTGTGCCACTCATTAGACAGATTTATCAAATAGTATTAACCGATTCGGCCGGATCCGACCGAATCCGGCCGGATCGATGGGAATCCGGTCGAATCCGGCCGGACTGAAAATCACGCCGGATTGCAATCCCTAGTGGTGAGGCTTTGTGCAAGGTTGTCTGGGTAGGTACTACCCACTCATCACAAATTCTACCGCCAAACAGCAGTACTCGGTATTGTTGCGTTCCGGTTTGAAGGGTGAGTCAGTGTAACTACAGGCACAAGAGATATAACATCTTAGTTCCCGAGGTTGGTGGCGCATTGGTGATGTAAGGAATGGTTAATATTTCTTACAACGCCATTGTCTATGGGCGGTGGTAACCACTTACCGTCAAGTGGTCCATTTGCCAGTCTGCCTACGTATTATATATTTAAAAAAAAAATAGAATAGAATAATCTTATAATTCCAAACACACCATAATACAAGAATAAATGTCAAATAAAACAAAATTAATACTTTCTTAAAAAATGATCAATGATAATTCAAAGAGTTTTAATAACAAAGCAATATTTGCTGTGACTTCGGGAATTGTTGCCCCGGATTCTCTAAATTTGGCTCTGAGTAAATCTTAACCGGAATTTGCTTATATAAAATTGTGCAATCATCTCTGAGTTTTCATGTGTTTACAATTAATCTGGTGCTTGGCTGTGTATGTTTCATATGTGTCATGCATTCATGGAATTCACAATTTAAGAAGCATGGTAGCGGGCAAAGGCCTCTTCTGTTGAGGAGAATATTTTACGATTAGTTCATCACGCTTCGATGCGGGATCTGTTTGCATTTGACGGAATTTCATACTTAACCTTACACTAACTCACAAAATACCAAAATATTTAATTCTATGTTTATAAAAATGAATATATTTGAGATTAAAAGATCTTGGCAGCGTTTGACCGACCAGCATAATGGTTGGAATATGTATAATATTTTAGAGAGAATTTACGCAATGCATTTTGTTGCAACTCGCTACTAGATGGCGCTGTACGACATTAACTTCGATATTGTTTGTTACTTTACGTACTAGTAATATATATATATATATATATATATATATATATATTAATAAATATTATATTATAACACTACTGTAATTATTGTATAATTATTACATATGTGATTTCTAACAGGATTTCAAAACGAAGTAATGTAACATATTTATTGTTTTAATCTATAATTAATATTTGTGTGGTTTCGAATACGTAACACAAAGACAGTTCCTCAAAACATAGTTATTTAAATTTTGACTTTTACCAATCTGCAATCATTTTAATTATAGTATATTTCACTAAGACTTTCCATTTTCAAATTAGTTAGGAGTGGTTCTTAAGAAAAATGCAAGTGTAACTCGCACAAGGGACGTATTATCTCAATTCTCAAGGTTAGTGGGGCGACAGACGATGTAGGGAATGGTTTTTTTTGTGGTGACTTACCATCAGGTGGCCGATTTGCCAGTCTGGTTACCTATCCTTAATAAAAACGAACGCAACAATAGCTTAGGGTATATATCATTTTTGAATACATAACTGTTTACCTTTATAATTTTTGAACATTCCATTTACTTATTGTTGAATTGTTTTCGAGTTCCTGTAGTGTACAGTCATATCTTATTTGTTATTAACATTTATTTCTAATATAATAACCTTTGCTACTCAATCACGCGAGAAAAACTGAACGGATCTGAATGAAATTTTGCTCAGAGATAAATTATAGGAATTGAGTACTTTTTATCCCTAACATCTGCAAATTCCTCTCAAACTCGGGCGAAGTTGTAGATAGAAACTAGTATTATATGTGCCCAATCAAAGACAATGGCATTTAGACATAGACAAGTTTACTACTTTTTAATTTAATGTAATATTCCTAAAAACTACGACATTAATGATCTGAGCGCGAATTCTGTATAGTGCTCTAATATTATGCAGTACGAATGCAGAGCTGCTTAGATAAGTATTTCTAGGTATTATATATATGATAAGGTTGTTAACCTCAGTGGTTGGCATTTGGAAATCAGTACTTTCACTGAGGTCTAAGGTTAGTACTTGCTAAGCTTTTACACGTTTAAACTTATCTAACATTATATACAAAACATATTGCAACTTTTAGTCCATATTATATGCGTCGTATATTATTCTTGGTACTTAAGTAAAGGTCACGAATTGGTCCGTTTTTTTTTTTGTTGTAAAACTTCAATCGATCTTGGGGGTAAGGCTGACTCATATACCGTGACAGCAAACGGCATGACGCCTTCTTAAGCATGCAGCAAAGTATATAATATTAGCTGGCTTCATACGGATACAATAAAGCTCTATAAAAACTTTTAGATTGAAGAAAGATTCCTGGTAGTAATGTTGGAATTCTTGGCTTTTCGCTACAATAATATTATGCATGTATTTTAAATATAAATTTTCCTCTGGAACCACTCTGTTTACTCATAAAAATCGCGTTAGGATCCGTTGCGTAGTCTAAAAGATAAAAGCGTACAGACGGTGAAAAGCGCCTTGTTTTATATTATGTAGAGATATGCACTACGCACAGGAAGAAGAGAGTGTCGGAGAGTCCTCCTGCCACTCACGCACGACGGCGTAAAAGACTATCAGGCTGTTAGACGTCAATGCATACAATTTGTTCTTACTTCCAATAGATTTTCGCAACAAACGCCTATGACCTCCTCGTCTTTAGGGTTCTCGCCTAAATTCATTCAACATGCCTACAAGACACACAGGCAGACAACGATAATAAAAATTCTGCTCATCTAAGCCCCGGGAACGAGCGGCTCCTTTGGTATAGAAAGTTTTCTAGTTTACGTTCTGCCATTGGAAACCTTGAGCAGATATTCATCATAAGATCGTTTTACTTCTTCCTTAGTATAGGATTGGAGTTATGCCAATTCAGTTAAATTACATCCTACCAAAACAAAAGCGTTTTTTTTTTAATAAATACGCGGACGGGCAAATGCCACTTAATTTTAAGTAATGCCACTTAAGTTTACCGTTAGAAATATTAATCATTCCTTATAACGCCAATGCGAAAACAATCTTGAGAACTAAGATGTTCTGTGCCAGTTACACAGACTCACTGACCTTTCAAACGGAAACACAACAATACAAAGTATTACTGTTTCGCAGTGGAATATGTGGACCACTTAGACAGGCTTGTACAAAGCCCTACTTACCAAGTAAGCGTATCTATTTACCACCAAACCTTTTATCCAACCCTGGCTTTTCATCATCACGATCCGCAGCCGTACAAGCACCCAATAGACCATCGTGACAGATCATCATTAAATATCAGCGTAGTGCGTGAAGCAAGACATAATTAAAATCTAACATAACCGACAAACAAATATAATTTGTGATGTTTTGTTCCGGTGTAATGGTTAAGTGAGCCAGTGTAATTACACGTACAAAGGACAGTCGTTAAACTTGCAATGCGCTTCAACTTTATTATACGGGTGTATAAAAATGAAGTATTTATTTACTGATATTATATTAATATAATTTTTTTGAGCTTACTTTGTGTTTATTTTAGTATTATAGTCTCATCGGTCAGACGGTCATACCCCTGGCGGGTACCCTTATCAGCAAGCTCCGACTTCCAGTACCTTGGATCATTCGTTCAAAGTGATATTGACAGGGACTATAGAAATCAGGTCAGTGCATGAGTATGTTTATTCGTAAGGTTTAGGTACAAATAAAAATAATATATACAATACGCCACGGAAAAACTATACTTTTTTCAATATAGCAACACTAAACTAAACTTTTTTTGTGTTTTAACTTTAATATGTAAACTTAACAAAATATGTCCAAAATAAAACTCCGTAAATATCACAATCACTTTTTTTATTTTTCCCTTGACTGTACATTTTTCTCTTTTTTTTATTTCCTTTTGTTTTTCCTTCAACGCTCGAAACCGAATGAATCAAATTACCGTATCCTCCTTCCCTGCACACATTTTGTTGCCATTCACGAAATATAATTCCCGGCAGTCAATAATCTTTTATTGTTAATAAAAATATATAAAATAATAATTTAAAACATTAAATAAAAGTCGGCTTACAAATATAAACTAAATAGTTCACTTTGAACTATTTAAGAACGTCCTGTTTTTATCATAGTCACAACTGATCCTTAATATGTATGTCGGCGGAAAATCATAATATTAAGTAAAACACGTCCCTGGAAATTATTGAAATATTTCGAACTACTTAATTTAACATCTCAAAATTCACTAAATATAATTAATTTAATAATCAAACAGTTTTCAATTATTAACAAATAATTAAAACAATAATTTCCGGACACGTGTTTTTCTCCGAAATCCGAAAATGGGTCTGATTATTTTTTACGCTTCCTTTTCTTAACTACTGAACTGATCATCATGAAATTGCACACACGTCGTGAGAGGTACAGGAAATGACTAAGAGTGCAAAAATTCTGCCCCCCCCCCTAATTAGTCAAGGAAACCAGTTTCAAATAAAAGTTTTAGTTTTATACAAATTGAATCTATGTTTCATTTATTCTATTGATTTTTTATTTTTTATTTTATTCCTTATTTCCCCTCTTCTTGTGGCGCAAGTGGGATGGATATAGCTCATGAAAACAGGATGGAACCTGTATCTCTCACATCAATAGTCATCTGTGTACCTTTAAATTATTAAAGTTGTAAATTTACCTATATAGAATTGGTATTGTGTGAGCAGCCCTATGTTAAACCTGCTGGTGGAGCAGTGTTCAGGCGATTTAAAAGTAAAGATTTTTTTTAAACTTTATCTGGGGCGACTTACCATTGCCCCAAGACTTTACTTTCATCGGCGAAGTCCCCAAATCGTAGTGTCCGGGTGGTTGCACCTTCTGTAGTCTGGATTGTCAACTGATCATTACTATAAATCTAATATTATATAAATGATATATATTTTAATGTGTAGCAATTTAAAGTTATTTTACAAGAGTATTGATATTAATTTTTGTTTTTTTTTACTAATCTGAATAAATTTTAACGTATCGAAAAAAAAAAAAAAACAACATTATAAAATTCTCTTAGTAAATGTAACACCATCGTATTATTTGTTGTTAAGTTTTTATGATATACATATATATTATATATTTTTTTGAATTGCAACCGTCATTAACTTTAAGTTAATGTAAGTATTTCTTTCACTGTATCCGACAAACTTACGAAACAAACTAATGTGTCCAACAGTATTTTCAAAAGAGGTTCTCTATTCAGAAGTACATATTATTTTTATGTCGCTTACCTCATTTCGTAATTTATCAGATTTGGAAGATAATTTTTTTTGGTTGGGGAGGGACTTCGGGTTTGGTCCAAATTTAAAATTGGAAAAAAATATCAGTATTAACGTTGAAAAACGTATAATTAATATCTCTATTTAATAATAAATCCTAACTTATAAATGGCAAAGCGAAAACGACTATGTTGCTTTCATTAAAATATTATTTACTTTTTATACAAATTTCAATTTAATCACACTGAAAAATCCCATCTAATATTATAAATACGAAAATAACTCTGTTGGTCTGTCTGTTGCTCCGACCTTAAACTAAAACGCGAGAGTAATCGCGCGCCGCAACTAGTGAGGAATATGATAAGCTTGTTTATTATTTTCCTGTAACAGACATACAAATCGACAAAACTAATATGTACGAGCATTTAATCTGAATTCGGTTCGAGTCTGCGATGTTGTCAGGGACCACTTTCTATTTTATGACTCATGAGTGTGGCTATGAAATAAGCGATTTTTAATAAGCGCTACAATTATATCAGCTTCATAATTAAATTGGTGAATCAATAAATGTTGAATATATATTTCTGATGTTTTAATTTACATTACTAATCATGTAAAGATTTAATTGTAAGCATTGGTTGTAGGGCTTTGTGCAAGCCCGTCTGTGCTATTTATGACATCACATATACTAACGCCAAATAGTACTCAAGTGTTGTTGTATTTAAGTTTGAAGGATGACTTAATGTAACATGCACAAGGATTTCAGCCCTAAAGATCAGTGGCGCATTAGAAATTTAAGGAATGCTTATTAATTATTATCGGTGAGTCCTAATCATCGCCCATAGACGTTGAAACTTGAAATTGTGTCACAATTGCCCGTCCTATTTTTTTATTAAAAAAAAAATACTTGTGTTATGAATATTTTAAGTGATTGTAAGAACTGATGCGACATGGTATAAGTTATGTTTGTGTATTAGTTAACATATATTTTATACCTATAGTAGTTCGATATGTATTAAGTTTATGTGTTGTTTATTTTGAAGATAGGTTTAATATAATCGTAGAAAATTGCAGACCCGGAGGCTTTAAAAGCGAACATTGCCATCATTATCATCATCCTCCTGCCCTTATCCCAATTTTATTTGGGGTCGGCGCAGCATGTCTTCTTCTTTCATACTTCTCTGTCGGAAGTTATCTCACAAGTAACAAGTAGTAAGCTTCAGGACCGGAAAGACCGCCGAAATCGCAGAACATGTATTCAGTCTTCGTTCTACTGATTTTCAAGCCAACATTCTCCAATTTCTGTTGCCAATCTTCCAATCTTCAGAATGTAAACAGAATAAAAAATAATATATGACACCAATTGTAAATAAAAATAATAGTAACATGAATACAAAACATCACAATAATATAAACATTAATATTTTTTGTTACATAAAATTTACGTTTTCATTACAATTTGCGGTGGTAGTTTTACACAATTAAATTATTTGATTAAATACGTGGGCACAAAACTAGACGAATGGCGCGCTTGACTCGATAATAAATTAATAATAATAATATTCATGAATATTATTTTATTGCACGTATTATGATACTTCTACTATTTGCAACATAAGTACAATATATACTTTGCATATAAAGTATGCGAAGGCTTTATCACTGACAGAGATATTTTACAGGCAACCTTTATCAATAGTGGAAGCGAGGATAAAATTACTGTGTAAGTAACATATACAATACATATAATTCATAATTTATAATGTAAAATAATATATGAGTTGTCGCCCGCGGTTTTGCTCGCATTTTCGTGTTCTACTAACACAACGATCAGTTGCGGTTCGATTGAAATTGGATCGGAATGTAACAAGGTTATAAGTCAGTAGATTTGACCACAAGTATTTTTTTTTTATTTTTGTGTTATTATTTCATAGACGTAGGCGGGCTTATTGGGTAAAAGTAGTAAACAAGTTCTTATTATGTAATACCACTAAAGACGATTACATTGTATATTTATAACAACAAAACTAAACACTACAATCCTACGTTAATATATAAATCATTAAAATAAAATCAAAAACATGAACAACAATATGGAAGTTCACAAAACATTAAAAGGAAATAAAAAAATTAAATAATTCAGCAAAGAGTTTAACATTTTCTTAAAACTATTCCTATAATAAAATCGCTAATTTCGTAGCCACATTGTTCTTCGCAGACTCCGCGTCTGTTGGGCAACGTTTTAAACTGGTACGAAATTACGCATCACAATATAACACACAAATTATTATAACATTTAGGTATATAATCATTTTAGTTTTATAATTATTACATCATGAGATCTGATTTTAGTGTGGAGTAACAGTTACTTAAGTAGTACGTAACTATTTATTGGTACAATTATTTAATGTTATTTTAATAATTTTGTGTATACATAATGTAAATACATAACATAAAAAATATTCCAACCATAAGACGAGAGATTGACAGCAAATTGACAGCAAATTGACAGCAAATTGACAGCAAATTGACGCAATATCATTGGTCGAGAGCTTGATTAATCTGTGATATTCACTATGGATTTGCGAAAAAATGGCGTTTTTAACGTCGACGAAACTGTTATCGGAATTTTGGAAGTAAAATTAAAGTGGATATAAGTAGTTAAGTGTAATAGTGTTGTATTATAAATAAAGATATATCAATCATAAACTCTTAGTAGTGTACAATATAGCTGAGTTATTAGCAAATCGAAAGATACCTAAATCAAAGGTTTGTTTATCTTTATTCCCACTTCGATTGGAATAGGCTATGTAACACCATAAACGATATGACCAGGAATTTTGACGTATTGTTGACTAACAAGCATAAGTTTGTAAGTTACTTGAATTATCCTAAGATTTACCAATTCTTAATGGTAAATGCCCAAAACGGTTTGCGATTCGGACTTTTGCCACCATTCATTTAAGGCGCGGTAAACGTTGAAAAAAATCATGTCATAACGTATTATAAAATAATATCCGAAATGAAAATAATTTAAATAGGTTAGGTTAGATTAGGTTAGTTATTTGCTTACTATCGTTTGATACCTAAGGTTTTGACTAATAGTTAATTGAAATAAGTGATCAAGAATTACTCATTGTTTTATTCCTAAAACCAACATCTACCAGTTGACAGCGGTAAAACCTAGCATACACTGAATTCGAATGGTAAAAGCCCGAAAAAATCGTCCCATTTTCTGAAATACTTACATTTACCAACTCATTTCGGTAAACCCTAGCATTTTTTTTTTAGCATTAGCTGCCTGTAAATTTCCCACTGCTGGGCTAAAGGCCTCCTCTCCCTTTGAGGAGAAGGTTTGGAGCATATTCCACCACGCTGCTCCAATGCGGGTTGGCGGAATACACATGTGGCAGAATTTCGTTGAAATTAGACACATGCAGGTTTCCTCACGATGTTTTCCTTCACCGCCGAGCACGAGATGAATTATAAACACAAATTAAGCACATGAAAATTCAGTGGTGCCTGCCTGGGTTTGAACCCGAAATCATCGGTTAAGATGCACGCATTCTAACCACTGGGCCATCTCGGCTTATTATTACCCTAAGACTTAGTATTAAATCTTAGGATTTACCGTAGTTCGGGCTTTTACAGTAACATACACACGGTACATATCAAAATAACTTTTTTCAATTTTTGTCTGTCTGTCTGTCCGTCTGTTTGTTCCGGCTAATCTCTGACTGGACCGATTTTGACGGGACATTAACTTGCAGAAAGCTGATGTAATAAAGAGTAACTTAGGCTACAATAATATTTTTGTTAAAGCGCGGGTACACCTAGTAAATAATAAGTTAGAGTACAGAGTACAATAGTTGATCAAAACGAGCAATAAGGAAATACCTTGAACTGTTATTGTAAAAAGATTTTATCAAACAGTACAATTTAGATATTTAATTTAAATGCAATTAATATAACTGTTATTTTATTTAAATATCAAAGTTTGAGCCGAGATGGCCCAGTGGTTAGAACGCGTGCATCTTAACCGATGATTTCGGGTTCAAACCCAGGCAGGCACCACTGAATTTTCATGTGCTTAATTTGTGTTTATAATTCATCTCGTGCTCGGCGGTGAAGGAAAACATCGTGAGGAAACCTGCATGTGTCTAATTTCAACGAAATTCTGCCACATGTGTATTCCACCAACCCGCATTGGAGCAGCGTGGTGGAATATGCTCCATACCTTCTCCTCAACGGGAGAGGAGGCCTTAGCCCAGCAGTGGGAAATTTACAGGCTGATTATGTTTATGTTATATGTATCAAAATTTTAAAAAACTAGAACAGAATTATTCAGTAATGGACTTTTGTTAAGTTTGTCATTTAATGTTCAATGTAATAACTGTTGTAGCTGTAGACCCCGAGGTCCCTGGTTCGAATCGCGGAAGAACTTTTATTGGATTTAGTATAATCTTTCATAATAGTTTGGAGTTTGGAAATGGCAGAACTTATTCTTGCCTTAAACAGCACGTAAAGCCATTGGAACTCTTTTCAATAATGGCGGATTCGTCATCCGTTTTTTGTCACGTAGATCGGGTTACCTGAAGGTTAGTCATGATCACTGTCTACAGATTTTGGTAATGTAAGAAATTTTAATAATTACTCAAATCACCAATATTCTACCCACCTTGGCACCTAATATGTTATGTCTCTAATGCCTTTCGTTACACTGGCTCACTCGCCCTTCAAACCGGAAGACAAGGATGCTAAGTATCACTGCTTACCAGAAGTATCTTATATATCTTAATATCGTAAGCCGATTTTTGTCCCAGTGATTATGGGACGATGGCTGCACATGAAAAATAGGTTTTGGTCTCATTTTGAAGAGTTCCGGCCGTTGATATGCAGATATATAAAGAGGATTTTCGATTGTAATTGTTACGATTTAATAAATAATTAATTTAAGAGAGCGGAAAAAAACGTTAGTGGCCGGTTAGAGAGCGGTACTACGGCTGTATAAGAAAAAAAAATTAATGACGTAAACAAAGTTAAACAATTTATTATCGACAAACTCCAATTCTAAGTTAACAAATACTATTTGACATCAAAAATTTAATTAATTTGAAAAAGTTTCATCATTTTGGCGCCAAATGACGACCTCCGTGGTCGAGTAGTGTGTACACCGGTTTTCATGAGTACGCCACTCCGAGGTCTCGGGTTCGATTCCCGGCCGAGTCGATGTAGAAAAAGTTCATTAGTTTTCTATTTTGTCTTGGGTCTGGATGTATGTGGTACCGTCGTTACTTCTGATTTTCCATAACACAAGTGCTTTAGCTACTTACATTGGGGTCTGAGTAATGTATGTGATGTTGTCCAATATTTATAAAAAAAAAATTATAAAAAAATGTAGAGAGCGTCTTGCAGTTTCGAGATTCCTAAAAAATCTTTTGAATAAACGCGAAGTTTCGCGGGCGACGCACTAGTATATAAAGAGTAGGTACTTACTATCCACTTAAACATCATTTAAATTCCCAAAGTTGGTGGATTTGAGGAATTATCACACATTTCTTACAGTACTGATGTCTTTGTGCAGAGGTGACCACTTACAAGACGGGCTTGCACAAAGCCTTACTGGGCAAGTATCCTCGCAAATATAAACTTTATACCAAAGTAAATTGAGTTCAAAATTGAATACGTATCATTGTTTTCATTCATCGCGTGTTATGAATTCGAATATTATGCAAAAACAAGTTTCTTTAGTGTTTTAAAGAAGATTGTTATACATAACGCAATAATTATGAATATTTATGGCGTTATGTCAGTGTATCGTGATTTAGTTGTGATGCGGAATTGTGCGTTTGTTTGTGTATGTTAATATTTTATTATTCAATTGTGAAATGTTCAAATAGATATTTATCTTTTTAATATTGGTTTGAATGAATATTATTTGGAACGAAAATCTTTAACGCCGCTTTAATTCGGGTTACAAATGTGTTACGGACGCGTGTAGATTTCCTCACAATGATTTCCTTCATTACCGAGCACCAGATTAATGTTAAACATAATTATTTTTTTTGGTTTGGAGCATATTTCACCACGCTGCTCCAATGCGCGTTGGTGGAAACACAAATTACGCATATGATAATTAAGTGATGTTTGCTCGGCCTCAAAACCCTAATTTCCGGTAAATAGTCACGTGTGCCATCTCGGCTGACTATGATGATAACATACCTTGTAACTTTATGTATGCAGGACGAGACTTAAAGGGTCCAACCCTTCAAGTCGCGTCCTGCATACAAAGTTTATGCAGTAATGTTTCTGTATTGTATTTGAATAAATAAAATATTACTGTCAACTCCTTAGAAATCTTTTATATCTCTTAATCTATACTTATATTATAAATTCAAAATATGTAACTCGTTTTCTGTGTCTGTCTGTCTGTTGCTCTTTCAAGGTGAAAAATACTGGATTGAATTTGATGAAATTTGCTATAAAGCAAGATTGAACTCCAGGAAAGGACTCACTGGCTACTGTCTATGTTTAACACTTTTATTTATAAAAACAATCTTTGAAAAAAGTTATATATATATATATAACCCTGGAATCTCGGGTCCTTTAAATCCGGCTCTGTTCGTATGAATATGCGAAATCAAGCAATGCTTCTAGTAAACTATATAACATGACACACAGAGGCGGAGCACTTACTTTAACATATATAAAACCGCCTGAAGCAATTAGTTGAATAGAATAGAATATTCTGTATTGTATACCAAAAGAGTAAAGAAAACATATTGTTATATACAAATAACCCCCCCCAATAGAGGTTCCGACGAGTTAAGAATTTTAATGTAATATTTGTTTAGATATCTTGATATAGTCAAGTTATAGTATTGTTGTTTTATAAGTGCCCCAGTGTCTCCTGACCTCCATATCCGGTCCTGGTTTGTATAAAAGGCGATCTTATCGTTAAGAGAGCGGTTTATTCCAGACAACCTTTGGATAAACAATATGGGATTAATATATTGTTACTTATCTAATAACTGAAATGACTAAATATATATTTAAACGTTATATCGGATTAAGTACTAAGCTACTTGCGATCAAACATTATTCATCGAAGTTATCAAATGTCAGATCTCTTTAAAATTTTAAACTTTCATTTTCAAACTTGTTCATTAACGTTGACATTGGATTTATTATATTGACATTTAAAATGATACTATATATTTATGTACTGGCTTTGTTGAACAACTGCCTTGGTTTTTTTATGGGTAGCACATATGGCTGCAGTTCTTGAAGGTCAAATGCAGACGTAGAGTTCTTTTTTTAAATTTTCAGAAGGAAACATTGTGATGCACCTAATGTCAGTGATTTTATATCGGAACTCTTTGTGTTCCAGATTTAAAAGGAGCAGGGGGGAGGGCATTGTTAGAGAAAATGCACTTGTATATCGTATCTCTGGACGTAACGGATTGCTCTCTGATTGGACTATGAGAGTGGAGGAATTAAGGGTGTAAGTGACTTCATTATCGATCCCAAGATGAATCAATAAACTCACTAAGATGATCAAGATAATCTGAGAGCCGAGATGAAAAGAATGAATGTTTTCAGGTCCAGTGGTTAGAACGCGTACATCTTAACCGATGATTGCGGGTTCAAACCCAGGCAAGCACCACTGAGTTTTCATGTGCCTCATTTGTGTTTATAATTAATCTCGTGCTCGGCGATGAAGGAAAACATCATGAGGAAACCTGCATGTGTCTAATTTTAACGGAAATTCTGATCAAGTTCTGCAGCATTGCGGAATATAATCCTAACCTTCTCCTCAAAGGGAGAGAAGGCCTTCGCCCAGCAGTGGTAAATTTACAGGCTGTTGCTTTACTCTCGAGTACGATTTATGTATTCTATTTCACCCTAATACCTCTTAATTGTGACTCAGTTCATTTCTTATATATGTATATAATTTCATAGCAGAACGTCCGCTGTATTGCTCGATCGATTTATAATTTTCTTTGATCTAATAATATACTGGAGTTCTGCAGAATTTTTTAAGTCTATAATCTAGATATTAAGTATCATCGACAAATAATCATGCGTTCATACGTACAGATCAATTTACGTATGTTTTTTTTTTTTTAAATACTATATTATCTTACGCTAAAACGGAATGAATCTATAATATTTTTTCATTATAAAAACGGATATAAATGACATATTCAAATATATGAATTTAAATAGTCAATATACAGCAAAGACTTTTATTTTAAAATCTTTTGAATATTGGTCCTTCGAGCCGGATCCGAAATAGAAATGATAAACCGAATAAATTATTACCTATGCTCATTAATAAATTTAAATCTTATGAAAAAACCTAAATATATATAAGTCATTACATAATATATGATATATAAATGATAAAAAAGCGTGGAATTAGTATTCGTTGATTTAAACACAGGATATATAATTTTACGTAATTTAATATGTAATTTTATTAGAGAAAAAACAGTAACTCCCAAGTTTCTCGCTGATTATTCGAAACCAGTTTGACAACCAGTTATAGATTTATGTTCAATTTTATCCATATAAAAGTTATCCACTTCAAGCCATATCGCTTCTCAACGGACACGCTATATTCAATGAGCCAGATACTGACTGTCAGACAAATGTATATCCAACGTATCATTCTTAAAGCTCATAAATCATTAAAATTCATTAAATCCAGTTCATTAAACAGAAGAATAAAACATGAAATTGCTGAAACGTATGGTGCTAAGACTACTTTTGCTAGCAACCAATATATAACACGTTCTGCCTACCTTTATAATAAAATTAATAAAATTCTAAACATATATCCCGAACAATATTTTAACGTCAAACATAAATTATTTGAATGGTTAAAAACAAAAACATACGATGACACCGAATTAATTCTATTTCATAAAACATAATCTAATCTACTGTAATCTACACACACACCCACCTACACATACACACACACACACGCACACACACACACGCACACACAAGTAAAATTTATTTTGATATAATGTTAGTTTACCTACTGATTGTGAGTTTTAGTATATAGTAAGATATTGTTTATTCTTTTTAAGAACATGGACAGAATTGTATGTTATGGAAGAGCGGGCCCTTCTGTCACGAGTATTATATTATACTCACTAGAGGGTCCCAACCTTTATTTGCTATGTACAACTTGATAAAGAATAAACTATTTTTCATTTTTTCATTTTCATTTTCATCCTGATACAGGAGTCCACTTTAATGATTTCTGTTTTGATATCAGTGGCTGAGTGACTTTTGGTATAATCACGAGAACATACTAAATCTGGTCGATCAAAGAGGTTTATTTCCAATGCGCTGATTGCAAAATATTCACAGCTGTTTTGACTTCTGTGTTGATTCATTCCTTCGTGATCAATCGATGGTTCTCAATACCAACCATCCTACCAAACACGTATATCTGTACTATTTGTTGTATGAGTGAACCAGCTTAATTACAGGTATACACTCTAAGTCATTGTAAAGAGGGGTTCCTTCTTGCCGTCCATTTTCAAACGTCACAGTTACATTAACAGCCTGTAATCCCACTGCTGGGCTAAGGCCACCTCTCCCTTTGAGGAGAAGGTCTTCGAGCATATTCCACTACGCTGCTCCAATGCGGGTTGGTGGAATACACACGTGGCAGAGTTTCGTTGAAATTAGACACATGCAGGTTTCCTCACGATGTTTTCCTTCACCGCCGAGCACGAGATGAATTATAAACACAAATTAAGCACATCCAAATTCAGTGGTGCTTGCCTGGGTTTGAATCCGAAATGATCGTTTAAGATGCACGCGTTCTAACCACTGGGCCATCTCGGCTCTCACAGTTACTTACATAAAAATAATAATAAAAAAAAAAAACATCGTCATAACATCATCGATACTATACTTATTATCAGGTATGTGGTCGAGACCGAAAAAAAACCTTAAACCACTTGCTATATTAAAATTATACAAGATCGTTTCAGATTGTTCTTGTCTCGCTGATTATGGAGTAATAGCGTTTAATTAATGCTCTGCAGGAAGTAGTACGATCTTTATTTTTTCCCATCAAAAGAAGCGTAATGATACTTATAAATTCGTTTATACTGACCGTAACGGGAACCTTGGTTTAAATTTATTTCATTGTAAATCATGTACGAAATCAATTTAGATAATGAAACGTTTACAGAGTCGAGATCGCCGTGGAGCTGAACACGTGGACTTCAACGGAAGATTTCGGTTTCCACGGTAAACACAGTTAGACGTGCTTGTTTTGTATGTAAAATTCATCTTTGTGAAATAAAACATTGTTAGGAAGCCTGAGACACCTCTGTTCTCTGTCACTTTAGACAGTAATAGCCAGTAAATTTTCTACTGTTGGGCTAAAGCCTCGTTTCCCTTATTGAAGACAAGGTTAGGAGCATATTTCACTACGCTGCTCCAATGCGGGTGGGTGGATTCACATGTGGCAGAATTTCGTTGAAGTTATACACATGCAGGTTTTCCCACGATGTTGATGATGTGATGTTTTCCGCCTAGCACGAGATGAATTATAAGCACAAAGCACATGAAAATTCAGTGGTGCATATCTGGGTTTGAATCCATCATCATCTATCACTGAGGCATCTCAGCTCAATTGAATCGAAAATTAATCGTCGTCAGTTAGCCGTTTTCTTGAATCTACAAACACGACGATCCATTTTCCGTTAGGTGGAAGTCGGAAGAGAATCGGGATCATGTTGTACCCATAATAAATTAATTCGATTGGGTCCCCCTATTGTGTCACATGAAATGTTGTTACAAATGGATCTACCTACATTGAAACAGCACGTTGGGATATGATAATGTGATGAGCTTGACCCTTCCCTTAAGTCGGTTATTTTTGGCAATATTAGTTGGTGGTAGACTGTACATATTTAAGGTAGTACGGAGTCTTGGACAAGCCAAGAAGTTCAGGTAGGTTTTTCCACCATGGTTCTCTTAATGATACAATAAAAAGGGCTCTTGTCACCATCGACGCTCCTTCTCTTATTAAGCCCATGGAATTATTAGTGATGATGGCAAGAGACCTGATGGACTGACACTGGTTCCCTGGGAACGAAGATGTGCTTTAGTGTGAGACGTCTTACATCAGGGAAACAGTGTTAGGAGGCGAAGCCGCCGCGGAAAAAGCTGAAGCGTACAATCTCTTATTAAGTCTTTGTCACATTTGCAGTATAAACACTTGGACCTTGTAGTAGTGGTGCAAAAACCTTTATTTAAAGTATAACATCTCGCCTTATTGCCTCCACTGGTGACAGGAAGGTTCGGTCATTTTTTGCCCAAAGGATCGGAATTGCGAATCAATGGGGTAATTCTACTAGCATTCGGCAATCATTCCACACGGTCATGACTTGTACAGAAACTAATATTATTTTTTATTTCTTATGTTAATAAATAAACAAGGACTGAGTTAAACATAATTTCTAAATTGTTTTTTAATAAAACATATCTCTTCTCATTGGACGAAGACAGGACGTTTTTAAATAGTTAACTTGAGATTCTATATTAAACTTCAAACACATTTAATTGAAATTATTTTTTGTTAAAATTGAAAAAGTTTAGTGTTGCAATATATAAAAAAATGCAATGTCCATGTCATTCTATACAAATAGTTCCAGACAATTATTTCAATTTATTTTTGATGATAGTATCCGCGTTCTCTCAATTTTCTACGGAATATTCAAAATTATCAAACTTTATTTAAAAAAAAAAACCACTGAATGTCTAATAACAGTCATTGGTCATATAAACTTGTTGCATTAGCCACGGCTAGAAACCGTGTCTGAATATTTAAAAATAAATATTTGTAAGATTTTGTAAATACAATAAAACAGCGATTCAAAGCATACAAATTTAAAGAAATTTGTCATCGAAAAGCATTATACAAGTTCTTACGTCGACTTCAATCACGCTGAGATTTAATAAATGTCTCAACATTCAATATTAAATTAAAGGTTAGATTCTGATTCCTCGTCATAGTCGTGTTCATTTACAAGAAGGTCTCGCGAGAAACTTCGCGTTTATTCAAAATATTTTTTAGGAATTTCGAAACCTATGACAGGTTTTATTTTGATATAATTGTAAACTGCAAGTTACTCATCTACATTCGGAAAAAATTAACCTTATCCAAATGAAATATTTAATTTGAATTTGAAATTGGAGTTTGTCGATATCAATTTACTTTAATTTTGTTTACGTTTTTCATTTTTTTTTCTTATACAGACGTAGAGCCTCTCTCTAACCGGCCAGTAGATTTATTCCGCTCTCTAAAATCTTTGTTAAATCGTAACAATTCAGTAAACTGCAATCAAGAATTCTCTTTAACTTTATGCATATCTACGGCTACTCGTCAAAATGAGCCCATAACAGATTTTTTATGTGCAGTTATAATTCCATAATCACTGGGACAAAAATCGGCTTACGTTATTAATATATAAGATAAACTAAACTTAGTTAGTGTAGAAATTGGTTCATCAGAAACACCACTCACTTTCTTCGGAAATAATAGTTTCGTAAGTTCCTATGAAATTTGAAAACACATTTTTAATTGAATATAAAATTCAACTTAGAAACAAATCTATAACTATATCTAATGATACTTAGATGTATATTATATTTAGTCTAATTTTTCAAAGGTCGAGTAGTGTATACAGCCGTTGTCATGGGTACGCCACTCCGAGGTCCCAGGTTCGATCCGGGCCCAGTCGATGTAGAAAAAGTTCATTAGTTTCCTATGTTGTCTTGGGTCTGGGTGTTTGTGGTACCGTCGTTACTTCTGATTTTCCATAACACAAGTGCTTTAGGTACTTACATCGGGATCAGAGTAATGTATGTGATGTTGTTCAATATTTATTAATCAATAAAAACTGTACATAAATACAGACAAAATTGATATAATTATATTATAACGTATTATATAGATGAATATATTCAGCGAATTTCCAAGTAAATTGTCAATGTTTTGGTTAATTATACGAGTCAAATGAATCTCACGAATCTAATAAACAAAAGGTTATAACAATGTCCATTGCCATACAACGATCTCATTAAAACTCGACCCCGTCAGGTCATTATTCTATTGTTCGAGCTCGGGGTACCGCAAGGCAACGTACTGGGTCCTTTGTTTAATATATTAGTCATTAATGAAAAAACACTTATCTGATCATTAAAAACCGTCATAAATATTCATTTGAAATATATGTATTACAGAATTTCGGTTTTAATTGAATCCAGTGATGTTGATTTTATTTTTAATGATCTTTAATTGAGGTTGCGTATGATTGTTTTATATACAGTGGACGTCTGTTGGAGAAATTCTCATGTCATCTCCTTTCACCATCTTTAGATAATGGAATCTTATAAATTATAAATGTTATGTGATTTAGAATTAACGAAAATTATTAAAGAGACTAAGATGGATGGATGGACCAATCGTTACGAGTTTTTTTACGTTACTTACGTTAGCAGCCTGTAAATTTCCCGCTGCTGGGCTAAGGCCTCCTCTCCCATTGAGGAGAGGGCTTGGAGCATATTCCACCACACTGGTCCAATGCGTAAGCGTACATATATAAATGTATGTAATATATCCTGCCTGGAAGTCAACAAGTATTAACTCCACGCTTTTTTATCATCTGTATAATCTTGTATATACATACATACTCGTATCTAGCGGTTTGCGACTTCGTTATCGAATTAATGATTTTAATAAAATTGTATGAATCTATTGGCGCGCTTCGAAGTTATGGTCGACGTATGCCGTGACGGCAAACAGAATAACGCTTGAGATAGCTTAGTCCCTCTCTGTCAGTCCCCCATTGCATGTGCATCGCGTATTAATATTCATTTCTATATATTATTACAATAATAAGAGAAACATTTATATTTTATTAACGTAACTCTACGTTTTTCTTTATATTTATTTATTGGTTTCCTGTAAACATAAATTCTTTTATTTTGACGTTTAACAGCTGTCGCGGCGTGTCAGCCATATTGTTTTTAATGTCACACCTGTCGTCTAGATTTTTGAATGTGTGGTGGATAGATAAATAGATACTCTTTATTCCACCACACACACAAAAGGTATACGGAAGCACTTAGCATAATAAACACGTTTGAACGTTAAGCGGCCGTATCGCTTAATAGAGATTTGTTCTACGAGTTAAGAGTTAGATAATTAAAGACGGACGGATTAAATATTAAATGCATTATGAATATAAAATAAGACGGTAAATGATACTGTTGGGCTCGTTAGTACTTGGATTTGCTCCCCCAAATGCTGAAGAATCAAATGTCGTAAATGTGTTTACTTACTGGTAAGCCGTTGTTCATGCCAGTCTGGGTAGGTTTCCCACTCATCATCTGATTGAGTTTATCTAAACTGCCGCCAAGTAACGTAAGCCGAGATCGCCCAGTGGTTAGAACGCGTGCATCTTAACCGATGACTTCGTGTTCAAACCCAGGCAAGCACTACTGAATATTCATGTGCTTAATTTGTGTTTATAATTCATCTCGTGCTCGGCGGTGAATGAAAACATCGTGAGGAAACCTGCATGTGTCTAATTTTAACGAAATTCTGCCACATGTGTATTCCGCCAACCCGCACTGGAGCAGCGTGGTGGAATATGCTCCAAACCTCCTCAAAGGGAGAGTAGGCCCTAGCTCAGCAGTGAGAAATTTACAGGCTGTGAATGTAAAAAAAAAATTTAGTTGGTACCTACTCAGATGTACTTACACAAAACCCCGAGTAACTACATTTAAATATTACATATAAAATTAAATCTTACATCATATACCTCAGATAAATGCGCAATACGATTGTATTAAGGCAACTGACCCTGAAAAATATATTATGATATAAATAACTTACAAGCATATATGGGCAAGGGACAGGATCGCATTGTCATACATGCATGCGATACGACAGTTTTGTAAAGGTTACGAGGCTTTTAATCAACGGAAAACGAGACTGAACAGTTTCAATAAATCGGTTATCTGTATAAAACAAAAAAAAACAAAAACAAAACATTTATTCTTGCAAATGAATTAATGAAACATTTTTGTATCTTATGTGTTTTTTTTATAAGATTATTATCAATTGATTACATGATGGTAAGTAGTACTGTCTTCAATTATCTATTTCAACCATAAAATGCCAAATGAATGTGTTCAAACGAACAAATTCATCTTCAAAGCGTTTCGATTTATAAAAAAGGGAGGTGTCATGAGACACTCACACAGTCACACAGAGAAATATAAAATCCCGTGTCAATTAAAATAATAACAAAAAATAAATTTAAAAATAATAAACATTGCCGATGTACTTCTTATGGGTTGAGACGACCTTACCTTTACATAGTCCGTTTGCCTGCCTGCATTCATAATCAAGCATAAATATCTTAACATGGTCACGATGTGACAGGAGAGACGAGATGATTGAAGGGTAATTATTAAGATTTATTAATACTAATGGCTATCAAGCGAAACTTCGCGTTTATTCAAAAGATTTTTTAGGAATTTCGAAACCTATGACAGGTTTTGTTTTGA
The DNA here is from genome assembly GCF_037043105.1 of Vanessa tameamea. Taxonomy (NCBI): domain Eukaryota; kingdom Metazoa; phylum Arthropoda; class Insecta; order Lepidoptera; family Nymphalidae; genus Vanessa; species Vanessa tameamea. The sequence goes on from NC_087338.1 coordinate 4,172,033, forward strand.
TTTCATTTCATTGTAAACTGCAAGTCAGTTATTTACATTTGACGCCAAGATGATGAAACCTCTTTTAAATGATTTTTTTAATGTCAAATAGTATACATTGATTCAGTCTCTCTTATAGATACCACCCTCTAACCGGCCAGTAACTTATTTCCGAATTCTAAAATTAATTCCTTGTAATAATTTAGTTAATTACAATCAAGAATCCTCTTTATTTTTCTGCACAGCTACGGCTGGAGCTCTTCATAATCACTGAGACAAAAATCGGCTTACGGTATTCACATATAAGATATATTATTTTAATCTGTTTTCATTAAGACACAAACACTAAACATTATACAAAAATTTGGTGATGGTGTTTGTGTTGTTTGTGCAAGCCAGTACTACCAAATATTCTACTACCAAACAATACTTAATATTGTTGTGTTTTGGATTGAAAAGTGTGTGAGAGGGTGAGGGTCTACAGGCATGAGGGACATAACATCTTAGTTCCCAAGGTTGATGGCGAATTGGCGATGTAAGGAATGGTTAATATTTCTTAATTAGTGCTAGTGACCACTTACCATCAGGTGGTCTATCCGACCGACCGTCTGCGACGTCTGAACGTTATACTGTCTTCATGTACACATATTATCTACCAACCCGCATTGGAACATTGGAGTACCGTGGTGGAGTAATCTCCAAACCCCTTAAAGGGAGAGGAGGCCTTAGCACACCAGTGGGACATTTATAGGTACCTGTAAAAAATGTATGAGTATTGTATGTATTTATTACCTCAATTCTTTTATTTTTTTTATATATGTATATCTCTTTGCTTAAATTAATTCTGATCTGATTAGATCCGTTCTGGCGTGACTGAGTAACAAACAATTAGTAAGATTTAATAGTTTCATAGTTATTTATATATAACGGGGCGAGATTACTTTGATTGTTCATTTGGATAATTAATGAATAGTTGGCAATAATGTTTGATGGCTGATTTACTTTTAAGAACGGGTCACCCCGAATGGAGTTGTAAGTGTCATGGCAACGCGAGTCGTTATGTTTTGACAAGCGACTCGAATGCGATGGTTGCTTGCAAACCCATTTGCTCTTAATCGAGATGAATTATTAGTCTTCCAAATGTCGGATCAATCCCCGAACCCAACTGTTCGGCATCCTGCTCCTCCGACATATATGTTTGATAGAACTTCAATTCAATTCTTAGTTTAATGGCTTTTAGGTGTGCCGACAGGGCATAGATTATTTCGCCAATTTGATAGAACTTTCTAGTGTTTCGTAAAATTATCTGACTTTTATGACAACGTCAGATATGAACGTTTAAAATGATATTTAAAAAAAAAAAAGACGCTTAAATGTCAAAGAATTATATTACTGAATATATTTTTACCGTACTTAATAAATATACTGTAAAAAAAAATAACAGGATATTTGTTAATCATTTTAACTTTAAAAGTGAAATTTCAAGGTCGATTGTTAATGCAACGTCGTAACACAATTCTTCAAAATAAACTGCTGTTTAAAAACGTGGTAGGCGGACGAGTGCGTTGGTTATTGATCACCATCGCCCAAAGACATTGTGGCCGTAAGAAATATTCACCATTCTTATAACACAAATACGCCACCAACCTTGAAAACTTGCTCACTTGAACACAACAATACTGAGTACTGTTGTTTGGCGGTAGAATATATGGTGAGTGGGTGGTACCTAACCAGACGGAGCTTGCACAAACCTATGAATTACATATAAAATTGATTAAAAATACTTATATAATACAATCATAATGACTGGCTGGCAACGCATGAATTACACGTGTGGGTCTAAAAGGATGAAATCTTGCACAGGAATTCCTTATGGAACATTTGTTAGCATTAAGAGTTACATCACAAATAATACATCCTGTGCCTGTGTAAGATTCAATAAGAATGTAATACTTTATATTAAAAAATATATGAGTTTTTATTATTTATGTATTACAGACAAGTATCTGTCACTTGTTTATTAAAGATTATATTTTTAATCTGTTAACATGAACATTGACAGTTACTCGTAATGGCGGGAAAATTCTTGAATATACATTTTTAGCTCCGTTTTGATTAAAACATTATATTATTTTTTTGTCAAATCATATAAGAAAACCTAATAAATATTGTTTTATTTCTCAGTTAAGTCTAAGTTTTTACATCTGTGACACAATTAACGGCACTGATTTAAAAAAAAAAAAAACCTTTAACCTTCACATTCTTAAGTTACACTACAGTTAAACATTAACAACAGAAAAAATATTGTAGTTTTAATTAGTCTAAAAATGTTTGAAGGATGTTTTAATTAGAGAAATAATAAAGCGGTTAGGATTCGTCATGGTCACATCGGCTTGAACAATATTAGTATGAAGGCATGAGTCATGTTTTTAAAACCAGCAGTCTCAAAGACTAGCCAACCAGCGTTGCAGAACTATCGATATTTTGACTATCGATAGTTGACCTCGAAAACTATTCAGGATATCGATAGTACTATCAATAGTATCGTTTGATCTATAATATCGATAGTATCGATAGTTTTGGACTATCGATAGTTTAGGTTAAAAGTAAGCGTGACCATAACATCGATAGACTATTGATACTATAGCTATCACACAGAGGTGTGTGCGAAAACACAGATGAGCTCGCTATTTCCTCACTCTTAATATAATTATTATTATATGAACACAATAGTTGTCAGAAATGACATTTAAAAAAAATCCCGCTGAGTTTCTTTCGCCGGTTCTTCTCAGGTGCGAGGTGTTAATTTCCGAATCGGCGGTAGATTTTATTTTTTTTATTTATTTATTTATTATATTATTTTCGACTATTAATAAGCATGTGTAATACTTCTGTATTGAATAAAGATTTTTGACTTTGATTTTGACTTCACATAATCCGACGGCATATCCGACTCGACAGGGATGAGTTCGAGCGCAGGACTTGATTTACGATCTTTCCGAAGAGTATGCACTTCCAAACTCCGGATTGATTCTGATATTTATTTGTTTAAAAAACACAATATAATTTTACCGCCTCGACCTGGGGCTTGAAGCCACAAGATCTGGATCTGTTTCCTTATATCTAGCCACTAGACCAACGTGGCTCTTTCCTTTTTATATATTACTGGACAATTACTGAATGCTTGCGTTATAAATTAAACATGATATGTTCCAAACTTCAGTCTTCCCAGTAGTTTTGGCTGTGTCAATAGTCAGATTTGATATGTTTATTGGGTCGATCAATTAAAGAACTAATTGCATTTTTATTAAATAAAATAATAATTATTTGTATTTTATTGGGCTAATAAGATATTAATCATCTGTGAATTAAAAAAAAAAACAAACAACATATAAAGACTTTATATTACTTTTCATCTGCAAAGAATATATTTTAAATCTTAATTATATATGACAACTGTCATGAGACGGAAATGCCTAACGAAAGAACAGAGTTGGTATTTTTTTTTTCTATACAAGTTATTGATCTTAAAAAAAAAGTCAAAGGCAAAGATCTGATCTTATTCTGCCGTTCTATTACAATGCAGTCTACATTGTACATTCGAAAAATTTTAATTTTAATTTTTGGTGTTATAAGATTATTTTCAGAGCGTAATGGCCCAGTGGTTACAAGACCTGGGGCAAGCACCACTGAATTTATGTGCTTAATTTGTATTTAAAATTGAAACCTGTAACTGGCAGATAACGTGTAAACCTGTAACGTGTTCTAGAGTGGAGACCGCGTCTCGGCAAATGTAGTGTAGGACCTCCTCAGGCACGGTGGAGTGACGATTTGCGCAAGACGGCTGGCAGGAGCTGGATGCGAGTTGCCCAAGAAAGACCACAGTGACGTGCAATTGGTGAGGCCTATGTCCAGCAGTAGACGAATATGGGCTGACGATGATGATGATGATGAACTGGCAGATGAGAATAAGCCACGTGTATTATGAGTAAGCCTCAAACCTTCTCCTCAAAAGGGAGAGAAGGACTTTGGCCAGGGCTTGATTTAAGGGAGGGCAGCCGGGGCAACTGCCCTGGGGCTTACACATGAGAGACAACATAATATATATACAACGTCAAATTATAATAATGTTAAAATTTACCATTACAAGTAAATGAATTATAGCTTACTGATTGAAATTTAAAATATTCTAATTAATTTATGATAGAATCATTAGGGTCTCCACGTCTCTGTCGGACTAGGGCTTCCACTCCTTTGTGGCCCCAGGGCCTCCACCTTCAAATCCGACCCTGACTTTGTCCAGCAGTGAGAGTTTAACAGTTTACTTATTTTTAATAAGACTTAATATTTTTACAGTACCAGTTCTATCAGTTAAGAAGATAAGAGGGAAATTGATCACCACTCATATTGGGACTGGAAAAGTGAGGTCTAGTCCAATGCTGGTTGGCGGATAATAATTTAGTAAAAAAAAAAAACACAAACTAAATCACTAGAGTTTGGGCTGTTTAGTGGGCACATTTGGATATTACTATACAAAGCCATTTTGTTTAGGTTTTTTTTTTATGATGTAATCTATGTTATTGTTGTAGGATTTAAAACCGCGCGTAATTAAAATAAATGTAATAATATCTGCATGGATAAAATGTCTCATTAAAGTGGTTTAAAAGCAGGAAATATTACAAGGCTGTGTATTCAAGAGCTTGATACATATTTATTTCAGCATTGACATTAATAAATAACAAATAAACTATACAAATGTAATGTTTAAGTCATGTCTGTGCGAACAGTCCTGGATTCAAAATCAAAATCAGAATATTCTTTATTCAAGTCATGTTACACTGTTGAATTAAATTTAAAAGCTACCACCGGTTCCGAAAGGAGATTCTACAGAGAAGAACCCGCAAGAATCTGAGTAGTTGCTTTTTTCCACCATTTTAATTACAAGGTATGTCAGTAAACAACAATTAATTACCCATTCGGACAATGAAGGCAAAGTCTATGGGCTTGTAATGTTTTGGTGGTCTGCTGGTTAGGTTAGGTCTGGAGTTTTAATCCAGACAAAACCATATTATCCTGTTTTTACGACGACCTGGCTCTCAATTATCTGGAGAGTAATGTGTTCTGACAACTAATTATCTGGAGACGAACGTGACAAGGATCTTGATGTTTTATTTTACGGTATAGAGGGCGAACCGAACAGCTGGCTTCTCAGAGGGAACGTGACGTAATACCACCAAAGAACATCTGAAAAGCCGGTGAGGTTTATTGCCGAAATTAATTATTTTATTGAAGGTTCCCAAATCATATCGGTTTGGAAAAACCCTCGACAGAAGAAGTAAAATGGTCAAAGCGTTTTTGTACTGTTTACTGATGTCTATCAGCGGATCACGCCTTGTCATTATGTGGCCCAATGGCCCAACTGCGTTAAATAAAAAAAAACATGGTATTTTTACGTGTCTAACCTTTAGTGATTCGGTTGACCACCAAATCCAATTTTTTTTTCTTTTGAATTGAATAGGTTGGTTGACGAGCAAATGGGCCACCTGATTTTAAGTGGCCGCCACCGCCTATAGACATTGGTTCTGTAAGAAATATTAACCACTTTATACATCGCCATTGCGCGACCAACCTTGGGAACTACAAAATACATATACAAAACTCACATTCAAGAAAGATGCACAAGGTGGCCTTATTGCTAAAACAGAGCTCTCTTCCAGGCAATTTAATTTTTTTTATATAAAATTAAAAAAAATAAGACATGAGACAAAATCTAAATATATTAATCTTGAAATTGTTATTAATAAAACAATGTCACTCATATTAATCATACAAAAATTGTAAAATTAGAGAACAATTCAAGGCGCCCCACATGCTATCTGTACCGTGAATTATGCTGTTCATTCAGTCTATTGTGACGTCACGATTCATTGAACCGTCAACAAAAAAGTTGGACATTGTTTTTTTTTATGTGAACGCGTATTGGTGCTGGAAAATCAATTGTACAGGGTTAAATTTATTGAGCATTTTTTTAAACTTGTTTACGTGTTTTGATTAATCTTCTTGTTCACAGTTCAAAGGGCGGCCATGTTTGACGTTTACGGGAGCGTTCAGAAAGTGTGATCCAAGTAATAATTTCGTGCAAGAATCGATGGAAACATATCCATAATAAATTATAGATCAACGTTTATGAAAAATTTATGTGTTATATGAAAAGTAAAGGTTAAATCGTATTTCTTTAATTTTATTTATTTCACCCGAGCGGGTTCATCTAGTTTTATATAATCTATTAATTTGTTTGAAAGTTTAAACGCTTGAATTTGGTTCATGATGTGTAAAAATGGCTTGGAATTTTAGAAAATAAATATTATATTTAAGTGTTCATCAATATGATACAACGATATTGTCAAAAATATTTAAAAAAAGCACTTTGACTTACTTTTCAAACGTTAGAATTCTAATACTTGATGGAGCATACTTACCACTTTCTGATTAACGATAGTGTTCTGCGATGAGTTTAATTTTTTTTTTTTACAGAATACCGTCACTGACAAAGATAATTTATATTCAATTCAAATTTCTTTATTCACTAAAGAAGCATTACACTTATTTATTGATAGAATCAAAGTGAAAGGTACTAAACGTTCTGAAAAGAAAATACTGACCTGAGAAGAACTAGCGAAAGATACTCAGAGGGTTTTAAATCTATATTTGTAATCGTTTACTATTATATACATACATACACATACATACATACATAGCTCCTAGTTATGTATCTTTATGTGTTTAATTTGTGTTCATAATTCATCTCAGGTTCAAAGGTGAAGGAAAACTTCGCGAGGAAAATTGAGAGGCAGAATTTCATTGAAATTACTGAACCTTTGGATTAGAACCTTGGGAGTTGGAGCCCTATAGCCACTAGATCAATGAGTACTGACTCTTAGACTACTAAATTATAGATCACGTGAATACTTGTCTTCTGCAACACAAAATTCGTATGGATAATTGAACGTTACCCCAAAGTATGATGCCGTAAGACAGCACACGGTGAAAGGCAGTTATTATAACCACGGATTGTTTCGCCAAAGTCATGTGTAATGAGGTATACTGCAAGCGATATATGCGAGTTTCTTGCCGCTTCTTCCGAATTTCTTGCCGTTTCTTCTCGCTGGAGGCTGCTTTCCGAAACAGTGGTAGTTTTTTAATATCGACGATTCAAAATCGCTTCGTTGTGAAGTTTACTTGAATAAAATTGATTTGATTTGATTTGATTAGGTTGGTTAGTTGGCGTTATTGCTAAATCATTGATCTCAGGTGGCAATTTTTGGGTGGTACATTCGAAAATGACTTGTTGTTTTTGAGCTTGGTAATGAGATTTTTATGGTTTAAGTTTTGTAATCTTCGATGTCTGATTTAAAATGTTTTCAAAACACGAAGTTGTCGGATCAGACAGATCCGAAGTATTGTATGAAATTTTAATGTCTATGTTTTATTAATGGCTTTGTTTAAATTAATTGCTAGATTTTTTATACACATAATCATCTCGGCCGCAAGACGTCCAGTGCTGGACAAATATCTCCCGAAAGGATCTCCACAATGGCCGGTCTTGTGCTACCTGCATCCAGTGTCTTCTTGCGATCCTCACAAGATCGTCAGTCAATCTTCTAGGGGATCTGATTCTGTTCAATTTTAATGGTCTTGATTATGTTCGTTGAGGCGCCCTCCAAAGAGCGTCGCCCGGATTTTCGAGCCCTGCGACTTGGGCGTGTGCATTTAAGTTCATCGTCTCTACCGTTGTCTGAGGCGAATAAACTCCCAAATGTTATTTTTAGTACATTTAGATATATTAAAAGTATAACACCTTATCTTATTGCTTTCACTGGTGACATGGTTCATTTTTTGTCCAGAGGATTGGAATTAGTACTCAGGAAAATGCTGTTAGTATTCTTGCCAGAATTCCACGCGGTCATGATGTACAGTAACTATTTTTAATGTTTAATGTTAATATTTTTTATATAAATAACTATATTTTAATACTTTATTCTGCCTGTAGTTACACTGGCTCATTCATCCATCAAATTGGAACATATATCTGATGAGTGGATGGTGTCTGCCACCAAAAGACTGGTACTGGCCAAAGACCTTTCCTACTAAAGTAGAGTTGGAACTCAATTCCAACACAATTAGTTATTAGGGCAGTATTTTATCCAACACATGCAATTTTTCATTATTATTTGATTTCATTAACATATCAACTTATATAAAGAGCCGAGATGGCCCAGTGGTTAGAACGCGTGCATCTTAACCGATGATTTCGGGTTCAAACCCAGGCAGGCACCACTGAATTTTCATGTGCTTAATTTGTGTTTATAATTCATCTCGTGCTCGGCGGTGAAGGAAAACATCGTGAGGAAACCTGCATGTGTCTAATTTCAACGAAATTCTGCCACATGTGTATTCCACCGACCCGCATTGGAGCAGCGTGGTGGAATATGCTCCATACCTTCTCCTCAACGGGAGAGGAGGCCTTAGCCCAGCAGTGGGAAATTTACAGGCTGATTATGTTATTTATGTTTTTATCAACCTATCTGATATTTGTATGCAGATTGCAAAATTTGTTAATTGATGTTTATTGTTAAATCTACTAAAGATTCGGATCAGAGAGAAAGACGTTTTAGAAGAACCGAAAAAATAATCAGCACCAATTGTGTTGTACAAATTATTTGTTTACTTGTTTGTATTTAGAACAGTTTAAAGGCGATCATTGCAAACCAACGTGTGCTATCAAACACAAGTTTAAAATTTTGGAACATTATCATCGAAACTCAAATAGCAATATAAAGTGATTTCCTTCGCATTCCGTATCCGGTTATGTTAATACAAATCGCACGTAATTAACATTTTATAGGCGACTAAACAACTTTGCTATACAAGTGACCTATATATTTATATTTGTAACCTCAGCGTTGATCTCGATTACATACAAACGAATGCTGTGATTGGTCTATCTTAACAATATACTTGATTCTAATCTGCTGATATTTGTAATTGCGTCGAACAACTGCGTTGTTTATAAATCTACAGCTGGCGCTTACTTGGAGCAATTATGATGAGGTATCATATCATACCCAGTCATTAGATATTTTACCCCGAGCACTTAGCATTGTTGCCAATATTCCACGCGTTCTGGTTCTAAAGTCAGTGAAGTGAGTCAGTGTAACTACAGGCACAAGAGATTTAACGTCTCAGTTTTCAGGTCGGTGGCGTATAGTTGAATATTACGAATGGGAAAGTAACTCTGTCTGTCTATTAGTATGTTTTTCTTTCATTTGATTTTGATTTTGATGAAATTTGGTATAAAGCAAGACTGAACACCTTTTTAAAAGGCCAGAAAGGCTATTTTTTTTCCTAACGCCTGACAACCAACTCCTAAAACGCGTTGAAACTATTGGTAACCAGGTGACCCATTTGCTGACTGTTTATGTTAAACAAATGAAAAATATTAAAAGGACGCATTTAAATTTAAATGAGCATAGATGCCGAGCCGAGATGTCCCAGTGGTTAGAACGCGTGCATCTTAACCGATGATTGCGGGTTCAAACCCAGGCAAGCACCACTCAGTTTTCATGCGCTTAGTTTGTGTTTATAATTCATATCGTAATCGGCCGTGAAGGAAAACATCGTGAGGAAACCTGCATATGGCAAATTCTGCCACATGTGTATTCCACCAACCCGCATTGGAGCAGCGTGGTGGAATATGCTCCATACCTTCTCCTCACAGGGAGAGGAGGCCTTAGCCCAGCAGTGGGAAATTTACATGCTGTTAATGTATAGCATTATTTCCTCATTTTTACGTTTGGTAAGGTTTTCTTCCTACCAACATTTTTAACCAAAAGTTTTCCGTGAAACATCGAAGCAATTACACCGCTTTTTCGCGCCATTTTTTATTCCGTGTCATCCTTTCTTTTCACATATTACAACGACGTATAAGAAAAATAGAGTACATTATTAATTCGAGGCAATAGTTTCAAAATGGACATAAGTCATACAGATCGTTCGTATATTTCAGGACATTTAGTCATTGTAGTTCGAGTAGAACTTGTCATTCTAGTTATTATGATGTAATTCCAGCCAATACAATAACAGAATAGTTGCTCGCATTACTTGTTAACAATTCAATTTTAGTGATAATATTTCGTTAGTCATTAACACAGGATTTACTTTAGTCCTATTGGGCGACGTTTATGTCTAGACGTTTGACCGTGGACAAAAATATAAAAAAATTTGACGACCTCCGTGGTCGAGTAGAGTGTACATCGGTTTTCATGGGTACGCCACTCCGAGAATGTAGAAAAAGTTCATTAGTTTTCTATATTGTCTTGGGTCTGGGTGTTTGTGGTACCGTCGTTACTTCTGATTTTCCATAACACAAGTGCTTTAGCTACTTGTGTTATAGTATGGTACAACTGCTTGATTTATTTCAATGCTCTAATCTCTGTCATTACCATTCAGATGTTATTTTGGAAAGAAGAGGGAATTATATTAATTAAATACTATATTAAAATAAACTAATCAATCCAAGCCTTCGCCTTCACGGAAAAAAAAAACTTAAAAACGTCAAAATACCAAATAATTTAAACAAGGAATATAATTTTGAGCAATCGATTGAGTGTTCTATAATAATAAAATAATATAATAGATTTAAATTCAAGATGCAGTACCGTTTTGTATAACGAATTTTTGTATTTCTTTTTAATAAAACACGATTCTCGTCTCTAATACGTTTGTTATTAAGTCTAAAATCGTATGTTACCATTAGAATGGCCGATGCTATCAGAAATTGGCAAGTGCATGGGCAAGTGCCTTTCTCTCATGCGTTTTTTTTTTACTAAAGAAACGTACACGTCGCTGCATTTTGCGAGCAATTCAACGACTTTTAAAATGTTATTTAGATATTTTACATAATTTAATAAGCGTTTATTTAACTTGCAGAGTTTTTCCGTAGGTTTGTTTAGGTTAAAACTTAACTGAAATGGATCAACTTCAACGTTAAAATTACATGTTGGTTTAATACAAAATTCATTTTGATGGTAACCTTGACTTTACTCTACTTAGTCTTGGCTCCAGACTCAGCAACTCCTCAACGTTCAACAGCATACACTCGAAGTATCTCTACATAGTACAAAACAAAGTCGATTCCGTCTGTGCGCTTAGATCTTTTAAACTACGCAACGGATTTTAATGCGGTTTTAATAAATATACCAAGTGATCCAAGAGGAAGATTTATATGTACAATACATGCATATTATGGTAGAGAAAAGCCAAGAATTTCAATATTACAAGAAGGAAAAAAACAAGAAATTTTATTTTTATCTATAATCTAAAAAATATATCGATACGTTTATTGTACCGTCTTAGCAAATTGGCAGCCGTTTTGGCTTTTATAATTTTGTATAATATGTTATGTATTGGCCAAATGTCATCTAGGCCAATGATTGAACAGCATCTGAAAAGGCTACGCTGGTAATTGAAAGGATTAATCATGAGCTATGGCGAATAGTTGAACGGTAATTATTGAGTTGCTGGTTCTTCTCGGTTCCTCATTCTGGCATTGTAGCTTTTGACAATTGCATTTGTAAATTTCAAAATTAATAAAAAAAATTAAAATTTTTATTCGATTTTATTTGACATTTATTGACAAATTCAAACCTAAGAGAAACTTCGAAATGACATCACGTCATAAGCACGCGATGACGCCAGTGGCTTTCATTTTAGCCACCGTCACCTAATAAGACGGTACCTTTGAATTGAACATAAATTCGGATATATGGCCGAGCCTTTTTTTGTGAATAACACGCGCCATCTTAAGTTTAATGACGTAAACGAATATCAGTATTGTCACATGTATAAATCATCCTCATATTCATTGAGAACATAATTTCTATATTTATATTTTCGTGCAGATCGACGATAGACCCGATCGAAACCTATCCACAATTATAGATCTTTAAAATATAATTACTTTTTAGTCAACAACATATCAGCAAAATTGGTATAATCGAGATAATTCGATATTAAATCCAAAAAATTCATTGACATGACAGTTCAACGAGCGGCCATGTTTGATGTTTACGGGTGCGTTCAGAAAGTGTTTTCCAAATAATAATTTCTTGCAGTGGTACGGTAGACTCGATGGAAACTTATCCACAATAAATTATAGATCAACGTTTATTAAAAAGTTATATGGTTTATGTAAAGTCAAGGATAAATCGTATTTCTTTAGTTTTGTTTATTTTATCCGATCGAAGGGTATACTAAAATAGTTTCCGAAACGCGTTGCATATTTTGTTATAAGTTATATGTATGTTGGTTTAGTAGATTTTTTTAGCATGTCATTAAAATATAAGTCTCATTTATTGATATATACCGATGTAACATATTGTAAATAAAAAGAAATACAAAACATTTAATTGAAATTGTTTTTTTTTTCCAGTAGTTAAATTTGAGGAAATTACATGAACATGAAAATACGGTAGAATAAGTTGATTCCTTTGCCTGTACATTTAGTTTTAATGGCATAACATAATAATGTCAAAATTTTCAATCATGTTTAAATTAAGAATGTCGGAGGTGACATAAAATATGGTTATTGTATCGTTTGTTTTGGTAGTATTGATATATTAAGTTTTTATATTAAAAAATGTGTTTTTTTCGATTAATTGAGATTTTGCGAGAGAACTAGCGATATTTTTCTTTTTTTTTTAGGATATTTAGTTTAGCTATTTCTACTTACGTTAGTCGTCGAGGAGTTATTAATAACAATTATGATTCATCAAAATATTTCGCAAAACAGCAATACATGTTGGTCTGGTCCCGTTAAGTATATTAACTCTTAAATTTTACGGCGGTGGTGACCATGTACCATCAAGTAACCAATTTGCCAGTCTGAATACCGATTATAAGCAATTAATATACGTATATAATTGTATTAAAAAATATATATATCGGTAGTGACTTCTATCGTAATACGATCTTTATGTAATACAATAAGGCTAAGTTTATCATCTGTTAATAAAATGAGCGTAACGCCATGTCGTATTATTAATGGAACAGATTAAAAATATTACGGTGTTAAAAACATGTCCTATTTTTGTATCGTTCATTATTAGGGTTCCGTACCTCTGAGTAAAAAAGGTACCTTTATAAGATCTGTCTATCTATCTGTCTGCCAACACCTTTTGCCTCAGGAACGCACAGACGCATATAGTTGAAATGAATGCCAAATACTGAGTTCTATGAAATTTTGGAGCTGTCAAAAAATGGAACCTCTAAGTCTGTGTAATCAAAAGATATGATCATTTATGTCGAATTTTTTTTATGGTGTTGGACTTTACTTGGTGGTAGGGCTTCGTGCAAGCCCGTCTGGGTAGGTACCACCCACTTATTAGATATTTTACCGCCAAACAACAGTACTCTATATTTTTGTGTTCCGGTTAGAAGGGTGAGTGAGCCAGTGTAATCACAGGCACAAGGGACATAACATCTTAGTTCCCAAGGTTGGTGGCGCATACGTGATGTAAGGAATGGTAAATATTTCTTACAGCGCCTTTGTCTATGGGCAGTGGTGACCACTTACCATCAGGTGGCCTCTAAGCTCGTCCGCCAACCAATGCCATAAAAAAAAAACTTGCCCATGAACCACCTGATGGTGAGTGGTCACCACCGCCTATAGACAACTGCGCTGTATGAAATACATCGCCATTGCGGCATCAACCTTGAGAACTAAGATGTTATGTCCCTTGTAATTACACTGGCTCATTTACCATCCGAACCGGAACACGACAATACTTAGTACCGCTGCTTGCGAAATGTGTGATGTATGTGGTACCTACACGCGCGTCCGCAATCAATAATATAAATTATATGATATAAAAATAGTTTATACTCATAAGGACTCAGATATGGTGTAAATATTTACCGATGAAAAACATTTTGGAATTCGATGACTAGTTACTGAGATTACCCCCAACAAATTTTAACTAATTGTTATATTATTGGTGTAACTCTAACTCTTACAATGTTTGCTACGCCGACCAAAAATAGCTCGCTAATATATAATATTTGGGGCAATTAACACAATATCTGCATATATGTTACTATGATATATAAACTATATTATTGTAAAGTTTCGTTGAAATCCATTCTGTAGTTTTTGCGTGAAAGACTATCAAACGTCCATACAGCCTCATAAACGTTCACATTTTAAATATCAGTAGTAGGAGTTGCAGTGCAAAAAGTATTATACTTCGCCTTATTGCCTCCACTGGTGACAGAAGGGCCGGTTCGTTTTCAGTCCAGAGAATCGGAATTGCGATTCAACGGGGAAATGCTGCTAGCATTCTTGCCGCCGTTCCACGCGGTCAAGATTTATACAGTAACTATTTTTAATTCATATTTGTATATGTTTAAGGACTCAATTGGATAGATTTAATAATTAGCATATCGTATCATTTTAAACGTTGAAAAAGCGTGCGGAACCATTATTGATGCGTTAACCCATTGCAGGAAACTTAAGGTGGATTAAGGTCACATTGCACATCAGGATAAAGAGAGAGGACCAGAAAAATAACTGCACGGGCTGGACCCTCGAAAAAGGAATAGAGGTCCCCCCCTGGAAAAATGAGAAGAGGAACTTTTAAAATTTGCAAAACTGAGACTGGATGAGAATAGTCCATGACAGGATAAAGTAGAGTGAGGGGGAGGCCCACGAGAGGGCCTTAGTCAAAATTACGTATAAAAAAGAGGCTGAAATAAAAATAAGCAATATTAAGTAAATATTTACATTTTGTACATAAAATATGATTTATTTAAGAACGCGTGGATGTAATTAGATCTGCTCTGGTAAATTTCAGTGATAAATATCTCATAACCTTCCTAAGAGATCGAGGAAACGTAATAAGAGTAACATCAAAATCGGCTCATTAAAATAAACTATTATGATCAGTAATGTTAAGAAAAAAATAGATAATACTATGATGGCCAAGTGGTTAGAACTAGTCCATTTTAACCCAGGTTCTAACCCAGGCAATGATTATACTTGGTAGTATGAATTACTTGATAGTAGGGCTATGTGCTAGCCCGTCTGGGTACCAACTATTCATCAGATATTATACCGTTAAAAAGCAGTACTCAGTATTGCTGTGTTCCGGTTTGAGTGCACTCACTCAGTGCCAGTGTAACTACAGGCACTAGGGACATAACATCTTAGTTCCCAAGGTTGGTGGCGCATTTGTGCTGTAAGAAATGGTTAACATTTCTTATAGCGCCATTGTCTATGGGTGGTGATGACCACTTGACTTCAGGTTGCCGATGTGCTACCTATATCATGTTATACTATACTAGCTGAATCTGCGGCTTTACCCGAACGAAATTTATGAAACACCAACTTTCAACTCCCGTTTTAGCCCCTTAGGGATGGAGTTTCGTAAAATCCGTTCTTAGCAGACGTCTACACCCTATAAGGAACTTGCCCGGCAAATTTCAAGTTTCTAGGTGTTATAGTTGCTAAGATTTCGTGATCAGTCAGTCAATCAGTGAGTTTGTATTTCGCTTTTATATATATGTATAGATCTCGGCGATTTGGGAGAATATGAAATTCTGTTAGCTGTGTATCCACAACCCTCTTTTGCGCAGCGCCGCGGAAACCTAAACGATGCCCTAAACCTTGAATGTAACATTTAGAAGCTCTTACTTTAATGTACTTTTGTTTAATAAAAATAAAAATGTAATTTCGTTAATGTATTTTTTTATTGATCAAATGGTATACGGTTAATAAGACAGACACGGGAGTTCAAAATGGCGGCGAAGTTATATGACGTCGTAAGAGAACGTCATGACGTTTGCCGTCTCGTCATACGTGCCAGATTTAACCCCCAGCGACCCCAACACTAGATGTTTCATATTTGAATGTAATAGATCCGACTGGGCCTAAAGGACCCTGACCCACCGGGTCACACATTGACACGGTAGCTAAGGCTGCCGGGGCAGAACAGCCCGGGTAAGGAGGGCAACCTCGAGGCCAGTACCCCGCTTGGCCTTTTTTTTTTTTTTGTTTAACGAGGAGGAAATGCATTTACGCATGCCGCCCGGTCGGGGGACCGGGACGGGTACGTGGGACTCAACCGGGGCCTAATGCCCCGTGCCAGGGCACGCTGATGCTAATGCCCTGTCCTACCCACTAAAACCATCCTCGGGTTTCCACCATGCCGCCGAGTGGTGAGGCAACGGGATCGCCAAGGGCATGCAACCGCGACCCCACCAGCGGCAGCCGCCGTAAGGCGGCTGAATATTCATGGAAAGCGCGCCTAGTGCGCGCCTTCCCCCTCATCCTCCACGTGGGAATGTGGCGAACTCCCCCGAGTCCGCCACTGGAGGCTGGGCGTCAACGAAGCTGACGCCCTGCGGCGGACAAGATGGTAGGCTCCGCCGCTGACCGCTGGTGTAAAACACCTGGGAGGCTCGAGTAGCGAGCCCTCCCACTCCCTCCTAGCCAACGAGGCCACTCACATGGTCCGCCCTGACGCCGATCAGGGACGTACCAGGAGCGGCCCCGCGGCATCCCTCCCGCCAGTCTTAGCCGCGGCCGACGAGCAAGCTCAAGCCGGCCCCGTTGCCCAGGGTACACCACGAGGAGGTGACTGACATGTACCCCACCCCGCTTGGCCTAGGTCAAGCAGGAGGAACCATCACACACAATAGATCCGAAATTATATAATCAATATTTTAAGCTCGTCTATAGTTTATTGATATAATACAATTTCAAAGTCAAAGTCAAATGTATTACTGAAAGTCGAGTCAATACACTTTCTCTTATAAAATAATACAAAAAGTTTGAAAGGAAAAAGTCTCTTGAGTTCCGTTGAACGAGCAAATGAAACTAAGCGGATTCTTAACTGACTTCGGTGACGTTATGGAGAGGGTATTTTAAGTTCCCGTATAAGTTCAGCAGTGCGATTCTATAAGAAATCACTTCGTATCTCACTCGTGAAATATTGGCAAATGTTTTTCAGTGATACGCTATTTTGATACGTGTATCGTATAAACTTTATAATTCATATAATCAATGTTTACAATCTGTTACGCCACGCTCGTGTTCGGTCGTGAGTTTCGAGTTTCTTGTTACAGAGTAGCCCAACTGAAATATTTGATCGTTAGCTTTATTAATTCTCACCTACGTTATAATACAGTCAAAATAGATGTTCCAATTAACAATACAAACAATTTAAAATGGTACTCTATTACAAAAGAAATATCTACGAAATGCTCAAGGAATCTATATATATAATAAAAATTCCAGTTTAAAAGATTTTACTTTATCTCGTAAACGGTGAGTGTTATCATGAAAATAAGTTGACCAAAAATTGTAGATCCTGTAGAAAATTGTAATAATATTTGAAATAATAATAACAATGATATAACAATCTCACCTGACTGAGATCTGTGTCAATATTCAACTCAATTCTAATCATTATAAGTTATTAATTTGACTGTTTTGATCGTATTATATTGTACCACAAGGAGTATTTAGCACCATTGAATATGTGGAATGGTGACCATCATTGTCCGTACCGTTCAACCGTAGTAGTTACCTTTCAAACCTTATTTATATGTAATGTTAATTTATTTTTGATATAACCATTTACATCTGTTTTATTAATGTTTTATTCAGTGTAATAGTTTTGGTTACATATAGACATATTACAATAATATATACAGTCAATATTGGACATCACATACATTACTCTGACCCCAATGTAAGTAGCTAAAGCACTTGTGTAATGGAACATCAGAAGTAACGACGGCACCACAAACACCCAGACCCAAGACAAAATAGAAAACTAATGAACTCTTTCTACATCGACTCGGCCGGGAATCGAATCGGACCTCGGAGTGGCGTGCCCGTGTAAACCGGTGTACACATCACTCGACCACGGAGGTCGTCCTATAACTGGTTAAACAATAAAAGGTATATACTTTAAAATAAATATTAATCTTACAATAAATCGGTACTGCATTCATATAATAAAAATGATAAACATTCACCAGAAAACGGTTTTAAAATATAAATTAATATATGACCACCATGTTCTATATTACATTATACATTATACAAAACTTTATATAATAGAAACAGACAGAAAAAACGAGAGAGAAATATCTCCTGAAGAGTTTTCCTGCACGAAATTATTAATATAGATATAATTTATTAATTGGCAGCGTCAATATTATTATGACATAAAAAAAAATGCATTTAATTATTATAAACTTTTACGAAAAATAAGTTGAATTGAAATAATATTACATAAAACTTAACATAATAGAAAGAGACACAGGGAAAGAAACGAGAGGGAAATATATTTCTGCCAGTTCACTCTATAAGTCGCGTAACAGAACTCCGTTTAAAAAAACTGCTATTTTCAGTCCGTACTTATAAGGACAGTTTTCAACATTCGTTTTTATTTTTAATTTAATGCTTTATCACAAACTAGCGACCCGCTCCAGCTTCGCACAGGTGCAATGCTGATACTAAATGTACTACAGAATGTCTTACAACGTTCACAGTTTTTCAGTCATAAGACAATACAAACTGCTATGTCATGCGTTTTAAATCTGTAATATCTTCGAAAATATTCATTTAAATTATATGCAATAAACGGCCATATTGATCTATATTATATATTATATGCACAATGTATTTAAGGTACTTAATTGGATTAGGATTAATGCTGTATTGCTTAAAATCGCTTCGAAAATAAGCAATTATTTTTCGTAAAAAGTAAAGGATAAAAAAAGTTTTTTGTAGGCTATCCCTAAGAGATAGACATATACCATCGCGGACGTTTTTTAAGACCTTTTTAAGGTGTACAATACTGTAGTACATTATTTTAAACTATCTCGTAGGGCTCAGCTAGCGTTTACAATGTAAGCGCAAAAAAATGTGTTTATTTACGATATCACTTCAGAAACCTCTAAAATTATCAGTGTTTCTCTACTATAGTGTGCATGTATTATACATATAAACCTTCCTCTTGAATCAATCTATGTATTAAAAAAAACCGCATCAAAATCCGTTGTGTAATTTAAAAGATCTAAACATAATAGGGACAGACAGCGGTAAGCGACTTTGTTTTATACTATCTATGTATGAAAATATATAAATTAATACTAATAATATAGAAATAATTAATATGTAAATATTCTCCAGTAATGTACAACATTTATATATTATGACATATGTACTAGTAGCCTTTATATAATAGCTTATATATATATTTTATATTACACCTCGCCTTACTGCCTCCACCGGTGACAGGAGCGCTGGGGTCATTTTTTGGCCAGAGGATCGGATTTGCTTTTCAACGAGGAAATGCTTGCTAGTATTCTTGCCACCAGTCCACGCACGCATGATTTTTACAGTAACTATTTTTGTATATTGAAGGCATTTATGTTACTTTTTTTTGTAAGGAATTACTAATATTCCATTTTCAAATACATTTAAGCTTAAAGATTGTGTTAGAAATGAGGACGACA
The DNA here is from genome assembly GCF_037043105.1 of Vanessa tameamea. Classification (NCBI taxonomy): domain Eukaryota; kingdom Metazoa; phylum Arthropoda; class Insecta; order Lepidoptera; family Nymphalidae; genus Vanessa; species Vanessa tameamea. The sequence continues at coordinate 4,191,599 of NC_087338.1, forward strand.
TTATCCAAAAGGGTCAGGATAGATCCTGCGACTTTTTACATCACTAGGCGGCCCTTAAACTTCTGAATATTATATGTAATAAGTTACGTCAAGTCAATACAGTGTGATACGCCTTTACAGGCCTATAACAGTGCGATTAAAGTTGCGTTATTAAACAAAATGGTAATCAAACTGAATTATTGAAAAAGTCTTCCAGAAATGCGAAACATAATACCCAAGAAACGAGTTCATTTGTCTTACGTATTCACACGATGTTTTGAACAATCAGCAATAAAAAAAATGGTATTTCGTAACACATGCAACCCTGAGCCAAACTGACGACGTTCATAAAAGCTACATACATACAACAATAGCGTAAAAACGATTGTATTGTGACAATTTGTATAGTCCTTCAGTCTTTACGTTTTAACTGATGCAATTATTTAAAAAAAAAAAAAGTATAATTGTTAAGACATGGTATTATTGGTAAAATATATAAAAACTTTTTTTGTTTAATTATTTAAATTTCGAAATTAAATTGTAATATTTATATTCTCTATTAGGGTGTTTATTTTTTTTATTTATACGCTTTTAAATGTGTTGAGATTGAATTAAATAAATAATGAAATAATCTTTTATCATTTCTTCCTTTTCGTTTTATTATCTGTTCTGCATTCGAATCAATGTGTATTTAAAAATAAAGCACAAAGACTTCGCTTTGCGTTCGAATTAAAAAAAAAGCAGATTTATTTTAATATTAGAATGTAATGTCAAAATCCCCATTATTGCAATAAAATGACGCTCATATTTGGACTGCGTTTTTTTTCCTAATACTGTATAATCTTAGCTTATAGCATTAAATATGTTTTGTGAAAGTAATCTTGAAGGATGATACGATAAATTTAACTGCACTGAAACTGGCCAAGATTTATTTAATCGTCACGCACGTACATCCAAATTGATATCAACAGTTCACTGTCAGTTCACGAGTAAAACATTGTCATATCTTACTGTATTGTCTCGTGTGAACATGGCATAAAACATTAAAAAATATGATACCCACCAAGCCGCCATCTTGTCCGCTCACTCCCCGCCCGCACGTAACGAATAAAATACCGCGAAAATTGAATTTAGAACTCAGTCGTTCGCGCGAACGCATTCGAAGTTAACGGAAAGCGCGCTTGGGTTTTTTATTCTTTTTATATTCACCAAACAGGTGTTCAAGATGAAGTACCTAGTTGTCCTGGCTGTTTTCGCGTTGGCGTTCGCCGCTGAAGAAAAGGAGGAAGAACGGCCGAAGACGTTCAGACGGCTTATCCCAGCTGACGTTTTGAGAGGTCAGTGCCTTTGTGAAAATATTTTGTGTTTTATTAAAATAGTATATAATTGATAATGTCGTTTTTAATGAGACAATTTTTTTAAATTACTTGTAAAAATTCTAATATTACAATAATTATTAATTGTATATAAAAAACTAAATATATTTTTATCTATTTGTTTTGTTCAATGAAAAATTCAGTTGATTAAATGGATGAAATTACTTTGAATTTATTTAAAAAAATTTATAACACTTTTAAATACATACACAATACATAAATATTACTGCGTAAAATTGAATTAAAAGTCTTAACAAGGCTGTCTCGTTACAAATAAATTTTAAAAGTAGCCTTATAACATACTTCTAGTCTCAAACCTACTCTCGAGGAAGTCTATGAATAGGTAGTTAATAGAATCATGAAGAAAATGAAAATGTATTCAATAGGTGTACCTATTTAATGTTATATAAAATACCAGTTCGCTCACATTTTGTGTCTTAGGTTTTAGGTATACTATAACCTATGTTCTTCCTTGGAATTCAAGTTTACTTTCTACGAAATTTCATCAAATTCGGCTTAGTGTTTTAGCCGACAAAGCGTAACACAGAGATCTACTTTCGCTTTTATAATATAATTAATATATATATATATATATTAAGACATACAATTATTAAACATTATTAATAAAACAAACAGTCCACTTAAATTAGACGTCAACGCGTGTGCACCACTAAGCGAAAAATTTTACCTCACGTAATAACTTAAATGTTATGCTGGACGAGCTACACTAGAATTAGACTAGAAACTATTATGTGAACAATGATTTATTTCGATTTTATATAATTTGATAATAATTACGTATGTGTTGAGTAATAATAACGTTATTTAATTACAATGAATTATTTTTCTAATCAAATCAAATGTATTTATCGTTGTGTTTTTAATTGAATAATTACGAATAGATTCGATCTATAATGCTTTGTTTTCTTTGATATAATCGTATTGTTATAATATATATTACATTACATACTCAAGGGAGACAAGTATACTGTGTCAATTATAAAAAATCTTTATTTGATTGGGCTTTACTTTGAGTCGCTATTTTTTTTTTAAATTTAATTACAAGGCTGTGATCGTGTATTGATCGTTTCACTATGTGCTAAGGACTTAAGGATGCAGCCTTCTTATAAACTAGGCAGTTAATATGAATCATATAATCGTACGATGAATGTATTATTAATATATACTTATTATATGAGTCGAATAAATAATAAATTAATTTTAATATGATTTGAATAATTATAATTTTATCGTTCAAGTTTCACACTTAGAATCGTTTAATTGGTTGAAACAAAATTCGTAATTAAATATATTTAAAAACTCTTGTTGTTTTTAAGGATCCTTTTCATAATAACATTAGTGACTTCTATCTATCTATTGCATATGAGTGACTATATATTTCTATCTATGTTCTGTATTTAAGTGACGTATAACGTGACTATAATAAATGAGTTGACTATTAAATGGCTGCGTTAAGAAGAATTAAACCGATAATCACACTTTCTATCTTCGTAATTAGTAGTTAAGTAAACAAGTAACGGTCGGAAAATGTCTCGCGATGGGTTAAGGCGTCCTTTCTATTTAAAGTGAAGGATTGGATCTAATTCCACCAGTCTGGTCCCGTTGGTACACATGTAGCAGAATATCGTTGAAATTAAACAAATGCTGGTTTCCTTAAACACAAAATAAATACGTAAAACTTCAATGTTGTCCGGGTTTGAAACAAACAGCATCAGCTAAGATGCACGCGTTCTAACCACTGGGCCATCTCGGCTTCTATATTAGTAGGTATGTCTTAAATTTGTTATATAATATTTAAATTAAAGACATTTATTTGATAGAGAATGGTCTCAACTAATCTTGACCTTGGTATTCAAAACGGCGTAAAGAAAATTATAATTGGCTTTTAAATTATTAATAATGCTTATTATTTAGTAAGTAGGAATAGCCCCTTAATATCCCACTGTTGGGCATAGATCTTGTATTATTATTTACAATCCATGTAACCAAATTTCGTAGTTTTGGTTGACATTTATTTACCCCTACTTGGTAATAAAACACAAAGGTCCCTAAAATGCCAATATTATGTTTTCAATGTCGAGAGACCTTATATAGATTGGGGTGAACCAAACGCTAGCGCGATTCAGAAACACGTGCCTTCGTATAAATTTTAAGTACAAACATTTCATATTTTTTTACGGTTATACAGACCTAATTTCCCTTTAGGAGGAGAAAGTCGTAATAGCCTAGTGTTTACAAAGCGTGAATCTTTCCTAATGATTCTAAGTTTGAACCGGGGCAAAGCACCACTGAATTCATGTGGTTAATGATGTGTGAATATTCAACCCGTATTATAGCGTGGTGGAGTAATCTCCAAACCGTCCCCTCAAAAAAAATGTAGTAAGATGACTGATTAATAGTGGTTATCTTGATAACGAAAGTCGATTTTTTGTTTTTATTTCCAAGGGAAATCTTGATAGGATTTGCTTCATGTTTGTCCAACTTACATAATTCAAACTTAAAATACGACAAAAGATTTTATGCTTATTTACGTAGTTAAGTGATCGTGTTAATACATAATAATTGTTAAAAATAGAATTTGTTAGTTAACATTGGTTTGAGTATTAAAAATAGTGTTGCCCGAATTTAAACGATGTCTTTTTTAATATAGTTTACTATGCGGCCCGTCGCTTTACAGATACTATAATATCAAAATATATAAATAATAATTTCATGGTGTTTAATTGACATACTTATATATTATATTATATAATATAATAAAATTTAACTATCTCATAAGAATGAGTTTTATGCTGAGTCTTACGTACATATCTTATAATAAAAAAAATTACTTAAGCTTGCCTAGAATGATGGATTGTATGACATATCGATATATCTGTAACTGGACATATTATTGTCAAAAAACATTAGGGGTTCAAAAAAAATGGTCGTCACACGACGGCAGATGTAAAATATATTTTTATGATTTTTGTTTATTAAAATAATTTATAGAGCAAAGTAAATTGAACATAGAGTAAATTTATTTTTATCCAGTCATCATTATGTATGTGTACATATAAATAAATATAAATATAACAACCATATAAATATATAATTGTTTATTTATATCAGTATATAAATAGCCATACTGATTTGGATTTCAATTACACTAATTCGATTTTCAAATATATTTTGTATTTATAAAATATTAAATGTGTTAAATACAACTTAGATCCTTAAAGGATGTTAATATTTTTATCGTAAACTAAATCGTAGCTGGTTGCAAATCGTGCAACCAGTTGCTCAACCTAGCAATGGAAGCGTTTGATTTCATATATCCTAACAACTTCCATTGCAACATAATTAGGATTTCGCATTTCATCATATAATTTTTAAAAGAAGTATATATACATTATATACTACGACATTGTTTATTTTTTTTTTTTATATATATCGATACAGTTTTGGTACATAGAATTGCAATTGCATTGAAGTTAGACACATGCAAGTTTCCTTAGGATATTTTAGTTTATCTCCGAGCACGAGATGAATTATAAAAAAAATTTAAGCTGTAATTAAACCCGCAATCATTGGTTGGTACGCGTTCCAACCTCTGGGTTATCTCGGCTCGATTAATGATTAAGCTTTTAAATAATAAATAAAATAATCCGCGAATAAAGTTCAAAATCTTCCACTGGTAGACGAAAATATCTCCTCGTAAGAAGGTCTGGAGTATATCCCATCACACTGTTACAAATTAAAGCGATTAAATTTCATGTCATACGCCTCGTTTGTATCTACTAACTAACCCACACTGGCTTGGTCGAATAAGCTTAAAACCGTATCAATACAACACAATACTAAAGCTGACGACAAAATTAAAAAAAAAAAAGGTAATCGTCTCATTACTATGAACAGACAGGCATGTTAATATTTCGCAAATAGGATTACGATTCAACAGGAAATTATTACTACCCTTATTGACACTAGTTAAAGTATTCAGTATTTGTTTATTTAATTACTTTGTCGGCACTTCCTTATATATAAATTAATTTATATATTTGTTTTTGATATAAAAAGGAAATCGTTAAACTTCGTAATTAGAGTTATATTTAATTTACGTGTTATTTAGTATTATGATATATTTTAAAGGCTCATTTTTATCAAGATAAAATATTGACATTAAAAAACATTTTTTTCATATCTAGATAGAATGTAACGAACAAATTTCAATATGAATTTTACGCTTCAATGATTTCAGTTATCTTTATAATTATATAATAATATATGTAGTTATCGTATACATACAATGAAATTTCAGTTTTACATCTTAGCCTAATTTTATTTATCTGTAGAAAAAGTAAATAAACGCGGCAAAAAAACTCCATTTGAGTTATTTGCACTAAAATAAATTGTTCACGGAACAATATGTGTATATTTGAACAACATTAAAAAGTTAATCGTTTTTTGACAGTTCAATCATATTATTTTTTATCTGTCACACGAATTGGACAGAAAAAAAGTTCCTGGTGACCTTTTTGTTGTGAAAGGTTGAGTCATATAAAGTCGAATATGGTGAGTGGTCTGAAACCAACCTTGGATTATTCTAGAAACTTCATAACGACTGAGTTACTTGTAGGTAATGAATTTTAATAACTATTTCCATTTAAATATTCTTGCTAATTCGACTTGATCTATAAGGAGTAACTTTTATGGCTGTAGGGTTCGAATCTTAGGCTGTTTTTCGGTTCGATGGGATTATAAGATTAAGGAAAAGGTTAGTTTAAAATAGTTAGTATGGGAGTTCATGGAACAGTTTTTTACAAAATTTCCAAATGTCGAATGTTTCCAAAATATATATTCTATTTTAGATCAAATTATATGCTGTTCTTTTTGTATTGGTATAACATTCAAGGTCTGAGAGATGAGTTCATAGAATTTATATTATGATTGAAGAATGTTTTTCTTATACGAATTTGAAAATATGCAAATAAATTATAAATTTAATAATACTTTAAAAATGAAGTTCTCACAAGTTATTGTGAATTAAATATAAGGATGTATAGATATTGACTTTCGCTTTAAAAAAAAACATTTACATAACCACGCAAAAAATCATTCCGTGACCACACTGAATGGAAAGTGAACGATGAGCGATTGCTTTTGCACACTTTTGTCATTTATCAGACGTTCTTGATATTTTGACATGAATATGTTAGTTGTTTTTTTTTTAATTATTGATGTTCTGAATTAACGAAACTTAAAATACTTTGGCAAAGGTTAAGTTTGTAGATACAATTCGATTTTTATTTTTAATCAAATTTTAAATCGTGACTTATCTCTGCAAAGTCTAATTTAAGCTTATTTATTTTTTTAGATGTGTGCGTGATGTTGTCTAACAGGATTTAATTTTACTCCAATAAAGAGTTACGTAAGATGATTTCAGTATGTTTGTGTGTTCTGAGAATAATTGATTAGCACCATTTATCAAGTTGATTAGTATAACACTTAGTATATATTATCTGTGCCTGTACAATACGAAACTTAATTTTGAAACGTCGATTAGATAAAACGTTCTAATTTTAAAATATTCAATTAAGACTCTATTGATACATGAATTAATTACAACAACGAGACGATTAATTTCGATGAAAACGTGGAACGGTCGTGTATTGAGATAAATGACAGTTTTTTTTTTTATTATAGCTGATGTAATAATGACATACAGCCAAAGATAATTTATTCAAATTTTTTGTGCTCGAGTTTCCAACTAGTTTGAAGAGATTTAATTATATAAAATTCTGCGATTTATTTCATTTCATAAATTCTATATTAAAGGTCAATATAAATATACCGATTAATATATTCAAATATATGTTAATGTTAATATTCAACCTAATTTCGTCAGAGTTTTATTAATTGAACATTAAGACGGATGATATTCTTTGTTAGTATTTCCGAAATGTTGAAATATTAAAGTTTAAATCATCTCTCGTATAACCTAAAAACTATTTGTTTATACGTCGTGATTTTGTAAATCATATAAGAAAAAATTTAAATGTCCCATCGCTGGGCTAAGGCCTTCTTAAGATGAAGATTTGAAGAATATTCCACCATGCGTATCTATATTATGTAGCAGATTTTCATTCGCTACATGCATGCATCCTTCACTAACAAACATTTCATTTTGAACCTACAACATTCGTTTCAAATTCACAAGGTTTCAATTGCTAAGCTATGCAGGCTTCTCAGTTTGTATGTATGTTTATACAAGTCGAATTAAATGTTTTGTTTTGTATATACGTTACTAGCGTTATATAAGGATACAGCGTCTCTTCCTCGTTTGTCATTAAAAGTGAAATCTGTCTAGAAATGTTGTTAACGTTTTCTCGTTTGTGTTTTTAAATGTTTGTAATTTATCTAGTTACCAACAATTATAAACCTGTAAGGAGAAGCACTTAGTCAATATTATTGCAGATATCTATCTAATTATATTAAATCCGTTATTTGTTAAATTATAATTCAAGCTGATTGTCAAACGTGTTCGGAAATTTACATGAAGATAGCTTAAGTGGAATTATTTATTCAAAGTTGTATATGTTTAAGTATAAGATGCCACCGGTTCGGAATGTAGATTCTACAGAATCGAAAAGAAATTCTGTAGTTACATAACATACAGGCACACTAAAATACAAATTGATTATATGTATATCTAGATAGTGACACACTACAAAAAAAACGAGCTAATTTTAGTATCTTGGTGTGCGTGACAGCTACACTTGACATACGCCATACGTCATATTACTTTACTGGTGTGCGTGTACTTAGTGGTCAACAGTTGGCCTCTATTTTTCGGCGCGTTCTCTTTGATAATCTATCCAGACATAGTAAAGCAATTTAAAAAAAAAAAACCAATGAAGTAAATCTTCTTCTGAGCCAAGATGGCCCAGTGGTTAGAAGGCGTGCATCTTAACCGATTGTGCGAGTTCAAACCCAGGCAAGCACCACTCAGTTTTCATGTGCTTAATTTGTGTTTATAATTCATCTCGTGCTCGGCGGTGAAGGAAAACATCGTGAGGAAACCTGCATGTGGTTAATTTCAACGAAATTCTGCCACATGTGTATTCCACCAACCCGCGTTGGAGCAGCGTGGTGGAATATGCTCATACCTTCTTCTCAAAAAGGAGAGGAGGCCTTAGCCTAGCAGTGGGAAATTTACAGGCTGTAAATGTAATGTAACGTAAATCTTCAGTTCATATCCATCGTTAGTCGAAACGTCAAAAATGTTTAATGTGACGTCAGTAATCGTACACAGTCACGTCAAGTGTTATAATTTTTTTTTTAAGAAAATAAACTTCAATTCAATTCTTAGTTGAACGATTTTGGAAAGTAAATAAATCTTCCAAAATCGTTTCATAAATGACGGAGTTATAAGGTAATTTTATTAATTTATTCAAATATCTGTACCAATCAACTTTATTACGAATATTTTACATGTTTAATTGGTAATTTTCCGGTTGTTTTGCCGCCATCAATTTTCATTGCAGCCATCTTTGATTGCGTTCAGTAACTTTGCGTAATACAGCAAGTCAATGATCTATTGTTTTGTAATAAAAAGAATTATTTGTTTGTTTCGTATTCGATCTTTATTATATATATATTTCATACGCGAATTTATATATATAAATCAATTTATATATATATATATATGAACTTTTCCCGTACGAAATAGAGACTGGCAACTAGTAATCAGTAAAATGCAATATATATTTAATGTTGTACAAACACTCATTACATTTTAATTTAATAATTGTTTTAATATTGAAACGTTATAAAATCAGTACAAGACTAAAAACAAAATGGCCGTTTGAAATGTTGCCTTTCACAACCGCCGGTTAAAATTAAATCGAATCAGAAATTTGTTCAGATAAATCACAGTTATACATGAAAGAGATCGAACGTGTAGTGAAAGTTAGAAGTTTCTAGAAGTGTTAGAATGTAGGGCGGTTAATCCGAAGACGGATCGTTGTTTCGTAATCACTTGTGTAACACTCGGTTGCATTTTTGCAAATGGCCGCTCTCGTTTATAATGTGACAAATTTCAATATTAATTTTATATATAACTAAAAATATTACAAAACTGATTTTTATCGTGTCATTAAAAAAATATAATAAATGTTACCCAATCCCAAATGAACATTCGTAATACATTTAAATTAAATTTAAAAATAACTTAATCATTCATTGTTTTACCTTCGGACATTAAACGTTCTAATAAAAAAAAAAAAAACCCGCCAATTCCTTTGTCATTTTGACATTTACTAATGCATTTCAAAGAGAATGCGTTTTAATGAAATATCGTGAATCAGCCAACCTTGGATGCAACTATAAAGTCCATTCACCACATGAGTAATCGTTTTATATTAGCTTAACTTAATATAAAGGCGGTTTCATACATTCGTTCTTTGACAAAAAAAAATTATAACATTGATTATATAATTATTAATTTAAACATTTATTTATTTATGAATATGTTTTATATTCATACAGATAAATATGTAAGTAATGAATTTATTATTAATGTTATTTAAGTGGGTAAGTACCGCCCACTCATAACTTAATCTCCCGTCAAACGGCAATACTTAGAATAGTTATGTTCCGGTTGAGTGAGCCAATATAACTACAAACAAACGACATGTGGGCGATGGTGACCACATACCATCAGGTGGCCCATTTCTTCGCCTATGTATATAAATAAATTACTTATACAAACAAATATTTACTTCATTTTAATAATAACTTAGTATTAAATTCTATATACAATATATACCAAACATATATGTATATAATGAAAATGAAAATATACTCTGTTTAAGTAAGCTCATTCATAGAGTTTTGAATCGTCATTTTCAAGGTCAAAATTTGATACAGATTTTGTTTAAATTCTGAGTTAGCCAGTGTAATTAAACACACGATATGCAATATCAAATTTGTACTTGGTTGATTTCTAACAATGAAAATACCATCAGACAGAATCCATAAAAAACATTATGTTCTTTCAAAATTTTTATATAGCTTTATATATCATTTAATAGTATAGCTAATACACAAAACATGCCTTATGACCCAATTATAAAAGAACAGGTAACAACGTAACGTAACTTACGTGTAATGAATAATTTACAATACTTTCTGACGTTGCATCGTTAGTTAACATTTTAACGTTATTTTAATATTCATTGAATGTCCAACTGTATCTCATAAACTCGTATAAACTATATATAAAAACTCATACATACTAAGTACTGGATGTATACAATCTCGCCTCGATTTCAGTCGGGTTAATTTTATATGAAGATTCCGATCGCAGCGCCATTTACGGTCCAAAAAATAGTTACATACACATGTACAAAAGAAATCATATATATATCGATTTGATTGAATTTATTTATTTATTTATTTTTGAATTTATATATATAAAGATTTGTTTCAGTCAAGTCTCAATATATGTAAATTCATATTGTGTTAGCAATTTCAACAACAAGTATCGGGAACACAAAATGTCAAATTCTGAGCAGTTAACTGTCTAAGCACGGAAGATATTCGTTTTAATACTAATGAAAAATTTCGCGTAATACCGGTCGTTTTTTTTTTAAGGTTAATGGTTCTGGTCGGTGTGATTACTTTACTAATTAAATAATTGTACTGTCGTCGTTTCTAGGTTATTGTTTAAAGTTTAAATTTTATATGACGACTGAAAATCGCATTCAAAGATTACATTAAATAAATACAGGCGGATCTAATAGTGTCAATCAGTTAATAACTTACTGCTGGACAAAGGCAATTTTAAATTCCCTTTTGAGGAGTAGGATGTAGAGCTTACTCTATCACGCGGAAGAATGGGGGTTGGTATACGTGACAGATTCTCATCCACTACAAGAGAGAAGGAGTTAAAATATAAATCTTATATATTAATAGCGTGAGCCGATTCTTTTCCAGCCGTAGATGTGCAGAAAAATATAAATATAGAGGATTATTGATTGTAATTTACTTAATTGTTACGATTTAAGAAATAATTGATTTTAGTGAGCGGAAAAAAGTTACTGGACATAAGAAAAAAAATATGTTTTCGTTATAGTCGATATTATAACTAAAAAATCTTCATATAATAAATTAAGTACATAAATTCAGTTACGTCTGCATCGAGTTCAAACCCAGAATCATCGATTAAGATTCACGTCTTGTAACCACTGACCAATCAGGGCTAATAAAGCGCATTCAAAACAAAACCTAATCAATAAACAGTTGAGTTTATTAAACGCGATTCAAAATCGATTTCAAACGAATAATCTAGAAATTATTACAAAACGAATCCAACGCTTACATATTAAGCTAGGCGTGGTAAAGCTTATTCGAATCTAGATTCTAGACCAGGGCCGGTCACGCGAGACATTTTCACAAATTGCAATTTATGCACCTTATTAACAAGGCCATACGATATATAGTCCTTTGACAGTTGAATGTTGCAAGTTTTATCATACGTTACAAAAAGCAATACGTGTTATATACTCGTTGACTACTTTCACAAATATATAAATTAATGTGTCTGTTTGTTCATAATTAATTCAATAATAAACAATAATATTTTATATATTATATAATTTTTCTATTATTTTGAGGGGACGTGTTTATTATTCATTCGTTCAAAGCGTGAGGAAAACTGCGTTGTATGATATTGTGTCACATGTTCATCCCGCAGTGGTGGCGTAATGGATTAAGCTCTAAGCCTTCTTCTAAGAGAGCTTTAGCTCAGCAGGACTATTGCAGACTCGAACTTTATCAGAGGGGTTAATAGGAATATTAGTTATCTCCTAAATATATATTATAATATTATTAATAAAACAAAAACACATTTAATAAATTTATTAAAATATAAAATAATATATTAATTAATACCAAAATACTTTTTCAATTACTGGTTTGCAATGGTCCTCCGTATCTCGCGATGCTTCCCGCCAAAAATTAAAGACCAATTTGACAGCTCGACGTAATGACGTTCGGAAAGTTTGACTAACTCTCCTCCTCTTCTCCTTATAATCAATAATCTATACTAATTATAAATACGAAAGTAACTCTGACTGTTACCTCTTCACGTTCAAACTTCTGAACCGATTTAGATGAAATTTGGTATGTAGATAGTTTGAGTCCCGGGGAAGGATAGACTATATAGTTTTTGTAATTCAACCCTCGAGAGGGTAAAATAGTGGATGACGGTTTGGTCAAGTTTTATAAAATTCGGGTAAGACCGCCGGTTCAGCTAGATATATATTATAAATCTCTTTAGTTTGTATGTTCGAATGTACTTATCTCAGAAACTACACTAAGATTTTAAATTAAAACTATATGTTAAAAATGTTTTCTAATAAATAAATATGTAAACTTATTTTTATATTTTTTTTTAGATTTCCCCGGAATGTGTTTCGCGTCAACTCGCTGTGCCACCGTCGAGCCCACAAACTCCTGGGACCTTGCTCCATTCTGCGGCCGCAGTACCTGCGTCATCAGTGAAGACGTGCCTCCCAGGCTTCTGGAACTCGTCGAGGACTGCGGACCCCTCCCGATCGCTAACCCCAAATGCAAACTTGACACTGGTAAGTTTAAGAAATAAAATAATTAAAATTTGCAATAAATAAGTTAGTAATTCTAAATTCTATATTATTTGACTTTGGCTGGTGCTGGCTTTATAAAATAGGCAGGCAAATGGTAAGTGGTCACCAAATCAAATAAAATCAAATCAAAATATACTTTATTCAAGTAGGTTTTTACAAGCATTTGAATCGTCATTTAAAGTAAAGCTACCACCGGTTCGGATTGTAGATTCTACCGAGAAGAACCGACAAGAAACTCAGTAGTCACTCTTTTTCAACATCTAAAAATACAGTCATGTTAGTTAAATACAATTATATATGTATGTTATGTCTCCTGCCTGGAAGTCAACAAGCATTAACTCCACGCTTTTTATCATCAATATACTCTTGTATCGAATAATATGCCTTCTATACCAATGTATTTTTTAAAATTGACTTGAACCTGGTGGTTCAAGTCAATTTTAAATCTATGGGGGGTGGTCCCCCCATAGATATTGACTCTCTAAAAATATTAACAATTCCTATCACCGCCAAGTACATCATCAAATAAATCAATTTGATAGTTGTAATTTTTTTTATAGACCATTGATCACTTACAAACACATGTACCGTTAAATAATATAGTTTGTATCTTTTGTTTAAATTAATAAATAAAATTAAGTACACCATGAGAAGTAAGTGTATCATCCTTTTTTTTATTTTACAGACAAAACCAACAAAACTGCTCCATTCCCTGGTTGCTGCCCGATCTTCACCTGCGAGGATGGCGTCAAGTTAGAATACCCAGAACTCCCCACCCCTCCCCCAGAAGACGAGAAGAAAAAGGAGGAGACGAAAGCCTAAATAAAAAAAAAAAATAGTTTTTAAATTTATTAGTTATTTGTGAATGAACGCACAATTGACATTCCACTTTCCCGCGTCCATTAATTTTGTTTTTCAACAGTTACGTTTTCAATAGCCGATCGTTGTTTACTTATAAACGTGATTTTTTTTCACCGCTTTCTAATTTTAGTATAACAATTAACTATTGTTCGAAATTCAAAGCGGTTTCCTATTTCCGGTCCCATTCAAACGATGACAAAACTTACGTCCTTTGTTAACAGCATAGTTTTAATGTTGTTGTCACGTAGCCATTTTGGTTTTTTTAGAAGTTTATCGGTTTTTTTTACTTGAATACCTGCCTATTATAAGTAAAGTTTGTGATATTGTGATTAAAAATAGAAAAGAGATTCAATAAAAAATACAAAATTTCTAATATCGAATTTTATTTATGGCCCATTACCCTTGTTTTAATTAAACGATCATTGACCAGCAGTTTATAATATTTTTGTAACTAGCAACCCGTTTCAGCTACTTATAGAATGACCTATTCCAATGGAAGTAGGAAAAAAGATAAACAAACCTTAGATTTACGTATTCCGAGCGTTTTCCTAAAAACTCAGCTATTTTGTGCACTACTAAGAGTTTATGATTAAAATATCATTAATTATAATACAACACTATTGCACTTAACTACTTATTTTTACTTTAATTTCACTTCCAATTTCACACAGTTTCGACGTTCAAAACGCCTTTTTTTCGCAAATCCATAGTGAATATCATAGATTAATCAAGCTCTCGACCAATGATATCGCGTCAATTTGCTGTCAAATGTCAAAAGGGTTTTTTCTGTTATGATTCGAATACAGTATCCATAATATATTTATATTCAATACGTATAATAAGGATTTCGTTCAGCTGTAGACGACAAAATGTCTCGGTACCCTTAACGCAGCCCTTAGTCTCATTGACCATTCAATCAATTGTTTGCCGTAATTAAGTATTTATCTAAAACAATATTATAAATGAGAAAGTTATTCTATCTGTTGCTCTGTCACGACCGAAACCACTGAACCGAATTTCATTAAATTAGGTATGAAGCAACTTTGAATTCCAAGGAGAGACAAAGGCTACTTTTATATGGGTAACACTTGACGACCTACCGCTTAAACGCTAGCAAAACCGCGGACGATGGCTAGTATTATATATTTATTGAAGGATGTGACTGAGGGACCATGTGGTCTTTGTGATGATGATGATCCTAACAAAACGTGGTCGTGACCAATATTCTTAATGAAGACTTGCCGAGTACGCAGGAGATTAGTCATAATACTCCTCTTTTTCTCTCTGGATAAACTCATTACTTTTTTATGGTACTCGCTGGTGCCCAGGACTATTAGCGCGCACCAGTACACCATGATAACCCATTAAGAATCCAGCGATACCCTCTTCGACTCCGTTTTCGCACCGTGACGAACACTTTTATAATCTGACACAATTCAATAGAGACGAAGACGTTTCTGGTGCAAGGCCTTCCCTAGACAACACTGCTAATTTTTAAACTCGGAACTACTTCTGAAAATTTTTAAATAATTTGCTTCTGGACCTGTAATCTTGACCACTAGAGTAACGAAATTAATACTTAACTTTTTGACGTTTTAAATCCACTTATACCCGAGGCGAGCAAGTGTAGCTCCTTAGATTTACCTTAACCGACCCCTAGGTGCCCTAAGCACGCCCTATACGACCCTGTTAACGGACTCACTGCCAACAACATGAATATAATAGGTAACTGTATTATGTATACACGCACGGAGGTCATTTATATCGACTCACCGACGCCTAGGTATATGACAACGTATGCACCCGTCATTCCTTCCTCCCGACGTCAACGGTGTCGTAATACGAAGTCCAGCCTCCCAGCACTCTTAGGACGTGCGTATTCTAAGCCCTTAAGTGGGGTACCAAGACCAGGCTTGAGTATTTTAACTCGCCTCCCCGCCAAGCGACGCTGTATAGGCCATTATGGACGAAATAACACTAATTTAATTAAAAAAATGTTTATTGTAGAGCTGATTTTATCCGAACGACGTATGGTCCAGTTTACTCACAGTTAACCTTCCCACTTTTACCCCCTTTAATGTTGAGATTTCGTCATTTCGTGAGAGTTAAGAAAAAACCTCTTTGAATGGATTGCGTTGCAAATTTCAGCTATCTAGATACGATCGTTTTGTCTTTGCGTTTATAGTAGGATCATAAATATATTATGATATTTTCTAAATATGTATATCTAAATAAAAATTAATATTAACTCAATAATTTATTTGGGAATAATTAATTTCACAAGTATAATAAATACAGAATACATTAATTCTCAACACTTTAAATACGTATTATATAAACATACAGCTATATGGTATAATTTTAAATTAAACAAAATCAAATTGAATATTCATTATAACACGGCAGAAAAACTATGTTTTTTTTTTTTGACAAAACTACGTAATTAATTATAGACAAGCCAATCATTACGGTAACAGTCTATATAAATACAATTTTTTAACATTTTTTTTTATCTATATCTAAACACAGACTTAATATTATTATGATATTATATATTTTTAAAACATTATTATATGTTAAAATAATCAACTATATCGTTAAATCACAATTCTCCTAATAATTAATTTATATTGCACAAAATAGACATCGATCGCATTGCAATTATATTTTGAGCCGTCGTTTTACCAACAAGCAATCATTTAAAATGGCCGACCGTCGAAAGCGCGCGAAAATTTTGACAACTATCGATGTAGAAAGTTTTAAAATCGGATATATATTTTATTAAATTAAAAATTGAACTGAACAAATATATTTATTATTTTAAAACATTTATGCGAAAAATACATTTATATTTAATAGTTTTCATGAAAATATATTTGAGTATGTCAATGCGAAAATGTTTTTAAGTTTTTACTAAGTTGTTTTTTTTTTTAATTTATAACCAAATAGTGTTGCACGAATCATTTGCACAACTGTATATAAATAATCTAGACAAAATTATAAATAGTTTTCAATAATAGAGATCAAATAATTTTGCATCAACATACTCGTTTGTGCTACTATTTTGACGAAACATAAAAAAATGATATGTCAATATATTGTACATCACAACGACTGAAATAAATAATTTAGAAAGAATAAATTACGACCTTTATCCTATTTTATATAAAAAAAATAAGAGGTAGAGCAAGGAAGATAAAAATGATTGATTCGATTTCAAAACCTTAATAAGTATGAAAATAGCACTGGTTCTCAAACTTTGCATGACGTCACCATTAAAATATTCCTATTTTATATACATTTATAGAATAATTCCTCTCATATTGACCTTTTTTTATTATACTTATATTAAATACATTTTTAATTTTACTACCGAAGATATGCTTCAAACAATGAAGTGTAATGTTAACTTTTCTAACAACGAACTACGTGGTCATTAGAAATGAAAGAGAACACAATATGTCATTATTCTGTCTCTTTCTATATCATACGACATACGATAATAACTGCAGAACACCTGATCACGTAGTTCAATTACAATCCATACCAATCCAATTTGTACAGATGTAAACAAGGACCTCTCAAATTTGACATGTACTCGGCATTTGTTTATGGAATGTTTTAAATATGGAATGATAACCATCTATACATATTACTTAGTCGTTGCGAGATTGCATAAGCAATATCACTTAATTTATCTGAAGGTAGACTGGAAGATTATTGTTATAAATTGGAGATTCACTGTGTTGTTCAAACATTAATGAGACTGTTGGCATGTTACATTTGTACACATTGAATGGGATCACGTGCATGCTTAACACTAAATAAGCGTTTGCGCACATTGATAAGAAAAAATATTATTTCAAAATGCATAGCAAAAATAATAAGAAGCACTTTATCATTATATCCCACTAACGCTACACGCATCCAAAAACCCAGGAGTAAAAAATATATCAGCATAATATGTAGAATATTATATTAATCACCGAATCTATGTCTGAGCCCAGCTTAGAATCTAGATCAGATCTAATATGCTCCAAAAACGTTGTCACGTACTAAATATGGTATTGATTGCATCGACACTGGTTCTCAAACTGTGTCCCCCGACAAATAATATAAGGTAAAACTACGTTTTACGCACTACGTAAACAGTATCTAACTAGTATCCGTATGACCAATAACGACTCAGATATCTATTTCTAAGAATAATCTTAACGATTAAATTTTAATTTTATTTTGTTGGCAATTTCCTAAAATCGGGTTTCGAAGCTCGGTTAGGGGGTAAAAAATGTCTTTATTGTTTTATTATTCTGTTTAGTTTTGCTACTGTGTCACATTCGTAGCCGATCTAACCACTATAACAACACCCTACTCTTTCAACGCTCTGGGCTACACGTCGAAGTATGTAGAGCACTATGACTCTTATAACGTCGCGATATGGGCGTTAATTGCACGTCAACGTGAAGCCCATAGGGTATATAAAGTATTCTACGAATACCTATAAAATCTTTATAAATGTATACAATATTGAAAACTGATTATCAACATCGATTCGAACTAATTATTTATCTATAAATAAGCTTCGTAACATTATAACAAGAAGCAAGAAAATTATTTTATAATATATATGTACATAATATATAAATAATTACTAATATATAAACTAACAATAACTACACTGTCAATTTCTAGGGTATCGATTACATGGATATAGTATGTTGCCATGAAGTACTAACATTTCGTATCAGATAATGTTTTTTTTTTTTTCTAAATTGAAAACGTAATTTTTTGACACTTGCGTTATTGGCAGTTATTTATTTTCCATTTTTAATTCCATCACGCAAAAAAATATATATTAATATTTAAAAAAAAAAATACAAACTAAAACCACCTACTCATTTTGTGCGATACTATGCGACCTTTAATAATATTTTTTCTACAGTTTAACAATTATTAGTAATCTATTAAAACCTTAACATTGATTTTCTAACATACAACGTCGAATTTTATGAATTAGTTTTAAAACGTCAGCGTAATTGTCAAAGTCGTTTAAAAAATCTGTCATTAAAATTCTTAAAATGTAAATAATATATTTTTTAACTACAAATAAATAATCAAAAAAACGTTGTCCAAAAATGAAAATAGTAGCACCAAAGATGTTTGTTCACGTGTTACAAAATGGTAAGAAATATATAAATTACATAGAACTTTTGAGTGCATATTACCTCATTTAGAGAAATCTTTGTATCTTGTTGAAAATATCATTAACTAATTTCCAATACATATAAAAACAGATTACTATTAAGACAAATAAATATATTTAAATTTAATATATTTATATTTAAACATAAATTAATAATAATTATTCAAAAGATTGTAGTGAAATATTAAAAATAAAGTTAGCAAAATCATCACCTTGTGTTTTTTCTCGTAAAAAATTGTCAGGCGTTATTTAAAAAAAATACATATTTTGACTTTTATACTCTTAAACAGACATACAAGTATACATAAAATAGAAATACCAACAAAATATAATAAAAACTCGTCATTTCAGATTTATCATAAAAATCTTAACAATTTGCCGTATGGCTAAGAAACTTTGATGTTCAACGTTTCCATAATATAAGGCGTCTTATTAATAAACGCGCAGTAACAACATATTCCTAACGCTTTGTCACTGTCTAACATACGTAACAATTGATTTAGTTAGAGAAGGACAGATATAGTGAAAGAAGTTCACGTTTATTAATAAGGATTACATTTTTCCTTTGAGAATAGATGACAAGTACGAATCAGGTGAAATTTAGCTGTCGATATCATAGCAAAAATGATTATTGTATTTTTTTTATTCAATTCATTTTTTTAATAATAACCCGCACTGAGAAACCTCCAAAAAATGTTGCTTAAAGGAAAGAAGTTCATTAGTGAAGATCCACAAATTTAAAGTATTATGGTATGTTCTATCATAAAATGACATACAATACTAAAATTTTTGTAAATATTTCATAGAAATAATATTAAAGTTACGTTCGTTTCAGCAATATCTTAAGCCATGATATCGACGAAGAGTTTCGAATATTAATCTTTTATTTAACCATTCAGTCTTATGACGTTTTGAATTTATTTGATAAGGGGCATTATCATTCACAAGACAAAACTTATGTTTTATATGTTGTCTATCAAAAGTTAATTTCAACGAATATTTAGTAGCACAAATATTCAATGTTTTATTCGATTCAACAATAAAATAACTGTTATTATATTAATTCTAATTAATTATTATTATTTTTTACTAATAAACGTCTTGTCTAAAAAATGATGACCCCCATACGATTAATATTGCTCGTCAAATAGATATAACGCTAAGAAAAGTTCAGAGAGCGATCTCTGTCTAACCTATAGTGTTATTTCTTTCTAACACGCATTAATGTATGGGGTTTAAATGACCCCATGTCAACGATTTATTCAGGTTTCAAGCGGTGCCATTGTACGATGGTCTGTCGAGGTTTGGTGATCATATCTTGCCAGTGTTTTGTTTCTGTGGCCCCAGAGCCGTTTTTCCCTGGAAAGGAGATGAAAATTTAAATTTATTCATATATTAATACATAGGTATATTTCAAATCAGATCATTCAGAGAGGTCTTTGAATTTTTTTATAAAAAACCGGCAAAACGCGAGCCGGACTCGCGCACAAAGGGTTCCGTACTATTGACTAGGTAAACAACAGAAGGTTAAAATATTTAATGATATCGAGCAAAAATAGGCAAAAAATTGCATTTTTTGTATAGGATTAACCGGCTGTCATGGTATGGGCATGTTATGCGGAGGAATGAGGACCATGTTGTGAGAAAGGTTTTGAGAATGGATGTGGATGGATATAGAGGTAGGGGACGATCAAAGAAACGATGGATGGATTGTGTGAAAGACGATATGGTTAGAAAGAATGTTACTAGTGACATGACGTCCGACAGAGAAGTATGGAAGAAAAAGACATGCTGCGCCGACCCCAAAATTGGGATAAGGACAGAAGGATGGATGATTGAAAAGGAGAGAGATGTAAGTGTTTTCGATTTGGATTGTTGAGTTGAATTTAATGCTACATACCAGCCAAGAGTATTCTGCCAATGAGCTCGTTCCGGCCAATATTGTCGAAGTCCATTACTTGGACGTCCAAGGAGCACTCTCTGATCTTCTCCCAGGGCACGTTGAAGGAGAACGAGTCATTGAAGACGGGATTCAGTGTGCATTTGAAGACGGCTGTCTTGCGTTTTTCGATACGTTTGTCACCGAACTGCAGCCAAACTTTAACGTAGGGATCTGAAAATAACACAGGAGTTACAATTTAGTACTTGTTAATGGTCGAGTCTGATATCATTGAGTTTGGAATGTTCCATACTTTTTATTTTTGATATAAATAATATGATGTTATGGGTCATCACTGCCCAGTGAAAAAAATAACCATTCTTTAAATCAGCAATACGCCAGCAGCCTTGGAAATTGATATGTTATGTTACTTGTGCCTGTACTTAGTGACTCAGTGGCTCACCCGTTAACTGGGACACAAAACCACTAGGTATTTGTGCTTGGCTTCCACCACCCGGATGACATTATGGGTACCTACTCAGACGGGTTTGCACACAGCCCTGCCGTCAAGTTAAAAAGCAAATTTATTGATCAAAGATACTATATGAGAACACGTTATATTAAAAACAAGCCCACAGGAAGCGCATTAATTTATGTTTACCCTTGTTTGAACCCAGTCTTCGGCTTAGAATCATCTTTTGCACGACTCGTGATGCGAACTGTCAGAGAGTTCTTCACGGTCGATTTTTTTTTTGATTCTATTCGGTAAATACTTTTATTATTAAGCTATTGTTCGCTCAAGGAATTTTGATAAATTGCATACCGTTGTAACGATACATTAATAGTGATCAATTTTGTTTATTTCAATTTTTTTCAATAAAAAAACGAACTTAAAAATATCACAAATTGAGTATTTTTTCTTATTAATTTATTTTTAATAAATAATTGTCCCCTTTGCGAATGGCTACCTTATTCAGCGTCTATTATTAATAAAAAAAAAACAAAGTCTTCTATTTTATTATTCGATACAATAAACAGCGTAAGTGCACTTTTGGAGCCGAGTTGGCCCAGTGGTTATAACGCGTGCGTCGGTTAAGATACCGATGATTTCGGGTTGAAACCCAGGCAGGCACCACTGAATTTTCATGTGTTTATAATTCCTCTCGTGCTCGGCGGTGAAGGAAAACATCGTGAGGAAACCTGCATGTGTCTAATTTCAACAAAATTCAGCCACATGTGAATTCCACCAACTCGTATTGGAGCAACGTGGTGGAATTAACAGGCCGCTAATGTAATGTAAACACAAGCTGTAAAATTGTCCGTCGGTGTCATTAATATCAATCTATCTTCCGCAATAGACTATCTATTTATAAAATGAAACTGAGAACAAAATCTTGTCTTCCGACTATTTTTTCCACCCGGGTCATTAATTTGACAAACGCCTAGGCGAAATGATCGAGTTTCAAAATGATTCGCGTAATTGGCCGTTTCAGATAGTCCTGATTTATGAGTCTTAGTCGACAATTTGCGGATTAACGGAGCGACTGAAAATTTGAAAAGATTTATAATAATCCCTGCGAAGAAAACTTTATTTTATTAAAAAGTTGAAAGAACATAATTTTGTTAAGCGTTTGTATTAGTATCGCTAAGCGACTTCTGCCGTACCGATTCTGATAGGTTAAATAATTTTATTATTTTGTTGCCATTATATTTTAGCAGGCGACTGTATTTTGCTTTCAAGTGTCATTGCTATTTTATATAAACAGGCGTTACGTTTTTTAAAATCATTAAATAAAGTCGCTTACCGCGGTCTGTATCTATGCTTAGATCTTTAAAATTACACAACAGAGTTTGATGCGGTTTTAATAGATATATTGATTCAAGAGGAATATATATAATACATGCACAATATAGTAGAGAAACACTGATAATTTCAGAGGTTTCTAAAGTGACGTAAATAAATACCTTTTTTGCGCTTACATTGCAAACGCTGGCTGAACTCTACGAGATAGATCAAAATAATGTACTACAGTTTTGTAAACCTTAAAAAGGTCTATCTCTTGGGAATAGCCCACATAAACCATTTTTATCCTTTACTTTTTACAAGAAATAATGGTTTATTTTCGAAGCGAACCTTATCTAATTAAGTACCTTAAATACATTGTGCATTTAATATAGATCAATATGGCCCTCAACAACATGTAATTTAAATGAATATTTTCGAAGATATTACAGATTTAAAACGCAGGGACATAGCGGTTTGTATTGTCTAATGACAGAAAATTTGTGAATATTAGAAGACATTATATAGATTATTTAGTATCGGCATTGCACCCGTGCGAAGCCGGGGTGAGTCGCTAGTAATAGATATTATAAGTACCTATGAACAAAAACAAGAGTAAAGAAAAATAACTGTAAATGTCCCACTGATGGGATAATGCTTCGTTTTCTCTTGAGCATAGGGTTTGGAGTTTATTCCACTACACAGTTTCAATTCGGTTATTCAGATAAACATGGCGGATTTTAATAACCAGATTTACTCCAGATGTTTTTCTACGTCACTGAGCACCCGATTAATTATAAAATTTTGAGTTTGAACTAGAAATCTTCCGTTAAGACATGCAACCAGAATCTATCCTTAAAATGCCTAAGTTACTAAAACTTACCTGATTTTCCATTAATATCTTTAGCCTTTAAGTTTCTAGCTTTGAGTAGTGTCAGTGTTAGTACGCTGTTACTCGGATGATAGCACAGTGACGTCAGCAGCTCGCCACACTTATCCTTAGCTGGTGGTTTTAGAGCCTTCCAAAAGGATGGCTTCTCGCTTAAGTCCACCTGCAAAACGTATTAATTAGTTGATTAAAAATTTGTAAAGTGCTATTTTAATACAATGATCTGTATTATGATATTTCTGATAGCCTATCCGAATGGAAGTAGGGAAAAAGATGAACGAACCTTAGATTTAGGTATTTCTTGCGATATGCTAGCAACTCAGCTATATTGTGCACTACTAAGAGTTTTTTTTTAAATATTGGACAACACCACATACATTTCTCTGATCCCAATGTAAGTAGCTAAAGCACTTGTATTATGGAAAATCAGAAGTAACGATGGATCACATACACCCAGACCCGAGATAACATAGAAAACCAATGAACTTTTTCTACATCAACTCGGCCGGGAATCGAACCCGGGACCTCGGAGTGGCGTACCCATGAAAACCGGTGTACACACTACTCGACCACGGAGGTCGTCAATGATAAAATATATTTTTATTTATAACACTATTATTAAACTTAAATATTTATTTCCACTTTCATTTTACTTCCAAAATTCCGATAACAGTTTAGTCGACGTTCAAAACCCCATGTTTTCGCAAATCCATAGTGAATATCATAGATTAATCAAGCTCTCGACCAATGATATCGCGTCAATTTGCTATCAAATGTCGTTTATTTGGATTTTCTCCTCTCATGGTTGGAAAAGGTTACGTTTGTGTCTCCAGCTCTATGTTCTTCCTACTTCTCTCAGAAAGAGACCATCTCATCCAGCATCTCTCGCAGCCGATCCATGATATGGACTGTACGTAACAATAAACAATTGAACGCGCGATGTACATTTTCTTACAAATATTCATTTACCTGGCATAATGGAAGGAACACCTCGCCGATGGAATCATCTCTCGAGAAACGATCGTAGTCGAAGACGTGAAGGTGTAGCACCTGTGAATATTATGTCGTAAAGCTTGGAAATATTCAAACTAATTCGTTATAGACTGCGTCGATAGTCGGAAAAATTGCAGCGGAATTATAACGAATTACAGTATTATTATTAATGTTTTATGTATAAATTTGTATTACTTTTTCAAATGGGCCACCTGATGGTAAGTCACCACTGCCCGTAGACAATGGTGCAATGAGAAATATTAATCATTCATTATATAAACAATGCGCCACTAACGTCGGTAATTAAGACGTAACTTGTGTCTGTAGTTACACTGGCTAACTCACCTTCAAACTGGATTATAAAAATACTAAGTATTGCTGCTTCATATAGTAACTATGGTACATATTTGAATAGATAGTACTTTAATTGCCGTCAAATGTTGTGTTAATTAGAGCCGTGATGGCTCAATGGTTAGAACGCGTGCATCTTAACCTATGATTTCGACTTCAAACCCAGGCAAGCACCACTGAATTTTCATGTATTTAATTTGTGTTTATAATTCATCTCGTGCTCGGCGGTGAAGAAAATACCGTGAGGAAACCTGCATGTGTCTATTTTCAACGAATTTCTGCCAAATGCGTATCCACCAAGCCGCATTGGTGGAATACGCTCCAAACCTTCTCCTAAAAAGGGAGAAGAGGCCTTAGCCCAGCAGTGGGAAATTTACAGGCTGTTTATTAAAATGCAGTTTCCTTCACTATCATTATCATCCGTTCCAAGATTCCATTTGTTTAGGGTTCATGATATTCTAAGGAAAAGGATACGAGTAGCTCAAGGCCATATAAGTGGCTAGGTTTTTGATGGTGTGGTCGATTCCTCGCCATGATATTGATTATTAAGTCGCTAGTGATATATTTTATTTGTCGCTATAATTGGTACTGATACTCACTTCAAAAAGTGGTGAGATTTACCAAAAGGCTAAAACAAATATCATATATACCAATATCAAAAAACCTGTACCAAATTACAGGGAATATCGGTTTTTTATAGTACTTGCCGCCCACCCACTTCGCGAGGGTGAAATGTATTAATAAACAAAATGATCTGATATAAATATAATTAATGCCCTATAGCTGTCTACCAGATATTTTTTTTAAGAGGATCATTAGTTCCTGAGGTTACTTCCACATACAAACAAACTTTAATTCTTTATAATCTATACTAATACTATAGCTTCAAAAGTAACTGTCTGTCTGTCTGTATGTCTGTCGCTGCTCACAGCTAGACCCCTATACCGAATTTGATGAAATTTAATATTAAGCAAGCTTGAATTCCAAGTAATAAATGCTACTATTTTATCCCTAATACCTGACTAACAATGCCTAAAACACGAGCGAAGTCGAAGACAACTGGTACTATAAATATCATATTAAACAAAACCTACCCGACTCTGCAGCTTCTGTATCGGGAACCCTTCGAAGTAGAAGGTTTCGTTCCATCTCGGGTTCAAGGTTCGACGTTTGATCTTCGTCTCCAAGCGGTGTTTCTTATCCGGCAGCAATGTTACCCTCACGTAAGGATCGGATGTCCCGCTTAGATCCTTAGCCGGGAGTTCCTTGCCCTGGTTGAATAATGTTCACAAACTTTAAATACATGGCATTGAGTTCAAAATGATATTCTTTATTTAAACTGGCTCTGATAATCGCTTTCGTTAGTTCTTGAAACACAGTCACTTAAAATCTCTATTGGAAACAGAGTACCAGAGACAGCTTCTAGGATGAGCTACGCTAAAGCTAAGGATGGCTATCCTATATGTGACGTCACTCTAATAAAGTGTATAGTTATTTTATTTATTGTATATCTTGGCGAACAGCCAAATGGACCACTTGATGATAGTGATCACCACCGCCCATAAACATTGGCTCTCTAAGAAACATTAACTATTTCCCACAATGCGCCACCACACTTGGGAGCTAAGATAGATAGTAAATATTGTATGTAGCTAAAGCACTTGTGTTATGGAATATCAGAAGTAACGACGGTACCACAAACACCCAGACCCAAGACAATATAGAAAACTAATGAACTTTTTCTACATCGATTCGGCCGGGAATCGATACCGGGACCTCGGAGTGGCGTGCCCATGAAAACCGGTGTACACACTACTCGACCACGGAGGTCGTCTTGATGATGTCTCTTGTGTAGTTACACTGGCTCACTTATCTTTCAATCCGTGACTCGCACAAAAGCTCTACCCACAAATCAAGTAATGTTCGATTTTGACTTACGACATACGAGTAAAAAAAATGATTCGGAATATTGATTCAACGAAACTGACAAGAAGCTTAGATTTTACTGTTAACGAATATAAATTCAATTATATGCGATGCGATTCTGTAAGAAATCACTTCGCATCTCACTCGTGAAATGTTGACAACCGACGTACAGTGATACGCCATTTTGATACATATGTCTTTTTCAATGTTATTATTATTATAATCACATTTTGACATTTCAAGCTCGTGTTCAGCGGTGAGTTCGAGTTTCTTGTTACAGAATAGACTAATAGCTAACAATAACATGAAAAAGCAAACTTATCTATAATACTAAAAAAAAATATTACTTGACTAATACCTAATGTATTGATAAAAATATACGTTTAATATTTATCAAAAGAATTTTAATTTCATATCACGCAGAATAATTTTCTCTAGTCCATGAGAAAATTGTACTACAAACTCATTTTGTCTTAAAACTTTCAGTAAGCCGGCGATTATGACAACTTCTGAGAAATTGTATTTAAAATAACAGATTAATTCAGTTTCAGATTCAGCTATTCTAAAACTACCAATTTTGAGTTAACAGAGTAAATATTCGAACTAACTTCAATTTAATTTAAATTACATTTCACCAAATAACAATGAGATTAAACTTGTCCAAATGTATATTTCATTCACTGCCGATCTAAATATCAATAGTACTATAGGAATTTATTTCGCATCTCAAACGTGAAATGTTTTAAGTCGACTTAAGTGATACGCAATTTTGATGCCTATGATATAAATTTTACAGTTAATTTCAGTCAATGTTGTTAAACGATATCTGAAATTTTACAATCGTGTTCGGCGGTGAATTTCGAGTTTCTCTCAACATGTGATATTGACAGAGTTATTATCATATCACCCAAGGTTCTTTGTTAAGATTGAAAGGCAACGCCTATTCAATTGAAATGAAATAAATTGACGTTCGTTACGTTATTTGATCAAATGCTTATCACATATGTGTTGAATCGATCTTGTTTATGCTAATATCATATTGTGGACAAAGATAAGATGTTTCAAAAAAGCTAAATCGATTTGTAAGCTATTAAAAATAAAGAAATAATTACCTTGAAATCCAATTTCGTTTGAGAAATCCATGAATTGCTGTAATAAATACACGTATAAACTATACTTACTTGTATAATCCTAAGGATCAAGGTAGTGTTTTGGAAGTCGTATTCCAGCGAGAAATGGATCTGGCCAACGTTCTCTGACGGCTCCGAGTTGTCGATGTACATGTCCACCAATGAGATGGACCGGTTCTGAAGGAACGCCATCTGTGAGTCCAGATTGGTATACACTATATACGGCGCTTTGAATAGCGCCTGATGTATTCGTAATAGCAATTTTTTTTAAACTATTAATTGCAGATTTATCATAACAGGCGGATAGTTTTTATTGATAACGAAAGTTATTTTATATGTTAAATGAATTAGTTGTCTTTTTGTATACATGCGTAAACTATCGGCTGTAAAAAAAATCTTACAATTTTTGCTTTATAAGGATACATCGTGCAACAATTATTCGAATTTTATAAAATTGTTTTTATTTTAATGTTAAGTCTTTCATTACTACACGACGGAAATATTTAAAAAAAATAAACTTGATAATAGTTGTTGCACAATATTATTAATTAATTTTGTTTTTCGAATTGCAATACGAATACATCAATGATATTACTAACCTAATCATAATAAAACTATTTGAAACTATATGCTAAAATATTTCATATATTTAATAGTAAAATTTTTATTTATATATATAATAATTAGAAAGAGTAACTAAATTATTAATAATTTTTTTTTTCATAAAAATATTAACAATTTAGACATTAAAGTAACTTACCTAAGTACACATATTGTGGCCAAAAGATTATTTATTTATACTGTATTTATTATTTGAAATCTATTTCCTCATGCAAAGTATCGTATTATTACTGTGTTATATTTACATTTAAAATAAACGAAACAATTGTATGACAATTTAAGTCACTGGTCTTAATCTCGTGATCAGAGCTACAGCGACATCATTAAACTTTTGAGCAACTAATCAAGGTAAAATAACAAATCTGAATTTTAATTGGTCGCTTGCAAGTGATGACGTAATACACGACCAATGAGCTTCGAGTATTTTGACAGATTGGTTAATCTCACTTTGACAAGCGTTTCAGAAACTGAAAAGTGAATCTGATTTGGTAGCGGTTGTGAGAATTGCATTTCTTTTTAAAGATAACTCTATAATGACTTTGATGTAACTATATATTTAGATATATTTTTGATGGTTATATGTTAGGTAATAATTATGGTAGATTTTTTCTGAGGGTTAATAATGTTATCATACTTCTATAAACTCGACTACATATCTAAGCCACCCCGGCTTAGATGTTATGCTAAATGAATTATATAAAATGTTTTTTATTAATACAAAAAGAACCATACGCGTCCATAATAGAACCTGTTTTTTACGTCGGTCAGTAACACCCGGTTACTATTTAAAAATTTATTGTATATAAGTCGATCGGTTTTTGGTTACGAGTAATCATTGGTTGAAGTTGTTTCTATGTTTGTCACATGTATGACTTCGGAAGGTGTTTTAAATTGCATGACGCCTCGTAACTAAAACGAATCGTTTACTGGATATAGTAACCGAGTATGAGAATGCGTACTTATGATGTTATTAAATATGTTTCAAATTTTGAATTAAATAAATTTGTCTGAACTCAAATTGTCAAGTTTGAGTTTCGAAGTTAGTATTGAGTTAGTTTTAACTTTCGAATTGAGTAAACTGCACTTGTTATTTGTAAGTTTAGTAACTTATTTAAAATCAAAATAAAAAGAAATCTTTTTAAAATTGTTTTTTTTACCAAAAATAAAATTCCAATTGCGACGCGTAAACAACTCTAACATAGTATATAGTATGTATAAAAGTATATATCTTGTATTTTACTATATCTTCATAATGTTTGTTACAAGAATTTAATATGTTTCGCAATAAATTATTGAAACAGCGATACATTAAATAATTGTTCAATTTATTTGGAAAGTAATAATAGGATACTCCACGGTTGGCCGAGGGTCATCCAGCCCTGAATTAGGGCTTTAATCAGGGATTAAATGGCGGTCAATTGACCGTAAATTAAACCCCATGTTAAATTTTCTCTGTTCAAAATTTTTCTTTAGTCCATCATAATTTCGGATAAAATTATTTTTTAAATATTTAAGTATAAATCATACAAATTGTTTAAGTAAAAAGTATATTTACGTACATTAGTGACCAATATTGGTGCCAATTATGTAAAATTTTTTTTTTTGAATAATTGCTTATTATGTGTTTCTTATATACTTTTGTATTTAATATTATCTGTTACTGAGATTATTAATATACTATATTAATTTTATGTATGAATACAATATAATTAATGGTTAATGCAATTAAAAATGTATGTATTAACCAATGTTGGCGTTGTTGGTCCAACATGACAGTGCTCAGTGCAAGTTCTGTAATGTGCCAAATCAAATATAAGTGTTTTGTTATTTTTAAGTGCGTGTTTTTTATTAATTCGAAAAACACTTGTGATAGATACTACAGCTTGTGTTTTTAATATATATAATGATATGTTATTCTATATATCTAATATATGTTTTTTTTTGTAATTTTTATCTTATGTAAATTAATTTACGTTAAGATAAAAATTATATACTTCGAAATTAAATTAATTAATTTTATAACTAATCCTCTATTTTATATATTACAAACTAGAATGTTATATAATATTCGTATATTGTGATATATCTATATAAGTGAGTATCCAGTTCTGAGTGGATTTAATATTGTTTTTATCTAAAGCGTTCAATTTCAGCATTATTTATAATCATCAAAATATAAATTCAAAGCAAGCTCTATTCTAAATGAAATTAAAAGCGATTCAATTCATATGAGTTCGTAATAAATTGCATTTTAAAATTAATCATAAGAAGCTCCACACTATAAATATATATGTTTTTCATTTCTATATCTTTCGTATACAACCTCTTCTACCTACCATTTTTGAAGGAGATAGCATGGAAAAAGAACCAAAAAGTTAGATATATTAGAAGAGAAAAGGAGAAAGATAACACTATCACTGACTTTTCACTTCACTTCTCATCACTTAACGCTACGACAGAACACGATGGACTGAAGTTTAGGAGATACGATCTGAATGCGTGTATATTTATTATAAATATTTGCATATATCTTAACGTCATGTTTGTAACGCGTGATTTCGTAATTTAAATCCTATAATGATTTCGTTAAATAAAAACCTATCTGCGTTTCGAGTGAGATTTAATACGTAAATAGAGTTTAAAATATATTTTCAATTTATTGTTAAATATAAATTGTTATTAATAATCATATTTATGTTGCCGCATAGTATGTACCGTTAGTTTGTTATAGATCTAGACAGATAAACTATAGAATTATGAAAATGTGAACACGTGAATTTTAATCAGTAATGGTTCATGTGTCAGAATTTCATCCGACACGTGCCGGTTTCCTTAACCGTAACACACATAATAAGTTAAACAAAATTTAGTATTATATATAGATTTGAACCCACAATCTTCGGTTACGATTCACATGTTCAAACCTCCTTGACATCGGTTTTCGATAAACAATGTATCTATATTCTTTGTATATGTATATTACATATTATGGTGTTACTGTCATTGTAATTCAAAACGATCGTTGAACTCCTTCGAATATATTTAAAAGGTGCATTTTAAATTCTTCTGTAGTTCGTCTGTCATGAATGTACTGTAACAGCAGACGAGTTCCCGAATATATTATGACTAGCTGAACTTCCCGACTTCGTACAAAATAGAATTCGTACAAAACAACTCTCAACCTTAAAGTTGAAATTTCCTAAAAGCATTTTTTAGTTCTACGTCCTGAAAGAAGGAACGATGCTAAATTTAAAGTCAATCGGATCTAAAGTTTCGAAATGGATTTATAGGCCACGTGGTAAGTGGTCACCACCACCCACTGACATTGGTGCTGTAAAAAATATTAACCATTCCTTACATCGCCCTGTCCCTGGTGTAGTTACAATATCTTATTCAGAACAATACTAAGTATTGCTCTTTGGTGGTAGAATATCTGATGGGTGGGTGGTACCTACCCAGCCATGCTTGCCCAAAGCCCTACCACCAAGTAATACTTCGGTTATATATAAACCAATATACATAAAACACAAACCAGAATATGCAACGCCTTGTGTGGTAATTTGTTTTTTTTTATTTATATTTTTTATCTATATTAATATTATAAATGCGAAAGTTAGTGTCGTCCGTCTGTTGCTCTTTCAAAGCCAAAACCATTGAACCGAATTGGAGAAAAATTGGTATGAACAAAACTTGAACTACAAAGAAGGACATAAGCTACTTTTTATACCTTACATTTTACGACTAATCCCTAAAACGTGAGCATAGCCTTGATGACATCTAGTGTCCTCCTGCCCCTATCTCAATTTTATTTGGGGTCGGCGCAGCATGTTTTCTACTTCCATACTTCTCTGTCCGACGTCGTCTTGATCGTCATGATCATCGTAGTCACAAGTAACATTATTTCCAGTCATATCGTCTTTCACACAATCCATCTATCGTTTCTTTGGTCGTCTCCTTCCTCTATATCGATCCACGTCCGTACCCAAGATAGTATATATATAAAATATTATATCTTGTATAGTCTTTAGTATCGTTTAGTAACATAAAAATAAAAGATCGACTGAAGAAAAACGTACTAAAACCTACTTTTGGTGGTTTCTTTATTGTAAAAAAACTATCGGGTTTCAGAGAAAACTTAATTAATTCATCCATTATGCAATCGCACGTCGAATGAAAGTAGTTTGTTTAAGATATGGAAGAAGAATATGAACGAACGCATTCGTACATACATACAGATGTTCTTAAAAAAATACCGGACAAAACTATTGCAGCAAAACTTGGATATATGCTGAAAATACCTTCCCACCGAGATGTTATCAGAATAAAATACATAGTTTTTAAGGAAAAAATGGTATTAAATAACCAGTAATTACAATTTTATGTTAGCACTGAAACGCAAACCAGCGCTAGCAGTATTTCGTGAGTCAGTTCCTTTAAAACTTTACGACATAGTCATAATTTATACTTATGACTTTATTTTTTATTCAATGTTAAATAGATTAAAACAAAAAAATTAATTGTATGTATTTACAACATTAGAGTAATAAAAAAGAAACAAAAAAATAGTTCTGGATCTTCTAAATTTGATGTTTTATCACAATTTAAAACGCGGATCTACATTCCGGATTTCAGCAACGGCTGTTATTCTTAAGCGACTAACCAACTGCACAGGACAAATTATAGTTCAGCTATATGGGCAAACACAAGTGCAATTATTCTCTCTCTCATAATCCGAAGGAATCTTATACGACTGAAAAGTTCAAAAGTTAACACGCCTATTCAAATTTTTGGTGGTACCAGATATTTTTGGATCTTCTAAGTTTTGTCATGACAATAAAAAGCGCGGTTCGTAATTATAACGGTATAATACCAAATAGATGATTCAACGTCCAACTTTCAAGTGGAACTAAATATTTCTGATTCTTTTAAATTTGATATTTTATCAGAACCAAAAACAGTTTAAGTCGTAAATATGCTGAAACGTACTCATGTTTTGTAACTAAACCACGACAGTTTAAATTTATGACTTTGATACAGCTGGCGATAATTATTTTCCATGAAATTTATCTTCCTTAAACTAAATAACGTTTACAAGACAATGGTAGATTTCAAGTAAAACTAACTTTCAACATTTAACAGATTGCATTTTGGGGAGTCTTCAGAATACAAGTTTGCAAGTAAAGAAACGATTTTCTCGAATATTCCAACTTCACTGCGAGCGTAATGGCTAGGAAAAGTATTTAACGGACAAAGTGCATTAATGTCATGCATAGAAGATATTATTATAATTTTGCAAAAATCTTAACCACGATATTTAATCTCTTGCTTTTGAATAAAAACATCACCGTGTATGTCGGGCGAAATTTTGCCAAATGTCAGTCCATAAATCCGCTATAGAGTATCGTGTCAGAACAAGTTGTTCTGGGGGGAGCAGGCCTTTGTCTAGTAAAAATATTAATGAGTATTACTTAAATTTGGTGACAGTTTTGTCCATTCTTAAAATAGACTTACTTGAATGTATATTAGATTCGTCGTTTGTTTGTACATGAATTTTCCGGTATTAAAAATGTCACCAGAACTGGAATTTCAAACGTGATGTCCTTTATGGCTGATTCAACTTTTTAATCGTTTAACGACTGAATAATTGATGATGGCTGAGCTTTGCCGTCTTTAACGATGACATGAAAATCATATTTAATGAGCATTTTTTTTTTTTTGTTATTGGTAGGCGGACGAGCAAATGGGCCACCTGATGGTAAGTGGTCACCACCGCCCATAGACAATGGTGCTGTAAGAAATATTAACAATTCCTTACATCACCAATGCGCCACCAACTGTTTGGCGGTAGAATATCTGATGAGTGGGTGGTACCTACCCAGACGGGCATGCACAAAGCCCTACCACCAAGTATATCCACGTGTATCCACGAACTCACGTTGGTGTACTTCTTCTTCCTTCTTCTCAAAATGGAAAGGAAACCCAATAGTTGGACATTTACAGGCTTTTACTATTTACTTTACTATATAATAATTAGATACATTTATTTCTTTTATACACCTTCAAGTGAGGGCCGGAGGGCAAAATGCCTCTGAACGAAGAAAACATATCGTCGGCGTTAATTAATGCCTGGGGGGTTTCGTTATTGTTATATTCCATAACGTAAACGAACGTTCGCTTTAAATTATTGACGTCAAGGTGCTATATTTTCTACACACATTAAATTATTCTTTGAACAAAGGGAATTTTCTGAAAATTGTTAGAATGTGGTTATAATAATGGTGATGTCCTGATGGTGGCTGCTGGATTCTAGTCATAACTTAGCATGATCACCAGCCTTAGTATGATCGCCAGCAAACTTGACAGCTCATATCTATCACTGTTGTACAATCTCTAACGGCACTCAGTGTAAACAGGTTTTCCTTTTTATTTATATCAATTGAACTAACACTAGGGTAAGAAAATTGATACTAACAAAATAGACATATAGTCTGAATTAATCATTTATTATTATTGTTATATATACAGGATGTAATATACTCCACAAGTGAGAACGCAAAAATAAGTGCTTTTTCTGTTTCCTGAATTTCATAATACGGGGTGACCAAAATGTTACCGTCGAATCTCTTCTGCAGTGAGAAGTTTGTCTCAAATTCTCATTAAACGTTGTAATGGACATGTAATTTTGGTAACTTGGAAGTATGTATTACCAGCTTCTAAACTTTGGGGTGCTACCAGAAATTTCCTCAGAGCAAAACCGAATGGAAAACGTTTGGAATTTAAGAGAAATTATCTCATATTTGCATGTATGTTTGTGTCTACTTGTTTGTGTGATCAGATACTTCCAAGAGGTCGTAAAAGTCTTTTCAAATCTTGTGTCATTTCAAATGTCATGAAATTTATTATAATTAATCGACAAGTTTGAAGAACAAGAATATAATTTTATGGGATACCCGGTTTGAATGATGTTTCTTTTGCTATATATATATAATGTATTAAATAACAGATACAATAAAATAAATCAACAACAACAACTGAAATGATGCTACATTAAACTGTATATAATAGAAAGACACAGAGAGAGAAAGAAAAAGAAAGATCACCCTTTGGTTTAATGCTTTTCTTTTATAGGACGATTTCTGCCAGTTCACTCTACTGTAAGCCGCGTAAAAGAATTTTGATGCAAGAATTCTTCGTCTTATCTTATATTTCAAAAACAGAAAAAAATTCTAATACGTATAATTTTTCATAATCTTAATTATTTAAAAACTGTATATCGAATTTTTTTCAAGGCGCATTTTTTTCCAGCCCTAGTAGTGTTCTATTAATCTTAGAATACTCAATTCACCTTAACATTTACATAGATTTTGATCTAATACCTTTAAGTACGACGTATCTGGGGCATTTCATTTCACAAGTCAAAGAGAAACAATGTTTAACCCAGTTAAATACTTCATTTAGGTTCA
The DNA here is from genome assembly GCF_037043105.1 of Vanessa tameamea. Taxonomy (NCBI): domain Eukaryota; kingdom Metazoa; phylum Arthropoda; class Insecta; order Lepidoptera; family Nymphalidae; genus Vanessa; species Vanessa tameamea. The sequence goes on from NC_087338.1 coordinate 4,227,722, forward strand.
TAGAAATTGTAGTTGTTATCACTTATCGTTTGAACTAAATTGGGAATAAATTGTTCTAGAAAAATCTTAGTATCTTGCATCAGAGGTATTTTTGTTCGTGTTAAAGTACTAAACCGATTGATATTGTACTTTCATTTGATTAAGGATTCGATTTTCTGGATTTATAGACGGATTATTATATATAACGGGGCGCGGTTAGTTTGGTTGTTGATTTGGATAGTTAATGAATCGAGTAGTTGGCAATAATGTTTGATGGCTGATTTACTTTTAAGAGCGGGTCACCCCGAATGGAGTTGTAAGTGTCATGGCAACGCGAGCTGTTATGTTTTGACAAGCGACTCGAATGCGATGGCTGCTTGCAAACCCATTTGCTCTTAATCGAGATGAATCATTGTAATCCTTTGACATTTTTGTGGTGTACGATTATTGAATCAATTAATACAGTGATTAGACGATATTAAATATGTTTTATTTTGTGAATATCTCCATTTCACGCCCGCATAGTCTTCCAAATGTCGGATCAATCCCCGAATCCAAATGTTCGGCATCCTGCTCCTCCGACATGTAATTAAAAATAAAATTGTCTTTTGAAAATTTTCAACATATCTCCAGAAATCTTCTGATCTTAACCGATGATTTCGGGTTCAAACCCAGGCAAGCACCACTTAATTTTCATGTGCTTAATTTGTGTTTATAATTCATCTCGTGCTCGGCGGTGAAGGAAAACTTCGTGATAAAACCGGCATGTGTCTAATTTCATTGAAATTATGCCACATGTGTATTTCAATATCCCGCATTGGAGCAGCGTGGTGGAATATGCTGCATACCTTCTCCTAAGGAGGCCTTAGCCCACTGGTGGGAAATTTACAGGCTGTTAATATATGTAATGTAATCCAATCACTGAAATTAATTAAAGACTCCTTCTTTCAACTAATTAAAATAAAGGTTTATCTTCTAAGAAACTATTTAATACAGTTTTTCCTTTGAATAAAACAAGACTCATAAAGGGTACCTATTACCAGTGATTCGAACGTTATTGCCGCCTTCTGAATTAAACATTACGGGTCTGAACTAAAAATCAATCGACGTAGGATGATTTCGAAGAAGGAGAAATTTATTTGTTGCAAAAATAAACAAACCCTCTAGTTCTCGAGGATTTATTCGACTTCAATAAGGACGGGCAAATTCGTCAATGGTATTTACCGTATGTTTGGTATTTACCGCCAAACAGCAGTATTCAGTATTGTTGTGTTCCGGTTTGAAGGGTGAGCGAGCCAGCGTAACTACAGGCACAAGGGACATACATCGCCATTGTCTATGTGCGACACTTCTTGCAATTTACCTTACCTTCCTGAAGTCACCTTCTGTCTAATACGGTACAGCATGAAATACTATTTATAGCCTTTATTGTGATACGTAACGTATAGAGCTCATTAATTTATATAGAACTAGGTGTCACGTTGAGTTGGTTGGTTCAGGATTTAGGCACGAAAAAGTTGCCTATGTTTCCGTGGAGTCCAAACTTGCTTTATATATATCTGTTTCCGTCTCGCATTTTTAAATTTGGACGGACAATTATTGTTTTAATATTGAAAAATAACCAGTGTTTATTCGTTTTTATAAATCAGATGAAAAAAATAGATTTTTATTGATACTTTTTTTTAAATAAATTGTTGAAGTTGCATTTTTTACTTATTTTGAATTAATGTAAAAAACGTGATAATCCAAAAATGGTTCACTTTTGCATTATGCATATGGGGGTTCAAATTATTGCAAATTGTTACCCCTATCACCTCCTAACGGGAATACGTCGAATTACCAATAACCCTGTATATATTTTTTTATATATCCATCTTATGATCAAAGGTCTGATCAGACAAGTCTTAACTCGTCTTTAGGGTCTATACTATGTAAATATAAGTAGACATTCTAAGCATGACACCCTCAAAATACTTTATCATTAACAGTCAACAAATTTTTAACCCCTTATGTTGAATTTTTAATTCATTCAAATACATTTATACAATTTATTTTTATTACATTAAATTGATATCTACCTTTATCGAAGTCGGTTAAAAAGGGGACAAAATTTGCTATTAAGATAACGAGATCCTAATTAGACGATTGTGTAATGTTTCGCTATTTCTCTGAACAACGTAATTATTGTCGTCTAGACTTTAGATAATTTGATCTCAATCGTACGACAGTACACTTGTCGAGGTACACATTCATTATATCCGGGCGTGGTACCGAAACTTGTCCAATTTAGTTCGGTCGAAAATAAACACATATATTTTGCTTACTTCATAGCTTAGTCAAATGTAACATAACGGCCTATAAATGTACTTTTTTAAGTTATTCGAAGGTGGACTGACAAATGACTTACCTGATGGTAATAGTCACTGACAGTTAGATAATTGCCAAATTTCCATGGAAAGGAGTTTGATGGGAAACAGACTACCCGACATAACAATAATTGAGACCATAATAAAACAAACGAAAACAAAAGACGTTATAAAAACAATTAGAAATCAACAATGAATTGGTTTACTGGTCACGATAAAAGGAAAAGAAAAAATGGTACCACTTAGAAGATGGGTGGTGGATATTAAAGCTGTAGCTGGAGACGAATCGATGAGAGCTAACGATATAGGAGAATGGAGAAGTTGGAGGAGAACTTTGCCATTAGAGGCATACAGACAGAGTTGTCGTTGAATTGAGTTAAGCGAAAATATAACAAAGGGTTATTAATAAGTGATTAACTTACTGTAATTAAATTACTGTCTGAAGTAAGGGCTACTATTATAATGGTCACTGTCAATACATTGGTACTGCAAGTTATAATCATTTCTCACGAGATCAATGTATCACCGACTTTGGGAACTAAGATTATATACTCGTGTTTGTTATTATAAGCCGAAATACAATGATACTGAGTATTGCTGTTTGACGGTAGAATTTAGGATGTGTGGGTGGTGTCTACCCAGACGTGTATACAAGCGCCGAGGAACACATGCATCTTTACTAATGATTGTGGGTTCAAACCCAGGCAAGCACCGCTGAATTTTCATGTGCTTAATTTGTATTTATAATTCATCTCGTGCTCCGCGGTGAAGGAAAACATGCACGTGGCTTATTTCAACGAAATTCTGCCACATGTGTATCCACAAGCCCACATTGGAGCAGCGTGGTGGAATATGCTCCAAACTTTCTCCAAATTTACAGGCTGTTAATGTGAGTATATACAAATCCTTATCACCTACCAAGGAAAGCTACACGTCTAGAAAATTCTGCTACACATGAATCCACTAAACAATCGGTGCAGAATGCTAGAATAATCTTCAGATCTTCTCCTCAAAAGAAGAAAAGAAGAAGATACTTTAGTCAAACAGGAAATTTATAGGTTGATCAAATCATAATATTATATTTTATTCAAGTAGGCTTCCACAAGCACTTTAGCACTTTAACAAGCCACAAGTCATTTTACAGAACTGTATTAAAAGTAAAGCTCCCACCACTTCGGGATGTTGATTCTATCGAGAAATACCGGAAAAATCTCAGTAGTTACTCTTTTCCAAGATTTGAAATACACTATGTTAGTTAAATTATATATAATATATCTTGCCTTAAGCATGTATTAACTGCCCGTTTTTTTTATCATCTATATAATCTTGTGACGAATAATATGCCTTATTTATTAAGATTTATCTATCAAATAATTTGAATATACGAATCGGCAAAGTTAAAATTATCTGCGGTATTTTATTATAGAAACGAATACCTTGCCCCGAGAAGAATTCTTGACTTTGCGGAGTCGGAAATTTGGCATTATAAGCTTATCCTCACGTGTCGTGTTCATACAATGATTATCACTGATTCTATCAAAGTAATCAATGTTGCTGTGAATATTTATGTAGTAACGTAACTTTAAATATTCGTACTGTCACTTTACCTGTAAAAGATTTGTAGAAGATTAAATATTTTAGTTTAATCGCAATATACTCGAGGTTCCTTGTAAGTGATCGCTATTAAGGCTGTATTAGCGCCGCTTAAGGCCACGATCGTCTACAATTTTATATTTTCTCCTTTATTAAAAATGTCTGTATTTGTATTTGTATACGATAAAGTTATAAATGTATACATAAGAACACGAAACCCTTAATTCTCAACATCCCAGAGCTTAAATATTATTTTGTTCGATACTGTATTAATGAATCTGTCATTGGTTACAATATACCTCGTTACAAAATATCAATTTAGCAACTAGCAGCAAGTACATAGATCAATTAACATTATAATTCATACAATTTTTTTTATCTATCTGAAAAAAATCCTCATCCAAATCAAATCAGTTTTTTTTTATGTATCTGTTAAATAATCCTCAAATAAATCAAAAATGACAAAGACTGTAGAATCGACACCCCTAACGCGAGTTACATAATCTATGCATTTAGAATTAATGAATGGATGGTTGTGTGAAAGTGTGACCGGGACAAGTATAAAAAACCGTATGCACGAAAGAGAGAAAAGATTTTTATTCTATGAACGACTTCTGCGTTAACGTTTAAATTGAATATATTATTCACTTAACATTCATCGTTAAGGAACGAGATATAAATTTGAAATGAGATGAAAGAGCCATTCAAATAGTATTCAATCCACCACATCAGTCTAGACTACCGTTGCTTAAATAGTTTTAGTACATTTGCTCTTGGGTGCAAACCAGATCGGGACAAAGACAGACAAAAGGAATCTCAAAAAAAAACTTTTTTTTAATGGTATAGATTGGCAGACGAGCTTATGGGCCACCTGGTGGAAAGTGTTTACCACAGCCCATAGACAATGACGCTGTAAGAAATATTAAACATTCCCTATCCAATACGCCACCAACCTTGGGAATTGAGATGTTATGTCCCTTGTGCCTGTAGTTACACTGGCTCACTCACCCTTCACTTCACTTAACCTACCCAAACGGGTTTACACAAAGCCCTACCACCAAGAAAACCAGAAACCAGCTTCCTAAAACCAGCTTCCACGTTTTAAACTTAACTTACAATTATTTACTTGAGACACTACGCTTGGTATCATTGACATTAGACGATACTGTTCCGATCCCGTGGTCGTAGACTTTTGTTAAAGATAGTCTTGGCTATAACCTTCTTCGATAAAATCCAAAATCAAAATATTTTTACTCAAGTAGGCTTATTGATACACATTTGGATCATCAAGTTACAGAGATAAATTAAATGTTAAGCACATACATCTTTCGGAAGTATACCGATTATTTTTATAAACGATGAGAAACTTATATCATATAAACTTTTACTCACAACTAATCAGTAAAGAAATGCTATCCTGTACTATCAAATGGTAATTTAAGTATGACAGAAAGAGAGAGAAAAGTGAGGGCTATTTGTAATTTTAGAACCAGGGACTCCATTCGGAATGTTTGGAAAACTTACAATATCGATAGTTTTGGTGGTTTTTTCACTTTTTATACCATAAAAATATACTATACAAGTGACCAGTACCGCCCTTGGACGTCTGCAACACATAACGGCTCGCAGGTGCTTTGCTGACCTTTCATAAATGAGCAGGCTCTTTTTCTAAGGTAAGGTAGACTTGCAACAGCAGGCTTTCGACTTAACAAAGTAAGTACATCTGTTCTGAGGTAGGATATTTGATTCTATAACAAGTCTCCTATACCTATATCATAAATAAAAATCCATCTAGGTATGTATCACCCACCCATCATATATTCTACGGACAAGCAGTAATACTTAGTATTTTTCTGTACCAGTTTGAAGGGTGAGTGAGCCAGTATAAATACAGGCACAAGGGACGTAATATCTCAGTTACCAAGGCTGGTGGCGAATTATTTATTTATTTATTTATTTATTTATTTGGGAAACAAACAATTTTAAAAACACTGTAATATAAAACAAAAATAACATAAAACACAAATCAATCAAGTTTCCACTTAAAGCTAATACACAAAAAAAAAATATAAAATTAAAATTAAAATTAAAACAAAAATAAAAACAGCAAACAAACATGCAAATAAACAAACATAAATTATGCAAACAAACAAACATAAATTATGTCAGAAATAATTAAAATTTCACACGGCGCCAATATCTATGTGTAGTGGTGCATTCATGAGCATAAAATATCAAACTATCCAAACTAAAGTATCCTACACACTTGGTTACTTTTAAATATCCAAATAATACAATCGGACTCTTTTAAGACATCATGTCATGTTGCGTCAATAACGATATTCCTGTCCGGGAGCCGAAAACAATATGGCGGTTTTGGTGACGCGCGTCCTTTTTTCCATCTTTATAATTGTAGGTATAATGGAATTTCCTTATTCATTAAACTGTCGTTAATATTCATAACATTGCAGCTAAGTAAGTTCTTATAATATTTTTACGTTGCTAATGAAAAAATATTTATGAAAATGAATTTCTTATTTTTCGCTTTGGAGTTTAAATTTCGTTACAATGGCAAAGTTTCTTTATTAATTATTACAGAACTACCTACCTACCTCCGCTTCGCACGGGTACTATTTATCAATTAAGAAAATGATATGATATCAATATAATTTATAATCTATACCCTTTCAGGAATAATGAACATTTTCCAGTATTTTTTTTTTAAATTGTATCCTCAATTCCTGAGATGACTCCCTGCATACGAACCAACAATTCTTTATCCTATTAATACAATAGTTCTATTAGAAATATTTTATAAAATTCAATACGAGGTGTTGATTGCTTTTCTAATTATTACATAATTTACAGTTCTATATTCGCCTTGCCTTAATGTCGTACTTAAGAAGAATCACTCCTGAAATTTCATGTGCTTAATTTGAATTTACAATTCTTCTCGAGCGATCGTGAGGAAACCTGCACACGTGGTATGAAAACTTTTTATTTTAATGTTGTCGGAATGGCAAACGAGCCACCTAGTGGTCAAACCTGCCAATAATCATTCGCTCCATAAGGAATAAGGAAAGGTACGCTCCGTGAAGAAGGAAACCTTTCTTCAAGCCGCCAATACGCCACCAACCTTGGTACTAAGACATTATGTCCCATGTGCCTCGAGTTACACTGGCGCACTTACCCTTCAAATCAGAACATGTTTTCTTTGGCGGTAGAATATTTTAATGGGAGGTTCTATTGACACGGGCTGGCACAAAGCCCTACAAACAAGTAAATGTACCACTTATGTTTTCACTAAGGCTCGTTGGTGCAGTTTGGTGAATAAACTTTTCTCCAATAGCGGCGACGATTAAGACGGAGTCAGCCCAGATAACATTTAGACTATAAGAAAATTAAAAAGATATAACTATGTGTATATTCAAACATGCATCATGGACGACCGTTATTAACGTTCCGTTTTCAATTTTTTTATTGATAACGAAGCTCGTCAATACTTAATGCAATTGGCGAAGAGACGCACGAAACTGAACTGCTTTGTCTTCGAATATTTGTACATAATTTAACATATATAAGATGTATATTATACTAGCTACTTGTTCCGGCTTCACACGGGTACAATCAAGGTCTGTATACAACTTTTATATTGAAGAACAAAAAAAAAATCTCGGCATATTTCAACTGCCTTATGCATGTATTATACATATTAGCCTTTTTCTTGAATCACTCTATCGATGATAATCCGTTGCGTAGTTTAAAAGATCTAACCGTACAGACGGCGGGTGTGACTTTATTTTTTTTTTATGGCATTGATTGGCGGACGAGCATATGGGCCACCTGATGGTAAGTGGTCACCACCGCCCATAGACAAAGGCGCTGTAAGAAATATTAACCATTCCTTACATCACCTATGCGCCACCAACATTGGGAACTAAGATGTTATGTCCCTTGTGCCTGTGATTACACTGGCTCACTCACCCTTCTAACCAGAACACAACAATACACAGTACTGTTATTTGGCGGTAGAATATCTGATGAGTGGGTGGTACCTACCCAGACGGGCTTGCACGAAGCCCTACCACCTATATGTTCTGTTTTCTCCAATCATATTGGTTTCCACAACGATCTTAGAAAGTGCATCACTATTTTCCTCTAGAATATATTCTATGTAGATAACACGAGGAAAGTAATGAATAATTTAATATAATCTCAGTTTGCGTGAGTAATTGGAAGGAAGTAGAGGGGAAGGGTAAGGGGGGGGGATGAGTGAGCAATTATGTAAATAAGGAATGCTCAAATCAGTTTGCGTGATTATTAGAAATGTTTCCGACTGGGACTTGGTTTGTATGATCGAAATTTTGCATAAATATAATATTAAAATCTATTTTGATGGTAAGTGGTAGCCAGTGCTCATTGACATTGGATATTATAATCATTTCTTACGTAACCAACGTGTCACCACAAATGTCGCATTGGGTCACTCACCTTTCAAACGGGGACATAACATATTGCTGTTCGGCGGTATAATGAATAACCTACCTAGACGAGATTGCTTATTAAGAAAGATTCTCAAAGCGATAAATCTTTTCTAGAGCGATTGTCCACTGGCTTGCTTTCGATAATAAAAAAGTGATTGCTCAGCACGCTTGGATCTTATCGTGTTCTAAAGTCGATTGTAATTTGTAATGGATTCATAGAAAACAAATAACTTCTCATCGAAAATAGATAGACAGACTAACAAATGGGTTGAACATAAGAGTTCCCCACCGGTTAATATATGAAAATACGTCTCCAAAGTACCATAAATTTATGTCCCTTTTACTTGTACCTACACTGGATCACTCACCCTTCAAATCGATACACAATTATAAATAAATATTGGACAACATCACATACATTACTCTGATCGCAATGTAAGTAGCTAAAGCACTTGTGTTACGGAAAATCAGAAGTAACGACGGTACCACATACACCCATACTCAAGACAACATAGAGACGTAATGAAATTTTTCTACATTGACTCGGCGGAAATCGAAGCCGGGACTTCGGAGCGGCGTACCCATGAAAACCGGTCTACACACTACTCGACCACGGAGGTCATCGTAATGGTCTGTTGGATTTTTTTTTTAATATTCAAGCTAAGTAAATATGAGTACTTAAGACTGTCAATCACAAAATCTCTACCAAAGTAAAATTGATAACTATTTATAAATTCGCTTTAAAAGTATTATCTTAAATTAGAACTTTAAATCATACCCTAGCTCTATGATCAATACAAAAACGCGAGAAAATCTCTAAACTTGACACAGAGGACTGTAGAAATTATATTAAAAAATACTATTTTATGAAATATAAATATATTGAGTTTAAGATAGGTTACAATGTGCTCACTGTCCGTAATAAATATTTATTATTGTCGTTAGACAATAATATTAAAGTTAAGGCAAGACGCGAGGGAAATCTTCGAGAGATACCGAAAGATTTGGTATGCATTTGGCAGTAAATGTCAAAGTGTTTTCTAACCAATATTATTTGATGGTTTTTTCAGAGTTATACTAATAAATAAAAATATATGAAAACTTGTCAAAGTTTTGGATGTAGAGCCTTATGCAACAGTCCGGGTAGGTATCACCCATTCATCGGTTTTACCGGCAAACAGCAATAATTTCTATTGTTGTGTTACGGGTTGAAGGGTCAGTCAGCCAGTATAACTAAAGGGACATAACGTCTTAGCTCTCAAATAGGTTCATTGCCGATTTAAGGAATAGTTAATATTTCTTACAGGGCCAATGTTTATGTCCAGTACTTAAAATCTGTTGTGGCTTATTAGCTCGTACGCACACGTACAGTATAAAAAAAAATTGTTCGATGTGAGAAGTACTGCTACTTTTTCATGCTGTTTAATCTGTGTCAGGATAACATCATCGACCACAACATTTTTTCTAATTCATTATTCAATTACAAGGAACATGAAATATACGTGTATCGTATCAATAGTCTAAATTTAGTACGAGTGATACTTCGAACTGCTTATTTATTGAATCGTCCATCGGAAGGTACGCTGATGTGCCGAAGTGGTGCTTTTGAGAAATGAGCATTAATGATACGTTTGTAAACTTGGCACTTTAATTCTTCCTTTCTACTGACGATACCTATATATATATCTATTTATTTAGTATTTGTGAGCAAATGAGTCACCTGCCAAGATCACCACCATGGTAAGTGGTTACCATTCTCCATAGCCATTGGCACCGTGTGAAATTTTAACCATGAGATGAACTGAGATTTTATTTATCTTGTCCCATTGGTTACACTGGCTCACTTATCCTTCAAAGCGAAACATAACATTACTAATTTTTTTCTGTTTGGTGGTAGAATATCTGACGAGTGGATGATATTACACAGACCAAGGCATAAAGCCCTACCAGTAAAAATTGTCACTTGCCAAATTTCCAAAGACCACCTTGTAAAATGTCGATTTACAAAACAACCAATCCCACGAAATATACTTCGTTCGAGTAGTGTATCGAGCACTTTTGAATCGTAATTTTACAATATTAAATTTTATTAAAAGCTACCGATTCGTAATGTAGATCCTACAATCCGACAAGCTTATTCTAACATAACATAAACATAATCAGCCTGTAAATTTCCCACTGCTGGGCTAAGGCCTCCTCTCCCGTTGAAGAGAAGGTATGGAGCATATTCCACCACGCTGCTCCAATGCGGGTTGGTGGAATACACATGTGGCAGAATTTCGTTGAAATTAGACACATGCAGGTTTCCTCACGATGTTTTCCTTCACCGCCGAGCACGAGATGAATTATAAACAAATTAAGCACATGTAAATTCAGTGGTGACTGCCTGGGTTTGAACCCGAAATCATCGGTTAAGATGCACGCGTTCTAACCACTGGGCCATCTCGGCCTTAAGCTTATTCTATTTAATCTTATTTTTCTCTTTATTCTTTCTCGAACGATGTAACCTTAATATTGAGTTAACAAGCTGTCAAACGTATATTGAACTGTTATTAACTGTTTTGGGAATAGTGATGTATCTAGGTCGAAAAACACTCGAACATCAGAACAAAGTGCCTTTGTAAATTTATTAAATGAATAATTTATTGACAACGTGACGTGAATGAACTTTCGGTTTAAATCGATAGAATTAATTTATTCTTGAATCTGACGATTATTTTTCCATGGTGATGTTTTAATTTTGTAAAATGAGAGTTGTTTTAATGTATATTTAACTCGATAGCTACATAAAGTGATCGTGGTTGTCGTAGAGATTTTGCTCCTTCGAACCAGATTTATAATATCAATTTACTTGACGGTATGGTTTCTTTCCTTTTGGGTACCACTCATTCATCAAGCATTCTGTCGCCCAACCGTAATACTTAGTATTGTTGTGTTCCGGTTCGAAGGGTGAGAGAACTAGTGCAACTACAGGCACAAGGGCCATAGTCTTAGTTCCCAAAGTTGGTGGCGCATTGGCAATGGAAGAATTGGTTAATATTTCTATCAGCGCCAATTTATCCGCCTACTTTTAATATAATAAAAAAACCTTTGAGCTGGAGACAACTTAAAATATCAGTAAATATTCGGTTGTATAATAATATAACTACATAAATAAGTATATAATCGATCTTTATATATTTCTTCTCTACGTTTATATATATCACTGAACTCCTCATAAACGGCATATATAACTGTATGTTTTTATTGGTGGATTTGATTAGATCTGGTAGCTAAACTTTTTTGAAGCGATAACTTCTTATCAGAAACCGCTTCGTTACGTAACGCGTTACGACGCCAGTCTGTCTGGATTCCCTTTCTCTTTCGCATACGGCAGCGGTAAGCTCCTCCTGTCTCACTCTAACGCCCACGGCTCGCCGTATTTCGGACAGCTTAAGTTATCACTTCGGTCGGGCGTCCCGAGACGCACACGTATTTTTTATTCAATAAATATACAAGATATTATTATATTCCCTACAGAATAGTTAATTAATCGTATGTTTTCGTTAAATTTCCTTTTGAAAGCGATCGCGGTCACAGCTGCTCGTTTAATATAACCATTAAAGTTTGTGTCGTTTTATTAATTGGAAACTTTGTGATTTTAGCCTACCAATTAATTACACTGTTAACGCTGTCTCCCATCCAGTGCGACTTAAATCAAACCGTGCGTATAGTGCCGGCGGAAGCGGAAGGACGAGCGATTAATAATTTGCGAATTTAAAGTTTTTTTTCGCGTGAGCGATGTTTGGTTCTCATCTTATTGATATCAATGGTTAAAATTTACAGCGTTGTCTATGGGAAGTGTAGACAACTTACCATCAGTTGGTCCATTTCCCCTTCGCCTTCTTTTTTTTCTCATTAGAAATATGCATTAAGCGTTTCCCCCATATATAGTAGATATGGAGAGAAGTGGACTTGATATTGGATCATGTATAGGACCATACATTTGAAATTTAAATAACTCCCTCACTCCACTACTAAGATCTCCTCGATACACTTAATACGCGATACACTTTAACGGAAACCTTATAAACTCAGATGTCATAAACTTATATTAAACTTCCTTGGAGTTCTTGGTATAATATTTGCTCGTATAAGATAATGTGGATTGATTAAATCTCGTTTAAACTTAGTTGGTTATCGATAAGTTTAAAGTTGAGATGATAACTTAACGAATGTTACTTTATCGGGAAGCTGTTGACACGAAATTGAATATTATAATTAACTAGTTGAACCTGCGGCTTTACCCGCTCAAAATGTATAAAACTGCACCTATAGCACACCCTATCATCCCAGATTTTACGCCCTCAAGGGGTGAATTAAAAGAAGCCTATGTTCTTACCCGGGATTCAAACTATCTCCAGAGCAAGCAGCAGGTACAGCGGTTTAAGCGCGAAGAGCTAACAGACAGAACTGCTTTCGCATTTATAATATCAATAGCTGAACCAGCGGCTTTAGCCGCACGAAATCTATAAAACACAAACTTCCAACCCCCGTCTCACCCCCTTATTTTACGAAACTCCTTATTTTTCGTAAAATCCGTTCATAGCGTTTGTCTAACCATATAAAGAACCTACCAAATATCAAGTTTGTAGGTTCTATAGTTTCTGGGTGTTCGTTTTTAATCAGGGAGTAGTATTTCGCTTTTTTATATAAAGACACAACTTTTAGAGCGAGACTTAATTGCCAATAATTGATGATGCAGTTAGTATATAAGAAAGTACATGTAGTTCTTCGAGCCGAGATGGCCGTATTAATAAAATAACGTCGTATCAATAAAACATATCTTAGTTGTTTGAGTAATAATAATATGTCTCTTTATGTTGAACGAACTATGTCAAAAATCGTTCTTTGGTATGAGCATGTGTCAATTATAAAAAAAAAACATTACAGAAATATAGAGCAATATAGATATAAGAGCCGAGATAGCCCAGTGGCTGGAACGCGTGCATCGTAACCGATGATTTCGGGTTCAAACCCAGGCAAGCACCACTGAATATTCATATGCTTAATTTGTGTTTATAATTCGTCTCGTGCTCGCCGGTGAAGGAAAACATCGTGAGGAAACCTGCATGTGTCTAATTTCAAAGAAATTCTGCCACATGTGTATTCCACCAACCCGCATTGGAGCAGCGTGATGGAATATGCTCCATACCTTCTCCTCAGAGGGAGAGGAGGCCTTAGCCCAGCAGTGGGAAATTTACAGGCTGTTAACGTAAAAATGTAATGTAGTTCATATTCCAAATGCCGCCTGTCAAGCTAACAATTAAGCTTGTGATATTTTTTCGTCTAAATTACTTAACTCACAGTCTAGATGCGTGTGAGTTTTACTGAGTTTCAATAAAGGATCATTATCGAGTAAATATATAAAGATATACATGGTAACACGATGTTAGCAATAGATTATAAATACCTAATTGACGTGAAGGGGTTACGCGGCTGACTGAACACTTGGCGCTTTTATTAATATATATTTTTTTAGCTACCAGAAGAGAGGTAACACACAAAGATTATTGCAAACAAATACGGCAAAGTTTGCAAACTTCAATAACAAAATAACATCAAGTCAAAACAAAATGGCGTACGTGACCTCAATCACGACTGACACTGAGCATCACCATCGTCCGTACCACACCACCGAAGTTAAGCCAAATGTCACCATACTTATTTACTTCTGAGTTATTTTTCGTCGGGTGGTTAACGGCGATGCATAAAACCTCCTTACATATGCACGAAAACTCCTTACAATATTTAACTTGAGAACGTCAAATATTGACGTAAATATTTTTAGTATTTATTGGTGATTAGTTACATATCCATGGGTACTAAATAAGTATGTTTAAATTTTAGGTTGAATAACAGACAAAAAATAAAAATACTTGTCTTGTTTTTCCGGCTAGGGAAGTTGAAATTCTCGGCTTTTCTCTACTGTAATATGCATACGTATGAACCTACCTGGAATCTATCTGTTTGTCGATGAAATACGTATTGAAATTAGTTGCGTAGTTAAAAGATTAAAAGATCTAAGCATACAGACGGCGCTAAGTGAATTTCTTTTGAGATATTTACAGATAATGGTGATTAAAGTAATATAAAGGATTAAAACTAATGGGATCGACGTATATAATTAATTAATGGAAAAAACAATTTAATTACATAAATGGAACTTCGTACATTCATAAGAATAACACTTTAATTCTGTTCCAGAAAGATCGATTCTTCCCTTTTTGAATAGATTATCTAGTCCCTATGTACGTTGTTTGTGTGTTATATACATGATTTTTTTTATGGTATATGTTGGTGGACGAGCATATGGGAGCTGATGGCAAGTGGTCACCACCGCCCATAGACTCAACCGCCCGTTCAAACCGGGACACAACAATACTAAATACTGTTGTTTGGCGGTAGAATATCTGATGAGTGGGTGGTACCTACCCAGATGGGCTTGCACAAAGACCACCAAGTGCTTCTTTGTTTGCGAGTTGTTTCCTATAAGAGAAGATAGAAAACGAAACCACAATACTTAGTATTGTTACCGGTTAAAAGAGTGAGTGAGCCAGTGTAACTACAGGCACAAGGGACATAACATCTTAGTTCCCAAGGTTGGTGGCGCATTGGATGTTAGGAATGGTTAATATTTCTTACAGCGCCATTGTCTATGGGCGGTGGTGACCATTTACCAGCAGGTGGCCCATACGCTCGTCCGCTAACATATACCATAAAAAAAATATCATGTATGTAACACACAAGAAAGGATTTATTAATATTTCTCACAGTGCTATTGTCTATCAGCAGTGGTGAGCACGTACCATCAGATGATTTGCGTGACCGCCTATTATTTAAAAAAAAAAACTTTAGTAGTGCTTGCCGGATTTGAACTCGTAATTTAGTTAAAATTCATATCACAGCTACTGGGCCATCCTTTGTTAGTAACTCATAAAGAATTATTTATACGAATTCAATTGGTTCCTTTGTTCCAAATAAAAGGTCAATTTCTCTATAAGTCTGGTTTATTTCATCCTAAAGGTCAGGAGCGTTAAAAACTTGAACGAAAATGTTGAGCGTATCATTCCATTATGGTACGTTGTAATGGAAAACTTTTGAGAGATTTTTTTTTTGTTTAAGACCGAATGAATTGAACTTTATTGTTGAGTGACAGAGTGACAGATAATTATTTCATAAATTTTTCGTAGGATGAATTTATGAAACCTTTGTCATTTCGCATTTCTTAACGCAAAAAAATAAAAATCTTATACTAGATTCCCGTTCCGACTTCGAACTTTAAATTCGGAAAATCAAAATGGAATACAAAATGTTTTCTATTCAAGTAGACTGATAAAAGCAATTTTGAATTTTCGTGTTGCAGTATTGAATTAAATTTAAAGTCGATTCTACCGAGAAGAACCGGCAAGAAACTCAGTAGTTACTCCAGCTAGCCTCTAGCTTCCATATCTTTAAGAATTAAGAATATCATTATATATATGTATACTTTTTAAAAACCTGTGACGTCATTGTCTGGCCACTCGCTGGGTTCAATCTTAACCATAAAAAGATAAAAAAGTCACATTAAAATAGGTTCAGCCGTTTAGACAGTGACATACACACGTACAAAAGAATTATATATAAAAACGTTACCCTGAGAACAAATGAAAAAAGTACAAATTTTAAAAGTAATGTCTTATGGATTTTTTACTTACAAATTAAGTAATATTTAATTTTTGACGCACAAACATCTCGGCTCTTTAAAGAACTTTTAAAGAAACCGTGCGCGCGTGTTTTATAGAACGCGTGCATCTTAACCGATGATTTCGGGTTCAAGCCCAGGCAGGCACCACTGATTTTTCATGTCCTTATTTTGTGTTTATAATTCATCTCGTGCTCGACCTACCAATACCAATTTTCATCAAGTTCAGTGATTTAGCCATAAAAAAGCAACGGACAGACAGACAGAGTTAGTTTCGCATTTAAAATATTAGCATACACGAGATTCTTCAAAAAAAAATATAAAATACACGTTGGTTTCTCAAATAAATAAATAAAAAATGCTGCATTTCCTGGTAAAAGTTTTATGTGTATCGGTTTAGTATTTTCTTCATTTTGGTAATACAAAAAAACATATCGGTACTCATTTATTAGTATATATTTATAATTGGATCATTGACATACCGACATAGTGTCGCACTAAAATAAAAAAAATAAAAACCAAACAAGTCAACTTTATTATATTGGTGTGCGTGATAGCCACGTTGACACTCGCCAAAGGCTATACTAATTTACTAGTGTGCGTGTACTTAATCGCCAGCGGTTGGCCACTATTGTTCGATGCATTGTCTAGACTTTATAATCAAAGCCTTCATAATATATAATTCAATTCAACTTCGTTTTACTGAACATACTTTACTGTTGAACAAATAAAACATTAACTTTACACGTAACGAGGGCGAAATTCCGCGAAAATATACACTAGAAACACAAAGGTCGAAGGTAAACGAGTTAATTAACATTAACCAAGTCGCATTTAATGCTATGTTACGGAAAATATAACGGACTAAATGAATATATCCGTCTCGTTCTAACACGTAAAAAGCATTATGCATTTGTTACTATTGTCTCTTTTCATTATAATATATATTCGTGTAGTCCATTTCACTGGCAGGAGGTGTGAAGATTATTAAACTATTTTGACCTTGAATTAAAATAATTATGGTATTCATTATGGATTCGAGAAGTTGTTATCGGAACTACGAAAAAGTAAAGCTTAAAATCGAAGAAGACATAAATATAATCAATCTTAGGTTTATGTTTGCCACGCGTTTTGCTAATAATACATTAGCTATATTGTGCATTACTGTGGTGCCTGCCTGGGTTTAAACCCGAAATCATCGGTTAAGATGCACGCGTTCTAACCACTGGGCCATCTCGGCTCTATGTGTTTATAATTCATCTCGTGCTCGGCGGTGAAGGAAAGCATCGTGAGGAAACCTGCATGTGTCTAATTTCAACGAAATTCTGCCACATGTGTATTCCGCCAACCCGCATTGGAGCAGCGTGGTGGAACATGCTCCAAACCTTCTCCTCGAAGGGAGAGGAGGCCTTTAGCCCAGCAGTGGGAAATTTACAGGCTGCTAATGCTAAAAAAAAAAAAATGCATTACTGACAGAGCTTGATTAATACAACACAATTCTACTTAACAACTTATATCCAGTTTAACTTTACTTCCAAGGGTCCGACAGCAGTTTCGTTGACGTTCAAAATATTTTATTTTCGCAAATCCATAATTAATGTCATAGATTATTCAAGCTCTCGACCAATGATACTGCGTCGATTCGCTGTCAAATATTGCTTATTAGGGTTTTCTCCTCTTGTGGTTAGACTAGAATATAAGTATTGGAATATTGATCAAGAAATATTTGTAGTGCAGCATATAGCAAGGTATTATCATTGCAAATCGTTTAGATGTAAACCTATGGTTTGTTAATTTTTGCTCCTTCTGCCATTGCAATGTAATAAAAGGTAATTGGATAAGAATTGTGTACGAATTTCACTAAAAAAGTTAAGTTATCCAAACTTATATTATAAATACGAAAGTGACTCTGGAACGAAGTTCTTTTGCGCGACTTATAGCAGAGTGAACTGGCAAAAATTGTCACGTTAGAAAAAAATATCCGAACTCCAACCGACATTTCCGTCTCTCTCTCTTTCTTTTAAAAACAATTTATTAGACATTTCTTGAACTCGTCTTCTTTTGTATTTGTTTTAATTCACAAGGGATTACAAATTATCGTTATTAATTTATTGTATTGTTTCTGTTATTTAATACACAACATTATACAGTGAGAGCAACTTAATTTCCAGTCGAACAGCATAATTCGATTCGACGAAACAGTTAAACGAATGTCATGCCATTCTTGCGATATTCAAGCAATCGATTAATTTCAGTTCCGATATCTGCTCATTTATAACGGTGGACGGGTTCCGCATAAATAATTCAGCATTCTAAAAGCGTTAAAAGGTCTTTGAGGTATACATTTTAAGAGAAATTTACTTATTTGCCACTATCCATTTTATATGAACTCGACGAAATTTCTTAAGTTTTAGAGTTTTTGGTCACCTCGCTCAAGCTCTTATCCTCTTTTTTTATGATATCGGTAGGCGGACGA
This sequence comes from Vanessa tameamea, assembly GCF_037043105.1. Lineage (NCBI taxonomy): Eukaryota > Metazoa > Arthropoda > Insecta > Lepidoptera > Nymphalidae > Vanessa > Vanessa tameamea. The sequence continues at coordinate 4,246,343 of NC_087338.1, forward strand.
GCAATTGGGCCACCTGATGGTATTTGGTCATCACCGCCCATTGGCAATGGCGCTGTAAGAAATATTAACCATTCCTTACATAACCAATGCGCCATGAACCTTGGGAACTAAGTTGTTATCTCCCTTGTGTCTGTAGTTACATTGGCTCACTCACCCTTCAAACCGGAACACAACAATACTGAGTACTGCTGCTTGGCGGTAGAATATTTGATGAATGGGTGGTACCTACCCAGACGGGCTTGCACAAAGCCCTACCACCATGTAAACTCACTCTATTTAGCTCTCTCGTGGGATGGTTATTAAAAACCGCTGTAATGACGTACTTTAACTCATAAACACATCCCTAAACATCGATTGCCATTTTTTTAACTTCGAATATTAAGAAATTCCAAACTAACTTTCATCCCCTATTTCACGTACTTAGATGAGTTTTCAAAAACATCGTGACAGCTGTCCTTTATTCTTGAAAAGTTGCCAAAATACCGAGTTTCATTATTTTAACATCGAAGAAGCGACGAATTACTTTACAAATTTTCATACCCAATTTCAACTTCCTATGTGATCACTTTTGAAAATGACTGTACCAGCTGTCTTTTACTCATAAGAAGAAGCTTAAAAAACTGAAAATTTTCTTATAAAATATCATCCAGGATATCCACGCTGTAGTCGTAGGTGAAAAACGAAATTACAAATTTCAAGATTTTAGTGGAAACATTTCGAAAAATCCTTTTGGTACCCCTAAAATTCCATTAGGTATTTCTATGCAGAATTTCACTCAGCTGCCAATGGTTAAGGCTTCTATCTCAGTGTCATATTAAAATGTAGATTTGTGTATTTTTTGGAATAAGATTTTGATATATAAAAACTATATGTTTTATAAAACTGGGGCTAAACTTTTCATGATAAAATGTAAATGTAACCATTTTTGGAATGAAGTTCTTTAACGAGGCTTACAGCAGAATGAACTACTGCTCTTTATCTATCTATTGCAAACGGTTTTATATAATACTAGTGACCCGCCCCGGCTTCGCACGGGTGCAATGCTGATACTAAAAATATACTACAGAATGTCTTACGACGTTCAATTTTTCAGTTATTAGACAATAAAAACCGCTCTGTTCCTGCGTTTTAAATCTGTAATATCTTCGATAATATTCATTTAAATTATATGCTAGGACCATATTGATCTATATGAAATTCACAATGTATTTAAGGTACTAATTGGATAAGGATTAATACTGTATTGCTTAAAATCGCTTCGAAAATGTGCCATTATTTCTCGTAAAAACTAAAGGATAAACAATGGTTATTGTGGGTTATCCCTAAGAGACAGAAATATACCATCGTGGACTTTTTTGAAGACCTTTTTAAGGTGTACAATACTGTAGTACATTATTTTGATCTATCTCGTAGGGTTCAGCAAGCGTTTGCGATGTAAGCTCAAAAAATGTGTTTATTTACGACATCACTTTAGAAACCTCTAAAATAATCAGTGTTTCTCTACTATATTGTGCATGTATTATACATATAAACCTTCCTCTTGAATCAATCTATCTATTAAAAAACCGCAATCAAAATCCGTTGTGTAATTTTAAAGATCTAAGCATACATAAGGACAGACAGCGGTAAGCAACTTTGTTTTATACTATGTAATGACTAGTTTTCATGCGCGGTTTCGCTCGCGTTTTTAGGGGTTGGTTGTCAGTTGTTATATAAAAAAGTAGCTTATGTCTTTCCTTGAGGTTCAAACTTGCGTTATGCCAAATTTTAGTAAATACGTCTACTTTCATCTACAGACAGAGTTATTTTCGCATTTATGACATTAGTCCACATAATTGGAACGTACTTTTTTATTATTTTAATTCATACGAGATTATAATGAAAAATGTCATCGTTATCCCAAGACACGTCTAGTTTTTTTTTTTATAAATAAAATTGAGTTAAAACCAAAAAAAAACAAATAATAAAATCATTGTTATTTTTAAAATAAGATTGTAATTTATTAATAACAAAAGACGGATCACAGATAATGATCGATTCCTGGAAAATTGTTCAGCCAACGCCAAAAATATACCCGAAGTCGAGTTCGAACAAAAGAAAATCCATTGATAAAAGGTAAAAAATATGTTTTTGGAAATATTCGAAGTAAACTATATTTCTGCTATCTTCAGCTTAAACGAGCTGTCATGTGTTGGAATTATGTGTCAAAAGTTTCAATGGAAGTTCTTACTCTTGATACTGGAGTAAGATTCAAGACGACAATTTATGACATTGCAAAATATTTCATGAAAATTATTATGACTTAAATAGGCCACTTATAGTGCTGTGTGAAATTGATTGTTGATACGGTTTTGTGTATTCTCGTCTGAATAGGTACCACTTAATACTTACCACCTTAGTATTGTTGTGTTTCGTTTTGAACGGTGAGTGAGCCAGTGTTACTACAGCTACAAAAGATCCATATTTGTTCCCAAGATTAGTGGCGCATTGGTGACGTAAGGAATGGTTAATATTTCTCACAGCGCCATGGTGACCACTTACCATCAAGTGACCGATTTGCTCGTCCTCCTACATATATCATAAAAAAAGTAAGAACTCACTCCTATATCTCTTGTGAAATGCTGTCCAATTATGACGATACATTAAATATTATTATTAAACGCAGGATATTAAATTATTCCAAGACATTTCAACTGTTACCGCAAATGCAAAACTTATTCCATTGGGAACAGTTTGCTATAGCCAATTTTATTAATTTACTTTTCACATCCAACGTTGACAGGATAATTCATTTCTCAACAAGAGAACCGGAATTGTGGAACGGAAAAATGTTACTAGCATTCTTGCCTGTATTGTACGTTATCATGATTTCTTTTCTATTGAAACAGTAAGTCTAATCTCTACTTTATAGACTGCAAATGTCGAGATCATGGTTTTTATACAGGTTAGGCTTATAGGATCACTTCGTTGTCTGTTTGTCTGGTAAAACATAACCGTAACGATGATCTAGGATAATTGAATTTGGTATCACAGGTATAGGAAAAAATCTACACTCATAAAATGTATATAAGTAAAGTTAAATACATTTTAATTTATTAGATATTTGGGTGACAGCCTTTAACAAAGGAAAACATCAGTAAGGTATCGGGATAGAGGAATTGATAAAGGTTTATTTGAATTATTCAATGAAACGATCGCCTCCTGGCTATTTCTATTCATAAATAATAAAATTGACAAAAAAACGACCCGCTGAGTTTCTTTCGCTGGTTCTTCTCAGGTCAGGGTTTTCTTTTGCGAACCGGTTGTAGTGTTTAATTTGACTATCAATAAGTAAGTGTAATGCTTCTATATTAGATAAATACCTATTTGTAAATAGCTATAACAAATATAATCTTTAGTGGTATATAAACTCAAACTGGTATCATTGTTGGAAAATATATATTTTTGTCGTACTCGTATATCGATATCTTCCTTGGCTATTTGATGAAAGGCCTGTTTGGCCAAAATCAGTCAGCACGTCAATATCAAATTTTAATCAATTTTCTATTTCAAATCTTAAATTAATATTATTACAAGTATTTAAAATGGGATATTTACCATGTTTTTTATTTTTATTCGTTGGAGCTCGATATTGTTCACGAGACTGAAGATTGCAGGTAGAATCTACCCGCAATCACCATCCCGTTTTAAATACTTGTAGTAATAAAAATAACCATGTTAATTTAAAATCTTAAATGAATATATTTGTTTGAATTATATTAATGAATGAGATGATTTCAGGATCCAAGACTACTGTTACAGCTAAATGGGCAAAAAAAGCCCATTTAGCGAAAAGAAAGCCTGTCCATTAATCATACTGAACGCGCATTTAAAACTATATTAATAGATTTTCTTCGGAAAATAAATGGAGATGTTGTCAGTTAGTAAATTAAGATGGCCTAGATGAACAAGTGGATCTTCGCAGAGAATTTTTTAAGACAAACACAACATTTGGCGAATTGTCCTCATAATTGTGATACTATATTTATACAATACGTTGGACTTTGATCGTCAGTCTGGTAAGTAAAGAGGCTAGTAAATGTCCCCCAAATGGACAAAGGGTTTCTTTTTTGAGAAGAGAGTTTGGAGCTTATCTCACAACGGGAATTTGATGTGTGTTGGTGGATACAAACGTGGCAGAATTTCGTCCGATAGATGGAGTTTTCAGATGAGTTATAAAAACATATCACGCACATGACAATGAAAATTCAACGATGCTTGCTCGGGTTTGAATCTGCGGTTAAGCTTCACTTTTTCAGAACACTGGATTGGATCTGGATTTGGCGTTTCTTTGAATTTGAACTCGCTAACTGTAAGATCCCGTAGTCATTTTACAGGCACGTAACTTTTCTTTACTATTTAATATATTCATTTAGATTCTAAACATTTAACGTAATCTTAATAAAGATAAACAAAAATGTCCCACGAGAGCCAATAAAGTCTTATAACATCTGAAATGTAAAACGATTTCGATCCTTTTGTACATGGTATAAGGTGTTAAAAAATAAATAAACCTGGACCTCATAATGAATGCTAAGCACATAGCAATAATATTTTCTTTCGTTTTGAAGACGTTTTTGGTGATTTTTTAATGCTTATATTAGTGTCTTCAAATGTAAGTTTTTAAATCGTTGTTTGTTTAGTATTCGTCGTCCTTCCAGTACTTAACATCCTCCCTAATTAGAAAAGACCAACACCCAAAAGGGGAAAATGTATGTGTGCGAGTCACAAGTCGATTTAAATCGATTAACTGTTAAATCGAAATCAACAATAGATTTTTATAACCTTTTTTTTTTGCTTTATCAAACATTTTCTATCCTTTTCTTTTGTCCTGGGATAGAAAGAGTACGTAGAGATTTAATACATATATCCGATCCTCTATAAAGAATGTCCATATGAGCGAAGTTGTGAGCTCTTTTATAAGCTCGTTTTAATTAAAAACTGTTATGGCCTAAATACTTGGGAATATCAATTTTCAATGTTACTTTAAAACTCACACAAATAAGATTGTAGTATTGGTATTACTTTCAGAATCAAATCCTGGATATTTTATTCAAAAAACGGTTCGTTTTTCTTACGGATAGTAAGCGTCTGACGTTTTTTATTCAAAGATTACTATGTCACCTTAATAAGTGTACTATATTATAGATCTATTCATTCACGAAGGTGTGTGTTTGAGTGACGTGCTTACACAATGTCCTAGTGTGTGTGAGACTGCTAAGAGTACAGACAGCAAAAAAATACAAATTACATTATATTTGTTATGTATATTTTGTAAAACTCCGATAATTAACGAGGGGGTGGAGGGGGTCGATGTTCGCCTTCGTGATTAATTAGTTCTTTATCTAATTAGCCAATGGTAGCTTCTGAAATACGCCTTGTAAACAATACTATTATCCGTAAGGAAAACGTTTCGTCCCTTAATTATAATCACTAGGTACGAACCATTTTTCCGGACAATGACACTGTAATTTATTACTAAATAGGATAAATAATACTATGAATACACAGTAAACATATACATGTTTATATCATTAACTTAAACATATTATTTCGGTGTTTGGGGGGGGGATTCTTGTGACGTTTGTCTTTTAAGTTATATAATTTACTTTTGCTAACTTTACTATAGGATAAGTGAGTCTTTTTGGAAGATTATTATTAATGTATTTTTTAATAATTTTAATATTGAGGGTTTACTTCGAATAAATATAGTATTATTAAAAATAAAAATCTCTGTAAATATGTGAAATTAACAGTAAAATTTTATTTGATTTATTTCATTACCTTACTTATAAAAGTTGTTTAGAGGGTGGACAGTTAAACAATTATTTGTCTCTTTCTGCCATTATAGATTTCAAATACAGAAGAAGACAGCATTGTGTGTCTAACCACTCCCAAAACAACATTTATAAATAAAAACATAAGCTTCTATAAGAATAATAAAAAAAACGAATTGAAACTAAAATACTAAATGACATTTAACATTAAGTTTTTTAAGAGCACAGAGGCAAAATATACGCACAGAAGTCAAGCACAAATTTTACAGGTATTAGACGGCAATAATATATATATAATATAACATTTTATTTTAATTAATATATTTAAAAAAATATATCACCTTTAGTAAGTATAATTTAAATTACGAAATATGTCATATGAGAAATATATTAAACAACAACTAGCAGAAGTGTGCTCAAAGGGCACAGATAGGCAAGCCATACGCACAATAAACTAAGTTCAATTGTTACATATTGTTATAATTCATAATACTATAATATTTCATACTAATAGGTTTAATAATTGTAAATAAAATACGATATGTGAATTAAATGCGGAGAGGCCAGAAATACGCACAGAAACCAAGCTCAATTTCAACATCTATAAAGTTATAAAAAATAACAGGAATGACAGTTCGGCGTAGCTGTTATCTGTTATATACATTTCTTATCAGTAAATTCAAATGAAAATTCATTTATTCGATAGAAGAGATTTTTACGTATTGATAGGCTAAGATAAAAACCACCGGTTCGGAAAAAAAATACCCTGACCTGAGAAGAACCGGCGAAACTCAGCGGGTGTTGCACGTCTTATTTTAAATTTAAATATTCAATTTATAAAAGAAATTTTATATAACACGCATTCAGATATTATATTTTTAACTTTTGATTCAATTTTTTTATAATTATTAAGTCCAAAATACTTAAATATTAGGATAATTACACTATTACATGTACAAAAGAATTAATAATTAATAACTATTATTTTTTAATGGATAAATTGATAAGATTATAATTATTAATATACCGTTGTTGTGTAATCATCCTAATTATTAATTGTTAAGTCAATTAAAAGAAATTCCATTTAACGTCAACAACAGTCAACAACAAGAAATTAACTAAACTAAATTAACACTTACTCCAAATTACAACAACAAATTAAAACTAACAACAAAGATCGACATATTATATACAACAAATTTATATACTTACTTTTTGTCGTCCAATAATGTATAGTATATTGTATAATATCTACTTTAAAAAAAATACTAAATTGAAAATGTAATTATTTCATAGTTTCAATAATTTAATTTCCGTTCGATAATTTCCAGTTTGCTGAATAAAAATTTCCATTTATCTTAAAGAGTAATTTCTATAAAACTTAATACTCACGGAAGGATGCGTTGGGTGGTCTTGTCCCTTGACATTCTGTAGTTGCTTGTTATGGGCTGTCGGTGTCCTCTCCCCTTGGGCTGTTGAAGCTCCAGCTGCAGCTCCAGCACTGCTGCTCGCGGGCGACTTGGCTTGTGGTGAGCTTGTTGATGTGGTTCTGGAAATGTATTTTTAAAGTCACACGGAAATATTGGCGGTACAAGTTAATTTATTACAGTCAATCGCAGTTCTAAGTACTGTTGTGATAGGGTGTGAACTTCTCAGTTCGCGATGTTGGTGGCGTATTGGCAAAGCATGGTTTACATTTCATTCAGCGATATGTGCATTGGTGGACTTTCTATATTTTCTGTCATTATATATTCTATCATAGTACAAAAACAAAATACTGTATATACTGTATTTTCTGTCACATAGTACGTTCCACTTGATAACAATTTAAATGAAATTTCTGTTAGTCTTATAAACTTTAAAGTATTATATCAAAAATTCTCGATCGAATTTCTAGGTAGATTGAAAGAGTGATTCTATTGGTTTTTTTTTAATGTAGCTATAATGGAATACGCGTTTGTCTTCCATCTCACCTGATGGAAAGTGTAGATGAAGACGAAGGTGGTACACGCCCATCCAAAAGAAATCTGTTCACTCTACTCTTAAAGGCTCCAGAGTTCAACTTATCAGAAAAAATAGACCCAGGCAGGTCGTTCCAAATCTTGGTGACTCTCACCAAAAACGAGCGGTCAAGACGTTTAATTCGACTTGATTGATTGTTTTGTTCCATATTTGAAAAAAAAACTCAACAACAGCACTTTCAGAGCTTAATATAAACTATTATTTTTTTAATACATTTATGTACGTAGCGCTAAAGCGCTTGATAGATTTATTATATTATTTTAAACATTTCCATCCGTTTACAAACAACAGTTATAATCATAAAGATCTTACTTCGTATCTGACTCGTGAATTGAAAACCGACTTTCAGTGTCACGCTATTTTGACACGTATATCCTTTAAATGTTCAAATAATTCAAGTCAATGTTGCATATCACATTTTCCAATGCTTGTTTCGGACGAGCGAATGGGCCGCCTGGTGGTAAGTGCTCCCCATAGAAAAATTAACTAACCTCGGGAACTAAGATGTTATGTCCTTTGTTTCTGTCATTCTCCCTACCTCCAAGTGAAGTATCCTTCAAGTGTCCTGTGTTAATAATGGTGTATTGTGTGTTATTAGAATATAAATAATACATTTGTAATACTTACTCAAGCTGCGCTCTGTGTAGACAGCACATGAAAAAAAGGAAAAAAATATTATATTAAAAATTGTATACATTTTGTTCGTATATTATGTTAATTAGTAAAATAAATTACATTAACAAAAAAAATCGGACGTTACGGAACGACAGATTTGTTATTTATTTGTTTTTTTTTTATTTGACATTAAGAGTTATTGAAACAATTATTAATAAAAACGATAAAATAAATTTAATAATATTAAATTTCGTTAATATAATAAAAATATTTTATAGCTGCGAAGTATAGAATACGCACACACACAAAAGGGAGTAAATAGGTGCATGACGTCATAAGAGAGCGTCAAATCAAAATATACTTTATTCAAGTAGGCTTTTACAAGCACTTTTGAATCGTCATTTAACAAACTATTTAAAGTAAATCTACCACCGGTTCGGAATGTAGATTCTACCGAGAAGAACCGGCAAGAAACTAAGTAGTTACTCTTTTTCAATATCTAAAAATACAGTCATGTTAGTTAAATACAATTATATATGTATGTTATGTCATGTTATGTTATGCCGTTTGACGTCACGATCTACGATGCGTTCTGATCGTAAGTCGCGCTATTTCTCACATCTGTTAAGTTTAAATCATCCGAATCGGTGTGCTAGTTTATGATATATCGTTAATAATACATACAAAAACATCATCAGTATCATAATACAGCATTAATAGCACAATTGTTTACGGATCATCTTACGATGTAAAAAGTCTCAGGTTCGATCTTGACTTTGCTAGTGTCGTCCTCACTCTTAGCAAAAGTTTTAAGCTTAAATGATTCCTTAAAAAAGGGACATTGGTACTATAAAAAAAAAAAAAAATTATTGAATTTTTTAGAGTTGGTCAATAAAATACCGAAGGTATAATTTATATATTTATATTAACAGGATTCAAATCTAGACACGAACTATTTAATATTCATGTGCTTCATTATTGTCTATGAAGGAAACCATCGTGAGGAAACCTGCACGTGTTGGTAGGACAAATCCTTCACATGAGTTTCTGCTAACTCTAAATCAACTCCTAAATTAGCAAGTCGTGGAAAATTGACGTTACTTTTTACATTTTTAATAAAATACTATAAAATTGAGATAGTTTGTTTAATTGTTATTTAAGTGCTACGAAAATAATATACCATAGAGAAAAACAATTCTTAAATAATTTTTTACGTATTTAGTATAAAAATATGAAAAATAACTCTTATACAACCACAAATAATTTCAAGCTACATGTGTTAGCTATTGGTATGAATTCCGCAATAATTAATATGTGGAACTAACTAAATTGCGGTCAACGCTAACATACTAAAACAATATATTATCACATTCAATTATAGCTTAACATATGTAAACACATATCAGCTGCGGGTAAAATGTAATTTAAATTTTAACTATATATTATTACGAATAACAATGCAATGACTGGACGTCTATATTCATATTATAAGTGCGAAAGGAACTCTGTCTGTCTGTGTTGCTCTTTCACGAATAACCGCAGTGCGATTCTGAAAGAAATCACTTCGTATCTCAATCGTGATATATTGACAGCTGACTAACAGTGATACGCCATTTTGATACGTGTATCGTATAAATGTTATTAATTATTACAGTCAACGTCATATATAATATTCTGAAATTTCACACTCGTGTTCTGCGGTGAGATTCGAGTTTCTTGTTGCAGAATAGCCTATCATTCGTATTTGATGAAATTGGGTATGAAGCAAGCTTTATTAAAACTCCAAGAAAGAATAAATAAATAATAATTATTAATGTTTAAATTCTTAAAAAAACTTTCAAGAAGGAGGCACGTCTTTCAAGAAGGACGACGAGCGACAACTCCAGCGAAGATCTGCTGGCATGGAAAAAAGTCATGGGCATGAGCCCATGGAAGTTGTGTAAATTAAAAAAAAATCCAAGGAAACGTTTTATTATGCCTAAGATCTGACAACCAACCCCTAATACGCGAGCGGAGCCGCGAGCGACAGTTAATTAATAAATATGTTTCTCTGAAAATAAAAAATGATTAAAAATGGTGCTCTGAAAACTTCCACGTTTATCTTATTTTCAACACTCGTTAAAATACTGAAATAGTTCGCTCTACTGGATTTCAAGGATTTTAATTGTGTTGTTTTGGTTAAAAAATATTGAGACCAAATATTTCTGTATGAATATAATGATGTGACTGATAACGGTCATAGTGGTCATTAAAATAGCTTAAATATTATATCTAAGTTGGAATATATTCAACTGGTGGCCAAATTTTAAGTTATAAAGTTAAGTTGTGCTAGGCCTTGCCTGCCTATGTGGGGGGGCCGGGGTTGCTATGCCGGCGTCTATATTCCGGCGTAGTGAGGTCGATGGCGCTGTACGGTGCCCCGATCTGGGTAGACGCCCTCACCGCTGATAATCGGGCCCTGCTGCGAAAGCCGCAGAGGGTCATAGCGGTGAGAGGCATCAGAGGGTACCGTGCGGTGTCGGGGACAGCGGCGACACTTCTCGCGGGCGATTCGCCCTGGGAGCTCCAAGCGGATCAAGGCTCTAGCCCAGCGAGCCCTGATCGTCCAATGGGAGGAGGACCTGGGGTCACCCACGGCGGGCCTGGCGACAGTGGAGGCGCTTCGTCCCGACTGGAGCCGCTGGGTCGAGAGGAAGAAGGGCACACTCACACTCCTTCTGCGAAAACGTGAAGTCGCAGAAGGAAGCCGACGACCGGGGAGAAGAAAGAAGCGTTACGCGCACCTTCTGCCCCCGCCTCAATAGACGTCGCAGGGACTAGGGGGGGTCTCAATACCCCGATAACCCCCCTAAGTGTTGGAGGCCTGCATAGGCGGGCCGACCGTCAGGGCGTCACGGTAGCATGCGCAAGCGGTCCCGTGGCGCCCGCCGAAAGACGGAGAGGGTACCGCTGGTTTTTTAGTGGGTAAACCAGGCGTACCTGAGCGCACTCGGCGTCCAGGGCTTCGGGGAGTCCCACACACACCCCACTTTCCATCACGTGGGGGAAGAGCGTAACGTGTTTTTCGAGCGAGAAAAAAAAGAAAGGCCTTGCCTGCCTAATGGCGACTGTCGCCTAATGGAGACTGCCACTGGAGGTGGTAAGCTACAAGTGGGTTTTCGCCTTAGTGGAGGTTTTAGTGGGTAGGCTAAGGCCCTCTGCACCGGGAGGCCCATAGATCTGGGCGGGATGCGTAAGTGCATTTCCTCCCGGGAAATAGAAAAAATGATCACTATCCCGCAGCCTCCCCGAGCCGTGGCTAAGACATCATAGTGGTTTTAATGGCTAAGAACCCTTCACAACCTGGTTCTTCTGTAGGGGCCTTTCTAAAGTTTTTCACTTCGTGAAAATAGGCGACATCTTACTTTTTTTTTGCTCATTTAGGCAACAATTTTTATTTTAAACTGGCGTTTACACAATCAAGATCAATAATTAATTAAAGATTAATTCTGTACTTTTCAAAAATCAATTCAATGTGATAGAACTTTTCTCGTCAATCAAGTGTGACCTGAAAATGTTTAAAGAAGAAAAACACAACACTAATTATGACAATTATTTTAAATAAATTCCCTAGTTAAAGTTATTGTGGGTTCAAATATTATTAATAATTAATTATTGCAAATGGCTATTTCACTCAGATTATTCTTTTTCTTTTATTTACGATGCAATGAGCGTTACTTGCGCACTTTTGGATTTTCCAAAATTTCTTAAAATAAATTATGCTCAATTAAAAAACTCATTTGGAACTCATTATAACATGCTGGTTACTTCTCAGTCTTTGAGATCTGTTAAAATTAAAGTTCTCAACTGAAAATAATCAAATTTAATTCTTAAATGACTACGTATTGTGAATTCAGGTTGCCTTGCTCTTTCTGTTTGGGGGTAGAACATGTGCTGAGTGAGTCGTATCTACTCCCTCAGGTTTGCACAAAGTAAAACAAAGTGTTTTCTAAATAATTAACTTGGTTCTAAATTACAAAATGCAATTCCGTTTTATGTTTTCCACCGGCAGAATACACTTGCCAAAAAATTACCATAATTAACTTGGATCGCTATAATAGTACTCCACTTTGCTTGCATTACGGGTGGAGCAGTTTTCTTTCAACGTTACTGCTCGTTTCTATGTCTGAACTAAAACGGATACATTTTCTAATTCTGTGTATTTAATAAGATATATTTGTCCGTGTGTTTGTGATTTGAATTTTTTTTTTGATTGTAATCATTATTATTGAGAGCCGAGATGGCCCAGTGGTTAGAACGCGTGCATCCTAACCGATGATTTCGGGTTCAAACCCAGGCAGGCACCACTGAATTTTCATGTGCTTAATTTGTGTTTATAATTCATCTCGTGCTCGGCGGTGAAGGAAAACATCGTGAGGAAACCTGCATGTGTCTAATTTCAACGAAATTCTGCCACATGTGTATTCCACCAACCCACATTGGAGCAGCGTGGTGGAATATGCTCCATACCTTCTCCTTAACGGGAGAGGAGGCCTTAGCCCAGCAGTGGGAAATTTACAGGCTGATTATGTTTATGTTATGATTATGTAATCATTATTTAATCAAATTTTCAAATTAAGATGGAGGCGTCGTGTGTCGTATATCAAACGAAGATTTTTTCGTAAGTTATTTTATATATTACTAGCGACCCGCCCCGGCTTCGCACGGGTGCAATGCCGATACTAAATATACTACAGAATGTATTACAACGTTCACAGTTTTTCAGTCATTAGACAATACAAACCGGTATGTCCCTAAGTTTTAAATCTGTAATATCTTCGAAAATATTGATCTATATTAAATTCACAATATATTTAAGGTACTTAATTGGATAAGGATTAATACATACTTAAAATCGCTTCGAAAATAAGCCATTATTTCTCGTAAAAACTAAAGGATAAACAATGGTTATTCTGGGTTATCCGTAAGAGATAGACATATAACATTGTGAACTTTATCAGGTGTACAATACTGTAGTACATTATTTTGATCTATCTCGTAGGGTTCAGCCAGCGTTTTCAATGTAAGCGTAAAAAATGTGTTTATTTACGACATCACTTCAGAAAATTCTAAAATTATCAGTGTTTCTAAAAAACATAGGGTTCCTAATACATTAACCTCGCTTCAAGCGCCCCGAAATGAGCGAAACCGCGTTCAAAATATAGTACACAATAAATCGATTGTTTTAAATATTTACAAGTGACTAATTACATTGAAGTTATATTATTAACTAAAATACATTTAACTTTTGAAACATTTTAGTAGACGTTAATTCAAGCAACGGTATGCAGTAGTTTAAATAGATATTATTTGCACGAATAAAACGTTAAAACGAGCGAAGTGAGTGAACTTGTCGGAAAAATACGTCGATTTAATTGCATTCGTTCGAAATTTGAATAACAATTTCAATAACGTTCGCGTTCGTAGTTCATTGCGAGTTATTCTTCGATGTAATGATTAAATATTTATCATCGGTTACATGATGGCCTGTGTGTGTGTGTGAGAGTGTTGTGTGTGTGGGTGGGTAGAGACAGAAGAACAATAGTCTTATCATATTATGTTCACCGGGTTTGGCGGATACTTCAAATCGTAAATGATTTCTTGTTTTATTTAATAAATATTTGTCAATTGTTGTTTGATTTTACACGTATGTCCGTGTCTGTGTCTGTGTGTGTGGTTTATGATTTACTTATTCTGTTTATTGAATTTTCAGTCAAACATAATTGCATATTGCTTTCGATATAATATATATGTTAGGGTTTGGTTGATATAAGTTTAAGGTATAAAAAGCCTATCTATAGGGTCTAGTTTCCTTCATACCAAATTTCATCAAATTCTGTTTAGTTGTTTAGCCGTGCTGGCGAAACGTACAGATAAATAGACAGAGTTTATGTATTAGTGTGTTATTTAGTAATTGACTGTTCGCTCGCTCGTTATATTCGTGTGTTCGGATAGAAAATAAATTTAATAAAATAAAAAAGTTTCAATATCCGGTCGGAGTTGTAAAGTTCAAGTGCCTTCAAGTTGTTCGAGTCCATGATCCCTCTACAGCCTCCGGTCGTGTTGAATTCGCTGTCCCGTCGGATTATGACGGTAATTGAATAAACAGTGCACCTCTTTTAGTGCACAAGCTTATTGCTATAATTAAAAAAATATATTAGTGATGCTCCATTTTAAGGAATTACTAATATTCCCCTTCAACCCTCTAATTAAACCTTGGGTTGTCTGGAAGAGGTGGCTAATAAGCCGTAAGTCCACCCTTATTTTTAGTATTATTTCAATTTTTGTTTTATTTTTTTTTTAATGTTCGTGGTGTACAATAAAGTACATTAAAATTGAACCTAAAGGCCAAGGGGTCAGGATCGAACCTGCGACTTTTTACATCGGTGTGCGGCCTGTGGACTATAGGCGTTATTGACGTTTGATCTTTCCTACAAAATAAACTAAAGAACCTTATTATTTTTCAATTTTGTTTTGGAATAGTTTGTGGTCTAATCATAATACGTATGCTAGCGTCGTATCAATAAAACATATCTTAGTTATTTGAGTAATAATAATATGTCTCTTTATGTTGAACGAACTATTTCAAAAATCGTTCTTTGGTAAGAGCATGTGTCAATTATAAAAAAAAACATTACAGAAATATAGATTACAGTAATATAGATCAAGATATAAGAGCCGAGATAGCCCAGGGACTGAAACGCGTGCATCTTAACCGATGATTTCGGGTCGTGAGGAAACATCGTGAGGAAACCTGCATGTTTCTAATTTCAACGAAATTTTACCACCTGTGTTTTAACTCGCATTGGAGCAGCGTGGTGGAATATGCTCCAAACCTTCTCCTCAAAGGGAGAGGAGGCCTAAGCCCAGCAGTGGGAAATTTACAGACTGTTAATGTTACGATGGTTTCCTTACCCACCAAGCACCAATTGACTACGCTAATGAAAATTCAGCCATAGTTGTCCGGGTATACTTCTCTCCTGCCCTTACTTACTACTATGGTTACAATTAAAGAAACATTTAAATATAATATTAATATTTGGTATGCTTATGAATTGCAATTTTATGACCCTATGCGTTGCGGTGAACTTTGAGTTCTTATACTTGTTAGAAACCTGAACTTATGGTAGATTATCGGCCTACTTTCCGAAACTTTTAATTATCAGTATTTCAATTTAAGCATATTAATATTCCGAAACGTTACCATGTAAATTCATTAAGAGCGCGACTCTAAAAACTCTTAGATAATATTACCAAATTGTACCGCAACTAGTCTGAATCAGCTTTTAGGAAATCTAACCCATACTTTTAGGCTATTCTGTAACAAGAAACTCGAAACTCACCGCAGAACACGAGCGTGAAATGTACGACATTGACTATACGAAGAATTTCCACGAGCGTTCCTGGTGGTAATTTTATTTCGGTTGCTTTGAAATAAGTTCCTAGTTGTTATCAATTTTTGAAGAGATAAGAAAAAGGTGATGTTTTTAAAATAATCTTGCAGGACACGTTTTGTAACGTTTTATTTTTGTTTTTAAGGCATTTTTGTGGAAACAAATAAAAAATATATTGAAATTATATCGTTTTTCGTCTCGCATTTTTAAATACGACCGATAATTATTGTTTTAATATTGATAAATTAAAAGAATATAGATTTAAATTGATACTTTTTTTTTAAATAAATTTAGGAAGTTGTATTTTTGACTTATTTTGAAAAAAAATTAAAAACGCGATAACTCAAAAATGGTTCACTTTTGCATCATGCATAAGAGGATTAAAATTATCACAAATAGTCACCCCTATTACCCCCTAACGGGATTACGTCGAATTACCAATAACCCTGTATAATAGCGTATCACTGTCGAAAGTCGCCTGTCAATATTTCACGAGTGAAATACGAAGTGTTAAAAGTGTCAAACAAAACGTTCATAATCTGTTGTACATGCACTTAAGCTGTTCTTCTTCCTAAAGCATTCCTTACCCCGAGGCGGTTCTTACAGATGGGATTCTTCGTCAATATTATCTCTAGTTTGATAAGCTCGTGAAAATATAAATCTTTTCGGATATCTATAATATGTTACAACGTGCCCTTTATTATGAGGAAAACTAAGGAAAATACGATAGATTATCCAATAACCGGGAACGACGGAAAATAATACGAGAAAGAAAAAAAAAACACTCCATTTAACATTCAACTGAAGCATGACTTGGGTATAAGATTTTGGCGAAGTGTAGCCAAATGGTCCAATAATATCCTAATATTAGCGTACAATATTTTTAAGCACTGTTAATTGGAACGATACAAGTTCATAAAGTGATAAGGCTGGAGTTTGAAGAAAAGCTTAACAATTAGTCTGACTTAGAAAACATAAGTTATTTTAAAGAATTATCAACAGACGATGGACCATCCGATTGGAAGTCATCTCCAACAATTGTCAATTTTAATACTTCAACACGATGTTAAGCTATGATGATACTTTATTTATGGTACGACCTGATGGCAAATGGTCGCCTAGTCACTGGCGCTGTAGGATTTATAAAGTAGTTATCTTTGGTTTGGCTTTTTAGGGATTGATCGTGAGGTATTAGGCAAACGGTTCTTGGAATTCGGTTCCGTTGTTCGGTCGTGAAAGAGCAACACAGACAGACAGTTTTATTTTCGCACTTATAATATGAATATAGACGTCCAGTCATTGCATTGTTATTCGTAATAATATATAGTTAAAATTTAAATTACATTTTAGCCGCAGCTGATTTGTATGTTTACATATGTTAAGCTATAATTGAATGTGTTAATATATTGTTTTAGTATGTTAGCGTTGACCGCAATTTAGTTAGTTCCACATATAAATTATTCCGGAATTCATACCAATAGCTAACACATGTAGCTTGAAATTATTTGTGGTTGTATAAAAGTTACGTCATACTGGATCATAGTGTAGAAGTTTGATCTACTTAGTGGTAGGGCTTTGTGTAAGTCTGTATGGGTAGGTACCATATATATTACTGCCAAACAATAATAAGTATTGTTATTTGTGCCAGTTACAGCTACAAGAGACTTAATATCTTGGTTTGCAAGGTTGGATGGTGACCATAAATAAATTATCAATTGGTGAGCTTGTCATTGAGTCGTCTGTCAAAATTAATCTCTTTCCCTCTGAGATGAGCTCCACTGAACCATGAGTAAAGTACTCCATGGGAACGGCAGCGAGTTTAGGGATTTCGCTTTTCAACGGACGCATATTGAGACGACCATTGCCCCCTCCGATCGAAGGCTACAAATCCGGAATTTTAATCCGTAAAAATGCAACAAGACCCGATTCTATCTTCAATGTGTAATGAATATTGTGGAAAAGAGTTTCTTGCCGGTTCTTCTCGGTAGAATCTATATTCCTAACAGGTGGTAGCTTTACATTTAAGTACTTTTATGAGCCTACTCGAATAAAGAATGTTTTGATTTTAATTATATTGGTAATTAGTTTTTTTTTTTATGACATTGGTTGGCTGGCGAGCATATGGGCCACTTGATGGTAAGTGGTCACCACCGCCCATAGACAAAGGCGCTGTAAGAAATATTAACCATTCCTTACATCACCCATGCGCCACCAACCTTGGGAACTAAGATGTATATTATTTTAAATCACAGATACATTTAATAATAATCTTCGATTTGTATTACTTTTTCTGGGCGTCTCATGATGACTTTATTTTTAGAAGTACTCACTTAGAATTTAACATTAAACCTTGCTATTTTTAGATATGATATCATTGGCCGTTATTTATGCCTCCAGAGGCATTAAACTGAAGGCTGTGCGAAGGAAATATGTTCAAAATCAATATTTATTTAAGCTCATGAAGTGCCCGAATTCGTTGAATGGAAGATATGATATTTAACCCCGGAAAGATGTTCTTATGCCAGAAAAAAACACTATATAAAAGATTTTATACAAAAAACCCGGGTTAGTGTGAGTTGGACTCGTGCACTATGGGTTCCGTACCACCAGAAAATACTGAAAGATTTACCGGTTTTCAGATTTTTTCCTATACTTGTGCAAGACAAGATTACTTCTTGCGAAATTTCATGATTCTGGGTCTATTTGAAGTACCTAATAGGTTTTGATTGTCTTTAATTACATACACGACCATACATTTTGATTGCGTAGATTTAATAAATAAATAAATATTGGACAACATCACATACATTACTCTGATCCCAATGTAAGTAGCTAAAGCACTTGTGTTATGGAAATCAGAAGTAACGACGGTACCACAAACACCCAGACCCAAGACAACATAGAAAACTAATGAAGTTTTGCTACATCGACTCGGCCGGGAATCGAACCCGGGACCTCGGAGTGGCGTACCCATGAAAACCGGTGTACACACTACTCGACCACGTAGGTCGTCAATTAAGGGGTTCGATTTTTCCACAGCTCCAAGGCCATGTGATTAAGTGATCGCATAAGGGTTCCTTTTTCTTATAGAAATACGGAACCCTAATAATGAATATTTGTATATATGTTTTGGATTAGTGACTTCAGATCGTTTTTCCGATCATTACGAAGATGGTACTTTTGTGTATTTTATGTGAAATATCTATTGGATCGTTTAGGGGGTAGAATCGACTCGTATATGTTGCTCTCATCTTGCTGCTGTTCATGTGCGTAGTATCTTTATTGACATCGTTGCTATATAACATATAGCAAAGTAACAGAAACAACCTGTACAGTACCACAGCTGAGCTAATGCCTCCTCTCCCCTTAGGAAGAAGGTTTTGGAGCTAATACCACTACGCAGGTCCAATGCAGGTTGTTAGATACTCACGTGGCGGAATTTTATTAAAATTAAGCATATTCAGGTTTCCTCACGATGTTTTCCTTCAACAAAAATTATAAACACGAATTAAGTAGTGTTTGCCTCTATGACTGGTTAAAATGCACGGATTGTAAACACTCGGTTCACATATAACACACATTACAATAATAATAATAATTATACAAATATATTTATTTCATTAACGTTTAACGTAACGTAAGTTTTGTTTTTCAATGACGAAGTTTCGTAATTTCACTGATTCCGTCATTCCAATTTGTATTTATTTAGAACCAAAATCAAATTATATCACATTTTTTATTTATAAATCAGGCTAGGGACTATTAAAACGTTCCTTAGTAAATTTTATTAAACCTTTGACGTAATCGTTTCCTACTAAATCTATCCCGACATCGACACTGATCTGCCGACCTTTCATTTCATGGATGATTAGAACCCTCATGTTTCTTACATGCTTAGGGACGTCAATGTATTGAAAATATCGATATCGATAAAATATTTAATTACATGTGTTTGTCAACTCAATATTAATGATGTGTGATTGACTTCTCTGATAATTAATTAATTAACGAAACAATACAATCAATCAGAATTGATGTATAAAAATCGACCTAATTATAGCCGTGACCTATTTAGACACATTTATTAATTATTTTCAATTAAATATACATGAAATGTATATTTAATTGTACTTCTTATTTTGGGCTGGAACCTTACAGAAGATCGAAGACTGAATTTCCTTATGTCAGTGTAAGGAAGAATGAATGAAGTGGCAAAAAGGCGCTTTTGGGTAATGAGGTTTAATAACCGAACTTTAGGTCTCATTTTCCTTTTAAGTGCGTTATCTCTTCGTTCCTTCCACTGGTGATATGGAAATCTGTCTCAGTTTTTCGACCAACCCGCATCAAAAAGACAGGAACCCTTAGCCCAGCAGTGGAATAGTAATATTTTTGTTTTTCCAGTTATTTTTCCGTGTGATCTTTTGACCTTGAATTAAGGCTCATATTTATAGAAATTTATAAGACTTTAGCTACAGAACACTAACCGTCACCCTCCATTCCCCCTCCCCAAGAAGAGGTGAATTGAAAAAGTAGTCAGTGTTATCTCCATAACAAATTTCATCTAAATCGGTTCGGCGATTTAAGCGTGAACAACACGCAGGTACTTTCGTATTTATAATATTATTATAAATAAACAGTAAAACTGGATAATTTCAATCTGAATCGACGCAAATAATCCAAACCACCCTATATAGGAAGTTAATATCGATAGGCTGTAGATTGAAATACATCCTAGAAACTTCCGGCGTTCCGAATACGTTTACTATCGCCAATCAATGAAAACGCTTCCCTGTAAATATATGGACTCAGTGATGTCATTCTATTGAGGAAACGACCGCGCCTTGGATACTAAAACTAATATGAATATCACCTGAACGCTAGTGATCTGATTCATATGGAACTCATAGATTATTTTAGTAATAATTTAAGGTCAGACACAGGCTATACAGGGTGTATTTTTATCTGGGTTAAAGGCCAAATCAGAAATTATGAGGAATGGCGAAAAATACTTAAGCGATTGGCTTCGATTGTGATGAAAACTACAGTTACAGTGTTGAATTAATTGTAAAGCTGCCACCGGTTCGGAAAGTATATTCTGCCGAGAATCACCGGCAAGAAAATCAGTAGTTAATTTTATTTTTATAATACAGAGTATGGCAGAAAAGTACGGTTCAATTATTATTTATCCTGTTTAGAAATCCAAAAATACTAACTCCACGTTTTTTTTTCCTTTAACATAATCTTGTATTGAGTAATATGCATTATTGATTTGCTTGTGTTTTTGAAATGAGTTTCAAATTTTTAATAGTACAAGTTAAAAATAATATTCCGAATTAGGAATCCAAATTTTAGGACTTAATGAAATTTGACAATTGTAAGGTATATGTTGAATTTTAATGTAATATTATATTCATACGTTTTGCTCGAAATGATGTCGAATATTATTTTATTCAATACGTGCCCGCTGCGCAGCGTTCACCACAACATTACGTTCTAATTTCAAAATTTTACTCTCCTTGCTTTCAAAGACGACAATAAAATAAAAAATAAAACTTTTAGGGACTGAAGTATTGGATTTTTATTATACCGATTTTACAATTTACTGATTATTTCGCAAATATATTTTGAGAAATATCCTATATCTAAAAAATATCTAAATCTATATGTAAATTACTTGAGATTGAATCGTAATATTTAGTAATGTTGTGTTTCGGTTTGAAGGATGACTTAGCCACTGCAGGCACAAGAGACATAAAATCCTAGCTTCCAACATGGCTGGTGCATTGGCGATGTAAGGAATGATTAAAATTTCTTTCTTACGAACTATTTATACCATCGAACGTAAAAAAAACCGCATTGCATATAAGAGTAGCTATGAGTCGGTATATCTGATGAGTGCTAGTTAGTGAAAATATATGACGGGTAGTTAGTTGACCAATAAAAATCTGTCATAGTGTGTAATCAATGCCTTAATTAGGTATTAAAATACATATTAATTGCATACTCAATTCTGTACATCGCTACAGTAATTGACTGGTTTAAAATTGACCACCAGGTGCAAACAAACTGCATTTCGTATAATTAAATTAATTAATATAATGATATTAATTAATTTAGCTTATTACCTATCCTGTCTGTCGACGGACTCCAAAATTACTCAGTACAGATAACTTAAATTCCGAACATTATTTTATTATTTCGTAAGGATTAGCTAAGAAATATTTTTTATCGATAGAATTCTCATCCCTAAACGTTCGTCACGCGTCGGTCGTGACTGATTACGTCATGTATTTCGTGGAGGTAACTATAGTTGACATAGTATTTAAATTCCGATCACATACGAATTGTTTTGAGTTTCTTTATATTTAGTGGAATATACTGAAAAGGTAATAAGAACTGTCATATCAGATTTGACAAATTGAGTCTTGTTTATATATTACAAGAATATGAAATTTCTTTTCGATAACACCAGTTTCGCATGATAATTTTTTTTATAAAGATAAATGATATGATATTAATATAATTTATACTCTGTAGCAAACAGGAACAATGTAGCTTCCTAGTAGAGAAAAAAAAAATAGGATTGATTCATTAGTTATCCCCCTAACTACAAAGAAAAACAAAAGAAGTATAAATAGAAGTAATACAATGGTTTGGGAAGAAACACTTCTGACACGAGAAGAACCGGCGAAAGAGACTCAGTGTGATTTTATTGTTTTTAGAACTGTGTGTTTACAGTGATATATTTTTTTAACAGCCCGGAGGCGATCGTTTCATCCTCAAGGCGTAACATAATATATCTTATCGTTAACGTTATAATGCCTTTAGCATGAAGGTTTTTTGCCAGTTCTGGGAATTTCAACAGAAAAAAAATTAACGTATTCTTGTATAGTAAATATTATGAGAGGAAATTTTAATGTCATCTTGTCTCGAAAACTACACGATGAAGTTGCTCACTAACTTCACTTGGTAGGGTTTTGTGCAAGCCCGTCTGGGTAGGTACCACCCACTCATCAGATATTCTACCGCCAAACAGCAGTAATTCCAGTTTTAAAGGTGAGTGAGCCAGTGTAACTACAGGCACAAGGGACGTAGCATCTTGGTTCCCAAGGTTGGTGGCGCATTGGTGATGTAAGGAATGGTTAATATTTCTTACAACGCCCTTGTCTATGGGTGGTGGTGACCACTTAGCATCAGGTGGCCCATTTGCTCATGCGCCTATCGAAATCATAAAAAAAAAACTAAACAGTCAATTGAGTATCAATTCGCTCGAAATAGACAACTTCACACCTAATCTTATTAATTATTAAATTTAATTAATATATATTTATTTATTACAAATTTAAATTAATAATAATAATAGTAGTAATAATCTTAAATTATAAATAAGTAGATTATTATAATTTAATTGTAATTAATTATTTGTAAGCAATTAATTTTTTTTATAAGTAGGTCGAAGAATTAAATCTTCTCATAAGATTACATGAGTACACTAATATTTTTATTGCATAATAATAATTAATGATTAATTAAATATGATTAATGATTATAATCAGCCTGTAAATTTCCCACTGCTGGGCTAAGGCCTCCTCTCCCGTTGAGGAGAAGGTATGGAGCATATTCCACCACGCTGCTCCAATGCGGGTTGGTGGAATACACATGTGGCAGAATTTCGTTGAAATTAGACACATGCAGGTTTCCTCACGATGTTTTCCTTCACCGCCAAGCACGAGATGAATTATAAACACAAATTAAGCACATGAAAATTCAGTGGTGCCTGCCTGGGTTTGAACCCGAAATCATCAGTTAAGATGCACGCGTTCTAACCACTGGGCCATCTCGGCTCATGATTAATGATTAATTAATTATTATTAAATTAATTTCTTTTGCATTTTACTTTTATTTGAAATAAATTAAATTTTTATTTTTATCTAGGCATGTACGCGATGGGATATGTTATCGGGAACATTATTTAGATACCCATCGAACCTACCCACTCTTCTCTACCTTTCTAAAGTTCTTTCTTTTAAAAAGTGTGCAGGCTTTTCGCCCCAATTTCACCCTTCCAATTCTAAACCAGCTGTCTCATTAACAGAATGATAAATTCTCATTTCTATATTACCTAACTTTCAAAATTGACGAACATTCATACAAACTTTCATCCTAAGTTTCATCTTCTTTTGTTATGATTTATCAAAAATAATTTTAATATCTGTCTTAAGCTCATTAACATGAGCCTAAATTTTAATTTTTCGTATTTCAAACATTAGAAATAACGAATTTCCAAACACAATTTCGTCACCCAATTAGGGGATGAATTTTAAAAAATCTTTTGGATTCTTGTGTTTGTTAGAGTTATTCCAAAACTATTTTGGGCATCCCCTTTTCAAAAATGAACTAATTACATCAGACTCCCATTGTCGAATTACTTTGACAATCCTATCTTTAGAGTTTTTCCTGTTGAAACAAAATACAAATTTAATTTAAAAACTTTTCGGTTCGTTAATTGACTTGAAATTATTTATATGACATTACGTATTTCATATATAAAATCAAAAGTAATTAATAATTATTAATACAAATTATAACAAGTTGATACACGTAACACAGTCTCAGTTTGAAATAAGAATTTGTGTTAATTGAAAGGGTTCAATTTTTAGACCTTGTCGACCCCTATGGCCCCTGACCGCTATGGGAATCCCTGTATTAGAGGATATTTCTATTTTGAGTTTACACAAAAGTAAACAAATCTTAGGGAAATGGTTTATTGTTTTTTTTTTTTTTTTCATAAAAGTTATTTACGGTAATGATGTACTAGGAAATCCCAACTCCAGTCGCGTGATGTGTCGCGGTTTAGTTACAATTTAAACACATAAATAATTTGTACACGTTCTTAGTGTAAAGTATAAAAGCTTGTAAAAAAAAATTTACACTTAAATCATATTTTATTTATTTAATGCTGCAAGGCATAATAAATTAGACATAAAAAAATTAAATGCACTGTATACAATTATTTAACTTGAAATATTGTATAAGACTGTATTTAACAGCAACTTGTATTTACTAACTTAAAAAGAAGTGTATACAACTCAGAGAACGTATTTTTTTTTTAATACGTGGCAAACGTTCAGGAATACTCATCTGATGGAAAGTGACTGCTGCGAATGGTAGCATTTAAGTACAGAGTACTCTTTTCTTGACGGTTGAAGTTATATCGGTTCGGAAAAATCGTTGGTGAAAGTTGGTATCACTAAGTGGAATTACGCTGTTGTTAGTCGCGTAAGATTATTAATTTTTATTTTGTGTCAGAAATATTTAATGAGACGATTTGTCCTCTAAGGAGAAGCTTTGCTGCTCCAATGGGTGAATACCTATGTTGCAGAATTTCATGCGGCACGTGCAGGTTCCATTACGACATTTGCTTCCATCAGAAATTTAGTCATTAATAAAGATGAAGAATATCTTTGTCTTGTTCTAGGTTAAGGATTAACAAGGGAATAGTTTCTACTATGCTAGTCTTCAAAATTTAATTGAGTCTGTTACCTCAACCGTACCAATCAATATATTTCGAGTCTTCTCCATCCTACGTGACATTGGCGAAATAATCTGTGCCCTGGCAACATTAAAAGCCATTAAACTAAGAATTGAGTTGAAGATGAAGAATTTTTGTTTATTTCGGATGTTTCGTAAAAACTTTATTCGTTAAATTTGATTTACGACAAGTCTACGCGTGCTGACTCTCGATGACACCACCAAACTAACAATTCCATCGCGCATGAAGTAATTAACGCTTTCCTTTGTTGCACCGTTTAAAAATGGAATGCTCTAACAGCGCATGTGTTCCAAGAGGCTCCAAGAGGCATCTTGTGGTCGGCATGGCGAGGGCGGCTAGTGCAGTTCATTCTTCCTAACTGGACAGGTCGTCTTCGCATTTGGACTTCACTACTGCCAGGAGTCGTATGCCTACCTGGATAATGTATAAAAAAGTGACACCCATGGACATCTGCAACACTGGACTTGCAGGTGCTTTGACGGCCTTTAAGGAATGAGTGGGATCTTTTCTTGAAGGAAAAATGAAGATTTTTTGCTTATTTAGGATGATTCTGAAAAACTGTCCATTAAATTTAATGTGGGATATATACCGATTTAATTATATCCAAATAAACCTGTGGTAAATTTAAGTTTGTATTGTGTAATCACGATTCAAATGCTTCTAAAGAGCCTACTTGAAGCCAATGTGAAGTGTTTCCTAATTTTAATTCCGTACCTTTGAAGTCAAAGCAAAATACAAGAGATGGAACAGCCCTTAAAATACTGTATTCAGATAAAAAAACTCACAAATCATTCTGAACGAGTATTTTCACGTTAATTTAAACGAATTCCCCATTACATTAACCAAGATACCTAAGCAACGATAAATTAAAACAAAATATACCATTTTAAAAATAACTTCGCTTTCAAAGAACACTTCCTCTTGGACACTCGACACTTTACCGGATGCTCTGTAGCTATTGTTAAAGGCACTTCAAAGAGTCATGTCTCTGGAGTTTTTTTGTATAGAAAGATAGTGTTTGACAAACGTCTGAACTGAATTTGTTACAGTTGTAATGGTTGCTTGGCTTTTTTTATGATTAAGGTGGGCGGGATAATGGGCCACTTGATGGTAAGTGGTCACCGCCCAAAGACATTGGCGCCAAAAGTCTGTCCCTTATGTTCGTAATTACACTGGCTCATTCTCATTCAAATCGAATCATTATTAATAATAATTAATGTTCAATATTCATAAAATTGAATTTTAAATTTGGAATGTCACATTCTGTAATCTTTTGTCTCTTACTATTGTTATAATCCAATCATTACTAAGAATTAATTATCAATATTTATAAAATCCAATTTTAAATAAGGTAAAAGTATTTGTTCTTTGAAGTGAAGTAACAGATGGTAAATGTCCCACTGCTGGGCTAAGGAATCTTTGAGCTCCTTCGACCACGCTATTTCAATGCTGTCTGTCTGCACGCGATAAACTCAAAAACTATTAAATAGATTTTCATATTACGGTTTTTTGATGGAAGAATGAAGAAGATTTAAGTGAATTGGCTGAATTGTGTCAAAGGTTTTTGAAAATATCGGAAATAAACATGTCGACTGAGAGCTTGAGTAGCATGCTCTTTAAACTACTATAAACTAAATTACTTTTAAATGTCATGAATGTATGTAGTAAGGCTCTACCTTAGTAGAGCCTTACTACATACATTCATGACATTTAAAAGAAAGTAACTACGCACTAGTAAGGCTCTACCTAAAGTAGAGCCTTACTAGTGCGCAGCCGAGAGGAGTTACTGGTCTCCTGATAAATCTTAATCGTAACTGTATGAAGTAGCCTGGTAGATATGGAAGAAAAATTTCAACTATGTAATAAATAGCATACTCAAGTAGAAGTCTTGGCATTATAAGATGGATAGAATAATATGTTTTAGCTCGTTGGAAAATATTTTAATCTAAGGAGTTGGTATAACAATGTTCCATATTTCATAGTTTAAATGATGAATAGACTTCATAATAGTTTAGATAAAATAGTTTTTCAAAACTAGACACAAATTAAGTACTCGGAATATAGTGACTTTTTCGCGGGAAATACACATTAAAGCTGGACTCGCCTGAATACTCACTAAAAACCAGCGGTACCAACTCCGTCTCTGCTGGTGGCTTATGGAGTAGCTCGCTCATGTTAACATAACGCCCTAACGGATGCTCGACGGTCGCTTCTGAGTACTGAGAATTACCTCAATGTGTATTTCGATACTTTTACCCACGCTCATAATTCTGCTACAGGAAGTTTCCATAATTCCCTAGTGGGGGGGCCACTAATGTGAGTAGTCATATAAAACAAATACTCAACTAAGTCATGATAGTTATCAGTAAATGATAGTTATAGCTTAAATTATAATGTAGATAGGCGGTCTAACGTGTCTTGTGCCTGTAGTTACACTGGTTCACCCAACTTTCAAGCCAGAATACAACAATACTAATTCGCTGCTTGACGGTATAATATGCACAAAACCCTACCAAGTGTATTGGGTATATTATATACATATATATATAGGTATATACAAAAGAGTAAATACTGTGAACCTCCCGAGTCCGTTTTACTACAACGAAGGATCTGAGGTATGTAGGTGGCGCGACTTGATTGGACGTGGAAGGCGACGAACAGCTTTGGCGTACTTCGGAAATGGCCTATATGTACCAGATACCGATTGGCTGACAATTCTTTGATTAGCTGAGAATATCTCAACAAAAAAACAGGACGTCGGGTTGAAACGAAGTTTGACAGACTCGATAATATAAATTAATAAGTTTTGAGAATAATTTAATTACAACAAATATATATTGAGAATCCGTATTAATTACCACAGAACAAAAAACGAATAACAAACAGACGATTTTGCCAGTTTACTGTACTATAACTGTAACTCGGGATTTGAACCTTAAACTTAGAGATTTTTATTATAGGCAATGTATAAACATATATATATATAAAGGAGCGTCAGAAGGGGCCCCATTGAGGTCCCGGGCGTCGCCATCCATAGTGGGCGTTGTAACGGCAGGACTTTGATAATAAAAAAAGGCACACTCGTATTGTATAGTCTTATTATTTCACCGTTTTACAATTTCACACAAAAGGTACACAATCAACACTTTATTATAACTAAATTAGAGCCAATAGATTAGCACGTGTGCACCTCGTGCGGCAGCTGTCAAACGAATGCCGGCCGCTATTCCTCGAGGCGACACCCACTACTCTATTCGGAGTTACCCGCTCATATTTTTAATAACATCACATAATCAACTAAAACTAAAACATTATTAAAAAATCGTAAATAATAATTTCGTAATTTTTATCATGAAAATTAATCAAAAATCAGCGCGCCGTCACGGCCGTCCTGCATTATCACACGTCCTCGTGTGTCTCATCTGTAAGCCAAAGACATAGTATTTTTTTTTTTTTTTTTTATAGCACACTCCGTTCGGTCACCCTGACTCTTCAAGTAACTTCCTTTGTTAATCTTATACAACAACTCACAGTGATTACAAATATTTGCGTCCAGATACAACAAAATCTTTCGTAAATTAAATAAAAAGTACACATAGCATAGAGACCTACAAATGTCTCATACGTTATTCAATGCCACACAGGCCATTTGCTGCCACACAGGCTAGTCGTTGCCACACAGGCTAGTCGTTGCCACACAGGCTAGTCGTTGCCACACAGGCTAGTCGTTGCCACACAGGCTAGTCGTTGCCACACAGGCTAGTCGTTGCCACACAGGCTAGTCGTTGCCACACAGGCTAGTCGTTGCCACACAGGCTAGTCTTTGCCACACAGGCTAGTCGTTGCCACACAGGCTAGTCGTTGCCACACAGGCTAGTCGTTGCCACACAGGCTAGTCTTTGCCACACAGGCTAGTCAATGTCACATAGATCAAAAATACAATTGAAAGAAAATGTAATTACTTACTATGGCCGTCATCGGCACATTCTGTCTCAATTTGGTTGGTTGGGATTTCTAGTCCGCCACTTAACTCTAATGGAACATAACATTCAGGCATTGCACGCACACGATCGTGCGCATACTTATACGTCCTATTAGAGTTAAGGGCCCGCAGTAAATACCGGTCACCATCCAACAGCTCAACTACCTTATAGGGGCCTTTAAATTTTGGGTCAAGCTTGGTTTGGTTACGCTCGTGATTTTCAAGAAGCACATAATCACCTACTTGAATTTTTTTTAAAATAGCTTTACTTTTATCAAACCTTACTTTCTCCGAGGAAGCGTTAATTTCTATTGCTTGTGCCGATTGCTCTCTAATATGACTTAAATCTATTTCTATGTCATCGGTTTCTAATGACATTAAATTTAGGGGCCTAGCAACCTTTCCTATTAACAATTCCAAAGGACTTGCCTTTGTAACCCTATTTATAGTACAGTTAATGGCCAGCTGAATTTCAGGCAACGCATCTTGCCATGACTTATTATTATCTACCTCAACAGCAGTTAACATATTCTTTAATGTGGACATGACTCGCTCTACCTGCCCGTTTGCGCGGCTTGTGGCGGTAGCTATAAGATGTAGGTTAATGTTATGTGTATTGCAAAAGTCCCTAAACTCTTTTCCAGCAAAGCATCGACCCTGATCAGCTATGACGCGTGTAGGAGCACCAAACAAGGAGACATTGTATTTTAATGCCGAAATGGCACTGTTTGCGTCTATGTTGCGTGTATGATGTAATATCACGTACTTGGTAAAAGCATCTACTGATACAAAAACATACTCTTTTGCGTCTTTCTTACCGCTTAATTTACCCGTTGCATCCATGTGAATGGTATGCCATGGGATTGGAGTTTTAGGGATTGGATGTAGTTCAGCTTGAACTTTTCCCGAGTTAGACTTTGCAATTCTGCAAGTTATACAGTTTTCTACAAATTTTCGTACGTACTTGTTCATATTTGGGAACCAATAGTGGCAATAGGCCTTTTCCAATGTTTTCTCCCACCCTAGGTGCATGATATTTTCGTGAACATGATTAATTATAGCCCACTGAAATTCCCTAGGCACTATTGGCAACCAATAGCTCTTGTTATTCCTGTCAATTTTGCGATAAAGAAGACCGCGCCTAATTTCGTACGTTTTAGCGATATCACTACTAAGCTCATTTGCTTGAAGTTTTGTCATTATAGAATTAATTTCATTATCCTTTTGTTGTTCAGCCTGTAACCAATGGTCTGAAATCACAGTCAAATGGATACGTTTTTGTTCAGCTTTGATGGCTGAACGCACTGTGTTTGGCAACGGGTTACGGGAAAAGAAATCTACGTGACTCATTTGTTTCCCCAGTCTATATTCGACATCAAAGTCAAACGCTTGCAGGAAACACCACCATCTATGAACACGAGGTGTAAGGTCAACCTTCGACTTAGAAGCCTTGACAGCATTGCAATCAGTAACAACAATAAACCTTCTACCCTGCAAATAGTGACGGAAATGCTTGACAGCGTTCACCACTGCAAGCGTTTCCAGCTCGTATGAGTGGTATTTTGATTCAGCGCTGGAGGTTCGGCGACTGTAGTATTCGACTACATGCAGCTTGCCATCAACTCGCTGCATAAGTATTGCACCATAGCCTTCAGCGCTGGCATCTGTATGTAGCTCCGTTGGGAGTTTAGGATCAAAGATCATCAATACAGGTTTATCAGTCAAAATGTCTATTATATCCTGACGAACCTTCTCGAGTTGGGGATTCCAATTGATTTTACCTTTTCCCGAGGTAAGCCCATAAAGAGGAGCTGCCTTTTGAGAGAACCCAGGTACGAATTGCCTAAAGTAGGAAGCTAAACCAATGAATTGTCGAAGTTGAGTGACATTTTGAGGTGGTGGTAGCTCAGTAAGGGCTCGAATTTTACGAGGATTTGGTCTTATTTCACCGGCCGACACCTCATAACCCAAAAATTCAACCCTGGTTTTAAGAAAACTACATTTTTTTTATATTTAGCGAAAATCCAGAATCAGTTAACGCTTTAAGAACTAGCTGTAATCGTTCGATGCCCTCGCCTACTGTTCGTGATGGAATGATGACGTCATCAATGTATACTACAGCAAATGACTCAGTTAATGCCCCAAGGGCTTTATTAATGGCACGTTGATACACTGAAGGTGCATTGCGAAGCCCAAAAGGCATTGACAGATACTCAAACTGGCCATCCGGTGTAACAAACGCGGTACGTTCTATGGAATTTTCTTGGACAGGAATTTGATGGTAGCCGCTAGCCATATCTAAAGAAGTAAAATAGTTTGCACCCACTAAACGCTGTATTTGATCCAAAATAAGTGGCAGAGGATATCTATCAGGCACCGTATTGCTGTTCAGTTCCCTATAATCTACGCAGAGCCTATCGCTCCCGTCCTTCTTCTTAACTAGGATAATTGGACTCGCGAAGGGGGAAGAACTCTCGCGTATGATACCAGCTGATAAAAGTTCTTTGACTTGACGGCGTACTTCCTGTCTTTCGTCTGGACTCAACCTATAGGGTCTACGTTGAACCGTGAGATTAGGGTCAATTAGTTTAATGACCAGCTGACCAGTACTAACCCTACCAGTGGGTGTACCCTCAACTAAATAACTAGAATGATTTTTCAGTAAGGTTATTAATTGCTCTTTCTCACGATCGGATACGTCGCACTCTATAGTCTCGAATTTGTCTACCTTTTTACCTATGTCACAAATAGAAACTACCCTGTTCTTTTTAAGAATAAGATTGTTTTCAGAAATCTCTATTGAAAACCCTAATGCAAGCAGATCCCTTCCAATCATTATATCGTTGGAAATACACGAATCGGGCACCACGTGAAACAGTATCTGCACTGAATAACCCTGAATTGAAACTGTAGCGAGAATTTGGATATTGCAATTAAGGCAAGCGTTACCTATACCCAATAATGTTACTGCATTATATTGTCTTTTACCTGGAAACCTATCTGACAGAACTTGTTTTATCAAAGAGCATTCGGCACCCGAGTCAAAATAAAATGAAAACATCTCACCGGTTTCATCTATGAGCTTATCCATAGCTGGTTGGATGGAACAGACATTCACTCGCCGTTCGGTCCGTACATCGCTGCCCTTAACATCCACACTGGGACAGCGCGGCGCGATGTGGCCTCGTTCACCACACTTGAAGCAGGTCGGAGTGATTGTCTTCTTCTGCGCGCCAGTTTCCTTCGACTGTTGAGAGGAGGTTGTATCTGATATCTCAAGTCGCGTATTAGTATTACTGTCACGACTACTGTTGCCTCTACAATCACTAGACACGTGACCCATCTTGCCACAATTATAGCATCGCCGCGTATTCTCCATACGTGGCTTCTTCGCTTCTACAGGCGTAGTAGTCTTCTCATTAGGCGGAGGCCCTCTTTTTCTAAAGCTAAAAGCCATGAGCTCTTGTTGTAATTTATTACGAGTGTCAATCTCAGTAGTAAATGTTATTCTTTGCAATCGCGGCTCAATTTTTGAAGCATGTGCTAGAGTAATCGCGATCGCAATCTGCTCTTTCGACAAAGACTTCCACTGCGCTAATAAAGTACTCATAAATCGTCCGGCATATGCAGACAAACACTCGCCTTCCTTTGGAGTACTATTCAGTAATCGCCATAAACTCGCAGCTGGAGTCTCAACAGTGTCAAATCTTGCCAAGAACAGATTTTTTAATTGCGGCCATGTAATTCCCGAAAAACTAGATTGGGCTAGCCATGGTGACGCCGATCCCTTGAGTGCCTTGCTCATAGTGATTATCAAATCACTGCCAGAAATAGGTTTTTCTTGTAAACATATGTCCACCGTCTCACACCAAGCGCGAGCGTCGTGCTCTGGAGTATCAGGATTAAACTCAGGCAACGTAATCATGCTGGATACACGTGGTTCTCGTATAGCACGAATTAACTCCATCATGTTTTGTTGCTGCATTTCAAAAAGACTTTTCCAACGTTCACACTCATTTACTTGTGAAATATTATTGCACTGGCCTGTATTCTGTTCCTGATTCGTCACAGGTAATCCCACTTCTGATAAAGGAGCGTCAGAAGGGGCCCCATTGAGGTCCCGGGCGTCGCCATCCATAGTGGGCGTTGTAACGGCAGGACTTTGATAATAAAAAAAGGCACACTCGTATTGTATAGTCTTATTATTTCACCGTTTTACAATTTCACACAAAAGGTACACAATCAACACTTTATTATAACTAAATTAGAGCCAATAGATTAGCACGTGTGCACCTCGTGCGGCAGCTGTCAAACGAATGCCGGCCGCTATTCCTCGAGGCGACACCCACTACTCTATTCGGAGTTACCCGCTCATATTTTTAATAACATCACATAATCAACTAAAATTAAAACATTATTAAAAAATCGTAAATAATAATTTCGTAATTTTTATCATGAAAATTAATCAAAAATCAGCGCGCCGTCATATATATATATATATATATATATATATATATATATATATATATATATATTTTATGGCATTGATTGGCGGACGAGCATATGGGCCATCTGATGGTAAGTGGTTACCACCGCCCATAGACAAAGGCGCTGTTAGAAATATTAACCATTCCTTACATCACCTATGCGCCACCAACCTTGGGAACTAAGATATTACGTCCCTTGTGCCTGTGATTATACCTACTGGCTCACTCACTCTTCTAACCGGAACACGACAATACAGAGTACTGTTATTTGGTGGTAGAATATCTGATGAGTGGGTGGTACCTACCCAGACGGGCTTGCACGAAGCCCTACCACCAAGTGTAAAAATCAACTTGGATATTCATATATACGTATATATATCTTTGACGTTTGCATTGTCTGAATTTATTGTTCTCGTGTCTATAGATCTGTGTCTATATACAATAGCTGTTCCCATTCCGTTCTTTAAGAGCGGAAATAAATGTTGTCATGTGAATGATATTGAATGAATGAGTCGTT
This sequence comes from Vanessa tameamea, assembly GCF_037043105.1. Classification (NCBI taxonomy): domain Eukaryota; kingdom Metazoa; phylum Arthropoda; class Insecta; order Lepidoptera; family Nymphalidae; genus Vanessa; species Vanessa tameamea. The sequence goes on from NC_087338.1 coordinate 4,280,768, forward strand.
GAATGTATAACGCGTCACGTATTGTTTTCATTTAATTGCCTTTGATTTTATTTATAGAACGAGTTTTTCAAATCAAATAATTTACAACATGTTACAGGTACTATTCAACTCAATACACACACGAACCCCTACATTGGGTTCGTGTGTGTATTGAGTTGAATAGTACCATCAACCAATCTTTTTTATAGGTCACCTGATGGTAAGTAGTCACCAGTGCTAGTAGACATTGGCGCCGTTAGAAATGACAACGATCCATTCATTCATGAATGATTTTATTCGGGGTAGTATTTTTTAAATTGACAAAATCTGGTAAGTCAATAATGTAATTACGTTTTAGCTACGTATTCATTAGTCTAATATAGTATTTTTTATAATTATTATTCCATGTTTGTATTTTGTTTTAAATAAAAATATCAATATTGTGATTTTAACTACATTTAAGCTGAAGGTTACTGTTTAAAATCCTGAATAAAATGCATTTGAATCGTCTCTTTACGGGGTAAGGAATGTAGATTCAACCGAGACGTTCCTCTGGGCAAAACACGATCCAGCCCTCCTGTCAGCAGTGGAGGTTAAAAGGCGAGGTTATACTTTTAATGAAGCTTTTTGCACTTACTCCAATGATGATGATGAAAACCATCATTTTATTTAAGATTTTAAATGAACGTGGTTATTTTTATTACTAACAGTATTTAAAACGGGATATTTACCATGTTTTTTATTTTTACTTGGTGGAGCTCGATATTTCGACATTATCTGCGAATGTCTTGTTCACGAGACTGTCTTGTCTCGTCTTGTCTTGTCTTGTCTCGTAAACAAGACATTCGTAGATAATGTCGAAATATCGAGCTCCACCAAATAAAAATAAAAAACATCATTTTATTGTCCAAACAATTGTTATTAAGTCAGTGTCTGTTTACCGATCTGTTCGTATAGAATCCTCAGTGCGCGAGTCCGTATTGCACTTGCCCGGTTTTTTTTAAAACGTAAACTAACGTATATAAGCGCATGCGTGGTTTATAATTTTGCTACAACCTCAAAAGAAAAAGAGCCTATTAACCCAGAAGACATGTTTGAACTATTACATTACAAAACTATGTAATGCAATATTGCTGTATTATTGAATTGAATCATCGAAAACTTTTTGATAGTAGTTTGTTAGTCTCACTAAAATTGTAACGTAAAAAACTTCCTTCAACTTTCAACACGGAAAACGTATTACGTTTATATCTATCTCTTTCACTCTCGAATATTCTTGTGTAACAGAAAGAGATAGCAGATTGATCATTATAGGCTCAGGTGTGTTTAGGTGGTATCTTGAAATACTCGTTATCTCAAAGAATCTGGAATAAGGATTTCACTTCACACGATGCTACGCGATTCATAATATAAGTCTAAAATCACTGTCTAAGGTTCTTGTAGGATTAAACTTTGGACAGGAATTCCTTATGAAACGTAGGTATGTCCTAAGAAAGGATTTTTCATTGGGGTCAATATCAGCTTTTTTCTAGTAACTGGAATAATGTCACCAAAATCTACTGAACTGATCGATGCAATATGTAGAATCCTGTGACTACAATTACGTAAAATATAACAGTCATTTTTATTTTATTTGAATATAAGTTCATATTATGTGTTTATTTTAAACTCAATAACCCAAAAAAAAAAAAAATTCTTGAATTAATCGCTTTGCTTTTTATATCTTCGCTTTATAGGTGAACTTATATCTTTAGGTAATTTATGAAAACATTACCTGAGGCTTAAACGAGAATATACAGGGTAGATATATAAAAAGATAATATTTGAATTGCGCACTTCCCTTATCGAATAAGAGTTAACGATATTAGTATATTACTTGAATATATTTGATGTAACAATATTAACTGTGATGTGATTATACGCGTTGCTATGGTTACCGCTCGTATTTATTGTTACTCGGGTTGCTATGGGCAACATCCTTCTTAGCAATAAACTAACGAGCAATTGAACGTGTTTTTCAATTATCAACAAACATCTCAATGGCGACGACGATAAAAAACCATTAGAAACCAAATGTAAGCGAAGAAGCAAGCGAGTCTATTGCGTATTGCGTTTAAATTAATTTACTGCCTGAATAAATATTATTTGGATACAATATATGACCAAAATGTCTGTCGGTAAAATCGGTGCGTTTGATATCTCAGGCGGTAATTGGGAACTATATATCGACAGACTAGAACAATTTTTTATCGTAAACGACGTCAAGCCGGCCTGGAAGGTTATGCTTATGGTTAACTTGTGAAGACCGATTAAACCATAGGAAAAAACCTACGGAGATTTAGTCGATATAATGAAAGATCACGTACAGCCAAAACCTAGTGGTCTAGCTGAGCGATTTAAATTTAGGCAGTGTGTGCAAAAATGCGAGCAAAGCATTTCAGATTACGTTACAGCATTAAAAAAAGCTTCCGCAAACTGTAGTTTTTCATCAGTTCCTTTGAAAGAGAGTTTAAGAGATCAATTTGTTTGTGGTATAACCAGTGAAAATATAAGGCAAAGACGGAAGAGGATATCACGTTCGATATGGCGTTTAAGTTAACAATACCTACGGAGGCGGCAGAAGCGGATGCGGCTTCTGCGGCGAAAGTTTGTATGAATGTTTGTTACTCTTTTACGCAAAAACTACTGAATCGATTTGAATGAAACTTTACATTAATATAGATTATACATCAGAATAATACATAGACTAATATATAATCTATTTATATAGATATTGTGTGAATAATACTCTGACTAAGGCTAAAACTCCACTCATTGTATATTTCACCAACAATACTTAGAATTGTCGTGTTTTGGTTTGAAAGGTAAGTGAGCCAGTGTGACTACAGCCTTAGGGGAGATTACGTCACAGTTCTAAGAGTTTACAGTACATTGGTGATAAAAATGTCACAAAAAACCACCTCTGTCAATTGCCTCCTAATCTATTTTAAATAAATAAATATATTATACGTGTTAAGTCATTGAACTTAATTGAATTACGAAGGCATGAAGTCTTTTGGACCATGTAAAATTTTGATTATAAATTTAGAAGTATATCTAGTTTGATGTAAAGTTCTTTGTTTTGGAATTTTAACGATATAGTTTGTGAATTAGAACTTTTCGTTTGACCTGAGTTTTAATTAACTTACTACCTTTCAGGGGAAATAATCTAATCAACGATTTACCACTTTATTCTAAAGGTAGAGTAACTTTACTTCTACTGGGAAATTACCTGTTCTCTGATTGAGAAGGAATTTTAGATAGTATTCTACACTGTGACGATAAGGGTTAGATAGAGGATACGTATTTCTTTCCAACGCAACAAAGAATTTATTTTAGATACATTGATGTTCAGCAATGAATGCTCGGATTCAGTAAAAGCGGAGACGGAGACATGCATTTTAACTAATGATTGCGAACTTAAACCTAGACAAGCATCAATGATTTTCTATGATTTTATTTGGTGTTTATAATTCATTTCGTGCTCGGCTGTGTTTCAATGAATTTCTACTACATATATACAACCTGGATTAGACCTAGTATTAGACCAGCCTGGTGGTCCCTTAGTTAATTAGTTCCCAATATATTGTCTCGAAGGGAGATGGGCCCTAGCCCAGTATTGGAACGTCTACAGGCTCTTACTGTACTGTGTACTTTTTAACATATAAATACAAAATAAGAAATATAGTCACGTCAAAAATATATAATATATTTAGGATGAAAATAATACATGTAGATAGAAACTTAAAACATATATAATTAGAATCAGGCAAAACTGAATTGCACTTTACAAAGATATAAATTAAAATTTATAACAATGCGGCTTCGCGTGTTATAATTTAAATATAGTCTATCGTATATCGCAACCGACTCTATAGTCTAATCTAATGGCAGGAGTAGTTAAAATAATCAACTATGACCTTGAATTGATATGACGTAATTAATCGTGATATTAAACAGTCTTTTGTGTTCATTTTAAAAAAGGGGAGGTGGGTGGACACCCTTTTAGAAGGAAGTAGCTTTCACTATGTATCCGGTAGTAATTTGACGACCTCCGTGGTCGAGTAGGGTGTACACTGGTTTTCATGGGTACGCCACTCCGAGGTTCGATTGTCGAGTCGATGTAGAGAAAGGTCATTAGTTTTCTATGTTGTCTTGGGTCTGGGTGTTTGTGGTACCGTTACTTCTGATTTTCCATAACACGAGTGCTTTAGCTACTTACATTTGGATCAGAGTAATGTATGTGATGTTGTCCACATCCACTAACATACAATGAAATAAATCGGCAATGTTAGAAAGTAATTAAATGATAACTAAACATATATTTTTAAATCCAGGGAATTTTAAACAATAACTATGAGATAAGTTGAAATAATATTGTATATATATAATAGAAAGAGAGAGACAGAAAAGGAAATAAGAGATAAAGGTCCCCCCCCCCCAGAGGGGGCATAACGCTTTTTCCTTACGCGACGATTTCTGCCGGTTCACTCTACTGTAAACCGCGTAACAAAACTTCGTTCCAATAAAAGGTGTTTTTTTATATCGGTCAAGTTATTAGACCTCTGGTTATGAAAATGAAATGGATATGAGTACCTTTTTTAATTTTTATTATATAGGTGCGCAGTCGGGTCGATGGGTCACCTGATGATAAGTGGTCACCACCGCCTATAGACATTTGCGTTGTAAGAATTATTACACGTTTAGATCGCCAATGTTAGTAAACTAATATGGCTAGTCCCTTATGCCTGTTGTTGCTCAACAACACTAAGTATTGTTTGGTGGAAGAATATCTGATGGGTGGGTGGTACCTACCCAGACGGGCTTGCACAGAGCCCTACTAAAAAGATAAGTGGTATAATTTTGTATTATAAATAAATATATAATAATCATATATTTTTAGTGTATAATATAGCAAAGCTATTAGCAAATAGCAGCCTGTAAATTTCCCACTGCTGGGCTAAGGCCTCCTCTTCTCTTGAGGAGAAGGTTTGGAGCATATTCCACCTCGCTGCTCCAATGCGGGTTTGTGGAATACACATGTGGCAGACTTTATCCTTCACCTTCACAAACACAAATTAAGCACAGGAAAATACAGTGGTGCCTGCCTGGGTTTGAACCCGAAATTCTCGGTTAAGATGCACACGTTCTAACCACTGGGCCATCTCGGTCCATTTCATTAGCAAATTGCATGTACTAAATTCTGAGGATATAAAATACTTTATTTTATAACTCAGGTAAAAAGCAATCAAGGAATATATTAGCTATATCTATGAATCCGTAAATCAATGAAGGAATCAGCCGTTTGTTACAATAGGCTGTGCTATAAGGGTGGGTATTCACGATGAGTTCTTGTATGTATTTTAATAAATGAATATTTTATAATGACCATACTTTTTAGTATTTATTTATTCGGAGACCGCGAATCGGCAAGCGTAGTGTAGGACCCTGCGGCACGGTGGAGCGACGATATACGGAAGGTGGCCGAGAACATGTATGTACTATTTCCTTGTTCAAGTATATTTTTTGTATGTTAATGGTTATCGAATTGCAGATACTGCTCTGAAGATAGAAACTCTTTATTAGTACGTACATTCCAATACTTCTGAAATCCGAGATGTTGCTGAGAATTTCTCAATAAAAAAAATTCAAAATGCTGAAGTGTTATTTCGGATTTTGAATTCTTTATCGATATCCCTGAAAAAATACGAGACGAGACGAGAACTACTAGGGAATCATGTGCCTACCCTTGAATAGCACCTGGATCGTCGCGTTACATTAAAAGTGGCGCACACTATGTCTATTAACTCAAACAATATTCGTAGTTGTAGCATTAAAAATGTACGTGACAAGGTTTGTTGTTTATTTTGAAAATGTCCTAAACTCCTGACCGTTTTAAGTCGTAAACTAACCCCAACTCTGCAGGACATAAGTGTTCAGGTGTGTGAGACAAGTACGCTCTTTCTGTCATAATCCGATTGGTCGGCAAATCCGACGCGACCAGGAAAACTTCAGACGACAATTTCGTGGATCCGGGCTACGAAATAATTTCTTGTAAAAAACGCAACAGCTTATTTGGTCCAAGTCAACATTTAGCCGGCAACGCACCTGCAAGCCCCCCGGTGTTGCAGATGTCTATGGGCGGTGGTAATCCCTTTCCATCAGGTGAGCCTCCTGCTCGTTTGCCCCCTTTAACATAAAAAAAAAACTCAAGACTTTAGAGTCAATGACCCTAAGATAGCCAATGGAGGAACGAGACAATCTTTAAAATATATATTGCATAACAAATGCTTGTTCCCAAGCTGTTACTTTAATCACGAATGTGCTTGTATACCCAGCCTTACAAGGATCCATTGTTTGTTTTGCTCTTTATATTTCCGTCTTTGTGATAGCCATACCATTATGAGAACCTGTTAAGAAAATTCCGTGCTGATAAAATCTTGTATGAACTCAGCATGAGCGGTAAATATACTTTGAATAAATTGGTGTCGAAATGGAACACGGTAAGCGCTTAAATCTTAACCAGAATTTCCTTGGAAATAAATTAAATGTTTAATTTATATTTGAATTTATTGTATGAGTTATAGACGAGTAAATTAATTGATTTATTTATTTGATATACATAATTCAATAAATACTACATACATAATACTAATGTCAGTAGATAAATTACCATATATAAGTTAGAATTGTCATGCAACAGAATATCGGAATGTGGATTCTATGAAATGTTTTCGAACAATATCTCAATGACATGAACCAGAATAGTATTCGCGGTTGATTCGCTGGCATTTTCGAAGAGTTCCGTTGCCTGTCTCCGAATCCGATCTTTACGTAATTCGAATGGGCTCATTTCGGAATACCACTATCGAACAAAATATTTTGGAAATATATGACGGAGTTACGTCAAATTGTCAGTCAGCTATATTTTAAATCAGTTAAAAATATATATAGATTATAATCACTATATGATATCACAATGTGAGCCCGTGCATGTCCAAACTAAGTCAGTAAGATTCTGGTGATTGGATCGTCGTACGAGGTATTACATAAACTCAAAGTAAAATTAATTTATAATTTAGTTTTCGATATCTATGTTCAGTGTTTATACAGAGCTTTTACCTGGTAGTACCGGTTTTCCGGTTTGGAGGGTGAGTGAGCTGGTGTAACTGCAGGCAAAGGGACATAATATCTTAACTCCCAATGGTGGTGGCGCATTGGTGTAAAGAATTATTGGGTCATATTTCTTACAGGATGGGCGGTCCTACTATCTTTTGCAAGAGCCATAATAAGATTTTAATTTTCTGGAAATAAAATGCTTCGTCTTCTTCTTTCGAATGTTAAATTACTGACGAGAGAGAGAGATCTTAGGATTTTTCTCTGACATGAAAGCTTGGACTACGCATATTTTAGAAGATCCTTTAATCTGTGTACCCAATGTAAGCCAGTGTAATCACAGGCACAAGGGACATAACATCTTAGTTCCCAAGGTGGGTGGCGCAAAGGTGATGTAAGGAATGGTTAATATTTCTTACAGCACCTTTGTCTATGGACGGTGGTGACTTATCATCAGGTGGCCCAAATGCTCGTCCGCCAATCAATGCCATAAAAAAAAATCTAATAGGTTTAGAAATCAATACGTCTTACCAATGTGATGCTTTTCTTTTGCACAAGTATTTTCTGTAGTCGAATGTCGAAAATGGTTATCCTTATAATTATGATCTGTCTGTCTATAAGTTTGTCCTAGCATTTCAAGTGAAACTTCGACTGGAGTTACAGGGGTCTTATTTTAGGGCACGTAATTTAAGAAAACAATTTTCTTGTCCTTTTAGGATTAATGTCAAAGTTGCCAATTCTGTTCAGTATTTGATTAATAAATTATTTTACTAAGTTTTGTGTCCATCCGAGTATGAAATTAGATTTCACGTGAACCTTGATCCGCAATTCATTCTCTCAGGGGTCCAAATTTGAAAAAAATACTTCTGCTCGAGCGTTGAACGAATTTTGTAATTAACTTATGCCCGCTTCCTACTAGGATATGAAATGAAAAGTACAATAAAATTGTCTTCGAACAGTTGTTCATTTCATTATGCTATCATTGCCTTGCTACTTACAGATCAGAAGACTGCGAATGACGGATAGAAGTGTCGAGATATGAAGATGAAGAATAAAATTGTTTCAATAAAATTCTGTAAACGATAATCAAGAAATTCAACTAAAGGATCATTATATGCAATACGCCTTGTTTTTTTAAATATAGTAAGTGGTTTATCTTTTAGTATCGAATATTTCGACCAAAATTATTATTGATAATTTGAGAAAAATGTACTGAACGTTTTGGGCATTTTTTTTCTTTCCGAATTTTATTGGTAACACATTAATAACTACCAAACAATAAAAAGGTCCAAACAATAACAAGTTCATACTGGCTGGATGCTCACTAATGGAAAGTGCCATCTATAGACATCGCCAACACCGAAATGCATGTAGGTGCGTTGGAAACCTAGAAGCGTGGATTCTTTTCTTGAAAGTTTCCATATAGTATCGGAAAGACCACCTTGTCATTGACTAACTATTTTAATATTGGAGATATTAACGTTCACTCTGTTTCGTTATCGTATCTTATTTAAAGTTTGATTGATCTTATTTGAATGAGCCTGCTTGGTTTTATGGTCTGGTAGCATCAGAACTAGCTGAATACCGCGACTTTCTGCGCGTTTGAATTTACAAAAAAAAAGTTTCATGTAACCTAAGTCACTCCTTTTTGCATCAGCTGCAGTCGTTCCAGATATTAGTCAGAGGAACAGACAGACAGACAAAAATTTAAAATAATCTGATTTTGGTATATGTACCGCGTAAAAGCGTTTATTTTAATATTACAAACAGACACTCCAATTTTATTATATGTATAGATAGCATTTTGCATTAAACTACTATGACGACTTCATCACTGACTCGGAGTTTGTCTTTGTTTATTATTCATTTTGGGATTCTGGATTATTCAAATGGTCTGGTAGTTGGCCAGTTTATCCTTAATCACGTCTTAATATATGTATATATACATGATGACCTCCGTAGTTGAGTAGGGTGTACACCGGTTTACATGAGTACGCCACTCCGAGGTCCCGGGTTCGATTCCCGGCCGAGTCGATGTAGAAAAAGTTCATTAATTTTCTATATTGTCTTGGGTCTGGGTGTTTGTGGTACCGTCGTTACTTCTGATTTTCCATAACACAAGTGCTTTAGCTACTTACATTGGGATCAGAGTAATGTATGTGATGTTGTCCAATATTTATTTATTTATTTATTTATATATATATATATATATATATATATATATATACATATATATCTAGACATCGTTGAGCTTTGCGTTCATTTGTCTGTCTAGTAATAAGGTATAATTTATTAATAGATTAATTCTGCGTTATCTCGCTGAGGGTATACGCAGGCTCCAAGTTTTAATGGCCTCAGTTAAATTAATGACACATCTAGGTTAGGAGCTTTCTAGTAATTGAGCTTACACGATAAAGCATTGAGTAAGAGATTTTTTTTAAAGCATTTTGTCATGGTTTATAATAAGTAATGGAACTATTTAATGAATTATTATAAATCATGATTAATGAATATATATTTTATTTTTTTTAAAGAGTTTGTCGAGAAAATTGGCCGAGTGGTAGTTAAATGTCATCACTCATAAATATTGAACCAAATGCGCTTGAGAAATATTAATCATTCTTTATAATCCCAATGTGCTACTAACTTTGGGGATTAAGATGTTTATGTCCCTTGTGCATGTACGTTTCTTTACTCACTATTTAAACCAGAACGCAACAATACTGAGCAATGTTATTTGTGACAGTGAGTTAGAGGAAGGTACCTAACACGACGGGAATAAAGGTACCTAACATTAGCCTTTTAAATAGATTTTCGTTATAAACTGGTTATAACATACAGCCAGGCTGGCTTAAACTAAGATTATAAAACATGAAATGATGACAGTTATATTAATAAAATTTCATTTTTCCCCAAGTTTACCCACAGGGGGGGGGGGGCGTGGTCAAATGTTATGTTAGGTTACCTTACGTCCCTTCATGTACCTCTTTAGAGTAGTGAGTAAATATAACAAATAAATAATATCGTAATGTTTGTAAAAAAACATTTTGTTTAGTGACGAAAGTAAGTAATTTTTGTTGAAAACATTTGAAGTGACTCCAACGCACGTGATTTAATATTTATCATTTGATTGATGAATAAATAATGCTATGACATATTGTTGTATGTCTAATTCAATGACATTATACATGATTAGTGCCAACTTCGATTAGCTTCATCGATCTATCGAAGATTTCGGGTTTAAGGCTTCACTTTTCATGTGCTTAATTTATGTGTATAATTCATCTAGTGCTAGACTAGGTTTTACTTTCATGTGGCGGATAAAAATCTATCACATGGAAAACCGCTTTAGAATAACCGTGGCCGTATAGTATTACTGTTCTGTATGTGCAATTAGATTTGAACTTAACACCTGTTTAGAATATAAATTGTACCGAAGGCTATCGGAAACATCAGCTACTGTTTTCCACTAATTAAATTACACGTTGATTAAATATAATTGTATTATTATTTATCGTAAACGAAAATCAACGAATATTAATAAGAATTTTTATCATCTGTGTAATCTTTTATCGAGTTAATACGATTATTATGTGGTTTTTATTAACATGAATTTTATAAGCAATTGACTACGCTTCAGTTCGTGGTTAGGTTTAGTGCAAGTACGTCTAGGTAGGTCCACTCATCAGATATTCTACCGCCAAACAGCAGAATCCAGTATTGTTGTTCAGGTTTGAAGGGTGAGTAAGACACAACAGGCACAAGGGACATAACATCTTAGTTCCCAAGGTTAGTGCGCGATGTAAGGAGGGTTACGCATTGCATGATATGAAGCTGTTTAAAAAAAATAATAAAGTTACAAAGACTTTATTTTATAAAAGTCAATTTAAATCAAAATGTTATCGTAAAAAAGTCAATCTTTTTATCAGTACAAGCGAAATAGCACTTACTAGTCACGAATAGTGTGGAATGTTTAATTTGTAAGCACATTGATCTATGCCCTAGTTTTCGATCTAAATTATAATTTAACAAAATTTAATTTGATATTGTTTCGGTTTTTTGATGTGTGTGTGATTATATATAACCACGCACACATACTACTAATAAAATTTTAAAGTGATTGTTGCAATATCTAAATGGGTTCAACAGAATTAAATGCACAGGATTTTCTTAAGAGTTTTTAATGAAGGACGATAATTTTTAAAAAAAATTGTCTTTTCTGATGTTATAGATATGGAAATCTGTCAGGCTTACATTGAAGAGCTGGATCTACCATATGGTTTTTTGGGCCCAGGGCCCAGGACCCCATGGATTCAAGGGGCCCCCAGCTAAGTCAAGTCAAAGTCAAAGATAGTGAATAAATAAGAAACTAAGTATTTCGAATACAGCGCTCAACAGACATATGAAATAAATGCATAACTATTTTGTACATGTCGACATTTACAGAAACATTTAGAATCTGCGTCAGATATTAAATATTCGAGAAAGTACGATGTGTATCAAATCGCAAAGTAATAAAGACCTTATTGTTACTGACTTAAAGTCGTTTTTATTTATCTGCTCTGTTTACAAAATTTCAAGTAGGTTTATGATTCGAGGAATATTATTGTTATTGACTGTGCGTTTCCTCTTATACCTAGAATGTTCCTGATATTATGTGTGTTATAAATTGAGCATCGAGATAGCAACTTGGTTTAATTTCGAAATCGATATGAAATATATCTATGCGAAGCGAAGTGAAGGGAAGATCTGTGACTGGAGCGAAGACTTTGTATCCGTGAGGTATTTAGTGGGATGGATATTTAAATGATTGTTCTTTATTGCAGTAATAAATCTTCCTACTAATATTTCTTTTACTTTAAGACGTAATGTTACATTTAAATCAGATGGTTGACTTAAAATGGTTTCTTGAATGAGCTTATCTTGAATAGTTAGTAATCTTCATTTTGTTAGTTTTTTAAAATAAAAAGTAATTACTTTTTTAGAATTGCGAAAATCCATATCGTTGTTCCAAATAATCTTATTAATAGAGATATTATTGACATACTCTGTGATTACAATGATGGAAAAGAATAACTACTGAGTTACTTGCCGGTTCTTCTCGGTAAAATCTAATTTCCGAACCAGTAGTAGCTTTAAGTTCAAATTTTAATTCAAAAGTTATTTTATGAGCTTATTTGAATGAAGAATATTTTGAATTTGACTCTGATTTTATTATTTTTCTGCTGTAAAAAAACTATCAATGGAAAATGAAAAATCTTACAAATTGCACGTGAAGCGCCACGCCCTAAAATCAAAATTTTCTTAAGGATATCATGTTAAGAAAGATTTTGTTCTATTTCATCCACGTTAATTATAAATTTTCTGCAAAACTTCTGTAAAGGATACGTTTTCCGAAACGTCGTTTCATCTCCATAAATTAATGACACTTATCTGGCTGTAGCGTTAGTCAGTCGCTGGCATTCAACATTCTCACTTTACTAAGCACAGGACCAACATAAATTGAACTCTACTAATAAAATTTTGAGAAATTATATTACAAGTGTAACGATTTTTATATTGATATGTGTGTATAAATAAGGCTTTGATGTTCATAATTCTCATGTAAATAATTACATGAGATGAGCCGAAATGGCCCAGTGGTTCGCGTGCATTTTAACCGATGATTTCGGGTTCAAGCCCAGGCATGCACCACTGAATTTTCATGTGCTTAATTTGTGTCTATAATTAATCTCATGCTCAGCGGTGAAGGAAAACATCCTGAGGAAATCTGTATGTGTCTAATTTCAACGAAATTCTGCCACTTAATTTTGCAATCTGTATGAACCTTGCGCTGGATCTGAATCCTATTAGCGAAGAAACTTTTACGCGTCTCCTTATCACAACAATGACTTGGTAAATTTATGCATAAAACAAATCTCATTTACAATAAAATATTAAGAATGGCATGTCCAAAATTTACATGAACTAACGACGAACTTCACAGAAAATTCTGATGAAAATTCTCAGAAGATATTTCAAATTCTGTCGAAAGAGAATTAGTTGCTAATACCTAAAAATGCTCAACGAAATGTAATTTTCAATTAGTTTCAACAAATTGATTTATTTTCTCACTAGCACCAAAATTACAGTTCACCCTAAAGTAAATAAAGTATCTCATTAATTGAAATTTGCAAAAAACCACAACAATCTGATGCTAGGTTGCTTAGGAAGAACTAACACCTAAAGGGACATATTATATAGTGGGCAATGAGTCCTCATTTGTTTTTGGTGCTCAAAAATTGCTGTTAAACATGTGTCGGATGAAAACCAATAGAACTTACTACTTGAAGCTGCGTTGAGAAGTAAGGTCCAAAATGTCACCTGGGATAGAAGATCATTGCCCTACGGTGGGCCTTTACGGGCTATTGCCTAACTACCTTTCGAAGAGTCTTAAGAAGGAAAAGTTTTGGAACTATTGTATCAATGAATAATCGTTTTATCAAGCGTCTTAAACCAAGCGAATAATTTGAATTTACAATATGTCGAAATACGGGCGACTCGATTGACGATGGCGCATTTAAAGTATTGCAAAGAATTTCAATATACGAATGCCATCGTTACGTAACAATAGCAGCAATATTGAATAAGTACTTAACTGCAAAAAGTACTCGTTATCTTGGATTGAGTCATATATACATTGCAATCCGATTTAAACCGGCAAAAACCGGTATCGTATGGTTCATTCTAGTTAAATATTGAACTATTGATACGATACAATTGAAATATTCAATGGCAGAAAGAAAATAATCTTTGCCTTTTTCTCCGATTGGTTGTCAACCGAGGTTCTTCTTTTTTTATTTGGGAACAATTGTAAATAAAAACTTGTTTGTTGAGATAAGAAAATTAACTTATATCATTATAAAAAAAAAACCTGCATTTTTTATCCTTAGGGTGTTATTTTTCTTCTAATGGAAATTGGACCAATTTTATAAACGGATCATAAATGACAAAGTTCTAAGGTGACAATCATAAAAAAAAATACAACCCAATTGAGAACCTCCTTGTTTCTTGAAGGCCGCAGTTTGGGTTACAAAAAAAGTGTCACTTAATATTATAGTGTATTTTATAAGAAAGGGATTTTGATTTGAATCTCAAATGTGACTTTTTTGCGTTATATTTTCTTTCACGATGATTTATTCTGACTTTATCAATGTAAAGGTTTGAAAGATTGTATTATGAAATAGTTGGGATCAATTTTGAGGGACGTGATGTGGACATGAATATCACATTATGTTTAAGAGTGATAGAGTTTTTAGGTCACTTTTAGGGTATTGCATATATTGTCTGATTTTGATAAATTTATAAAGACTAGTCCTCACCCTGGGGTAAAATTCTAATTAAAGAGACTGATCGACGAAAATAAAGAATATCGGTTTTTCTATATATAGCCAAACTTGCACTCAAATTTGACCATGAAATTATTTTGAAACAAATTTCACTTCAAAAAAAGTAAATAAATATCAGATCAATTTATAAAATAAATACTGTACAAATGAAAAACGTATTTGAACTGAATTCGTTTCTAAAAGTACGAGTATGTAGCATAACATAACATGTCCAATTGCAATTCCAATTATCTTTGGAATAGTTCACTAGCTCTTCGACCAGTAATGTCTTGGAACTATACACATATTTTTTCCAAATAAACATGTGACTGATGCCGCTGATGCTAATACTGATGCAGCTGATAGTCAGTAGTTACCAATTCTCATAGTTTTAACCAAGATCGGCATTGACATTAGTAAGAAATATTAACCAATCCTTCCATCACCAATATGCAACCAACCTTGGCACCAACCAACTAAATTACGTCTCTTTATTAGAGCTCGACGCAATGTGAGATTACAAAGAAAGTAAAAGGTAGATTTTACAGCCTAAACGCCTTGAGAATGTTATTGGTGGTTCTGATATCTCCATCTGTATATTTTATCATCATAGGGTTGTATAAGGCGATTGGTTCGAACAAATCAAAATATAATTCAATTAAAGTCTGCTCTCTGAAGCACTTTTGGATCTTTATACAAAAACAACAACACGTACCGCTTGGAATTCTACCACTGCTGGGCTAAGGCCTCCTCTCCCATTTTGAGGCGAAGTCTAGGAGCATATTCCACGCGGATTGGTGCTTGCCTGGGTTTGAACTCGTAATCATCGGTTAAATTCACTAGTTCACTAGGCGTTCTCGGCTCTTGGATCTTTATGTTATGGATCCTTATGCAATGGAATAAATGGCATGCAAAGCATCCACCGATTTTGAATGTAGACTTTGCTCACAAAGAATCATCACGTCTCAGAATTTAATCCTTTTTTCAAATGAAATATGGAATCAACGAAAACGAAATTCACGCTTTTTTATAATCTATTTTTTTTTCGCGTATTGTGTCATGAGCATTATTATATACTCATGTATTGTATATAAGATTTTAATCTATTAAGAAACTTGTTGAAATATCTGCGTAATCTTATTATGCAACGATTGTAGCTGAATATGTCGGTATGCTGATTATATAACACACTGGTTTCTGTTCGCGGCTTCGCTTGTATATTTAAGGGGTCGATGTAAAGTGGTACTGTTGCCCAAGATAAAAATCACCTATTTGCTAATCCAGAGTAGAATCCATCTGAGCCAAATTTCATTCAGATCCGTTCAGCTGTTCTGATGTGATTGAGTAGCAAACATCTGTACTTTGGCATTTATAATATTAGTAATATTAAAAACATCTCAGAAGAGAATTTCGAGCTCCAAGATTACAAATAGAGAATTTGTTGGACATCTATGGGATATTCTTCATACATTGGATCCTGAGCTCTTAAGACAACTATGATTCATAGTTGCATTATTCTGGTGGTAGGGCATTGTGCAAGCTGGTCTGTTTGTCTATTTCACTACCATATATTCTTCGTCACATACTTAGCATTGCTGTATTCTGGACCAGTTGTCGCCCGCGGCTTTACTCGCGTTTTAAGCGGTTGGTTGTTACGTGTTAGGCAAAAAAGTAGCCTAGGAGTTTAAGTTTGCTTCATACTAAATTTTTAAACAAATTCAGTTCATTGGTTTGGCAGTGAAAGAGCGACAGACAGACAGAGTTACTTTCACATTTATAATATTAGTATAAATTAACCAGAGTAACAACAGCCACAATGAGTATAACATTTTAGAATCAAAGCTTAGTGGCGTATTGGCTGGTAGGAGCAAAGGATGGTTAATATTTCTTACAGTGCTAATGTATATACGCTATCTATGGTAGGTGGTCATCACCGTGATCAAGGTAAGCGACCTTCAGGTGGCCCATTTACGAGACTACCTACCTAATTACAATAAAAAAATCTATCCAGTTGGAGTCATCATAATGGAAAATTTTGGTAATAATTGCAAAAGTCCTTCCTTTGAAAGGTTTGTTGGTATTATTAATAGGAATTCCGATAAAGTTTTATATATTATTATATTATATTACATAAATGTT
The DNA here is from genome assembly GCF_037043105.1 of Vanessa tameamea. NCBI lineage: Eukaryota > Metazoa > Arthropoda > Insecta > Lepidoptera > Nymphalidae > Vanessa > Vanessa tameamea. The sequence goes on from NC_087338.1 coordinate 4,297,408, forward strand.
ACAAATATACCATTTCGTTGTGTTGTGTCAAGTTATAGCAAAAATACCTTCCTCGTATGTTGAGCTTTTGTTGCGATTATTTCCAGTTGAATTATTGATTTTCAAAGCCGATTACGGTTGAATTGCTTTGAATACAATGTGTGGTTTAATCGTTCTTTAAAACGCAAATGAAGGATTTTTGTTAAATTTGCGGCTAGTCCCAAATCCAGAGGTCGTAAGTTCAAGTCTTGGGTCCTGCCACAGAAATATATTGGTTGGGTCAGTAAAAACATTGGGTGTTGTAAATATTCTTTTGTAGTAGCCTAAAATTTTAAAATCAGTAGTGGATACAATATCTTTACTCAGAAGGCGTGTAAAGGTTTTGGTCTTGCAATTGAATTAGTTACATACGAGTTGGATTTCGTTCTTAAAAAAAAAAAAAAAACTAAAATAAATATGAAACTTTATTCAAGTAGGCTTGAATGTTGATTCTACCAACAAGAAACTCAGTAGTTACTCTTTTCCAACATATAAAATACATAGTTATATTAGTTAAATACAATTGTATCTACTATATCCTGTCTAAAGTCAATATGAATTAGTGTCGCGTTTTTTTTAACACAACAATAACAAATGATTTAAATGTGTGTTAAAACTACACACACACACACACGCACTCATCATGTATGTGTACCTTGTAAAATATCCTCTAGAGCTCTCCCTTTGATAATAGCCCGGTTGAACATCGGTATGGAGGGACTCCATTGTTCATATTTTCTAGCGAATCAATTCTATATTCGAAATATAAAATCTTCGAGAGTAACAAGACGATTTGGCTACTTTTACTCTAGAAATATTGAATATCATCTTTTATTTAAAAGGATCATATCGGGAAAATGCCGTAAATGCATTTTTCATTTAAAATGGAAGATTTTTCTTGTTAGATGACGCATTACTGGAAAATCGTTCTTGTAGAAATTTTTCAGTAATAAGATTATGGAAGCTGTGAATTGTGAGGCGCTATACTTTTGTTGGACTGCTTCGTCGGTACAGTAGTTAGTTTAAATCCACTTATCGTGGGCAGAAACGTAAAAATTCGGGTCATTTAAAATATTAGTACGTTTTTCCGACTAAATCTTAGAAGTAGCCTGAAGTTTGGAAATTGGAGGTATCATCACTCCCGTGCTTCGGAAAGCAAGTAAAACCGGACACCTGGACTCATTCTGTTCATTTTGAATTCAGCATCCCATCGGATTATGAAAATGAGGAAGCAGAGATCGCACTCGAGTTTGTGTTTAAAACGGTTCATGGTATGACTACAATGTTTAAAAAATAGCCAACGTGCCCAAAAATTAAAAGGAGGACATCATAATTACCACACTTTCGTTGATTGCTGTAAGCTATTAATATTTTCTTGCAAAAGTGGTATATTTGTTCAAAGTAATTCTATAATTATACCTTTATACGAGAGACATGCGAGCAAATAGGTGATCTGGTAGTATACACTTTGCACAGACATTGGAACTACGAAAATTAACACCAAAATTAGACATTTTATTCATTCACCTTCTAATAAGTATATAAGCTATTGGCATTATGGATGTAATTACACTGGCTCACCTTCCAAAGCACAACATTGTACTCATGCCTGACTGCACATGGCCCTACCCCCCGGATATAAAAAAAACAACAGTTTCATATTTATGTGCCCCTGCCTGACTGACTTTCAATGCCAGTAGCTATACTTCTTGGAGACTATCCAACTGGCTTTCAGATTTTTTTTCACGATATCAGTAGGTTGGCGAGCAAGTAGTCACCACCGTCTATAGACTATGGTGCTGTTAGAAATATTATTCATTCCTTACATCGCCAATACACCACCAACCTTGGGAACTAATATTTTCCGTCCCTTGTATATGTAGTAATACTGGCGTAATCACTTTTCAAACCGGAACACAAAAATGCTGAGTACTGCTGTTTTGTGGTAGAATATCCGATGAGTGGGAGTTAGTTACCCAGAGGGGCTTGCACATAACCCTACCACCGAGAAAACTCTCTATTGTCTCATTTTCATAATCCTATGGGACAGCAATTCAACATGACTGAAGGTAAATCGAGCCGAGATGGCCCAGTGGTTAGAACGCGTGCATCTTAACCGATGATTTCGAGTTCAAACCCAAGCAGGCACCACTGAATTTTCATGTGCTTAATTTGTGTTTATAATTCATCTCGTGCTCGGCGGTGAAGGAAAACATCGTGAGGAAACCTGCATGTGTCTAATTTCAACGAAATTCTGCCACATGTGTATTCCACCAACCCGCATTGGAGCAGCGTGGTGGAATATGCTCCATACCTTCTCCTCAACGGGAGAGGAGGCCTTAGCCCAGCAGTGGGAAATTTACAGGCTGATTATGTAATGTTTATGTAAGGTAAATCAGATCGGAACCCCCGTTCACCCATTATGTGTTTCCCGAGGCAAATAACCTTCAACTTAATATTTGACTCTGACTGATTTATTGCTAGGAGTTCTGATGATTTCAGCTGAACCGACCAGACCGATCCGCGCTCTAGCTAAACTCATATAACATACCGTAGATTCGGTGTCAGATTTACTAATCCAGCTAAATACATTGGGCATTTATTGCCCCATCGGCTTCTGTCCACCAATAATAATTCAGAATATACTAAAACTGAGATATATGTAGACAGGTACCACTCACTTAACACGTAATCTCATAACAAGCAGGAATACTTATTATAGTTTTGTTCCGGCTCAAAAAGTAAGGCAGTGAAACCATGCACAATGGACACTTATATTAGTAACCAAGATTGTTGACGCATTAACGTTATCTATGAGCGGTGATCACTGGACCACAGATACCACTTGCCAGTTTGCATAGGGATGTAATCAACTAGGTATCAAGTACGTTCTTGAAATCAATTAATTTCCTGTAGTCTCTACATTTTTTCTTCTTCTCATTTATTTAGTGGAGATACGTGTTACATTAAAGCGTACCATATAGGAGACAAACTTGATAAGATTGCACAGAAAATTTCTTCACTTTCCCTCTATAGAGGATAATTAAATAAAATTAAAAGGTTCCAGGGGATATTGCGTCACACAGCCAACTACGGAGTAAGTTTCCTTTTAAATCAAAGACCTTTGAAATAGTATTAAATCGGTAGTATGTGTAAGGTAATTAAAGATTTATATAAATCGAATATAGGTAGATTAGTAAACATATACGCAATCTTGTTTGAAAGTCTAAAAGATAAAAACAGTCTTAAAAACAAAAGAAAGGATACCATTTGTTTTAGGAAATGTTTTCGGTTAACATAAATACACTTAATTAAAAAAGGAGAGGCGTCGTTTAACACCCGAAATGAAATTGCCTTTGCTTTATAGTATTATATATTAAATATATAATTAAGCATTTGAGAATGACTTAACAAGATATAGAATTGTCATTATAACTCCCGCGTGATTTAAAACAACAACAACAACAAAAAGTTATATTAAATAATGTTATATAAAATCTTATTATAGATATATATCTGTATATCTTAGAAAGAGAAAGAGGAACAGAAAGATAGGGAAATGTAGCCTCGAGGGGCCATAACGTTTTTACCTTACGTTACGATTTCTGCCAGTTTACTCCAAGCCGTGTAAAAGTGCTTCGGTCCAAAGAAAACACGTCAATTATAATAAAAGTAGAATTATCTTTTACTGTTTTCTTTTTGGAGGCAAACAAACCTTTTGGTACCTGAGTAAGTGCTTTCCATTGTCAATGTATAAAGGAGTACTCCTTTCACCATTAATACCCAGCCAACCATGCTATTGATCTTGTAGATCCTGAACCTTTAGTTCCACTTACTACAGCAGAACACAGCAATACAGAGAAGAATGTTTCTACCGTTGAGATTATTCACAAGGATTAGAGTTTTAAAATCAAAATTTCAAATCCAAATCCAAGGTATAATGTAATGAGTTCAAGCTTTTTACCAATAGAGATAGATGTGCTGAATTAGCCTAATGGTTAGAATGAATCTTGACTGAGGATTATCGGTTCATAACCGTTTTTAATGTGGATATTTTGGGTGTATAATAAATTTCGTGCTAGTTTTTTTTTTTTATTTGCTTTACAACATCCACGGGCTCACAGTTGCCCGTGCCTTTTTTTACATTTTATTTTTATAAATTGTGGCGTTATTTTATATTTTTACTGAACATCAGCAGATCTTCACTGGACTTCGGCCTTGTCGTCTTTTTGGAAGACGTGGCCCACACTGACATATTTTTTTTTTTTTCAATTTAAAATGATATATAAATAGTCTATAATAAATAATATATGATAATATATAATATATAAAAATACTGTATATGGTGTTTTTTTTTTTTTTTAGTTGGTGAAGGGCTTTATGGTTCAATTTAAAGAAAATTGGAGATGAGGCCTAAACCCAGAAAAAAATGAGATGAGCCGAGATGGCCCAGTAATAAGAACGCGCACATCTTAACGGATAATTGTATGCTCAAACTCAGGCAGGCACCGGTTAATTTTCATGTGCTTAATTTGTGTTTAAAGCACATCGCGTGCTTGTCGGTGAATGGAAACATCGTGACGACAATGAAATTCTGCCACTTGTGTATCCATGAACACGTATTAGAGCAGCGTGGAGAATAGGCTACCAATCTTCTTTTTTAAAAAGGGAGGCCTTAGCCCATCAGTTGGACATTTAAGACTGTGGCTGAGGACTTATATTAATGATATAATTACATACAATCATTTATTACGGGTACAATAGCCACGTTGCTACAATAAGGCATCCGTTTCGTTCAATAGCGTTGCATATTATTCCAGAAACACTTAAGACTTAAAAGTTTTGTAAGAAAATGAGCATGAAATTGTTTTTATAATATCAGACGTTATATCTTTTATATCGCGCTGAATGAATGATTACTGTTTTTTACAAGGCCGTCTTGACACGAAAAATACGTTTTTAATCGAAATGTTATTTTTAAGTGTCAGACTTAATCGCGTGATTATTTTGTATCATCCATCTTTTTGAGTAGTTGTTTTTCTTTAATATAAATTGTACTAATCCCTTAGCTTCAAGGGTGTTTTGATAATAAATATTCTTAGATAGAATCATAAATAATAATGTTTAACTGTCGGAATTTTGGACATAGTCAAATTTCAAAGACTTCAACGGATAATCAGGAATATGTTTGCAATTTTCTGTATTCTTTTTCTTAAATCAAGGCTGATGGGCAAATTAACCACCTGATGGTAAATGGTCACCACCATCCGTAGATATTGGTACCGTTTATAGAAAATATTAGATCGACGATGCAAAAAAATTGTAAATTAAAGCTTAAAATAAAATTCGAAGTTATATTATTTAAGTAGGCTCTTACTCGATATACTTGAATCAGTTATCAAGTCCAATCACGTTAGTTAAAGCGACTACTGGTTTTAAATATTTTTTCAACCAAGAATAACCGAATAGAACCGAGTCATGCATAATTATTAATATAAAAAATATGTTAAAGACATATTACTTACTTCTTGGAAATATTAATCATAAACTTAAGTCTACTTTATCTAGGTATCGTGACGTGAAATCTATAAGATATTTTTTTTTTGTTATGTAATATGTAGGTTGGGCAAATGGGCCACCTGATGATCACTTGATGATGGTCACCACCGCCCAAGGATAGTGGCACTGTAAGAAATATTAAGCCATCCTTACACCACACTAGTGCGCAAACCGTGGGAGCTAAGATGTTATACCTTTTTTGCTTGCAGTTATACTGGCTCACTCCTCCTTTAATTCGGAACACTTTATATTGCATTTTATATTGCTGTTTAATGGTAGAATATCTAAGATCAATCAGACACTTACACAAAGACCATCGTAGAAATAGTATCTATAAAAAAAATATTACAAAAATGAATTGGTCGAATTTTAACCCAAAAAATAGCGACTATTGATCACATGCGGTACTTAAAAACATAAGTTAGTTAACTCGTATCTGATATCTTAATAATGTTCTATCGAAATGTACCTTTCGAATTTTATTATCATTTAGGGGCGCTTGATTAAATTCTGTTATCAGTAACAACTTTGAATTCCATTATAGGAATCGATCTTTGACTTTCTATCTAAAGTAAATGGGTTCTGGTAATCTTTTTCCAACCAAAATCAAAATATTCTTTATTCAAGTAGGCTCATGAAAGTCCTTTTGAATCGTCATATTAGTTTTGAATGAAATGTAAAATGCCACCGGTTCGAAAATTAAAGTCTACCGAGACGAACCGGCAAGAAACTCAGTAGTTACTCTTTTCCACAATTTTAATTACAGAGTAATCAGTAAAGAACAATTACTTTTTTTATATGTCCTGCACACTTTCTTATCATTAATATAATCTTGTATTGAGGAATATGCCATATTTATCAATGTTTTTTTGACATTTGCTTTAATTTTTTAATAGGCAAAGTTAAAAATAACTGTGAAATCTTATGACAAAAACGAAGACCGTGCCCCAGAAAGGATGTATAAACTTTGCGAAGTCGGAAACTATGTGTTATTAGTTTACCTTTCCTCCTCGTGTCAACGATTTTTGTATTAGCTCAATGTAACTAAATATATATCCGAGTGTTATTACAACTACTGCTGCGGATCGTACATTTGGATAGAAATAAAGACAGAGGCCAAAACTTAACTCTGCAGTTTGCTCTTTGACAAACTTTTTTTTTTCTTTTTCATGAGCCTCAGTATTATCTTTAAAAAAATGGAACAGCATTACCGTTAAGATCAGTAAATAGAAGTTAATATGTTCGAATTTAGAGCACGGAGCGAACACTAGCATATATATAAAAAGCTGAAGAATTTGTTTGTTTGAACGCACTAATCATAATATATAGCTGTCCGTTATAAAAACATCGTGTTAGATAGCCCATTTATTGATAACGGTCATAAACTATGAAGAAACACCCTCAGACCCTGAGAGGCGGAATATAAGGCTTAACGTGCGTAAAACCAACGCGGAGCAACTAAATGTTACCTATATAAATATCAACGAATAGTTATTTGACATTGTGATTAGGATCTTCTTTTAATGATATATGTAAAAATGTCTTCATTAATCGAATATATAATCATACTAATTCTACTTTTAGTGATTATACAACGTTGGTTATTGTGTGTATCATATATGTATATGATTGATAAATTAAGTAGTAAAATTACATATAGTATAAAGGATAATTCTTTTTCCGAATTATCTAAATGTAGATTAAAAATTATAATACATCAAACAAATATATCTCATTTTTTTAAATATTAATTAATCGACGCCCTTAGCCCCACGTCGGGCACCATTTTTATATTTAATTACCAGCCGGTCAATCAAACCAGGATGGACTGGATTATATAATATCGGTTACCGTTTCTTTCAAAAAATTATATAAGGTGCATTAAAATAAATAATTTAATATGGAATAAATTGAGGATAAAATAATTTACTCTAAAATCAGTTTCTGTAGACAATATAAATATGTAAGAAAAAATATGATTATTTGTGCGTAAAAATGTTATTATAATTAAACGTAAAAACTAAGCGACGTCTGTAGTCCCATGTCGGGCGCCATTTTTCTTTTTGCTTACCAGTCAGGTCTGGATACTTACCTGAAATGAATAAATAAACATTTATTAGTATAAAGCGTCGTGATTACAGAAAAGTATTAATAATAATATCCATTGACTAGTTAACATTCAACTTCTGTTAAAGTTGCTTTTATTAATATTGTATACTACGATTTTATTTAAGTAATACTTTAATGAATATATTATATTTTATCTATTTATAAGCATGTCATGACAATAAAAGAAAACTTAGTAATTATAGTTTTACTTATAATTTTGTTCATTTAAACATAAGTGTGTCTTCTTCGTTCGAATATAAAATCAATGACAGACATCGAGAGGTTAGTGTTTAACTAAACATTCGCTAATAAATAATGTAATGTATTCAATATTTTTCTCTCAATATTAAATAGCTAAACTCATTATTGTTAAATTCCGGTTTGAAGGTTGAGTGGTCCATCATCCTCCTGCCCTTATCCCAATTTTACTTGGGGTCGGTGCAGCATGTCTTCTTATTTCATACTTCTCTGTCGGACGTCATGTCACAAGTAACATTATTTCTAACCCTATCGTCTTTCACACAATCCATCCATCGTTTCTTTGGTCGTCCTCTACCTCTATATCCATCCACATCCATTCTCAAAACCTTTCTCACAACATGGTCCTCATAATATGCCCATACCATGACAGTCGGTTTTCAGATAGCTTCTCGGGTACCAGTGCCGCTTTCAAACTACCTCTTATGTACTGTAAGGGTGAGTGATCCAGTGTACCTTTAATAAAAGAGCTTACATATTTCTTAGATACTGGCAACACATACAAGTCACAAGATGGTGTTCACTTTCCATCAGGTTAGCTTCCTGTTCGTTAGCCTTCTATATAATAAAAAAAACTATAGCATCAAGGCATCTTAGTTCTTGGATGGGAAGATGTTATAAAAAAGATTAAAATTATCAGGTAGCTCATTTGCCAGTCGAATTAGCCATTTTTATTTTTTTTGCCATGGCGTGACCATTGGATAAAATATCAAGGTTTTAAATAGTTGTAAACGTAACTCAGTCAGCCATCTTGTCTGCAGATTAAGACGGTAACTGGGCATTATAATAAAGGGTCTTTAAGACATTGCCAATTTCAGGCGCATTGAACATGCAAGACGCTGCCAGCCGCAGAATTTTGGTTATAAAGTCGATTGTGTCGTTAATTATACTGACTAACTAAAAACACGTAATTTTTATTTCTTTGGGGTAGCATACTAAGCAGGTAATTTGTACTGAGTGACCCTTTACTGAATTAATAAATCGGCGATTTAATTAAACTGTATATAATTCAATTGGTGGCAAAGTTTCTTGTTCTATGTAATGTATATTATGAATATTTTTTGTTGTTAAATGACGATTCATAAATTCTTATCCATTTGAATAAATTATATTTCGTTCTTAATGCTGTTTTTAGAACTTATTATTAATATGGCTTATGTGCATTATAAGAATAATTATTGTAATTAGCTGTTAAATACGGAGGTGCAGTCGTATGTTTTAGGTATGATGGTTTTAGATTTTCATCGAATTCGGTTCAATGATTTAGTCGTGAAAGTATAACAGACAGACAGAGTTACTTATAACTATAATATTATTACTATTATCAGTTAAGAAGACATTTTCTTAAAACTTAATTTACTAATGTTACCACATTCCATCCAAAAACAATTTTAGCTTGAAGAGAAAAATGTTAGTTAAACATTCATCTTTTATATCGACAATACTTTTTATGGGAATAATTTCCAAAATTACAACTTCAACAAACTTTAAGTTTGAACAGCGATAAGTGTATTTTTATGGGATAATGTTTAAATTATGGAAAACATTTGAGGCTTTATTGGGTAGATAGCCATTTTGAAAGTTTTAAAAGTACGTTTTGGTGTTATTAAGGGTATTCATAAGACTGTCCCAAAAACCTATCGATACTATCTAGGTACGGTTAGAAAGAAAAGTTAAAAAAAACATACGTTTACAAAAAATAATAATAATGATATTGAAATGGCCCCATTTCAATACCTAGAAACGATACCTAATCATATGTAAAATTAGAGAGTTCTAAAGAATTCTCCAGATAAAATTGTGCTTCCTCCTTTTTCGAAGACTAGTAAAAAAGAGAACTACTGAGATTTATTGATATACTGTTTCTTTATCCAAGTACATCATGAATCGCTTTACAAGTATATCGTGACAATCAAACGTAACCCATTTGTTCGCAATCTAGATTACTTTGATTAAGAGCGATTAAAATACAGCAGTTAGTGTTTCCACTGGCCATAGAAAATATATTTACTACTTGAAGTAAACCAGCCTTCATCAGAAATAATGTATGGCTTATAATTTTATGTCATGTTACAGTTAAAAAAAATTGCGTTAATCATAACCAAAATTTGCGGATTAAAATCAAGCACCACTGAGCTTTCAGGTGCTTAGTGAAATTAAAGATTACTGAGAAATACAAGTGTTGGATGTAATTCTGCCATTTGTTAATGTGCGACCAGGTCCGACTTAACTCAGGGTGCAGGAGTAAAACACCCAATCGATGCGTGTGTGTTGCAAGCGTGGGATGCTTCACTGATGATGGTGAAGTCTTGGTGACGCACCCCAGAAGAGCTTTCGAAAATTTTGGGGGGACTGCTTGGACTTTATTGCGCTTAAGTCGGAGCTATGTGCAACCTACTTGGTTTGGAATAACGGACAAAAAGCTCCTTACTTAGCCCAGCAGTAAAACATGTTCAGGCTGCTGCATAATCTACAATATAAACCTTTTTACTAATAATATAGATTTTTTTATCAGAACTTAGATTTGAAATTAGAACGTTCGATTTTTAAATTAGCAATGGAGCTCGAACTCTAGATAAACTTCAAATTTTTCGTAAGTATCATCATGATATCATCGTAATACGGTCGAGTTTTTTGTAATAAAGGATAATGCAAGAATATCAGAATCACTTTTTTTATTCGTAAGGTAATCGGGCAAAGGGGCCACCTGATGGTGAGTGGTCACCACTGAACATAGGCATAGGCATTGTAAGAAATATTAATCATCCTTACATCCCCGATGCTTCAGTGACCTTGAGAGCTAAAATGTTATATCCCTTGGTTTGTAGTTACACTTGCTTATAAAAGCAAATATAAATGCTGTTTGCTGGTAGAATATCTAGTGATACCCTCGTTCACCCTCCTCCCTCTCTTGAAAATAGCCTTAAAACTTGATGTCTAATCTGTATCTGCTTAAAATATACATCTAAATTAAAAATATATTAACTATTTTCTTTCTAATCAGCTTGAGTGCCTCCAAAGAAATGCATCAGCATTCGTTCAAAGAACCGAAAAAAGGACCAGGGATCGAAAATAAATTCCTTTTATCCGAAACTTTGATTGCGAGGGTTTCTTAGAATAATTATTCTTATTTTCATGGGTATTTTTTGTTCATATATTAATATATATGATATCGAGCCGAGGCCAAGTGGTTAGAACGCGTGCATCTTTACCGATGATTTCGGGTTCAAACCCAGGCAGGCACCACTGAATTTCCATGTCCTTAATCTGTGTTTATAATTCATCTCGTGCTCGGCGGTGAAGGAAAACATGGTGAGGAAACCTGCATGTGTCTAATTTCAACGAAATTCTGCCACATGTGTATTCCACCAATTCGCATTGGAGCAGCGTGGAGGGATATGCTCCAGACCTTCTTCTCAAAGGGAGAGGAGGTCTTAGCCCAGCAGTGGGAAATTTACAGGCTGCTAATTTAATGTAATGTAAATATTAATATTTCTGTGAATTAATTAATGTGATGTCACAGGATCTGGCATTCTCGTTTAAGAAAGTAGTTATATTTTATTAATAACTAGCTGTGCCCGCGACTTCGTGCGCTATTTGGATATTGTAGCGTGATTTTATTTTTATTCTGTATATAATTCTAAAATAAAAGTAGCCTAAGTTACTCCTTATTACATCCGCTATCTACCAGTGAAAGTCCCGTCGAAATCGGTTCATCCGTTCCGGAGATTAACCGGAACAAACAGACAGACAGAGAAACAGACAAAAATTGTAAAAAATGTTATTTTGGTATACGTACCGTTTATACATACATATGCATTTAGTAAAAATGGGTTATTTTAATATTACAAACAGACACTCCAATTTTATTATATGTATAGATTAATAATTAATTTATATAGAGTGGCGCCGACGTAATCACATTAAACGAAACGACAATACTCTTTAACATAAGGTCGATAAAGTTATTAAAAAAACAAATATATTAAATACAATTATATATGTATGTTATGTCTCCTGCCTGGAAGTCGACAAGCATTAACTCCACGCTTTTTTATCATCAATACGACTAATATGTTTCGAAGTTGTCAAGTATATCACCCGTATATATAATACCCGGGTTTTTTCTACTTTTATATGCACGTATCGTACATATAAACCTTGAAATCACTCTGTTTATTGATGATAACCGCATTAAAATCCGTTGCGTAGTTTAAATGATCTAAACGCACAGACAGCGGGAAACGATTTTGTTTTATACTATGTAGAGATTAAGATTTACTCGTATCAATATTCTTTATCCAAAGAAAATAACTTTTTCATAGTTAAAAATAAATAAATAAATATTGGACAACATCACATACATTACTCTGATCCAAATGTAAGTAGCTAAAGCACTTGTGTTATGGAAAATCAGAAGTAACGACGGCACCACAAACACCCAGACCCGAGACAACATAGAAAACTAATGAACTTTTTCTACATCGACTCGGACGGGAATCGAACCCGGGACCTCGGAGTGGCGTACCCATGATAACCGGAGTACACACTAATCGACCACGGAGGTCGTCCTTCATCGTCATCGTCGTAATAGAACTTTACGATATCGAAAATTTGTTAAATGTAATTTAATTTAATGCATAAATTATTACATTGTTTTATACGATACAGTTTTATCTAATTTTAAGTTAAGCGTGGACCCGAATACTAATCTTCGATCCTACATTTAAAATACTCTACTGGAAATATAGGTTTTAAATCGATTGATATAAAAGCGAAAATTGAATGAGCCGTTACATTTTATGACAAACAGTAAAATTTCATATTAAAATCATTTTGAATACCGTTTGTCTAAGCTTGTTTTAGGATAATCTCGTGTTTGTCATAATCACAAAATAACACGTAACACGATAAAGTATTGTGCCTTAAAATTAAATGACAATAAATACATTTTACAATTTTAGCTAAAGAAATATATTTTTAATTTATTGTAAACAATCTTCGAAGGAGGGAATTTGACGTCGTGTTTTTTAAGTAAGACCTACTCACGAGAGGATTTTTTTTATGGTTTAGGTGCCTGTAGTTACACTGGCTCACTCATTTTTTTTTTATTTAATTTACAACATCCACGGGCTCACTGTTGCCCGTGCCTTTTTTTACATTTTACTTTTATAAATTTTGGCGTTATTTTATATTTTTACTGAACATCAGCAGATCTTCGCTGGCCTTCGAGCTTGTCTTCTTCTTGGAAGACGTGGCCCACATTGACATTTTTTTTTTCATTTTTAAATAATATATAAATAATCCGCAATAAATAATATATGATAATATATAATATATAAAAATACTGTATATAGTAGTTTTTTTTTTATCCTATTTATTGCAATCCAGCGGGCCCTGCTCCGTGCTCGATCAGAGAGAGCACAGCCTCAGCGACTCTGATGTCGCGTTTATGTATAGAAGTCTTGAGGCTGTGCTCTAGGATGGTCTTTTCTGAAACACCCGCCGCTCGGCCGATGAATCTGCCGATAGATCACCCTTCAAACCGGAACACAACAATACTGTGTACTGTTGTTTGGCAGTAGAATATCTCATGATTGGTACCTACCCAGACGGGTTTGCACCAAGAAACACAACATACATTTCGTCTTTTCGACAAAGAATATAAAGTATAATCGTTGTATTTTAGATAGGTAAGTGGCCATCACTAACCACCTTATGTTATTTTTTGTTATTCATGAGTTATAACCTTTTGGAATTGAGACGTGCAGTCGGCAAACTCGCGTCGATGCTCGTTAAAAGGTGTGGTGTTTGATTTGTTTGGGGTTCTGCTCGTGATTTGTTACTGCATTGCTTTAGATTTTAAGGCTGTACAATTATTATACAGCCTTAATTATTATGTTAGTGATTTGATTAATGTAGCGTCAAAATATAGATAGCATTTTTGAAAGTCATATACGTGAAATAACCTTTGCAATTGAACACACATATACACGAACAACAACATACATATATACAGACAATCAGCTGAAATGATATTGCCTTCGTATATAATTAATGTTCCGAAGTTTTTTGCTAACGCTTCCGCGCCTGGGAACTGTCATTTATGATTTACTTCGACAAGTTTCTACCTCATTATGATATCGTGCGGAAGCGGATGCGGATGTATGGCTTAAAACATAGAGGCAATGATCACCATGTCATAAATAAAACTTATATACTATTTATATTAACTTTGGGAATCAAGACGTTATGTTCCTGGTGTATTTAGCGACGTTGTAACATTTGTAACACACACTCTGGGTCGGTACCACCAGGTATCAGGTGTTCTGCCGCCAATCACCTACTTACCAGTTTAGTGTTGTGTTGCAGTTCGAAGGGTGAGTAAGCCAATGTCACCTCATTCACAAGGGACATAAGATCTTAATTTCCAAGTTTAGAGCCGCATTGGCGATGTAGGGAATAGTTGATATTTCTTACAGCGACAATGTTTATGGGCGATGGTTACCTTTACTTATTACACATAAAAAAAATCTTAGTTCCAATGTTGGAAGGTCCAAGGGGGTGGTGATGGTTGCCAGTATTCCAGGTTATCATTACATAGTATAAAACAAAGTCGCTTACCGCTGTCTGACCCTATGTATGATCAGATCTTTAAAACTACGCAACGGATTTTGATGCGATTTTTTTTTAATAGATATATTGATTCAAGAGGATGGTTTATACATGCACAATATAGTAGAGAAACACTGATAATTTTAAAGGTTTCTGAAGCGATGTCTGAAGGCTGGCTGAACCCTACGATATAGATCAAAATTAATGTACTACAGTATTGTATACCTTAAAAAGGTCTTCAAAAAAGTCTGCGATGGTATATCTTCTGTCTCTTCTATATTTGTTACTTTTTACGAGCAATAATTGCTTATTTTCGAAACGATTTTAGGCAATACAGCATTAATCCTTATCCAATTAAGCACCTTAAATAAATTGTGCATTTAATATGGCCCTTTGCAGCATAAAATTTAATTGAATATTTACAGATTTAAAACGCAGGGACATAGCGGTTTTTATTGTCTAATGACAAAAAAGCTGTGAACGTTGTAAGACGTTCTGTAGTATATTTATTATCAGCATTGCACCCGTGCGCAGCCGGGGTGGGCCGCAAGTACGAAATAAAATAGCTTGAAGGAAAACATGTCTTAAACAAGAGTAATGTGAGGGGCTTTCCGCATTCAGTAGACACATTTATTTCGACATCAGCGTTCCATAAAAATTCTGATCACATTATCTCCAATAAGACGAGGGTAAATAAAATTGGTGGATTGAAAGACGACACTTCTATTTGGTCTGTGGGAAGGTTTTCATTAAATTAAATCATGTACAGTAGGAGAGGAGAGGAGTAGAGAGCCGAGATGGCCCAGTGGTTAGAACGCGTGCATCTTAACCGATGATTTCGGGTTCAAACCCAGGCAGGCACCACTGAATTTACATGTGCTAATTTGTTTATAATTCATCTCGTGCTCGGCGGAGAAGGAAAACATCGTGAGGAAACCTGCATGTGTCTAATTTCAACGAAATTCTGCCACATGTGTATTCCACCAACCCGCATTGGAGCAGCGTGGTGGAATATGCTCCATACCTTCTCGTTAAAGGGAGAGGAGGCCTTAGCCCAGCAGTGGGAAATTTACAGGCTGATTTTGTTTATTATTATTATGTACAGTAGGAAGGATATATTTCGGTATATATGTTAGAGATTAATAGACTTGAACACCATGGAAATTCGCAACTAATATTTTAGCGGAGATCCACTTTATTGTAATTCATTATGAAATGGTTTAGTATATTTATTGTTCGTATAACTGATCACCTATAATTGGTATATTTGCTCAATCTGCACAAGTGTGTGCACCAATTTATGTGCACTATTTGTAACCTCTCATGATCCGCTGGAACGGAAAATATAACGCGACCAAGAATGGAAGATTGGCATCTTCCAGACTAGGATTTATTGGTATCTTGCCAGTCTTCCACTGCCTTCTCTGGAAGCCAGGATTATTCAGTGGTAGGGCTTTGTGTATCATCTATTCTACGCTAAGCAGCAATACTTAGTATAGTTATATGTGTGAAAGGAATGTGAGCCAGTGTAACTAGTTGCCAGTATATGTGTGTGTATTTCCAAGGTTGGTGGCGCATAATGCTTAAATTAATTAGGATACCAATGGCAGTGGTGACCATTAATCATCAGATGGCCCATTTGCCCGCCTAGCAATGATTTAACATTCGACATACAGCATTGCTTAACTAATCACTTTCTTAACCACATTTAAAGCTCAGCATCATGTTCAGTTACAAAAAACTCGTTAATGCGATTCTGTTACCGAAATTTTGTCTGATTCAACGAAAAGAGTCATGATATATTAGTCCGTATACAAACCGCCAACGGTATGGAAAAATCCTGTCTAATGGGAACATGTTAGCTTTTTTTAATGTAAGCGTATATTTAGCTTTATAAGCTTTATGTGTGAAGGCTTTTAGAATAATGGATCATTTGTATCACTTTTGGGAAGGATTTGGAGAAGTTCGGGTAATTGTAAATATGTAATTGAAAAGCCTGTAGATATTCCTGTAGATTAGTAAATGGTGGAAAACTGGTGATGATGATGATATGGACCAGACCGATTTCAGTTATAGTGGCCAGTCTCATGGAGGACCAGCTTTGCAGGACATATTATATTTATTTTTATTTATTTATTTATAAACACTTTATTGCACACAAAAGACAAAAGATACAGTGTACATAACATTACAAGAACATATAACAAAAAAGAGAAGCGTGCAAAGGCGGTCTTATTGCTTAAAGCAATCTCTTACAGACAACCCTTTAGAGTAAGAATTTGTCTGTGGGAAACGGGATGGTGCAAACAAGCATGTTTTATTCTTAAACAACTAAAAATTATAGTGCACAAATGTGTGCGTACACAAACACAGATGTACTTTCTATTAATTTACTCTTATAATCCGATGGGGCGGCAAACCCAACACGATTGGAAAGAGTTCCGCTGTTAGACCGACGGGTTTACGTGCTCTCCGAGGCACGGGAGTAACGTTTAATACTTCCTTCCGGACTCCGAGGTCTTACTGAGATTTTTTCCGACATTAAATCTAATAACTTTATATCATCTTGACTCGGGCTTTGAACCCAGATATTTTAGGATCTGTGGCCTTATATCTTGCCAATAAATCAAGCAGTTACCACCTCCGACGTACCCTACCACCAGTAAAATAAACTAAGTAGAGTGAAATACGAAAGAAAAACATTCTAAAATGAAATACACCGCAATAATCAACCTCCGTAAATCACATTTCATAGCTAAATTAGAAAATTGAAATTCAAATTTCGAATAAACGTAAACGTTCTCATTTCAAAATATTAATTCGAATTTTTATATACGAATGACTATTTTACTTGAACGAGTTATATGTTTTATAATTTTTTTTTCTTAACCCTTAATAACCGGTGTATGTATAACAATTATAGAATGACCAGTTTAGTAATTGTATATACATATGCTTTCTATTTTATATAAACTGTGTACAAAATAGAAAGAGACAGAAAGTGAGAGAAAGACAGGGAGAGCTTGCTTACGTTACGATTTATTTCAGTTCACTCTGTGTCAGCCGCGTAAACGAACTTCTTTCCAAATAGATGTAAAAACTAGCGACCTGCCCCGGCTTCGCAAACATGCAATACTGATACTAAATATATATATATGTAAAAATTATAACATACATTGTAAAGAATAAGATATATTGAACTAGAATAATAGTTAATTTAAATTTAGTTTACGTCATATTAGAGCCGAAATGGCCTAGTGGTTAGAACGCGTGCATCTTAACCGATGATTGCGGGTTCAAACCCAGGCAAGCACCACTGAATTTTCATGTGCTTAATTTGTGTTTGTGAAGGTGAAGGAAAACGTCGCGAGGAAACCTGCATGTGTCTAATTTCAACGAAATTCTGCCACATGTGTATTCCACCAACCCGCTTTGGAGCAGCGTGGTGGAATATGCTCCAAACCTTCTCCTCAAAGGGAGAGGAGGCCTTAGCCCAGCAGTGGGATATTGACAGGCTGATAATGTAATAAATTTAATATTATTAAACTTTAACTGTTTTACTTGCTTCTTATACTTTCTGTTTTTGTTTTTATTTTTAATGTAAGTTGTCATTTGTTTGTTAATTTTAACAAACATTTGTTTAACTCGATTGATTTATGTTTTTCTTATATTTGTTTTTTAAAGTGTACTTATAATTGTTTGCTTTTCCAACTAAATGAGATTCCAATTAGACAATACAAACCGCTATGTCCCTGCATTTTAAATCTGTAATATTTTCGAAAATACTCATTTAAATTACAGGCCATATTGATCTATATTAAATACACAATTCACTTAAGGTACTTAATTGAATAAGGATTAATGCTGTATTGTTTAAATTTGCTTCGTAAATAAGCCATTATGTCTCTTAAAAAGTAAAGGTTAAAAAATGGTTGTCGTGAGCTATCCCTAAGAGATAGACGTATACTATTGAGGACTTTTTTGCAGAACTTATTTTGATCTATCTCGTAGGGATCAGCCAGCGTTTGCAATGTAAGCGAAAAAAAATTACCCGTGTTTCTCTACTTTATAATGCATGTGTTATAAACATAAACTTATCCTTGAGTCACTCTATCTATTAAAAAGAAAACTTTTTAAAGATCTAAGCCTACACAGGAACAGACAGACAGCGGAAAGCATCATTGTTTTATACTATGTAGTGATATACATAGAAAAATAACAATCATAGTTTGAATACGAAATAAAGATTATTTTATAGAAACATTTCAATAATATTATATTATGATTCGAGATAATAAGTTAAAATCAATATGAATTAAATCGAAATGAGTTTGTAAATGTAAGTATTTATTATAAAGGGACGACTTTTTCGGACTTTTACCATTCCAACCTAAACTAAACTAACATGTAAATCCTAAGATTTACCAAGGGAATGATTTTAAAAGTTCGAATCCCAAAGTTTTACCATTCATAATCGGTAAATCTTAGGTTATACTGGAAAATCTTAAGATTTACCGTAGTTCGAGCTTTTACAGTAACATAGAGTCAGGATCGATCCTGACCCCTTGGGCTGTTGTCGTCCCCACTCCTAACACAAGTGATAAGCTTAAAAGGAGGGGTAAATAAGAATATTAGTAATTCCTTAATTTAATTGGGGCGTTTCTATTTCAAAAAATAAATGCACTGTACTGAGTTGAAACCTTTTTAATATTTTGTTAACACAACTCTGTATATAATAATTTATTAATTCTCTTCTATAGACTTTTAAGTTCTACAATTTTTATGCGTTCTAATAATCAATTCAATCAATTGGGTGTGGAAGGCGGGAGCACTTGGTCGTAGGGCTTTGGGCATATATTCCACGTTAAGAAGCAAATACTTCGTATTTTTGTGTGTATGTGTTAAAGGGTGAGTAAACCAGTGGGTGGTGCTATGATTATGTAAGAAATGGTTAAAAATTTTAAACGCTACTAATGTCTAACGGTAGTGGTGACCACTCACCATCAGATGGCCTATTGATATTAATCCATGACAAAAATAATCGATTATACAAGCATATAAACACATTTTCAAAATGTATAGTTTTTAAACATTTTATTCACAAAAATATTTAAAACACATACCTTTTAATAATAAAAGCCACGATTCGTCAGGACGGAGGCTCAGCTTCCGGTCGTATATGCTCGGGTCTCACCAAATCCGGCTTTAAATATTACATTAGCTGACATAACAAAGAACCGTTTGACCTTCAAAAATGTTGCCAGGATTATGAAAGTTAAATGAGCTTAAGATTCAAACAGCTCTATCACAAATCATTGCTATAATTATAAGGTTTTTTTTAATTTATTTTAAACATCCATGTTAATATAAATAAAAACAAAATTGGTCTTTAAAACTTAATATTAAAAATGCGAAAGTAAGTTAGTTTGTTACGCTTTCACGAATAAACGAATCAAGCGATTATTATTAAATTTTCCGAACAGATGTTAGGGGTGCCTAACATCTGCCGTAGTGGGCGAGGGATTTGGTTACTGAAAATAGCTCGTTTAACAGACAAAACAAATAAACTCCTACGATTTTATTATATGCTAGGATCTTATATAAGGGATCTAGATTTACCTGTGAAGATAAACAAGTAAATTAAATGACTTTTTTTATAAATAAATAAATATTGGACAACATCACATACATTACTCTGAATCCAATGTAAGTAGCTAAAGCACTTGTGTTATGGAAAATCAGAAGTAACGACGGTACCACAAACACCCAGACCCAAGACAACCTAGAAAACGAATGAAGTTTTTCTACATCGACTCGGCCGGGAATCGAACCCGGGGCCTCGGAGTGGCGTACCCATGGAAACCGGTGTACACACTACTCGACCACGGACGTCATCGTAATGATCTGATAGATTTTTTTTTTAATATTCAAACTAAGTAAATATGAGTACTTAAATCTCGCGACAATTTTGAATATAATATATGTTTTAAATTGATGGTAAAAGATCTAAGGGTACAGAGGGTGGGAAGCAAATCAAATCAAAATATTCTTAGTTTGAACAACTTATGAGCCCAATTGAGTGGGCTCATAAAAGCACTTATGAATCGTCATATTACACAGTGTTGAGTTAAATGTAGAGCTCAACCGATTCGGAAAGTAAATTCTACCGAGAGGATCCGGTAAGAAACTCAGTAGTTACTCTTTTTCATCATTCCAATTACACAGTGTGTCAATAAAATACAATTAAATTATATAAACATATGTATATACAGCCTATCAACAAATACTAAGTCCATGTTTTTTTATAATTAATATAATCATATATATAATAATAACATATATTCATTATACAGAATATAAACCTTCCTCTTGAATCAGTCTATTTATTGGTGAAAACCGCATTGAAATCCGTTGCGAAGTTTAAAAAATCATTCTCAACACTTTTATTCTTAATTTATAGAGAAGCATTAGTAAACTTTGTTAAGTATACCGATTAAGTTAAATAAAACCTTATTATAATCTCAAACGGTCATATTTAAATAAACTTTTTGTGCAGTTACATGACGTTCGTAAAATTTCACCCACTTTCCCTCCCCCGGGGGTGCCCAAACGCAACAATTACACCCACCTTAATTAGGAGACTCCACGTTTCGTTAAAATTTTTTACTTACGACCCAATTCGACTTGAATTTAAATAATTGTCAGACCTACTGTACTTTTTAGTCTGTGTAAGTGTTATGATAATTTTTTCAATTGGCCTTTGTTGTGTGGAACGTACAGAGCTTACCATATTTCTGATTTTGCACGGGTTATACTACACTTTTTTATAGTAAGTTTTGAGCATATAGCAATTAGTATTGTGTTAAACGATATTTATGTCTGTGTTTATTGAAGTGAATAAATAAATAAATAAATCATACTACTTGGTGGTAGGACTTTGTGCAAGGCCGTCTGGGTAGGTACCACTCACTCATCAGATATTCAACCACTAAACAGCAGTACCGTATACTGGGTACTATTGTTGTGTTCCGGTTTGAAGGGTGAGTGAGCCAGTGTAACTACAGGTACAAGGGACATAACATCTTAGTTCCCAAGGTTGGTGGCGCATTGGTGATGTAAGGAATGGTTAATATTTCTTACAGCGCCATTGCCAATGGGCGGTGTTGACCAAATACCATCAGGTGGCCCATTTGTTCGTCCACCTACCGTTACCATAAAAAAAAAACTTAGTATCGACATGTTCCGGTTCAAAGGGTGAGTGAGCCAGTGCAACAATAGCCATATAACATCTTAGTTCCAAAAATTAGTAACACATTGGCGATGAAACAATAAGTTATTTTTTTTACGTCGCCATTTATTCGAGCAGTGGTGACCACTTACCATCAGGTAGCCTATTTGCCCGATCGTCTACCTATACAACATTAAAGACCTAGTAACTTGCGTAATCTTAAAAGTAATTGACGTGGCATGCGTTATTATTTTAAACACAGTAGGGGACATGAGGTCGCTTGACTTAGAACTTATTAAAGTGTAATATTTATAAATATCACGTCGATTAAAAGGTTTTTTTTGCCAGCCCTTCTCCCTATAACCTACATTTTTAACCAATGATATCTTAATATTAAAATTACCCTTGTAAAATGACAAATCAAGTGTGTTTGTAAAAGCCTACTTGAGTGACTCCTAATATGATTCTATGCATAGTCGTGACCGAGCTGGTACAATATATATGCAAAATTGTGTTTGTGTCTGTCCGTTTGCAAGTGTATTGACGCGTAAGAATATCATATAACCCGGTTGGTTGGATCCCACAGTAATCATTTAGGCGATTTACAACGATGGATCAATTTCTCAGACTACAGTGTCAAAATCGTCTTATAAAGCGAATCGTATGTGGTGATATCTTAAAGTATCTATATTTATAGCTCAATTTAAGTCAATAGTTTTAGCAATAGTCTCAAGTTTGAAGTACATCCTTCGGGCTATTTAATAAAGAAAAATGAATGCTTAAATAGATCGGTAGACCTGTAACCGTAAATCAAATCGTTTCTCTGAGTTTTAACGTACAGTTAAAAATAAAATAAAGATTCTAGAAAGCTGACATTTAAGTATGTATGATATTATTTGGTAACGTAAGCATCCGCCGTATTAGCCGAGATGGCCCAGTGGTTAGAACGCGTGTATCTTAACCGATGATTTCGGGTTCAAACCCAGGCAGGCACCACTGAATTTTCATGTGCTTAATTTGTGTTTATAATTCATCTCGTGCTCGGCGGTGAAGGAAACCTGCATGTGTCTAATTTCAACGAAATTCTGCCATTTGTGTATTCCGCCAACCCGCATTGGAGCAGCGTAGTGGAATATGCTCTAAACCTTCTCCTCAAAGGGAGAGGAGGCCTTTAATCCAGCAGTGGGAAATTTACAGGCTGCTAATGATGATGAAGCATCCGCTGCAAAAAAAATTTTTTGGTGATATAAATTTTAAGGAGGGGAAGTGGGAGGGGTACTATAGGGGATATTTTTCCGTACACAATGAAACAATGAAGCTCGTGAGGGCTAATTAATATAAAGTATAATTAAATACAAAAATAACATAGAAATATGCTTGAAAAGAATTCACGTTTATAGGTCATTCTATTTATTATTATTGTCACGTGACCCGATGAATAAAGTCGAACGTCGATTGTACAGTTATAGAACTGACTGTTCACGCGACATTCTCGTGTCAATGACAACAACAATAGAATTGACATTTAAATAATTTATTTCTACAATGTCGAATGTCTTTTGTCATGACATTTGTATAATACGAGCCAATTATGAATATGGACCGGTTATGTCGTTTTTGATACCTTATTTGTCATAGTTTTCGGGTACAACTTCGCTTGTACGTAAGGGGAGAACAGGTATATGTAAGGGATAAAAAGAACTCTATGTGCTTCCAGACTATTAACTATTTCTCAGCCAAATTCGTTTAGGCGTTATGGCGTTATCGAGTAACAAACATCCATTGAAATTTTCTCAATTATAAAATGCGTGAGACGGTGGGTAAATAGGCCATCTGGTGGTAAGATGTCACTACCAGTAATTTACATTAATAGCTTGAGAAATGCGCCACCAATCCCAGGGAATAAATGCTATCTTGGGCACAGTCATTGGTGCACTCGCATTACAAACTGGAGCACAATTATACTAAGTATTACTGTTTGAAGGTAGAATATCTGATGAGTATCAGACATTTGCACAAAGCTCATCGTGGAAAAAAAAAATTAACTTTACAAAAAAAAATTGGTCGAATTTCTACCTAAAAATATTGACCGCACGTAGTTCTTAAAAATATGTTAGTTGAAACATCCCGTATATGAAATCTTTTTATTAATGAGTTTTAGTATCATTAAGGGGTACCTACTTGATTGAATTACACAAAGCACCACAGTAAGTAAAACAGATCTCAAAATCTGTTACAACTACCCCTATTTAAGGGAAATTATAATAAACAGCGTTTTCCCGCATATCGTGTCTAAAGGTCGATGTTTTCAGGCAGATGAGTAGATCATCAGAGCCAGTCAGTTACAGGTTTGTTCGATGTTCATCTTCAACGCGGAGCATGAATCATAAACACTAAGATAAATTCAGTGATACTTGCCTGACGACGTGACGCACAAATGGGCCACCTGATGGTAAGTGGTCACCACCATCCACAGACATTGGCGCTGTAAGATATATTAACTATTCCTTACATCACCAATGTGTTACCAACCTTGGTAACTAAGATGTTGTCTTGTGCCTGTAGTTACACTGGCTCACTCACCCTTCAAAACGGAACACAACGGAATATCTGATGAGTGTGTGGCACCTACCCAGACTGATGGTAGGGCTATTAAGCCCTACCACCAAGTATTCCCAAATATTGTAGCTTCGCCGTTTTTAATCCATATCATAACTTCCAGTGATAAAATAAATATTACCAAAGTATGTTCATAAGCAGCTTAATCTCTTGTACACTGATCTCCTCCAGAGAAACTTTTTGACTTAAGGTTGACTAACGAGATGAGGTATTCGAACTTTGTATAATTTATGATAAGAAAATATAACTAGACGAACGAAAACAGTAATATACTTCATTTTCCTCAGCTCGTCACCGATTTTTGAAGTTGAATGAAAATGAATTATGAGAGTAACTTCATGCTGCGCGTGCACAGGGTGACGTGAATTCTACGTGCTGAAGTTGCTCGCTAATCCGCCAATGACAAGGCGCTCGAAATAGACAACTTCACACCTAATCTCATTGTACAATGTTTATTTTAGTAGAAATTTAAATTTGCGAGCGAGCGTTATAACAGTCGTGGAAAGAAAAGCTAATTAGATTTATCATAATTATGATAATAATTTTATTATTAATAAGCAGATAATATTTTATTAAAAGGAAATGATACTATGTTTTAAAAGAGAGCTTAATATGTATATATACGTTTCACTCGTGAAAAACTGTTTGTATATATATTGAAGAAAATGCGCTTGAGAAAAGAGCAGCTTTGTAGCGCTTTTTCTTCAGCGTTACTTTACAAAGTTATTTTGGGGTTATATCTTAGTATTACTAAATTAAAATATGACCTATGTACGTATGGTGAATTAGTTTTCTGATGGTGTAAGAATTATTTGAATATGTTACGTAGTTTTTTCTATTATATAATTAGTGAGTTCATAGTTGATAGCACACCTTGGGAATGAAACAATTGCCTTCTGGCTATTTCTTTTGATACACCCTCTGAGTTTCTTGCGTCGGTTCTTTTCAGGTCACGGTATTTCCTTTTCAGAACCGGTGGTAGTGTTTAGTTTGACAATCAATAAGTAAGTGTAATGCTTCTATATTGAATAAAGGAATTCGATTTGATTTGGTCAGATTCGAGTCAATAGATTATAAACTAATATGTAAGGAAAAAATAAATTTATTGTTATACATAGTACTTCAATAATTACACACACATTGATGGGTGATGTCGTTGTGTGTAAAGGTGTGTTACGTTAAATCAATATAATTTACGGTACGACAAGGACCAGGGTGAGAAATTGGTGGGGTCGTAAATTTTCGAAGGTGACTGTTGAAATCGATTTTGAGCGTTGTATTTTTTTTTGTATTAGTATTATTTTAATAAGTTGTGATTCGGTTAATGTGTATTGTGATGTTTTCGATTGCCTCCTTACTCTAATCTAAATAAAGGCCGCATGTTCCGGTCGGCCGACAAAAGAAATATCGGTATTTCGTGTAGAAAATATAAATAAAAGTAATGCTGTTTGGAGTAAGAATATATTATGATGAATTGACTTTACTTCATGAGAGCTATTAAAAAAATCCCTACACACAAATGCTAAATTCAAAGCACGGTCCAATTGAAGGTGTAAATTCAAATGTTGAATTTCTAGATAGAAATATTAAAAAAAAAAAATCTAAAATATATTTTTTGGAGCGTCACTCGTGATAAAGGTTACAAATATAGAGAGACTTAGAGAGAAGATAGAAGAAGAGAAGAGATACATTGAGATAAAAAAGTTACTAGTTTTAGTTACCCGTCTGACACATTAGGTTTTCCAACTTAAGGAGATATGAAAATTTATTACTAAACTTATGAAAATATTCGTGCTCTTGAAGGTATTTTCTTTGTTGAATAAATATCAAGGGTTTATTTCGTATCTTCGTACAAAAATTTCATATCGCTCAGTATCATACGGACGATGAAAATACTGTGAAACTCCTTGTACTAAAGTTCCTCTGGTGTTCATTTTGAAGAGGTTCAGATTATGGTTCAGAGTATTAGACTTGTTGAAGATAGACGAATGATTTATCTAAATATTTTTGTTCACTCCAGAACACGAGGCGAATTATTTACGAATTAACAAAGATACGTCAAATTATTAACACGATAATTAAACACGCAATTAAAATTCAATATCAAATTATAAATGAATAAATATTATAATGATTAATATGCATTGTTGTGTCAGAATAGTTATGATTTTTTTAAGTGAAAAAGAAATAGAATTCATTCATATTATTGTCACTAAATTAGAAAATCCAATTATTTTTTTATACAAACCGGGTAGGTTTTACTCCACCTTTTATCGGTCCGACTTGAACACAGAATCCCTTGATCTGTGGCCCTATGTCAAGCCACTAGACCGACGAGGCGATCATCATAGACCGAGTGGTACATATTATATAGCTGTTTAGTCTGTAAAGGTCAACATACAAACTAAATTTATCACTGTATATAGTTAGCAATGGATTAAGATGATGGATTTTCTCAAACAATTAAATAATTCAAGTTGAATTAGTTTAATTTATGAAGTGAAATTCGCGTGTAATCCTCCAACCACCCCTTCCCCTTCTTATTTATTTATTTATTTAATATGGAACTCCAACACAGGTACATATGTAATACAAAAAATACAAGTTTAGACAATAAAATATTAAATGTACCTCCAATTATAGGAGAACACAACATGCACTTATAAATTATTGAACTCTAAAACAAAACTTAAGAAATAAAAATAAAAGAAAAAGAAAAAACTAAAACTAATAATTACAAAACAATGAAATAAAATAATTTATCGAAAACTATTTAATAAATCTAAACTAAACAAAATGTAAACTAAACAAAATGAAAATAAGTTCATAAACAAATTATAGAAACAAATTTACTTTGACTAATAATTTGCATAAAAGGCATAACATTTCTTTTTGAAAGTGCTAAAAGTGTCGAAACCCATGTCGATAGTTGGTATTGCGTTATATAAGCGTGTCATTCGGGCTAATGGTGAATTTTTCCCAAGATTGGTTCTATTCTTACTCATTTTGAACAATGGACATGGGTTCCGAGGTGGTCTTCGTGGTACGTTTATATTAAGTTTTTCGAGCAAATATTTACTGTCCACTTTATTATGAAAAAGCTTATACAGAAAGGCTAAATCCAATAAGGATCTTCGCACACGAAGAGGTTGCATTTCGAAGTACTTAAGTCTATCGCTATAGCTTTTTACGTGTACCCTCATTCTGTAACACAAGTGTCTCAATAATCGTTTTTGCACCTTTTCAATACGATCATCATATACCTTATATAACGGTGACCATACTTGACAACAATACTCAAGTTTACTCCTAACATAACAGTTAAAAAGTCGAATCATGGTGGATGTCCTCCTGAAGTCTTTAGATTGTCTTATAATAAAACCCAGTGATTTCAACGCAGAAGTGACAATGCCATCAACGTGAGCATCGAAGCGGAGATTACTGTCAAATATAACGCCTAAATCACGTACCGTTTTTGACTCCTTTAGATGTTTTTCGGAGATTGTATATGAACTAATTATTGGATTTCTTTTTCTTGTGAATCTAATGAAACAGCACTTCAGGGGATTCAAATACACTTTATTTTTCTGACACCAGATTACTAGATTATTTAGGTCCTCTTGAAGTTCTAAGACATCAGACTGTTGCTTAATAATCTTAGTGATTTTGAGATCGTCTGCAAACATGTATACACGTGAGTGCTTCATTACCGTCATGAGATCATTTATGAACAATATAAAAAAGAGTGGACCCAAATTTGAGCCTTGAGGGACCCCGGAGGTGGCAATGTAGGGATATGATTCATAGCCATCGATGACTACTTTCGCTGGCCTATTACAAAGATAAGATTTACACCATGTCAATAAAGGATTGGAAATTCCGTGATGCGTCAGCTTAAGAAGCAATAGATCGTGGTCAACTTTGTCGAATGCCTTTGAAAAATCTGTATAGATAGAATCAATTTGCAAATTACTGTCCACTGCGTCTATAAGATCTGAAAGGTAGTTTAATAAATTTGTATTTGTGGACCGCATAGCAATGAATCCATGTTGATCGGGTGATAGAAGAGACTTGACATGATGAAAAATAAACGGGTAAATAAGGGTTTCAAAAACCTTCGACATTGCTGATAGGATCGATATTGGCCTGTAATTGCGTACACACTCCTTATTACCGTCCTTAAATATTGGTACTATTCTGGCCTCTTTCCACTTATCCGGGAATATTCCACTGTAAATAGAGGTATTATAGATAATTGCTAGTGGTAAAGATATAGAATCAGAACAGTTTTTCAAAAATATAGGTGGTATATTATCCGGTCCCGCAGTTTGATGCACATCAAGTCTTTTTAATTTAATTGCAACACTTTTTTGAGAAATAAATATATTTTCCATTTCGTTACAAGATGTCGATTTACTTAAGCTATAGCTCGAATAGCCAAGGTTTGCCTCAAATACGCTTGAGAAGTTAAGAGCAAAAAGATCGCATATGCCTTTTTTGTCCGATGTTTTAATCTCATTAAATGACATGATAGGTGGATAGTTGGAACTATTTTTATGTTTATTCTTTATGTGTGTCCAGAAGTACCTTGGATTATTACTTATAGCGGACTCAATTGACATAATATAGTTATTATAACAGTGATGCATAAGTTTTTCACAATCATCACGAAGATATTGGAATTCAAGTAAATCTAGAGGATTTTTATATTTTTTATAACGAGTGTGATATTTATGTTTTTGCTTAATCATATAAATTAAATTAGAATTAAACCAAGTTGGATACTTATTATTATATTTTTTACTTTTAGGAACATGCTGCTGGATTATTTCTCTTAATATACTATAGAATTTATCTATCATAAGATTGACATCGTCATAAATGAGGAGTTCCTCTAACCAAGATATTTTGTCCAAGGCTGATTTAATTTTATCGTAATCTGCTTTACGAAAATTAAACCTTATACTTGTAGGACTCGCATTCGCATTTTCTTTACTCAATGGAAACGAAACAAATATCTCTAAAGGAGGGTGATGTGAGTCGACTTTACGTAGTGGTGAATCGCATTGTTTTATCTTAAGAAAATCCGAATCAAATAAAACTAAATCTAAAACTCGGTCATTCTCGTTAGTAATGCAGTTAAATTGCCGGATGTCGTTCAATTCCATAAAATCCGATAGGACATTATGTATGCTGCAACCAGAATTAAATTCAGGCACTAAGTTAGAACCAGATTCGCTTGAATTCCATGTAATATTATTGATATTAAAGTCACCTAGTATTAAGGTATATTTAGAAGAATTCTGCTCAGATAATTTGTTGGCCTCATCAAAAAAATTATTAAATGTTCTTAGGTTCATCGGAGGAGGAAGATATACAGCGCAGATTTTTAAAAATTCTTTACTTTTGCCTGAATTTACTTCTACCCCAATCCATAGATCCTCATAATCGTTACTATGTCCTAAAATCTTACATGACGGGAATTTTGTCGAAACCGCTATTAATACACCTCCTCCGAGCCTAGCCCCAGCTCTGTCAGTCCTATAAACATTATATCTACTGTCGAATATTTCGTTGTCAAATATGGTACCGTTTAACCAAGTTTCCGTAAATACAATTATATCGTAGTTGGTATTTAAAATTTTTAGGGATACATCCATAGTGTTAGACCTAAGACCCCTAACATTTTGATAATAAATATTTAAAGTACCGAATTTAATTATTTTATAAGAAATTAATAACACATAACCAACTTTTAAACAAATTTGAGATCAATTGAATAATAATAAAAACATTAAGTTGTAACTATTCTAACTTATCAACAGAGTCTTGATTTTTTATAAGTTTATGTTCGGATGACTCATTCTTTCGCACGTAGATACGACCTGACTTAATCCAGACATATCTATAATTTTTTGCCTTAGCTTGGATCCTGGTAGCAGCATGAAGAGCTTTCATAGCCGGGGATAAATGTTCCATCACATAAATAGGTGTTTTATCACCCGATATGCCAATATGGCTTGTATTTAATTTATCCAATTTATTTTTATTCTTCTTGTTAAAAGATAAAGTGGCGGCCAAAAACCCATCTCGTACTATTGGGGAACTAAATTTCACTAGTACAGACCTAGGGCGGGGATTTGACTTATTTAATTTCGATACGCGTGTACAGAGATGTATGTCAGATTCATTTAGTTTATAATTTGTGATGCTTGCTATTTGTTTTATTATAGTAACAAGGTTTTCAGACTTGTGCTCCGGTATGCATTGAATCTCAACATTACTGGCCCTAGAATGTTGTTCCATTTGAGTTAATCTGGCACTAAGATCTGAGACAGTACATTTTAATTCATTATTTTTCGACTCCAAGTCTTTTATACACTCCGATTTAAACTTAATATCTTGTCTGATTTCTTCATATTTTTGCTCAAAAAAATTCAATGAATTGGTTAATTGTTCAACCTGCTGTAACAAGTCCTTGTTCCTAGATTCAAGTATTTCGAATATTTTTGTTTCAAAGTTTGAGAGAAAAGAAGATAATTCATTTCTTACTACATAACGTATTTCATTCTTAATAACATCAGATATGGGAGATTTCGTGCATTCTAATTCCTGAGAGTCCGAGGTATTTATATATTCATCTCTGACGGATCTGTGATCATGTTCAATATTTTTGGATCGATACGTTACGTTAGAAATTTCTGGGCATGATGGGTTGATTTCAGTTTGGTTTTGAGTACCATAACGACGGCTAATTGGTGTGTTCGTATTATCACACTTAGGTATTTTGTTACGACACGCTTGACAAGTCCAGTTATTTTTATTTTCTTGAGACATAGAATTAAATTTTTTAGGTGTCAAGTTCGCACAGAGGAGATCATAATTATCTTTGCATTTTATGCAAGTTAAAAAGTCTTTTCGCGTTATCGACGAACGACAACCTGCGCATTGCTTTGACATCTTGCACAAAATAATAAATTTATAACAATTTGTTGATCTGGTAAACAGCGCTGACACTTGTTGCTAAATATAAGTAATTTCAATAAGCGAACGTAATCCTAGTAGATAAGGACTTCTTCGCGATGCACAGGTGCGAGCCGTATGAATCACACGCACAGCTCGGCTACAGGTCAATGCCCTGTGGTCACAGCGACAACCGTGTATTAGTTTATACTAACACTGCTAATAATTTGTAATTTTAATTTCTCAACACACACAAAATCTTTGACTTGCACCACTTTTAACTTTAGTCACTTTTAAGTACTGGCACTTTATTATACAATTGTTCAATTTTAACATAAAAAAATAACTATAAATACTAGTTAAATAAAAATTTCGAGAGAGAGATACAATACTGAGCTAACGCTTAAAGCGCGCGCGCGCGCGCGGTTCAATGGTATGGCAAGTATTGCTTAGCCACGTCCTTTATATTCATTTGTGGAATAGATGACTTTTTTTTAAATGAAATCTTGTGATACTAATTTAATATAACTAGTACTGTTTATTTAGAATTAGCGAATTAATAAACTGCTTGAAAAAAATATTACGCCAGAATTTTACGGCCGATCGGCTGCTTGATGTTTGAAGGAGCGGTGTTCCTGATGTTCGTAAGGTTTTGCAGGTGGTTTTTTTATGTAATCAATTGGCGAACCTGATGTTAAGTGGTCGCCACCGCCCATAGACATTGACGCTTTTAGAGATATTAACCACCCTTACTTCACCAATGCGCCACCAGCCTTGGGAACTATGATGTTATATCCCTTGTGCCTGTAGCCACACTGACTCACTTACCCTTCAAGTCGGAACACAACAATACCAAGTATAGCTGCTTGGCGGCAGAATATCTGATGATAGCTACCCAGACGTAACCAACGTAGACCAACGTAGACCAAGTAAAATACCCATTACAATACGAGGAGTATAGGAAATTATAAAGTGTCTCAAAACGTATTAAATGACAATTATGACAACTATAATGACTGCCAGTATTATTATACGCTAACCCCAAAAGATAAATATGATAATGTAATCTTTAGTACTTTCATTCACTTCAATGTCTCCCAGAGCATAATTAAAACTACCGGAAACGTATAAAATAAATTCAAAACTGTTAACTGGGTCACTCTTTGTTCAATTCGTACCTGTCCAGTTTTTTTTTTTTATTTCATTAAAGTTTGAAGAATTATTTCAATAATAGATCTGTGTTAAGATCAGATGGATGGTCTCGGTTGTCTATTAGCCTGTTCATCTGCAGATCGACTGGTCTTAGGTTTGAACCTGGAAGGATTTGATGTAGCTGGTGGAAGTAAGACTATTAGTAATGTTACTGGTGTCTCCTGCACTGGTCCTTAGTGAATAATGACCACAAGGGAATTAAGAGTACATATGTACTTGTCCAGACTATTGTGGACTAAAATATGTCTTACGCAGCTAACGATTCTCCTTAAAAACGAGACGTTTCTAACCACAAGAGCAGTTAAGACAAATAAGCAAAAATTGACAACGAACCGAACTTCGGAAAAATTAGAGGAAAGCTGGAGTTTCGGATGGAGATAATCGCGAAAAACTGTTTGTCTTGACCTTTGACCCTGTGAATTCTTAGCGGGACGTGAATCAATGGGGACTTCCGGGTTTTTGTTTAGAACCATCAAAATAATTTCGTTTATTTAAGACAATCAATAGTCCACTTGTTAGTTACAAAAGACACATTACAACTATGTTAGTACAACAAAAGATATTACGACACAAAAAAGCAGAATACAAAAAAAAGAAACAAGGAAATACGTATATTATTTGCTTAACCTAACCTGCCTCACCAGCTCGTTAACGAAGTGTTGGAGGGCAGGCTCGGCTTAGCACTAAAAATTTTCAGAATCTTGTTAGGACTCAACCAACATCAAAAGGAAGGTTCATCCAAAAATCCAGTTTTTCCCGTAATTTTTCCGAAGTGCAATGTAGTTATTCACTGGACTATAACATATTTTGGACAACGTGCAAGTATTGCTTATTAAGGTGGAATATCGAATGTTACATTTCATTTACAACTAAGGTGAGACTCTTTTCCTTATCGTTTTAGACGTTACACGATATTCTATTTTGTATTTTTCCAATCACATATTCACTGTTTAACATATGGTTGACTGGAATATATGTGTAGTGATGTCCAATTTGGTGATTGTAATATAATCTTTACATACATATAATAAAATTGAAGTATCTGTTTGTTATATTAAAATAACCGCTCTTTACTAAATGCATATGTATGTATGCACGGTACATTTACCAAAATAACATTGTTTACAATGATTGTCTGTCTGTCTGTTTGTTCTGGCTAATTTCTGGAAAGGCTGAACCAATTTTGACGGGACTTTCACTAGCTGATAGCCGATGTAATAAGGAGTAACTAAGGCTACTTTTGTTATATAATTGTATATAAAATAATAATAAAGTCACGCTTCAATGTCCAAATAGTGTCCAATACCGCGCGGAGTACTCGCGCATGCCACCACTCCGCCGTCACGTCGGGTGCCTCCTACCACCGATTTAATATCACAAAACCTGCCTAATACAAAATTAATAAGTTATAGAAAATCTTTTTTGTTAAATTCAAACGCGAACGAAGTCGCGGGCACAGCTAGTATGAGATAAAATGAATAACGCTAATGAGATACATACTCGTATATCTACACGATGAAGAACCCACGTAACGTCACGGAAGTTATAATTAATGTCGAGTTCTTTCGAAGTGACAATTAAAGAAAAATATTTGGTACATATATAATTATTATTATTTTAGTATACGGACTTGAAATTGAGCAAACTGATGGTAACTTTTGGCCATAAACATTGACACATGAAATTTTAATAATTTCTCATTGTGATCTATTCTCCCTATCCCCGGGTACCATTCCCATCGTGCGAATGTGCTCCGTTCTTGAGATATTGGCAAATAATTAATATTATACTTCTAACCTTAAAATCTTATCAACAATTTAGAAACTCAGTGGCCTTCGGCGCTAAGGGATGTGCAGCACCATTGCCTTTCGTAACAAAGCACAGGCACATCGTGCGTGAGCTTTGTTATAGCAGGCGGGTGCTGCCCCCCCTTCGCGCCTGCGGTTTCTTAAAAAACACTCTAGCGGTACGGCCGACAAGACCATATAGAGTCGGAGTTAAAATGGTCAGTTTTGAGTTAATTTTCAATAAAAAGTCAAATCCCTATTCTATGAACGGAAATGATTGGCTGAGTGACATTCAGGCCCCCCATTGAACAGCGCCGTATAGTAAAGTGGCTAGGCGTTTCACTGGATGGCTAATTAAGATACTTGCCTGCGACATATACATATGTACATAATAAAAACAAACATAATCAGCCTGTAAATTTCCCACTGCTGGGCTAAGGCCTCCTCTCCCGTTGAGGAGAAGGTATGGAGCATATTCCACCACGCTGCTCCAAATGCGTGTTGGTGGAATACACATGTGGCAGAATTTCGTTGAAATTAGACACATGCAGGTTTCCTCACGATGTTTTCCTTCACCGCCGAGCACGAGATGAATTATAAACACAAATTAAGCACATGAAAATTCAGTGGTGCCTGCCTGGGTTTGAACCCAAAATCATCGGTTAAGGTGCACGCGTTCTAACCACTGGGCCATTTCGTAGACACTTAATGAGAATGAATTTGTGAAAATTACAACTTCATGGGCGAGAAATGGACGAGGTGATTTGTATGGATCTTAACTATATATATTATAAAACATTTTTTTTTTATAAATAATTAAAAATGTTAAAGGAGTTAATTATTCCACCTGACTGAAGAAAATGTTTTTTTTTTTGGAACACAACTGACGAATACTTGGTACTTAATCTGTATAGCTCTATCAATGACAGCATTCACGTAAACAAATCATCAGAATCGAATTGACAGGCTTATGATGTTGAAATGTCCAGAATCCCATCACCGACGAGCGGTCAACCGGAAAACTGTATGAGGCCATAAAACCAGCGTTTCAGATTTATATAACTAACATATCTCATGTTTAATGTATTGTAACAGATTTAGGATTATAAACTTAAACACTTATGATTCTACTATCAAAATCTAAATTAAATATACTTTGTTTAATGAATGAAAAAATATTAGTAGTTGATGTTTCATAAATTATGTAACAATTTTTGGCCGCAGCTTCGCTCGCTTTTTAAGGGTAGCCGTCAGGTGTTAGGTCTATGTCCTTCCATGGAGTTTAAGATTGCTTCGTATGAAATTTCAGCAAATTGGGTTTAGTAGTTTCGCCGTGAAGAGCAACAGACAGACATACAGAGTTACTTTCGCATTTAGAATATTAGTATAGACTATTGTAGGTAAAAATGTTAATTACGTACAAGTACAATAAGGGTCCATATAAAACTTTTATATTGAATAACAAACATAAAAAGAAAAACTCTCGTTTGTTTTCGGCTAGAAAAGCTTGAAATTCTTGGCTTTTCTCTACTGTAATATGCATATATCATACATGTAAACCTTCCTCTTGAATCACTCGGTTTATCGATGATAACCGCATTAAAATCCGTCGCGTATTTTAAAAGATCTTAACGTACAGACGGCGGGAAGCGACTTTGTTTTATACTATATAAATATTTAAGTCGAATTGATTTATATTTTTATATTCTTTATTGAAACTTATTTTTTATACAAAAATAAATTAATAGATTCTATATAGCAGTTATAAATATATACGTAATTTTATTAAAACATTACTTATAGAACTTTACGGAGTCGTAAACTTGTTAAATGTTATTTAATTTAATGTTAAACTTATTTAATGTTAAATGGGGGTAAAAACTTTACTTCTCGCTGATACAGGAACTAATTGAACCTGCGGCTTTACCCGTACGAGTTTTATAACTACCTACAGCACTTAAGTCATCACAATCAAAATGGAGGCATTTTACCTCGAGTGAATTAAAAAAGTAGCCTCTATCCTTGACTACAACTCATCTAAATCGGTTCAACGGTTGAAGCGTTGAGAGGTAACAGACAGAGTTACTTTCGCTTTTATAATACTGGGATTGATCATTGCTGGTTCTATCGAATTAAATCAGTATTATTAATCGCATTAATGCATTAATGAGCTGAGGCGGCCCAGTGGTTAGAACGCGTGCATCGTAACCGATGATTTCAGGTTCAAACCCAGGCAAGCACCACTGAATTTTCATGTGCTTAATTTATTTTTATAATTCATCTCGTGCTCGGCGGTGAAGGAAAACATCATGAGGAGACCTGCATGTGTCTAATTTCAACGAAATTCTGCCACATGTGTATTCCACCGACCTGCATTGGAGCAGCGTGATGGAATATGCTCCAAACCTTCTCTCCGAAGGGAGTGGTATAAGCCCCTAACTTTTTCCTCAAAGGGAGGCCTTAGCCCAGCAGTGGGAAATTTACAGGCTGTTAATGTATGTATGTAATGCATTAATGCACAGTTGTTGAACATCGAATCATTATTGTAAAGATTTAAAATATATTTGTGGCGTGGACCTGAATAAAAATTGAGGTCGTACCTGTAGTAGGTATTTACAATAAAAATGGACGACAGTCAACAACACGCGGCATACTTTACACAACGTATTGATTGAAACATTGACATCTGTACTAATATTATAAATGCGAGTAACTATGTCTGCTTGTTGCTCTTTCACAACGAAATCACACACAGTAACAGCTTGTAAATTTCCC
Organism: Vanessa tameamea; assembly: GCF_037043105.1. Classification (NCBI taxonomy): domain Eukaryota; kingdom Metazoa; phylum Arthropoda; class Insecta; order Lepidoptera; family Nymphalidae; genus Vanessa; species Vanessa tameamea. The sequence goes on from NC_087338.1 coordinate 4,334,551, forward strand.
ACCTCTGGGCTAAGGCCTTTTGAGGAGAAGGTTTGGAGCCTATTCCACCACGCTGCTCCAATGCGGGTTGATGGAAATTAGACACATGCAGCTTTCATCGCGATGTTCTCCTTCACCGCTGACCATGAGATGAAATATAAAACACAAATTAAGTACATGAAAATCCAGTGATGTTTGCCTGGATTTGACCCCTTATCATTTATTTTATTTATTTAATTCACGAGTCTCCAACAAAAGATACACACTAAATACATATTCTTAATATTAAACAATATAAGGGTTACAAGTTGTGTGCTCCTTCAATTATAGGAGACCACAGCATGAACTAAGCTTAAGTAAAAAAATATAATTAAGATAAAAAGTGAAAAAAATATACGTAGCAGTAAAAAACAAATATAAATTAGTAACTTAAAAATTAAGAATAGCTTATCAATTGAACATATTTTTGTTTTAGGTTAAAAGTTTAGCTAAACACACTCAACATCAAAGACAGACCATCGGTAAAGATGCACGCATTCTAAGCACTGGGCCATCTCGGCTCTACGAAACTCTCGCTAAATCTCGGCACGATCAAACCGCTAAACCGAATTTGGTACGAAGCAAGCTTGAACTCCAAGGAACGACATAAGCTTTTACCTTTAAAAGGCGAGCGCAGCCGCATCTGATAACTAGTTATTTAGCAAATACGAAAAGGTTTTTACGTAACATATATTGGTTGTTGAGAAAGATTCGTATGACGTTTAACCCGTCATTCGTATCTTCGCTCTACTTCCTTGTTTGTGAGTGGCGTGTTATTTTTTAATGTTTTATAACTTAAGTAGGCAGACGGGCCTCCATAATATAGAACTAATAAGTTAGGTCTCTCGTGCTTATAGTTCCACTGGGTCACATACCTTTTAAACTGAAACACGACAGTAAGTATTGGTGCTTGGCGGTATAATACGTTAGCGTTTATATGTTCGCGGAATAAGGGGGTTGGAGGGGGTGGTTGAGCTCTTTAGGATCGTAACGTGTTCAGGGACTCATAATTAGTATAAATACGTGGTTTCATTGTTATCAGAGAATTATTCTTTGATCTATCGTCAACCAAGCAACATGATCGGGAGTGAAAAGTGAAATGTGGAAAATATCGAATATCGTGCCGTTGTAAAGTTCCTTAACAAAGTCAAAGTCAAGTCAAAGTCAAAAATCTTTATTCAATATAGAAGTGTTTACAATTGCTTATTGATTGTCAAAAATCTACCACCGGTTCGGAATTTAACACCTCGGACCTGAGAAGAACCGGCGAAAGAAACTCAGCGGGATATATATATTTTTTTTTTAACCATTTTCCATGTACAATGATAATTATATTTTAGTTATTTGAAGCAGCCACTGAAACAAACACTGAAAATCGGTTCTGAACATACTGAACGAGATGTCATCGGTTTACGGCGACACTTGCCCAGGAAAAACCCAGACCCAGGCTTTGCACAAATTCTCTTGCTCAGGATAAACCCAGAAGGTCTTCACAAAGCCTTTTTATAATAAGAAGAAAATTCTTATAATAACGATATATTTTTTTGATATTTCAAATGTTTGATATATAAAACATGTTACTTTGAAACTTATTTTATAACTTTATCGATGGAGGGGTAGTTACGACATGGATCTCGTCTAGACATCCCTAATGGTTACGACTCAGCGATATCAAAGCTTTAAGTATATTACACGTGCACGTAAAATAATGTCTGTCATGATATTTATATTCATTGTAAATCTCTTTATTTGAAAATAGCAATTATGCGAGTTACTTGCCGTATATTCAAGCTAGAGGCTCTCTACGGTGGTTGAGTTTAAATATTGACGATTGAAAAACGCCTTTTTGTAAAGTTCACTTGAATAAAGTACATTTGATTTGATCAGGTTTGAATGTCAGATTTGAGAGTATTTCTTGCTCAATTAGTATTTATATATCTCTTGCCCTCTTAATTTTTTGTGGCTTAATACGCTTATACAATAAATTACCAGATGTAATTTTTTTTATTTAAAAATAAAATAAAAATAAAACTGTTTTTAATTATTTAACTAATGACTTTAAATAAGATGAAACACCTTTAGAGATAAACGATCGCCTGCAAGCCTTTTAAAATAATAAATATTTATTATTATATAAAATTATTAATAACGAAAGAAAAATTTTTTTTTTTGTTTTGCGTTTATTTTGTCGAATTTGTTTCTCTCCGAACCGAATAAAGGTAACAAATTTACATCAAAATATGCCACTACTGGGTTAAGAGAAAGCTTGATGCTTATAAGCATTAAAATTTCATGATATATATATCCCTAATCTGGCCCGGCTTTGCTTGGATAGAAGAAGTCTATACTCTATTACATAACAAGAAAAAAGCCAAATAAACAACATTTGACAGCAAATTGACGCGATATCATTGGTCGAGAGCTTGATTTATCTTTGCTATGGATTTGCGAAAAAATTGCGTTTTTAACGTCGACGAAACTGTTATCGGAATTTTGGAAGTAAAATTAAAGTTGAAATAAGTAGTTAAGTGTTATATTATAAATAAATACATAATAATCATAAACTCTTAGTAGTGCACAACATAGCTGAGTTATTAGCAAATCGCATGAAATACGTAAATCTGTTTGTTTATCTTTTTTCCTACTTCCATTGCAATAGGCTATACGTAAAACTTATAGGAATTTCTTAATATTTTCACCAGCAGTGGAATATTAACGGATTCTACTTCATAGAATAACTAAAAATAGCTTAACAATAACATAACTTTATAAGTTTCGTTTTAAATTTAAGTCTACGTTATACAAGACGTCTTAACCTGTCAAATGACAGCAAATGTGTCATGAACAGCTGATAAAGAACACCTGTGTAGTCTCAGCTTTATAAATGATACTTTAAAATCACTTCAGCTTGCGTTCGTGTGATAGATCTTTTATTTACACAGCATCCGTCTTCAAGATAGATATAGAAATGTCGTTAAAATTTAAAATTGGAATAGTTTATAAATAAAGGCAGCCAATAAAATTTAATAAAGAAAATACAACGTATGTTGATGTTATAAATGCGAAATTAACTCTGTCTGTCTGTCTGTTGATCTCTCACGGCCATACTTTTGTACCGATTTTGATTAGATTTGGTATGAAGCTTGAACCCCAAGAATGTTGAAGAACCCCTAAAACGCGACCGAAGCTATGGGCAACAAATACTAAATAAATATTTTTATAAATACTATTTTTAATATTTTATAAAAATAATACTAAAAATGCCCCAAATTAATTGAAGTATTACTAATGTAACTATTTACCCCTCCTTTTAAGCTTATCACTTGCGTTAGGAGTGGGGACGAATAACCAAAGGGGTAAAGATCCTACGATTTTTTACATCGCTAGGCGACCAGTAAATCACTGCGCAATTGACGATTCAAAACGCTGCAATTAAAATCGCGGAAATGAGTAAATACTCATTGTTCTCTTGGCTTTCCGTTAAATTCCACACTGTATCATGAGGATTCAAACAAAGTATATTTTGTTTACGATATTTCATGTGTCTCGCACACACAAGGGAGAACAGAGAGGGTATGCCAAAGTTAGTAATCAATATTCCGAATCATTTTTTTGACTTACATGTCGTAAGTCATAATCGAACATTACTTGATTTGTGGGTAGAGCTCTTGTGCGAGCACTTCTGGGTAGATACTTAGTATTAAATCACGGATTGAAAGATAAGTGAGCCAGTGTAACTACACAAGAGACATCATCAAGACGACCTCCGTGGTCGTGTGGTGTGTACACCGGTTTTCATGGGTACGCCACTCCGAGGTCCCGGGTTCGATTCCCGGCCGAGTCGATGTAGAAAAAGTTCATTAGTTTTCTATGTTGTCTTGGGTCTGGGTGTTTGTGGTACCGTCGTTACTTCTGATTTTCCATAACACAAGTGCTTTAGCTACTTACATCGGGATCAGAGTAATGTATGTGATTTTGTCCAATGTTTCTTTATTTACCGGCAAGTTAGAGTGTCATATACCCGAAAACATAAGTACATGTTTCAAAACAATGTACCACTAATGTCAAATAACGTAAGTACCTTCGAAATCGTTACGGCTCCGCACCTGTCAGTCGTAACGTGACGTCATTAGAATAATCTTATCGAATAAATTGATCTAACGAAAATATATTTTATCAAATGGTACATTATGTTCTACGACTCACGGGTTCAAACAACCCCTACAGCTTCATTTATTTATATCAACAAAATTTTAATTCCACAAATGTCCTTAACGTAATTATCTCTCATCGTATTTGAAAACGTACACAACACGTATTAACATAACATAACATAAGCAGCCTGTAAATTTCCCACTGCTGGGCTAAGGCCTTCTCTCCCTTTGAGGAGAAGGTATGGAGCATATTCCACCACGCTGCTCCAATGCGGGTTGGTGGAATACACGTGTGGCAGAATTTCGTTGAAATTAGACACATGCAGGTTTCCTCACGATGTTTTCCTTCACCGCCGAGCACGAGATGAATTATAAACACAAATTAAGCACATGAAAATTCAGTGGTGCTTGCCTGGGTTTGAACTCAAATCATCGGTTAAGATGCACGTGTACTAACCACTGGGCCATCTCGGCTTTCAACACGTATTAGTAGAGGTTATATACAAACACATACATAAAACACAACGAGGATTCTCAGATATGATCGAACCCATACTTGATAAAGAATATCGGGCTTATGATGCGATATTTACTCGTACTGATCGATTTCAGTCACGGCGGACACTATACTGTAAAGGAAGATCAGCCAACTACGCAGAATAAATTAAAGTTTACATGTACCCGGCATTTACGATAAGACCGGAAACAATTTAAGTACAGGACTAGGATCTACGTGTTATTACGGGTACGGGATTACTCCGGACTGTTATTGGGAATATTTTCGTCAGAAAAACAATTCAGCTCGACCTGAGACTCGAACTCAGAACCTCGTCTTCTGTCGCCTTATACCTAGCTTCTCACCCAAAGAGGCAGTTCAGTTCATCCATTGTAATTAGTAATCAAAGGTAATTTTCATTGTGAGGGTTCGGATGTGCTATTGAATATAATAGTACCATTATTTTAATGAAACTCCATTTCCGATATCAATTAAAATTCAATGACGCAATGTCTAATTATATTTAAAATAAAATAACAATACAAAAGCTGGAAATATGTTTTCGCATTTCATTTTTTAAAATATAAGACTTTTAATTATACAAAAAAGACGAGAAAATTGATGATGACATGTGTTCAACTCTGCTCATGATATTGAGGTTACCACAACTGTGAGACAAAAATGTCCAAGTTGAATTTTAAATTCATCATGCGCTTGACTGCGAAGGAAAATATCGTGAGGAAACCTGCTGCAATTAAATTATGCCACGTACGTATCTCGTATTGGAGTATGGTGGAATAAGCTTTTACTACGAAAGAGAGAACTTTCCCCAGCAATGGGGCGTGTATGGGCTAAGTGCATAAACCTTCATAAAATATTGTTGTTAAGGACCAGAAAGATAAAAAACCATTTCCAACAAAATATTATTAATTACGTGATCACCACTACCGAAAGTCATATAGGCATCGGTACCGTAAGATAAAACAGTGCGATGCGCCATCGATCTTGGGAGTTGAGATATCATACCTTACTCCTTTGTACCTATAGTTACACTGGCTCACTCACCATGCACGGAATACAATAATATTAAGTATTACTACTTGAAGGTTGAATTAAAGACGTTAAAGATTATTAAATGTAAGCGTACCACAATTTCGAAAGGTAGATTCTACCGAGAAGAATCGACAAGAAACTTAGTAGTAACTAGAGGGCAAAATCTACAGCCCTTACATACCACTAATTTGAATGAATATCAATAATTTTATCACACCGGAAATCTTCTGAATAAAAATCAACTGGGGTGATTTATTCAAAGATTATGCATAGACTTTTCTTTTACAGGGAACACGTTTTCATATCTGAAGGATCATTAAAAGGAACTTTGCAAGTAATCACATCCGACCTCTTTGTCTGAAACGATCTTATGGCGGTACACAAGATGGCTGAGAGTTCAATGGACAAAGGCGTCAATAGACGAGTTCTGTTTCGAATCCAGTTAAGTTTCTTTTGGATTGAAATATCGACGCTGGTCAATCTCAAAGGATATACTTACATAATAGTCTACAGTTGTGTGTGCAATAGAGGTGCATACTTTATTTTTACACTGTTCTAATTCGGTGGACTGATGAATCAGTACGACTGGAAAGTAATTAGATCGCAGGATCTTATATAGCTGATAGCACTGTCAACTTCTGGACTGCGGACTGTTCCTGACAATATTCGGCCCCGACTTGGGCATTGATCCCAGGACTTAGGAGTCCCTTCGAGATGTTTTTACAAAGTAGGGATACTCACTGGTTCGTCACAATATATTTACAAAAATATTATGTTGACACAGTAACATTGATTACTTTGATAGAATCAGTGGTAATCATTGTATGTGCACGAGACATAAGGATAAGCTGGACCTACAATACTTGTTGACTTCCAGGCAGGATGTATTATATACATAAGGTATATAATTGTATTTAACTAACATGACTTTGTATTTTCAAATGTTGATAATGTTGAAATGGTAGCTTCACTTAATATAGTTTGTTAAATTATTATTCAAAAATGCTTGTAAAACCTAGTTGAATAAAGTATATTTTGATTTTGATTTTGTCTACGGCCCTAAGAACTAGCCACTAGATCGACCATAATTTATTTTTTTCCTGAGTTGTAGACTGTTTTTTTTAATCTTCAATTGAAAAAGAAACGCCTCTCACTTCAAACCGGAACACAACAATGATATATGGTGGTAGAAAATATTATGATTGGTGGGTGGTACCAACTCAGACAGTCTTGCACAAAGTCGTACCACCAAGGAAAATAACAACAATAATTTTAAAGATGGATTTTATTGAACTTTGTAATTTTATAACGCGATATCATACTTAAATGCAGGATGTCGCCAAAAAACACACAATAATACACCAAAATAGTTATTTTTACTGCCTGGTCTAGTGGATACTGAAGTCCTCGAATCAAATGTCACTTCGCACTATTAATATTTAATAGATTCGGTCGTGAACTTCTCAGTAGCGATCTGGAGTCTGGAAAGAGTTTATACATATATTTTTTTCCTGAATGATGTAGTGCTGTTGGCCCTACTGGCCTTTACAGCGTCACCGGACGTTGGGGCGAGTACTAGTCTCAGCCCTGAAGTTTGAGCCCTTTCGGGCTCGGGGTTGACGTGCGTCCTGAGGGTGTCTCCTATGAGATCGTATCTAGACACAGAACGTAGTCGGCGGGGGTGGGGGACGATTCATTAAAATCTCAAACCATATATACCCATTAGCAATAATCTTGCCAGCGCGATTCAGGAATGCTAATGAAATCGATTACCGCCATCTATCGGTATCTAATGAAATTTAATGAGAAAGTATAAGTAGAACATTCAATAATTAAAGTAGTTCTAGTTCCATTCGCTGGTTTCACATTCTTGGTAGCGGCTAATCGATTCAAAGAATATGACTCGGATTCTCTCGAACATTCCACGACGTTCATACTTCTGTAATGATGAGACTATTACTTAATTCTGTCTTTCATTGGTAATTCTCTTTTTCTGCTCAACAAAGTGAATTAGTTTATCATTATTTTGTGACTGAGCTGATAATTAGCTATAGAAAAATTTCTTTAAAATGAAACTCTAAACTCAACGCAGAATAGGATCGTAAAATAAATAAATATTGGACAACATCACATACATTACTTTTATCACATTGTAAATAGCAAAAGCACTTGTGTTATTAAAAATCAGAAGTAACGACGGTACCACAAACACAGACCCAGTACCCAAGACCACATAGAAAACTAATGAACTTTTTCTACATCGACTCGGCCGGGAATCAAACCCGGGACCTCGGAGTGGCGTACCCATGAAAACTGGTGTACACACTACTCGACCACGGAGATCGTCAAATGGTAGGGCTTTCTGCGTCAAGCCCGTCTGGGTACCTCACTCATCAGATTTTCTACCGCCAAACAGTAGTCCTCAGTCTTGTTGTGTGAGGTGGGTGAACCAGTGTAACTATATAGCCTATTCCAATTAAAGTAGGAAAAAAGATAAACAAACCTTAGACTTACGTATTTCATGCGATTTGCTAATAACTCAGCTATATCGTGCACTACTAAGAGTTTATGGTTAACATATCTGTATTTATAATACAACACTATTACACTTAACTACTTTCAACTTGAATCTTACTTCCATAATTCCGATAATAGTTTCGTCGACGTTCAAAACGCCATTTTTTCGCAAATCCACAGTGAATATCATAGACTAATCAAGCTCTCGACCAATGATATCGCGTCAATTGCTGTCAAATGTTGTTTATTTGACTTTTTTCCTGTTATGGTTGGAATAGAGTGTACAAGGGACATAACATCTTAGTTCCCAGGGTTAGTGGCGCATTAGGGATGTAAGGAATGGTTAATATTTCTAACATTGTCATTGGCATTGTCCATTGTCTATGGGCGGTGGTGCACTTAACGTTAGGCTCATCTGAATATCTATATCATAATAAAACAGAATATGGTATGGGTCTTTGACTTTAAATATTTTAAAGTTTAAAATATATAATACATATACTTTACATATATATATATAGTACGAGTATACAAATACTTTTAAATTAGTTTAGTTTGAAATGTAGTTTCAACTGAAAGGACTCAGCAAGAAACTCAGTAGTTACTCTTTGTCAGAGATCTTATCCATCACGAAGCCGCTCCCGTTCACTAATTTTATCGGCGGACATTCGTACGACTGAAACTCATACTTAGATATCTTAGTGTGCGTGTGAAGATTAAATGGTGAAAGTAAATAAACACACATATATATAAAATATTTTTTTTACATTACATTAACAGTCTGTAAATTTCCCACTGCTGGGCTAAGGCCTCCTCTCCCTTTGAGGAGAAGGTTTGGAGCATATTCCAATGCGGGTAGGTGGAATACACATGTGGCAGAATTTCATTGAAATTAGACACATGCAGGTTTCCTCACGATGTTTTCCTTCACCGCCGAGCACGAGATGAATTATAAACACAAATTAAACACATGAGAAATCAGTGATGCTTACCTGGGTTTGAACCCGAAAACATCGGTTAAGATGCACGCGTTCTAACCACTGGGCCATCTCGGCTAATATATATATAAAAGATACACGCGTCAAAATAGTATACAGTACAATCTTAAATCGGTTTTCAAGATTTCACGAGTGAGATACGAAGTGACTTTTCACAGGCCTGACAACAAAATAAATATTGAAAGTTCATTAAAAGTTAAAGATAACTCAAGTCGTAATTTGTAAAAACCGGTAATGCAATCAATCAAAAATATCTATAATTTAATCCCTTCAATCTTAAGAGTACAACCAATTATATTTGAAGAGTAACTGAGTGATGACCCTTGCGATACGATCTCTGAAAGAGGACCACTTTTCCCCTTAAAGTCAAAAACGCCGATTATTTATCGCGTTCTATTAAAATAACATAGATATAATTTATGTACTTGATGGTAGGCTTTGTGCAAGCCAGTCTTGGTAGGTTCTATCCACTCATCAGATATTCTACCGTCAAACAGCTGTATTCAGTATTGTTGTGTTCCGATTTGAAGGGGGTGTGAGCCAGTGTAACAGGCACAACGGACATGTGACGTAATAGGGAGTAACTTAGGCTACACTATTTTTGTTAAATTCAAACGCGCACGAAGTCACGGGCACAGCTAGTCTATACTAATATTATAAAGGCGGAAGTAACTCTGTCTTTCTGTTACGTATAAGCCAATGAACCGAATTTCATAGGTATGAAGCGAGCTGGAACTACAAGGAAGGACACAGGCGTTTTTATACTTGGTGCCTTCGTCCCCCCCCCCCCCCCCATTAACCACACGTGCAAAAACTTATGTTGTACATATTGTTAAGTGAAACATGAAACAACATGCTTTATGCTCGGCAGACTTCAAACAGCTTCGTAGTTGATAGAAAACTACATAAAGTAATTTTTAGTTGTCAGTACAAGTCGGGATATCATTATTTTTTTATAATTACTACTTGAATTAAACTAAACTCACCTCAGAACAAGATCGTTAAATGTTAAATATTTGTGCAAGCCAGTGTTTGTACCACCTCCTCATTATTTTCTACTAGTGGTAGATATAAATATAGAGGTGAGTGAGCCAGTGTAACTAAAGGCTCATGGGACATTTAACTTAGTTCTCAAGGTTGTTGATTCGTTGGAGATGTAAAGAATGATTAAAACCTATAATGGTGGTGGAGACAATTTACTTTTATATTTCTTAACATAAGATATACAAATGGAAACATTTCGTTATCATATCTGAGGGTATCTAGCGTTCAGTTGGTTAGTTCATGAGTTAGAAAAGGGAACTGCAACTTGCAAAGTTAAACGTAGCCGTTAGAGTTTTAGTGTTGTGTTATTTAAAATCGATATTATAAACATCGACTTAAAAGGGGGGGGGGTTAATGATTTTTATCTTTACATAAATATTGAAAGGATCCTTAAATTATATTCGAAGACATGATTTTGAACTGGATTAATGATTTTTGAAGTTATATTTTGTTTAGAGCGTTAAGAAAGAAAACTTGTTGAATTCCAGGCAGGAGACATAACATACATATATAATTGTATTTAACTAACATGACTGTATTTTTAGATGTTGAAAAAGAGTAACTACTGAGTTTCTTGACGGTTCTTCTCGGTAAAATCTACATTTTGAACCGGTGGTAGCTTTACTTAAAATAGTTTATTAAATGACGATTCAAAAGTCCTTGTAAAAGTATATTTTGATTTATAAGTTGGAATTTTTTGGATGGGTGCGCGCAAGTTGCTCGCTTAATCGCCAATTGAGTTTCCAGTCACTCGGAATAGAATTTCACACCTTATTTTATTTTACAATGTTTAGATGCAGTAGAATATTATTACTTTATTGTAATTAATTATTTTATATTATATTAATAACTATTCTTAATTACGCCGAAGAAGTTCAATTTCACACATAATTACACTATCCTTTATAATATATAGAAAAGAAAATAGATTACAGGAATATATCAGAAAAAATCAAAATATTTTTTTTCTAAAATGCTAATTAAAGTCTGAATCGTAAAACAATAATCGAAACTAATAAATTAAAAAATAAATATTACCCCTAGTGCACACAGATAATTAAAAATAAAGGAAAGCAATGTACGCATTAGAAAGTTGAAATAAAATTTATTGTAATTATGAATAACGTGGGAAACGAAACAAAAGGACAATCGGTCAGAAGGACGATTACGGCTACGGCGTTTATACTCTAGAGATCGACGTTAACTACATAGGATTGTTGGGACGTAATAAAAGTCCATAGACTGGTTAATATATTTTAAATTAGGAGCAAGACCACGTATTACTATTACAATTTTAAATGTTGAAAATGTAGGAGCAGAGGGCGAGTGTGGCCTGTCGGGGCCTTATATACCCGGCCTCCCATCACTGCAGACACGACGTCACACTCGCCCATTGGCTGCCGAGCGCAAGTCTGCGACCGATGCGTTAGTCGCAACAAGGATAAATTATGATGTCGCCCTGACCTTTTTCGACTACGACGGCCAATATCAAGAGAGATTAGTCAACTACGCAGGATTTATTATAGTGCAAAAGTGTGTGCATAAACACAGGATCATTCTAGTCCCTAACTCTCATAATCCGATGAGTCCGTAAATCTGACACGATCAGAAATATTTCAGGAGGCGAAGGACTGTATAAAATATCTACCCAGGTTAGTGACGTCAATTAGATTCAATCAGTGCTCCGATTAGAAGTGTTCCCACCCCACCGACTACATTCTGAGCCGAGATGCGATCTCATAGGAGACACCCTAAGGACGAAGGTCACTCTCGAGCTCGAAAGGGCTCAAATTTCAAGGTGACTCTGTAAAGGTCAGTAGGGCCAACAGCACTACATCATTTAGGAACAAAATATAAGTATAAACTATTTCCAGACTCTAGATCGCTACTGAGAAGTTCACGACCGAATCTATTAAATATTAATAGTGCGAAGTGACATTTGATTCGAGGACTTCAGTATCCACTAGACCAGGCAGTAAAAATAACTATTTTGTTGTATTATTGTGTGTTTTTTGGCGACATCCTGCATTTATGTATGATATCGCGTTATAAAATTACAAAGTTCGATAAAATCTATCTTTAAAATTATTGTTGCTATTTTACTTGGTGGTACGACTTTGTGCAAGACTGTCTGATTAGGTACCACTCCAATCATAATGTCTTCTACCAACATGTATAATTGTTGTGTTCCGGTTTGAAGTGTGAGGCATTTCTTTTTCAATTGAAGATAAAAAAAATCTAATTATATTTAAAAAAAAAAAAAACTAACCATTAAATATAACTTAGAAATATATCTTGATAAATCAAATTGTATCGATAACTAATTTAAATATCAACACGAAACGTCCGCTCTACTAATGCAGTTGTATCCTGTCCGTACCGGTTATAACCGATTAACCGGCCACCCGTCATCGTACGGGTCATGGCTAATGGAATATCGATATCGGTAAGATGTGAACGCACAGCACTACATTAGGTTTATATTGGTATTAATAATATTTTTAATGTAGATATTATACAGATATACTTAATGGTAGCGCTTTCACAATAATTATATTCTGAATCATTGTCGCGACCACGTTCTTGGTTTATTTTTGGTGGTATACGTTGGGAACAAAACGACCGTCTTAAGGTAATTTCAAATGGAAGTATAATTGCATTAACATGATTGTTATATTTTAATTAATAAAAACAGACGACCAATATCGGTTACGGCGATCAATCTCAAGGGAGACCAGCCAACGGCCAACGGCCAACAGAGCATGTCACGCACAAATGTGTGTGCAAACATAAATGCGTTCTGTACTCCTTCGCTTTCATAATCACGTGGTACAGCGAATATGACATGAACGGAAAGGGTTCAGGCGCAGGACCAACGGCTTTATTTGCTTTCTTTGTGATGCACGGGAGTGTACACCCTTCCAGCTTTCAGACTACAGGCAGCTACTGTGATTTTTTCATAGAAAACCCCAATAACTTTATATCAGCCCTACCAGGGGCTTAAATTAATGACCTCCGAATTTTTGACCGCATATATATATATTATGGTAAAGGTTGGTGCATATGGGCCACCTGATGGTAAGTGGTCACCAACGTCCATAGACAATGGCGCTGTAAGAAATATTAACCATTCCTTACATCACCTATGCGCCACCAACCTTGGGAACTAAGATGTTATGTCCCTTGTGCCTGTAGTTACATTGGCTCGCTCAGCCTCCAAACCGGAACACAACAATACTGATTATTGTTGTTTGGCGGTAGAATATCTGATAAGTGGGTGGTACCTACCCAGACGGGCTTGCACAAAGCCCTATTTCCAAGTGATATTTAGTTAGTAGATCAACGTCTGTCTTTTAACCATAATTAGTCCGGGAACTCATTTTGCTTATTAATTATTATGTCAATCAAACCAGTTATATTTAATAATGAATCGATTTTCAAAATGATTGACTTCAACACATTTCAGTGAAATTCACAGAGACACGAGAGTGTAGTAACTGCTAACAGATACCCTGGACTGTTAATGAGGTTTCCGCCAAAAAACTTGGGGTTTTTCAGTAAAATGTTGTTACAGGTCTCTGGGGACTGCTACTGCTCTAAGACCAAAGTAGATCTTAAAATATATTTAAATGATAAGTACAAAATAAACCTGCTGTAAATATATTATTAATTTCAAGCCCCATTGCATGCTGCAGTGGACTAAAACACGCGAAACCACTAATCACTGGGAAATGACCACGAACCATAATTACAACTAAATTGTGACCACTATAAATAATCATGATTACTATGTGAACATGGAAAGTTGATGAATAGTATTTGTAGTATTTTATCTGAGAGAAATTATACTCATGTTACTGAAAAAGAAATTATAATGGAAAATTTTGACCGCAATTCAGTAATCAAAAATAAGATATTTTTTTTTATTATTAAATAATAGGAAGTTTCTTGTAAGTGATGAAAAATCCGTTGCGTAGTTTAAAGAACCGTACATACGATAAGAAGCGATTTTGTTTTATACCATGTAGATATGAATATTAGATTTAAAACATACACGATATTGTCTGGTAACAAAATATGCAGGTTCAGTTAATTAAAAAATAAAATAATAATACATATTAATATAAAAAGCATGCACAACATGTCTGAAGATTACTAGCTACACGTCCCGACTTCGCATGGGTAGATTAAGTATCTATATAAAACATTTATATTGAAGCAAGAACATACAAAAAATAAAATCTTATTCTTTGACCGATAACTTTTGCGTGCGCAGAACGACTTACCAAAGTATCCTTACAAGCGGAGTGGTTTAGAAACCCATAGAGTCATTAATTTATTTTTCTTAGAATGATTAATACCTTTAATTAACATAATATATAATTATATTTAATAATTCTTATCTTCGTATAACAGATAGGATTATATGAAGCAATGCTATCCTCTGTTCTCGTCAATTTGTTCAATATTATAATACTCAATAAGGCTCTATCGCTTAAGTATGTGGAGAAAGAAAGTTTCTAGAAGGATAAATAAATATTCTAAAAAAAAATATAAAAGGAACAAACTTTTTTCTCGACAAAGAAAGTTACTAAATTCTTTAAATGGGACTCACAAAAAAAATCTGGCATTTTTCCAAAATTTCCGAAACTGATAAAGTTTCCTTTTGAATCTATAATTATATAAAAAAAATGTGTCCTTATACGATAGGAACTGTAAATGATAATTTAGACAGTCGGCTTTATATATACGAAAAAGTTTTAAATGGCATAAAGTTGTTTGAAAATACTAAACCATTTCATTTGTGATGCGACTTGGTCGGACGTATTTCCTTCCAAAAATGTGATATTTCACTTAAAAGTGTCATACTTTTTAAATAAGGAAAGGAATTTTACTTATTCTTTATTACCCATTGTGTTACGTCATTATTCTGTAAAGTGAAGTAAGTCTCTAAATGTCTGACTGCTAAGGCCTCTTATCCACTCGAGGACAACCTTTGAAGCTTATTTCACGAAACTGTTGCTTCAATGCGGCGTGAATTCACACGTGGCATAACTTCACGCAATACATGCAAATTTTCTCACGATGTTTTCCTTTAGGTTTGAACACGAACTTAATTATAAAATCACTATCTGAAACGGTGGATTTACCCGCACAAAATTTAAAAAACATTACTTTTAGTACCCAACCGTCATCCCATTTTATCCTTAAGTCTTTTTCCGGCACTCTATACTACCTCTATAACAAATTTAAACTAAATCGATTCAGCGATTTCAGCGAAGTTACTATGTATAACCTTGACTATTTCATAGCCGAACTAATGCATCGAATTTAATGGCAGTTGGTATGAAGCTGTATTCCAAGAAAGGACTTTAGTAACGCGTAATTTTACAAGGATTTATATTTTGACAAAACTCGTTTTTTTCTCCATATTTTTTACCTTCGGTCGGCGAGTGGATTTTTTATAACGTATCGGGGGAAAGGGTCTCGGAAATCCGACTATAAAATACGTTTACAGCTATAACGAAATTTCGACGTGTCCTTGTAGTGTTGCTATGACGCCATACATTATACTTCAAGGTCAAATAACAATCGTTAATAAAATTGGAAAATTTAACAATCTATCTCGTAGGCTTAGTTTTTTGCTTAAAATGCTTATCTTATCCAGGTTCTGGTTTAGATTTGTGGACTGTGTCAATGAAAGGTTGTTAAAAGGTTCCTGAAACTAAAACCTTAGAGATTAGGAAAATTTGATCGATCACCGTTACCAAAAGTGTTGTTTGTTCCAAGATATGAATCTACGCATATTAGAAGTAACAATTTGTTCGTATCCTGTTGCTCCTGTATTTGTTGATTCGGCTTTTTCTCCCCGAGAAAGCTTGGAGCTTGGATTAGCAGATATACAAAAGTCAAAAATCTTTATTCAATATAGAAGTGTTTACACTTGCTTATTGGTAGTCCAAAATCTACCACCGGTTCGGAATTTAACACCTCGGACATGAGAAGAACCGGCGAAAGAAACCCAGCGGGATATTTTTTTTTTTCAATTTTGCATGTACAATAATAGTTATATTTTAGATATTTGAAACAGCCTGGAGGCGATCATTTCATTCCCAAGGTGTGTAGTCAACTATAAAGTCATTAGTGTTGTAATATCCTTTAGCACACAAACGCTCTTTAACGATTCTTTTGAATTTTATAATTGAATAATTTTGAACGTTTTCTGGGGTATTGTTGTAAAAACGTATACATTACCCCAAAAAAGAGTTACTAACCCTGTGTAATCGGGTACTTGGAGTAACAATTTTATTCTTGTTCCTAGTGTTTATAGAATGTACGTCACAATTTCTGGGAAAATCATTTATGTTTTTGCGTACATACATAAAATTATCAAAAACAAATTGAAATACAAAACTATTCGACACATGTAGGTTTTCTCACGATTTTTCTTTCATCCCCAAACACGAGTTGAATTTTAAACTCTTGTTAAGCACATGGAACTCCGAGCTACTAACTTACTTGCCCAAGTTAGAAACCACAATTTTTTATTAAAGTTTTAATTCTTCTAACCCCTAAGCTATATCAGTTTACATACGCCATACAGAAAATATAAAGGAATAAGCATATACAAAAAAAAAAAAAATGGGGGATTATGCTACGATTTTAATTCTGATAACATATGTAACAACCCTGCGTATCGTTGTCTTTAAGCTGATGATATTATAACTAGAAAAAAAATACGATAGAACCTTCCAGAACAAACGCCATTGAATGTGTGAAAAATATATGTTCCTGTTATTACGTCGGTAGATGCTGATTTTTTTAAAAGTATCTAACCTTCCTACCTCTTTTTAAAATTGATGATTTTTTTTTGGGAAACAAACACTGATGACACTTAGTGCATAATCACGTACATCAGCTAAGTTTTCACTGATACTAATTACACAATTATTAAAATTAAACAAAGACTAACATAAAATCAAAGAGGTAACATTATACAATTAATGAGATCAATCAATGTATACTTACGGAAAGCTTACAAAATCAAAATCAAAATATACTTTATTCAAGTAGGCTTTTACAAGCACTTTTGAATCGTCATTTAACAAACTATTTTAAGTAAAGCTACCACCGGTTCGGAATGTAGATTCTACGGAGAAGAACCGGCAAGAAACTTAGTACATAATTGTGAATAAAGTTAAATACATAAATAAAAGAAAAAAATAGAAGGCATTAATGGCTATATTGAAGTCCTTCTAACTGATTTCAAATGCGGTGACCAATCTCAAGGAATATTACCTGATGAGGCATTTCATATGATAGTTCATAGGTCTATACACAAACTCAGGTGCACTCTCAAATACCGATAGGACGGCAAATCCGACACGAAAATAATTCTCAAACAGAACTAAATTTTTCTCAACATAAAACCCCCATAAACTTTTATGCTAGCCCGACGAGGTTTGAGATCAGGACATTTGGATCTGTAGTCTTATATCCAGCTACTAAATAAACGAGGCAGTACAGTTTAAAATTATAGATTTTTATGTTTGAACCTCTAAGGTTTTATGTTACACGAATAATAAAAAAAAAATGAGTTTGACCTTGATAAAAAAATGAATCATATTTTCCTGCCGTATTTTTAGTACGATCATATTTTTTCTATTTTATTTTTGTTATCCGGGTAAGCTTCATGACTCCAGTCCACCTGATGGTAAGTGGTAGTGAAGTCAGGAAGAATGAACGAAAAATGCACTAATCTTCCTCGCCATACCGGCCAGCAAGATGCCTCTTCACCCCTCACATGATGACATCTTCAGACATATTGTGTACTTAGAATTTATTTTTATATCGTTGATGAGCTGTTGACCATGTAGTCTATATTATTACGTTCCTAGTACTTTTAATTACAATAATAGATTAAAGTAATTCAGGGTATTAACAGTAAAAAAGATGATGAGAAGGGCAGTACTTGTCTAGACGTGCAAATATCCCTACTAAGTAATATCGTAGAGCAGACAAAAATATTAAGTCCAGTGTAAATATTACGAATACTTATCGATCGAAGTTTAATTAGTTCCAAAATATGCTTTCCACATTTTTGTTCGAGCAATTATAAGAAAGGATTTTAGAAATAAAAGAGTATCCTTAATTTGATCCCGATATTTTAATGTTTATAAATTGATCCTTCGAGCCGGATTATTGCAAAAATGTCAACGGAGAGACAGGAAAAGTTATTCATGAGCCGTGCTGTGATGTTTCTAAAGTAAAAAATTTGTCTATTCAGAACTTGGACCTTAGCCCAAGTTTTTCCGGTCCCGTAGTAAAAAGCGAAAAACAAAATAGACAGACAATTTATCATCGTTCAGATGATTTTTTTTTCGTCTCTTTTACAAATCAAACCCAGTGAAGTATAAGCCGATAAGCATTTCAAAACCCGATTATTAATTACCTACCTATACAGGTGGGTTTGATTTATACCATAATCCGGGCAAATTTATTACCTGGCAAGAAAAATGGTAAAGTATTTCTTTGGCGGGACGAATGTGATACAAGCTTTAATAAAGACTGATATATTGTTTGAATAAGTGAAATATTTACCGACGGTACGAGGTAAACTGTTCCAGACACGCAGTTGTTAGCACTTTGATCTTAACCGACTTTCACAGGTTCTGATTCGCTGTGTTTTTTTAAGTGGGTTTGTGCCTAGACATATTTATTCGTTTATAGACAAGGGAAATTATCAAAAGATTGTCTTCATTTGTCGAAGAAAAGTGAATTGAGACATGTATTTTCGAACCGTAATAGAATAGACAACCCGTGCCCAGCTGTGGGATGCGAATGAGTACAGTGCTTAATTTAATTTGTAAGGATTGCTTTTTTTTTTAAATATAGTATAGCATTTTTATATTGCTTACAATTCCCAGAAAGCGTTCAAAATGCTTCTGTTGCCAAATTTAAAAAATATTGTCAAGGAACGCTTGTGTGCTAAAGGTTACTATACAATTATTGAGTTTATGTTTGATAGCACACCTTGGGAATGAAACGATCGCCTCCTGGCTGTTTCTATTCATACACAATTATGTATGTAATTAATTTGACAAAAAAAAAAAAGACCCGTTGAGTTTCTTTCGCCGGTTTTTCTCAGGTCAGGGTGTTCCTTTTTCCGAACCGGTGGTAGTGTTTAATTTGAACATCAATAAGAAAGTGTAATGCTTCTATGTCGAATAAAGGAATTTGAGCTTGAGTCTGAATTGAATTGAACTCGAAGACAGACTCGCTTCAAGGGTTTACTCTAAGAATAACTCTACCCAGCAGTGACATATACAGGACGTACAGAAAAAATAACCTAGACGACCCTGATGCTAGAATACGTCAATCTTAACGGCAACAAGTTCAAATCCAGACTAGCGCCACTAAATTTTACGTGTCTCCAGCCTGAATTGGAGCAGGGTGGTGGAATAAACTCCAAAACCTTTCCCTCTATATGAGTCGCGTTAACTGAGCAGTGGGATATATACGGGATGTTACTTATCACTAATACAAGTGCATGTTTCAAAAACGTGATATGTAAATTTTCGTATGAAATATGCAATAGCGGCTTTCATTTTAAAGCGAGTTATGTGAGATGACGCGCACTTTTTCGGCGAACTCGTCATATTTGATGGGGGACAGCGTCACTCGGTATGATTTATACCAACGGTTTTTTAATAGCATCATTTTTTTTTTAATGGTAATTTGTTTGTATGTATATTTCGAGGTCAACCTGGAGCGGTTTTTTTTTACTATATAATTTTTCTCGTGCAAAAATGGTGGTAGTCTTTCATTGAATAGAACGTCCAATCTATCGTATAAAAAATTGGTATTAATTTTAATCCATATGCCCAAAACATTTTACGTTCTATTTTTTTCAATTGAAGACCTTTAAGCCAATAATCTTACCAAGTATTTATACGACAAATAATTAAATTTACACCATTAATAATATCGTGATATGATTAAACTTTGATCTTTATCGCTCATGTTTGAATTCAAAACGTGTATCAAACAAGACGCATATCAATGTCTCGTTACCGAAAACTTTCACACAAGTGAATTATAATCGACCAGCTGGTACATCCAACGTTATTTTTTCTTAGAACAGCATTTAAATCATATATTAACATTATATAGTTTGTCAATTTTCTAATTTTGTTGATTCAATTAAAAAAAAAATCTTGAGCAACAAAAGTTGCTCAACTAATACCTCTTGTGATTTCCTTTTAATACCTTCAAGTCACTCAACAGTAATAGCTTATAAATTTCTCAATGCTGGGATAAGGCCAGCACTTCCTTTGATGAGAAGGTTTGGAGCATATTCCATCACACTGCTCCTATGCGGATATACATGTGGCAAAATTTCGTTGAAATTCAAAACATGCAGGTTTCCTCACGATATTTTCCTTCACCGAGCACGAGATGAATGATAAACACAGATTAAGCACATGAAAATTCACTAGTGCTTGTCTGGGTTTGAACCCGCAATCATCGGTTAAGATGCACGCGTACTAACTGCTGGCTCATCTCGGCATACACAAGAACCTCATTAAGGCTAGTGGTAACTAAATGGTAACTCCGGACTGAAAGTTATCTAAACTAAAAGTACTGAGGCTATAACCTGTGTGTTATGGGCTAGACTAACGCCTAATCTCTTTTTGATGAAAATATTTGAAGCTCATGCCACCGAGCTGGTTCAATACGAATTGATAGATACATACTATTGGTATCAAGATTATATTGATGATGAAAAAGCGTGGACTTGATGCTTGTTGACTTCCAGGCAGGAGACATAACATACATATATAATTGTATTTAACTAACATGACTGTATTTTTATATGTTGAAAAAGAGTAACTACTGAGTTTCTTGCCGGTTCTTCTCGGTAAAATCTACATTCCGAACCGGTGGTAGCTTTACTTTAAATAGTTTGTTAAATGACTATTCAAAAGTGCTTGTAAAAGCCTACTTGAATAAAGTATACTTTGATTTTGATTTTATTAAAATCAGATAACGTTTTGTTTATATAATAAACATTTTTTAATAATATAATCATATGATCTGCTACGTCTACTAAATTTATAATATATATAGTCTGTACATACACTTAAAAACAAAACTATGTTTTGTTTTAGTGCTCACGTTCCAAGGGAGTTCCCCTTGAAATTTGAATTTCGTGGGACACAACTGGCTTTTGTTTTAACAACTACGTTAATTAAGAAAAACGTGTAAATATTAATGTCTTTAATTTAACCGCGTCCGTTAAACGTAGTGCTATGTTTTCAAAATATGTATGTATGTAAGTTTCTTTATTCCATCATAACTTTTAAATATCTGAAAAGATTCAAATTATTGGGGTATCATTAGAACTCACCCATGATTAATTCAACCTAAGTGGCACGTAAGGGCTATAAATTCATTCATTCACGAATAGTTTTTTTCAGCTTTAGCCCAGCAGTGGAACATACATTACATTATTAAATTAGCAGCTGCTCCAATGCGGGTTGATGGAATACACATGTGGCAGAATTTCGTTGAAATTAGACACATACAGGTTTCCTCACGATGGTTTCCTGCATCGCCGAGCACGAGATGAATTATAAACACAAATTAAGCACATGGAAATTCAGTGGTGCTTGCTTGGGTTTAACCAGGTCAATATTAAACCTAATGATCTATCAATATGTACTGTACAGATACATACTATTACTCGCCACAGGCCTAGAAGATATTTCTGCCAAATAATTTGTCAGACTGGCAACAGCACATCACATACTTTACCGCCAAACAGTAATATTTAGTATTATTGTGTTCCGGTTTGAAGTGAGCCAGTTTAATTACTAGTGACATAACACCTTAGCAGCCAATGTTGGTAGCGCACTGGTGATGTAGATCAATACTTTAAAAAAAGTAACTTCAAAATAAGGTTCATCAAAATATGAAATATAAAAAATAAAATGTCGATTTTTTTTTAATAAATTAATTATGATTTTCGTGTTATTATAACAGGGCTTATATTATACCGCCAAACGGCAATTAGTATTTTTGTATTCCGGTTTAAAGGGTGAGTAAGCTATTTAAACTAAAAGGGATTATGTACCTTGTAGTTAAATTACCTTATATTAATATTTATTACAGCACTACTAATATAATGGTATCAAAACTTAATTTACCATAGGTAAACTTACCAAAACCTTTACATAGTGCAGAGAATTGTGAATGAACTGTAAGAGGAAGGCGCCTGTGTCTGTAACACAGTTTATACTAGCACGGACACAGACTTTCACTCTGACTCAATAATGTATAGCATTGTACCACCTACATATTATATTATATTATTATTATTAAAGGAATTGAACTATGTATTGAACTATGTAATGTCAGAGTATAACGTGTCAAAATATTATGAATAATAAATACTTTTTTATTTATATTTATTTATTATATATAATGTCTAAGGTCGTGATACATTTGCCAGTCCGCCTTAAGATGCTAAAAAAAAAAACAATTCAAAAAGCTTTTTACTTTCATGTGCTATCGAATGATGATTAATTGATTCCTATATATTTAATACATATAGTTTTCTCACATATATATTAATATATTAATATCTCTCAAACATATATTAAAATCTTTATTAATAATATTATTTTACCAAACATAGTCTATATAGTTGACCGAAAGGACTACTACGTTCAATGTAATAAAACTCATTATTGTACACCAGTAAACACATACATAAATTACATTTAAGAAAGATGCAAAAATGACGTCCTTGTTGCTAAAACTGCTATCTCTTTCAGACAACCTTAAGTTAAAGGAAAGAAACAGGTAACAAGGTACACAGCGTAGATAAACATCATAAATACATTACAATGAAGTAATAATATCTATTTTATATAAATAATAGTAGAGATGCCCCAAATTTAGGAATTACTAAATTAGTAAAAATCCTATTTAACCCCTCCTTTTAGCTTATAGACTGTGTTAGGAGTGGGGACGACAACAGCCCAAGGGGTCAGGATCGATCCCGCAATTCACATCGCCAGGCGGCCCTTAAACCATTGCGCTTTTGAAGTTTGCTAAATTTATTAAAATAAATCAAACTACAGCAATGAATATATAGATATTTTATATCAAATAATATAATCCTGTCGCAGTATATACATTTTCAAGACACAATACAAAATCAACCTAATAGACAAATTAGTCACGTTCTGTAACAATGAAAGTTGCTCGGAAAGAATTTATAAGTATAGTGTTCACTTCAATGGTTGTGTTATCAAATCAAATTCCTTTATTCAATATAGAAGCACTACCACCGGTTCTGAAAGCAAAATACCCCGACCTGAGAACCGGTGAAAGAAACTCAGCGGTTTTTTTTGTTCACAAATATTCAATATCAAAAGAAATAGCCAGGAGGCGATCGATTTATCCCAAGTGCTTTCAACCATGATCTCACTATTTGTATTTAAGAACCTTTCGAACACAAGCGTTCTTGAACGTTTTTTTATATTTGGCAAGAGAGGCATTTTGAACGCTTTCCGGGGTCCTGTTGTAGACTTCGTTGTCCCGTACATATTGTCCGAGAAAAGAGTTACTGACTCCATGCAGTCGAGTAACAGGAGTAACAAGTTGGTATTTGTTCCTTGTTCATTCTTACTACTCTTGCTGCCCGTCAGCTTCGCATGGGTAGGGAAAGTTTTACCATAAAAAGTTCATGTCGTAATAAACTCTCTTGGTTTACACAGGGCAGGCAAGTAAAACTCAAAAGCAAGAAAAACGAAGGGCATTATCTTTTCTGACATTTTCAACAACTATGGTCGTATTTTAGACATTTTACTCAAAACCTCAATGATTTTTAACACGACCTCAAATGGTTTAAACCGTATGAAAGTCTTTTTTGTAGTTTTTCAATTTATCGCGTCCAAACAGATAGATGTGATCGCTTTGTATGCTGTAAAAGTACATAGGTACAGAATTTTAGTCCATATAATATTGGCAACGTCTGCTTAAAATAATTAGCTCTTCTATCTAATAAGCTACATATATATATAAAAAATAATTTAAATATTGTTAGGTATTTTTGCGATCATGACAGAAAAACTTAATACATAATAAATGTTCGAGACGTATAGATATTCAAAATTGTAATTCTGTGATTTTCCATTCTAGGTTACCTTTTTTTTGGAGTATTACAAGTCGCCCAATTTATTGGAACTAAATTCTTGTACGCGGCTTAAGGAAAAAGCGTTCTTTGTTATTGGTTTAATTCACACGGAACTTCAATAACAGTTTTTTTTTATCGTTAATCAGTGACAAACTTTGATAATATATTTTATAATCTGGTTTATTTAATAAATATAAAGCGAAAGTATTCTTGTCCAAACAGAGTATCCCACGGCGAAACTCATTTTGTACATTTTCCGAAATCGATTCTTAGTCACCATCGTATGTAAATTGACAAATGATCTTCAAGCCAAGTAATGCTGTATCAACTGTAATAGAACGCAGCAATGGATTCAAATAGAAAAATAAAATCACTCACCTCTGGGCATAATATTCGAAGAATGCTACGAGAATTTCGATCGACCTAGTCATTGCAGCCCACATTTCGTGCGATTTGCATTTTGAGAGCGATGGCATAGGCAGTCTTGACTGATCGTCAGACATTTAAACACACATGGTTAATAATATCACTGTCAAATTCACACCGAGTTTATTTCAGTTGAACATTTCAAAACTTAAAAAAAATAATGAAAAGTTGTTTAACTATATATGTTTATGAGTATACGCGCGCGTAATCATAGTTTATCTGAAAACGTAACGCGAAAATCTGTGTCTACGTTACTACACCGCCTACACAGACCGTCTGTAGTACTCAGCAACAGGTCAGCTTATTTACATAGAAAAAACCGCTACTATACAAATTTAATTTAAACGGCCAACGTTAAAATTGTCACGTGATTCTAAATTTGAATTATTAATTCAAATTTCGAATTACATGCCGGTATAAAAAAAGTATTTAATTTAATTCTAAATGAACGTACGCTTCTATCGGGCCCCGTTCTTGAACTGAGAAAGGATCGGATGGCGCATGCCCTGATGGAATATACGGCCAATTTATTCGACCTTTCCATCCCCTCTATCCTGGATGAATTGTTGGTACTTAGAGGTAGTTGTTTACAAACGCACGGGTCTTGGTATAATGGTTGGATCGACGGCAATAATATATAACACTCACTCGCTACAAGGGAATCCACAGTTGGTTTGACTTTAGATACCAATTTATAACAGTCTTTTCACCTTGATGTAACTTTATATGTTCTCTGTTATATACGTCGCTGTGTGTTTGTCAAACGCCGTGACATTATTATTTTGCTAGTGACATTACAGATGAACAGTTTTGTTTCACGGTTTCGCACTTTACGTTACAATTTTTGTATTTCAATCTAATTGGAAACATTTCGTAAAAAATATGGATGAATAAGTATCCGAAGTATACGAAATGCTTTTATTGTGGGTTTGTATTTATTACAATTTTTTTTTATGGTATCGGTAGGTGGGCGAGCAAGCCACCTGATGGTAAGTGGTCACCACCACCCAAAGACCATGGCACTGTAAGAAATATTAACCATTCCTTACATCACCAATGCGCCACCAACCTTGGGAACTAAGATGTTATGTCCCTTGTGCCTGTTACACTGGCTCACTCACCCTTCAAACCGGAATACAACAATACTGAGTATTGCTGTTTGGCGGTAGAATATCTGATGAGTGGGTGGTACCTACCCAGACGGGCTTGCACAAAGCCCAACCACCAAGTAAACAATAAATGATCGGCGTGTTTTTTTATATGCCTGATTTTTATTTTCAGATATCATGATAATCGAGGTTTTGGCCATACCAGTCGCTTTGTGTGTGTACATGTTCGTTTGTTATCGTATATCTTCTGAACAACCTTTTATAATTTAACCAATGAGGTATCGTTACAAGCGTTTTGATCGTCGCTGATTTATAAGAGTAACAATATCACGATACGCTTAATATTCTTTGCTAAATCTTGAAGGTATTGGTACAGATCACGTGAATTTTAACCGTAGATTGTGGTTTCAAAACTGGACCAGCACCATCGCTGTAATTTCATTTCATTAATTTATGTTCAGCTTATTAAATTCATCGTGTTGGCTGTGAAGGAAAACATAGTAAAACCTCCAACCTTGTTTGTACAAGAATGGCGCAATAAGCTCCAAATATTCTCAAGGTGAGGATACTTAGTACTGCCGTGATGATATTATTCGTTGACTTCCAGTCAGGGTATATTACATACATATATAATTGTATTTAACTAACATTAATGTATTTTTAAATGAAAAAGAGTTTCTTGCCGGTTCTTCTTGATAGAATCTAAATTCCGAACCGGTAGCTTCACTTAATATAGTTTGTTAAATGACGATTCAAAAGTGCTTGTGAAAGCCTACTCGAATAAAGTATATTTTGATTTGATTTGTTACTTATTGTCTTCGTATTTTTTGAAACGGAGTTCTTGTACGCGGCTTACAGTAGAGTTACTGGCAGAAACCGTCGCGTAAGGAAATGGTTTTATTCTCTCCAGGCAACCTTTCTCTCCCTTTTTCTTGTTCTCTGTCTCTTTCTATTATATACGGTTTTATATTATCTATAAAAGCAAAACACTGATTAATCACGAAATCTCAGAAACGATAACACCTAGAAACTTGAAATTTAAAAGGTTACTTATAGGGTGTAGATTGTAGACATGCACTAAAAACGGATTTTACGAGACTTTAAATATATCATAATATTTACGCGTAAATTTGAAACATAGGTCTACTGGATAGCTTATAAGGTAGCCTTGGGATCTTGGGTTAAAGTACTGGATCAAGTCATTTTTGTATAGAAACTGGCCGTACTACGGAACGAGACGTGATGGCTAGAATGCGTGCATCTTAGCCGATGATTGCGGGTTAAAACCCAGGCAAGCTTAATTTGTGTCTATAATTCATTTCGTGCTCGGCGGTGAAGGAAAACATCGTGAAGTAGCCTGCATGTGTCTAATTTCAACGAAATTCCGCCACATGTGTATGGCATTGGAGCAGCGTGGTGGAATATGCTCCAAACCTTCTCAAAGGGAGAGTAGGCCTTAGCTCAGCAGCGGGAAATTTACAGGCTGTTAATGTTGTAATGTGTAGTTCGGGTAGCATGGAACATGGTTATCCTAAGTCTAAACTCTTTCTTGTCGTGTTGGACTTATCGTCTGATTGGATCATGAGAGTGACGGGATGGAAAAAACTCTTGTTTGCGCTCACAATTCTGAACGCACTTGCGTTTCTCTCGTGAATAGCATTAAGGAGTACCGAAGACAGAAGCATTATCTGTTTCCTTATAGAGCAATGGGCGCAAATCGACACAACAACAGGTTTTGTTTGTGAACCTATCGGGGGGAGCTGTATGTTAAAAAACGATGTTAAATATATTCATGGATAATCTCAAAAATGAATACAATATTATTAATGTCACTTAGATGTCCTAAAATCCACAACAGCGCGATTTTTAAGTCATTTTCTGCCTCGCACAACCACTCTGTGGAACCAGCTTTCGCCGGCGGTTTTTCCGAACCGATACGACTTGGGAACCTTCAAGAAAAGAGCGTACTCCTTCCTGAAAGGCCGGCAACGCACTTGCAAGCCCCCCGGCGTTGCAGATGTCCATGGGCGGTGGTAGTCACTTTCCATCAGGTGAGCCTCCTGCTCATTTGCCTCCTCTAACATAAAAAAATATCTTAAGTATGAAAAGAAATACCACTAAAAATGTTGAACGTCCAAAGAACTGGGTTCCCTTAAGGGACAAACCCTACAGCCGTAGATCTCAAGAGCAATACATTTTTTAAATCTTTTAATAAATAAAAAAGTTTAGATTAATTGTACGTTGGAAAAATCGCAAGAAATGTATGTAGTTTAAATCACAGATAACTTACTAAAAATACATGACCTACGAAATTTTATATGAACTTCTTGGAACAGCGTTGGAATGTTTTCTTTCTCTCTGGGGAGATTAAAGGTTGAAGAATTGAAGATGTGACGTTAACTTACGTAAGTTATAGGGTGAGTCATAATCACATACTGTAGTAATATATAACCTCTTTGTTTTTTGTTGTTTTATAACTAATGTCATATATCACTCTTAAGAACTATGTTATTTTATTACATACATACATACATTAGCAGCCTGTAAATTTCCCACTGCTGGGCTAAGGCCTTCTCTCTTTTTGAGGAGAAGGTTTCGAGCATATTCCACCACGCTGCTCCAATGCGGGTTGGTGGAATACACATCTGGCTGAATTTCGTTGAAATTAGACACATGCAGGTTTCCTCACGATGTTTTCCTTCACCGCCGAGAACGTGGTGAATTATAAACACAAATTAAGCACATGAAATTCAGTGGTGCTTGCCTGGGTTTGAACCCGAAATCATCGGTTAAGATGCACGCGTTCTAACCACTGGGCTATCTCGGCTCGTTCTTTTATTATATAGAATAAAACCTAAAACTTAAATATTTGCATGGTATTATAAAATATATTATATATATATTGCGTTAAAAAAATCTTGTACAAATTATTTAAGACCTATAAATTATTAGCCATTTAATATTGAGTCAGCTTATTCTGTTTGCAGTTTAGTCTAGTCTGTTTGTGGCTTTGCCTTCGCCAAATGCTTGGACTGGTCGGAATGATTGGAATTCAGTAGGGTATTTATGAGTCCAGGAGCTCGGATTTGTAACCATATTATAGTAATAAAACAAAGATTAATATTCGATAATTGTTTGATAGTGACAGATTTCGGATTGTCGTTGATCTTTTCTTGATTCACACAGGCATGGTAGGAAATATTAACCATCCCCTTTATTGTCATTGAGCTCAAATCTAGGGAAGTAACATTTTACGTTTCTGCCTTTGGTGGCCTTGGCTGGTGGACCAGGTGGGCCTGATTAAAACACTACCACCAAGAGCTAAGGCTAGATTATGTTATGTTTAAACTTTATTAGACAAAACCACAATACACCACAATAGTACCAGATGTATAGCAGGTTAAAAGCGCCAAAGCCCTCATCACATAATCATGATAGCGTAGTCTATCATAACTTATACTTGATATATATAGCTTCCTTTTCTGACTTCATACTCATAAAATTCATACGAAATCATTCTAACATCCCTTAATGTTGAAATTTCCAAAAATCCTTTCGGAACGGATACTCATTTTATATAATAAAACTCTGTTCCAAATTTAAACTTTCTAGGCTCAATCGTTTTGGCTGTGATAGACAGGACATTTTTTTTTATAAGTATACCAAGGATTTCACTTTCCAATAAATATGTAATTAAGCATTGTCAATACAATATATCTTAAAATACAATAAAACGCTGAATACGAATAAATATTGGAAGATTTATTGTTCTCTTGGGAAATTTTGAATTTTAAATTGACGAGGAAATTGGGTATTGGATTCTTTACAAGACAGAGAAAGAGTGTAATATTTCCAGGATTCTTGTGTGTATGTGAGTTTATCTATACCATAAAAGATTTCTGGTATAGAATTTTTCGGTACATAGAACGCTGCTTGCTTTCGTATTGACTTTGTCGAATCGAAACAGTATTAAAGTCTGGAGCGACAGAAAATGTCGAAACGCCTTCGTTTCCCATTTTAAATTACATTTTTGCCGTGAAACTCTTGGGAAACTATGTATCAGCGTAAAAAAATCTGCAGACACCTAGAAATTCTCATCGACTATTCAGCTGACAAGAAAACTTTTCACATTCGAAGTCTGATAAAATCATAATCGAAATATTCTTTATTCAAATAGGCTCATGAAAAGCACTCTTGAATTGTCACGTTACAGTCACGTTGAATGACTGGCATTCTTTTTGCTTATAAATAAGTAAAGTAAACACCCTTTAAACGTCCTATTGATGGCCTTAAGTTTCTCTCTTTTTTTGAGAACTAGATCTGGAGCATTCCACCACGCTGCTCCAATGCAGTTATACCTGTGGCAGATTTTTATTCACTGCCAAGCACGACATGATTTATAAACAGAAATTGAGCACAATAAAACTCCGTGGTTCTTTAAAGTTTGCCTACCCGTTGCATATATTTTCATCGATTTATTTGTAACTACAAATCATCTCGTGCTCGGTTAAGGAAAATATCGCGAGGAAAATCTTGCATATGGTGAAATTCCAAATGTTCTCATATCTTTTTGACATATATTTTTAATATTTATTTTTAAATTTACTTATGTGAGCAGCGTAAACCTTCTCCACAAACGGAGAAACTTTTGGGATACCACCGTAGGACGTTAACAGGCGCGTTAACAGGCCGAAAGCGTGAGACTCCGAAGTGACGGAGAGGGTACCGCAAGTTTTTTGGTGGTTTTTCCGGTGTACTAGAGCGCACCGGTAGCCCAGGGTACCGGCGAATACAAATCCAGAACAAAAAAAAGGACGTTTACGAGCTTACTTCGAATCGTACCCAATTGATATCATCATAATTTAAATAAATACTACAAGCGAAGCCACTTTTATAGCTTAGTCATATAGTAATTTTACTACATCACATTCGTATGGTTTCAAATCAATCTGGCGCTAATGTACAATTAATGTTACTTGTAATTTACGTTTGAAGAAAGCCTACAAATAATTTTAAATTAGCCTACACGTAACATTTCACTAAAGTTTATTTACTAATATATTGTATAAATGAAACGAGGTTCATTGTGCGTTCAATTTCAGATAAAAAACACTTAGATCCATAATTTGTATCTAGACACAGATATGCAAAGACAAAGAATTAATACCTCTTTCTCCTCTGTTTGTCAAACGTTTTTTTTTATCGTTCGGTAGCTATTGAAGAGTTCCCAGTGCTATAAATAAAAATGGAAATACTTATTTCAAAAACTAAACCGAAATATGTAGTTTTTTTTCCCTCAAATATTCAACATTGATATTTAAATAACTTGATTTCACTTGGTTTGAGTTTTGCATACCGCCAAACAACAATACTTAGTATATTTGTGTTCCGGTTTGAAGGGTAAGTGTCAGTCAGACAGTGTAACTACAGGCTAAAGGGACATACATCTTAGTTCCCAAGGTTGGCAGAGCAATGGGCGATGTATGGAATTGTTAATATTTCTTACAGCGCCTTTGTCTATGGGCGGTGGTGACCACTTACCATCAGGTGGCCCATATGCTCGTCTGCCAACCAATGCCATAAAAAAAATGCAGCTTTCCTCACGATGTTTTCCTTTACCGCCGAGCACGAGATGAATTATAAACACATGAAATTCAGTGGTGCTTGCCGGTGTTTGAACCCGAAATCATCGGTTAAGATGCATGCGTTCGAACCCTTGGGCCATCTCGCCTCTTACTCTTGGCCACTTACTCATATCATATCAATATCATAAGAAAAACATCTCATGATCGGCGTAAATACAAAAAAATGTACAAAAACTAAGGTTTGTCAAAAGAAATTCTGTCACATAAATATCTAACAGCACGGAAGTGGCTTAAAAAAGAGAGTTCAGCCATGGAATATTTTTGGGTGCTATTCTATTTCAGCTTTTATGAATTCTTTATGCAAATAATACGTAATCAAAATAAAAATATACTTTATACAAGTACCTTACAAGCACTTCTGAATAGTCATTTAACAAACTATATTAAGTAAAGCTACCACCGTTTCGGAATGTAGATTCTACCGAGAAGAACCGGAAAGAAACTCAGTAGTTACTCTTTTTCAACATCCCAAAAATACAGTCATGTTAGTTAAATACAATTATATATGTAAGTATAATATATTTTGATTTTAAAAAATTAGTTTGTACGCAGAGGGTAATCTCCGGAATTAATGATAGAATTCTAAAAAAAAAAATCAATGGTAATTACATTATTCTTGAGCAGTATTAATTATATTTATATCATATAATTTTCTTTATTAATAAATAGCTGTCGTGCGAAGGTAAGGGTTGTTATGAGTAAAATCATCGTTCAAAGATTTCCATTGTATTTATAATCATGTCTCACAATATCAATGCGAGTTCAGAGATATTCTTCGTCCATTATGTCTGTTTTAACATTAGCTTATTCAGTTTGTATTGTGGTCATGTATTTTTATTAAAATAATTTCTGGCCTTGCTTTTTTATCCAATTTAATATAAATGTTTGCCAACCAATCTATTCGCCCCTGTACTGTGCTAATTCAACGTCATACGACATTTTTTCACGCGTTTATTCAATACTAGCCAGTATATACCTTAGTTAGTAAGCAACTAGTTTGTTTTCGGCGAGGAAAGTTGAAATACTCGGCTGTTCTCCACTATAATGCGTATGAATCATACATATAAACCTTCCTCTTGAATCACTCTGCTTATTGATGAAAACCGCATTCAAATTCGTTGCGTAGTTTAAAAGATCTGACCGTACAGACGGCGGGTTTTATACTATGTAGAGATTTCATAATTTTCTAAAACTATTATTTTGAAAAACAAAGGGAAACTTAATAATTTTCTTAAAGGTAAAAAGTAAAAATAATTGATAAATATCATTTATTTATTTGATAACGGTTAAATACTTTGTGACATTTCAATGAAATTATAATTTACGTTATTTTTTTTTAATCATGTCTTATCTGGAATTTTTCTAAAGGACGTATGTTGTTGACTTTTCGGTAAGCATTTTTGAAATTAACGAATTATTCGTAGTTTTCGTGTATTTGAATTACTTTGGTCAGTATTTATCTATAAGAAGACCGGCGATTTATCTCCAACGTTGAACATCTTAGAAAAGAATACAATATACAGAAACACGTTACACAATTTTTTACGGACATAAAAAGAGAAAATTATATCTTCATAATATTAAAATTTGTTGCACTCAATTAATAAAACAATTCCTTAATTTCATGAATAATTCTAAGTCTTATTTCGTATTCTTAGCCATTATTATCATCAAAATCATTATTATGATCCTCCATGCTCCCCCATCGCTGGACCCTGGTCTATCTAAAAACAACCACAACAATGAGCTTAATCTTTGGCATCATCGTTACAGTCATCACCACCAACATAGTCGTCATCATCATCCACCGCTGGACCTAGGTCATACGTCATTCCAATAACACACCACTGAACTTGATCTTTATCATCATCATTATAAACATCACCAATATCGTAATTATCATCATCTTCCAACTTGTCATCATCGCGCCTATTCTGAGGACATATTTTCTTTTATTTACCAAGAACTCATTATAAGGGGTTTCACTGAATGCGAAACAAATTCCCTTAATAACAACTGGTTAACTAAATAAGCAGATTATAATACTATGAGCCATATTCACCGTAGGGCTTTGTGCAGGGTAGGTACCTTAGTACTGCTATATTCCAGTTTGCAGGATGCGAATACAGTGTACAGGCATAAGGGATAGAACGTATTAGTTCCCAAGGTTGGTGGCGCATTGGCCATGTAAGGAATGGTTACTTTCTTACATCTGAAATATCTATGGGCGGTGATGACAGCATCAGGTGGTCCATTAGCCCGTCCTCTTATCGATTACATAAAAAAATAAGAGCTGATACTTTCCCTCGGCGTAGTTCTATTTAATTACTTTAATCTCCATTTATTCGTTAAATCCAAAATCAAAGTCTGGAAAAATCCAACGATTTTAAACTGGATTTTTTCAATCGCTTTTAAACTAAATTGGTATTGAATAAACTGACCCGTCTTCAAACTATCATCAAATGTGTTTGAATAAAAGAAATTTAAATATTCAGACTGAATTGTTCCGACAGAGTATTTTCAACTTAAAATATACCGTTAAATTCAACTATTTAGTATTAAGTGAGCTCCCAAATGAGACATTTGGAGAATCTTCCAACATGGTTCAGAGATATTACCCAATAAATGTTATCGAATTTTTATCCTGAAAGAGATTTGTTTATACACTCGGAAAAATGCAAAATTACCTTTATCTGTGATTCAACACAGATCGTGTCAGATTGCTTTCCAATCGGATTATGAGTTTGAGGTGATAAATAGGTCGCTGTGCTTAGACACAACATGTGTGTGCGTATTTCCTGCGTTTTTGGTCATTTTCATGCCCTAGAACTAAAATTATAAATAGTGCGGAGGCCAAGTCGTTCAGATTGCTGCCTTTGAAAAATAAATCAATAATAGAAAAAAATATCTATCACTTAAAATCACATGGATTCTAGCGAAAAAATAAACCCTCACAAAGAATTTCCACGGTGACTTAACAGTCAACAGGCGAGCGGTCGTAAAAGTCTAAGACTCCTTTACAAAGGGGCGAACGAATATTTAAATTGTAAAATATAATAAAAACCGAATATGTCATTTACATTATGAGCTTTTATTTTTATTAAATATAGAACTTTGAATGCACGAATAAAAACAATATTAACTCCATTTCTTCTGTTGTTACTTACATTAGCAGCCTGTAAATTTTCCACTGCTGGGCTAAGGCCTCCTCTCCCTTTGAGGGGAAGGTTTGGAGCATATTCCACCACGATGCTCCAATGCGGCTTGGTGGAATACACATGTGGCAGAATTTCGTTGAAGACACGTGCAGGTTTCCTTACGATGTTTTCTTTCACCGCCGAGCACGAGATGAATTATAAACACAATTTAAACACATGAAAATTCAACGGTTGTCTGGGCTTGAACTTGCAATCATCGGTTAAGATGCACGCGTTCTAACTCTGAAGTATCAATCATACTTTATTATGGCCGCTCCGCTATCACATGTAGTCTAATTCAAACTAAGCAATCATAATCAAAATAAAAACGCGCCGAGCACAATAGTGGTGGCGCGAACAAGGCGACAACAATCAAACAAACAAGCAAACAAAGGGAAGATTGCCAAAACAGTATTCAATAATAATAGACCTGTTGGATTACAGGGGGTGCCGGGTTAGCCAGGGGCCGGATCGGGAGTCCACTGTATATATTATGCTTTTAAAATCGGTCAGAAGAATAAATAAATAAATAAATATAAATATTGGAAAACATCACATGCATTACTCTGATCCCAATGTAAGTAGCTAAAGCGCTTGTGTTATGGAAAATCAGAAGTAACGACGGCACCACAAACACCCAGACCCAAGATAACATAGAAAACTAATGAACTTTTTCTACATCGACTCGGCCGGGAATCGAATCGAACCTCGGAGTGGCGTACCTATGAAAACCGGTGTACACACTACTGAGTGCTATATTTTGTATGTATATTAAATTAGTTGGTGGTAGGGCTTAGCGCAAGCCCGTCTGGGTAGGTACCACCCCCTCATCAGATATTCTGCCGTCAAGCATCAATACTTCGTAGTGTCTTGTTTCGGTTTGAAGGATGAGTGAGCCAGTGTTACTACAAGCACAAGGGACATAACATCTAAGTTCCCAAGGTCAAGCCTTGTAAGGGATGGTTAATATTTTTAACAGCACCAATGTTTATATCATTTGTTTTATTAATAAATCGTAATTAATTGTAATTGTTCGCTAGCCCTTACTAAAATTATAAAGGCGATAGTTTGTATGTATGAATGTTTGTTACTCTTTCAATCGAAAACTACTGAGTGGATTTTAATAAAACTTTACAGGAATATAGCTTATACATCAGAATAAAACATAGGTTATAATTTATAAATATATTGTGTCTAATACCTGATAACCAACCGTTAAAAGCGAGCAAAGCCGCGAGCTAAAACTGGTTATGTATGTAGTATGTAGCAGGAGTTCGATATTATCGTTAAATATTTGGCTTGTTATAAGAATTCCCTTAGTGGTTATAAAGACATATTTTTATGTCTTTCTGAAGTAAATATATCAAAACCACACGGTGAAGTTTATTAAAGAAGCCATTGTATGGAAATCTATGAGAACGTTAAAACTTTGTTGTTTATGTCTTTCCGTTGGTGGCGTACAAGAAAATCTGATGTGATTTCAACGAATAATGTCTTTAATAATATTATATATTTATAGAACCTTCGGATTCGGGATATCTATATCAATAATTTCGTGCAGGTCTACCACCCGATCGAACCTTACCCATAATTATAATACGTTAAAAAATTGATTGAGTTGACAATATATATCCGCAAAATTCGTATAATCGAGATATTTCGATATTAAAATCCATGAAACTCAATGACATGACAGTTTAACGGGAGGCCATGTTTGACGTTAACGGGTCCGTAGCACGATTGGAGGGATGTCATCGGGTCCACTCGACTAATGAATATCCAAGGAAAGAAGTGCTTTACGAACTGCACTTTGCCGGAATTTAACCACCGGCATCGTGGTATCACACCGCGGGATTGTTGGTGGTGACTTTACTCGGTCATCCAGAGTCGAGCTTGCCGCGAAGAGAGAGCCTAAAAGATCTTTTTCCTTCGCGGTATGGGCCAATGACTCACCGTCCCTGTGCAAAGATGGAAAAGAGGGCTGACAGAAATTCCCTAAGACAGCCTTAGCGAGAGGCCAGAACGCACGTGTTCCTGAAGGGAGGCGCACCAGTTTCTCGCCAATTCTGCCAATGTACTCCGTCTTCGCCTTAACAATCACGTTTTTGAAGGACCTAGAGGCAGAGTTATATTCTTTTCTGAATGCGCTGGTATTTACATCACGAGACGCCGATGCGTTAGCCCAGTCTTGGTAACGTTCCCATTGTCGGCGTGAAGCCGATTTGCAGAAACGACCAAACCAGGGCTGGGACTTGCCACCGATGGGGACCGCATTTCAGCAAAAAGTAAAACAGGAAAATTGGTGGACAAACAGAGAAATAATTTTTACTTTTATGGATTTATTTCAAAGCAACCGAAATAAAATGATCAGAAAGGACGCTGGTGGAAATTTGTATTCGAACATGACCGAATTCGTACTAAAGGTCGCTCTTTAAAATTCCCACAAAATTGAATTAAAAGAATAACCAATGTAAAAAAACTTACTTACTTAATATAAATTTAAAATAAAATTTAGATACATAAACAGTTCAGTAGCTAAGTTACAATTAAGATATTTTGTAATTTAGCCTAGTTCTTGCTCGAAGTGACTTCCCCTATTGGGAACGCAAAGTCGAATTCTTTTTCTAAGTTGTGACTTAACTACCGAACTAGTCAAATTGGAAGTGCGTTTATAAAATTAAGCTTTGCCCCGTGTGAATCCATTTGAATTTCGTGAATAAGATCCAAGTTTCCTCTGCTCAGAATTGGGTCATTTACGAGCTGATAACTTTGATAAGGAATTAATACTTTAATTACATTTAAGTCAATTGAATCATTAGAGTTGAATAAGCAAAACAAACCATGTAATGATGAAATGATATTACCGGGATCAACTCGGCAAGGAAATTATTATTAATATCAACTCCAGGTTAGTTGTCGGGGCGTCACAGTAGCCTGGACAAGCGATCCTGTAACGCCCCCGAAAAAACGGAATGGGTATTAGTGGATATTCCGCCGCAATCGACACCGGTGAGTTCTACATATACCCCTACTTTATGTAGGGGAAACGCATAAAAGAATCTTTCCAGCGAGATCAAATTAAAGTGAGTTCCAGTAGTTGCGTTTAAAAATCCTCTCATCAAAGGTTAGAAAAAAGAGATTACTAGAAGCAATAAAACCTTTTTTGTGCACTCAATGTTCTATAACTCTTAACTGAACTTCGTAATATATAGTTAGGAAATTCCTTTATCTTTATCTATAGTTGCCATTTTGTTTGTGAGATCTCGGACAATAAGGTAAGGTCATTATGGCACAACGTTTGATTTAAAAGAGTACTTTGTTGTTTTTAAGGAATTCAAACTTGAATACCAAAGCTGAGATGATTGATTTGGAATTACATGATGAGCTATTAGCGCAACAATGAAGATGTCCTAGACAGAACGATGTGGACGACGAAAAGAAAAGCAGAATCACGAATTTCTATGATTTGGCGTTTTCTTTTAGTTAAGATCATTTCGAGGTTAGAGACACTTGTTTGTACGTAAATTGTTCCAAGCTATTGAAATTTGAGAGCCGAGATGGCCCAGTGTTTAGAACGCGTGCATCTTAACCGATGATTTCGGGTTCAAACCCAGGCAGGCACCACTGAATTTTCATGTGCTTAATTTGTGTTTATAATTCATCTCGTGCTCGGCGGCGAAGGAAAATATCATGAGGAAACTTGCATGTGTCTAATTTCAACAAAATTCTGCCACATGTGTATTCCACCTACTCGTATTGGAGCAGTGTGGTGGAATATGCTTCAAACCTTCTCCTCAAAGGGAGAAGAGGTATTAGCCCAGCAGTGGAAAATTTACAGGCTGCTAATGTATGTATGTAATGTATCGAAATTATCGTTTTTCGTAAATCTGTATCCCTTTTGTATGCAATAATTCGTTTCTGTGTTATTCTTAAACTTTGCATAGCAAGCGTATCTAGGAGATATGTTTGAAGCGAGTTCAATATTTTATTCAGTGGGTTTTTAAGCGACATCTGTATGTCATACCTAAGACGAGACAACAAGCGCCCAGGGCCTGCGTCCGGGTACTCTGAAGACAAATTGTATGGCGTATAAAAAATATGAATTGGGTGCGCTCTGGACTTTTGTTATATTACGATTCTCTTCAAATTATTCAGAGTTAAGCTTTTTATTCCACGTGACCAAATTGCAGTCGTTTATTATTTCTAAGGAGAAAGTAACTTTAAGGGTTGGGGCGTATTTTGTTTAGTGGTCATTGTATTATTTAAAAGTAAAGTAAATGTGTCCATTAGCAGTCTGTAAATTTCCCACTACTGGGATAAGGCCTCCTCTCCCTCTGAGGAGAAGGTTTAGAGCATTTTCCACCACACTGCTCCAATGCGGGTTGGTGGAATACATATGTGGCAGAATTTCGTTGAAATTAGACACATGCAGGTTTCCTCGCGATGTTTTCCTTCACCGCCGAGCACGAGATGAATAATAAACACAAATTAAGCACATGAAAATTCAGTGGTGCCTGCCTGGGTTTGAATCCGAAATCATCGGTTAAGATGCACGCGTTCTAACCACTGCCATCTCGGCTCTACTGCTAAGTAAAGACTTCCCGAACTTTTGAGGAGAAGGCTTGGACACATGCTGATTCGATATGAGATACACGTTTGACAAATTTTATACTGACACATGTTGACACAATGTTTTCGTTCACCGCCAAACACGACATGAATTATAAACACCAGAAAATTTCAATGGTCCTTCTCTGGGCTCTGCCCGCAATCATTCGTACTGATTCACATCCATATTTCTTCATTTGTAACGATCTGGAAGGGATCTCCGTATTCTCAGTGAATGTTAAAATATATTAAGTATATAATATTATATACTAGCAATACGTTTCGTTGTTTATTTCTTTATATATAATATATATCATTCAAGAAAAATATGAACAGTATATTAATTGGTTTGACCTCATTCCAAAGGTAGGCCACATCTTTAGGTTCATTTGGGTATATTTAATTTCCAAGGTCAACTTTTTGTAGCCAAAGATTTATTGGTTGCACGTAATTTTACAATCGTTTTTATCTTCTAAAGTATTAATTCGAATGTTATAAATCTAATAGATATTTTTAATCTATATTAAATGCTTAACATAGATAACATGTTTATTTGAAGAAGAATTTACTTGGTGATAGGGCTTTGTGCAAGCCCGCCTGGGTAGGTACCACCCACTCATCAGATATTCTACCGCCAACAGCAGTACTCAGTATTGTTGTGTTCCGGATTGGAGGGTGAGTGAGCCAGTGTAACTACAGGCATAAGGACATAACATCTTAGTTCCCAAGGTTGATGGCGCATTGGTGATGTAAGGAATGTTTAATATTTCTTACAGCGCTATTTTTTATGGCCGGTAGTGACCACTTAGCATCAGGTGACCTATTTGCTCGTCCGCCTACCGATATCATAAAAAAAGAGTTAGATAAAATGACTTCGTAAATAAGATAAAGTTTTTTACTAATCTGTAAAAGATAAAAATACTTAATTATTGTGAGTGCACCTTAAAAGATCCATTATATTGCAAATTTTTAATTAGGCTTTTTAAGAATTAAAATTTTCTAGAAGATTGTTTTGTTTTGATTATACCCTAAGGTTTATCTAGCTTAGCCATTTAAGCGTACGAAAACAGTTTTTTGGATAAAACACCGGCATAGTTCAGCCATTTTGTACAAAATATTTAAATAAAACTTCGTTTATTCTTTGATTAAAAATCTAATCAAAATTCGTTGAGTGGTTCTATAGTCTTGTAGCTGTATTATTGAAAAAGTACGTGTGATTCGTGTCTGAGAAGTAAACTTTATCTATCGAGTTCCGTGTTTTTTTTCCTGT
This sequence comes from Vanessa tameamea, assembly GCF_037043105.1. Taxonomy (NCBI): domain Eukaryota; kingdom Metazoa; phylum Arthropoda; class Insecta; order Lepidoptera; family Nymphalidae; genus Vanessa; species Vanessa tameamea. Next base: position 4,375,292 of record NC_087338.1, read on the forward strand.
ACACCACAGGCTTAGAAGAAGTAAGCGGAGATACACACAGAAACAGAAAACGACTTTGTTTTGTACTGTTTATTAGATCCACTAGCAACCGTGCTTCGCACGGAATACATTAAAGGACAATCAGAAAAAAGATCCTTTATTTTAACGCAGGAGTGCGCAGTATAATTCACCAAAGTTTCACCACAATCAGGTGAATGGTAGACGACCGCGTAGACATACAAACATTCAGATCTATTCATTAAGAAAATTACTTTTAGCATTTAATTTACCTTTAGATTCAATTGAACACTCTGAACTACTCGCATGAAAACGTATAAATTGTTCGACATAAGAATAACTGACCCCGTGTTGTGGGCAACCGAGGTAACAAGTTTATGTTTGTCCTTTGAATTGATAACCTCCACCAGGACTGTATGCGGGTCAAACATCAATTCTTTGTTTTACAAAAAAGTCCTGTCACACAACTGCATAGTCCTCCTGTAGTCCTGACGACCTTCGTGGTCGAGTAGTGTGTACACCGGTTTTCATGGGTACGCCACTTCGAGGTCCGATTCGATTCCCGGCCGAGTCGATGTAGAAAAAGTTCATTAGTTTTCTATGTTGTCTTGGGTCTGGGTGCTTGTGGTACCGTCGTTACTTCTGATTTTGCATAACACAAGTGCTTTAGCTACTTACATTGGGATCAGAGTAAGGTATGTGATATTGTCAAATATTTATTTATTAATATATCTCTTCGTCAGGATCCAAAATCAAAATCGAAATATTCTTTATTCGAGTAAGCTCATAATCGCTTTTGAATCGTCATGTTTCAGTGTTGAATTAATTGTAATGCTACCACCATTTCGGAAAGATTCTACCGAGAAAACCGCCAAGAAACTCAATACTTTTTTCCGCCATTTTATTACAGAATATGTCAGTAAACAGCAATGTGTTTTTATATATCCTACCTATATATATCAATAAATACTAAGTTCAAGCATTTTTATCTTTAATATTGTATTGAGTAATATGACAAAAAAGCATTTTAATTATAAATTTTTTAAAAAATATTCAAAAGATGACCTTGAGACTGAAAAGATCGTATCCCGGTCGTTGCTTTGTTATAATTAGAAAAGTAAGTAATTATAAAACCTTGCAAATTTTCCTGATGAGTTTATTCGACAGTTCTTCTCGGGTCAGGATATTTTATTTTCCGAAACAGTGGTAGTTTTAAAGATATAAGTACAAGATTATATATTCTTTGGTGCATTAATTGTCTATATTTCAATTTTTATTTATATAATAAGATCTAAGAGATTCCTATTTTGATAAATGTTGTAAAAAAATGTAAAAAAAAAAAAACAAAAAAAAAATCAAATTCGCTAATTAAATTTGGAAATAGAACAAAATATTTTATAATTAACTTTTTTTTTTAATTTAAACCAATTACAATTATTATGGCATCACAAACCATACTTGTAACATTGGCCTGTGCGTTTCCATGGCGACTTCATCGATTGATACGCAATCTCTACCTCTTTCATACTCGAATCGACTCATATATATTCGTCCTGCTCGCACAGTTATTATACAACTTCTAATTATTTTGTATTTTTCTTTGTCAAGTTTAACGGTTGCAATATATCAGGTATTAGGGTACAGTCTCGCATAAACTAAAAACTTTGACTTTTAATCTTCGGAACATTTTTCAACGACAATGTCTTTGATGGAATTCATATTCTTGTAAGTTCTAGAGAAATATTTCGATAAAATAAAATTTATGAAAACTAATTTATCAAACTGAGAAGAAACAGCGAACTGACAAAAAACTCAGTAGGTTTTTTTTGTCTCATTTTGTAACTGTTAAGAATTATCGATAACCCACAAAATTAAAATTTTAGTTATAATAATGATAAATTTATATTTTTTGTCCTATTTCGTTCTTACGAGAAAGTATTTTTAAAGGCCAAAATCGATAATCGATTCTACTTATTAGTTAATGCCAATAATCGAATCGATAATCAAAATGTTACGTTGCCGGAATCACTAATTCCATCTGTCAGAATTGAGTAACTGGCTGGACATTGTATTCCGACTTCGTAAATTCAATATAAACAAAACAAAATATACTTTATTCAAGTAGGCTTTAACAAACTATTTAAAGTAAAGCTACCACCGGTTCGGAATGGAGATTCCACCGAGAAGAACCGGCAAGAAACTCAGTAGTTACTCTTTTTAAATATCTAAAAATACAGTCATGTTAGTTAAATACAATTATATATGTATGTTATGTCTCCTGCCTGGAAGTCAACAAGCATTAACTCCACGCTTTTTTATCATCAATATAATCTTGTATCGAATAATATGCCTTCTTTACCGATGTATTTTTTACAATTGACTTGAATCTATGAAACGGCAAAGTTAAAAATGTCTGCGGAATTTTATCATAGAAGCGGATCTTACCAAAGGCATAAGATTCCACAGATATTTTACGATTTAGTTTTTTGATGTTACTGTAAAAAAAAGATATTTGTACGGTGTATTTAAATGAATTGTATGTATAACTCTCGAAATTAATTAACTTTATTAGTTTTCCTTTATTAGTTAAGTTAAGCAATGAATACAGTAATGTAGGGAATATTATAACAATGTTCCTGGTTCCAGAGTATCCAGAAGAGGGATTAACTTTCCCGCCAATATTTTTTTTTGAATGTTGCCCGCTTCAAAAATCGTAGCGAATTTCTTAAACCTATCCTTAAAATTAAGGAAAATGTAAAATGTAAAACCGATTATATTTATATAGTTCTTCGTAGAAGTAATTGATGGCGGTGAAGGGGTTGAATTCGCCCCTTATGAAAGACTCAACAGCATTACCGATTTTTGTTTTAATTAAATGTTGGCTAGATTTATGGTTTAATATTTTTTGGTCTTTCAGAGTTATGGGTTTGATATTGCTTGGAGCAATTCGTGAATTTTAGTCAGAGCAGCGCAGAGCAAACATCACGTTGAAAAATAATTAAAATGATGACCTCCGTGGTCGAGTAGTATGTATACCGGTTTTCATGGGTACGCTACTCTGAGGTCCCGGGTTCGATTCGGTCGATGTAGAAAAAGTTCATTAATTTTCTATGTTGTCTTGGGTCTGGCGGTTTGTGTCGTTACTTCTGATTTTCCATAACACAAGTGCTTTAGCTACTTACATTGAGATCAGAGTAATGTATGTGATGTTGTCCAATAATTATTTAATTATTTATTTATTTAAACTAAACTTATAGTAAGTTTATTTTAATTAATGTTAAATGCGAACCCTCAACCCATGACATTTATGTGCCTCGTAAGTTTTACTTCGTCTATAAAAATATATATTTTGCAATTGACATTTGTACTAATTCCGTACGAAATATCTCGAATCCAGTATAACTTAGGAAATTTAAACACCGTACTTCACGGCAAGACAAAATTTATTTAGACTAAATTAACTATGTACTCTTCCGTGAAAAAAAAATCATCGCGATTTAATTCGATCCCAACGCCATCTAGCGAAGCCAATGCGAAACGTATTAAATATTATTTCGTAAAGGCATTGAAATCGAACAAACACTGAACAGCATTTCTAAGACCATTTTTTCTCTGGGGTCAAAACGTCACCTTAGGCATATAAGAGTTACAATGAAGGTAAATATATATTTTATTTTATTTAAATGCTTTATTGACCACCATAAAGTTAATAGGACAAAAGGCGGACTTAATGCCTGAAGGCATTCTCTGCCAGTCGACCTTTAGGTCAAACAGAAAAACCATGAAGGCGGTAATTAAAAATTAATTCAAAAATTAATTAACAATATATAACAATATATGCACATACTTATATAAAACTACATAAAAAAAAACCATATACATAAATATTTAATGCTCTATGTTAGAATTGCATTTTAATTAGATAGTATACTACAGCTAATAATTCTCAATGAATACAAAAACGTCTTAAGTGCATTTAATTGACCATAAAACCAGACGACCGTGAGTGAGACAATAATAGTGATCGCTTCACGGTTGGCATCGTACTGGCATTATTGTTTAGACACTTGGCAAATGCTTTCCTGGAAACGATTAGATAAGATGCGTTGCAATTCTGATATTCATAATATATACAACTGATGTTCACTCATTGGTGGACCTACATACATTACATTTATATTAGCAGCCTGTAAATTTCCCACTGCTGGGCTAAGGCCTTCTCTTCGTGTGAGGAGAAGGTTTGGATCATATTCCATCACGATGCTCCAATGCGGGTTGGTTAAATACACATGTGGCAGAATTTCGTTGAAATTAGACACATGCAGGTTTCCTCACGATGTTTTCCTTCACCGCCGAGCACGAGATGAATAATAAACACAAATTAAGCACATGAAATTCAGTGGTGCTTGCCTGGGTTTGAACCCGAAATCATCGGTTAAGATGCACGCGTTCTAACCACTGGGCTATCTCGGCTCGATTAGTGGACCTGGTATTAAGTAATTCCTAATACTCTACATATTTTGTAGGCGTCTGTCTGTACGCGATTAACTCAAAAACTACTAAACGGATTTTTATACGATTATCACTAATGGACGAAGTGATTCATGTGATATAGGATTTATTAGAATTTTGTGTAAATTGGCTGAAATGATTATCATTGTTGAAGTTGTCAGAAAAAAATTGCCGATCAATAGAGATGCCTATACCCGTGCGAAGCCGGATCTAGTAGCTAGTATAATTATATAAAGATAAGCGATGTCAAAATGAGTTATATTTGTACATGCACACACACACGCATACACATAGAGGATACAGCCTTAGTTCCCAAAATATAGAATTAATCGGTAACGATAGATCAACATTAATAAGTTTTATTATTGAAAACTAGATACCCATCTCAGTTCCATACGGGCAGAATAATGGTCTACATTATACGTTCATATTGAAGGACAAAAATTATCTTTGTATGTTTGTCCTTCATCTTTACTTTTGGTGTTTTTTTGGGCGACATTTTCCGAATTGACCGATATTTCTGGTAATTGGAGGAAAAATTAATCACAATTACATGGTTAAGCAACGCATACAGACAACGTCTAGAGATGGGCTCTCTTCTATCAGAAATTCAGCTTATCCTTTACTACTGAATACGAGATGAATCATACACAAATATTAAGCATTGTTTTACTTACGAAAAGCTACAATCGCAAGTGAAAACGCTAAAACGTGTTAAATTTCGGAATTTAGTTTTAAAGTTAAATCATTCATATCAAATAAACGATGCATAAATTGTGTATACTTACTTAACGTCGAGATGGCCAAATTAGGATACGTGTATCTTCGAAGATTCGTCGTGATTACGGCAAATGCCGACAAATTTTCTAGTGTTCTATTTGTTTATAACTCATCTCGTGCTCGGTGTTGAAGGAGCACATCGTAAAAGAAGAGTTTGCCCAGCAGTGGGACATTAATAGGCTATTTATAGCTCAATTGTTACAAGAAGAGTTCCGTATAATGTTTTACAAGTCAAAGACACGAGATAATTAGATTCAAAAGGAGAATATTTAACAGTGCGTTGCGAGTTTCGACATAAAAGGGACGTAGTGTTTGAATACTTAGAACAATTCACAAATACTTGCCCCTAAATTGTTAGTAAAAGTTATTTACAGCCTACGATATTAAATCGTGTGCTGCATCGTTTCTAAACGAATAATTTCAGCCAATCAGAAGAACGATTTGATAAAATTTCGATTAGTTTTGACGAATAATACGCACTTTTAAATCTACAATCTAATACTAATATATAAATGCCAAAGTAACTCTCCGTCTGTTTGTACTTTCACGGCCAAACCACTGAATCGAATTTGATGATATTTTGTGTGAAGCAAGCTCGAACCTCAAGAAAGGAAATGCATTTTTATGCCTCCTGGAAACCGTACTCAAAAGATTTTGTGATGAAATACTGGTAACCAACTATGCTTGAGGGAGAGAGACGTTGTACATGGGTTATAGATCAACATCACCCATCCATCACCGTGCTAGGAAGGTGTCAGAGAAAAGAGATATGTCGTACGACACTCCTTTGCAACGAAGTTGCTTCTGCTAGATATTATGTATCAAACAACAGACACAACAAATACTTTAAATACGTTCAAAATAATTAAACAATATATAACAAGTATAGACTGCGAAAGAGAGAAAGGTCACCTGGGGGGGCATGACGCTTGTTCCTTAATTGACAATTTCTGACATTTCACTCTGCACATGGCTTACTAACATCGAACCAAAATTTTTTGTATGAGAGAAGACTTCGAGCATGGCACGTGATTGTGTTAGTCGATTACAGACTTATGGCTATAGCTATGGAATAAGATTATTTATCTATACAAAGACTATATTTGTACAACTGAAATAACAGTATCTTGGAGATATGACGAATTATACGCTGATGCTACGATCACTAAAAACATATTGCACGGTTACTATACGCTTTTTTATGTGATAGGTGGAAAACGAACAGGAGGCTAACCTGATGGAAAGTGACTATCACCGCCCATGGACATCTGCAACACCGGGAGGCTTGCAGGTGCTTTGCCGGCCTTTGAGGAAAGAGTACGCTCTTTTCTTGAAGGTTCCCAAATCGTATTGATACGGAAAAAGTGGTTCCACTGAGAGGTTGTGCGAGGCAGAAAATGTTTTAAAAATCGCACTGTTGAAGATTTTCGGGCATCTAGGTGGTGCTATGTAATGGGCATGCTGGTCTTTGTTGTGTTTTTGCCATTCCTGATACGGTTATGGTATGAGATGGTGGAGAGGACAGACTCCGTCATAAACAATTTTCAGCATCTTATTGAATATGATGTTAATTGTAATTATATAATTGTTACGACATTGAAATCGTGACGTTATTTTGTTCATTTGTCAGTTAAACACAGCTTAACATATCTTGTAAGACAATTTTAAGTAAATTCAATTTATGCCTTACGTTGTTTAAATTGCGAGTTGAGAAAACTTTCTATTCCTGGATGGAGAGCTTGAACTTATTCCACCCCACGGCTCAAATTTGGATAGGTGGATGTGGTAGAATTTCATCTGTTACGTTCCCTCACTATGGTAGCCTACACCACCGTAGGTAAGCGGTAATTTGGCCACCTGTGGTAAATGGTTATCGGACATTGGGGCCGTGAGAGATATTAAATATTCCTTACATTGCCAATGCGTCGCCAACATTGGGAACTAAGATGTTATTGAGCCTGTAATTACACAAGCTCGATTACCATTTCAATTACAATTCCGAAACACAACAATACTTAGTTTTGCTGTTTGACGGTATTATCTTTACATAGTATAAAACAAAGTCGCTTTCTCTGTCCCTTTGTCCCTTTGTATGCGTAAATCTTTAAAACTACGCAACGGATTTTGATGCGGTTTTTTTTAATAGATAGAGTGATTCGAGAGTTAGGTTTTTGTATATAATACATAGACAATATAGTTAAGTAACACTGATAATTTTTAAAGTTTCTAATGTGATGTCGTAAATTTATACATTTTTTGCACTTACATTGTAAACGCTGGCTGAACCCTACTAGATAGATCAAAATAATGTACTACAGAATTGTACACCTCAAAAATAACTACAAAAAAGTCTGCGATGGTATATGTCTATCTCTTAAAGATAACCCACAATAAATATTTTTTTATCGTTTACTTTTTACGAGAAATAATGGCTTATCTTCGAAGCGATTTTAACCTATACAGCATTAATCCTTATCCAACGAAATACCTTAAATACATTTTTGATTTAATATTGATCTATATGGCCCTTTACAGCATATGATTTAAATGAATATTTTCGATGATATTACAGATCGTTTGCGGTGGTACCGACCGGCCCGCCGCCCCGGCGGGAGCGTGCTATAGGCGCGTCGGAGGCCACGGTTCTCCCAGTAGCACTTTGAATTTAGCAGCGATCGGACGCGATTATTATCGGAGCTCTCTAGCGAGGCAAATAACAATCCATATTTCCATACTAATATTATAAATGCGAAAGTAACTCTGTCTGTCTGTCTGTCTCGCTTTCACGCCAAACACAAATACAAATACACAAATAGTCTGAGAAATAGAGCCTGAGAAAGGACATAGGCTTTTTATTTGGAAAAAAGTGCTGTGAAGGGTTGAAAAGGGGGATGAAAGGTTGTAAGTTGTTGAAAGTATTGTCATGTCTAGAATTTTTAGGACTAGAAGCATAAAACTTATATTTTAGGCTGTACACTTATAAAATAACATATCATGACACCCACTCAGTAGGGAATTTTGAATATTCTACCCCTAAATTGGTGAAATAGGGGTTGAGCGTTCGTATGGAATTTTTTAAGTTAGAAACATGAAACTTAATTTTTGGGTTACTGATTAAAAAGGAGTAGATACTTATTTAAGTGTTTCTGCATATTCTACCCCTACGGGGAGAAATAGGGTTAACATTCCGTGTACAGGTTAGTCTGGAAGTCTGTAATTTTTGAAGTTCGAAGCTAGAAAATTTATTTTATATAAGGGTTGAAAGTTTGTATAGAAGTCCGTCATTTTTAAGATAGAAACATGAAACTTTACTTTTGGGATACTGATCAAAAATGAGTAGATACGTATTTAAGCGTTTCTAGATAATCTACCTTTAAGGGAGTGAATTATTTCGGACTTAACCCTTATGGGTTGAAAGTTTTTATGGAAGTCCGTCATTTTTTAAATTAAAAACAAAAAACAGTTTTTTGAGATACTGATTAAAAATGAGTAGATACGGATTTAAGCGTTTCTGGATACTTTACGCCTAAGGGGAGAAATAGGGTTAACATTCCGTATACCGGTTAGTCAGGAAGTCTGTAATTTTTGAAGTTAGAAGTTAGAAATTTTATTTTTGGGAAAACGATTAAAAATTAGTTGATTCGCATTTAAGCGTTTCTGGATATTCTACCCTAAGGGCTGACAATACACACCAATGTGGTATACAAAGAGGTATTACATTAACGTAACATTTTAAGTTAATTTGTAAATATATTCATATTCTACGCGGGCAAAGCCGCGGGTAGCAGCTAGTATTTGATAAGTCAGTGGTAACAACTAAATCGAATTTGATTAAAAAATACAAATTAAGAAAATGAAGATTCAGTGGTAGGTACGTCTACACCTTACGTAGTCCGAATTTGATAACGTAATAATTGGTTATTCATTTTCATTGTTTTGCATTAAGCACATGCGGATCCTATAAAAGATAATTATTGCTTTCAAATAGAGCGCCATCTAGTATATTTTAATAGGAATATGATAAACTCAGATTCAAACCAAAGCTATCATGACATCTAGTGAAAATCACAGTTAATATTTACAGTGAATGAGTAACGCCATCTATCAGAACTTAGTACTTGAGACTGATCATAGATGTCGCTAAAAAGCAAATGTACTATTACAGCATTGTATCGCTAGGTGGCGCTGTGACGAAGTTACAATGGTTGTCGTCCTTTGAATATAAAATAACCGTGTTTATAGTAACATATAGTAATTAATATAATTAATATGATGATATTTAGACAAATATTTCTCTCTATAAATTAAAACGGCATTCAAATATTGTCTTTGTTAAGTCTTGTTTATTTAAAATAGCTATATTCAACGAATTGCTGTTTCAACTAGGTCAGTTCCATGAAGAAGGTTAAAACAATGAACAAAGGGGGTAATATTATCCGTTGCCTAGCAACGCCAGAATGTAGATTAATGTAATTAGAGGCTCCGAACTTTGGGCCGACGTACTATTTGAATGTGATTTGAACGGTAGTTGAGTTTTAGAAGTTTGACTCTGTGTCATCAATTTAGCTATTTGATCTTGATGATATATGGTCACGATAATCAAGAAACGATTTGTTTTGCTTACTTATTTTAGAATTTGTTTACGAAGCGTGATTTAGAAGCTCTACTTACGAATATGATGGCTACGTATGAAAGATAGTAGGGTGAATACATACTTTATACTCTTATTTTCCTGCAATTTATGGGAGTGATTTCGTGAAAAAGGACGGAAGCGTGTAACCGGAAGCGGTGGAATGGTGCGCTATTATTTTTGACCAATGAGCGCACGGTGCTAGAGTTGACCGCCAGAAGGTGCCAATAATTTTCCGGGAGCACGTAATGTAAATTTTGCTATAACCAAGGTGATTTGTCAAATTTTACACATCATATACGACTAAGGCTCGCTCGGTTTTTTCGGAATGAAGTTACTGTAAAGTAAGCTGCCAATAATCGCCACGTAAGGAAAATGCGATATGCCCCTCCAGGTGACTTTGCCATCTCTTAACTTTCTCTCCGTCTCTTTCTGGTACACGCGGTTATATATAATATTATTTCAACTTATTTTTTAATTCACACGGAGTTTTTAATTAAAACATGTCAAATGGTCTGACAAAATGGTCCACCTGGAAGTAAACACCACAGCTTAAAGGCATAAGCCCTGTAAGAGATCCTATTTATCCCTTACAATGCCACTTCACCACAAACCTTGGGAACTAAGATGTTATGTCCCTTGTGATTTTTGGTATACTGCCTTACTCATCCTCTAAGCCGGAACACAAAGTTACTAATTATTGGTGTTTGGCGTCAGTATATATGAGTAAGTGATATGGGATACCCAAGGCCACGATCTAAGCTGTATCATCTAGGATGTACAATACTTCTTAGAAAAAATGGAATTTTCAATAAAAAAATACTATTCGTTTATTGAATATCTACTTGGTGGTAGGGCTTTGTGCAAGCCCGTCTGGGTAGGTACCACCCACTCATCATATATCTACCGCCAAGCATAAATACTTCCTATTGTCGTGTTTCTTGGTTTGAAGGGTGAGTGAGCTAGTGTAACTACAGGCACAAGGGACATAACATTTTAGTTTCTAAGGTTGGTAACGAATTGGATATGTAAGGAATATTTAAAACAATTTTTCTAAGGGCTGTGGTAACCACTTAACACCATGTGGCCTATTTGCCTGCCCGCCTACTTATTTCATAAATAAACAAAATATATAGGAACCGGGCAATCAATTATGAGACTTCACAAGAGGGTCATTAATCGATGTTTTTGGAAATAATTAACAAAATGATCAATTTATTGGTAATTAAAAGTGAAATTACTTTACGACATAATGGTTCAGTTAAGGAAGGCGTATTTTGAAGTTAAATGTCTAACGATTTAATTAATGAGCGGGTAGCTAATTGTTAGAACACGTTAAGTTAAGCGATAATTGCGGTTTCAACTGGCATTTTGTATTTATTATCGTAATTTATCTCTCGACGGAAATCATCGTGAGGAAATCTCACGCCACTGCCACATGTGTATCCACCAACTCGCACTCGAACAGTTTAATGGAATACACTTAATATTTCCTTCAAGGCAGGAAAAGTTTGATCCCAACAGTCGGACAGCTAGGCAGTGCTACTTTATATCTAATGTTCAATAAATGAAACGCACTTACTGACAGTGTTGAAAAACTTACCTGAAAAAAAAAAAAAAAAATTAAATTAATATTTATTAAACAAAAAAGAAAGAAAAGTTTATTTACGTCACGGCACAATTATAAAAGCATAAAAAATAATAATAAACAAAGTACATATATTACAATACTTAATCTACTAAAAAACACAACAAAAATTGAATGAAAATATAAAAAAGACTCTGGTAAGCAATTATAGTAATCGTATCCTAAATATGTTTACCATTCATCTTCCAAGTCGGGTTCCAAAAAGCAAACGCTGATTTTCAATGGTAGCTATGACGGGCTGTGACAATCTTATTACAGTAAATTAATGACTCAATCTTGAACCCTTAAAACTTGGAGTCATTTTGTTAAACCCTAATTAGCATGGAGGAGCCGTAGAATAAGATATCAGTCAGAAAGACCAGGGTTGTGATTCTATAAGAATTGACTTCGTATTTCACTCGTGAAATATTGACGATCGACTTAAGGTGATACGCCATTTTGATCCGTGAATTAAAATACTATTAGAGACACCTTAATCATCTTTTGATTTCCTTCTGGTTAACACTATTAATTCCTTAAAAAAAGCTACACTATAGAAGCACCATATAAATATAAATAAATATAAATATTGGACAACATCACATACATTACTCTGATCCCAATGTAAGTAGCTAAAGCACTTGTGTTATGGAAAATCAGAAGTAACGACGGTACCACAAACACCCAGACCCAAGATAACATAGAAAACTAATGAACTTTTTCTTCATCAACTCGGCCAGGAATCGAACCCGGGACCTCGGAGTGGCGTACCCATGAAAACCGGTGTACACACTACTCGACCACGGAGGTCGTCATAATTTACATATAAACAAAATTAAACAAATACGGTTTGTCCTTTACTTTTCATATAGCAAAACTTTTTCATGAACGTTGATTTATAATCCACTGTGGAAAAGTTTTCATCGAGTCTACCGTACTACATGAAATCATTTATTGGAACACACTTTCCGAACGCACCCGTAAACGTCAAACATGCCCGCCCGTTGAACTGTCATGTCATTGAATTTCATGGATTTAATATCGAAATATCTCGTTTACACGAATCTTGCGGATATATGTTGTCAACTAAGATATACTATATTTTTTAACGATCTATACTTGTAAATAGCTTTCGATCGGGTCTATCGTAGACACGAAGTTATTAATATAGATATAATTTATTAATTGACAGCGTTAATATTATGACATATAGGAAAAATAAGTTGAAATAATGTTACATAAGCCTTAACATATTAGAAAGAGATAGAGAGAGAAAGAAACGAGAGGGAGATACCGCCTGGATAGCGCATAACGCCTTTTCCTTGACGTGACGGTTTCTGCCAGTTTACTCTATAAGCCGCGTAACAGAACTCCGTTTCAATAAACAAACATAGTTCGTATTGTTTAATCCTACTTTAGTTTTAAGCGACAGTTTAACCATAGTTTAAAGTACATTAATATAACTCAAACACAACATCCAGTCATGTTTCCAGTTCAATTCATTTACAATCAACTGCCCAACAATGACTGTACAGTCAGCCACACAGCTTAAAAATATATCTCTACAAAGTATAAAACGACTTCGCTTCCCTCTGTGTACGTTTAGATCTTTTGAACTACGCAACGGATTTTAATGCGGATTTCATCAATAAACACAGCGATTCAAAAGGAAGTTTTGTATGTATAATACATGCAGAGTAAAGCCGAGTTTTCATTTTTATTTTTTGTTTATTTTTCAGTATAAAAGTTGTATATGTAAACTTTTGTACTCGTGTGAAACTTCGGCGAGTGATTAATGTTTTCATATAATTTAATAGCTGCCGCCTCGACATCATTAGAATATGAATCTTTAACGTTAATTTAATTCATTCAGAACCTAACACAAGTATCAATAGTTATCAAATATAAATTTGAAAGACAAGATACAAAAATCTTATTTATACTTTTAATTTCATAGTACGTTACGACGATGATAACAATTATTTGGTACGATCTTAGTCAGCAAAAGAAATCAAGATATTCGTTTAAAAAAAACAGCAAAAAGTTTAATATCACTAATAAGTAGAAATGTAATAGGCAGGGCTAGTAGACTGTCTGGGTTGGTACCACCAACATCATATATTCTACCACCAAGCAGTATTGTTCTTGTAATAGGCAGGCCTAGTAGACTGTCTGGGTTGGTACCACCAACATCATATATTCTACCACCAAGCAGTATTGTTTTTGTAATAGGCAGGCCTAGTAGACTGTCTGGGTTGGTACCACCAACATCATATATTCTACCACCTAGCAGTATTGTTTTTGTAATAGGCAGGCCTAGTAGACTGTCTGGGTTGGTACCACCAACATCATATATTCTACCACCAAGCAGTATTGTTCTTGTAATAGGCAGGGCTAGTAGACTGTCTGGGTTGGTACCACCAACATCATATATTCTACCACCAAGCAGTATTGTTCTTAGTTATTTGCTACAATGTCTAGGCAATGGTCTTATACATGCGTATTTTATTTCAGCAGTACCCACGCTGCGTCTGTCTGCCTGAACGCGATGAACTCAAAAACTACTAAACGCATTTTCGTATGATTTTCATCCACTGATAGTGATTCGTGAAAAGGATTAGTGTTGAATTCAATGTAAATTTACCATCGGTTTGGAAAGTAGATTCTACCGAGAAGAACCGGCTAGACACTCAGTAGTTACTCTTTTCCGCTATTTATTATAAAGTATATAAGTAAAGAACAATTAAATTTTTATATATCCTGCCTAGAAATCAATATACTAAGTCCACGATTTTTTATCTTTAATATAATCTTGTATTGTTGTTATATACATACGTTATTTATCAATGTTTTTTATTTACTTAAGCTTAATATTTGTAAATTTGTAAATTTGAGCCGAGATGGCCCAGTGGTTAGAACGCGTGCATCTTAACCGATGATTTCGGGTTCAAACCCAGGCAGGCACCACTGAATTTACATGCGCTTAATTTGTTTAAAATTCATCTCGTGCTCGGCGGTGAAGGAAAACATCGTGAGGAAACCTGCATGTGTCTAATTTCAACGAAATTCTGCCACATGTGTATTCCACCAACCCGCATTGGAGCAGCGTGGTGGAATATGCTCCATACCTTCTCCTCAACGGGAGAGGAGGCCTTAGCCCAGCAGTCGGAAATTTACAGGCTGATTATGTTTTTTTTTTTTTATAAAATTTGTAATTAATGTTTTCATTATGGTTTCGTTTAAATTCTCAAAAAAAAAATAGGATGATTGTCGAAGATGTCGCAAAAGAACACGCTGACCAGTACAATTATTTAATATAACTCTAGCGAAGACTAATCGAGAATGAAATATTTCAAAATCCACGACTAACTCGTGTGCGAGGCCGTACTCCGATAATAACCCCTCCATGCTTTTTGCCTCGCAGAGATGAACGCTTTGTGCACTTTTTGCTTCTAATGACGTGTTTTTTTTAAACAGTTGGACTCAAAGCGAAGTTTTTATTTGAACTAAGAAAATTGTGTAGCCAGAGAATTAGGTTAAATTTACATTTGAGAGAAAGGGATTTCGCGTCGAGGGTCGCCATTGTTGTAATATATACTAGCTACAGGTCCTGACTTTACATGGATGGAAAAACTCGCGCGTTTTATCTTGGATCAGGATATTTGGTTATTGGAAATCAAAATCAAAATATTCTTTATTCAAGTAGGTTACAGTATATACATGGAAAGTAGATTCTACCGAGAAGAACCGGCAAGAAACTGAGTAGTTACTCTTATCCATCTATTTAATAACAGATTTTGTCAGTAACATTAGCAGCCTGTAAATTTCCCACTGCTGGGCTAAACGCCTCCTCTCCCTTTGAGAAGGCTTTGAGCATATTCCACCACGCTGCTCCAATGCGGGTTGGTGAAATACACATGTGGCAGAATTTCGTTGAAATTAGACAGGTTCCTCACGATGTTTTCCTTCACCGCCGAGCATAATGAATTATAAACACAAATTAAGCACATGAAAATTCAGTGGTGCCTGCCTGGGTTTGAACCCGAAATCATCGGTTAAGATGCACGCGTATATCAGTAAAATACACTTAAACTTGTATATATCCTCCCTAGAATTCAACAAATACTTAGTTCATGCTTTTCATTTTTAATATAATCTTGTATTGAGTTTATTTATCAATGTTTTATTGAAATGAGCTTTTTTTTTATGGTATTGGTTGGCGGACGAGCATATGGGCCACCTGATGGTACGTGGTCACCACCGCCCATAGACAAAAGCGCTGTAAGAAATATTAACCATTCCTTACATCACCTATGCGCCATCAACCTTGCGAACTAAGATGTTATGTCCCTTGTGCCTGTGATTACTCTGGCTCACTCACCCTTCCAACCGGAACACAACAATACAGTGTACTGTTATTTGGCGGTAGAATATCTGATGAGTGGGTGGTACCTACCCAGACGGGCTTGCACAAAGCCCTACCACCAAGTAACAAAAAAAATAAAGCTAAAAAAAATTTTTTTATAGGTCAAGTTAAAAATAACTGTGGAATCTTATTATAGAAACGAAACCGTGCCCCAGGAAGGATGTACTGACTTTGCGAAGTCGGAAACTACGTGTTATTATCGAACCGCCGGTAGCTTTTGATTAGATTATTAATTAGTATAATGTTTCTATATTGAATTGAGAGACGACCTCCGTGGTCGAGTATTGTGTACACCGGTTTTCATGGGTACGCCACTCCGAGGTCCCGGGTTCGATTCCCGGCCGAGTCGATGTAAAAAAAGTTCATTAGTTTTCTATGTTGTCTTGGGTCGGGTGTTTGTGGTACCGTCGTTACTTCTGATTTTCCATAACACAAGTGCTTTAGCTACTTACATTGGGATCAGAGTAATGTATATGATGTTGTCCAATATTTATTTAATATTTATTTTATTTAAATTGAATATACATACAATAAAGTTAAAAGGAACAGCCTGTAAATGTAGAGGTTTGTGCTGAATGTGCTTATTCGACCACGCTGCTCCAATGCAGGTTGTCAGACTTCCATCCAATTCAATTCAATTAAAATAATGAAAAAACAGTTGTGTTTACACATACACACACATCAGCCCGCATTCGTCCACTGCTGGACATAGGCCTCTCCAAATGCACGCCACTGTGGTCTTTCTTCGACAACTCGCATCCAGCTCCTGCCAGCCGTCTTGCGCAAATCGTCACTCCACCGTGCCTGAGGACGTCCTACACTACGTTTGCCGAGACGCGGTCTCCACTCTAGAACACGTTTTCCCCAACGGTTATCGGTTCTACGACAAATATGGCCAGCCCACTGCCACTTCAGCTTACTAATCCGGTGGGCTATGTCGATGACCTTGGTTCTCTGACGGATCACCTCATTTCTGATGCGATCCCTCAGAGATACTCCGAGCATAGCCCTTTCCATAGCACGCTGAGCGACTTTAACCCGGTGGACCAGCTTTGTCGTGAGTGTCCACGTTTCGGCTCCGTATGTCATGACGGGTAGGACGCACTGGTTGAAGACTTTCGTCTTAAGGCACTGTGGGATCGACGATGTGAAGATTCGTCGTAGCTTCCCAAATGCTGCCCAACCTAGCTGAATTCTTCTATTCAACTCATCCTCAAAGTTGTTTCTACCTAATCGCAATGTCTGCCCGAGGTAGACATATTTTTGAACAACTTCGAGGACGGTACCGTGTATCGCAATCGGTTCCGGTAGAACATGTTCATTGAACATGACCTTGGTTTTATCCAAGTTCATCCGTAGGCCGATGCGCATAGAAGAATCAGCCAGCTCATTCAGCATCTGTTGCAGGTCCTGCAGCGTTTCTGCCATGATGACGATGTCGTCTGCGAATCTCAAGTGAGAGATGTACTCGCCATTGATGTTGATGCCACGCCCTTTCCAGTTTAGCGTCTTGAACATGTCCTCCATTGCATTAGTGAACAATTTGGGGGAAATAACGTCCCCTTGTCTCACTCCTCGATGCAATGGTATGGGATTCGTTTGACGACTCTGTACTTGGACGGACATGGTGGCGGCCTTGTAGAGACATCTCATCACTTGGATGTATCGCCAATCAACTTGGCAACGTTGCAGGGACTCCAGAACAGCCCAGATTTCAACCGAATCAAACGCCTTCTCATAGTCCACGAATGCAAGACACAGGGGCCGATTATACTCATGGGACTTCTGTATAATCTGCCGCACTGTGTGGATGTGGTCTATGGTGCCGTATCCGCTCCGAAATCCGGCCTGTTCCGGGGGTTGGAATTCGTCGAATCTTCGCGCAAGACGGTTCGTGATCACTCTTGAAAACAGCTTATAGATGTGGCTCATTAGGGATATGGGTCGATAGTTCTTCAGCAGGGTCTTGTCTCCCTTTTTGAAGAACAGGACGACCACACTCCTACTCCACGCCTCCGGAGTTCTCCCTTCGAAGAGGACAGAGTTATAAAGCTTCTGGAGCTCCCTCAGTACGGGTTTACCTCCTGCTTTCAATAGCTCTGTTGTAACGCCGTCCTCTCCAGGGGCTTTTCCATTTTTAAGCTGTTTAAGAGCAATCTCAATTTCGCCAATACTGACTTCTGGCAGGTCTTCGGTGAAATGGCGTGTTAATGTAGCTCTAGGATCCTCATTTTCGGGATCAGGTCGAGATGCATGCGATGCGTATAACCGGCCGTAGAAGTCCTCTACTTCCGAAAGAACTGCCGGCTTGGAAGAAACGACTTCTCCACTTGCTGTGGTCAACTTCGTCAGGTGGCTTCTTCCAAGAGATTGTACGAACACCTTAGACCCCCGATTCTGCTCGATGGCTCTTTCAATCGTAAGAGTATTGGAGCACCGGAGGTCGTGTCGTACGCGCTTGCTGATCTCTTGGTTTAGTTGCCGTTTCTCGGACGAAGTGACAGGTGGGTTTTCACGTCGTTTCTTCATTAGCCCTAAAGTCTCTTCCGAAAGTTTGGACTTTCTGCCCTTACGCTGCATGCTACAAAATCTCGTGCCTTCTTCCCTGAGAATTCTCACTACATTTTTGAGGTTCTGGTTTACGTCTGTTGTGGTTTTCATGGCAGCGAATCGGTTCTCCAGGTTTGACTGGAACGTTTCAGATCCCGCAGTGGTTTGGAGCAGGGATGGTCGGAGTGTAGACTTCATCAGACGGACGCGCTCGGCCTTAAAATTGATATTCAGAGAGCCTCGGACAAGTCGGTGATCACTACCGGTATTGAACCTGTTGATCACTGAGACGTCTCTGAATATGTGCCTTTTGTCCGTCATGACGAAATCGATCTCATTTTTGGTCATAGTGTCGGGGCTTTGCCACGTCCACTTCCTTTGGGGCTGCTTCTTGAAGAAGGAGTTCATCAAAAAGAGCCCCTCCCGTTCGAGGAAGTTGACAAGCATTTGCCCCCTATGATTTCTGCTTCCAAATCCATGGGGTCCTACTACCGATTCGCTACAATTCTGTACTCCCACTTTAGCGTTGAAGTCCCCCATGACAACGTTGTAGTGGGTTTTCGTGGTGGAGTGGAGGGCCCTCGATATATCATCGAACATTTCCTCCACTTCATCGTCCGAGTGTGTCGAGGTCGGTGCGTACGCTTGCACCACCTTGAGGCTGTACCTCTCGGTGAGCTTTACAATGAGGTACGCTACCCTGTTCGACACACTGGAGATTTCCGCAACGTTGTCAGCTAGGGACTTATTAACCAGAAACCCAACGCCTCCTTGGGATTGTTGGTCTCCCTCTCGGAAGTACATTAGGTGGCCCGATTCGAGGGTTACGGTGTCCTCTCCCTCTCTACGGACTTCACATAACCCTAATATGTGCCACCTAATTTTCCCAAGTTCCACCTCGAGTTGCGCTAGATGTGAGTCAAGCCGTAGCGTGCGTCCGTTGTACGTCGCCAGGGTCAGTCGGTTGTGGTGGCCTCCCGTAGCCCGGTGATTCTTAGCACCCCCCGTCCCGCCGTTACCACCGTCGCCACCATGACGAGGAATAGCGGGACCGCCGGGAACTGGGGGCCGTGGCTTACCTGTTTTCATCATTCGGAGGTATTGCCCATAATCGCCACGCTGGGCAGGCGGGTTGGCGATCGCAGGACGCAACTTCTCGCACCGGTGACGCTGCTGCCCGTTACCGGCCTGTGGTATTTAGTCACGCCTATTTTTGATGGTTATACCGCCATCAGTCGGTCGCCAGAGCCTCGTTTGCTGATCGGCAGGATGCACCACGGGCAGGTGAGGTTGGCTTGGAGCGCCAAGGTGTGGTTTGCGCCCCCTTACATCCCTGCGCCCCCTTACATCCATACAATTCAGTTGTGTTTGCCTGGTTAGAATTCACAAACGTCGGTTAAGATTCAGCTTTTCTAACCACTGGGTCATCTCGGCTCAAAATTATAACAATATGACGTCATCATGTTATATTATTAATTTATACTTTGTAAGCAAAAAAGTTATAACAGGTAAGTAGTATATCAATATAACCCCCAGATCACTTCATCCCCTATCTGAAATAGGGTTGTTAAGTGATATTCTATCAAGAGGTCGTTAGGGTGCTCCAGGATTGAGGAGAGGTCATTTATTTTCTTAAATAAACACTCAATTTATTTAAGCTGTTTTCAAACAGTTTTCGACGTATTACAAATGGTTCGTCTAGTCAACTGAAAGCGAACTGTATTGAGTTTTTTTTAAATAGTTTCTTAAGCTATTTATTTTAAAATAAAACTTGGACTGAAGCCTTTCCCCTTTGAGGAGAAGATTGGAAGCCTACATCACCATGCCACTACAAAGCGGGTTTGCGGATACACATGTGGCAGAGTTTCATTTAAATTATACACTTGTGTCATGTCTTATAAACACAAATTAAGCACATGAAAATTCAGTTATGCTTGCCGGGGTTTGATCCCACAATCTTCGTTTAAGATTCACACTTTCCAACCGCTAGGCCCACTCAACTCTATTATTTTTGGAAGCCAGACAGTAACTGTACCATGCGATGTTTAGTGACTTTCAACCATAGACCCTGACATAGATAGGATCATACACTATATCTTTACACCAATACACCAATGCTCTTCTAGTCATAGGTTTTTAGGTATTATATCTCATAGGGATTAAAGCCGCATAAATATATCCAATAGGAAGTTAAAGCTGCGTAGATATTAAAATTGCTAAAACTAAGCCGATTTTGATGAAACAATAAATAAATGATACCTGGAAATACATTGACATTGATTATTTAGTTTTAAAGTTTAAGACAGACGGACAAATATTTATTTTTTTCAAATAAATAAGGCATTTATCATTATTTTATTTTATTTTTTATTTTATTTTATTTCATAGGAAGCCAACATAATGTACAATGATCTAAAATTTTTTTAACAGTAAAAGTTTTACAATATAGAATATGTAGCTACAAAGTACATTACAATTATAGGCTAACTCAGCATGCACTGTAATAAAAACATTAAAAAAAAAAAACTTTTCTCACACTCTCATTATATTCAATAAATGTTTTCACTGGTAGAAAGTTAGATTATTCCTGAGTGCTGTCGGGTCAACATGATCCCTTATTCCAATTTTATTTGGACTTCTTCTACCGTACTTCTCTGTCTGACGTCATCTCACAAGTAAAATTATTTCCAGCCATATCATCTCTCACGCAATCCACCCATCGTTTCTTTGGTCGTCCCCTTCCCCTATATCCATCCATGTCCATGCTAAAGCCCTTTCTTACACCATGGTCCTTCGTTCCTCCTCATAATATACCCAATACCCATACCATGACCATGTTTCCACATAGCTTTGATATAATGCAATAGTATATAAACTACACACTAAACAATAGTGTACATTTATATCGTAACATTCTCTTTTTTTTTTTTTTATTACGCGTGCGAAGCAAGAGTGGGCCCCTAGTTCTATATATAAAAGTTTAAGTTTGTTCGTTAAAGTAATATTTTAAATTTCCGAAAAAGGTTCTGCCCGATACGCTGTAACTTATCAAAGACTAAAAGTCCATCAGACCGTGAGAGTTCAAGATATGTCAACGCCTTTTTCGTGTTACCCGAACATTACTTAAGATATCAGCTTAGTAACTAAGTCGTTGGAAATGATCTCCTTGTTACTTTACAGCCAGTTCTTATCTTCGACTTAAGATGAATTAGACGCAATTGTTCAATAACAAAAATCACTTAAAAACATTATTACGCAAGAAAAAAATTAATAAATACAAGAGGGTTTGATGCAATATTGTGGGCCCCTCTGGGTAGGTATTGTTCACTAATACATACCCCAACAACAAACAGCAATACTTAGTATTATTGTGCTCCGGTTTGAAGGGTGTGTGAGTCAGTGTAACTACAGGCACAAAAGACATAACATCTTCCTAAGGTTGACTATGGTGGTATTCCTAAGGTGGTCTATGGTATGATGACTACTTACCATCTGGACAATGGACCATTAGTAGATTACCAATTTGAATAAAAGAAATTTATTAGGCGTGAGAAGTCAGGGCGGGTTGCTAGTATCATATACAACATTAAAGTTAAA
Organism: Vanessa tameamea; assembly: GCF_037043105.1. Classification (NCBI taxonomy): domain Eukaryota; kingdom Metazoa; phylum Arthropoda; class Insecta; order Lepidoptera; family Nymphalidae; genus Vanessa; species Vanessa tameamea. Next base: position 4,397,411 of record NC_087338.1, read on the forward strand.
TTAAGTTTTATACGAACATAAAGTTTTCAAATAAAACTTCATATCTCATCAGCCAGGGTCAGTCAGCAACTGTTTGGAGAGGACTGTTATACTAAAAAAGATATAAATTTTACGGTTTGAAAGGTGTAAAGGGCCATTTATGGACTCATACGTATTTTATGTAAGGCTGCGTATATAAGTAGGCACTTTTAAAAAAGGTAGTATTTAAAGGTAGCACTGGTTAGATATCACCCACTCGTCAGATATTCTGCCGCCAAAGCAATAATTAGCATTGTTGTGTTCTTGTTTGGAGAGCCAGAGCCAGTTGTACATGGCATCGTAGTTCCCAATGTTGGTGGCCAATTGACAAAGCAAGGAATGGTTAGTATTTCTTATAGAACCAATGTGATGTATGCGGTATGGTTATGATGCAAAAGGAGGCTGAGAGAAGGCGCGTGAAGAGAGTGCCTCCGCAGACTCCTTCCGCCGAAGAAGACCGGGAAGAAGGCGACGGCGCTATGCGTACCTTCTCCCGCCGCTGTAGCGTCGCCGGGAGTAGGAGGGGTTCTCTGTACCCCGGGAACTCCTCTAAGGGAGGTCCGCGAAGGTGGGCCAAATGCCCTCCTGAAAAGTCAAAGTGGGTAGCGCTGGTTTTTTAGTTGGTATTCCGGTGCCTTCAGTGCCGACGAGCCCCACATACCTCCCCCCCTCACTTCACGTGGGGGAAACGCGTAAGAGCGTTTTTCAAGAGAGACAAAAAAGGGATATGTTAGAAAAATTGCATAATTTTGAGTGACACTGTTTGTTTTTAAAGAATCCAGTATGGTGTTTGTTTTGCTCATCTATGTTTTCGCGTATTTAGTTACAACTTCGACGAATTCAATATACATATTTTTACTAGTGAAAGTTTACTGAGCTAAATGCAAATGGTTCTAGATAATTCTAGAACCGAACGAAATGAAATAAGCGAGTTTAAATTTTCATTTTGAGTTTCGACTGCGATGCAAATGAAAAAGCGAAAGAATTCAAAGCTAATAGTGATGACGTTCCAAGTGCTTAGTGTGTATATATCTAACTTTTTGTATAATTTTATATTTTACTGATGTTCGATGAAATGGTAGGTATGAAAAAATATACATTTTTTTTAGAAGAAAAAGTTTACTTGGTCGTACTCAGTAGATATTTTGCCGCCCAACAGCAATACTTTAAAGTTGAAGAAGGGTGATTAAGGCAAGGGGGTTCTCAGTGCCCCGGAAATTGGAGGTCCTCATAGGCGGGCAGACCGTCAAGGACTCACGTCATCATGTGAAAGCCTCCCGTAAAGCCCGCCAAAGAGACAGAGAGGGTACCGCTGGTTTTTTAGTGGATATTCCGGTGTACCGAGGCGCACTCGGCGCCCAGCCCCCCCCCCCCCCCCCCTTCTACGTGGGGCCTTCTCGTTTTCCAGCGAGAACAAAAAAAAGGGTGATTGAGCCAGTATAACTAAAGATATGCCATCTTAGTTCCAAGGGCTGGTGGTGCATTGGTTATGTACATAGCCAAGTCTATGGGCAGCGGTGGCCGCTTAGCATCAGGTGGTCTGTTTGCACGTCCACCTATATCATGAAAAAATAATTCGTTTAAAAATTTCCGATCTCGTAATTCATCTTAATAATATCGTTTCACTAAATAACCGTCCTGACTTCGCGTAGGATAATGGTCTGCAAAAAGTATTTATGTCTTAAGAAGTCGTTGACAAGACCTCGAGGCGCACTGGCTGACATATGAGACCCGAGGAATAGCTCAATTTGAGCGCATATCATAAGTTTTTATGGTACTAACGTATTAGAGCCACCGCTGCAAAAAAAAGTATTTAATTTTTTTTTAATTATTAGCATAGCATAAATATTGGAGGAGGCTTTTACCGCAAAAGGCGGCCCTTACATAGAGTAGAAAATATACATTAGACAAAAAAAAAGACAAAAACAGAATAAATAAATAAATATATTTAAAAAAAAACCATATACTAAAATACTAACGCAAACGATGAAACTGTTATATAACTAATAAGGGAAATAAAGCTTCATTATTATTATTAATATAGCATAAATGAACCTTACGTAACCTTTATTGGTGCATTTTTTTTAAATTTTTTTTTTGTTGCGTTGGCAACACCTACGTTCCGTTTTTATGTTTATGTTTCTTTTGTTATTCTTGTAAAACTGATTCCTAAAACACTTGATTTATATTCATAAAGATATGTATTTAACATAACTTAAGCATTTTTATTTATAACTTGCACAATTCGTTTACATAAAATAACATAATCAGCCTGTAAATTTCCCACTGCTCGGCTAAGGCCTCCTCTCCCGTTGAGGAGAAAGTATGGAGCATATTCCACTACGCTGCTCCAATGCGGGTTGGTGGAATACACATATGGCAGAATTTCGTTGAAATTAGACACATGCAGGTTTCCTCACGATGTTTTCCTTCACCGCCGAGCACGAGACGAATTATAAACAAATTAAGCACATGTAAATTCAGTGATGCTTGCCTGGGTTTGAACCCGAAATCATCGGTTAGGATGCACGCGTTCTAACCACTGGCCCATCTCGGCTCACAATTCGTTTACAGCTTATAAATATATATATACATATATAATATTTTTCTAACTTTTAAAAAAGGTTACACAGTTTCAAATTAACGAAACCTAATACTGAATTGTAAGTAAAGCAACCTCGTTGTCACAGTGTAGAAAAGACAGTACGTTTTTATTGTAATTTAAAAACTTAATGTTGTTTTATTTAAAATGTTTTTTTTTTCGATTAATTCTTCATATTCGAAATCAATAAAAATTTTGTTTCACAGTTAGAAAATCTGATGTTGTCTTTTAATTTTGATATTTTTTTCTATCGTACAAAGTTTCTGCAATCGTATAAAACTCATACGAAACCTCAAGAATCCCAGCTTATATTTTTCTGTGTCATAAAACCAACTATTTTCAAAATGAAATTTAACATCAAACCGCATCAAAATCCGCTACCGTTAGACTACCTAAAAGATCTAAGCGTGAAGTAAACAAAATATAATGATTATCTATCATATGAAATCCTAATAATTAATACTAAAACCCTTAGCTTTATTCAGATTTAACTCGAGCTTGAAGCGCGGCGGTAGATAGGATTATTCCTGCAACATAATGTCAAATACATAAGGATATAAGTTAGCTTAAGTTTAAAGTACGACATCACTAAAATAATTGTAATTTATAAATGATTGTTCGCTGTGTCCGCGTCTTCCCTGTCTTTTAATTAAATTTATGACTCAAACGTAAGAGCTATTCGGTAGATTCTGTTGCTCAACAAATATAATTATCAAGTTTTTATTAAATAAAATTTTCTAGGTTACGTTTGGATAAAAGAGCTATCTTTCGATGAAAGAATTATCAAAATCGGTTCAGTAATTTTATTGTTTATCGAATACAAATGATCAAATCTCTCCTCTAAATTGGTGTAGATAACTTTAACTACAATTGCAATCCATAAACGATGCATACATTAACAGCATGTAAATTTCCCACTGCTGGGCTAAGGCCTCCTCTCCCTTTAACGAGAAGGTATGGAGCATATTGCACCACGCTGCACCAATGCGGGTTGGTGGAATACACATGTGGCAGTATATCGTTGAAATTAGACACATGCAGGTTTCCTCACGATGTTTTCCTTCACCGCCGAGCACGAGATGAATTATAAACAAATTAAGCACATGTAAATTCAGTGGTGCCTGCCTGGGTTTGAACCCGAAATCATCGGTTAAGATGCACGCATTCTAACCACTGGGCCATCTCAGCTCTGTAACTGTACAATACTATTTTATATTGAGCAGATACAAACGACAAAATCCAATGTAAATTCATCATGTCAAACATTATTGTGACGTCACATGGAAGTCATTCACCTGGCATGAGTTGTTTATGATCTATGTAGATAGACTGAACGCAAATTTATCACGACCATTCGTTTTACAAACAATATCTGCACGCGTTATAACCACTGGGCCATCTCGGCTCTCATAAACGATAAATCTACACTAATATTATAAATGTGAAAGTAACTCTGTCTTTTTGTCACGGTTAGAACACTGAACCGAATTTAATAAAATTTGCTATGAATCAAATTTGAACCCCAAGCAGGCTAGCAATTAGGCAACCCGCAAAACCATTGCGCTCTTGACTTTATAATTGTAGAGCTCTCATAGTCCGTGATTTTCATTTTTTTTTTTTGTATGTTATAGGGGGCAAACGTGCAGGAGGCTCACCTGATGGAAAGTGATTACCACCGCCCATGGAAATCTGCAACACCAGGGGGGTTGCAGGTGCGTTGCCGGCCTTTTAGGAAGGAGTACGTTCTTTTTTTGAAGGTTCCCAAGTCGTATCAAGATTTCATTTAAGATTGCCGTTGCTTATCCGGGTAAGCACCTCTGAATTTTCATGTGTGTGTGCTTAATTTGTTTTTGTAATTCATGACGCGCTTATGGTTATGAAAAATGTGACCTTTATGAGTCTGATGAATCTGTCTCACGTGTATCTAATAATCAAGTTTCTGATAACAGGAGCTCTACACTCTACATCGATATTGGAGCCACATATTGGAAGGAGCTCTACACTCTACCAGGAAAGTGGAGAGGTTATTAAAAAAGATGAACGATATATTTTGACGATATATGTATATATATATAAGTGGCAGCGTTACTAACTTCTTAATTAATATAAAATAAAAATAAAAAAATTAAAAATATTTTTAACTTTTCCGATTGAAAAATTCATATTATATTTTTTTTAATACATTATATAGATGATAAAATAACCTTAGAGCTGACTTTGACTTCCAGGTAGGACATAAATAAATAAATAAATAAATATTGGACAACATCACATACATTGCTCTGATCCCAATGTAAGTAGCTAAAGTACTTGTGTTGTGGAAAATCAGAAGTAACGACGGTTCCACAAACACCCAGACCCAAGACAACATAGAAAACTAATGAACTTTTTCTACATCGACTCGGCCGGGAATCGAACCCGGGACCTCGGAGTGGCGTGCCCATGAAAACCGGTGTACACACTACTCGACCACGGTGGTCTTCAGATATGTTATTTAATCTTTTTGTATTTAACTGACATAAGTTTTCATAATGTTGGAAAAGATTAACCTCTGATTCTCTTGGCGGTTCTTCGCGGTTGAATCTAATTTCCAAACCGGAGGTACGTATTACCTTTAATACTATCGTGTAAAAGTCTACTAGAATAAAGTATGTTTAGTTACAAACGAATGATTAAAGAACGAAATTTCGAATGAGTAACGTATAAAAATCGATCAATATCATTCGAATAAAATCTGGTCCATCATCAATCACGTTCATAATCTGTTACTCCACTTAACGTCAGCTACGAGTGGAAATGAGAAGTTTTATAAAGAATGAATGAACGGAACGAGTTGATTGGAAACATGGCGCGTAATTTTTTCTTTTTTTAGTAATTAATCTTCTTTTATAATTTAATGCTTTTCATATATAAGAATTAAAAAAAAAAATGTTTCGAAATTCAAACCGGAACACAACAATGCTGAGTATTGCTGTTTGGCGGTAGAATGTCTGATAAGAGGGGGTACCTACACACAAGGGCTTGCACAAAGCTGTACCACCAATTTGGTATGACCAACAATATTGATATCAATATAGTCACATCTGTTTTATTTTTCCTTAAAAATTAATCTGTTTGTATTATTTCAAACCTTAGCCTAATCAAGCTTAAAATATATAAAAAAATTAAGAAAATAACAAAAACGAAAACCCGTATTCAAAGCACATTTTCTTCGATACTCAAATGAAAGATCTAAAGAAATGTCAAATTCAAACAAAATTCCCGTAACAATAAAAAGCGCCTCGCTGAACCGCAATCTTAATGGCATCCGTGAAAAAAATAATTATACGATGTAATTGTATTAATTTGTTTAAAATTAAAAGAAATATTCAGAACATATCGTTTAGTACTGTTAAAAACAAGTGGTTAAAACGCCTACATATTAACCGATGATTGCGGGATCAAACCCAGGCAAGCACCAGTGAATTTTCATGTGCTTAATTTGTGTTTATAATTCTTCTCGTGCTCGGCGGTGAAGGAAAACATCATGAGGAAACCTTAATGTGTCTAATTTCAACGAAATTCTGCCACACGTGAATCCACCAACCCACATTGGAGCAGCGTGGTGGAATAACCTTCTCCTCAGAGGGAGAGGAGGCCGTAGCCCAGCAATCTTCAACGATGTTCACAATTTATATCAACTGGATCAAATCTTTGAATTATATACATCTTCAAGAAAATACAAACAAACAAGCATGTATATGTTCGTATATTGCACTAGAACTTTAACAGTCTAGCGTGTACTGGGACATAATAATGTTGCCAGATGAAAGTCGAGGTCAGGCAAGTTGCCTCATATCCTGTAGCTAGAAACACTGAGGATAAAATGGTTTGTAGCTTTCGTCCAATATTAAACGTTTCATGACTTAGTGCTGTTTATACATTTTCAGTTTTCTGACATTAAAGAAACATATATACTGATATATTATATTGAGGATTTAACTAATTTAATTGAAAACAAAAAAAAATCTAGATTAACCATTATAATCATTGATAGAATTATTGAAGCAATATTCATTCTCTGGGCGTTAAATAAATCACCTTCTTACAACTGTCATAATCAGAATTCATAATTACATCCAAATTATCGATACATGGCATTCCTCAATGGTGCGATTTTAAAGGCGTTTTTGCGTTTGCGTTATGTACTAACCACTCTAAGGGACAAACTGTCGCTGGTGATTTTTCCGGACCCATACAATTTGGGTACCTTTAAAAACCCAGTCCTTCCTAAACAGCTCATAACGCGTCCGCAAATCTGGTGTGCAAATGTCCAGGGACGGTGGTAGTCACTTTCCATCTGGTGAACCTATTAACTGGTACCCAGTAAAGCAATAGCGGGGTGTATTGTATAACATTACGATTTTTGGTATTTTATAACCCCAAGTCTTTCAAATACAAATAATATTATCATTTAATTTAGAAATAACGGCGCCGATTGTTCCCTTAAACTTGATTTGCCGTTGCTCCCAATGTACCCTTTGTGTGTAAAGGGAGTCCCTTCGACGTGTGACTAGGCCAATTTGTCAACGCATGTGGCATCCCACTATTCCCAAGGAACCAGTGTCAGACCACCAGTAAACAAACGATCAGGAGCTTTAGCTAACTATTTGAGAGACCTGTATCTAGAACTGCAATAGTTTATTCAAATATCAACATCATGTAAATGTCAATAATAAAAAAAATAATGAATTTAAAACGAATAAATAATTATTATAAAATACCAAAGCTCAGTATTGTTAGTATTTCTGTGTTTCGGTTAAAAGGTTAAGTGAGCTGATGAAACTAGATGCACTAGGGACATAGAGCATTTGTTGTTGTAAGGAATGTTTAATGTTTCTTACGGCGTCAATGTTTATCGGCGATGGTAACAACTTAGCACCAGGCCATATACGCCGGCCGTCCGTATTCTTATATGTATATAATTAGAAGTATATACAAGAAGTACAACTCGTAACGTTCATTGAATCGCAAAAAAGAAACAATTTTAGCTATTGCCAAAACTCAAAGAACTGTACAATTTTTTTTTTTACATTCAATGTTAAACTCAAACTCAAACTCAAGGCCTCTCCCTTTGAGGAGGTTTGGAGCATATTCCACCACGCTGCTCCAATGCGGGTTGGTGGAATACACATGTGGCAGAATTTCGTTGAAACTAGACACATGCAGGTTTCCTCACGATGTTTTCCTTCACCGCCGAGCACGAGATGAATTATAAACACAAATTAAGCTCATGAAAATTCAGTGGTGCCTGCCTGGGTTTGAACCCGAAATCATCGGTTAAGATGCACGCGTTCTAACCTGTGGGCCATCTCAGCTCTGTAACTGTACAATACTATTTTATATTGAGCAGATACAAACAACAAAATCCAATGTAATTTCATCATGTCAAACATTATTGTGACGTCACATGGAAGTCATTCACCTAGCATGAGTTGTTTATGATCTATGTAGATAGACTGAACGCAAATTTATCACGACCGTTCGTTTTACAATCAGTATCTGGTTCTGTCAAATATGAAATGGTGTTATTCGTAACGGGTAGAGTTGTTCTGTTATTGAATTATAGCGTGATAGTCATTTGTCCAGTAGTCAGTGACGGCTGCAGATCTGATGATCCTGAGTTCGAATGCCTGGTCGGACCAATTAACTTTAGTTAGTTTTTCTGTGAGACAATTCTGAGAAGAGCCGAGATTCAAGCACCACTGAATTCTACGTGATTAAGTTGTGTTTATAATTCATCTCGTGTTCGGCGATTAAAGAAAACATCATGAGGAAACCTGCATGTGTCTAATTTCAATGAAATTCCGCCATATGTCCATCAACCAACCAGCATTGGTGCAGCATGGAGGCTACAGAAAAACCTTCTTCTAAAAGGGACCACTGCTGGACTAATACTCCCTGTATTAGTCCAACAGTGGAACATTTGTAGTCTATTAAAAATTTTGAGAAACAACCCTCAGTTTTGCAGTATTGATGAGAATGAGGAAATAAAAGAAGGACATCTATGTGCTACCTACCGCCACTATATCTCCGGCAATATATATATCATTTGAGTTATCGTCAACCACAAATTTAGATTCAAATTGACGTATTTCCAGTTCCTAATTTCAAACTAGTCGTTATATACGTTTCTAAATGTTTGAGCTGTTTAGCACAAATAACAGCATGTTAATTTCCCACTGCTGGACTTAAAGATTCCTTTCTCATTGAAGTGAAGATTTGGAGCATATTCACCATGTTGTTCCAATGCGGAGTGGAATTTGAAATAAGCCATATACAGGTTTCCTCGCAATGTTTACCTTTTCGCAAAAGATAAATAATAAACAAAAATTAAGTGATGCTGCCTGAGTCTGAACCCGCAACCATCGATGCATGTACACGTTCTACAAACGCTGGGCCATAACAGCTTAGTAATAATCGTGAGGAAATCTTTGAATCAAATTTGGTAGATTTAATTTCGTAAAGAATGGAGAGTTTCTGCGGATCCTGTCTTGAGATATACCTTTTGTTTAATATAATGGTATTCAAGGTTCAAAAAAAAGCGTTTTAACAAGGTTACTCTATCTATCATCCCAATTGTCATTATCAATCTACAATGAATTTACATGCTAATGATATCTTTCTTCGTCAATATCATATTCAAGAGAAATACTAATTAAGATAATATAATCGTGATAAAAAATATTTTAAATCTTAGTGTCAGAGTGTATACGAAGAACAGTTTCATAAACCATAAATGTCCGACTGCTGGGCTTAAATCTTCTCTGATTTTAAAAAGAAGATTCTGGAATGTCGGTTACTGTATCACCATTTGAATCACGATGTTTTCCTATAAGGTTAATTTTGAAATTTCAGTACTCATCGTGAGTTTGAACTTCAATCTATTAAGCTTCAAGCGGCCCCCAGTGGGCCATTTAGTTCTTCTAAGTTCAATATTTTATACAATATTTGGTATCAAAACTGAAGAGTCGGTTAATTTCAGATCAGTAGGTATGTAATACATTGGGAAATTGCTTTACACGTGGAAATGGCTTTGATATATAACATAGAACGTTTACCTCATTACCATAACAATCTGGACATCTGTATGAACAGTGTTCACAGTTAGTGGTTTATATGCACTGCATAAACATACGTCTTATACTCCACGACATAAACGTGAAGCGGTTTACGGAAATGTCATGAGGATGAACTGAGCCGAGATGGCCCAGTGGTTAGAACGCGTGCATCTTAACCGATGATTTCGGGTTCAAACCCAGGCAGGCACCACTGAGTTTTCATGTGCTTAATTTGTGTTTATAATTCATCTCGTGCTCGGCGGTGAAGGAAGACATCGTGAGGAAACCTACATGTGTCTAATTTCAACGAAATTCTGCCCCATGTGTATTCCACCAAGCCGCATTGGAGCAGCGTGGTGGAATATGCTCCATACCTTCTCCTCAACGGGAGAGGAGGCCTTAGCCCAGCAGTGGGAAATTTACAGGCTGATTATGTTATGTTTATGTATTATGAACGATGATATCCATTTTAGATTTTCAAATAGGAGAAACTTTGAGGGCCGATATGGTCCAGAACACTTGTATTTTAGCTGAAGATTGTGGATTCAAATCCGGGCAAGCACCACTAACTCGTCTGGAAAAGACCCTCTTTGATTTCAATAATCTGACACTTGTGTATCCAATCCGTATTGAAGCAGGACAGTGGGATATGCTCCTTGTCTTTAAAGGGAGAGGTTGTTTTAACCCAGCAGGCCTACATTCACAGGTTCTTATTTTACTAAAATTTTAGATAACTATAAAAATTTAAATAAAATTATTTTTCTATATAGATAGAAGTTTAATTTGACCTTGAAATTTACAATCAATAAAAAATCGTGAAACATTGAAAAGTAAGATAATATGTTAACTATTACAAAAATGTTAGAATTTGTATTTATTGGAAATCAAAGCAATGGTAAGTTATAACTAATTCCTCTGACTCTTCCACTGTATGAAGTACATACCATTAATTTGACACTATTTGTAGTATAGTTCTTAGTTCTAGTTCCTAGCCGAAAATTGCGAGTTCAAACTTTGAATGTTGATGCGGTGCGATGCTGATTAATTTGTGTTTGTAATTTCCTGTACGGTAAAGAAAAACATCGCTCGCTCGTAAAAACGCTGGCTTACCCACTCTCTAAAAACATTCTTGAACAGAGCAAATTTAAATTCCTTTATTCAATGTAGGTTATACTTACTTTTTATTGGTTATCCTAGTAAAAACTGCCACTAGCTTCGAAGAGAATATTCTAACTTGAAAATTGGAGAAAGACACTCAACAATATAAATGTTTGACGTCCTCCGTGCTCGAGTAGTGTGTACACCGGTTTTCATGGGTACCACTCCGAGGTCCCAGTTCGATTCCCGGCCGAGTCGATGTAGAAAAACTTCATTAGTTTTCTATGTTGTCTCGGGTCTGGGTGTTTGTGGTACCGTCGCTACTTCTGATTTTCCATAACACAAGTGCTTTAACTAATTACATTGGGATCAGAGTAATGTTTGTGATGTTGTCAATATTTATTTATTATGTTTACAATTTTCGTATTGATTAAAATCATCATTATAATCAGGAAATAAGCATAAAGCCTTGAATCCAGTGGAGTATGTATATTTAGTTGAAGAGGCTTTCGCGCCATTAGTTTGGGGTATTCAGATAATGATGGTTCATTTCTGGACGATCTAACATTTTATTTATATTCCTCTATTTTATTTATGTTATAAATCTCAGCCTCAGCTAAGTACCTAGTTCTAATGAAACTCGAAATGGAATCGTAGTAAATAAAAGGCTCAAATAGTTAAGGTAAACGGAGCGGACTAATGGAGTGTGACCACAGAACTTTCCAATACTGTAAAACGATTTGAAAATTATAACTTCTTAAAATACGATTGCTGTTAGTTAGGAAACTAATATTAACAATTTCAACGTCAAAGCCCCGTGCGGTTACCAGTCAATACCACTTTATTATTATTAAGTGCCAATAGACTTAAACCCAAAACATAAGGTACAGGTTTAAGCATTGTTTTGGAAAACCGAAACACTTGGATCATCCAAGTGTTACCTTGATAAAGCTGGTAATAAAAAAAATTATAAAGTAATTAACATATAAGACCATGTTTTTTATTTTTATTTGGTGGAGCTCGATATTTCGACATTATCTACGAATGTCTTGTTCACGAGAAATAAATAAAATAAAAAACATGGTAAATATCCCGTTTTAAATACTGTTAGTAATTAACATATGTTCAACAATTCAAACCAACTCACCCGCCACAAGTTATCACTCAGCGATCATAATTTAAGCAATCCAAAGTTAATTTGAGTTTCTTGTAATTATTCCTAATGAAGTTTCTGAGAAGGTCTTAAGTAAAATGGGGGGAGCCAGACCTCAATTTGTACGGAGTGCCTTGAAATCCATTAATACTCCGCATTTGTATTACTAACTACGAATATCATCTTCAATGAATATAGGTAAAGTGCTCATCGTGAGGTAGTGCTTGTATCATTCGGTTAAAGGTTTACATTACATATTCAGACTGAGGTCACGGAATATTAAGAGCCGAGATGGCCCAGTGGCTGGAACGCGTGCATCTTAACCGATGATTTCGGGTTCAAAACCAGGCAGGCACCACTGAATTTTCATGTGCTTAATTTGTGTTTATAATTCATCTCGTGCTCGGCGGTGAAGGAAAACATCGTGAGGAATGCATGCGTCTAATTTCAACGAAATTCTGCCACATTTGTATTCCACCAAACTGCATTGGAGCAGCGTGGTGGACTATGCTCCATACCTTCTTCTCAAAGTGAGAGGTTTTAGCCTTAGTGGGAAATTTACAGGCTGCTAATGTTGGGGCAAATTGGATACCTTGACTGCCCTAATCCTATACATTATATTAGGTAATCAGAATGGAGTTCTTTTTTGCGGCTTACAGTAAAGTAAAGTAATTGTTATGAAAGTAAAAAGCATTATGCTCCTCCAAGAGAGGTAAAGGTCTACCCTTCCCTTTCACATTTTCTTTCCATACAGAATACGGTTTTATATAATATTATTTAAAAACAATTTTATCGTTTTAATTCACATCGTTTTTAATAACGTTTTTTTCATTTAATGTTTCTCAAACGCCATTATATATTTTATTGTGTCTATTTTTTAATCTATACTTCTATACTTAATATTGTAAATGTGAAAGTAACTCTGTCTGTCTGTCGGTCTTTCACTGCCAAACTAACGAACCGAATTTGACGATTTCGTATGGAGCAAACTTGAACTCCAAGGGAGGACATAGGCTACTTTTTTGCCTAACACATGACAACCAACGTCTAAAACGCGGATGAAGCCGCGTGCGACACGGGTTTCGTTGTTTTTATCATATATTCTCGTCATTAGGATGTGCTGTGTGATGATTTCCTAGTTTTTGCGCGTTGACTTGACCTTTCATCTAGCAAAGTGCAGAGTAATTTTCATTAATAATAATTATTAATATTGAAATAGTATGTACGGCTTCAATAGTACTGGTTCTTGCCGGTTGTTTTTTTTTTTTTTTACGTTAGAGGTGGCAAATGAGCAGGAGGCTCACTTGATGGAAAGTGACTACCACCGCCCATGGACATCTGCAACACCGGGGGGCTTGCAGGTGCGTTGCCGGCCTTTCAGGAAAGAGTACGCTCTTTTCTTGAAGGTTCCCAAGTCGTATCGGTTCGGAAAAACCGCCGGCGAAAGCTGGTTCCACAGAGTGGTTGTGCGAGGCAGAAAATTTTTGTTTTTGGTTTTATCTACATCCCAAAATAGTGGCAGCTTTAAATTTAGTTCAATACATGACATGGCGATTCATAAGTGCTTTTATGAGCGTAGTTGAATAAATTATTTTGGTTGTATCATTATAATATAACATTTAAGCGTTTTTTATGAATTTGGGGTGCCGATGGAAATCAGCGTCGCGGTAAAAACAATTGCTAGTAGTGACTGATGAGGGAGAGGAGGTGAGACATTTATCATAAGACAAATATGTTATGAAAAATTTCTTTAATTTTCTTTGGTTTGTTAGTAGTCATATTTTAGGTTTATGTACTGTTATGTTTCCATTTGCTAAATTTGTGTTTGTAATTCATCTCATTCTCGGTGGTGAATAAAAATATTGTTAGGAGACCTGCCTAATATGCCGGATGAAAGTCTATCATATGAGTGTACTGCATGGAAGCAGCATGATGGAAGAAGCTCAAAAACTGGTCAATATTCAAAAAGAAAGTAGGTCTTAGCCTAGCACTGTGTACTAGCCGAACCTGCGGTTTTACCCGAGCGGAATTTAGAAAACTTTACCTATAGCACACAAACCGTCACCTCCGGATTTACCTCCTCGAGGGGTGAATTAAAAAAGTAGCCTATGTTTTTCTACGGAACCCAAACTCCATATAAAATTTTAAATAAATTGTTTCAGCCGTTTAAGTTTGAAGAGGTAACAGAATTACTTCCGAATTACAATAAACTAATATAAGATAAATTCTAATTTAGCACGTGATATGACAAAATGTGCCCATAATTCTCAATGCTCCGGCAATTTGACTAGAGAAATTTACATAACCAACATATCAAACTGATGATGATCAGTTTTGTCTTGTTGGTTTACTTTGGTTAATTGCAGATTGAGACGAATTGTCTTCAAATCTTTGATCTGGCAATAATAAGCTATTGAGTTCAAGTATTGGTTTTTCTTAGAAAGACCTACATTTAGAACCAGTGGAAGCTTTACATTCAAATTAATGAAATAACCTGAAGATTAAAGGGAGTTATTTTAGGTTTAGATGTAATGTCCCTTGTACCTGCTGTTACACTGGTTTAATCACCCTTCAAACCAGAACACAACAATACAATAACATACCAAGTATTTGAATAAAGATTCATTTTGAGTCTACTATCTTACTGGTAAAAAAAAAAATCTTTACTAATAAAGATGGAGAAGACTTTTTTGTAATACCTGAGAAAAATGCTGAACTGATATACATTGAACTTATAACAGAAGATGCAGTACGTTTCGGAGATTTAAGTAGACTCAGGCTATTGACGTGACTAGCGCGAATTTCATGATCTCGTATGCCATAAATAAACATCTTCCTGATGCAGGTGATCGTTATTTTATCAAGGACACCTGATAGTGTATTAGAAGCAATTTACAACGAAGTTTATAGGTGTAGTTGGCGTACAGCCAGAACAACGTCAGCCGTAGTTGAAAATATTTCCCGACTAGGACATCGTTTAGGTGCAATCACTTTTTGTTTAAATTATATGGGTTAAATTTGTTTTGGAAATATAAGTAAAGCGTAATTTAAATCTGTATCTATACTAATATATATGGTAAGGAGGGTGGGATATTTCTGTTAGCAATAAATAAACTTTGAGACTACAAAACCATTTTTAATTTTTGATTGGCAAATGAACCAGCTGATGGTAAGTGTTCACCAATAACCATCGACATTAGTACTGTAAGAAATATTAATAGTTTCCATATCTTATCCCTGTCTATCTATATCTATTCTATACCTCTATTATTAATATAACCAAAGCGCCACCAACCTTGGGAGCTAATAGCTAGTTCCCCTCCCCCACTTCCACGTGGGGGAAACGCGTAACGCGTTTTACCAGCGAATATAAAAGAAGGACTAAACTGACTTTATTTTAAATAACGATTAATGTTTTTTGTGGAATGACGCAGATTAAAAATATAATTACTGAAACAGTTAATAGATAATATCATTCAATACGAAGGAGTGATTATCAAATAAGGAGGTAAAATTTGTTTATTTTAATAGAGGGTAATATTCGGAACCAATGATCCAATTCTAAAAAAGTTTTACTCTATGGCAGGGCTTTGTGCCCGTGTAGGTAGGTACCACCCACTCGTCAGATATTCTACCGCCAAACAACAGTACTCAGTATTGTTGTGTTCCGGTTTGAAAGGTGAGTGAGCCAGTGTAACTACAGGCACAAGGGTAAAACATCTTAGTACCCGAGGCTGGTGGCGCATTGGCGATGTAAGGAATGGTTAATATTTCTTACAGCGCCGTTCTCTATGGGCAGTGGAGACCAGTTAACATCAGGTGGCCCATATCCGCCAATTCTACATTGTTCCTGAGTGCTATTGGGAATCAATTAGAGTTACATCATATAATTTTCTTTATTAAGAAAGCATTGTTTCTAATAAATAATAGTGTGGTCAGTTAATTTACAAATTAAAAAGATTTAATGTGATCAAACCTTTCTATTTATACTGCTTAAATTCAAGACCATTAGTCAAAATCCACAAGTTCCACCATTTGAGCTATTTTAACTCAATTCAAAATGATTTAAAGTCATGCCATTCCTTTTAGTTTGCCATCGTATCAAAGCCAGTACCTGCCAAGATGAATATAGTTCGTGAAGCTCTATCCGTCCGATTTCGTGCTTGGCATCTTGCCAATAGCACATTGTTTAGGTCCGGAAATGTTTGCTCCGGAATCCTATTGTGCTGATAAAAGTTTAATATATTGAAGCCTAGGTTAAGGTGGGGTCTTACTTGCCCGTTCGCACAATTCTTCTTATAAATAGATTTTGTTACAAGTTGATGTGAGGTTACATTTTCAGTCTTAATATTAAAAAATAGTTAAAGGTTATTGAAATAATTGCTTGAGTATTTTTGCGTGAAAAGACAAACGATTTTGCCCTTTTTGTGTTTAATTGAGCAAACCGGTTTGCGCATATATATTATATATATAACATTTTATTTAGCCTCGTTTGCCGTAGAATTATATTAAACTTATTTTATAAGAAATATTTGGTTTTTCTTTTGTTAATATCAAAGCTTTACCTTGATAAATATTAATTTAAAAAAAAATATTTCAACAAAGTCTGTATTATTTATAAAAAAATATATATTTACAAAAGGAAATTAGAATTATTCAAATATCAAAGACATGGATTCTATTTGTGTTCTGAGACAAATATTTATCGCAGTATTATCTTTCCAATTTACTGGCAAATTTTATTAAGAAATGTCAAATTCAGAGTCAGACGTCCTTTGATCGCCCTAGAAGGCAACAACACTAGGATAACCGTAGCAAACGTCCTTTACAACGGGAACAACACGTTTCACACAAACACCGATCATTTCATGCATTATTTTGTATTAACAGCCTGTAAATATCCCACTGCTGGGCTAAGGCCTCGTCTCCTTTTTGAGGAGAAGTTATGCAGCATATTCCACCACGCTGCTCCAATGCGGATTGTGGATACACATGTGGCAGAATTTCGTTGAAATTAGACACACGCAGGTTTCCTCACGATGTTTCCCTTCACCACCGAGCACGAGATGAATTATAAACACAAATTAAGCACATGAAAATTCAGTGGTGCTTGCCTGGGCTTGAATCCGCAATCATCGGTTAAAATGCACGCGTTCTAACCAATGGGCCATCTCGGCTCTTAAAAAAAAAACCGATCACGTCGGCACAAACGTATCCAAGTATAATAAATCATGTTCAATAAATCAGCTAGTTAATTTTTTGTATAAAATTCTTATTTCAATTACAAGTACTAACTGAACCTGCGGCTTTACCAGCGCTAGCAAGCATTATAAAACACAAACTTCCAACCCCCGTTTACCCCTTAGCGGATGTCTGGCAAATTTCAAGTTTGTAGGTGCTATAGATTCTGAGATTTCGTGATTAATCAGTGAGCGGTATTTCGCTTTCAAAAGCGAAAATACATTTGTATGTAGACTAACGAACTTTCTTGGACTTCATTCAAAAACTCGCAAGTGTCAAAATACAAATTTAACACAAGATAGTTGTATTCCGTCTTCAATTTATGAAACAATTTTATAACCAAGGAAAGCTCTTATAGTCTTACGCTCTATCTGGTTTATGGTTACCATAAAGCTTTGTCCATTAAAGCCTTTATAAGCTCAGATGAGATTAAATCGTGACTGATTTTATTATTGTCATTTGATTCATTTTTAGGGTTCCGTAGCGAAATGGAAAAAAACGGAACCCTTATAGATTCACGTCCGTCTGACCGTCCGTATGTCACAGCCACTTTTTTCCGAAACTATAGGAACTATACTGTTGAAACTTGGTAAGTAGATGATTCTGTGAACGGCATTAAGATTTTCACACAAAAAATTTAAAAAAATCCATTTTTTTTTTCTTCAAACCCCTACGTGGGGCTCTATATTGAGGTTTATAGTATAATTTTTTTCTAAACTGAATAGTTTGCGCGAGAGACACTTCCAAAGTGGTAAAATGTGGGTCCCCCCCTGTTACTTCTAACATAAGAGAATGATATAACTAAAAAAATATATGATGTATATTACCATGCAAACTTCCACCCAAAATTGGTTTGAACGAGATCTACTAAATAGTTTTTTTTTAATACGTCATAAATCGTAAACCGCAATTTACCTTTCATTCAAAAGTTACAACGAACTACAAGAACTTTTATATTATATGCTACTACGGAACCCTTCATGGGCGAGTCCGACTCGTACTTGGCCGCTTTTATTTTTTCATATTATTTTTTTTTAATAATTGTCTGAACGAATTTCTTTTACAGTAGTGAACAGAAATCGTCAAGTAAGGAAAAGGCGTGTAGCCTCTTCAGACGACCTTTCCCTCTCTGTGCCTCTCTCTCCTTTTAATATAAATCCACAATGTTTTTATAATATTTTTTTCATCATTTACCTACTCACACATAAACTTTGCTAATTTATTTCATTGTGTCTGATATCAAATACATAATATAAAACGGAAA
This sequence comes from Vanessa tameamea, assembly GCF_037043105.1. NCBI lineage: Eukaryota > Metazoa > Arthropoda > Insecta > Lepidoptera > Nymphalidae > Vanessa > Vanessa tameamea. The sequence goes on from NC_087338.1 coordinate 4,415,887, forward strand.
CAAATTCATTCCAACCGGTTGTCCCTGAACACATCTCGTTTTTTTTTATTTTGTTAACTGCCTCGTTAGTCAAGTGGCTATAAGTACTATAGTTGTGTTCCGATTTGAAGGGTGAGTGAGGCATAGAATAAAGGGAGATAACAGATTAGTTCAGTTAGTGACGATTTGCGCAAGACGGCTGGCAGGAGCTGGATGCGAGTTGCCGAAGAAAGACCACAGTGGCGTGCATTTGGAGAGGCCTATGTCCAGCAGGGGACCAATGGGCTGATGATGATGATTGGGGATGATTGTTCAACCATCGAATAACTAAACTGTTCAAGACACAAATGAAATTGTCATATTTTTCAATGGCCAAGTACTACGCTATTTATCTGAGGGTTTTATTTGATGCAGTGAGACTGTCATGGTCTCGAAGACAGCGGAACGGCAACGGGAGAGGACCGATACCGCTCAACGAAAACAACAAAGCCGTCGTCTCGGCCCTTTCACAGCCCCAACGTCCGGAGTATAAGAGATAGGACGTGACCCCGGGGTTGTGGACGCGTGAAACTATCATCGCAGTGGTTTTAGAGGGTGGGAATCCCCCATAAACCTATATCACCCCTGGTGGCCCGGGTACCATTCTAAAAAAAAAGGAATTGCAAATGCTTAGACATTCGTTTATTTGACGTTTAAACGATCTATATAATATGAACCGTGTTGAATTAATTCATTCCTTTTCTTTCTCGACAATTCTTTACTGTAGAGAGCTTGTATTTTGATTTGGGTCTATTATCAGAAGTACTAATAGAATCAATGAAAAGAGGACGTTGCTAATTTCAAGACTGAAGTCACAATGGCACTTTCATTAGTCTAGTCAACGGGACAATAAAACGAACAGAGATGCGATAATAAAGATACAAATTCAAAGAATACGAAGAACTCGTGCTGATTATCGAAAAGTCAAATCAAATCAAATCAAAATATACTTTATTCAAGTAGGCTTTTAGAAGCACTTTTGAATCGTCATTTAACAAACTGTTTAAAGTAACGCTACCACCGGTTCGGAATGTAGATTCTACCGAGAAGAACCGACAAGAAAATCAGTAGTTACTCTTTTTCAATATCTAAAAATACAGTCATGTTAGTTAAATACAATTATATATGTATGTCATGTCTCCTGCCTGGAAGTCGACAAGCATTGACTCCACGCTTTTTATCATCAATATAATCTTGTATCGAATAATATGCCTTCTTTACCAATGTATTTTTTACAAATGACTTGAATCTATGAAACGGCAACGCTATAAAGCGCATGGAAGACGTAGAATATGAAGATATAAAAAAATGTACCGAAAAGAAGATTATCCAGTCGTTAATAGTGAGGAAAATGCCCATAATGTCTAATATTTCTTTGGATATATAAGGAAAATACCTAGTTATATCTACATATGATATCTATTGAATATACGTTTTTGAGCCGAGATGGCCCAGTGGTTAGAACGCGTACATCTTAACCGATGATTTCGGGTTCAAAACCAGGCAAGCACCACTGAATTTTCATGTGCTTAATTTGTGTTTATTTGTGCTCGGCGGTGAAGGAAAACATCGTGAGGAAACCTGCATGTGTCTAATTTCAACGAAAATCTTTTCGAAACCGTGGTGGAATATGCTCCAAAACCTTCTCCTCAAAGGGAGAGGAGGCCTTAGACCAGCAGTGGGAAATTTACAGGCTGCTAATGTAATTTAAATGTAAGACGTTTATCTGGCCGTCAAATATAGTTATTTCTTTATGTAATTCGTAGGCGGACCGTCGAATGGGCCACGACGAAATGTATGGTCATAGTTGCACGATAATCCCTGACATGTATTACGTGATATGTTATCTGTTTATAAAGGTCAATGTCCTAGCTAACCGATTCTATCAGTGCCAGATACATGGCCTCGTTTCATAGCTAGTTTTCTTAGTCGAACCACGAGTATTTGGACTTGTTCATCTCGTGCGGTGGTACCATTAGCGGTCGTGAGGAACATACGTGTTTGCAGTCACAGTATTATTAATAAAATAGTAGCTAATTTTTTTTTTAATTTTGGACAACATCATATTAATGTATATAACTCTGATCCCAATGTAAGTAGTTAAAGCACTTGTGTTATGGAAAATCCGAAGTAACGACGGTACCACAAACAGCCATACCCAATTCAATAAAGAAAACAAATGAACTTTTTCTACATCGACGGGAATCGAACCTTGAGCTCCCGATTTCGGAGTGGCGTATCCATGAAAACCGGTGTACACAAGCTACTAAGTCGCTGGTTCTCTTCGGTAGAGTATGCATTACGAAATTTTGATTACACTTAAAAATAAAAACATTTATTAGAAATACGTATTTATGCAGTTACATTTATATAAGAATTATATATTTAATAAACTCATAGTTTGTTATTGTATCCGATTTCATAAAAATAAGTTTAATCGATTTAATAACGTTTAAAAAATAATACAAGATGTTTTCCCGCGCCAAATTAGAAATAAAATAAATGACTGACATTTATATCTATTTCTGGCCCATACGCAGAAGGAAAAGAAACTCCTGATGGACCAGAGATACGGAAAAGGTGAAGGGTCAAGCGTCATGACCATCCATGAATCTCAGGGACAGACCTACGGCGACGTTATCATAGTCCAGTCGAAGGATGTGAGGCTCCGTATACACGAAAGTGTTCCTCACGCAGTTGTGGCAATCACTAGACACACTGACACCTGTGTCTATTACACGGCCGATGGCAGCGACGCTAGCGGCAGATTCATCGGCCGAGCGGCGGGTATTTCAGAAAAGACCATCCTAGAGCACAGCCTCAAGACGTCTATACATAAACGCGACATCAGAGTCGCCGAGGCTGTGCTCTCTCTGATCGAGCACGGAGCAGGGACCGCCGGATTGCAGTAAATAGGATCAAAAGAATTACTATATATATTATTTTTTATCGATTCTGTATATATCATTTTAAAATGAAAAACAAATAAAAAAATATCAGTGTAGGCTACGTCTTCGAAGAAGACAACAAGCCCGAAGTCCAGCGAAGATCTGCTGAATGTTCGGTAAAAATATAAAATATAAAAACGCCAAAATTTATAAAAGTAAAATGTAAAAAAGGGGCAACTGTGAGCCCGTGGATGTTGTAAATTAAATAATAAAAAAAAAAAACTTCAGAATTTAACAAATAATAAAAAATATTCTGTGTGCTGGTGTATTTATTATATTTAAAAGTGCTTAATTTTGAAGTTATTTTTTATTATTGATTACAAGTCGAAATTCATTTCGCTCATCGCCGAACACGAGATGAATTGTAAACACAAATTAAGCACATGAAAATTCTTGCCTGAGTTTGAAACCGCAATCATCGTTTAAGATGCACGCGTTCTAACCACTGGGCCATTGCGGGTCTTGATGAATATTATACAATATTTTTTTAATTGGTTTATTAACTTAACCATGAATGTCGCCCAGACTTCCGCTGACGGATTTTATTCTCACATTTTATATGTACCAAATGTAATTATTTGATGTGACCCAAGTATTAAAGGCATTGTTATCTTTTGATAAGGGATGAGAAGCCTTAATCTCAGATAGAAGCCCAGTGAATAGAATATATGAATTTTAACCAATGATTCGGGACAAATCCGGGCAAGCTTTATTAAGTTTTTTAGTATTGTGTTTATAATGAACTTCTAACCAAGGCTTCGCACGAGTATGAAAGGGAGGGGGGTCTTGTGAGAATATCTCTCGTAGGTAGTTTATGTGATAATTTGGATCATATGCCATTTCTATATCATATTTAATGCAAATACATCCAGCCGCAGCATCCAGTAGTTTCTGTTATTGACTGGTATACTAGTATACTTAAATATCTTTGTTGACGGTAAAATTAAATTGTTCGAAATCTAGCACGTGGAAGATCACTCCTTATCACGTTTTAGTTTATGGCACTGTGAAAAAAAAATCCTTACGTCGCCAATGTACCGACAACCTGGACAGCTAAGATCCCTTGTTCCTGTAGTTTAACTAACACACAACAATTCTATGTATTGGTTTTTGGCAATAGACTATGAGACAAGTGAGCAGATCCTAACCAGACAAGTTTTTACCAAAAACTCTCCTGAGCAATTCTGTCAAAGAGTTATATGAAACTTATTTTGTCTCTTTTATTTTTTATACCCAAAATAATCTCAGCTAACCGATCTTACTGAGTGCACGAAGAATCCTGCATATTGTGCGAAAGAGGGACAGAAGAACTGTCTGATCTACTTTTAATATATCTAGGAGCTCGAGATTCCCTTCGCAATTAATGTTCCAAAATTTTAGTTTCACGGTTGCATCGATTATTTTGACAGAATCAAGTTTTCGACTCCGCTAAGTCAATAAATCATTCCTGGATCAAGGTATTCGTTTCTATAATCAAAATTCGTAGATATTTTAAACTCTGCTAAGTCATAAATTCAAATTGTTTGTTAACAAATCATTATTAAATAAGGAATATTATTAATACTTGTTGACTTTCAAGGAAGATATATTATATAATTGTATTTGATTAATATAATAACTTTGTCTTCGAAATGTTGCAAAAGAGCTGATTTATTGACGGTTCTTTCTGTAGAATCTACATTCTGAACTTTTAGCAGCTTTACATTCAATACAATTCTGTGAGATGACGCTTCAAAAGTGTTTGTATAAGTCTATTCGAATAAAGTATATTTTGATTTGATTTGAAAAATATATTTCACAAAACAAGATTGAGTTAAGGTGCTTACGGGAATCATCATGAGATTTTTTGGTAATTTGATATCCGAACCCCTTGCAAGCGAAAATAGGAAAAACGTTGACACGTCATTTTCCTAAATGACACGTAATATGTTCAAGTTTCGATTTTTTTTTCATACAAATTGGGTGGGAAGGCGTTTTGGCAAATTTTAGGTAGAACATCGTAAATAGTCACATTGCCCCTAGACATCGGTACTGTAAGATATATTAATCATTCCTTATATCAACCAAATGCCATCAACCTTGTATAGATATACATATATAGACATTTTATTAGCGAAATCAGGATTATTCAAGATAAGTGGGCGTATATTCAAACGAATTGATGTATGACATAACATAAAACATAACATAATCAGCCTGTAAATTTCCCACTGCTGGGCTAAGGCCTCCTCTCCCGTTGAGGAGAAGGTATGGAGCATATTCCACCACGCTGCTCCAATGCGGGTTGGAGGAATACACATGTGGCAGAATTTCGTTGAAATTAGACACATGCAGGTTTACTCACGATGTTTTCCTTCACCGCCGAGCACGAGATCAATTATAAACACAAATTAAGCACATGAAAATTCAGTGGTGCCTGCCTGGGTTTGAACCCGAAATCATCGGTTAAGATGCACGCGTTCTAACCACTGGGCCATCTCGGCTCTTTGATGTACGAACGATCTACAAATTCAGTAAATTTTTAATTAAACAAATCAATTACACAGATATATTCACAATGGCCATCAATATCGATTCGTTAATAAATCATATACACAAAAACACAAATCACTGAATCTTTTACAAAAGAATAAAGATAATGTTGGAAATTAACAATTCGTCGCATACGATTATATACTTTCCGATCTGCTTGATCCTTTGGCTTTGCGTAGAGATGTTGGATCGCTCTGCATCTTCTACAGAATTTATCACGGGGAATGTTCCGAGGAATTGTTCGGATTAATTCCGGCTGCTGAATTTCACCTTCGGACATCTCGTCAAAATTCCAAATATCACCCGCACCACCTAGATGTCCGAAAATCCACAACAGCGCAATTTTTAAGACATTTTCTGCCTCGCACAACCACTCTGTGGAACCAGCTTTCGCCGACGGTTTTTCCGAACCGATACGACTTGGGAACCTTCAAGAAACGAGCAACGCACCTGCAAGCCCCCCGGTGTTGCAGATGTCCATGGGCGGTGGTAGTCACTTTCCATCAGATCCTCCTGCTCGTTTGCCATCAATGACAAAAAAAAAAAAAAAATACGCACGCGAGGGAAATCTTGAATGTAACTGTCGATCCAAGATGGCTGCCGCGCTACCTTCGACGCGACGCTTCACTAGAGCGCCGTTCAACTCCCATTGACACTCTTTTCCAACCAGTAAGAATAAACAAGATGGCGCACCAGGCGCCGTCATATAAATATAACCTTGTATAGTAAGATGACATATTACCTAAATCATCCTTCAAACTGGAATACAACAAAGTACTGCAGTAGAATATGTTAAAAGATTGTGATACCTAGATGGATTTTCACATAGTCCTACAGCCAAGTACATCCGGTAAGATATATTTGATATTCAAATCAAATCAATTTTATTCAAGTAAACTTCACAATGAAGCATTTTTGAATCGTCAATATTGAAACACTACGACCGTTTCGGAAAGCAGCCTCGGAGAAACGGCTTGAGAAACATAGTTGCTCTTTTCAAATAAACAGATTCACAATGCTGTTTTACACGGATGGAACCCGAGCCGAAATCCAGACGTTTTTTCTAAAAAGCATTATTTTAATGAATAATAAGATTTATTTATTAATTTAGTCTTAATAAACTTTTTAAATTTAGTAAATTGATTATATTTCCCGGTATCTATATATATGCGTATACCATTGCCCAAAAACGTTCTCTGTGCCGTATGCGAACGGAAAGTGGGGTTACAAGTTTATTCTTATTTCTTGTATTAATAGTAATATTAATATTGATTCAATAATAATAATTTAAAATAAGGCTTAAAGTAATAATCATACAATTAAAAAAAAAGGTTACTGTAGAAATAAAGGCCGCGTGGAACGCTGGCAAGAATCTTAGCAGCATTTCCCCGTTGAATCACAATACCATTCTCAGGGTGAAAATTAACCTGAGTACGGATAGGTCCAAGGTCCAAGAGTTGCAACCGCAAACGAAGCAAAGACATAAATTATACTAATATTATAAATACGTAAGTAATTATATTACGCTTTTACGGCTAAAACTCAATTATGTACATACTGTAAAAGGCCATATTGATCTATATTAATAAATAAATAAATAAATATTGGACAACATCACATACATTACTCTGATCCCAATGTAAGTAGCTAAAGCACTTGTGTTATGGAAATCAGATGTAACGACGGTACCACAAACACCCAGACCCGAGACAACATAGAAAACTAATGAACTCTTTCTACATCGACTCGGCCGAGAATCGAACCCGGCACCTCGGAGTGGCGTACCCATGAAAACCGGTGTATACACTATTCGACCACGGAGGTCGTCGAATAAATATTAAATGCACAATGTATTTAAGGTACTTAATTGGATAAGGATTAATTTTGTATTGCTTAAAATCGCTTCAAAAATAAGCCATTATTTTAAATATATACTGAAAATCACAATAGTGTAGTACATTATTTTGATCTATCCCTACGAGATAGAGCAGCCAGCGTTTGCAATGTAAACGCAATAAAATTTTACGACATCACTTCAGAAACCTCGAAAATTATCAGTGTTTCTCTACTATATTGTGCATGTATTATACATATAAACCTTCCTCTTGAATCAATCTATCTATTAAAAAAAACCGCATCAAAATCCGTTGTGTAATTTTAAAGATCTAAGCATACAAAGGGACAGACAGCGGTAAGCGACTTTGTTTTATACTATGTAATGATATAGCGGAAGCAACTTCATTCCAACCGGATATCCCGCGATACATTTCAGTTAGAAAATAAGGTAGAAGTCATAATTATAAAATATATATTTTTGAAACGTTTTCCGTATTTCGTCATAGGGCGTGATACATTTTTAACACCCCCTCCATCCTCCACTTTTTCAGCAAGAACAATTTGAAATTCAACACGCTCACCCTGTTACCATAAACAGGTTATATTTGAACGCCCCTAAATAATAAACGAGACTTCCAATTTAACTCACAGAATATGGTTATCTAATTACAATTTAAAAAATATAATAATAATTCTCGCACGTGTTCTATCAATTCGTAACTTTGTAAAGTCGTTGTTGAGAGCACTTATTAGAAGGCTTTTGATATAGTAATTTTAGTGGTAGGGCTCTCGTGAGGTCTACCTTCGTGTGTACTACCAAACATTTTCTTTTGGTTACATAGACCACCTGATACGCAGTGGTCACTACAGCGCATAGAAATTGGTAATTTAAGAAGTACATTTTAATTCGCCACCAACCTTGGTAACTAAGATCAAATATCCTGTCAACTAAGTAAAACTTACTTCATCAAAGCAAAGCTTTTCTGTACAAACTCTATTCGATTCTCACTCGTGATATGATGATGATATTATACTAACTGACTCACTCTGAAAACTAGAAACAATATGGAGTGGTGGGTTACCTAGATGAGCTTGCACAAAGCTCTACCACCAAGTATAACTAAGTTTAAAGCTTTTGTATTTAATAAAGTTATGTCACTCGATTTATGTTTCTGACCTATGCAATAAAAATCTCAAAGAAACATAGTTACATTTATTATATAAAAGTATATAATAATTTTAAAAGCTTAGAGCTTACAAAAGTTTGCACAGTTAAATATAACGAAACATCAGTCGACTTAACTAAAAGTCGGTGTTAAAGTTTTAAATTTACCATGCCAAGATTCCAATTTAAAAGTTACTTTTTTAAGAGCAGCTGTTCCGTTCGGAATTGAACAGTTTTTTTCCCCTTAAAAATACATACTTCAAATTACCTTTTAAACTAGAGTCTACTGTTCTCTAAACAAAATAGTGAACAAACGTTTATTATTCTTCGTTCATGCATAAGAAATATCTCCTGAATGTTCATTGGCTTTTCAACTTAGCTCGGCCGAAATTTCTAGTGTTTTGAAAACGATTTTGCATTAATTCCGGACCGATGCTCCACTGTCGTTTGTATATAAATGTTAATATTCAGTTTATTTGACGTGCGTTCAAGCCTCGTGTAGAGCCAATAAAAAATAACTTTTCCGGGCCTCGGAAAGCAGGAAGGTCAGGTGTTTGGCCAACATTTGAACTATTTTTGGTCGCATTGGGCTTAACGTACCATAAGACTATCTTGTTCTTACGCTCATGTTTGTGCAATATCATATCATGTCATTTCTAATTTCCTTTGAGTATACATGCCATGCTTATACAATTCAGCTTGTGTATCCGTCGGCTTAAATCTGCTGCGTGTGTATCAATCAATAAATAAATAAATATTGGACAACATCACATACATTACTCTGATCCCAATGTGAGTAGCTAAAGCACTTGTGTTATGGAAAATCAGAAGTAACGACGGTACCACAGATACCCAGACCCAAGAGAACATAGAAAATTAATGAACATTTTCTACGTCGACTCGGCCGGGAATCGAACCCGTAGTAGCGTACTCATGAACACCGGTGTACACATTACTCGAGATCGGAGGTCGTCATCAGTCAATGCGTCAAAATCATATCAAACCTTAACTCCTTAGCTCCAAAAGTGGGACGTTTATAATTAATAATTTATTTATTGGGAATTAAACGAACTGAAATGTTTCTCTCCGAACCGGTCGTACTTTTTTTGTTTAAGAATTGTAGCAATGCCCCAAATTAATTAAATAATTATTAATATTCCTATTTACCCCTTATTTTAAGCTAAGCACTTGTGTTAGGAGTGGGACAGCCCAAGGGGTCAAGATCGATCCTGCGACCTTTTACATCCATAGGAGGCCCGCAAACTATTGTGCTATTAAAGCTTCGAAATTTACAAGGTATTCCAATTCAGCATTTTTTGTCGAAGCTATGTGAAGTGTAATGTTTTTTTTTTTTATTTTGCCTTTTATTTGTGCCAAGAGGGCACAGATTATTGGCCAAGTGTAATGCTTCTATGTTGAATAAAGATTTTTGACGTTGACTTACAGGCTGTTTGCTGTATGAAGTTTTGAAAATTGCAAAGAGAAGTCAATGACCTCACGTATATAACTTTTAGTAACTAACAGACATATAAGCATTGTTTGAAGCGTGGTCAGTTAAACATGGAATTGTCTCTTTCTGTCACAGTTGATTTTACACGTGCGAGAAGAACACAGTTTGTTTAACAACCCCTTGAACATAGTTTATTTCATGAATTAGATGATATAATTGTATTTAACTAACATGACTGTATTTTTAGATGTTGAAAAAGAGTAACTACTGAGTTTCTTGCCGGTTCTTCTCGGTAGAATCTACATTCCGATCCGGTGGTATCTTATAACAGTTTGTTAAATGACGATTCAAAAGTGCTTGTAAAAGCCTACTTGAATAAAGTATATTTTGATTTGATTCCGAACCCGATATTTTTTTATTAGAATTCAAAACTTCTAACAACTTAGAAGATTAAGCTTTGAGTTAATTTTGAGAAGTATTTAATTTGACATCACCGCATGAAATATATTGAACTATAACTTATACTCCTACAATATGCTATTATTTCTCGAATGTTCGAGAACATTCTAGACAGCTTCTCATGAAATTCGAAACTAAATCTATCAATATCCGATATAGGTCAATCTGATATCTATATATATATAATAACAAGTCCTGACTGACTGATTCATCATCGCCGAGCGTAAACTATTAAAGTTAGGACCTTGAAATTTGCTGAGTAGGATCGTTTTATTGAGTAGAGTAGAGTTGGACTAAGAAAGGAATTTTGGAAATTCAACCCCTAAGGGGGTGAAATGGGGGTTGAACGTTTGTATGGAAGTCCGCCATTTTTTAAGTTATAAACATGAAACCTAATTTTTGAGATACTGATTAAAAATGAGTAGATACGTATTAAAGCGTTTCTGGATACTTTACCCTTAAAGGGGTGAAATAAGGATTGAAAGTTTGTAGGGAACACCGTCATTTTTTTTAAGTTAGAAACATGAAACTTTATTTTTGGAATACTGATTAAAAATAAGTAGATATACATTTAAGCGTTTCTGGATATTCTAGCCCTAGGGAGCTGAAATAAGGCTAAACATGAAACTTTACCTTTGAGATACTGATTAAAATTTAGTACATAAATATTTTAGCGTTTCTGGAAATTCTACCCCTAAAGGGATGAAATAACGGTTGAAAGTTAGTATGGTAGTCAGTCATTTTTTAAGGGAGAAACATGAAACTTTGTTTTTGGGATATTGTCAAAAAATGAGTAGATAAGTATTTAAGCGCTTCTGGATATTTTACCCCTAAAGGAATGAAGTAAGGGTTGAAAATTTGTATGGATATCCGTTATTTTTTAAGTTACAAACACGATTCTTTATTTTTAGGATAATGGTTGAAAATGTGTATATACGTATTTAAGCGTTTCTGCATATTCTATCCCTAAGAGGGTGAAATAAGGGTTAAAAAATTATTATAAAATTATATGAAAGTCCGTTAGTTTTTAAGGTAGAAACACGAAACTCTGTTTTTGGGATACTAATTAAATATGAGTAGTACATATCTACTCATATTTAATCATTAATCATTTAATTCATTTTATTGTTTATGGATATACTACCTCTAATAGGGTGAAATAAGGGTTGAAAATTTCTATGGAAGTCCGTCATTTTTAAGTTAGAAACATGTATCTTTATTTTTGGGCTACTGAAGAGAAATGAACAGATATGTATTTAAGCGTTTCTGAATATTCTACCCCTAAGGATTGAAATAGTGGTTGATATTTCGTATATAGGTTAGTCTTGAAGCCCGTCATATTTTATGTTAGGAGATTGGCGCGCCAATAATGTTACTGAGGAATTTAAGGCCTCAAAAATTATGCAACGGCACCAGACTAATAGTATGTCATAGGCTACAGCTATCACTGGGTGTACTAAAAGAGAAATAGTGTATATTCCACGAATATCTTTGATACCATCAGAATACCCCTTTAATTTTAAGAGAGTACAGTTCGCACTTAAAGTATGCTTCACCATGACAATTAATAAAGTAGATATAAGAGAAGACTACTTTCGCATAAACAGTTCTAAATAGCCTGGTCGAGAGTGAGCTCTGTAAGCAGTCTGGTGTATCTAGCCCACGAAAGTCGAACCACAAATGAGGTCTTAAATTTACGTAATATTTTAAATTATTCTGTAATATAATCAATTTCCGCGCGAGCAAAGCCGCGGGCAACAGCTAGTCATATATATGTTTGTGTGTGTTAGTAATTTTATTGAGAGCTCGAAACTGACGGTAAATTTCAAATTAACGCTGGTTTTCCGTTTGAATACTCGATGGCATCGGGTGCCTGTCATAATAACGTTTGAGCGGCCTAGATAGCCTTTAATAGCTGACATGGAAAACCTTGTAAATGGATATGAAACGATTGTACAAAGTCATAGAATATGACAATGATATTGTAATGAAGACAATTAAGGAGCAGAAGGAAGTTTAAGTAACCGTTTAAGTTATGTGGTAAAATAATGGTCATAACTCAGAGAAAAAGAGGGCCTACCTCAGGGACATTAACAATCATTTGTCCCTAAAATACTTTTAGGTTATAGAGTAACTTATAAGGGGAATTAAAGTGAACATAAAAAAATATATGTCATATACAGGGTTATGAGTGTTAGTAACCAGTTATATTGGAGTAAATTATATGTCATATACAGGGTTATGAGTGTTAGTAACCAGTTATATCGGAGTAAATTCGGGCATGTTACTCGAATAGATAGGAACGTTGTTTTCGAATAATCTCAACTTTGAAAGAGTATTGCGAAGAAATTTTGAGGTAATCTTGCCATTTGTTCGGACTACTATTTGCCCCTTGTTCGGATGGTAAGGAATGTATCAATTAACTGATTATTATAATTATTACTAATAATTGAGGTGATGTTGTTTGTAATGTCTAACTAAAAAACTAACTAAACCAATATACGTAAAACTTCGGAGAAGGATTTAGTGTGTATATATTTTAGTAAGATTTTGTCCCCGTCTGGGTAGGTACCACCCACTCATAATAATCTTTAATTGAAAATTATAAGCATTACAGTATTTACACCAAGTCACTTATATCTAAACTATTTACTTAACAATTTTTTTAAATATTCTTAATAATTTAATTTAAATATACTACTAAGGAAGAAAGATATAAAATTTATTAAAAATACAAATAACATTTATAAAAAAAAAATGTAAACAAAATAAGCTTAAATCTATTTAGGTACTACAAAATTAATCTTTAAAATTCTGGAATATATAGAATTGTTTGAATATAGTATAAAAGGGGATCACAAAATATGTCTACATCTCGACAACAAAGTAGGAAGCTATTTAAAAGTTTAACAGCCCTAGCAGTGGGGCTGTTGCTAGCTTGGGGACAATGCGCCATAGGTGGGTAACAAAACAATCTATGTTGCCGTCTTCCAACACCACGCATAAATGTACAAATATATATTTTTTCGTCGGGAACATTCAAATATATGGATTCGAGTACAGCTGTGCTATTTTCATCAAATATTCTACCGCCAAACAGCAGTACTCAGTATTGTTGCGTTCCGGTTGAAGGGTGAGTAAGCCAGTGTAATAGGCATAATTGACATAACATCTTAGTTCCCTAGTTGGTTGCGCATTGGTAATATTTCTTAGAGCGCCATTGTCTATGGGTGGTGGTGACCACTTAGCATCAGGTGGCCCATTTGCTCGTTCACCTACCTAAATCCTAAAAAAAGGATACTTTGGTTACTTTGGAGTAACACTACCGATATTAAAACTGTTTTCATACTGCCGAAAGAGCTGTTCCGTCTATTAATAATCGTGGTGCTCGAGAATCCCTTCGGGATGTTTTTAATAAAGTGGGTATACTTACAGATTATAGTTGCTTCACAATGTGTTTTCAACAATATTATTTATATTCACAACAATATAGATCTTTTCGAAAGATACGGTGACAATAATTGTATAGATTGATTGATTTATAGAGGAGGAAAGTTAAACTAATAACACTTGAGTTCCGACTTCGCAAGGTTAATACATCCTTCCAGAGGCACGGTATTCGTTTCTATAATAAGATTTCACAGTTATTTTTAACTTGGTCAAAATTGCTTTTATGAGCGTATTTGACCGAGAGCCGAGATGGCCCAGTTACACGCGTTCATCTTAACAGATGATTGCGGGTTCAAACCCAGGCACCAGCACCACTGAATTTTCATGTGCTTAATTTGTGTTTATAATTCATATCATGCTCGGCGGTGAAGGAAAACTTCGTAAGGAAACCTGCATGTGTCTAAATTCTGCCACACGTGTATCAACCAATGGTTTCGCTCGCAATGGAGCAGCGTGGTGGAATATGCTCGAAACCTTCTCCTCAAAGGGAGAGGAGACATTAGTACAGCAGTGGGAAATTTGCAGGCTGTTGATTTTGAGCGTATTTGAATAAAGAATATTTTGATTTTGATATTATTATTTAAATAGGCGCGCTTCAAAGTAACCCGTTTTGTATTTTAGACTATTAACGTGACAGGCGTGACTTTTAGGTTCTCGTAGAGTATAATAGGATTTGGTTTTTTTTTTTTATGGAATAAGTTGATCGCCTGGTGGAAAGCGACTGTCCATGGACATTTGCAACGCTGGGGAACTTGCCGGCCTTTGAGAAATGTATAGGCATTTCTCTCGAAGGTTCCCAAGTCGTATCGGTTCGGAAAAACTGCCGGCGAAACCTGTTTCTACAGTGGTTGTGAAAGGTAGAAAATGCCTGAAAATCTTCTGATTCTAATGCAATGTCTCAAGGTGAAAATATAATTCAACATGCATTTAATAAATTTAGACATTAAAAAAATTATATATATATATATGTATATAAATTTCACCGTAAAATTGTAAATACCGTTAGATTATAATCTATCTCGCGAGAATAATTTATTATGTTTTACACCACAATCAGATAAATGGTAAACAACTTCAAAACATTCATTTTTATTTATTTAGATATGATATTATGAAATTATTCGCAAAAAAAATCAAATTTAAAACACATATATTGTAAAAGAAAAAATTGCCTCGTATGACTCGCCACAAAATATTTGACTGAAATAATGTGGTTGTTTGATAAAGTGGTCACGAGGTATAAGTGGCATAAATTATATAATTGTCTAATTACGTCGCACATCTGACAGGCTGCCTGACCAGGGTTGACTAATCCTGACTGTAATTACATACTCCGGTGGAGCGTTACGATGAACACGATTTTGCATTATTCGAACGAATTGTATTCTATTCGAGACGGACTTTGTGGAAGGATTTCTGTTATCGAATTAATGATTATCGATTTATTTTCAAATTTAGTTATTTAATATTTATATCAATTAGTTTCTGTTCTCGGCTTCCTTTTCCGTTTGCGTTGTAGGTAGTTAAGGGTGTTAAATGTTACAAAATAGGACACAGGGTTAATTCACATATAATAAAAAACTTTGATAAATTATATTACATACATACATAGTATAAAACAAACTCGCTTACCGCTGTCTGTCCCTATGTATGCTTAGATCTTTAATATTACACTACGGATTTTGATGCGGTTATTTTTAAAAGATAGATTGATTCAAGAGGAAGGTTTTTATGTATAATACATGCACAATATAATAGAGAAACACTGATAGATTTATAGATTTCTAAAGTGATGTCGTAAATAGACACATTTTTTGCGCTTACTACGCAAACGCTGAACCCTACGAGATAGTTCAAAATAATATAGCACAGTATTGTACACCTTAAAAAGGTCTTCAAAAACATCCGCGACAGTTTGATGTCTATCTCTTACGGGTAGACCGCAACAACCATTTTTTATCAGCATTGCACCCGTGCCAAGCCTAAAGATAAAAAAACGTAGTCTTAGTTATTTATTTGTTGAATTATAGCAGGATATATAAATATAATTGTACTTTACTGACATACTATGTGACTAAAACGGTGGTAAAGAGTAAGTACTGAGTTTCTTGCCGGTTCCTCTCGGTAGAATCTACTTTCTGAACCGGTAGTAGGTCTACATTTAATTCAACCCAGTAACATGACGATTCAAAAGTTCTTTTATAAAAACGATATTTTAATTTTGTTTTTTAAGTATGGATATTTGTATTTTTTAATATTTTTAATACTTTCGAAATATTGAGATATAAATCTATTTAATGTTAAAGAGCAACAAGGAAGAAAGATACTTTGTGACTAAAATCTTGACTCGAGTCTGTCTAGCTTTTAACGTCTAATACCATTTTAAGATTCCCTTTGTAGCCTACAACTCTACAGCCTCTAACTTGCTTTACTTGGAACCGTTCTTGAATACTATCAAAGACTAATCTCTGTACTCTGTACTCTTTACTTTTGTCTAATTGCTTTGTTGGTTGAATGACCAGCTTATAAGGATATATCCTGAGATCCTGGGCTCAAACCTTGAATAGGAAATATAAAAAAGGTGGGACACCCAGTTGGAACGAAATTCCTGGTCACCACCGTCCATAGACAAAAGCGTTGCAAGAAATATTAACCATTCCTTACATCACCAATGCGCCACCAACCTTGGCAACTAAGATGTTACGTCCCTTGTGCCTGTAGTTACACTGGCTCACTCACCCTTCAAACCGGAACACAACAATACTAAGTACTGCTGTTTGGGGGTAGAATATCTGATGAGAGGGTCGCACCTACCCAGACTGGCTTGCACGAAGCCCTACCACCAAGTAAAAATTATGTTTTAAACAACAGACAATAAAATAAATAGATTAACCTTGGAATATAATTCATTGACAATGACATAATTTTTAGCTATCAAAAATTTAGCTTTGAATTAAAACAATAATAAAAAATAAGTTAAAATAATATCCATCTTTTCACTATGGGTTCCCTAACGATAACTAAATGAATTATGAATATAAACTATTACTAATTAATAATCATTTCTAAAAGTTTTTCAATTCAAATTAAGTGAAATTTTGCTTAATATCAAAAGTGCTTGGAAATAATGGCGGAACTTTAGTCGTAATTAATTTTTGACTTTAACCCATTCGGGGTCAACGCATTTTATTTGACCCTAACATTGATTACTATTTTGAAGTAACTTTAGGATAATTATCGATTTGGTTTTTAGTTTATTTATGTGATATATCTCTAGCGTGAGTCTCCAGATCCACTCGTATGCCGTGACGACTGACAGCAAGGCTCTCCTTTGCCATCTTCCTAAGTTCAATTTTTTTTATTCGTTTCTTTCTTTATAAAATAGGGGCAAAGGAGGCTCACGTTATGGAACGTGACTATATTTTAAAATTAAAATTAATGCTTGTATGTATGTATGCGAGATGGCCCAGTGGTTAGAACGCGTGCATCTTAACCGATGATTTCGTGTTCAAACCCAGGCAGGCACCACTGAGTTTTCATGTGCTTAATTTGTGTTTATAATTCATCTCGTGCTCGGCGGTGAAGGAAAACATCGTGAGGAAACCTACATGTGTCTAATTTCAACGAAACTCTGCCACATGTGTACTCCACCAACCCGCATTGGAGCAGCGTGGTGGAATATGCTCCATACCTTCTCCTCAACGGGAGAGGAGGCCTTAGCCCAGCAGTGGGAAATTTACAGGCTGATTATGTATGTTATGCTTGTTTGTAAATAACGTTGAAGTACCAATATATTTTTATGTCTGTCAAGATAGCATCTTCTGTCACGTTAAAACAGACATTACATTTCGGATAAAAAAGTATAATTTTCGTTTCATACAACTTCGTCTATTCTTAAATCAAGATGAGGAGTTAACAATGATTCAATTAATAAGTTTTATGAATAGTGTTTTCTAAGTGATTGACTTTTCCTTTCGTTTAACGTTTAACATTTTCGTTTACTCGTGCGAACCGTTTTGCTCAGTTACGCGTATTTTAAATTATTATCATTTAATGGCTTTATGCTTACTATTTCTCTGCTTATAAGACTTTTGTTGTTTTTACATTGAGGAAGAGGGACAGGAACACATCGTTTTATTCAGTTACGCGGTTGCGCGTGGATGGCCTCTAAGAATCAAAATTCATTGCACGTTTCGACCTCGACCCGTATTATTTACAGAAATTAGGGTCGACGAAATCAAATCGGATGTTTAGGATTTGCTTTAATTCATAAAGACGTAGAAAGTGTTTTTATTATGTCATTGTTAACGGCCAATGCTAGAATATTTATTACATTACATTACATTAACAACCTGTAAATTTCCCACTGCTGGGCCCTCCCTTTGAGGAGAAGTTTTGGAGCAAATTCCACGACGCTGCTCCAATGCGGGTTGGTGGAAGACACATGAGGCAGAATTTCGTTGAAATTAGTCACATGCAGGTTTCCTCACGATGTTTTTTGTCACCGAGCACGAGATGAATTATAAACACAAATTAAGCACATGAAAGTTCAGCGGTGTTGCCCAAAATCATTGGTTAAGATGCACGCATTCTAACCACTGGGCCATCGGCTCTCTAAAATACTACATTATATAATATTTAGGTTGGGCTAATTGGCCATCTGATAGTAAGTGAACCCAATGGCGTAAATACGTTAGCGCTTTAAGAAATATTAACAATTCTCAAAGCGCCAGCAACCTTGAAAATTACGTCACGTGTGCCCGTAACAGCTCTGCCTTACTCATCCTTTGAACCGGAACACAATTATACTAAGTAATCCCGATTGGCGGCGGATTTGGCTTGACCACACTCAATCTTTTTAATTTTTAAATTAACTGACCACACTATTATTTATTAGAAACTGTCCATTCTTAACAAAGAAAATTATATGATGTAACTCTAATTGATTCCCTATAGCACTCAGGAATAATGTAGATTTTTACTAATTTTTTTTATGATATAGATTGGCGGACGAGCGTATGGGCCCCATGGTAAGTAGTCACGACAGCCCATAGACAATGACACTGTAAGAAATATTAACCATTCCTCGCATCGCCAATGCACCATCAACCTTGGGCACTAAGATGTTATGTCCCCTGTGCTCGTAAGTACACTGACTCAATCACCCTTCAAACCGGACCACAACAATACTGAGTACCGTTGTTCGGCGGTAGAATATCTGATGTGTGGGTGGTACCTACCCAGACGGACTTGCACTAAACCCTTAGTAAATAATAACTTTTTTTTTTCGTATCAATACTATAGGTACACCTAAAACACATCTGTATATGTAACTACATTATTTCAGAATAACTTTGACCGAATTCTGTTAGAACTCACTTGTTACCTCGCTCTTGAAACGTTAAACCCGACTTACAGCGCTACGCTATTGAATGACATCACACGAACGTGTTCTGCGGTGAAATTCAATTTTGAATTGAATAGAACTAGTGAAACGAATTTATAAATTATTTTATTGTAAGTGTCCGCATGTATATTAGGTACATATATTTTATTAGAGCGTCGTGCAATCCTGTCTGTGCTCACTATAATATTTTCTACCGTCAAACAGTTATACTTGGTATTTCTGTGTCGTGGCTTAAAAGGAAAGTGAGACAGTATAACAGGTTCAAGGGAGCATTGGTGCTATTTGAAATGGTGCACATATATTACAGTGCCAATACCCATAGGGGTGGTGACCACTCAATATCGGGAGGTATATTTGAAGGTACGTCTTCCTATTACCAAAATCAAAATCAAAATGTACTTTATTCAAGTAGGCTTTTACAATCACTTTTGAATCGTCATTTAACAAACTATTTAAAGTAAAGCTACCACCGGTTCGGAATGTAGATTCTACCGAGAAGAACCGGCAAGAAACTCAGTAGTTACTCTTTTTCAACATCTAGAAATACAGTCAGTTTTCCATATGCTTACCATCACCGCCAAGCAAGTGATAATTAATTAAAAACATAATATATGCATATAAAAATTCAGTTGTGCGTGTTTGAATTTTAATTCCAGAAGCCTCGATTAAGATTTCTGTGTTATCGCCATCCCAGCTCTCTATTTATTCTTTGAATTACACGACAAAGTCGAAATGTCCACACAAATGGCTAAAAATTGGGGTAAACAAAGAGCTCCAGAAATGAATACTTAATCGGTTCCAGCTATGTTCCGACAAGTGCACAAGTCACGTAGCACGTAACGTCGATATTTTATAAAGGTTTTACAGTTTTCAGATCGACTTTTATAGTATCGAAAACTTCGTTACAGCTTCTGAGAGGGAGAAAGTTGGGAACCAACTTTATATACAAAATATCACGTAACATTCCATTGGAATACTTATATACTTGGGCTATGAAGAGCTGGCATCTGGTTGCCCAAATAGAAAGTACTATAATGGTGCAGAAACGAATAGACTACCTGAAGTTCTCAACACGATTCCTGCTATCATTGTTCTCGATGTGGACATCGATAGTGAAGATTTAGAAGACCACGAACTGACTAACTACTAACACCGATATTAACAAGACCTCTTATTTGGGGTGCTTCCTATGAATATATACTTGGGTAGTTATCATTATATTATTCCTCGGATAAGTTTGATCCAACGAATTGAAAGCATAATTTGTCGTTCGTTCATCTCGAATCTTACGGTGAAGAAAGTCATCGCGGATAAACCTATACTAATTGTATGAAATTCTGCCACCAACAGTCTCTAGTACAGCGTTGTGAATCTACACAAAATCTTTTCCTCAACGGCAGGGAATGGGACAATTAAAAGTTGTTATTGTCGGACAGTTCCTCTTATAGATTTACTAAAAGCAATCCACAATCACGTATGAATATAATTCAATCTATCCGCAGCGACGAATTAAAAAATTCTTTCAGCATTTTTAAGCATTAAATGCAGCATTTTTGAAGGGAATACGTCACCACGCCTCAATGCTTTATAGTCGGGGAGTCGATTGTAATGTTGACATAATTTTCTAGTAAGCTGAAATTTTCTGGCATCTTTAAATTTTTTTTTGACAGAGGATGAGTATTTTGTACGCTATCAAGGCACTTATGGTGACATTTTTAAAAACGTATTTCGCGTATCTTTTTTCTTGGGCTTTAGATTTTAAGATTAAATCTTCGACTTCATCAATTATTCTAATTTATCAATAAGTTATTTAGGCTTAGGAACATGGGAAAACTTTATAGTTGAACTTGGAGATGTGTTATTCTGAAAATAATTGCCTTCTAATACATTTACAGTGATTTTTATTTCAAGACCATAACCACTACTAAGTTTTATGAATAGCATATTTATATAGTCTATTCATATATAAAGTGACAGTACAGGGACTCATTCTCCAGTGTTGACAATAATAGTTTATTTAATCTTAATTTGGAAGTAGACAAGGATGATAAAGCCATTTGATAGTGCATAGCCATGTATGCTGGTAAACCAAGAAATAAAAACAACTTGCAATGTCTCCTATGGGATCGAATCTATCCCTTGTGCCTATAAATAAACTGGGTCACCCTCGAAAGTGGAGAACAGCAATATGGAGTATTGCTTTTTTTTTGGCGGTAAAATAAATGATTTGGAGAAAAAACTTGGGATGCGTATTTGTCAATCACCGATGATACGGCGTAATTTTAATTGGTGGATAGTTGAGCCATAAAAAGAAGGGCATGCTAACTAAGATTATAAGCATCAAAGAGAGCTTGTCAAATTGTTGTTTGTATCAGGTCTTTTGCACAAGTGATCATCGTGATATTTTGCCTACACTTCTACAAAATTAGAGAAAATAAAGTACCTAACATTCGCCGTATCGAACGCGTCCATCATCCATAATTCCACGAGCAACTTGCTAATTAATCTTAATTTATTTTGATTTTATTGGAAAACCTAAATTATCAAGACACACTCGATATATTGGGTTCAAGTGTTGTTTACACAAATCTCCGAAGTTATACGATCCCAAAGCAGAATGGAAATCCAAAGTTTAAATTTAGTAGGTCCGACTTGAACAACATCTCATTTAGAAACTCGTTCCAAAAGCGGTACTTATTTCTTCAGAAAAGAGCTTTTTATTATATTTACAGGAACATTTTAAGGGTACATAAGAAATGTAAGGTTTTATTTTAGAAAGGTAATTACACCCCTATATATTGAAACTTATCACAAATATAAATATACATAAACTATTTACATCGTAAAACATATTACTCTATTGGTTCACACGACTTATTCCAGTAAAGTTCCCAGTCAGCATGTTTTTTCCAATATCAATAAAATTGCCATCCTTCAGTCATTTTAAATAATACCTTAATAGATTGTACACCAAACCATGCTGTCTCATGCTTGGTGGTGAAACATGGTGAGAATAGCTACTGCTACTTTTACTTCACTATTGAAGTTTTGTGATGTTGTTTTTACGAACGACATTAAAAACCTGACAACTTGAGGGTGGGACGCAAATTTCAATTAATATTCGGAAGAAGGAATATTGGATGTTTAAATGGTTTTCTATTCATTATTGTAGTGCCTTTACTTTTAGTATTTCACTTTAAATCATTTCTTGGATATGAATTATTGATTTAACTATTTGGCCACAGGTTAAAATGTTAAATCCAATTAAACGTCATATCAGAGCCAGTTACATATTTAAAATAAATTAACTAGATACTACCAGTTAATACCAGTCGTTAGTTGATGTTAGTTTTAGACATAAAAAGTGCCCTATTTCTTCTCTTCTGTTTCAAACTTACTTCGTACGAAATTTCATCAAATTCGGTTAAGTGTTTTAGCTGTGAATGTGTAACAGAAAGACTGACTAATACAAAGTCAGACAGACGGACGGACTGAGTTATTTTCACATTTAGTATAGATTATATTCAATATTAATATGGATTATTTTATATTACATATGGTTTGTTGAGACTGTAAACAAAACAGAGGAAAATTATTTTTGGAATCTTCTTAATGCTCTTCAGTTCTACTCTTCTGTTAACAAATTCCACTCTTCTAGAGAAGGTATAGCTTTATCCCAACACTGGGATATGTTACGGACTGTAAATTTATAATAGACCCGGCAACCTTAACACAATGAATAAGTTGACTTGTCAGTATCACGGTGTACCTAGTTTATCTTTAGTTCTAGTCGTAGTACATTGTTTGTCATTGTTCCTACGAAGTTTCTAGAGACAACTAGAAGTTTCTAAGAAACAACATTATAAATATTTACTCACATATCAAAATTGACTTTAATGAAAGCGAAGCTTTGCTTGGACGAATGGTTTGTGTTTGGAAAGCTGAAAACTTTAAGTGATATGTGTTCTGTGTGTCTATGTTAATTGGTTTGTATAATATAGTGGGGATGCACGGAATAGACAGTCATCATCATATACTTAGAAGTGGATATCCCCTTTTTCAAACATATACTTGAAATAGTCCTATACCTATGTATATGATAAAATTGCCTGCTTCAAATAACTAAAATATAATTATCATTGTACATAATAATGGTTAAAAAAAAAAAAAATATATCCCGCTGAGTTTCTTTCGCCGGTTCTTCTCAGGTCCGAGGTGCTAAATTCCGAACCGGTGGTAGATTTTTGACAATCAATAAGCAAGTGTAAACACTTCTATATTGAATAAAGATTTTTGACTTGACTTGACTTGACTATGCATACAGGATCTCAACAAATAACTCGAAACTGGAGCTTTGACCACAGTTGAAGTTGGTCTGGCTGACTATCATATTATATTCTACCACCAAACGGCAATACTTAGTATTTTTGTATTTCGGTTGAAGGATATGTGAGCCGTTGATACTACAGCCACGGAAGTAATAACATCGTAGTTTCTAAGGTTAGGGCGTTTTGAGCTCTGTCGCATCTATGGGCGATGAAGGCCACTTACCGTCATGTGGTCAATCTTGAACAGAATTGAAAACAGCCGAGTTATTTTTGATATAGGTAGAAGGATTGGCTAATGGACCACCACCGCAAATATACAATGGTAGCCGTAAGAAATATTAACCATTCCTTACATCGCTAATGCGCCACCAGCCTGGGAACTACGATGTTATGTCCCTTGTACTGTAATTACACTAGCTCACTCACCTTTCAAATTAGAACACAACAATGCTAAGTACTGCTGTACTTAGCACCTTATTCTATCTTCTCCTCCCACATCCTTGGGAAATATATATATTGTAACTTTTATAATCGAAAAATCTTCAGCTCTTTATGTTAAAAGTAATGTTACCGTATGTTTTTTGTTGCATTGACAATGACAATAGTAACAAATTAAATGTAAATTTCTGCAATCGCCTCTTAAACTATAACGTCACAAAAGAGAAATCGCGGCGAGTATGAAAGCATCGCTACAAAACGCTTCGAGCCGATGTCAGCGAAAACACATTCATTTTGCATTAAAAGCATTTTTAATGAAACTGTTTAACTTAGTATTATATGCATTTTTTTTATTAAACGGAGTTGATTTTGTTTTGTCACTGTTCATCCTTACAGTTCTAAAGCGAAGGTCTAATAGAACCTTTAAATATGGCGTAGCTAGTCGGATAAATCCTGCGGCGTTGCTTTTAGAAAAAATATATTTCCAATGTGTTGCTCCTGGGGGAACACCTGGTACACCGCTGCGCCTTGAAATAAAACGAAATCGAAATATTTTATTAGATATAGCAGCATTGCACTTATTTCAGTTTTTAAGTCTTATTAAGCGGTTGGCAAATGCGCTACCTGATGGTAAGTGGTACCTACAGTTCATTGACATTGGTGCAACATTCATTTTCATTATATCACCAACCTTATGAACTAAGATGTTATGCCCCTTGTGTATAGTATTGATGTTTGACCGTAGAATATTTGACACTTGTCACTGCTGGCCAAAGATATATTTAAATATTAAAGAAAAAAAAATATTTGCATTATAGGGACTATTGATAGAAGTGAAAACTTAGAACTTTTAGTATTAAGATTTAAATTTTCCTAATGTTTTAATTAAAATCATTAGCATGTCGGTGACGCGAACCTATAAGAATTTCTTCTAGCAAAAAGTGCCCAACGCGACTATAGAAGTTTACACTTCAAAAATTCTTAGCTTATTTTAAGCTGCAGTATTGTTCAATATATATATTCGCCAAAATTATATTAATTTACCCACAGTGAACTGTAAATGCAAAACTTTTTATATATAAACTAGTTTCGACCGCCGTTTTTCTCGCGTTGGAGGGTTGGTTATAAGGTTTTAGGTTGCTTCATACCAAATTGCACACAAATTCGTTCGGTGAAGTGGTTTGATCGTAAAAGAGCAACAGACAGACAGGTAGCGTTACTTGCACAATTATAATATTATTCTAGATGTAAAGATAATTTGTGAGTTCGATTACAACCTTGGGATGGTCCATAGTTTCAACAACTGAAGAGTCTAGACTCCACTTGTCTCCAGGACTGAAGTAGATCATATCGACCTTCAAGACCTAGATTTTTATATTTATTTCTATAATATTACTATGATAATTTTTTAGACCGCTATGTGCCTAGTGCAAGTTATCTGCAAGCCCCCCGGTGTTGCAGATGTCCATGGGCGGTGGTAGTCACTTTCCATCAGGTGTGCCCACTGCTCGTTTGCCACCTCTAACATAAAAAAAAAAGTTTTACTTATTCGATAGCGTTAAAGTTTACTGTGATTTGTATGGAATCAAAACAGCGCGGTCTACTGACAGAAGTCGGAATCTCCATTTGTGATTTTGAGTTTTTTACTTCGCCGTTAATGGGCATCGAACATCGACTAGCATTCTAAAGTGAGAACGTTAGCAGTTGTGATTGGTTGGTTCCAGTATTTTACGAGTTTTTATTGGCAATTCGAAAGGTAAAATTTACTTTAAGACGAAGGTGAACTTATAAGAGTAATTTTGTTAATCTCGCATTTGTCTTGTGCATAGTCCTTACTGTTTTATAAGTGAATCTTAACAGAAACTTTAAATACTGCATAGCTAAGTGAATGAAGGCTGCTGCGTTGGCTTAGAAGTTAATGGAATCCGAGATAGCTCTCTATGGTTAGACCTATGCGGATCACACATCGCAGTATAAAGTGTAGTTGAGCTCTAAATTTTCAAATTCTTAACTTGTTAACATCATGAGATGACCTGTATTTTTTTACTAATGTTCTCCAACTTGCAGTGGTATAAACCCCGACAGGAAAGGAAGCCTACACAGTAGTTGGAAACAGGCTGTTATTTTTCCTTTACAAAACTACACGTTCATTTTCAAATGGTGTCGTATTTGTATAACATCCAGCGTCAAGTCAAAGAATTTTTCACAAAGGATTGTCACATAGTTGTTGACTATGTTACAATGAAAATAATATTCTAATGTATTCTATGATCTTTGTAGAGCAGTATGATTATGTAAGAATTCACGTCCTATCTCACTTGTGAAACGTTGACAGCCGACTCACGATGATACGCCATTGCGATACGTGTGTCTTATAAATTTTATAATTGATAACCATGTCGTATATGATATTCTGATGTGTCACGCTCATGTTCTGCAGTGAGGTTCGAGTTTGAAGTTTCTTCTTACGGAATACCTCCACTGATTACAGCATCGCCATTTTTTTAGCATCATGGTAATATTTTGCCATTTTTTGACAAATTCTCTGTTCAATATAGTGTTGCATATCGATAGTCCACTATCGATGGACTATCGATAGACTATCGATAGTATTGTCACGTGTCAATACTATCAATAGTGTCGATAGTATCGATAGTTTTGTGTTATCGATAGCCAGTAATTTCCGATAGTATTACTTTCTCAAGATAAGTAATTTAGTAGGCCAACTATAGTGTATATTTAAATGAATGAAATTAAATTTACCACGATATTTGTTTTTAGAATTAAGACATTTTGTGCGGAATAAGGAATAATGAAAAATTTAAATGTGAAAAATGTTGTCAATATTTTTTGTGTTTGATTTATGAATAAACATTATAAATACTCATAACATTAAAAAAATTTTTTGGATGCACCGATGAAAAAGTAATAATTCCTTCCGTATAATGTCTTACTTCTGAAAAAGGACTATATGCCATTTTGCAATAAATGTTATGATGGTTATGTTGCACGATTGTGTACTTCGGTACGCTTTGAGTTCATTCGTACAAAATAGCCTGACGATTGTTTGTGATTTAATCATACCAAAATATTTTTATAAATTTGGTAATAATTTGTCAGTTGGAACACTTAAAGATGCCATCTTTAGTTGTACTGTCGCTGATCTGTGAATTTATTGAGTTTACGCTTCAAGATTCACATTGGTCGATAAATAATATTTTCTTAATGTTTGTCTACACGATATATTTCAGAACGTATTTTAAAATGTCCGATAACATGCCTCATGAATCTTTTAATTTTAGAACATTTGTGAGTTTTAAATGTTTCACAAAGGCATTACTAAATATTTCAAAATATTTATTAATATACTACGAAAATGTCACAAACGTGCGGTAACGTTGATACCTTGGGAGTATTACAAAATTCGAAATTTAATTTTGTGGTCTCTTTAATGGATTTTCTTGGCAAAATTGATTCGACTTCCATTTTAAAGTACATGAAACATTCCAATAGTGGACAAAACGATCTCTTGACAACAAAATGGTCTATCACAATTCTACTCCACAAAACAACATTTCTAAAATACTCTTATCTGTTCCTCGATTGAATGATGAAAGTCTTTTGTGTAATATATTTTAAAAGAATTTATATAGTAGACGACATTACCTATTGTTTATTTCTGATTTTCAAATTTCGAAGGTTAAACATTTGACGACTTCCGTTCATAATAAAAAGTTCATTAGTTTTCTATGTTGTCTCGGGTCTGGGTGTTTGTGGTACCGTCGTTACTTCTGATTTTCCATAACACAAGTTCTTTAGCTACTTACATTTGGATCAGAGTAATGTATGTGATGTTGTCCAATATTTATTTATTTAATATTAGTTAAGAAGTTAGTATAGAATATACATTATATACCTAAAATTATTTATTAATTAAATGCGTCGTTTTAGTTTTATGAGAAAACGAGGTTAATTAGGCTACGTTCAGGACCGTACTCGGGCTTTGTTTCATGTTCGTGTTTTTAGTTCGTTTTAAGCACAAATGAAAGATCTTTTGTACGGATGCTTTTTTAAAGAACCTTTTATCCGGAAGCGTTACGTTCAAATCCCTGGCCGGAATAATAAAAATCATTATATTTTCTATCTCTTCGTGTTGAAAAGCCGTTTCAATAATCAAAACTATATACATATATATATATATATGTAAAAGGCGAGAGATCACCTTTGTCAGGATTAGCCATGATTTATGACTTGGATGCAAACGGATAACAAGATAAAATGTCAGAATCAACTGTATAATTTATTTATTTATTTAATTCTCGAGTCTCCAACAAAAGATACACACTAAATACATATTAAAATTAAACAATATAAGGGTTACAAGTCGTGTGCTCCTTCAACTATAGGAGACCACAGTATGCACTAAGCTTAAGTAAAAAAATATAATTAAGATAAAAAGTGAAATATACGTAGCAGTAAAAAACGAATATAAATTAGTAACTTAAAAATTAAGAATAGCTTATCAATTGAACATATTTTTGTGTTAGGTTAAGAGTTTAGTTAGACACACTCTGAATTTGGACAAACTGTAACGATGAATATCGAGGTCATTGTTATTTCTAGAAAGTATGTTATATTGTCTACAGAGCCTTGGAACAGCAGCGTTATGGCCTAAGTTTGATTGAAATGTAGGAATATTAAATAAGTTATTTGCTTTTATACTGGGCATACGAGAAGGAGCATTAACTTGAATCTTTTGCAACAGATTACTACAATCTATGACTCCATGTATTATTTTGTGCAGAAATATAAGATCTGTGATATGTCTACGATTATTTACTTCTTCAAATATAATTAAAATCAGTGTTTAGTCCAAAAATCAAAAAAAATAGTCTCAATAATCACTTTATATCAAAAATGAATCGAAAAATAGCGATTCGTCGTATTTGTGGTGCGTTTACGAAGACGGTTTCTCTTTCCAGTCGAATGCCGCCATTACGTCTGCGCTGACTCAAGCTCCGCTAGATTTTGACAGTGACGAGTAGCTGTCAAATTTAGTTCCGACGTAATTCAACAGATGGCGCTACGCATGCGCCGTCATATATATTTAAAATTTGTGATTAAATTAAAAAAACATTGTCATTATAAAATTAGATGAGGCGTGAAGTTACGGCTTGATACTTAATTGCCGGTTTAGCGAGAAACTTAATCGTGTAGTTTCCATATCAGCCTGTGCGGGAGCATCATGAACATCTTTGACAGAAACATCTTAGCATTCCATGGATTCGCTATTATTCGCGTTGGTTGGTTATAAACATTTCCAATATATATTATTTAACCACATATATGTATATGTTTGGTTAACAGAATAATTAATTCTTATAATGGCAATATCGACATCTTTGCCCAAAGCAAGCCAACTTTTGTGAAGCTCTAAAGATCTCATAGTATAACTTTAAAACCATTTTATTCATAAATTAAATTATGTCAACCCTTGTAGATTTTTGTTGTTGTATTTAAATTATATTTTATGTTTTGTTCAATTATCTATAATTTTTTTTTTTTTATTTTTAGTAAAGATATAATTAGGTTAGTATAGTCTTATCTCAAGGTCAATGTTGTTTACACCTGTAATGATTTATTCACCTAGATTTAATACCCTGTATCTACTGCTAAGTGAATGTGTTAGTGATGAGTCGATGGTGTAACTATTTCCAATAAATAAATAAATAAATAAATAAATAAATAAATAAATAAATAAATAAATAAATAAATAAATGAATAAATGAATAAATAAATGAATAAATAAATAAATAAATAAATAAATAAATAAATAAATAAATAAATAAATAAATAAATAAATAAATAAATATTTAAATAAATAAATAAATAAATAAATAAACTCATTTGTTCAAGAAAAGCTACAAAAATATATGCCGGTAAATAATCTCGGTATTGTACAAAGTACGTGAGCGCCTTTCTAATAACCTATAGAAGAAGGGTGTATACGAAAGACAATATTTACATATGAATATATTTAAACATATAACCTTTTGTTGTCACGGTTTCTACAAAATAAATATAAAATTCGAAATAAATAATAATAAATATTGAACGACATCGCATACATTACTCTGATCCCAATGTAAGTAGCTAAAGCACTTGTGTTATGGAAAATCAGAAGTAACGACGGTACCACAAACACCCAGACCCAAGACAACATAGAAAACTAATGAACTTTTTCTACATCGACTCGGCCGGGAATCGAACCCGGGACCTCGGAGTGGCGTATCAAATAATATTTTTAAATATTGTTCCGGAGGTTACAAAGTTTCCTTATTTATAATGTCTTATAATATCAATGGAGCCATTCATCTAAATATATGAGTTTAAATCGCGTATCTCGGAAACGAATATAAAGATTTTTTACATAATTACGAGTTTGTTTCAATCCTTTTCACTCATAAAAGCCTTACAAGTTAAATTAATTTTCGACGTAAATTAAATTATTTAAGTATTAAATACAAAGTAAATACAAGCCGATATGGCCCAGTGGTTAGAACGCGTGCATCTTAACCGATGATTTCGAGTTCAAACCCAGGCAGGCACCACTGAATTTTTATGTGCTTAATTTGTATTTATAATTAATCTCGTGCTCGGCGATGAAGGAAAACATCGTGAGGAAACCTGCAAGTGTCTAATTTCAACGTGTATTCCACCAACCCGCATTGGAGCAGCGTGGTGGAATATGCCCCAAACTCTCTCCTCAAAAACGGAGAGGAGGCCTTAGCACAGCGGGAAATTTACAGGCTGCTAATGTATGTCATGTAAACATACAATTATTAATAAAATATTTAAATAACATAGTTTTACTTTCGGTTCCTCTGTCTGAACTGTTTCTTTCCAAACCGCTGGTAGATTTTTTGCTTGACAATTGATAAGTAAGTGTAATGCTTCTTTATTTGATAAAAAAATTTAACATTGAATTTTTGATTCGTGCTACTTCACGTTCACATTCGTGTAGAATGAGAGCCAGTGTTCCATACTAATGCCATATGTAACGTTCACGCACTTCACGCTCAAAGGAACCCTCGATGGGTATAGTGAACCTCCATTTCCCTAACGGCAGGTGAAGCAGTATAATCTTAACACTGGCTCTTAGACTACGTCAAGAGCCAGCAAAAGGCAAAGGCAAAGAGGCAGCAAACAAATACAAATCGGACTATACCAGTGCGTCGTCCGCGAAACTTCGCGTTTATTCAACAGATTTTTACGAATTTCGAAGGCTGTGACAGGTTTTGTTTTGATTTCATTGTGAACTGACGACGTCTGTTCGCAATTTTTATTAGTTTTTTTTTTTAAAAACAGCCATATCGCCGCTCTCTAGTCGGCCTTTAACTTTTCCGCTCTCTAAAATTATTTTTATTTGTTAAATCGTGACAAATTAGAAAATTACAATCAAGAACCCCCTTTAATTTTATGCACGTCTACGGCTGGAGCTCTTCAAAATAAGACCATAACTGATCTTCTAAGTGCAACTATCGTCCCATAAACACAGGGACAAAAATCGGCTTCCGCTATTAATATATAAGATTTGATAATGAATGCCGATTATTTAAAGTGGAGGGAAGCATTGTCGTGATCGAATAGATCTATATTACGGAACAGTTGTACTGCTAAGAAAAATATGATTATTTTATTCCAATAATTGTTGATGTGACGCAATACTTACTATTTTGAAGGATAATAAGATGAATCAACTTACCTGTAACAAGATAAGAATGATTATAAAACACATCGAATGAAAATAAATTCACAAAATATATTCCATAAACGAACCATAGTAAAGTAATCCCTCGACGAAGTCTGATCGACAAATGTTTTACCAAAAAATGGTAGAATAAAAATAAAAAGTAAAATTGCCTGTAAACGTCCCACTGTTGGGCTAAGACTTCCTCTCCCTTTTTGGAGAAGGTGTAGAGCTAATTCTACCTGGTAGAGTTTCATTAATCTTGGACACATCCTACGGTTTCTTCTCGAAATTAAGCTCAGAGAAATTCAGTGACGCTTGCCTGCACGCGTTCTAACCACAAGAGCATCTCGGCTTTTTTTTATATGTTACGATGTCATGATCCAATCATGATTTTGTATAGTTTGACAGTAATAAAAAAAATTAAGTAGTTCTTTGGAAATAAATAGTTCTAGCCAACAGGTTGCACCTTTTCCGTCGTGACGCGGCTTTACACTATTGGAGCTCAAGCTTTTCATGCATTGCCAAGTTGTACTCGAATCTCGTGAGACTATCGCGTTGGTCACGATATGAATTCTGCTATAAATATGGTCATGGAAGTTTTTAAGAGAACCATACGAATTTTGCAATTTTTGTCTTTTACACTGATCACAATGTGTTGTGGGCCGTTTTTGCGCTCATTGAGCACTGTATTGTTATGCAGAACTGCACTGCAGATCACTGTATTGATATATTGTTAAACAAAATATGCCAGGTTCCATACCTTTGCTTGTATCCCTACAAATAAATGTAGAGATATTTTATTAATGCCTCTAAAGTTCTATCAAACAATGCAGCGCGCTTAGTAGAATATTTTAGTTATTTACCACCCATATATATTGGTGCTAGAAGAAATTTTAACCAACCCCTACATTGCCGATGCGTTACCGACCTTGGGAATTAAGTTGTTATGTCCCTTGTAATTGTCACACTAGCCAACTTACCCTTCGAACTGGAACATAAAAATACTATGTAGTGCTATTCAGTGGTACCTACCCAGAAGGGCACAAAACTCAACCACTTAAGTAGCTGCGCTTTGCAAATTCATCTGCATTCAATTTAGACTATTGACGTGACAAGGTTGAGTTTTCTTGTATAATGTAAAATATTTGATACGTACGATATTTGAAGTTAGAAAGACATTGATCGGGGTACATTTTTTATGTACCTTAAAGGCGTCAGCGATAAGATAAAAATGTCAACGCGACGTTTAATGGTATACGTTGAGGTAATCTTCATTGAAGAATTGATGGTGACATAGGTCCTTATGGTTGATAAAATGAAAACTTTTTCTATTGAACAGAACGTGATGCCATTTGAAAATAGTTTATTCGACAAATTTAGATAAACGATATTTAGAATCCATTTTGAATCGAATTTTAAAAATTTTTTTACCGTGTGATAGATTACCAAAAAGCTGGGGTACCTATTTTCCTATTTTAAAAAGGTTTAAAGGTTATTCGATATAGTAGAGGATATACAGGAGGGAGATTTTCATTCAACACATGCATGTTTCCTCATAATTTTTCCTTTTTACTCAGCTAAGCACGAAATGAATGTTAGCAGCCTGTAAATTTCCCACTGCTGGGCTAAGGCCTCCTCTCCTTTTGAGGAGAAGGTTTCGAGCATATTCCACTATACTGCTCCAATGCGGGTTGGTGGAACACATGTGGCAGAATTTAGTTGAAATTAGACACATGCAGGTTTTCTCACGGTGTTTCCTTCACAGCCGAGCACGAGATGAATTATAAACACAAATTAAGCACATGAAAATTCAGTGGTGCCTGCCTGGGTTTGAACCCGAAACCATCGGTTAAGATGCACGCGTTCTAACCACTAAGCCATCTCGGCTCTGATATTAATAAATAAAACATTAATTACAATCAACCTTATTTCAATTTTGATTCTCTTGTCTCGTACAAATACATACAAAAATATTAATTAGTTTAGAAATATTGTCCATAAGTTCGAGCAAAACGAAAACAAACAACATGGGCATGAGATGCCCTTGACAGACAGTCAATAGAAAACGTCCTTTATCAAAAATTACCACAAAACCTACCAATTTCAAATTCAGCAATAAATTCTATTAGGGCCTTTAAGCCCATATATAGCATAAAAGGTTTATTAAGTGAATATTTTTTATTAAATTCACGTTTAATTTTATTATAAGGACGTTTGTCAACAGTTCCTGATAACCACAAAGCCAAACGTCTCTTTGAGTTATTAATATTATGAAACATCAAAGACAATACAAATGATTAATTTAAAGTTTTACAAAATATATCCAGTGGAATGACTGAATTAACCTGATATTATATTTTAATGACATTACTGACTATTATTAACATAGTTAGAGCTTTGTTAATGTTTTTACACGTTTAAAGACGTATCACTTTGAATGTTACCCACAGATATTAATTTTAAGTGCTTAGAAAAGTTGATGGTGTAACTTTTTCAATAAATAAATAAGGCTTGCACAAAGCTCGATCCCAATCAGCAATACTTAGTATTATTGTGTTTCGGTTTGAAGGGCGTGTGAGTTACTACAGCTACAAGGGATATAACATGGGAGTTCCCATTGGTGGCCCATTGGCGCATGTAAGGAATGGTTGAAATTTCATACGAACTTTCCGTTTTCCATCCCTTTTAACGTCATCCAGGATGGATGACGGTCACCAGACATAAACCGCGATGCATTGATGAGTTCGAGGTAAATATAACCCCTATCCTGGGCTCGACATCACCCTGCGCTAGCCGTGGATTATGTAATGTTAAAATGATTCCGTAATCCTTTATTTCCATGCAAATTGTAGACGGTTAAAAGAAGTTTAAGACCTCTACATTTTTAGATGTTCTCTCCACTTGGAAATAATATGGAAACAATAGATTTGTTTTAGCATTAAGTTAACTGATGGGATTTCACACAGGCAACACCTCTGAACTCATCAGACATTTGTGACATAATTCGTCTGACGTCTTTTTTAGCATTTAGTCGCGTTGATAACAGCGAAAATGCCAAACTACTTATTGAATTTCATCCCTTGTTTATTATGTTATATACGTTTTCAAAAAGCCTCTCCGCGTATATTTTTAAGAAATAATTGATAAGTGTTTTTATTCTCAAATAAAATTATTTACATTTTATATAGCGTATCGATATTCTCTTTACCTTTAATTTGATAGATTCTCATCAAGAATAGACGATATAGAAAGCCTTCAACTGTTATAAAAGCTTACAAACAAAAGCCGGTCTTAGAATTAAATTGAATAAACTTGTCATTTTTCTTAAAGTTTTCCTCTCTTTAAGATATTAAGACACTCACACATTTGTCATTAAGAAAGATAAATATAGAGAAACTGTGTATGTATGTATGTGTTATAACAATGCCTCAGTGAGTATATCAGGAAAGTAATTACGTTAACGGCGCAACCGGAAGTGGAAGCCATCTTGCAGCTCGACGGAACCACATTTCCCGCGCGCCGTCGGTTTCAGCTCTTTAACGCGATTTACGATTTGTTATTGTTGAGATAATGACTTATTTCTAGAAAATTCTGGAACATTATCTTGTAATACTTTGAAATGTATGAACTAGTTATCGGTTTTTTCGTGTACGTGACTTTAAAACGCAATCCAATATGGCTCAGCTGGTAATTCATTTAGTGTAATGCCAAGAAAACCGATTAGTTTCTTTCGCCGGTTCTTCTCAGATCTGAGATGTTTTCTTTTTGTATCAATGATAGATTTTTGATAATCAATGAGTAGATTTAACGCTTATATATTCAATAAAGATTTTGACTTTGATTTTGACGCAAGCTTCTTGCCGATTCCTCTCTCTGGTAGGGTTGAAATATTGACCATTCAAAAATACTTTATTGAAAAGTTTAGTCGAATAGAATACGTTTGGTTTGATTTGACTTTAATATTTACCTCTACCCATAGACACTGATGCTGCAAGAAGTACTTGCCTTGATTACAAATCACTTATAACACTTTTAATGCTTCGGATAAAAAACAGGCTCGTCTCCATCCAGAGCATAGGGGGCGTGAGAAGCCAAAAAATGCTCTTAAAAATCTTTTGAGAGAGGAGGGTCGTCAGATCGAGGCGGGTGCTCCCCAGTACCAACTCCTTCCATTTGACCGTATCCAACGTAGAGCAGCTCGAATTATCGATGATCAAGCCCTTTCTGATCTGCTTGATTCTTTGGCTCTGCGTAAAGATGTTGGATCACTCTGCATCTTCTACCGAATTTTCCACGGGGAATATTCCGAGGAATTGTTTGGATTAATCCCGGCAGCTGAATTTCACCATCTCGTCAAAATTCTAAACTTTACTTGCACCACCTAGATGTCCGAAAATCCACAACTGCGCGATTTTTAAGACATTTTCTGCCTCGCACAACCAGTCTGTGGAACCAGCTTTCACCCGCGGTTTTTCCGAACCGATACGACTTGGGAACCTTCAAGTAATGAACCCCCTGGTGTTGCAGATGTCCATGGGCGGTGGTAATCACTTTCCATCAGGTGAGCCTCCTGCTCGTTTGCCCTCCTAACATAAAAGAAAGATCACTGTTGGTGCTTGTCGTGCTTAGGAAAGGGAGGTTACCTTTTTGGTATTTATTACTTCAACTCACACGACCTTCAAATGTTGCTATATGAAGTTTCACTCTTTAACGGAAGTTTAGCTGATGGAATGCTGTAACTACAACTACTTCTTTAGGTTGACCGAATGGCAGATTTGATAAAATTTCATTTTTTTTCTTATTAATGTAATCTTATCAGATGTAAGGTTTCGTTAGATGAAAATTCTAATGAAGCGCCACGTTGCGTTCTAAGATTAGCGAGGTTTAGTTTAATTTATAATATGTATAATTTTTAATAATTTATTTGGTTATTGTTAAACGTTACTTAATTATTTGCGTTGACGCAAAAAGAAAATGACGAAAAAAAAATTTTTTTGACGTCAAAATAGACTGCGTCATCGTGTTAGTTAGGTCATCAATGAGACTTCAGTGATTAATAATTTTAAAATTGCGTTAATTAAAGCGATTTAATTTTAGAACGTTGATTTATAAACTTAAATACTTAAATGTTTAAATACTTATTCACTGCACGGTACGGTATTCGTTTCTAAAATAAGACGCTATAGATATTTTTAACTTTTCCTATTCAAAAATTTAAAGCTCATGTCAAAAAAACATTGATAAATACGGTATATTACTCAATACAAGATTATATTAAAGATAAAAATGCGTGGACTTAGTGTTTATTGATTTCGAGGATATATTAAAATTTAATTGTATTTTACTGACATACTATATAAATATAAATATATAAATATTGGACAACATCACATACATTACTCTGATCCCAATGTAAGTAGCTAAAGCACTTGTGTTATGGAAAATCAGAAGTAACAACGGTACCACATACACCCAGACCCAAGACAATATAGAAAACTAATTAACTTTTTCTACATCGACTCGGCCGGAAACGAATCCGGGACCTCGGAGTGGCGTACCCATGAAAACCGGTGTACACACTACTCGACCACGGAGGTCGTCAAAATATATGTAATGAAACTGTTGGAAAAGAGTAACTACTAAGTTTCTTGCCGGTTCTCCTCGGTAGAATCTACTTTCGAAACCGGTGGTAGCTTTAAATTTAATTCAGCACTGTATCATGACGATTTAAAAGTGATTTTATGAGACTTCTTGAATAACAAATATTTTGATGAGGGATTTTGTGTCGTCGTATCGTGTAAACTTGATTCGAAGGATAATAAAATTGTTTTATCTCGAGGAAGGGACAAAAGTTTTCTGCTGATCTGAAAAGGCGAAATAGGAACCACTCAGGAATATTTAATAATTCCCTGGGGAAACAATTCGTAGAATTTGTATTGTGTTTTTATCGCTTATTTAATATTATTAAATATTATAAGTATTCCTGTGTGGTTCCTATTTTGCCTTTTTTTATAATATTCTTACTAATATTATAGAAGAATTGAATACATTAGCAGCCTGTAAATTTCCCACTACTGGGCTCAGGCCTTCTCTCCATTTGAGGAGAAGGTTTGGAGCATATTCCACCACGCTGCTCCAATGCGGATTGGTGGAATACACATGTGGCAGAATTTCGTTGAAATTAGACACATGCATTTCATTCCTCACGATGTTTTCCTTCACCGCCGAGCACGAGATGAATTATAAACACAAATTAAGCACATGAAAATTCAGTGGAGCCTGCCTGGGTGTGAACATAAGATGCACGCGTTCTAACTGGGGCATCTCGGCTCTCAGAAGAATTGAATAATTATTATAAATGTGAAACGTGGAATTAATATTATCAACGTGAGTTTGTTTGTTACACTTTGACGTCATAACTACTCAAACGATCTAAGTGAAATTTTGCTTGTCATGGGTATAAAAAATTACATATAACCTCTCACGGGCGACGCCGCGGTAAGTAACTAGTACGTATGTAAATATATTTTCCCAGGGAGATAAGTCAGTACATTAACTTTGAAAGATTATTTTATGAAAGAACAACAGAGGTCGTTTATTGTTGTATTTTATTACGCCTGAGTGAGCTAGTGTATTTTATTTAAGGTCTCGTGGTGAGTAGTTTTGCCTTTGTTATGATATGCCAAGTTTTAAGTACAATCATTTACTATATACAAAATATGTAATATTATAAACATGAAAGTAACTTTGTTACCTCTTCACCCTTAAACTGCTGAACCGATTTAGATGATATTTGGTGTGGGGATAGTTTGAGTCCCCGGGTTGGAAGGGTTAAATGGAGGGTGACGGTTTGTTTTAATAGGTAACGTTTTATTAATTTCGCGAGGGTATTAATTCATGTTCTCCACTCCAATAGTTTAAGTTGAAATTACGTGAAACTATGAAGTTTAGATACATTATTTACTAAAACATTTTCCAAAATTTTAATTTTTTCAATTAAGCATTCCAAAAGAACGTCTCCTAATTTTATTAACATATTTATAACAGGTGTTCTTAGCACGATCCCAATTATTTTTTTTTAATACGACAGTGATTTTAAGTAAATACTGGTGTAATTATTAGGTTTTAATAACTTTTTTGATTTTTGATGATATCTGTAGGCCGACGAGCAAATGGGCCACCTGATGGTAATTGGTCACCACCGCCCATAGACAACGACGTTGTAAGAAATATTGACCATTCCTTACATCACCAATGCGCCACCAACCTTGGGAACTAAGATGTTACGTCCATTGTGCCTGTAGTTACACTGGCTCACTCACTCTTCAAACCGGTACACAACAATACTGAGTATTGCTGTTTGGCGGTAGAATATCTGATGAATGGGTGGTACCTTCCCAGGCGGGCTTGCACAAAGCCCTACCACCAAGTATTGGTAGTATCTATACCAGAAGTAAATACTAATACCAGTTTTAAGACAAATTTAATTATATAATTACTCGAAATAAAATTTATTGCGGCCAAGGTCACCAATCTCAAGGAAACCCAGCCAAATATGCAAGACATATTATCGTAAACAAGTGTGTGTTCACACAGATGCACTCTGTATTCCTTACTCTCCTAACCTGATATGACGGCATATGTCACCGGAAAGAGTTAAGGCGCGAACAGCTTTACAAACTTTTCGAGGCACGCTAGTACACACTTCCAACAACCAGATACTGGGCTGTTACTGTTAACCCAGGAGATAAACGAAACAGTCGTTATAATATTATTAAGGTTACATACCATTTTAATTATATTAACATAGTTATTTGAATATGAAAACAAACTGTAATAGTTGGTCCACATTAAAATGGCCACGATATAATAATAATCAGGGCTTCAAAGGTCCCAAAGGGCTCGTTTAGGAAATGGACTTACCAGTAACCCTTTTTGTTACACAATATTACGATTAGGTTTATTCAGATAACACTGAATTGAATTTTCTTTCATATCCATTAAACTTACTCAGGTAATAACGGAATTGTGATTCAACGGGGAGATGTTGGCATCTTGCCACCATTCCACGTGGTCGGGAATTGTACAGTAACTATTTCTATTCTAAATGTTAATAATGATTGGTGGTAGGGCTCTGTCAATACCACCCATCTATCAGATAACATCTGATAGATGGGTGGTATTATTCTACTGCCAAATGGTAATACCCAGTATTGTTGTGTTTCCGTTTGTCAGAATAACTATAGCCAAAAGGGATTTAGCAGCTAAGCTAAGCTAGATAGCTCCTAAGGTCGGTGTTGCATTGGAGATGTAAGTTCGATACTTCTTACAGTGCTATGGTGAACAGTTAACATATAAAGTATAAAATAAAACAATATTACTGGCGATTCGATATTAATATTAATACTTCTTATTGTTTATGTTCGATTTTAATTTAATAGTTGCTGACTCTCGAACTGACCTTTCAAGATATATTAAAATAAAAAAAAAACTTTCACTATTTCATTCCAAGTCTCATTATACCGCACAACTATACGAAGGAATATTTTCGCTGTAAAAAAGTTACAAGTGCTAAAATTCCCTTCAACTTGAAAGAAAATATATTTTCCTCGGTAAAAGATAATTATTTTGAAGCCTCGAGGCTCAGCTTGGATTTTCGCCTTAACCATAAATCTTAAAAAAAAATATATCTTTCTCATGAATTCTGCTGTTTTCTCAAAAATATTTATAATACGAATTGTGTTTATAAGCTATTCCAAATAAATTTGAATTAAAGATTAATAAACACCTTAGACCTTGAACTGTCGTGATATCATTGGCTGAGACTTTGAATTACGCATTAACATTATTCGTGAAAAAATTACGTTTACAACGACAGCCAAGTTGTTACCAGGTATAAAGGATTTCTCATGAAGGAATTACTAATATTCCTATAATGTATACCCCTTCAATTAAGCTTAAATCTTATGCTAGGAATGGGGTCGACAATAACATAAGGGGTCAGGACTGAACCTGCGACTTTATCGTTAGGGAACCCTTTAAATCATTGCCCTACTGACGCTTCTATTGTTATATAGTTATTTACTATTTACGAACACTAGTAAATCATGTGAACTGTGTCAATCTCTGGGTTGTTTATCTTAACTTATTCGACTGGAAGAGGCTCTCCAAATTTCTTCGTCGAGAATTGATTATCTGGACGAACAAATTTTGGTCAGTTTTGATTAATGAATGAATAGGGATCTCGGGTTCAGATTTAGTTGCTGAATACGTAACGCTATTGGTGATGATTTATCTAACGTTCGGCGTTGCAGGGAAACATCGTGAGAAAATCTGCAAGTGCGAGAAGAAATGGTGAGCCATTTATTAACCCGCTTTTGGTACGAAATATGTAAATATTGCAAATCTTCTTTATAGAATACTAGCGATCCGACCCGGTTTCGCAATGCTGATACTAAATATACTATAGAATGTCTACAACGTTCACAGTTTTTCAGTCATTAGACGATACAAACCGCTATGAACCTGCGTTTTAAATCTGTAATATCTTCGAAAATATTCATTTAAATTACATGATGTAATGGGCCATATTGATCTATATGAAATTTACAATGTATTTAAGGTACTTAATTGGATAAGGATTAATGCTGTATTGCTTAAAATTGCTTCGAAAATAAGCCATTAAAATCTCGTAAAAAGTAAAGGATAAAAAATGGTTATTGTGAGTTATCCCTAAAAGATAGACATATACCATTCCGAACTTTTTTGAAGATCTTTTTAAGGTGTACAATACTGTAGGACATTATTTTGATCTCGTAGGGTTCAGCCAAAGTGCAATGTAAGCGCAAAAAATGTGCTTATTTACGACATCACTTTAGAAACCTCTAAAATTATCAGTGTTTCTCTACAATTTTGTGCTTGTATTATACATATAGTTTTTTATCTGGAATACATAAGTTTCTCTTACATTATTAAATATATTTTTTTAAGTTTAAATATTAATTTTGTTCGTGGATATTATTTTCTTACTAATAAATAAAACCAAATATTTTTCACGAAAAACGCGTTGAATTGGATATTTTTTTCGGATATCTCCGAAACTTTAGATCGCAGAAAAATTCTATCTCATTTTTTTTTAAAACACACACACACTAATAAAAAATGTCAAAGTTTTCTACTCGGTTCTGTTTTGACTATAAAAATGATTACAGCAAAGTTTATTGATAAACCCAAGCGATTTGCAGACGCTAAAATTCGTATTTTTTTTAGTTTTTCTGTCGTAAATAGTTTTAAAACTAGTATACCGGGGAACAACGAAGTCTAGCTCTGATATCTTCTTGAGACAAGGCTTATATGCTAAGGATCTAATTGGTGTTTATCAGCGGGAATTTAACCAATTATAAAATGTATTTTAAGTAAGACGCTCACGTTCTGACCATTTTGGGCCACGACAGCCTCATGGGAGACCAGACAACTATGCAGGACATACTATAGTGCTCAAATGCTTGTACGAACACAGGTGCTTTATTCTCTCACTGTCGTAATCCGATAGGACGTCAAATCCGACAAAACAAGTGCAGGAATAACGGCTTCACATGCCTTCTGAAACACGGTATATATTGCTATCTTCCAAACTCCAGGCTGTTGCTGAGATTTTTTTAAAATACGTAATAACTCATCAGTCCTACCTCCCCGGGTTTGAACATAG
The DNA here is from genome assembly GCF_037043105.1 of Vanessa tameamea. Lineage (NCBI taxonomy): Eukaryota > Metazoa > Arthropoda > Insecta > Lepidoptera > Nymphalidae > Vanessa > Vanessa tameamea. The sequence goes on from NC_087338.1 coordinate 4,458,379, forward strand.
GAACTCTGGACATGCGGTCTTATATGCCCACGTACCAACGAGGAAAAACTTAGTATAAGTACTTATTACGCAAATAGAAAATAGGATTATGTGTATTGATCATTAAAGAGGAAAATTCGTAGCCAATAAGTAAGCGTATGGAAAAATAAATTATTTAGAACTTCTTGAATCGTATATTCATTTTATTAATCGCCTTTTGAACGAGATAAATATTTTATTATCTGTGGAATGAGGATAAATATTTTCGATCAGAGCAGAACGAAAATTCAATTCATAAATTGATGAAATGAGTGTGATATTGAGGGTTCCGTACCAATAAAAATATCCTTCGTCTTCTGTCTCCCCGTCGAGACCCTTTTTCCTCACGGACGCGTATCGTTCCAAATTTGAAATGAATACTAAAAACTAAGGTCTGCAGTCTCTCAGAGCTGGGAAAAATTAAACGTCTGAAAAATGAGATCCGTTTATATCGCAAAGGAATCAAAACCTATAGGTATGCCTATGTACTTGACCTATAGGGTTATTGACCTGGAATCATGAAATTTGTAACGACGCGACATCTTATAGAAATATCGAAAATCATAAATCTGTTGTTACATCAGTGTGAGTTTATCTACGTGAAAAAAAAATTAAGGAAATTAGTTTTTTAGGAACAAATTAAAGCAAAGGTAAATCTTTCAGTATTGTCTGGTGGTACGGAACCCTCAGCGCGACTCCGACTTTTTAATAAAAAATAAAATTGTAATAAAAAATTAATTTACACAACTCGCAAGCATTCCCAAGGAGAGTTGACTGAACGATATTCACTAATGTAGTGTCAAAATGTCAAAATGTAGTGAAAAAAATACTTTTCAGAAACATGTTTCTGTTAAAATATATTCCATTGAATTACATTTTTTTTACTGTTTTGATTAAATCGACTTTCGTATATACCGAGACGTTCATTATATTTATTTACGTGAATACATCTGAAGTTTACGTCAGACAGATGTTACTTTTGCAATTGTATTTTTTGCAAAGGTCAAAATATATCTAATAAATCTTGGAAACATCAGCCAACTGTGACTATCTTTATAGAAAAAATCTTCTATGCGTGTTTCTGAATTAGTCCTAAACGGCTTGACTGATGTTCGTGGTTTTTGTGTCATTATATTGTGATAGGCCATTATGCAAGACCACCTGGTTAGGTACCACCCACATAATATATTCTACCGCCAAACAGCATTTTAGTATTGTTGTGTTCGGGTTTGAAGGAAGCGAGGCCGTGTAACTACAGGCACAAGGAACATAACTTAGTTATGTGGGTAGTACATTGGCGATGTAAGGAATCGTTAAAATTTCGTACGGCGATAATGTCTAGGACGATGGTGAAACTTACCATCAAGTGGTCTTTTTGCTAATTCGTCGACTTAATTAATAAAAAAACGGGTCCTTGGGTAGCTTATATTGGACCTAGTTAACGCGATCGGGTTCCAAGATCACTTTGATTTAAAAACTTAAACATAACATTACATAACATTAACAGCCTGTAAATTTCCCACTACTGGGCAAAGTCTTCTCTCCGTTTAAGGAGAAGGTTTGGAGCATATTCTCCCACGCTGCTCCAAAGCGGGTTGGTGGAATACACATGTGGCAGAATTTCGTTGAAATTAGACACATGCAGGTTTCCTCACCATGTTTTCCTTCACCGCCGAGCACGAGATGAATTATAACCACAAATTAAGCACATGAAAATTCAGTGGTGCTTGCCTGGGTTTGAACCCGAAATCATCGGTTAAGATGCACGCATTCTGGCCACTCGGCCATCTCGGCTAAAAACTTTATTAAGACTGAATGAAAATAATACTTTTTGGAAAATAACGCCTGGATTTAGGCTCCGGTTCCATCTGAGGACTAATTGAACAATAATTATGAATAACATAATTGTAAATCTGTTTATTTGAAAAGAGCAACTATGCGAGTTTCTTGCTGTTTCTTTTCGCTGGAGGTTGCTTCCAAAACGGTGGTGGAGTTGAAATATTAAAGATTCAAAAATACTTTGTTGTAAAGTTTAATTGAATAAAATGAATTAGAATTGATTAGTTAATAAATAAATTTTCATATCTACCGTGCCAAGTCAGGTCGGGTAGCTAGTTTAATTTATATTCTGACCTAGTACATCAGTTCGTTGAAACGACCACATAAACTGTGAACTAAAATTGGACTTGTACTTGTCAATCGCTTGCATCTGTGTCGCTACGATATATTATTTCAACTTGTCGAACGGGTATTGTTTTTGTATTGTATGGGTTAATCGTATTTGAATTCCTTCATTCTATGGTTAAAACACCTGAATCTAAATGGGTTTCAGTGAAATAACATCCATCTTACGAAAGTGTACTTTTGAGATATAAGCCGAGATAAACTTGTAGTTAGAATGCATTTTATCTGATGACTGCGGGATCGGAACTCAGGTAAGCACCACTGAAATTTTATTTGCTTTGATCTTATAAATCATCACTTGCTCGGTGGTAGTGGTAGGTGGTGGTAGAATAGAGACTTACATATGACCACTTAACTCTTAAACTCTCTTCTAGAAACTCTTCAAGAAACTCTTCAAGAAATACTTAGTGGGATTCTTGTGGAGAACTATTATGGGGATGGACAAGCTTAACATGATACTTATTAAATAATTATTTTGGGTGGCCAAGTTAAGAAATGAGGACGAGAAGCTGATTCAATTCTTAGCAGTGGAAAATTTAGTCTAGTCTGAAATGTCCCTCTACTGAGCAAAGACCTCCCTTTAAATGGGGAGCCTATTCTGCAACGTTATACACTTGACAGAATTTCATTTGATAAATGTAGATTTATTTGACCTGTATTCTACTACAAAGAACAAGATTCCAATATTATTCTAGCGGTAGAATATTATTTCATACCTTTAGGTTTCATCACCTTTTTTACTCCTACTAAGGAGTGCGGAAAGGGGGAAGGTTATTTTATATAAATAAATTTGAGTAATTGAAATCTGAAAAGTGCTTGCGGGTGTCTGAACCAGCGAACTTAAATTAAGTTATAGTAATATATAATATTAATAATGAATGTATATATTTGATAAGATACATAATTATCACATTTCTATTGAAAGAATCTAAAAATAACACCTATAGGGATATGTTTTGCAAGAGTCTGAATATCAAGGGTCAAGACAACTTCATGTTCATTTAAAATAGTCTCTGAGGTTCCTCACACCTCCAAAACCTAGTCAACGTACAGTCACTCTTTTGTCATTTTAATATGACGAAACTTTATGAAAATTACTGAAATTTGCTAAACTATGAAACTCGTTAGTTAAACTTCGAATACGTCTAAAATTCGAGCTACGTAAAACGACTTAAGTTAACTTCTTGACTAAATCTATTTAAAACGTCAAAATTTTAGTAAGCATTTACGTTACATGGTATGACGGCGGTGCTCTTTCGCGTGAGAATCGAAAACGGTTTAGGTGAGTGTCATGCTAATAAAGATGTGACATTGGGAATTATAGAATAGTTGTATAATCATTATATACAATATATTTACTTGGTGGCTCTGTGGCGCATTGGCGATGTAAGGAATGGTTAATATTTCTTACAGCGCCATTGTCAATGGGCGATGGTGACTTACCATCAGGTGGCCCATTTGCTAGTCCGCCAACCTATATCATAAAATAAAATAAATATATAACCATTTCAAAATGATATATCATTAAAATAAATATAATCAGCCTCCTCTCTCTTATAAAATCCTCGAAATTAACCGATCCTTGCGAAGTTTTTTTGGTCAAATGAATTATACCAGTAGTCGCTCATTGGTCGAAATTCAACCGCCATTCGTTGCTAAGAAAAACATAATACGATACATTGATTTGCTAGTTAAGAAAAATGAAGCTCATCCAGACGATGCCTTATCATTATTACAATAGAAAAAAAAAAAACAAATGTCAAATGAGCGTCATTTATTTTTAACTTTGACATGACGTCTGTTGTCATTTTTAGTATGAACGTGGACTGAGAATGTTTCATATTAAATTCATCTTTATGTTATCTATATGTGTATTTCAAACGCATGGTAGTGTGCGTATTATGTATATGTGTATTTCAAACGCATGGTAGTGTGCGTATTATGTATACGTGTATTTCAAACGCATGGTAGTGTGCGTATTATATTTTGGAACGAAGTTCTTTTAAAACTGGCAGAATTTATTACATAAGGATAGAGCTTTACGGCTCCTTCATGAGACTTTTCCGTCTCTTCCCTATCTCATATATTAATAGCGTAAGGCGATTTTTGTCCCAGTGATTATGGGACGATAGCTGCACATAAAAAATCGGTTACGGTTATGTGCAGATAACAAAACAGGATTCTTGATGGCATTTTCTAAATTGTTACGAATTAACAAAGGATTTCTTTTGATAAAATTTCCTGGCCAGTTAGAGAGCGGGGCTACGAATGTATAAGATAAATAAAAACATAAACAAAATTAAAGTAATAAAATCATTACCTTTATGCCCTTCTTCTCCATATATATTCGAACAGTGCCAAATTTTATGCTCCTCCATCTGTATAACATCTTAAGAAGGACTTATAGTCTATACCAATCGAATAAGGAATGAAGATACACACATTAGCAGCCTGTAAATTTCCCACATTGGCAAACACAGAAATCACCAAATCAAACACCAAATCAAAGTTAAAAATAATAATGCGTGTTCATCCCGGGACGCCCGACAGAAGTGATAACTTAAACTAATCTAAGTTGAACTATTAATTATTGAAATTGTTTAACTTGAGAAAAGCTTAGGTTATTATTTAAATTTTATGCATATTAATATGATATTGTAAGGTTAGTTATTAATAAAATATTTTATTAATTATAAAATGTATTTTATTCTTAGTTATAATTCTTGAATGTGTACATTATTGGTAACATTATTGCTTGCCTATCGCTGCCGTATGCGTAAGAGAAAGGGAAGCCAGACAGGCTGGCGCCGTAACGCGTTACGTAACGAAGCGGTTTACCCTCCCATTAGAAGTTATCACTTCAATATCCTATATTATAATTACGATCTTTCATTATTATAATTAAGTTATTTTCGAAAACTAAAGTATATCGAAATATAATATTTGTGTAATGAACGAATTTCAATAAGTTTGATTACGAGGCGAGGCGAGAATGACCAGAGATTTATCTAGACTACGAAAGCGTGCAGCCTTCATAGGGGTCAATCAGTTATCCGAACATTTAGGTATCATTTAAGCTTGCGGTCGCAGAGGACACATAATGATAAAGGTCTTTTAATGTATAAAGCCTCTGTGAATTTGTTAAATTTAATATGTACTTAAAATTTTGTTTAAGTAATTTTTTTATTAAATTGTAATAATGTTTCTGTCCTTTCCGTATGAGAAGAATTTAAAGGGCTAATTCCACCGAGCGGCGTCATTACTGATTGGTGGAATATACATAAACACATGCTTTCTCACGAAGTTTTTCATCGCACGAGATCCAGTGGTACTTGCCCTTGTTTGAACCCACAACACTCGGTCAATCTTGTGAGTACTCAGGTATTCTAATCAGATTTTTGGTTTTTCTTTCCACGCAGGAACTTTAAGGTAGCTGGGCCTATTTGGAGGATACCATCGGATCGGAGACGCTGCATCACGTGCCGACATAACGCATCTGCGTTCACCGTGCTACGCGATGTTTTAACCAATGTACCATCTTGGTTCATCTCAGCTTGTTTTCCTGTCTCATGAGTCACATTTGACTCGTGATTATACTGTTATGTCTAATGGACAGGAAAGTTTTTAAAGTACATTTATTTAATTTACGTGTCCCATACGAATTCACACCATGAGCTAATCTACTTGTTTCAACACACTCTGGGCGCTTGCAGGTGATGGAACATGTTTTACCCAGTGTTGGGATAATAACGGACTGTTGCTTTTATTGTTATTGCTTTTGATGGTGTTATTTCTTATTATTAATCATATCACTAACTTTTGTGATTGCGACTTTCAAGTGAAACTTGTTGGGCGCTTGAATAATTGATAGGTCGAGGAAAATTGAGACGAACATTTTAAGGACGCGTCACGTTTCGTTTCATGTGAGAGATACATAGGATGTATAGAGACGCATTTTTCACGGGATATGTCCCAGAGAATTGATTGGATAAATCCTAGCCGCTGAATTTCAACTCCGGACATCTCGTCAGAATTCCGAATTTCACACCAACTCGTCTGGAAATCAACAATAGCACGATTTTTAAGGTTTTTTCTGCCTCGCACAAACACTCTGTGAAACCAGCTTTGGGAGGCGGTTTGTCCAAACCGATACGACTTGGAAACCTTTAAGCAAAGAGCCTACTCATTTCTTAATGTCTGGCAACGCACTTGTAAGTTCCAACGTATTGCAGCTGATTACGCGAAATATTTATGTTTTGTGTCGCTCCGTTTTTAATAAATGCTTCAATTATAATTATCACGACACGGCTTATATATTTGATTATATATAATATATTTACTTCTAGTTCTAATAATAAGTAAAATAATGACATCAATTTCAAAATGCATACAGACAACACTCTTGTATAAATATTAAAGTTAGTTCAAGTTATGTTTTCAGCAAAGCATTCATTAAATATTTGGAACAACTTGAGGAATGAACAAACTTATGAAATTACATTTAAGTTTAAGCTATTAAGTAAAGGCAAGCAAACGAGAATCTTAACCTAATATTAAGGGTTCATACCTAGACATGCAACTGCGTTTCTTTGTGGTTTATTTTGTGAAGTTGTTGAGAAAAAACCAGCCCACCCAACCCACATCGACAGACGAGAAAATGGGCACTTTGCCACTAACATTGGAAACTGAGATGAAATGATCCTTGCAACTGTACTCTTCAAACCCAACACAACAATCCTAAGCTGCTAACCTACCCAGACTTAGATGTAGGTACCACCCACTAGCCAATTCCACTAGCAAAGCCCTATTACAAGTTACAACAACATCAAAACCAATTCATGAAATATATTATATCACATACATATTTATTTCCTACTAAAGACTGTACGAGAAATGTTTAATTAAGACATGAATGTGTAGTTTTAATTTGAGAGAACTCCGTAATTATACTACATTCAGCGTCACAGAACATATAACGACTGAGGGTAGTGTCTTTGACGATGTCTCAAGTTGCGAGCTCATCCAGATTGCGCTAACTGTCGCAGACTAGTTGAAATATTATCCCGTGTTACCTGGGTTCTGTAGAATTTTTTCTTGGCCATAAATTTACGATTTTGTCTTCTGTTCGTCAATTTGGGGGTAAATGGAAAATTGATATGAGATGATTTCTTAATCCTATTTGACACTAATTAAAAGTGTTAAAATCATGAGAATACGATTTTACTTGGTGGTGAGTTTTGTACAAACTCGTTTGAGTAGGGGGAGCCCTACTGCCAAGCAATACTAAAGTATAATATTGTTGCATTTTCGTTTTAAAGGCGAATGAGCCAGTGTAAGAACTAGTACAAGGGACATAAAATCTCAGCTCCCAAGATTGGTGGCGCCTAGGTGATGTGGAGAATTCTAAACATTTCTCGCAGCACTAATGTCGATTAGCAGTGGTGACCTCAAGTGGTCCATTTATCTAGTTCACCTGCTTATGACAAAAAAATGGACTATCATAAAACCGAAGTTTCTAAATTGCTTATCGATTTTATCATTTGAGTTTAATTAAAGGTAGAAACAAATTACAATTTCTTCTTTAATTTTTAGTTCTTGCTAATTTTATTATTACATTAAAATGTTATTGAGAGAACGAATCAATAATCCACGTTGCTGATTAAACGTGAAGATTTAAAAGCGAATTTATGTAAACGTGATTAAAGGCTATTTTGATTTTTGATACTTTTACATGAATAAACTTGGAATAACGGGTTACAACGCAGGACTTTTCTAGAACAATGATGAAAACTAACCTTATTAAAATTTTGGTTGGTTTTGAAATAGCTGTGCGATTTTTGTGCCGTTTCTTCTTGTTGAAAGTTGAAATTGAAATTTTGACGAATCAAAAATGCTTTATCGTAAAGTTTACTCGAACAAAATACTTTTTGATCAAAGATTGTCATTGAACATTCTTAAAAGAATCCATTACTAATCTATACTTATATGGTCATGTTTGTAATGAACTGAAAAAAGGACTACAATAATATATACAAAACGTTGTAAAATGCAACGAAATTCGGAGAAGATTTCAATCTATAATATTATTACAAAACTAGCTACTTTTTAAATTGCACGCACTTTATGTTAAGACTATTAACGTAACATTGTGAAATTCATATTTAGTTGTATGTAGGAGAAACTTGTACTAATATTATAAATGTGAAAGTAACTCCGTCTGTTAACTTTTCAGGCTTAATCCGAGGAACCCAATTAAATGAAATTTGGTATGGAAATAGTTCGAGTCTCCGGCGAAGAACATAGCTTTTTTGAATTCACTCCTTGAAGTAATCGGGTCAGTAATAACCGCAGACGCAACTAGCACTCAATAAATTGAAAACATTTACATATCATAGCAGTACAAATGAATGAAATTGAAATGACGAGGGACGAAGGCGGGAATGCAGTGAGAAAGCAAGCGTCTCTTAATAAATTGCAATTCCGATTCTCTGGGCGAAAAATGAAGCAGCTGTCTCAGACGAAGACAATAAGACGAATTTTCAAGCATTCAGAATTATTCTGCACGATTACTAAAATCGAATAAATAAAAACAATCTTGCATACCAGGAACAAAGATGGCGTTATAATTAAAACACAATTTTATCCGAAAATTATGGAACCAAACCTGAGTAAGCATAATTTAAACTTTTCTTATTGTGTTACTGTTTGTTTAATCTTGTGGTCGGCTGTGATGATATGACGAGAGTGAAGATAATTGAGAGCCGAGATGGCCCAGTGATTAGAACGCGTGCATCTTAACCGATGATTTCGGGTTCAAACCCAGGCAGGCACCACTGAATTTTCATGTGCTTAATTTGTGTTTATAATTCATCTCGTGCTCGGCGGTGAAGGAAAACATCGTGAGGAAACCTGCATGTGTCTAATTCCAACGAAATTCTGCCACATGTGTATTCCACCAACCCGCATTGGAGCAGCGTGGTGGAATATGCTCCATACCTTCTCCTCAACGGGAGAGGAGGCCTTAGCCCAGCAGTGGGAAATTTACAGGCTGATTATGTTATTATATTTATGAAGATAATTGGATGTGTCAGATGAATATAAAAATATTTATTTATTTATTTATAAGTCAAATAAAAAATAAAATATTTATTTATTTATAAGTCAAATAAAAAAAAAACTAACATAATATCCTAATCTGCTATGAAGAGTACTAATGTTACAGCATTGATGGTGATGATGATGTTGTCCTGATCGTTTTTGACGGCTACCAATCTCAGGGAAGACTAGCCAACACAAGTGTGTGCACTAACACAGGTCAACTCTCTATTCCTTCATTGCCCTAATCGAAAGGGACGGCAAATCAAATGACTGGACGGACCAAAGACTTGGTCAAAGGACTATGTGTTTTCCGAGGCTTGGGAGTGTACATACTTCCTACTTCCAGACTACGGGCTGTTACTAGGAATGTTTGTATAGAAAAACAAATTACTTTTTATCGGTCCCAGGAGCTTTATATTATATCTAGCCATTCGACTAACGAGGCAGTCAAACACAGTTAATCAGGGTCAGTTTTGTAATATTACAATAAAAATTGTCCAGTTTATTCTAAGAAATCATATCTTCAGGAAATGACATAGTCACGATGGCTGACCCCAATTTCAGAAGCCGGATATTGCGTAATGGTGATATTAAAACTACATCAATCTGTATATTGGGAGATCCTTTCCGTTTACCAGAACTTTAGAATTCGTACCGATACCGCTAAAGATGGTACTTTTGTGTCCATTTTTTAATAGTTGTTATTACAAATAGGTTAGAAAATTGGCAAATGGATACATTATTCATAGAATTAAGCTTCTGTTACATTTATTAAAATAGCATCGCAGTGGTTGCAGAAAAATAAATAAAATAAAAGGGGAAAAAATAACCAATTACAAATCACATTATGTTTTCAAGGAAACGGTTTTGTTCATGTTCCATTAAACTCCATTGGGATGCATACTAAGAAAATTTTCAAACAAAACATCCAAAAAATACGGACTTTGAGGTCGGATTCGAATACTTTACAGTTACAATTAAAATTTTTCATGTCTTGTGTTAATTCGTACGGAGAATATCTGTTTAACCCTTCACGTGTTTAGTTTGCCAATCAACTATTAAATTGAGAGTCATTTGAACAAAACTATTGACAAAAGAAAGTTCCTAGACAAGTTTGACATCTTTAAATCCTTGTGGACGAATTTTGATTTTCGATTTTTCCAATATTTTATTCGTTTTTTTTTAATGATCTACGAATCAATATATACTAATATTATAAGTGCGAATGTAACTCTGTCTATCCGTTGCTTTTTCCTGGTCAAACTTCTGAACTGAATTTGTTGAAATTCGGATGATAATCTTGAACTTCAAGGAAGGCTACTTTTTTATGTCTTACATCTGACGAACCCCTAATACTGGAGCGAAACCGTGGACATCAACTAGTAAGCTATAATTATCGCTAAATTGATAAATGCTTACAGAAACAATCTGTTGTAAGATGAAGATCTCACGCATATGCACTTATCAGCATCGTCATAAAGTCTAACCTCCTCAAAGGGAGAAATAACTTTAGCCCAATTGTAGGAAATTTACTGATCTACTATTCTTATTTTAAGTTAATTAAATACGAACAAGGAGGCGTAGCGTTAATATTATAATTGAAGGGGATACGACCGGAAGTTAAGACCTTATGCTGAGCTTAGGATTATGAAAGAGGGGGGAGCAAGGCCCGCGAATGTAGACGCGAAATATAAACGCGGCGAAAATAGAACGTTCTCATAATTATGTATGTTTAGAATAAATTCTGTGGGGGCGGGATTTAATTTAGATATGACGGATTTGTGTGGTTATATAAATTAATTTTACGTCAGAAACGTTTCTAATAAACGCTACATATAACAACGAAATTCCAATAAATAATATTACTAGCTGTCCGTTTTGCTGGGTTTTTGGGTATAATCCATATAGTTACACCACCCCTTTCCCCCTTAAATCATTACTTAGTGAGAGTCTAAGTCGTTCTATACCTATGGTAAAATTTCAAGTCCACCGGATTTATAGTTAAGGAGATACCGTGATGAGTCAGTGATATATCGTGTAAACATATTAATTAAATACTCAAAACCGCGGCTTCATCATGGTATTCAGTTTGTGACAAAAATCCTTCAAATTCTGCCGTTTTAAAGTACAAACTCAAATATCTGATTATTGATTGTCAGGATCGTTAGAAACGTGAGGTGCTGTTGAACACCAGGTTGGACTAAAGTTGCTTTCGCTTTTGAAAATAATTAAATTACAAGAAATAAAATTGGTATCAAAAATCTCGTGTAAATTAAAACAATAACAAAAAAAATTACGTAATTATATATTAAACCGTTTTAATAGAAAGAGACAGAGATCTATCTCTTTCTCTTTCTCTAGAAAGACAGGATAAGATCGCCTGGACATTACAATTGTACTTGACAATATTTGTCAGTTCACTCTACTGTAGGCCGCGTAAAAGAACGTAGTTCCGAAAATCAAACACACAATGCCTTTTTGAATTACAGATATAAAATGGAAAAAAATATCTTTCGATATACTTAAACGGTTTTGATGAAGTACGCACTAAATGGTACCTTGGAATACACCTTATAATAATCCAGTTATTTTCATTTAGTCATTATATTTAAAGTAGTACGACCATAGAGGCCACCAGTTGGTATGTAGCCCTCACCACCCATATACTTTGGTGTTGAAAGAAATATTAACCATTAACATCATAAAAGCGCCACCAACCATGGGAATAATGATGTTTAGTCCCTTGTGCCTATAGTTACAATGGCTCACTAACCCTTCAAACCACAACATAAGTATTGCTATTTAACGAACAGCTGATAAATGGATGGCACCTACCCAGATGGGCATGCTTCCCCAAAGTTTATATCCATTTACGAAATTAACCCCGAAGTCACAGGCAAAATTAAACCTCAAAAATCTTTATTAAATATAGAAATGTTACACTTGCTTATTGATACAGTTCGGAAACCGACGAAAGAAACTCATTGGTTTTTTTTTTTAGATAAATACGACAAAGGGATAAATCACAGCCAAAAATAAGACATGATGTTTTATTTTTGGTAGCTCGCAATAACATAAAGAGAAGCAGCTTATTTTTAAGTCACAGACAAACAATTCCATATTTTTTATTTTTGTAATCCTATGCCTATAAATGTCCCACTGCTATGCTAAGGCCTCTCCCTTTGAGGAGAAGATTTGGAGCATATTCCACCACGCTGCTCCAATGCGGGTTGGTGGAATACATATGTGGCAGAATTTCGTTGACACATGCAGGTTTCCTCACGACGTTTTCCTTCCGCCGAGCACGAGATGAATTATAAATACCAAATTAAGCACATGAATTTCAGTGGTGCTTGCCAGGGTTTGAACCCGAAATCATCGGTTAAGTTGCACGCGTTCTAACCACTAGGCCACCTCGGCTCTTTTTAATTTTTATTTCGATTAATTGATAAAATAATATTATTACTTACCAATAACACTTTGAAAATCGTAAAATACTCGTATATGAAAGTTTAAAATCGGTTGAAATCTTCAATTTGGTTGACCTATTTCATAACTGACCTGACTATTCTCGTTTCCATTCCTTAAAGCTTTACGCTTTCTTGGAGGGGAAAATGGAAGCATTATATATAAGGGCTGTCTTGAAAATGTTTTCTTGGTAATAAAAATAATATCGATAGAGCGATTTTAAGAACGAAATCAATAAATTTGGTCATACTTTTTTATGGTGTAGATTAGCGGAGGAGCATATGGGCCACCTGATGGTAAGTGGTCACCACCGCTCATAGACATGACGCTGTAAGAAATATTAACCATTCCTTACATCACCTATGCGCCACCAACCTTGGGAACTAAGATGTTATGTCCCTTGTACCTGTACTTACACTGGCTCTCACCGTTCAAACCGGAACACAGCAATACTGAGTACTGATGTTTGGTGGTAGAGTATCTGATGAGTGGGTGGTATCTAGCCAGATGGGTTTGCACAAAGCCCTACCACCAAATTATCACAAAGTACCACGTTATACATACTTACATATGGTAGGTTTGTAATTCAAATTAATCCTTTACCCAGTAATGAGCCAATGAATAGACCATAAGCAGGCCCTTTAAAAAATTTAAAGGTAGATACAATATTATGTTAAAGATAAAAAAGCGTGGATTTAGTATTGGTCATTTTCTAGGTAGGGTATTTAAATACTCTACGTACTCTATAATTCAAATGGTGTAAAAGTTACTACTGAGTTTCTTGTCGGTTCTTAAGTAAAATCTACTTTCCTAACCGGTGGTAGAATTACAGTTGATTCAACACAACATGACGGTACTCACACCAAAATAACATTTGTTTTTCAATTTCTGTCTGTCTGTCAGTCTGTTTGTTGCGGCTAATCTCTGGAACGGCTGGACTGATTTTAACGGGACTTTTACCGGCAGAAAGCTGATGTAATAAGGAGTAACTTAGGCTACAACAATATTTTTTTTTGATAAATTCAATGTGAAATGTCAAAATGACAAAGAGAAGGAGAGGGAACAGCTTGGACGTTTTATCCATACGTAACGTTTTCTGCGAGTTGACTCTACTAAAAGCCGTTTAAAATAATTTCCAATAAAATAAATAAATGAGACGAGCAATCAAGGAAAGCTGTGTTATAGCAATAGTCTATTAAACATTTGAAATAAAATAGGCAGGCACACTGGCAAATTGTGAAATCATTTGGACTAAAATGGTTCCTAGCCTTGAACTGTTTTGTCTGAGATGTGCTTGACAGCTTGACCTAATATATAATAGCCAATTACTTGAACGAAATAACTTAAATAACGAATTACAGTACAATGTTTCAACTAAAACCTTCAAAATTTTATTGTATTTTTTTATTTCAAATAAGTAGATAAACTGACCAAAAGCCACCTACTGGGAAGTGTTATTAATCACTCGTAGACATTAGCACTGAGAAATATTAACCATCCCTTATACTGCCAATGCACTGTCAACTTTGGGAACAATATGACGTAACGTCCCTTGTAGTTATACTGGCTCGTTAACCCTTCAAACCGGAACACAATACTAACCACTACAGTTTGGTGGTAGGATATACGATGCGTGGATGGTACCTACCCAGACGTGCTAAAAAGATATACAAACATGCCACTTCCAATGTGCCGTCCATCTATGTCAAACTCACGATTTTAATTTCTTCCAAGTCAAAACCAGTCGCTCGCTTTAATAGCTAAAACTGTTCATGATGGTTTTAATTCTTGAAATGAATGCGTACTTTTGCTACAGTTTTTCTTAATTCATAATTAAACTATAGACGCAAGAAAACGCTTGATAATACGATGTGCTCCTGAACGATGTATGGAAAAATAGTTATAAGTGTAATGTTTTGCTAAATATGAAATAGAGTCAGTGAATATCTTTCTCATAAACAGAAGTTGTTTTTATATATGCCCCACAAACTTTGGGAACTAAGTTGGCCCTAGTGCCTTTAACTCCAACATCATCCTGTTGGGTGAATTATTATTAAAAATGCTGCAAAAACTGCAAACATTAATGTCTAAATATCTATTTCCATATTAGAGACGCACTATCATGACTATACAAAATTTTCGTCCTAAATTTTAGCTTTCAAGTGATGAATTTTCAAAAAATCCTTTAGCAACTACCCTTAATTGTTTAAAGGGGCCTAAATATCTATTTTCATATTTCTAACATCAGAAATGACAAAATATCATATGAAGTTTCATCCATAATTTAACCCTTGACAATGAATTTAAATTCAATATTAAGATTATTATGCCTGTTATTCAGAACTTGTTGACTCTGGCCCGATGCCAGTATCGAATCCAAAGTTGTTGTCTAGTCGATAAATGTTTCATTAGATTTAAGTCTTATGACACTTTCACGTTTATATCGAAAGTCAACAAACATTGCTCACGTTCATGACTGTAACATGAACATATATTTATTGTTATCGCTTAAACTATTGGAATTATTTTTCTTTTAATGGGATCTTGAACGAAAATTCAACAGATGTAAACACCATTTATTATCTTTGGATTAATGTGTTTTTATATTGTCGTAGTTAAGAAAAACATCTTCTGCATGGCATGGAAATCTGCATGAGTGGATATGGTAAAGAATCTTAACCAATGATTGCAGGTTTCAACCCAATAACCACTAAATTTTCTTGTGCTTCTTGTGCTTGGTGTGTATGAAGCAGCTCGGTGGAATTAACTCCATAACTTCTCCTCGAAGGAAGAGGAGACCTTAGCCCAGCAGTGGGACATTCACATGTTTCTTTTTAATTCACCAACTTTATAAGACAAGTCTTCTCCTCATTTACAGGATATTTCCTAATTAACACAATCAACTAATACTGATTTATGCGACCAATCACAATAATTATACTCTGTTATTAACATTAAGAAATCAATTCAAAATGTTCCAACGACCGTAAAAACTTTGATAACTGATCAGTCATTCATAACCAAGATTTTCGTTACATTCGAACTTTTATGATAAGTACACGAAGAATAAATTTCATACATCCCAAGAAGGGCAAACAAGTTACATAAATGTTAGCTAAAGTTGTATGAAATTATGTGAAACGAACCGAAAGGATTCGCTGAAGATTTATTTATTTGTCTTTTCATATTTATC
Organism: Vanessa tameamea; assembly: GCF_037043105.1. NCBI lineage: Eukaryota > Metazoa > Arthropoda > Insecta > Lepidoptera > Nymphalidae > Vanessa > Vanessa tameamea. Next base: position 4,474,340 of record NC_087338.1, read on the forward strand.
TAGTAAAAGAAGTAAAAAATAATAATATGGCTAACGTCCACTAAATATATAAACATAGAGTTTATAGTTGGTTAATTTACTTAGTGGTAGGGCTTTCTTCTCTTCAAACGTGTCTGGGCAGGTACCACGCACTACTTAGTATTGTTGTGTTTCGTTTTCAACTGTGAGTAAGCCAGTGTAACTATGGACACGGGCATAGCATCTTAGTGCCCAAGATCACTGGCAAATTCGTGATGTATGGAATTCTAAATATTTGTGACTATTTAACATCGGCCCTTTTGCTCATCAGCATTCATTACATAAATAATAGACCTACTTTTAAAATATAATAGTTAGGTTAGGTTAGGAATATTATTGGTGTCAGAGTGAAATTCGCATCCATAAGGTGATCTACATATGCCTGTTATGTGTAAGATAAGTCTCAAACTGTGTCGTTACAATTAATCTTTATTATAGATAATCTTTTATCACCAAGGTTCCAAGCCAGGCAATTATCAGCTTAGGCGTATAGTAGTTAAATTTCATTGACTTTGCGGAAGTCTAAAGTCAGATTGAATACTACCGATAGTACTAAGCTAAGTTTATATAAGATATGACCCAGATATACGGTTGTCTTTGACGAGTACTTATATATATATTTAGATCTCTTTCGCAAATAACTTTGTTTGGTTTTTTTCGACGTAATTTCTGGACGGCGTAAAATTTTACCCTCAAAGTGCCTAAGGAAGTATAACTTCTAAAATATATGGAGGGTATGTTTGGTATCGTACTGGCCGTTTTGGTCCTATTTAAATTTTTGGTTATATTTTGTTGATACTTAAATTATCATAAGTCTAATTCAACAAAATAAACGAATTTACTGTAAGCTCTTTTAAAGTGTGACTGACGGATTAATGGTACAGAATGTTTGTATGTATGTGTTATTTAATTATCACGCACACAATAACAACACAGATAGTTCTATTAAATATCAATGCCAAATATCAAAGTATAAGTGATAACAATGTATAGGCTTACGATACAACAAATATATCAGTCAATATGGCAAAATGAATGAAGCACGTGAAATTAATCAAACATTAACGCGGATAAAACCGCATATCAATATCAACAGATCCATAAATAAGATCCATTACGCCATATTGTTGATTGATTTCAACACATAAAATATATTTGTAAGTATTGATTGAGTCTTTGAGAAATTATAAATTTTATACTAGTCAAAGGTTCCTTGAAGGCCGGCAACGAACCTGCAGATGTCCATGGGCGGTGGCAATCATATTTCATCAGGTGAGCTACCTGGCCGTTTGCCCCCTGTTACATAAAAAAAAAAAAAAAACAAAAAAAAAACTAAAACTAGTTTCCGCCCATAGCTTTGCCCGCCTATTGGGGGTTGGTGTTCAGGTTTTATTTACCCTTGAATATTTTTTTTATAATTAGATCATTAGTCTCGGAGATACCCCCAAATACAAACAAACAACTTTTCCCTCTTTATAATATTACTATACAAGAAATCAACCAAAAAAACAAAAGGAAAAATGTACCTAAAAGGAATACATACATTGTATGATAAAATATCTTATCATCACAGTAGTTATGGGTTATGACTGCAAAGATTTCGTTCCACTTTGAATTTCTCATTAAAATAATACATTCGAATTGAAATTATTGACTTCTCGATGCAATTTCTTTATAGAATTTAAACCACAAAGCGAAGGCAGTCGTTGAGTCTGAAGAACTCTTGGGAGTTCGAAACTAATCAACTAAGAAGAACTTGTTTTTACAAAGACGTAAATGAAAGTAATATTTAAAAAAAATTATAGGGATTCATCAAATTATTAATCAGTTCATTTACATCATCAAAACACAGATAATGAGAGTTCAATCGGAGACCAACAAAATCAAAATATACTTTATCCAAGTGGGTATACAAGCACTTTTGAATTGTCGTATAGTCAACTGTTACACAAGCCTCAAATTAGTATCAATAAATTTCACCTTGATGATGAAATATAATAGTGGTTAGAACGCATGCATCTTAACCAATGATTTCGGGTTCCAGCCCAGGCAAGCACCACTGAATTATCATATGCTAAATTTGTGTTTATAATTCATCTCGTGCTCGGCGGAGAAGGAAAACATCGGGAGGAAACCTGCATGTGTCTAATTTCAACGATATTCTGCAAAATTTGTATCCATTGGAGCAGCGTGGTGGAATATGTTCCAAACCTTCTCCTCAAAGGGAGAAGAGGCCTTAGCCCAACAGTGGGAAATTTACAGGCTGTTACTGTTTATAATGTTGATGAAATATTGGAAAATTTTAAAGAGCTACATACAGTTTATAAATATTCCAACTACATATATATCAACTCAGTTCCATAGTTATTTATCGAACATATAATGTCAATGACTCGAAGATATATTCAAGCCAATGGTGCAAATCATATAAATACTCAAATAAATATAACAGCATTAAGCTAAACAGTTCTTGGTGGTAGGGCTTTGTTCAAGCCCGTCTGGGTAGGTGCCACCAACTCATCTGATATTCTACCACCAAACAACAGTACTCAGTATTGTTGTGCTCCGGTTTGAAGGGTGAGTGAGCCAGTGTAACTACAGGCACTAAGGACATAACATCTTAGGTCCCAAGTTTGGTGGCGCTTTGGCGATGTAAGGAATGATTAAAATTTCTTACAGCGCCATTATCTATGGGCGGTGGTGACCACTTACTATCAGGTGGCCCATACGCTCGTCCGCCAAACTATATAATAAAAAACACACTGAATTAAAACTCACAAAATCATGCCACAATATTGGAAAATATCATATATAAATCATACATTTTACCACCAAACAGTAATATTTAGTATTATTGCGTTCCAGTTTGAAGAGTAAATGAGCCTGTGTTACTACAGTGTAGTGTAGTGTACAAATACATATAATCTTAGTTCCCAAAATGTGGGTGGGTGGTGGGGCATTGATGCTATGAGAAATTAGTAATATTTCTTTCAATATCAATATATTTTGTCATTAGTGACCATTTATGATCACGTGGCACGTTAGTCGCAAAAAAATTACTCAACTCAAGTGATATCGAAAGGCACAGTACGGTAAAAATTCCTCAAGCCAAAAATGCTTTGCCAAGCATAAATAACACAATTAACGCCCTTTTCCCTGTAATTACTCAAGATAACGAAGCCGTTTAAGCGGTTTTCGAATAACGCAAATAAATCCGTAACAAAAGATAATCTTAAAACCGTTTTATAAATAACCGTATACCATGATATGACATGACATGTTTGTAAGCTCGATATATCATCTGAAACGTGACGCTTGACTAAGATCGAAAATGTCAACGATAACGTGATCGAGTAAGAACATTTAAGGTCTCGCCCTACTACATCCGTCGTGAGAAAGCATGACAGAAGTGTAGATGACGGATTTCGGTTACGGCGTTTAGAGATCGTTTCATCCCTTTTTTATTGAGAGAGGGAGATTCCAGGACGGTATACGTACGAAGCTTATTGGTTTCACTCTGCATTGGATTGGAATTGGGTGTCGCCATTCATCCTGTTCTAATGATGGCTATCATTATGATCTTCTCTTACTCTCTCTTTTAATGATGGCGCGAAAACAAAGTTTTCCTTTAACACATTTATTTTTACTTCATTACCGATTCCTAACAAGGGATCTTGATTGATTTTTACCGCGACAGTCAATTTCAAGGGAGACTTAAAAACTGCATCGGACATATTATAGTGCACAAAATTGCTTAGAAAACCACAGGTGTACACGTATCATTGCTTATAGCCTGCTGGGGCGACAAACCTAACACGACCAGAAAGAGTTCAAGCGTTCATGTTACGTGTGTTCCAAGGTACTGGAGTGTACACACTTCCAGACCCTGGTCTGCTGTTGTAGTTTTTCGATAGAAAAACTTGCATTTGGTCCAAAACTGGGGCTTGAATCCATTTTGGGATCTGCGTCTATATATCTGGCTATTAGACCAATGACTAAGTAAAATCAATGTCGACTGAACCAGCAATAAAAGATAAGTAATTGGACCGAATTTAACGTCGATTTGACCAAAAGTTTGATTTGTGGGAGACGTAAGAAGCGTTGCATTATGATCGATCTTTGCGCAATATTTGTTAGAAACTTTGTATTATTTTAGTTGCTAAGCTGTAATATTTATTGTATAGCCGCAAACATAGACGAATTTATTATATAGACGCGATTATTTTTCGACATTAGATTTGTATTTACTAAAAGATTTTGAAACGTCTACTTAGTGGTAGGGGTTAGTGCAAATCCGTCTGGGTATGTACCACTCACTCATAAGGTAAAAACAGCAATACTAAATATTGTTGTGTTCCGGTGAGCCAGCGTAACTACGGGCACACGGGACATAATTAATATCTTAGTTCCCAAGATTGGTGGCACATTCGCTATGTAAGGAATGGTTAATATTTCTGACAGCCCAAGTCTACGGCCGGTGATGACCTCTAACATCAGGCATACTTGCCGATCCACCTCCTACTACATAACAATAATTAAAGAAAAATCCAAGCATGCTCTACTGAATTTCACGTACATAATAAGTGTTTAATTCCATCCTCAACAGTAAAGAAAACATCGTAAGTTCCTCCTCGTATCTGGTTAAATCTGCCTCATATGTTTCCAACGATTCGCACTGAAGCAACGTTGAATAAGCCCTTCTTAAGTGAAGAGAAAATCTGACAAGTGTGACATTTACGGGCTGTAACTAAGTTTCATTGCGCTCTTGGTATAATAAATACTAATATATTGTACGAAAATTCTTGTTTATGTATCCATATGTATGTGACTGATTTGATTATCGCCTGTCTTAATCGATCTTCGTAACAGACCCATAGATAAGCTGAGATACATTTTATCTTGACAGGATAATCAGTGATGAAAATAAAGTAGCATTCTCATAATTATATTTAAGGTAAATCCAATTGTATTTTGGTTTACATTTTGGAACACTTCGTATGACTATAATTGGAACGTCTTTTAATTACTTCACGTATAATAGTATCGCTTAAAAACGGCAATAAGTCCTGCCATAATAATTTTAGATACTTTTCTAATTATTAATAATAGGTAGATAGGCTAGCATATAGGCTATCTGTTGGTAATTATAATATTCTATAAAACAAAGCAGTAAACGTAGCACCCGTAGACCAAGCTTATTAATTCTCCCAAAAATTAGAACCAAATTTGTAAAAAAAAAATATTACTTTCGATGGAGCACAACTTTGTAACAAATTACCTTCTTATATAAAAAATGTAAACTCAGTTAACTGGTTTAAGTCTCAACTCTCAAAATATATTTTAGAGATTACTCATTTTTCTAGCGATTAAAATATATACAGCGATTTCATTATCTATTCTATTCTGAGTACCAATAAGGCGAATATTTTAATGTTACATTTATTGTATTGTCCTCATGTAAGTGAATCTGTCTTTTGAGAATAAACTCTTAAACCTGTAATTAAGTCATCCATTCTTGTGGGAACTAAGATCTTATATCCCTTGTGCATGTATTTAAACTGACTGACTTACTCTTGAAACACTAGGATAATACTCGTTTTACATAGAACTTGAGTGATAATATTCACAAATCAAAAAAATATATAAGTAACTCTGTATAAAAATATTTAATTCCGTATGAAATCTGGACAGGCACTTAGTAAACAAAAAGGATTTGATTGACATTGAGTATTCATATGTGGGTTACACGTATCTAGACATATGTGCAAAAAAAAACCTATCCACTAATATGTGACTTTAATCTTCAAGCAGTCTTATATGTGATATGATTTATATGTGATAAATATGAAAATCTAATCTTTTTCCATCGAGTTGCTTTCATTATATTAATATTCATTCATTCATATATCAAGTAAGCCCATAAAAGTACTTTAAATAGTCATGTTACAGCATTGAATTAAATTTAAAGCTACGATCGCTACGAAACGTAGAACCTACCTTGAACCGGCATGATACTGAGTTATGCTGTCTTATAATATAAATCAAAGCACTCATCAAGTGGCGTTCATTATTTAATATTCGAGTAATTTGTAAGCGAGATGATTAATGTCGTAATTTAAACAACCATTTTAGCTTGCTTGAGGGTTTGAGGAAATAGGCAATTAGAAGCCTAGGCACAATCTAGCATTTAACCTGTAATTATGGCGTTAAGTCAGAAAATTGGTCTCAACTTGCAGAATCTTGTATAATTTAAGCGCGAGTTAATTATCCGATTTTAATTTAATTAACAAAATAATATTTCCAAATTGTCTATAATTCTCCGCTTCTAAAAACATGAACGTACCTGAATGTTTCTTACAATTGACAATTATTTCAATAACAATTATCATCATCACAGGTGACCAAGATTCTGGAAATTTTGGACTTTTCTGTGAATAAATGTATTTTTCATACATTTCCAAATATCAGGTGATTTCTTTGCATTATTTTGATTTTATGTTCGATGTGTCTGTATTTTTTGTTTTACTTAAAATCTTGCCGACGATAATTTTCATTTTGCAACATCATTTAAAATGCGTTCAATTCTAAATGTCAACGTAAGAATTTGGCTATGCTAGACATTAGTTCTGCCCAAATTAAATTATGCAGATTCTCTTTTCCATTTACTCCTAGTTCTTATGTGACGTTATAAAAAAAATAAAGTTATAACTTTAAATGGAAGGTTGACACCCTTGCTACTTTACCCTTCCGTGTCATTTCTGGAGGAAACTTGCTATCTATACTGAAGGATATAATGGACCCAGGAGAATAGATAGCAGTTATTTATAGTTTCAAGGAGACTTTTGATTAAAATCTGTAAAATTTTGAAATGCTTCAGGCTGATTAACGAAATCTTTATATACGTTAAAAAAAAAACACTAAGACATACTTTTAGAAACACATTATGGATCGTTATTTTTAGATCCTTGATAATTCAAAAGTAGTCCAATCTCCTTGACAATTCTCGTTCACGCATTTTTAACAGATCACCGCTGAGTAATATAATAATGTCACGTAATGTCACGTATGTTGAAACAAAGCGTGTTATCAATGGGCAAAAAATATCATGTTAATAATGTAACCAGATGCACCATGTAACCATTTGAGCCGACCTGGGTCACTGGTTACAATTGGTTAGGTTGCAATCGATCATTCTTACAAAAAAGCGCTGCACGTTCAGCCATTATCAATTAAAACTTTTAAAGAAAAACTCTGTCACTGGTTAGAATTCGTGCATCTTGATAAATTATTGCGGCTTCAAAGCAAGCAACACTGAATTTTCATGTTCTAATTTGTGTGTATGTTTCTCGTGCTCGGCGGTGAAGGAAAACATCTTCAAAAAACGTGGATGTGCTCCAAACGTTCTCGACAAAGAGATAGTAGGTGTTAGCCCAAGAGACGGAAATTTACTAGCTGTTAATAGCAATGTAACAACTCCGTATGAAAAGTATACAATATGCAGCTATCCTAACGCTGTCGCCGATATAAGAGAAATAGCTTCAATATATCACTTTTTGCGCTGAAACTCAGTTCCAATGTCACACTGTTATTGATAAAAGTTTGTAGCACGATTTTTGTGACGGTAAAACTAAAAATGATTTTTTAAATTTATATCCTAGGCTATTTTTCTCTGGAAGGAAGGACAGTATTAAAAACTATCACGTACTAGTAACTGTCACTTATACAAATAGTAAACGTATTCTTGATAACGCAATAGCATACCGTGAACGTGGTTTGAGAGAGAAATGACTACGCCGTATATTTTAAATTAAGAATAAATACAAATTTTAGAAAACAATTTTATTGCAAATGTATATTGGACGATATTCTTGGAGAAGTGAATGTTATACACACACACAAATATACAAAAAAATATTTTTTTTTGTATTTGGATAAGTATCCTCAGCTCATATAGGAACTGAACTGCGCAATAGTAGTGCTTCCCTACCGATACTACAGTCGCCATGTAAATCGATATTTTCTTTTGTAAATCACAAAACAGGGTGCTTATTATCCGTATTACACATAACAAACTGGTTTGTGTTAACACGGGTCCTTATTTACTGATCATAATCCGATAGAACGTGTATCGGACACGACCGGAAAGATTTTAAGCGCAAAACTACGGGTTTACGTTCTTTTCGATGTACGGGAATGTTAGCATAGTCAACTTGACTTAGAACTGCTGCTGAGAATTTCTTTTCCTGACCCCTGAGTTTGACTTCCGTACCGCGAGAATTGCAGGTATATAAGATTTTGAATTAACGTGATTATTTTTATTACTACAAGTATTTAAAGCGGTTAAATATTTACCATGTTTTTTATTTTTATTTGGTGGAGCTCGATATTTCGACATTATCTACGAATGTCTTGTTCACGAGACTGACGTTTGCGGGTAGACGTTGACGGGATTAGAACTTCTAATGCAAATAATATTCCGTTTTAAATGCTTGTAGTAATTGCAAGTATATAATGAAGACCCAGCTTCAAATAAATAGGAACGTCAAATAATTAACAATATTTAATATGGTTTACAATATTTATTTTTCCAGTTTTTGTTACAATCATCCATTATCTTCCGCTTTTCAACCCAGATTAACAATGCCCATCAAATTCAAAAATATTCTTCCTCTACTTTTATTATAAAAATGTCAAACCAAAAAGTATTCATCACATTTATATAATTCTGTGATTGAATATAACTCAATAGCTAAAAGCTATACAACCTTAAATGATTATTTATAAATATTTTATATAAAACAATTTATAGGCTTACAATAAGCTAATCAATTAAATATCGAATGTTGGCAACATCCAAAATTTTACGAGTGAACGCTCACAGCGGGTTGTTGCTGCCTTAACACGTTTGGGCTTTGACAATTCTTGAGTGACAGGACGACGAGAGGCACTTTCACGTTCAATTAAGAATTTAAGTAATTTTAACCACGTTTAATTTTAACATATATATATTTTAACTTCAGCTGGTTCTAATTTGAAAAAATCATTATTAGTTTACAGTTGATTGACGCTACAGCCAAAATGTGTCTGATGAATGTGGTGTACTCGTATCTGTGCCCAAATAGATTTACTTTTATTTGGTTTTGTTGATTAAATGTAATAGGGGCTATATTAGTAGCCTAAGAGATCAGGATCGAACCCACGACTTTTGACATCGCTAAGCACCAATGCTAGCGTTATTGGTGCTAAGTTTCAATGACAATAAATATCTTCCTCAAAAAAAAAAAACTATTCGAATACATATTTTTTTATCGATTTTACATTTTCGAGTGTTGTTTTGTTTCGCTCCTCCAATACATTATATTCATATAGATATATATATATATATATATATATATCATATTATATATATACCATATAATATTTAATCAAAGTATAAGATTTATTCAGATTTATAAGCACTTTTGAATCGCCATTTTACAGAATTTTCCTAAACGTAAAGCTACCTCGACGTAAATGTTTTACCGTGAAGAACTGACACCAAATTCAATAGTTACTTTTTTCGATCGAATACAAATATAATTGCATTTAATATCATATAACGAACTATAAAATCGTTTTGCGTCATTTGCAGCCGCGGATCACGCACGGAGTATTTAATCTACCGTACCTAGTCTTCCTAAAAAAATAATTGGTACACTACAAGACCAAATACACAAGTTCATTACAAAGAGTGCCTCTCGCAAGTCTAGATATCAGGCGTATTGAAAAATGGAAGTCTAGATAGTAATATCTCTTTCAATCTATGGAAATATTCACGTTGCGAAATTTTCTTTGTTTCACTTTGTTTTTCGTCTTTCAGGAAATTCCAATCCATAACATTGAAATGGCTATACAAACTAAACTTTGTGTATACACAATGCATGCATGCATTTTATTGGCACGTAGGAGTTTTATATTTTCTTCCGGAAAACTTTTCAATGGAACCTATTTTTTATATCTGTAACCTCAGAACTCTGTCATTTATGAAAATCTTTCTTGTTTATGTAAGTATACTTCCCGTTGAGTTCTATTGAAATTTGATAAAAAAAATTGAGGTCAGTATGTTTGGTAAAAAAATCCTATTACCTATATTAGCGGGGATGGCTCCATGATTAGAACGTGTGCAATTAACCGAAGATTGCGGATTCAATCCCTGACAAGCACCATTAAATTTTCATGTGCTTAATCTGCGTTTATTAATGTTGCGCTCGGCACTGAAGTATAACATCCTGAAAAAACCTGCATACATGTAATTTCATTGAAATTTTAACACATTGGAGTGCGGACACGCGCATTGGAGCAGCGAAATAGAACCAAACCTTCTCAAATAGGAGAGGACCTTAGCCCAACAGTGGGACGTTTATAGACTGTTACTTTGACTTAGTGATATTCGTTAAATAAACTTTACTAGATTCTACGGATAAGAATCGTCAAAAAACTCAGTAGTTTCTTTCTCCATTACAGTAATTCCAAAGTCCATCTTATATCAAATATCCAATCTAACTCAACAAATTATCTCATGTAATCAAAATCTTGTGTTCACTTAATACAAAAATGCCTTATTTACGAAACATATAACTTCATTGATTTTCAAATCTAAATGTATCTGCGGAATTTTATTCCAGAAACCAAAACGTTATTCCAGAAAAGATTTATTGGCTTTGCGGAGTCTGAAAATTGACATTGTCAGCTTATCCTCGCTTATCTTGTCTATATAGTGATAATCATTTATTCTATCCAAAGGATCAATGGTATCGTTATAAAGCTAATACAATATTTCAAATGAAGCTTTGGGTGATGAGACAAATATTTCAAGGTCAATTTTGTACGCAACGTTATCACGTGTAACTTTTTTTGATGTGGTGTAGGTTGGCGGACGCGTAGGCCACCTGATGGTAAGTGGTCACCAGTGGCCCATAGACAATGGCGCTGTAAGAAATATTGTCCATTCCTTACGTCGCCAATGCCAAGCCAACCTTGGGAACTAAGATGTTATGTCCTTTGCCTGTAGTTACACTGGCTTACTCGCCCTTCAAACCGGAACACAACGATACTGAGTACTGTTGTTTGTTACAATATCTGATGAGTGGGTGGTACCTAAACTACCGCCAAGTATGTCTTTATCACAAATTGAATTGAATAATCTTTTTATTTTTTATATTTATTTCGATGTGAATTTCCTTTTGATGGTATAGATGTCTCGCAATAATTAAATTAAGATAATATTCTTGGAAAATATTGTTTTTCGACAATTTTCAATTAAAAATTAGCTAAAAAAATATCCCTCAAAGATTAATTATGATGGTAAATTTGTATTTTAAAATCTTAATTAATTATCCATAGAGTGAAAATAAGAAAGAAACGTGATTCGCTCGCATTCCATTATGCTGATCACGAGCAGCTGTTGCTCATAGTAAAGCGCTGTTCAGTAATTTACTACAATCGAGCGTTCTTAAAAAAAAGCGCTGCACACTCTGCCATTATCAGTTAAAACTAAAAAAAAAACCACGGAACTCTGTTAGGTAATCAATTCGGCTTTGAAGTATCGCCATGTTGAAATACTGACTTGTGATCATGGTTTGACCACATTTTATTGCTAGCTTGGGTAGATGCACCCGTCACATATTCTACTGCCAAACAGCCAAACAAGGGACATAAGATCTTCCAACATTCGTTACAGTGGTAAAGTCCATTTTGTACTAATTAAGGATTACGTGTCCTTCCTATAATAAATAAAGAAAAAAAAACTCGAATAAGCATGCTTTTTAATTTGCTTTTTATACCAGAGGACGCACGCGGTGTTTCTAAGAAGGTTTTAGTAAATAATATTATTTTATAAGTAGCCTTACAGTTTCGGGCGCTTTAAAATCGTGCCAAGCTTATATTCTTGCGAATACAATATTTAATCAAGACGACCATTCGACATAAATACACAAATGTAACATCAGAAGTCATAAAAAATAAATACCGACTCAAACTCGGTAATGGCGCCCGTTCCCGCCATTTTTCAGCTTATGACGTAACTACCATTCAACCTAAATATGAATTCGTTTTAAGGACAACGCATTTGATACTTTTAAAATCATTTGAATTTGGTAACAGCCTTTGAATATATTATACAAGATGTGAATCCGGCTTCACTGTTATCATTTACTTTTCATATAACATAAATAACTTTTTCGGAAACATTGTGATTATCAAACATCTATAACAACACCCATAAACATCAAACATGGCGGCTCGTTGAACTGTCATGTCATTGAATTTCATGGATTAAAATCAAAATATCCCAATTACACGATGTATGCGGAAATATTTTGTCGATTAAATTTTTTTTTTAATGATCTATAATGGAGATCCTCTAAGAGATCTCTCTAAGAGAGTTGCACAAAATTATTAATATAGAAGATTTTTCATTAATGTTCAAAACGATTGATAAAAAAAGGTTTTAGCATTGCCTGTAATATTATAGAAATTACAAAATATCCCTCCTTATTTAAGAGTAAATATGTTGTTACTCGGGGATAACAAAAGTTAAGGAAATCAAGCTAATCTGTAAGACCGAACCCAAGCTGAATAATCTGATGACATTTGATGGACAAACGCATCAATATAGAGTATCACCGTAAGTCGGCTTACGACGTTTTACGAATAAAATATAAAGGAGTTCCTAAAGAATATCGAAGGACCTGCGACTTTCATATTAGTAGAAGGTCGTATCATTAAAATTATTAAGTTTGAATATGTGTAATTTATCTAATAATATAAGTATTTAAAACAGGATATTTACCATGTTATATATGGATATGTACCACGAGAGTAATTCGTAGACAATGTCAAAATATCGATCTCCACCAAATAAAAATAAAAAACATGGTAAATATCCCGTTTTCAATTCTTACAGTAATAACAATAACCATGTTAATTTAAAATCTTATCTAATAACATAATAGTTTGACATATTGATTTTTTGTACTGTGCTGGTTTGAAAACTGAATGTAATCAGGTAACTAAAGGCAAAGGGGAAGTAAGATCATAGATCCCAAGGTTGGTACCGCATTGGCGATGTAAGGAATGGTTAATATTTCTTACGATGCCAGTACCATCTTCCTATTTTATAAAATATGTATATCTTCATAGAAACCGATTTAAAATTTAAAATATTGGGTTGAATGCATTGTCATTACCGCTATTAAATAACCCACCCTATTCTCCGAACACATCCGACCTCGCACGAATGTTACCGAAACGAAATCGATACAATGATACATTGACTAGCTTTAGCATCTGACGTTCCTTGGATGTTTGAAATTCGAATCCGATTTCGGTCTATGACAAATGTGTCTAGATTGTTTTGATTTTTCGGTTCAACGGCAAATCAAATATTCTCCTCAGATTATACGGTACATTATAGTTAAGCAACAAAAGCGAATACAAAATCAAGATTTTGCTTTTGTAATCTGCATCGACTCTTATTCACAAAAAGAGTCGTTTCCTCGTGTTAAGTAAAATAAATCTAAATTGGTTTCTGACTAAAAAGTTTAGTAAAGATTTTATTATTATATATAATTGTTACTGTTTATGATCATTTAGCGAACACCATTCAAATACTAGGACAAGACTAGACTAGAATCAACGGCTAGGTCACCGACATTAACAATGCTAAGGATGATCGGCATTGTAGTATCCACATTAAATATTGCCCATAGTGTTTAAAGTAATCTTCGAACCTTCTCCTCAATAGGGAGGGAAGGTCTTTGCCCAACAGTGGGATATTTACACGCTTTGACTTTACTTTGACACAGCGTTTATTCTTATAGTTATAATGTCATAGTTGATGTTTGCAAGATATATATTATTATTATTAAATATTTATGAGCATGCAAAAAAATACGTCTAACAAGTACGTAATAAGGGCATGCTTAGTCATTCAATTAGTTAGTTAGTCAGTTAGATAATAAATAATAATAGTTTAAAAAACTAAAAAGCACGGTCTTAGCACGCACTAAAAATTACAAAATGACTATTTTTTTTCGTATTCCTGACAGCAAGCCCTTTCATTTGATATCCATATCATGAGGGTGGATTTCAAACAGCCAGTCTGCATTTTGGGAAGGCTGCCATATTGGATTTGTAATGACGTTTCTCAGCTAGTCATGTATTGTCATCAGAACTCAGAGCGCGTGCAAATGTTTTTCTTACATACATAGTAATAATAAACATAATAAAATAGTATAATAACATAATAAATAATAATAAACGCAATAATAAGGAAACGAACTGCATCTCTTCTTAACAGAGTTCTATTCTACCGCCAAATAACAGTACTCTGAATTGTTGTGTTCCGGTTAGAAGGGTGAGTGAGCCAATGTAATCACAGGCACAAGGGACATAACATCTTAGTTCCCAAGGTTGGAAGGTTGGTGGCGCATAGGTGATGTAAGGAATGGTTAATATTTCTTACAGCGCCTTTGTCTATGGGCGGTGGTGACCACTTACCATCAGGTGGCCCATATGCTCGTCCGCCAATCAATGTCATAAAAAAAAAAGAGTGCGGTTGAGTCCTAACAAGATTCTGAAAATGTTTAGTGCTAAGCCGAGCCTGCCCTCCAACACTTCGTTAACGTGCTGGTGAGGCAGGTTAGGTTAAGCAAATAATATACGTATTTCCTTTTTTTTTTTTTTTTGTATTCTGCTTTTTTGTGTCGTAATATCTTTTGTTGTACTAACATAGTTGTAATGTGTCTTTTGTAACTAACAAGTGGACTATTAATTGTCTTAAATAAACGAAATTAACAAAAGCGTGTTAAGAAGAGATATGACGAAGGACACCCAGTTGGGACGAAGTTGCTGTCACTATATATTTTGTATAAAATAACAGACAAAATGAAATAAATTGAAAACGTTTGATAATGCCATTTTTCAGAATTAGAAATATATTCAATCAATCAATAAATTATTAGTGGTAGGGCCCTGTGCAAGCCCGTCTGGGTTGGTACCACCCACTCATCAGATATTCTACTGCTAAACAGCAGTACTCAGTATTGTTGTGTTCCGGTTTGAAGGGTGAGTGAGCCAGTGTAAATACAGGCACAAGGGACGTAACATCTTAGTTCCGAAGGTTGGTGGCGCATTGGTGATGTAAGGAATGGTTAATATTTCTTACAATGCCATTGTCTATGGACGGTAGTGACCTTACCATCAGGTGGCCCATTTGCTCGTCCACCTACCGATTTCATAAAAACAAAAAATAAATTGACAACGCTTGAAAACGTCATTTTTCAGAATTAGAAATACAATTTTGACTAAAAAAATGTACTCTTGCGAATTAAAACAATAACGGTTTTTTTTTTTTAAATAAAACCGTAAATAATGATAAGACAGAAAGAGAAGTAAAGGTTACTTGGAGGGATAGCGCATAACGCTTTTTCGTTACGAGATCATTATTGCCAGTTCACTCTACTGTGGGCCGCATAAAAGAACTTCGTTCCAAAAAATGCGATCTGTGTTACTGTGATGTGAGTTGATGGAACTTTAAAGTATTTATAATTGAAGGAAACTAATAATAATATATAACAATGAATTAGTAATTCAGAGAGGTTCAGAGACCCATGAAGGCTTAGACCATAATATTGTTCAGTTTGGTGTCATCACGGCATACGAACTTACGAAATATATAAATAATTCTACTTGGTAGAAGGGCATTGTGGTGGGCTAGGCACCACCCGCACATCGTGTATGCTACCACTAAGCAGCAAATGTTGTTTCGGCTTAAAATGTGTATAATCCAGGGTAAATACAGGCACAAGGGAGATATCATCTCAGTTCCCAAGGTTGGTGGCGCATTGGGGATGTAGAGAATGGTTAAAATCTTTTTTAACGACCTCCTTATTGTTTGACGACCTCCGTGGTCGAGTAATGTGTACACCGGTTTTCATGAGTACGCCACTCTGAGGTCCCGGGTTCGATTCCCGGCCGAGGCGATGTAGAAAAAGTTCATTAGTTTTATATATTTTATATATTAGGTCTGGGTGTATGTGGTACCGTCGTTACTTCTGATTTTCCATAACACAAGTGCTTTAGCTACTTACATTGAGATCAGAGTAATGTATGTGATGTTGTCGAATATTTATATATTTATTTATTTAAAAAAAAGCACATCCTTTATATCTGAATTAGAACAAAACATTTTTTTTTTATTAAATTGTTTGTTACGTTAAATATACAAAACTTAAAGCGTTCATTCATTTCATTTTCATAACACAAAATATGGCGTAACAAAAAGCAATACTAATTACTCATAACTATTCACACGATTTTCAACTTTATTTCATTGTATTAAGAGTGAAATTTTATAAAAGCAACTCGTTTTAACGGTTGTTTTATTAGAATGAAATATTTTAAATTTAAATTCGGCACGCAATCTTAAAATGGCTTTACAAACGATGTATATCGCGAACGTGTCTTGATGTTAAACGCGAAGCACAATTCTGATATAGCTTCAAGGAAGCCGGGGACAGAATTAAACTCTTCAAATGGATTCTGTACAAAATTTGTCGTAAAATGCTCGTTAAATGCGGTCACTAAATATCTTCCTAACGAAGCTAGTTAAGATGAAAGAGAAATGCAAAGATCTCGTCGATCGATTTTGTCTTAATCTAAAAATTACGAAAAACTACGAGAAATTAAAATGATTTAATCCTGATATTCCAAGAAGCAAAACATTACATGACAAGTCCTTAATGAAAAAAAACGTAAAAATATCTGCTGATGACGTCACCAAGCTATTATTAAAAAAACGAATTCCTTATTATATCTATTATGACGAGAAAACAAGGGTCACTTACTCAACATTCCAATTTAAACACCACAATTTGAAGTATTGGTGTTTGGTAATTCAATTTTGTGTTTTGGTTTGTTGGTATTTAGACGGACTTGCAAAAATACCTATCACCTTTTTTTTAATTATTATTATTAAAAATATTTGTAATTATTTAAACAAACAAACACTCCACCTTCATAATATTATATAATAGATGTGAATTCATGCTAAATTAACAATTTTATCCACAGTCAAATTTTCAACTACGGAATACGTAGCGGTTTTCTGAAAATTTATTGATGAAATTAAACTCATAAAACGTTGCCGTGTTTAGATACGGAAATGTTTTATGAGAAAATGAACGTAAAGATTAAGCTTTACGGTTCCCATTAAAAAATTTAAAAGTCATCTCGAAATTACATTGATAAATAAGGCATATTACTCAATACAAGATTATGTTAAAGATAAAAAAGCATGGACTAAGTAGATTTCTAAGCAGGATATATAAAAAATTAATTGTACTTTACGTACTCTTTAATCAAAATCGCGGAAATGATTAACTGCTGAGTTTCTTACCGGTTCTTCTCAGAAGAATCTACTTTCCGAACCGGTGTTAGCTTTACATAATATAATTCAACACTGTAACCTGACGATTCAAAAGTGCTTTTATGAGTCTTATTTGATAAAGAATACTTTTCATTGATTTGATTGGTTGATTTATAATTTTGTGCTATTTATTTTGAACCTGTAAATATACCACGTCTAGGTTAAGAGTTTCTCCTTTTTAAGTGAAGGTTCGTGGCAAATTCTACCACGCATACATAGTACGAGCATATAGTAACCGATCACGAGATGAATTATAAATACTAGTTTGGATATGGAATTTTACGAACTAGTTACGTCTATATTTAGGTCAAATCAGGCGAGTGCATCCTGAAACGCGTACGATAAACCGCTTTGCACTAGTACAAACTGGTTTGATCTAAATTCGTATATTTTAACGATATAGGTAGACGCCGAGCAAATGGGCCATCTGAAGGAAAGTGGTCACCAGTGCCCTTAGACAATGGGAGCAGTAAGAAATATTAACCATTTCTTACATCTCCAATGCGCCACCAATTTCTTGAACTGGTTTGGTGGTAGAATATCCGCTGAGTAGGTGGTAACAGTTGGATACTTAAACATATATTTATTTATTTGTATTCGCAAATATATTAGAGATTCCCATCGTTATGTAATTGGGATAATTTAAATTATTTAACGAATTGAAGCGATATATTCTGTTACAAAACAAAAGCTATTATTTTTCATTGAACAAAAACTGTTGTATGTGAAATGTAAATAAAATTCATTTATCAAAGATAATTTCTATGAAAATTTGACAAAAGGCGATGTTTCCATACCGAATATAACACAAAAGGTCGTTTTGTAAGTGAATAATTTTGAAGTATTATTCATGGACTGGATTAATTTTCGACGTCGTCATTTCCATATACATGGTAATCTAGTATATCCTCGCGGCTTCATCTGCGTTAGACGGGGGACGGGGGTGCAGAGAGCAGAGTATCTTAGTTCCATATTTTTTGTAGTATAGGTGGAAGGCCACTGCACCACCTGATGGTAAGTACTCACCAGTGATCATAGAAATTATATTACAGTTTAAAGCCGATGATTTTGGGTTCAAGCCGCTGAGTTGTATGCGTTTATCTGATAAAGTCCGACACATATTTATCCATAAAACTACATTGGAGCGTCGTGGTGGAATAATCTCTAACCTCAAGCTCAATTGATATTAATTGCTTGTTAAAATATTATTTTCCAAAAATGATGTAAGTACGGACGGACGCTTAACTAATTATTATGTATTTTATTTTTCCAAACAAACATATGAATCTCCTTACCGCCTTGACTGTAGTTTTCTTTGAAAAAATATATCTTTTGTAAATCCAAGAAAGAAGGTTAGGGGGAAACTAATATTTGAGGCCAGTGCTAATATTCTAGCGGTCTAGTTTCTATACTCAAAGCCTAGGTGTCCAAACACAAAGAATTCTAGCTGCGGGCGTATTGCATTGTGAATTCTTAGCTTCATATATAACACATACAGACAGTTCTACAACCATTCTTTTAGAATAAAACCAAAGCGCAGAACACGATCGTTGGATTTAAATCACATATTTTATAAGACATTGGCTGTCAATTTCCATGAGGACCAGCACATGGGCCACCTGATGGTAAGTGGTCACCACCACCCATAGACAAAGGCGCCGTAAGAAATATTAATCATTCCTTACATCACCAATGCGCCACCAACCTTGAGAACTAAGATGTTCCTTGTACCTGTGATTACACTGGCTCACACACCCTCCAAACCGGAACACAACGATACTGAGTACTGTTATTTGGCGGTAGAATATCTGATGATTAGGTGGTACCTACCCAGACGGACTTGCACAAAGCCCTACCACCAAGTAAATAGAACAGAATAGTAATAATATAGTAGATTCATGAACGGTAACCCTTACCTCACCCTTAAAACACATGCTGTTGAACGGAATGGAATATCATGGACAATGTATTATATGAGACGTAAATATGATAATGTTCTAATAATCACCACGGCGGAATGTGCGTAACGCTAATGTCCTGTCTAATTTAATTAAGATTAAAAAAGCTTTATTGAGTACATTTTTTTATCCAACATCCTTCTCATGCTCATAATCTTACTTCTACTCTAAACTGATGAACTCACATTCTCTTTATTAAGTCCAAAACATTGAAAATCAAGAAACTGCCATTTGAATGTCAAATCACTCGATATAGACTACTTATTTTACAATGTTTACTATTATTACAATCATAATAATTATTATTTTATTGTAATTAATTATTTTGCATGCAATTAAAATCATCTTTAATTACGCCGAAGAAGTAGAACTTCTCACGCGTACATTATTACATGCATATTTTTTTGTAGATGCAGTAAGAAGTGATTAAGAAGTAATACTGAAACGTATGCGAAAGGTGTCCACTCTGTTTCCTCCTTCATAACCCTTTGGGAGCATTTTACGTACATTAGGAAGCATGGAAGAGTTAACACTACCAAGTTCCAAAGTTCAAGGGCTTGTAAAAGTTTTGACGGAAACTTCCGATACAAGTAACACTTGGAGCTCGACACACCTTGCTTCATTACAAACTGGGAGATAAATAAACATTAAGCATCTTTAAAGGCTTTTATTACAGCCACTTGTTAGTATCTGAAGGTCAAATTATACACGCAATTGATTGCCCAAAATTTTTGCAATCAGAACAAGACGAAATTTTTGAACACAGAATATATATATAGACTCATTGGATTAAAATTCACATTCAAGGTCAAATGTTAGGCCTTAATAATTCCACGGTTTAAGCATCTACTGGTGAAAATGTCGCTGATCTATCCTGCTAAGACTATTGTGGTACCAGCACCGTATTATATATATGTACCTATTTTAGGTAATAGTATTATTTTAAAGTATGTTCTATTTCGAAGCTAGCGTCGCTGAATATTTCAAATGCAACCGCTTTTATAAATTCATATCATGTACGTTGCTATAGGAAAACATCGTGCGGAAATCTGCTTATGTCATAAGAAATTTCGAGGCGTTATATCCTGTAATCCGAACAGAGTAGCATGATGGATTATGTTTCAAATGCTTTCTTGATGAGAATGTAAGTCTTTAATAATAATAATGAACAAATATATTGCACTCAGAGTATATGGACGCTAAGTATATTATTTTAAACAGAAATTTATAAGGCATAATGAAGTAGGTAGTTAGGGCACATACCCTTTATTTTATGATATCGGTAGGTGGACGAGCAAATGAGCCACCTGATTACAAGTGGTCACCACCATAGACAAAAGGTTGGTGGCGCATTGGTGATGTAAGGAATGGTTCTCTGTCAATGTTTGTCTGTCTAATGGTGACCATTCGTCAGGTGGCCTATTTGCTCGTCCACCTACCAATGATATTACTAAAAAAAAAAAAAAATATGGTTATTGTTAAAGTAAATCATGTTGCGAGTGCGACTTTAAAAATATCCATAAGGATTGACTATTTTAAGATAGAAGAATTCATTCAACAATCGTGTATCTTAATCAAATACTCAGAGTAAGAATAAATTACTTTAATACCTACATATATCAGAATAAAAGTTAAATTGAGGCAACTTAAATAAAGACAATGGTTGATCGATTTAATTTATAAGTGCAACAACAATTGATTTTTTTTCAGCCTTTTGCGGATCAATTCTGGGCGAAAACCTCGCCAATAAAACGCCCACCAATCCGTACTTGCTACCTTTTTTAAATCGTCCGTCCACCTCGCCGCAGGACGCTACGGTTATTGTTAGGCATACAATCGTATTGCCTTTAAGAATTTAAGTATTAAATATACATCACGTAATATATTATAACTTTAAGATTGCAGATAATTTGGAAGAATTTAATCTGAAGCAAAGTAAAATGGTTGTTAGAAAATGAACTCATAATCTTATAAATAACTTGCGATATCTGACAGTTTCTGATCGTGACTCGCCTACATCTGAGGAGCGAGGGCAAGCGTTGAACACCAAAATGTACTTTATATCCCTGCACAATAAATTTTACGTAAAATTTATACGGCTATGATGATTTGAGTGATCGTTGATTCGGGGTTTCGATTTGAAAGCGTAAGAAATCAATTCAATTTCGCATTTATAAGTTAGGACTAAGTTTTGGGTATCTGTGAGTTTTTGACATCACAGAAGGTGATGATGAAGTCTTCCTGACTTATTTTGGTCATAGCGACCAATTTTAATGGATATTAACCTATTACACAGGATATATTATACACAAGTGCACCCTCATAAACCGATGGGACGGCAAATCCGAATAGACCAAAAAGAGTTCAGCTGCAGAACCAACGTTTTTATGTCTAGGTGTTATGATACATGGGAGTAGATACACTGCCAACTCCCAGACTTCGGACTATTTTACAGATAATTTTTGCAATAGAAAAATCCAATAACATTTTATCGGCCTGACCTTGGGTATGTACCCAGGACTTTTGGATCAGCGTCCATATATCTAACTACTAGACCAACAGGTAGTTAAAGTGCTATAGAAGGTTACATAAATACTAATTAACTAACCCTTCTCGCAATGGAATGGAAATGACAGAGTTTTTCCCATTATTCCAAGAAAAAATTCCAAATTAATAATAAAAAATGTCAACAATAGTTGTCGTTGACGGTCATTTCACGCGAATAATTTAAATCTGTTCTCAAATTTTCATTAAACATCGATGAATGATCGCGAAATTGCCAAATAAAATTAATTCGAACTCCCAATAAATTCAGAATTCACAACAATCGTTGAGTGATTCTGACGTCGAGTGGAAATATTTATTCGTGTAATTAAATCCAGTGCACGCATGTACAAGTGTGTTTTATATCATTGAATTATTTAAGTGTATTATAAACAGAGAGTAATCCAGGATACCCTCTGTTTAACATACTCTGTAATATCACACAGTGTACCGTACATAATATATATTTTTTATGATATTTGTAGGTGAATTGGCAAATAGGCCACACGATGGTAAGTGATTACCATCGCCCATAGACAATAGCACTGTAAGAAATGTAACCATTCTTTACATGGCCAAAGCACCACTGACTTTAGAACTAAGATATTATGTCATTGTGGTGCATTTGGTGGTAGGCCACAGGGACATACCCTCTCAGTTCCCAAGTTGATGGCGCATTTAAAATGCAAAGAATGGTTAAAATCGCTCTCAGTACCATTACCTTAGTGTCACAATTTACTTTAATTTGAAATTAAATATACATATATGTATCTATGATCTTCAACTAAATTCTATTTTTCCATTCCACTGGGTCATTCAAAACATGTAAAAAGTCTTTAGCAAACTAATCCATTACTAAGTTAATGTAAGACACCCTTAATACTCTTCGTCGTGGCTTAATGTTGATTATTCCGTGAAACTTCCGGTGACTCAGCTAATACTGAACTAACCGCATTTCTAGCTCTACTATAAATACCTATTTATATACCAAATTATATATGATGGTGAGCCGTAATTTAACGCATTCCTGCGACTTTCTTCGCATGAAAATATTTGATTGCAATGATATAAAATGAAGTCAATGTCTCAGTACTGGGCATCTTCTCCTCTTGGTGAGTAGACTTTGACTTGATGGTAGGGCTTCAGCAAGCCCATCAGTGTACCGCCTATTCACCAGATATTCTACCGTCAAGCAGCACTACTTAGTATTGTTGTGTTCATCGTCCAGTGGAACTGTCATCCAGGCAGTGTGACTTTCTATTGGGTGACCTATTTGCTCGTCAGCCTACCTAGTATATAAAACAAAAACTTGGACCTTATTTCATAGTAGTGAACTAACGCCGGTTGATAAATTACTCATCTGACAGAATTACATTTGACACAATATACATTTTTTCTTTCGATATTTGTCTTACCTCCGAGCGAGACACGATTGAAAAATAAAAAACGAACTAAGGTCATAACAATTCAATGGTGCATCACCTACTATCCATAATTTCTGCACTAATACACATCCTAAATTTTGAATAAGGAGAGAAAAAATTACGACGCGTGTCAAGTCTGGGTCCAACTTTACTATTTATAAAGCTGAGATGCCCCAATGTTTAGAACATGTGCATCTTAACTGATGATTGCGGATTCAGAGTCAGCACGTGGTTAAAAAAAAAACATAGGAGGAAGCCTGAACGTCTCTCATTTCAGTGAAAATCTACCACATGTGTATCCACCAACTCGCAATGAAGCAGCATAGTTGATTAATCTCCAAAACCTTCTCCTCGAAGGAAAAGGATTCTTTTTTTTTACATTGTTATAACTTACAATAAGAAACAAATATATGATGCTTGCGACCTTCAGGATTTTTTGGCTTTTCGAGACGTCTAAATGAACATAGAACAAATCCGGCACTGCTAGCGAAGGCCTTCCGTGAAGATTGTAAGAAAAAGGATTAGTGTATATCCAACCACGTTGCTTATCCGAGCATGGCTGAACTTCTCACAGCTTTCACGATAAACATGTAAATTTTCTCACTGTATTTTGTCCTAGTTTAGATCTCGAAATAAATGGTACTATAAAACAATAGTACCGTACCAGATTTGTATCCATTTAATTGGTAATTACGTCATCATACTTTTCTAAAATTGTATTAATATAAGTACTATTGTACATATTTACTTGATGGAAGGGCATTGTGCAAGCTCGTCTGGGTAGGTACCACCCACTCATCAGATATTCTACTGCCAAACAGCAGCAGTCAGTATTGTTGTGTTCCGGTTTGAAGGGTGAGTGAGCCAGTGTAACTACAGGTACAATGGACGTAACATCTTACTTCCTTAGGTTGGTGGTGGATTGGTGATGTAAGGAATGTTTAATATTTCTTACAACGCCATTGTCTATGGGCGGTGGTGACTACTCACCATCAGGTGGCCCATTTGCTCGTCCGCCTACCGATTGCTATCCACTACAGCGACGAGGCAATTGATTAATTAAAATATTTGTATCATAGTTATCGAATCAGCGTATAAATGCAATTTTCCGGCGTCGCTTGCAAAAAGGCATGAATCGCAAAATAATAATTTATCACCAGCGGTACCGCTTTAAATATGAAGTTGCTTTTAAAATTTATGACGAAAACCAATCAGTTGTGAAATAACTCCTGAACTAACTTTTCTGGTGGAAAGGGTAAACCTTGCTTAGTCATTAAAATTAAGGTGATGTTATCCTCGCTACGATGATTAAATTAAAATAGATGATTAATTCTTATGTGACTATGTCTTCGCTTTTACGAAAGGAATAGTTTGGAACATTTGTTTTTCTTTGAGTAGGAGCTCTTATACCAACTATGACTAGTGCCTAAGAGATAACCTTCCTCCTCTTTTTAGGTCATCAATGCGTCATCATCAAGATGTGAGAGGTACTTTTTCTTTTGCCTGTTACAATGACTTATTCATAATGGTAACCGAACATTGCAATACATGGTTCTGCTGTTGTTTGGCGGTAGGACGGGTCTGATGAGTGATTAAACCCGACGAACTTGCGTAACGCTTCAGATTGCCAATGCAATATTAACCTTGGATGTATTGTGCTTGTTTTCCTGAATCAAAGCGAGGATCAATTATGTTGTGAGTAGGTGATACTCAACATTAAAATATGGAATTGGGATTCATAGGCAAGCATATCTGAAATTTCCTCAATTTGTGTTCACTGGTGAAGCAAAAAAATTGTGAATCGGCGTATGTGGTGGAATAATCTCTATATTTAACTTATTTGGCTCATTTATAGGCTATGGTTTTAATTAATAAATATAAATATAAAACACATACTTTATATTTTTTATTATACACCACAAACAGATAATAAATAAATCAAAACATGGATACAGCCTAAATAAAATAAGCGTACAATTTTGGCGATCTTATCGCTACATAGCGATCTCTTCCAGGCAACCAACGGTGTAGGTGATAGCTCATAGAATAGGAGAAGAGGTGAGTGACGCTGTAATAAAAAATAAAATAAAATAAATCTATAACTAAAACCAATAAATAAATGTTAAAATAGAGGACATATATTATATATCAACAAATAAATTATAGCTAAAAATAATGTTTAGTATCATAAGGAGTTATAGCCAGATTATTACCAGTTAAGTTAGGTGCATCTTAACCGATGATTTCGGGTTCAAACCCAGTCAAGCACCACTGAATTTTGATGTGCTTAATTTGGGTTTATAATTCATCTCGTGCTCGGCGGTGAAGGAAAACATCGTGAGGAAACCTGCATGTGTCTAATTTCAACGAATTTCTGCCACATGTGTATTCCACCAATACGCATTAGAGCAGCGTGGTGGAATATGCTCCAAACCTTCTCCTCAAAGGGAGAGGAGGCCTTAGCCCAGCAGTGGGAAGTTTACAGGCTGCTAATGTAAAAAAAAAATGTAAGGTGTTATATCCAGTACATTGTATCATAAGCATTGATCGACTCTTTTGGGAGTACTCATAAAATATGAGTCAAATTTTCAGAGAGCTGTAGACTGTATATCAAGTAGGCGCACGATGAAATCGTAAAATCTGAATTTTAAATTAATGTCATCAATGCGTATGGTTTGCGCAGGTTAAAAAAATAATTGACTGTTCCACCAAACGATATTTACCTTGTACGCGTGTGTTCAAGGTCACCTGAGTATTCATTCTCGCACACAATGACAATGAAATATGTTGTTGGATACGAATATGTTGCTCATGGTTGACGACCAACTGCTTTTCATTCTCAGGTGTAAGAAGTGCTGGGAGGATGTGGTTTCCTTTTGAGGAAATGTCATTTTGCAAGAGTTCCACCACTGACCCTTTCTTGACAGAAAAATACAATACTGTTCGCGCCTACTACTACTAATTTAGATGTATATATAATACAGATCATTGATTTAATTTTAAATAGCATTATTTGCTATATAATCAACCTTTTTTTACAACATTTTATAAAAAAGAATGTGTCAAAGCGAGTGTGCTGTTTTTTTTGTTTTTGTTCACTTATAAGCAAACGATAGAAGTTGTACTAGATTCCAAGAATATATTATACTAGTTTTTGAAGCAAATTTTGTTTTTATTGAGTTCCGTATCGGACTCCAGTGTCTAAGTAATAGACAAATACCATTGTGTCGATTCGACCTGGAACTTAAATAGCCTAGCTATTTTAGACCAATATGGCATGTATATAACTCATAATAAATCATTGTGATACCATCTGTTGACCGTCCGTCAGATATTGAGAGTTAGCTTATCAAGAGTTTACTTTATCCTATATGATATTAGGTAGACAGACTGACAAAATGAGCCTCTTGTTGTCTGGTCCCGGCCGCCCATAGACAAAATACACAGCCTCACCCGTTGTTTAAACCGTTTTTTTTTTTTATGGTGCCGGTAGACAGAGTTGCAAATGGGCCACCTGATGCTAAGTGGTCACCACCTCCCATAGGCAATGGCGCTGTAAGAAATATTAACCATTCCTTACATCAACAATGCGCCACCAAACTTGGGAACTAAGATGTTATGTCCCTTGTGCCTGTAGTTACACTGGCTCACTCACCTTTCAAACCGGAACACAACAATACTGAGTACTGCTGTTTAGCGGTAGATTATCTGATGAATGGATGGTACCTCCAGACGCTAACACGAAGTATAAGTATTATTAAGTAAAGTAATAATAATTATCAAAATCTAAATATAATTTCCTCAAAAACTTTTGGAATCATCATCTTACAGAACTATATTAAAGTTACTACCGGTTCTGAATGAATGAATGTAGTTTCTACCGAGAAGAACTGGCAAGAAACTCAGTAATTATTCGTATCCAACATTCAACAAATAAGGTTATGTTTGTTAAATGCAATTATACATAACATAACATAAAACATAAATTTAAAAAATGCAATTATATATATAATATATTCTGTGTTATGGTGAATAATTATGTTTTTTTTATTAATATTTATTGAACAAATTAATTTAATTTATGAATCGGCAAATATTATTATATCTTGGTCCAAGAAGCCGAGATGGCCCAGAGGTTAGAACGCGTGAATCTTAACCGATGATTTCGGGTACAAGCTCAGGCAAGCACCATTGAATTTTCATGTGCTTAATTTGTGTTTATAATTCATCTCGTGGCCGGCGGTGTAGGAAAACATCGTGATGAAACCTGCATGTGTTCAATTTTAACGAATTTCTGCCACATGTCTATTCCACCAACCCGCATTGAAGCAGCGTGGTGGAATATGTTCCAAGCCTTTTCCTCAAAGGAATAGGAGGCCTTAGCCCAGCAGTGGGAAATTTACAGGCTATTAATGTATGGTCCAAGCAGGATATATTGACGTTGCGGTGATGGGAATTTGGCTGTATGCTGTTGCTTATCTTTACGTTTCGTGGACATACAATGATTATCACTGATTCTATCAAAGTGGTGGTGGCACTGTGAATATACATAACATTGTTGTAAATATATTGTAATGCAATTGTGAGTAAGGAGAGGAGACTTTGGAATTGAATTACTAACCAGAAAGTACAGAAACACAAAGAGTTAGCGAGTATAACTCCTAATCTTTTAACAAAACAAATGTTTGCCAATACATATATTGATATAAGATATAGAAGCATCAATAGCGTAATGGCTTAAGGCTCAAGGTCGATCCTGACTCCTCGGGCTATTGGCGTCCCCAATACTAAAACGAATTTTAACGGAATGGAGGAGCAATATTTCTTATACTATCTGGGTAGGCATGTGACTCCACTACACCTGCTGGTAAGTGATAGTGGAGTCCAAACGCGAAGACGCCCAGTAAAGTCTACCCCGCCATGCCGACCCGCAAGATGCCTCTTCACGGCTCGTTTGAAGGCATCCAGGTTAATAGGAATTAGTAATTCATTATTTAATGTTTGTTACATGCTTCTGTGACAATTTTAATTGAAGCAATAATTCCCCTTTAAACAGTTCCGATTTGCCGTAATTCATACTGTACGAATACTTATTTGTTCCAATCTTGGTCTGGGGTTTACACGAGAAGTTTTCCTAAAATGTCCAATATCCCAAGAACCAAAATAATAAATCAATTTTACACCCGACTTAAATGTCGTTTGGTCGCCAGTCAATATATATTCGAAATGCGACAGTAAAAAGCACAGGACGTAAGAATCCAAGATGTCTGCTTCCGGTGACCGGAAACTACGTAACCGAGTTATCGGGGCCATATTAAGATGGTATATGTGTACTATGTTGTATTTATGATTCTCTATATACTTAACGATATTATGTACTGGAATCATAAATATATAAATGTGTTAAAATTAATACTGGAATTACATAACATAATATTACCAACTAGTACGATACAATTTGAAGCGTCAATTCTGCAATGGTGTACGGGCTTAGCGATGTAAAAAGTCGCAGGTTCAATCCTGCCTTCTTGAGCTATTGTCGTCCCATAAGCTTTAAGCTTATTAAGAAAGTATCTATCCGACTGTGAACCCTTCATACAGGTTTTTAAATTGTTTCACGGCTTGAATACTTAACTGAACAAAAAAATCTCACATGTTGTCAGGGATTTAGAAAAGACCATAATATGGTACTACCCCCCCCCCCAATGCCTCATACGCGGATGAAACTGCGTGCGGGAAGAAGTATTGACTTTTTACTTGGTGGTAGGGCTTTATGCAAGCCCGTTTGGGTAGGTACCACCCACTCGTCAGAAATTCTACCACCAAACAGCAGTACTCAGTATCGTTGTATTCCAGTTTGAAGGGTGAGTGAGCCAGTGTAACTACAGGCACAAGGGACATGACATCTTAGTTGTCAAGTTTCGTGGCGCATTGGTGATGTAAGGAATGGTTAATATTTCTTATAGCGCTATTGTCTATGGGCGGTGGTGACCACTTACCATCAGGTGACTACCGATATCATAAAAAAATTGACATAATATGGAGTCCCAACCCGAGCTCATTATCAAATATTTCAATATTAATAATCCAAAAAGTCCGTTTCAAATGATATTCGGTGCACTAATTAACATTAATATTTAACATTTAAATTGGGAAATAAACAATAATTTACGTAATACCCGTTCATAATTAATAGTCCCTCTGGATAGGTGTGACTTATCAAATATCCAACCGCCAAACCACAATACTTAATAAAGTGTTCTGGTTTAAGAGGTGAGTTTGCTAGTGTAACTACAGTACAAGGGACATAACATCTCAGTTCCCGAGTCAGTCGCGATCTCAGTTCACGTGGCCCATTTGTCTGTATATTTACCTATTTTAAATAAAAGACTCCCAACAGAAGTGATAACTTAAACTGTGCGAAATACGGCTAACGCTGTGTTAGAGTGAGAGAGGAGGAACCTGCTTATCGCTGCCGTTTACGTAAGAGAAAGGGAAGCCAGACAGACTGGCGCCGTAACGCGTTACGTAACGAAGCGGTTTACCCTCCCATTCGAAGTTATCACTTCAAAAATATTTATAACAGTAAAATAATTGTTTATAATATTAAAGCAGTGATGGCCTAATGGTCAGAATACGTGAATCTTAACTGATGATAGTGGGTTCAAATCCGGGCAAACGCCGCTTCATTTTGTTAAATATATAAATCTATTCAATCACGAAGGCACGCCCCTCTACTTTAAATTAATGTCGGCGTGCATTAGTATGAGTGAGCGACGCTCGTGTTTATAAGATGTCTCAGTGTACGTGAGATGACTACGTACAGACAGAAAAAAAACACAAATTTGATTATACTTGATAGGTTTATTTCATTAACGCCTTCACGAGTGGATGTATCTATACACTATGATAAAAATATCTATATTAAATTTGCTACATAGAGACAGACGGGTGTTGCCTGTCATGTGGAATAAAATTTTCAAAATACATTTATGTAACACGAAGTTCGATTAACATTTAATGCAATAATAATAATAATGATCTGAAGACCACAATTTCAACAAATTATAATAACTACGAATTATGAAATGAATGAAATTAATACTTATTCAAATTAATGTTTGTTATTTGTGTGTGCTGAATGTTGAAAGTGTTAGTAATTCCTGTGTTTTACATTAACAGCCTGTAAATTTCTCACTGCTGGGCTAAGACCTCTTCTCCCTTTGAGAAGGTTTGGAGCATATTCCACCCATTGGTGGTGGAATACACACGTGGAATTTCGTTGAAATTAGACACATGCAGGTTTCCTCACGATGTTTTCCTTCACCGCCGAGCGCGAGATGAATTATAAACACAAATTAAGCACATGAAAATTAAGTGGTGCTTGCTTGGGTTCGAACCCGAAATAATCGATTAAGATGTACGCGTTCTATCCACTGGGCCATCTCGGCTCTTCCTGTGTTTAAGAAATGAATATTGAAAAATAATATTATGACTGTCGAAGTGTATGTGATATGGAAAATATATTTTTTCTCTGTCAATCGATGTTACGTTTCTTTGCGAAAATAAATGGTTACACCGAAAATCTTTCGCTATTTAGCAGTGATAAGAGCAAAGCCTGGCAAAAACGAAATATACTTTATTCGAGTAGGCTCTTAAAAGCACTTTAAAAACACTTTTGAATCGTCATTTTACAAACTATATTAAGCAAAGTTACCATCAGTTCGGAATATAGAATCTACCGAGAATAACCAGCAAAAAACTCAGTACTCTTTTCCAACATTTGAGATACATTATATTAGTTAAATAATAGTATATACGTAGTATATCCTGTCTGAAAGTCAAAAAGTATTGGCTCTACGTTTTTTCATCATCTACAAATGTCTTTATTCAAGATATTTATCTCAATTAATGGTATTACACCTTCTTAATGATTGCTAGAATCCTACCTACCTTCGATTCGGACAGAAACACCTCAGGCCGAAGAAGAACTAGTGAAAATAACTCACTGGGATTTTTTTTCAGATAACGATAAATTATTTATTTTGAAAAGACCTGAAGGCGATCGTTTCATTCCCATTGTCTATGAACTCAGTTACAGAACAATGCAGTTTTAAGGGTTTTTTTGTACAGTATAGATAAAGAGATATAATTGGCATGCAATACAGAGAAATAAATAAGAGTCAAGGTTAAAGATTAGTGATTAATAATAGGATGTAAAGCAATAGAAAAACTTAAAGAAAAATGACCTGTGGGACCGAGAGATGGTCATAAATGAGAGGTAATAAACACGAAGTCCGACTCGAAACTTCCAATTAACTTCCAGAATATCACTTGCGTAAATACAAATACAACTTGCCTTTTAAACATTTTAATTCGGTCATTCTTTTCGAAGTATTAGAGATGCTTAAAACGACAGAAGAGAAATAGCTCCGGGCGATGCGGAAGGATCGCTTGATGACATAACTAATGATAAATACATAAAAATATAACATAAACAGCCTGTAAATTTCCCACTGCTGGGCTAAGGCCTCCTATCCCTTTGAGGAGAAGGTATGGAGCATATTCCACCACGCTGCTCCAATGCGGGTTGGTGGAATACACATGTGGCAGAATTTCGTTGAAATTAGACACATGCAGGTTTCCTCACGATGTTTTCCTTCACCGCCAAGCACGAGATGAATTATAAACACAAATTAAGCACATGAAAATTCAGTGGTGCCTGCCTGGGTTTGAACCCGAAATCATCGGTTAAGATGCACGCGTTCTAACCACTGGGCCATCTCGGCTCTATAATGATAATAAATTGTTTTGTTACACAAGTACATATGGATTGTACAAATTTTCGTATAATATCTTATGTACCTTTGAGTGTATTTATTATATTGTATGTTACCAACTACCCGCTCCGTCTTCGTACGTGCAATGCTGATATTAAATATGCTACAGAATGACTTCACATACAACGTTCACAGCTTTTCGTCATTAGACAATACAAACCGCTATGTCACTGTATTTCAAATCTGTAATATCTTCGAAAATAATCATTTAAATTACATGCTGTAAAAGGCCATATTGATCAATATAAATCCAGAATATATCTAAGGTACTTAATTGGATAAGGATTAATGCTGTATTGCTTTAAATTGCTTCGTAAATAAGCCTTTATTTCTCGTAAAAAGAAAAGGATAAAATAAATTTATTGTGGGTTATCCCTAAGTGATAGACATATACCTTGTGTACTTTTAGCTTTTTTTAAGGTGCACAAATCTGTAGTATATTATTTTGATCTATCTCGTAGGGTTCAGCCAGCGTTCGCATGTACCCTTCCTCTTGAATCAGTTTTTCTATTAAAAAAAAAACTGCATCCAAATCCGTTGCGTAATTTTAAAGATCTAAGCATACACAGCGACAGTCACAGCGAGAACCGACTTTGTTTTATTCTTTTAGACACATGCAGGTTTCCTCACGATGTTTTCTTTCACCACCGAGCACATGAATCAAAATTCAGTGGTGCTGGTCTGGGTCTGAACGCGAGATCATCAGTGAAGTTGCACGCGTCCTTACTGTTGGGCCATGTCAGTCCATCTAAATTGTATTTAATTAGGTATCAATTAATGTTTTTGATATCTGATATAAAGCTGAGATGACCCAGTGGTTAGAACGCGTGCATCTTAACCGATGATCGCGGGTTCAAACCCAGGCAACCACCACTAAATTTTCATGTGCTTAAAGTTGAGTTTATAATTCATCACGTGCTCGGCGGTGAAGGAAAACATCGTGAGGAAACCTGCATGTATCTAATTTCAACGAAATTCTCCCACATGTGTATCCACCAACCGGCATTGGAGCAGCGTGGTGGAATAAGCTCGAAACCTTCTTCTCAAAAAAAAAGAAGAGGAGGCCTTAGCCCAGCAGTGGGAAATTTAAAGGCTGTTAATGCATGTCTGATATATCTCTGTCATATAACATATGTACATCTATCACTATTCATGGCTCAATGGTTATTTAACCCCCTTTAAGGTTTGTTGGAAGAGGTTGCCCTATTAGAAAGCCACCTCATATTTTGTATAATGTCCTAGTACTGAGTTAGTCCTCTTACAAACTGACTCCTGAATCTAATTTTAATATACCATCTTGGTACTCACGAGATATTCGAAATAGATAAAAAAAATACTGTTTTAAACGAAGTCATTCTCGCTACCATATATATGTATATATATATATATGTATCTATTGAATACCCGTCACAATTTAATAAATTAAAAACGTGTGAGAATCAGTTACGTAATAAATTCCAAATCGATTAAAACATATAGGTAAATATACAAAAAATAAACTTTATATTTCTTTCAAATTGAATATAAAGAGGACGAAAGGAAAAGAACCAGTAAAACAGCCCCCCCTCCCCTCTCCTAAGCGCCCTTTCTTCCTAACGTAATGACTACCTGTAAACAGTAGAACGTTTGCCAAGATATTTTTGTCAAAAGTAATTTTGTTTTTCCATGAGATATTGTATCTACTGAAAAAAAAAATATAATGCTCTTTCTTTTCGTAATGATATCTGCCAGATCGCTCTACTGTAAGCCGCTAAAAATAATTTATTGAAAAAAAATGAAATTCAAAAACTTTATAAATTATCGAAGTGTAATCAACCGTTTTATAACATGGAATGCGGTTAGACCAGATTCGATGATGCAACATCCGACATCTGCCCGAAATCCCATTTCGGCATAATGGTCTGCGAAAATAATTTATTTTCATTTGGTAACATTTGGTAACATTTGGTATTCCAACATTGGTCGTGTTCATTTAATTCGTTATAACTGTATGATTTATCACAATTCTGCCATCAGATTATGAGGTCGTATTATCGCCTACTGATTTTTGGAATTATCTACTACCAGATCTGGTTTAGGGTCCATGCTAGTTTGTAGAAGGAA
Organism: Vanessa tameamea; assembly: GCF_037043105.1. NCBI lineage: Eukaryota > Metazoa > Arthropoda > Insecta > Lepidoptera > Nymphalidae > Vanessa > Vanessa tameamea. Next base: position 4,508,694 of record NC_087338.1, read on the forward strand.
GATGATAGAACATTTTTTAGTACATAAGTAGCAAATGGGATACTTCATGGCAACCGCACTGTCTATTAACATTGTCGCTTAAAAATTTTCGCATCGCAATCGCATAAAATAACGACTGATATCGACCTGTTGAACTGTCAAATCCCGTATCTCGGAGAGCACGTAAAGTCATTGTCACTGTGCCTGATCTCTCGTGTCGGCTCCGTACCATTGGATAATAAAAGTTAGAGGATAAGGAATGCATCATCAATGTCTCCTGCGTAGTTGACTGGTCTCTCTTGAGATTGGTTGCTGTTACCAAAATCGGTTGGGACGATATTTCATAATTATTGTGCTTAAGGAAGACCCAAGTTACGAGAAGGTGAGATGGCGAACAATGCAAGAACATAGAAAACAAAAGAAATATCACAGTTTATTTTGTATTCAATACTTGAAACATATTCATAAACTATACGTCATGTACGAGGTGTTGAAATTCATATATTTTTTTTTTTTTTATTGGACAACATCACATACATTACTCTGTACCCAATTTAAGTAGCTAAAGAACTTGTGTTATGGAAAATCAGAAGTAACGACGGTACCACAAACAGCCAGACCCGAGACAACATAGAAAAATAATTGAACTTTTACTACATCGACTCGGCCGGGAATCTAACCCGGGACCTCGGAGTGGCGTACCCATGAAAACCGGTGTACACACTACTCGACCACGGAGGTCGTCATATTGAATAACATCGACAAATATATTTCTGCGTGATTTTTGTCTAATACACATACTATCTTAAATATTTCTGAGAATTTTCACCCATACTATTCAAATCAAATCATTATAAGAATACGTTTAATTTCACTAACAGAAAAGATTTTTGGTAACTCTACAATGCAACAAATGGCTTTAGTCTTTTAACATTTAAATAAAACAGAGAAATAGAACTTAGGCAGCCCAGTGTTTAGGATACGTAAATCATAAACTAAGATTACGGACAAGCACCATTAAGTTCTGGTATGCTTAGTATGGGTTAATATTTCATTTCGTACGTGGCGGTGTAGGAAATTATCATGAGGCAATCTACATGTCTAAAATGATTTTTTTTTCAATTTCTTTCACCACACACTATTGCGTTCGTCCTTTTTTGAGTTTCCTCTTTTATTATGTATTTTTTGATTTTTAACGGTTCTATCATATTTAATGAATTACGAGTAGTTGAATTAAATTCTGCAGAGTTCACTTTTTTTTTTATATTGGACAACATCATATACATTACTCTGATCCCAATGTAAGTAGCTAAAGCACTTGTGTTATGGAAGATCAGAAGTAACGACGGTACCACAGACACCCAGACCCAAGACAACATAGAAAACTAATGAACTTTTTCTGCATCGACTCGGCCGGGAATCGAACGCAGAACCTCGGAGGTCGTCAAAACTTTACCAGCCGTTAATATTTTATTCTATCACAAGTTGCAGATGACTTAAGAATGAAATATTATCTTCACTAATAACATAAACGCGAAAGTAATTCTGTCTGTCTGTCTGCTGCTCTTTCATGACTGGTTGATATGGAACCGGATTGGATGAAATTTGAAATGAAGCTTGAACCCCAAGGACGAAGATAGGTGACTTTTTTATGCCTATAACCTAACGAACAATCCCTATAACGTGAGCGAAGTTTAATACAAAATGGCATTCCCTAAGTGAACTAAGCTATATAATGAATAAGTTATATTATTGCTTAGAAGATGGTGCCCCATTTTCTCCGCTCTTTTAAGTTATTTTCCATGCGAACACACTTATCTTAATTGCAATCTTTTGGACATTAGAACACAATATTGCCACTTTTTGGGATACATTGTTTCATTTAAAGGGATTCGAATTATGAGTTGTCATTCGACTATTATACTTTTAAATGGAAATTCAGTTATTATTGTTGTTTACATCATTGTCATAGCGTCCGAATGTTACAAGTGCCATGTACACATTTTATAGTAAGTACTCGCTAGAAGCGACCAAAAGTTTTTATGTTCATGAACTAGCAAAACTTGGCAGAATTTTCCTGACTATATCAGCAATTGATGTAATCACCAAGGATCTCTTGATCTATATAGGAGTTAATGTGATGCGAGCTCACTAGCCGGAACGCACAACAAAGTGGGTAGCACCGAAATTTTAACCATAAAAAAATATAGGGCGCATATAACTTTCATGGTGTCCAATGTCGAAATCTTAAGATAAATGTTGACCAATAACGATTTTTACTGGCAAATACGGATAAACATTGCTTCTTTTGATAAGAAGATCCTATTTCTCCAGTAATATTTTCTACGACACTTACTCCATGAAAACATGATAAATAAACAATTAAAATTTTCTAATGTTATTATCGAACTGAATTCGCAATCTTAGCTTCAGATCCAAGTGGCTGCGAACCCATAAAACGCACCTTAAATATTTATTTCACTCACCGTATTCACATCTTATTCAAATCTATCAATAGGAAGCTGAACAACACCGAACTTCGTCAACAGTCGCCCGAACTCGTAGGTATTCGACTCGACTGAATTTAGAATACGGATTAAATTTGAATCTCAGCATTGTTGTTCTGTTAGCTGTTCGAAATTCAAAATGGATTACGTCCAATCCTACATAACATTGCATGTAGCGCTTAGGTGTTTTACGACGAAGTTTTCCTCCAAGAGATTGTATCAGTAATAGTTTTTCCAATAATGTGACATTTCAGTATCACGTGAACATTTTTTTCGCTATTTTTTATATATTTCCGAAAACCTACCGAGGAAATGAGATACGTGAAGGAAAATCATCTATATCCATAAAACATGGCGTTTAAAGGACTATAAACCACTTCTAACACTATCAACGCACCGCCAAATACGAATATAAGATATTTTATGCCTATATTAAACTGGCGCACTCACCAGTCAAACCGGATTTTTAAAAAAACAAAAAGTATTGTTAAAATATTATACAAGGTATTGGAACAACTGATAATAATTAGATACTCAGGATTTTTTCAAAGCCCTACTGGAGGATTGGATGCTGGAGAGTGAAGACTTCAATCTTAAACAAGGGTACTTAAAAATTTAAAAGATTCCCGACTCAACAAAACCTCTGAAAAGTATGTATTGAATCTATAACTTATTCATTGACTCTACTGCGGGTTTTTTTTAATGATATGGTAGGCGATCGGGAAAATTGGCCACCTGATGGTAAGTCACCACTGCCCATAAACAATAGCACTGTAAGAAATATTAACCAATCTTTATGCCATTGGCACCAACCTTGGGAACTAAGATGTTTCGTCCTTTGTGTCTGTACTCGTATTTACAATGGCTCATTCACCCTTCAAACCGGAACACAATAATACTGAGTGCTGTTTGGCGATAGAATATCTGTTGAGCGGGTGGTACCTACCCAGACGGGTTTGCACAAAGCCTTACCACCAATGAAAGAAAGTTGGTCAATAGTTGGATATCCTACTCATTCGAGATTAGCTGATGAAATTCAAAGATATGAACAGATATTAGCATTGCCAAGAATATTCTCAGACACTAAACAAACCAAAAAATCTGAATTAGTTTTACCGTTAAGGAGCTAAGATACCAAAAACTTATGCTGTTATGTTAACCGCCTGACTTTGCGTCGGGAGTTAAATAATAATGAAAACGTTGTCACCCCCAATCTCACCTTGCGTAAAATCATTTTTATCCTTATTGAATAACGTTCAATTCTCAGAAACCTCGTATTATTTCTAACTAGTTTTCGCTACCGGCTTCGACTGGGTGTTAGGGTTGTACGTTTTTGATATACAAAAGTAGTTTTTGTCCTTTAAGCTTCTATAAACTTCAACCGGGTGCGTGAAACAGACAGACAGACGACAGACGACAGAGCTACTTTCACATATGTACTATTAGAATAGATAAGGTTATATAATGAAGGAAATTCGGTAGAACTCGTAATAAAAATGTCCATTTTATTTGTTAACGAAATAACATATTTTTATAAATATTTTCATTCTTTTGTAATTTTGTTATCTGACGTTAGATTGATATCTTTGTCATTAAATGTAAGAAAAATATGATGCATGTTTATGTAAAACTTGAAGATATCATGATAATTCAAAAAATATAAAACCATAATCAAAAAATGTGCGGTGAATTTTAATTTAGAGAAATGATTGGATATTCCGATCTGATTTTAGGGTAGGGAACATAATTAAGAGTTATTTCCAAAAAAAATATTATGAATGCATAAATGTATAAAACAAATTTAATAAAATTGGAAAATCCAAAAGTGTGACGATGACGATGTGACTCATGACGTCATGGCCAAGTTAAACGGAAACACAACAGATATACAATACAACTATTTTGATTTATTATTGATTAAACGACACTGAGAGAGAGAGAGTGAGACAGCCATTCGCAACAGGCATTGGCATTCGCAATATCAGAACCAAATACTATTGAAACGAATTATCTAAAAATAAAATTGGCTTGATCAGCGATTTTTTGGACTATTTTCATATTCTTTTGCGTTCACTTCAGGTACGTTTTTGTAAAGTACACAAATATTCTCCACTAGATTGTCTTTACAACGATACGCAAACTATCTTGACAACATGAACTTACGACAGTAATAATAAAAATAATTGTCGAGACGAGGCGTAAAAATTTCGATCGTAAGATATTCCCTGATACTTCACGTTATGAGTCGTGCAATAGAAAATTTGATCTGACCAATTTCGGTTTCGTGTATTCTTAAAATAAGATAAAAATTACGCACGATATATTTATAATACACAAGTAGATGCGTAAGGAATTTCTAAACATTTGGTTAACCTTAAATTTCAACAGAACCTTTGGAGACAGTCATGTAAGACAATCTCTAGAAGAAAAGGCCCACGATGGCTCAAAAAAGTCACTTCTGAACAAATATGGCACGTGTAGTTTTTCTATATAGTATTCAGATTTTCTTCTTCTTGATGGTTCAGATTGAACCAGTTCTCTAATTAATTATCCAGGATACAACATTGAATTTAACGTAAACCACCAATTTAGAATATAAATTTCAAAGAAAAGTTCCAGCAAGACGCTATTCTTTTCCACCAATTTACTTAAGTATGTTAGTTAAATATATATTCCTGCATGAAAATCAAAGAATCCAAAACCATGATTTTTTATCATACCCAGTCTAACCGTGTAAATATTTTACTATACCAATGATATTTGCATGATTTAAATTTATTTATAGACCAAGAAACAACTGAAGAATCTTATCATAGAAACGAATATGTCAATTCCCCCAGAAAGAACGCATTTACTTTTATAAAACGCAACTACGACTGAACTATTAACGATGTAAAATATAGTAAGCGCCGCTATGTCGACATAATGTCCTCTGCGCTGATTGGTCCTCAATCTTTTAACGTAGTATCTAGTTTTATTACCAAATTTATTACGTCATAAAAGTTGTAGTTTTCATATCGTTAAACATGAACCAATTTGGTCCGGAAAGAACATCTCCCGCAGCTATTAAACTAACAGCATGTAACCCACTGCTGGGATAAAGCCTCGTTTCTTTTTTAGAAGAATTAGCTTCATTATGGGTTATAGAAATCATTTCACGAGATATTCCTCTACCGAGCACAAATAAATGGATGTAAAAATTCAATGGTGTTTGAACCCGTAACCTTTGGGAAATCTGACTCTAACTAACTTAGAAGAACAAAGCTTTTGAAGAAACTCAGCAATTGATTAGTTACACACTTTTTATTCAAATTTGTTTAGTTTACCAACCTGGTGGTTGGTAGGCATGACTCACGTGTTTCATGTTTAATTTTTTCTATTTTGAAATTAACTTACACGAACGATTGTATTTTTGTAAAATATTTTTTTAATTATAAAAATTGTACAAATAATTATGATTTGGCAAGCTCAAAAAAAAATTTTAAATACGTATAATTTCGAGCGCTTTGAGTTGAAGGTTGGGGAGTTGTAAGGATGGCCAACAAGGTCAGCTGCTTCTTAATGAGCTTAAAGTACATTAATGTTAAATTTTGTCATTGTTGTTCCACTTGAACAAGAATACTGAACACAATATTAAAGATGACAAGATTAACAATACAAGAACAGAACATCACATGGAGAACACCTGTGTTTAATACACTTAAGCCCTATATAATATGTCCAGCATAGTTGACTGGTCTCAATTTAGTTTGATTGTCTTTACCAATATTGGTTACAACGATATCATTGTATTTCATGATTACTTATTCTATTAAATGAAGGAAAGTGACCACGATATGAGAATGTGAAAAGAAATAATTATATAGAAGTAGAAAATAATACTGTATTCAATATTCGAAAAATATTCGCAACAAATACGTCCTCTACGAAGTACTAAAATTCATATTTTATAACATCAACGGTGCATGAATTTTTCCAATATGAATGTGCATATTTATCTTAGAATATTCCAGAGAATTTCCTCACATACTTGAATATTTTATCGACATCTTGTCGATAGTATTTTATTTAGACTGAATTTAATGCTTCGTGTACTTTGCATTGAATATATTTAGCATTTTTGATTGTAATATTATTAGTGACTATTGAAGCTTAATAAAATTAACATATATAACTGTCCATTTATGGCATAGACGGGCCAATGGGCCACCTGTTGGTAAGTGGTCACCAAAATCCATAGACATAGGCACTGGAAGAAATACACCAAGTTCAAGTGCAGGACCTAGAGTTCAAGGTCAAGTATTTAACACTACGAGGAACTGGAGTGTTATTACTACCAACTTTTGGATCAGAACTTTTCACCAGCTTGACCCGGGTTTTGAACCCAGGACATCGAGCTTTGTAGATCTGTAAGCTAGCCACCAAAAACATTGTTGAATATAACCTTATCCAACACATTTACCCGTAGCAAAAAAGTTACGGAAAGAAACAACCTGGAAATTTCCAGCTGAGCTAAGGCTTCCCCTTCTTTGAATAGAGGACTTGGAACTATTCCAACACGCTGCTCCCATAGACGTTAGTGGTTACACGTGGTAGAACTTCATTGAATTTAGACTAATGCAGGTTTCCTCACAATGTTTTTCTTCACCCCATCAGCATGAGATGAATTAAAAACACAAATTAAGTACGTGGAATTTCAATGTTGCTTGCCTGGGTTTGAACTCGCAATCATCGAACGACATCAGCTCAGCAAAGTGGTTTATTATTTTTTATCTAATCTGAATCGACAGTTTAATGGACAGACAGATTAGAATGAAATGCTATTAATGACGACCTACATCAAGGAATATATGCGTGTCAACGTCCGTCCGTGTGTATAAATAAACTCGTTACATAAGCGAAGTAAGCACTCGACTTAATGTCAAAATATGGAATATTTTTAAATTATCGTCTGTTTTTGGATGTCTTAAAATGTTATGTCAGCCAGGTTTATTTTAATTGAAGCTTAATGCAACCAAAGAGGTTAGATATTAAGTTTATATATTCTAAATGGATAGGCAGAAATACTAAATATATATACATATATTATTTAATACCTACTTTGTTTATTGAAAAGCATTTATGTACTTATTTGTGTGTGTGTATGTGTGTGTGTGTGTGCGTGTGTGTGTAAATATAATATGGCTAGTTGCCATTATAAATTTATAAAAGGCGGACTTAATAATAACACCCTCCTCATCTTATGTCGTGAAATCAATTTATAATATTTACTTTAATTATAATTTTAATTTGCATTAAAAAAAATACGAAAATACATATACGTAACATAGTAGAAGTCCGCACATATTAACCTTGGCCTATTAAAAAATTTAAAGCTGTCAAAATAACATTGACATACTCGTATAAGGCATATTACTCAATACAACTATGTATTAAAAATTAAAAAACGTAGTCTTAATATTGATTTCTGTACATACATATATAAAAATTAATTGTATTTATGAAAAGAGTAACTACTAAGTTGCTTGCCGGTTCTTCTCGGTAGAATCTACATTCCGAACCGGTGGTAGCTAGTTAATTCAACACTGTAAGAAGACGATTAAAGAGTGCTTTCATGAGTCTATTTGAGTAAGAAATATTTGGTTATGTTAATTGTTATCTTGTATTAATATTAATTTATTTCAAAACAAACGACGTTCTCAATTCGGTTGTAATTTTTTAATGTTATTTTACATATAACTTAGTCGTTTTTCAATTTAAAAATACCCCTAAGTTAAATAAAATAAGGGATGATTTTTTAAGGGCTCCAATTTAATTATAATTCGTTATTTTTTTTTTGTCAAAATTCTATGTTATTATTCGTATCATATGTATTCAAGCGTCGCCAAATTAAGTTTTAACTCATTACAGTTATAGTTGGTAAGCACGTGAAGTTCTTACAGAACACCATCAACGAAAATGGCGCGCCGGTAGCGTCGAATATTTTTTAATTAACGCTAGTTCGTTATGTTTCCGTAAATGTCGAAGAGGATTTCAATATTAGTGAAATATATAAATTGGAATGTTTCATACTATGACTGATTCTTGTTATTTTTCCGTTAAAAAAGATAACAATCTCCACGAACGCGGTGCATTTGGAGTTTACACTTTAACAGTTTCTTTAGAGCTCTATTCGTATCTCGTGAAATGTTGAAAACGATCTTACTATGATTCGCTTATTGGTTGTTTAAATGTTATATCAGTTATATGTGCTCAGTATAGTACAAAAGGCTGATGAAGCGCACCGATGATTATGGTGCCGAGATGGCCCAGTGGTTAGAACGCGTGCATCTTAACCGATGATTTCGGGTTCAAACCCAGGCAGGCACCACTGAATTTACATGTGCTTAATTTGTTTATAATTCATCTCGTGCTCGGCGGTGAAGGAAAACATCGTGAGGAAACCTACATGTGTCTAATTTCAACGAAATTCTGCCACATGTGTATTCCACCAACCCGCATTGAAGCAGCGTGGTGGAATATGCTCCATACCTTCTCCTCCACGGGAGAGGAGGCCTTAGCCCAGCAGTGGGAAATTTACAGGCTGATTATGTTATGTTATGATTATGATTATGGTGAAGCAATGAAAGCGAATACAAAATTAAGAGTTTCACTAAGACCTTCTACTTTTAAATGGGTTTTCTATTATTTCTTATCCAAATTAGTGATATCATAAATGTGGGCTACCCTATCATCAGATCGCCAAATAGCAATATTGGCGTACACAGTATTGGTGTATACCGGTTTGAAGTACCAAGTTAACCGGTTGCCAGTTTATTAATGGCACATGGGACAAATCATCTAAGTTCACAGGGGGCATTACTGATTTGAGGAATAATTAAAATTAGTTATAATGCCAATTAATAAATCAATAATGATACTCATCTTCATCATATTCTACCGCCAAACAGCACTAAGTATTGTTGTGTTCCGGTTTTTAGGGTGAGTGAGCCAGTGTAACGAAAGACAAATGACATGACATCTTAGTTTCCAAGGTTGGTGGCGCATTAGCGATGTAGGAATGGCTAATATTTACAGCGCCGTTGTCTATGGGCGGTGGCGACCACTTACCATCAGGTGTCCCATATCCTTGTCCGCCAAATTATGCGAAAAATAAAGAAAAACAATATATATCAATTATTCAAAATAAACAACGATTAATCAGATCACTTCAACTTCGAATAAACGAAAGTCGGAATCGATTGGCGTAAATAGTAAACGTATCCAGAATCAATTAACAGTTCCGAGAATATCTCAGATACTGTTGAAGATCATTAATCAGTTACGGCATTATCTATTGGGGAGGTAATTCGTTAAACAATGCCATCTTCTTCGTTCAAATGCCAAAAGACGAATGATGGAAACAGATAAAACTGTTTGACTAGACTCTGTTTGAGTATATAAGACCGAATGTTTCACTATAAACCCTTTAGTCTTCTATTGTTACTTAAGTAAATATCCTATATATTAATAGCGTAAGCCGATTTTTGTCCCAGTGATTATGAGACGGTAGCTGCACATAAAAAATTGGTTATCGTCTCATTTTGAAGAGCTCCTCATTTTAATTGCAATTCACAAAATTTATTAGAATTAATTGTAGTAAACGGGAAAAAGTTGCTGGCCGGCTAAAAACGTAAACAAAATTAAAGTAAATTGTTATCGACAAACTCCAATTGTAACTGAACTAATGTATAGTATTTTACATTAAAAATTTCATTTAAATAAGGTTTCATCATTTTGGCGCCGATTGTCGATAAGTGACTTGCAGTTTACAGTGAGATTAAATCAAAACAAAACGAGTCATAGGTCTCGAAATTCCGACAAAATATTTTGAATAAACGCGAAGTTTCTCGGGCGACCCACTAGTATTGTATGAAGCCGCAAATATCCGAGTCCTGGACTCATACTAGGGCCATTATAAATTATCGGGTTTATCTATCAGTCGACAAATTTTCAATAGAGCCGAGATGGCCCAGTGGTTAGAACGCGTGCATCTTAACCGATGATTTCGAGTTCACCAAAAACGCTCAAAAACTGGTACTGCAAGGAATAATTATCACTAACTTAGCCAACGCACCATTTTAGTATATGAAAAGTAAAATTAAAAGGAGTGTTCCCCACATAAGATTTGATTGATTCTCCGTGCAAACTTATACCGCTTTTCACACCCTCAAGGGATTATTTTTTCAATAAAAACAAGCCTATGATCTTATCCGGGACTGAAACTATCATTATAGCAAATTTAATCTAAATCTGTTCATCGGCTTAAGCGGAAGATGTAACTGATAGAGTATGAGAATGCTTAAGCACATTTCTAATATTAGTAGGGATTCCTTGCATCACCAATAGGCGATCTACCTTGAGAACTAAGATATTATATCTCTTATATATATCTCGATAAGATATACTGGCTCACTCACCCTTGAAACTGGAATACTTTCAAATGCTATCGGGTACCGAATACCTGATAAATGGATAGTACCTACTCAGACGGGCTTGCACAAATCCCTACCACCAAAGATTAGATGAGATGGAAAGACTTGTGCAGTTTAATATGTCCTGGCGGAGCTATCGCAGGGCCAGGTGTAGTGCACCAGAGCCCCGGAGCTCAGGGGGCCCTCTAACCTTAGCTTTGAAAAGAGAGGGTCAGCCAACTCACCAGCTCCTGAAGCTACAAAACCTCGACCCTGCTTACATGATTTTTTTCGCCTAAATATAATTTTGAAGGGCAATATAAGTTCAAGATGGGATGGAAAGAGGTGGTGAGGGTCCGATTATTTTCCTATGCACCGAGGCCCTTGCCCACCTAGCTACGTCACTGGTAGATAGCTGGTAATTAGATTCACTACCTTGGCTGAAATAGGTCAGGCAGTCATTTCGTGGTCAGTACATTTTTACATTAAATTCAACATACAATATTTATTTCAACGAATATAATTTTATTTATTCGGTTAGAACTAAAAGTTGAAATAAAAATTTCAACTCAATCGTTTACGTGAAATTTATTTCCGTGTAATAGTGAGCTGAGATGGCTCAGTGTTTAGAAAGCATGCATCCTAACCGATGATTTCGGGTTCAAACCCAGGGCAACACTGAATTTTCATGTGCCTAATTTGTGCTTATAATTCAACTCGTGCTCGGCGGCGAAGGAAGACATCGCGAGGAAGCCTGCATGTGTCTAATTTCAACGAAATTCTGCCACATGCGTATCCTCCAGCTCGCATTGGAGCAGCGTGGTGGGAACTGCTCCAAACCCTCTCCTCAACGGGAAAGGAGGCCTTAGCCCAGCATTTAGAAAATTACAGGCTGTTAATGTTTTAAGGTTTGTTATGTTATTTGCGCGATCCATACAAATAAGTAGAGTTAAACAAAATTGTAGAATTATAAATAAAATTAATTTATTTTTTCAAATGAAACACAAACACTACAAAACTGATTAAAACTGTGTACACTTATATTTCTCGTTTATAGAAATCAATTAGACGCGGCCTGTTGGTCTTGGCACAACGCCGAGCGGATTAAAATATTTTTCTCATTTAAATATGACCATTACATTAAAGTAACTGCCTTATTCATTTCACTGCTGAGCATTAACCTACTACTACTTTGAGGAGAAGGTAGTAGAGCTTACTCCACCACGATGCTTCATTGCTGGTACCAACCAGGATTCAGGCAGATTTCCTCATTCAACAGCGACCAGCGACCACGAGATTCATTACATATCAACAAAGCACGTGAATTCTGAGCCTTTTAGGTTGGTCAGAGTCATCGATTATGATTCACGTCTTGTTATCACTGAGCCATCGCGGCTCTTTCTCAACAATATTGAAGCGACATTATTAAAATAATAATATAGTTATTATTGCTTCCAGATTTAATTATTTCGGAAAGTATTAATTTCTTATATAATATATGTGCACTTTTGGCCAATCAGGTTAATGTGTTGACAAGCTATTTAAATTTATATGTGCGCGCGGGTAACGTCGCGAGTTCAGCTAGTTCTACTATAGTCTTCATTGTTTTGGTTTCGAATAATAAAAACACAAAAAAATAATCCAAGTTTGTTGCTACGGAAATCCAGTTTACTAAAAGAAAAATAATTAAGCTTTAGAGACAATGGAACCTCCCACGGAGCCTCTTAAAAATACCTGATTGTAATTAAAATATTTTAGAGAAACGAAAACGAGAAATACAATCGCTATGTGAAAGTTTCAAAGCTATGTTCAGAATGTAGATTCTACTAAGAAGAATCTACTAAGAAACTGTATTTTTTCAGTGATATAGTTAGATGGAAGAGCAAATGGACCGGATGGTAAGTCACCACCGCCTATAAACAATGGTACCGTAAGAGATATTCATCATATCAGTTCACTCATCCTTCAAAACAATACAGCAATTCTGAGTACTGCGTATGAGTCTGATTATTAGGCGTTAGAATATCTGATGAGCGGGTGGTACCTACCAGGGTTACTTACTTACCAAGTACATAGTAATGTTGTGTTTGGGTTTTTCGGTAAGTGAGCCAGTGTAACTACAGGAACAAGGGTATCAATTGGTATTCCAATGACAATGTAAGGGATGTTTAATCTTAAAATGTCAATGTCTATGAACGGTGACCACTTACCATCGGGTGGCTCATTTGATAGAACATTTGAAAAATCAATGATTTGCAAAAACTTTATTACATGTAATGTTGATAATGTTTTCCAGAACAAAAATGTCGTATATCCTTTCCCTTGAAAAATTGCTTTTAGAAGAGTTTAAAAAAATTGAATAAAATGTAACTTAAGCCAATATTGAAGAATTTATGGCGACACACGACCCACTTTAAGTGTCAGTGACGAATAGTCCATTTTGTTTTAGTACCCACTATAACTAACTGAGAGTTTTTCCGTATTTTTACAAGGAATGAGAACAGTACGTATTTTATCTAGATCAGAACATCCGGTTATTCATAGGAAGGAAACAGCTTTTACATTTGCAATATAAATATCTGTCGTTTAAAGTCAATATCAAAATATTCTTTATTCAAGTTATCTCATAAAATAGTTGATAAAAATGTAAACCACCGGTTCGGAAAGTAGATTCTACCGAGTATATATATACAATTAAATATTTATTTATATCCCGCCTAGATATAAACAAATACCAAGTCCACGCTTTTTTCATCTTTAATATTATCTTCTATTGAGTAATATTCGTTTATTTATCAATGATTTTTTTGACAGCTTTAAATTTTTTAATAAGCTTAGTTAAAAATAACCGCGGAATCTTATTACAGAAATGAATACCGTGCCCCAGGAAGGATGTATTAACTTTGCAAAGCCGGAAACTAGGAACTGAACGGAACTGTTATTAGTTTATCTTTCCTCCTGAAGTACAATAATTTATAAAAAATGCAAGCACACTAATATAAAAAATACAAATATAAGATACATCAAAGGCTAGGATAAAATGTCTGTGGAGCTACAATTATAACAATAAAAATGTAATTATCTTGTAAATATCCCACTGCTGGGCTAACTCTTCATTGAACTCCTCAAATGAAGAGTTACTCCAGCAGTATAGACCTTTCCAATATGCAGATTTTCATTCAACACGTGCAGGTTTACTCATGATGTCTTCCTAGGGCCATAATTCGGGCATAGTGTTCAAAGAGTCTTATTTTTTTTTTTTTATGTTATCGGTAGGCGGACTAGCAAATGGGCCACCTGATGGTAAGTGGTCACCACCGCCCATAGATAATGGCGCTGTAAGAAATATTAACCATTCCTTACATCACCAATGCGCCACCAACCTTAGGAACTAAGTTGTTATGTCCCTTGTGCCTGTAGTTACACTGGCTCACTCACCCTTATTACCCTTGGTCTTATTTTACATAATATATTTTCAAAAGGTCTCAAAAGAAAACTGTATAAAATGGAGAGCAATTTAATAATGCGATTTTATATGAATGCTATGTATTACAATGAAATAAAAATAAAAAAATTAGCTACGGTGCACAAATTAAATTGAAGTAATTGAAATTTGGATTTGTAACGGAAAATTTCCTTCTCCTCGTGTTGGGGAAACGCGTAACGTGATTTTCCAGCGGGATCAACGAATGTATTTTAATGGTAAGCATAACCTGATCCGAACTCAGGATTGGCTAAAGACGAAGAAACTCCTCAACGTTCAACGTTTTTGTATAAAAGCTAGATTTGAAAGTATCTTTAGGGTTCCGCACCTTTAAAGGAAAAACCCGTATAAAATCACATCGTTGTCTCTCTGTCCGTCTATCTGTCTGTCCATCAAGATCCTTTTTTTCACGGACGTACAGAATTATAAAGCTTTAATACTACTGTACCAAATACTGAGGTATGCGGTTCTTCACAGCTGTGAAAAAATCAAACCTCTAAAGTCTTCGCAATCAAAATATATGGACCTTTATGTCTCACTTCCCATACATTCGCAAAGGGAATCGAAACCTATAGGGTCCCGTTGACCTAGAATCGTGAAACTTGGCAATCAGAAATATCTTGTAGCATAAGTACAGGAAAATATCCGAAGACAGTAAATTTGTTTTAAGTTGTTACATCAGTGTGTGTGTGTGTGTGTGCGTGTGTTGCGCATTCGAATTACACTAGGCCGGCTTTTTTCTAGAAATTTAATCATTTTTTTTTATGTGATAGATGGCAAACGAACAGGAGGCTCACCTCATGGAAAGTGACTACTACCGCCCATGGACACATGCAACACCGGGGGGCTGGCAGGTTGCCAGCTTTTGAGAAAGGAGTACGCTCTTTTCTTGAAGGTTAGCAAGTTGTATCGGTTCGGAAAAACCGCCGGCGAAAGCTGGTTCCACAGAGTGGTTGTTAAGCAGAAAATGCCTTAAAAATTTATTAAAATGTCTTAATCTGCCTAACAATTATTTGGTAAAATTACTCAAGCAAGCTGTTTTGAAGAAAACATTCAGTGAATGTTTTCTTCATCTCAGTTAAAAAGTTATCGAAACCAAGCATAAGCTCGTATCCTTGCTTATTCAAGGTCCATATTTCCAGGGTTCCATTTTCAACGTTCTTCCAACTGATTTGGACTTATAGCCCGACCACGAAATAATACTGCGTGCAAGTGCAAACAAATACATATGCAATCTCTGCATTCTAATAATCCGATAGAGCACCAATCGGACACGCTTGTATACAATTCAGAAGCAGGACTGTTGTATTTACGTGCTTTAAGAAGTTTTTAGTTAATAAAAAGTCATATTTTTTTAGCATTGAATTCTAAGATATCATCGGCATCCTCCTGCTATTTTTATTTTAAGACATGTCTTTTTCTTCCATACTTCTCTGTCTGATGTCATCTCACAAGTAACATTCTTTCTAGCCATATCTTTCACACAATCCATCCATCGTTCCTTTGGTCGTCCCCTCGGTTTGGTCGACCTCTATATCCATCCACGTCCATGCTCAAGACCTTCCTCACAACATCCAACAACAGTCCACATTCCTCCGCATAACATGCCCATACCATACCAGCCGGTTTCCATATAGCTTCTCGGTTACCGGTGCCACTTTCAAACTTCCTCTTATGGACTCATTCTTTACTCCATTCGCTTAACGCCACACAATCCTCTCAAAGTTTTCATCACCGCCGCATGCAGTAGTCTTTCAGTCATCCCTTTTTAACCCAACACTCCGATCAATATAGAACAGCAGGTCTGACCATGGTCTTATAGATCTTCCTCTTAAGTTTAAGAGTAATACGAGGGTCACACATTGTTTCTGTAACCTGGCGTCATTCCATCCACCCTGTGTTAATCCTGTGCTTCACCGTTCGATATACCTATTTGGCCATCGCCTTACCGAACTGACCCGGGATACGAAAGTCGGAGCAGACTGAAAGAGACGCGCTATCAAGCGCAATGGTTTCAAGACCGGAGAGACCGACGAAATCATAGAACATGTCAAATTCAGTCATTCATTCAGTCTATTACTAGTTCAACAAACAAGGCTTTAAAGTATGGTAACATCTTCTAAGTGATTTTTATACTTCTTTAAGCGTGTCAACGTCAGAGTTAAGTCAAAAATCTTTATTCAATATGGACATGATTACATTTGCTGATATATATGATATTTCATTATAGTAATTGTGAAATAATAATAATTATTATTATATTATTAATAAGTAGAATGTGCTTATTTTATTGTTTGTTTTTAATAACGTGTAAAGTAAAACTTCTTACTCACCTTTTTTTTTTAAAACCTTTTTAATGTGGATACGTACTTCAATATTATTCTTGAAAAATACAGTCGTAAATATAACTCTTCATGGCTTTGGATTTAAAATCCTGTATTCAATACTCGCTCGAGTGCAAACCGTTGTGAGAACCTGTCACTGGTGTCACACACCTAAATTTCTGACGTTCTATATTTGAAAATTTTAAAGCCGCTATTGCTCTGCTATGGAACACGATAGTGTTCTTATTTTAAATCAAAACGGTAATAAACCCTTTTCTTTTGGAACGCCTTCCTTATTGCTTACACTCCAGGCAAATGTCACGACATTTTTTTCCTAGTGTGTGTGCTTGTGTTTATACATGTATGTATATATTTGTGTGTGTGTGTTATGAGTTAGCTTATGCTATACTACTCATTAGATTGGGATTATTTTTTAGCGAGATAACATCTATGTTTTATATTTCTTGCAGCGCTAATGTATGTTGGCGGTGGTGGTAGGTATACCATCAGGTGGCTCATTTGCCGAAAATATTTTATTGATTTGACAATTGTATCTTATTCACGGCTTCAATCCTTGGATAAAAAGTGCACAGGAATATGCGCAAGCACAGGTCCAGAATCCGATAAGATAGAGAACAGTTCAAAGGCAATCCAATAATTTTAGTGCCCAATCGGGTGTTAGAACACAACATTTCGAGGTATGCAAAATAAACAACCAAATAGAGAAACTCCTCCTTATTTCAAGTAGTTGATTAATGATGAAAAATTTTAAAGATTTCTTTTTATATTAATTAATATTTATTCAAATGTAAGTTCAATGAGCATTTATGATAAATTATGATGTTCTTTCAAATATCGATTGCTTCTTTTTATTGAAGTATGCTTAGTGAAACTTGAAGTAATTCAAAAAGGGCAGACTGGCTGCCTTTGTGTTTCATTAGACTCCTTTTAGAATTTTTGTTAAGTGGTTTATTCGAATACGGACTACTTAAAATTTAAGTTAGTAACTTGGAATGAAGTGATCATTGACATTTGATGTTTCAAAGTGATTTTAATATATTTCTTTAAACTTATTGTCATGGGTTAGAGAGTTTTTTTTATGATATCGGTAGACGGACGCGTAAATGGGCCACCTGATGGCAAGTGGTCACCACCGCCCATAGACAACGGCGTTGTAGGAAATATTAACCATTCCTTACATCACCAATGCGCCACCAACCTTGGGAACTAAGATGAGTTACAATTCTGAGTACTGCTGTTTGGCGATGTTGATGGTACCTATCCAGACGGACTTGCACAAAGCCCTACCCCCAAGTAAAAAAAAAGTAAAGTAGTAGAAATAGTAAGTAAATAAAGTAACTACTTATTCCTGGACGAAGGTGGATTACGTGTTGCCAGTTTTCCCCGATAATGTTTTCGTTCATTCATAACATTAATTGTAAACATATTGTTAATTTGAGTACATAAAAATTAATTTGGTATTGTTCGGATTTCAAACTTTTGATTAAGATGCGTTTCAACCACTGGACCACTTAGGTTCCATTCTCCAAATTTTTTACTGTGTCAAGAATTTATTTTTCTTAAATCACAAGTGTCATTTACAATGAGACATTTATATAAATTCAATATTAAATCTCTGATGTACAGTAAAAACATAACAATTTAAAAAGAAATTCAATTTTAATTTAGATATAAATTTAAGTTTATAAAAAAAAAAAAACAAAAAAAAAGATATTTTTTTTATTACACAAGTAGGCGGACGAACAGGTGAACAACCGACCATAGACAATGGCGCTGTAAGAAACATAAACAACACTCTATAAGCGATCAAGCGCTGTATGCTTAAATAGTTTGATTAGATGGATTTAGCGCTGCAGCGCACTTCAGTTTTAATTTAGTATTTGAGCAAATCTTCTGTTCTTGTTTATCGTAGAAAATATGTATGGTAGATGTTTTTTTGCTTTAGACTGTAATAAGCCATGAAGCCTATTTTATGAAGCCAAATATCTTCTTCCTCGCTACGATCAACCAACGTATCGCCATACTTTTTTAATAACAAAACTTCACGCAAGTGTGCATCGCCCTTTTAAAAACAATGACGTCACGCGATGACGTCGTTTAATGTTAGTTTTCTTATTAGTTCTAAGCACGTCGCCGATGTTACAGTTGCAATTAATTTGACAAGGAACTTATGTCACTATTAAAAGAATCGTTTCATTTGTAACAAAATAACGAAGATTTCTAATTTTCTTTAATAATGTTTAATTTCTAAGTTTTCCCAAGGTGGCGAATTGGTAATGTAAGGAATGATAATTATTTCTTACAGCGACATTCTCTATGGGCGGTGGTGACCACTTACCAACAGGTGGCCCATTTGCTCGTCCGCCTAACAAACAAACATACTGATTGATTTGCCTCATTGGTCTAGTGGCTAGAAAAAAGGGCGTAGATCGCTGGGTGCTGGGTTCCAATCCAGTCAGGCTTTGTCAAATCAAATAAAAACAAATCAAAATATTATTTACTTAAGTGCACTCATAAGATTTTTGAATCGTCATGTTACATTTTTGAATTAAGTGTACGGAAATAGATTTATATGTTAGAACTGACAAGAAGCTCAGTAGTCCCTTTGCCACCATTTTAAAAACAGTGTTTATGTCAATAAAGAACAATTAAATTTATATATCCTGCCTTTTTTTTTGTGATGTGATTTGATATTATTAAAAGCCCCAGTTAAACATAACTTTGGAATGTTATTATAGAAACAAATACCGTGTCCCAGGATGTATTGACTTTGCGAAGTCGGTAAATAGGTTTTATTAGATTACCTTAAACCTTTGTGTGTTTACAATGATTGCCGTTTCTTCTAGAAAGATCTATATCATTGTAAATATACATAACATTGTTGTAAACATATTGCGAAGCAACTAAAAGTATACTTTATTAAAAACATCCCGAAGGAAGCAACATAAGATATTTTTACGTCAAAATAAATTCTTAGAATTATTGTGTTCCGGTATAAATAGTGAGTCAGCATCTAACTATAGGTAACAACAATTGACTACTTTTTAGCGTTATAGGACCCTGTTACTAAGACTCTACCGACCGTCCGACCGGAACCCTTCGAACGCGAGTCCTACTCGCACGTGGCCGGTTTTAATATAAGGATGTATTATATTCTAGCATGTAACTTTTATAATTGTATAACGTCAAGAGTTGACGACCTCCGTGGTCGAGTAGTGTGTACACCGGTTTTCATGGGTACGCTACTCCGAGGCCCCGGGTTCGATTCCCGGCCGAGTCGATGTAGAAAAAGTTCATTAATTTTCTATGTTGTCTTGGGTCTGGGTGTTTGTGGTACCGTCATTGCTTCTGATTTTCCATGACACAAGTGCTTTAGCTACTTACATTGGGATCAGAGTAATGTATGTGATGTTGTTCAATATTTAATATTTATATTTAAAAAAGAGTCTAGCAACTTACACTGCTCAATCTGAGCGGCAGATTGATGAGCGGATCTAAGTAGCCAATCAGTGTTCGCGGTACGTTTTAACGTAGGATTGCAACAGCCAATCAAAGGTCAGTCACGCTATAGAGCGTATTCGGTGTAAACGAAAAGGAGTAAACTGCACAACGCTCGATGACAGTCGGCTGACTTTATTTGAGGCGTCAACGCTC
Source organism: Vanessa tameamea (assembly GCF_037043105.1). Taxonomy (NCBI): domain Eukaryota; kingdom Metazoa; phylum Arthropoda; class Insecta; order Lepidoptera; family Nymphalidae; genus Vanessa; species Vanessa tameamea. The sequence continues at coordinate 4,529,116 of NC_087338.1, forward strand.
GCTTAGTACTAAGTAAGCGTCTCTGGGTAGGTACCACCCATTCATCAGATATTCTACCGCCAAACAACAGTACTCAGTATTGTTGTGTTCCGGATTGAAGGGTGAGTGAGCCAGTTTAACTAAAGGCACAAGAGACATAAAATCGTAGTTCCCAAGGTGGCGAATTGGTAATGTAAGGAATGATTAATATTTCTTACAGCGACATTCTCTATGGGCGGTGGTGACCACTTACCAACAGGTGGCCCATTTGCTCGTCCGCCTAACAAACAAACATACTGATTGATTTGCCTCAGTGGTCTAGTGGCTAGAAAAAAGGGCGTAGATCCCGGGATGCTGGGTTCCAATCCAGTCAGGCTGATAAATATTTTTTGGATAATTAGAATAGGAAAGCACGCAAAGCCATTGGTCCTGCTGAACTTTATCCGGTCGTGATGAATACGCCATATTGGATTATGAGGGTGAGTAAGTAGAGTGCACCTGTGTTTACGCACACATGTCCTCTGTTATGTAATTTGCGTATTTGGCTGGTTTCCTCGTCGAAATCGGTCAGAACGATATCACCATCAATAGTGAGCTAAGATGGCCTAGCAGTTGGAATGTATCTTTAGTGATAGTTACAGGTTCAAACTCAGGAAAACCCCACTGAATTTGTAATTGCTTTAGTGTTCGTAATTCATATCGGTCGCTTGGTGGTGAAGGAAAACGTCGTTAAGAAATCTGCATGGACCAATTTTGAACGAAATTCTGCCATATTTGTATCCACCAACCCGCATTTTAAGCAGCGTGACGGAATTTCCTGCACACATTCCCTTCAAAGGGAGAGAAGGCCAACCCAGCAGTGGAACATTTATATTACTTTACTATATAAATAATACCTTATATATAAGTATTGGTTTGCGTCTGTATTTCTTAGAAAAACATCTTAACCGACACCTCAAGCACGACAACTTAAATCCTTTTACGATGGAGTAAAATTTAAGGAAATTGCCTTTTCTCCATGTGTACATATGAAAGAGGCCACTTACTAACAGATACGCTGTCCTATTAGAAAATAAAATGCTCAATTCAATACATTTAAAAGATACACTCACACATATAAAAGAATTTACATGGACAGATGTACGTACGTGTATGTATTCTGATTTCTTTGTTTTAGAATGAGCTGTTATAGAATCTTTTCCATTTCAGGGCTCTAGGGTACCGGGTAATATGGGGGGAGGGAATTGGAGCCTTTTTCTTGATTTTATGGCATGGTTACTCGAATCCAAGGCTGCTTAACTTTCAAGGACTATATCGCAGCACTGGAAATGTGAAAAACAGCGTGAAAACAGAACTGCACTTTTTTATCTCGCAATTATTATTAGAACGGCAATCTGTCATAAGTCAAGATAGATCAGATGCATCTGGGGCATATAATAATTGTACCAAAAACCAGACTGTTTCCGGATATAAAATTAGCTGATCACGTTTTGCTGGGCCCATACGTATAAGAGAGTCTGAGATCTGAATATGATAAGTATAAACTTTTTGAAGATATACTTCTTCTTTTTGAAGATCTTTTATCTGCAGCCATCGTCCCATAATTACTGGACAAAAATCGGATTACGCTATTAAGGCCTACTAAAGGCCTACTAAATATAAGAATATCACTCACTCACCCTTCAAACTATAACTCAAAAAAACTAAGTTCGGTGGTAGACTACAAACTTGCACAAAGTTCTATCACCAAGTTAAATGTCTGATATTCACAACGCCCAGTAACAATAAAAGCAAGCATAAAACCAGTAAATAGCTTTAGATCAATAAATAGCTGCATACTTTTAATAGTTCGAGTTACAGTGGTTTCATTAGTACTACAGTCAGTGAGGAATTAAACTATCATCTCGGAGATGGAAATTCCCTTCGGGTTTCACGAAAGGAATGATTGAAGTTACGTCACAGTATTGTGTGTTAATAAAGAGGTTAGTTTCGTTTGTTTTTTCTACTAATCCGATTGTTATGAAAACTTCATATTATTTTAGGCTGTATATTGTTTCTCCTTGGTCAATTTTTTTTTTAATTTATTTTTTTAGCTAAGGCACAATACTTAACACAAGTGGAGTAATTATTTGTTAACTTTCCATGAAACTATGTCATTTTGATAGTGGTAAACTGTGTTTTTGTCAGTCTTTCTCGTTGAATTCTAGATTTAATATAGTCAAATAAAACGTATAGACCTTTTCAATTACGAAACGGAATTCGAAAGCGGTTTTCATCAATAAACAGAGTGATTCAAGAGGAAGGTTTATACGAGTATGTAATACATGCATATTATAGTAGAAAAATGCCGAGAATTTTAAATTTCCTTTCGAATAAGAAACAACAATTTTTCTTATTATGTTTGTACTTCGATCTAAAAGCTATATTCCTTTAATGTAGCCATATGAAGCCGGGACGAGTAGCTAGTATAATATAATCCTTCATAATAAATTAAAACAAAGTTTTGAATGTGTTTGTCAAATCATACTCGAATATTTTAATTGAGGTTTTGCATATCTTTTGCGGCGTTGCTTTCGTAGCTATGAGCCGAGATGGCCCAGTGGTTAGAATGCGTGAATCTTAACCGATGATTGCGGGTTAAAACCAGGCAAACACCACCGAATTTTCATGTGCTTAATTTGTATTTATAATTCATCTCGTGCTCCGCGGTGAAGGAACCCATCGTGAGGAAACCTGCATGTGTCAACAAAATTCTGTCACATGTGTTTGGAGCTTTAGACCAACAGTGAGAAATTTACAGGCTGTTAATGTAATGTTGTTTCATAGCTATATTTAGTACTGTATAAAGACATAACATCTTAGTTCCCAACGTTTGTGGCGCGTTGGCGATGTAAGGAATGGTTAATATTTCTTACAGCGCCAACGTCTAACAGTGGTGACCACTGTAATGTTTTAATAGACGTGTTCGTTAAAATTCCTACGAATAAATATAAATAAATAAATATTGGACAACATCACATACATTATTCTAATCCCAAAGTAAATAGCTAAAGCACTTGTGTTATGGAAAATCAGAAGTAACGACGGTACCACATACACCCGGACCCAAGACAACATAGAAAACTAATTAACTTTTTCTACATCGACTCGGCCGGTAATCGAACCCGGGACCTCGGAGTGGCGTACCCATGAAAGCCGGTGTACACACTACTCGACCACGGAGGTCGTCAGACGTGAAACTGTATTATTAGTAACAAAGGTAGATTTTAACTAGATTAATTAATAAAATGTTAATTTGACTAAATTTGCGATAGCCAATCAAATGCGTTGGCCAATCACAGCGACTGCTTTGTTATAGTTAATCCCGGCTGGATAGCGGCAGGCACTCTGGATAGAGCATTCGACGAGATTACAACTACAAACTGTAATAAGATATTACAGTTAACGAAACTTAAATGAAAGTGTTTAATTCGACTAACCAATGAATAACCTAAGATCTATACCACATAAGATCGGGTGAACCTTTTTTATGTCATAGGTGACAAACGAGCAGGAGACTCGCCTGACTGAAAGTGACTATCACCGCCCATGGACATCTGCAACACCAGCAGCTTGCAGGTGCGTTGCCTTTAAGGAAGGAGTACGCTCTTTTCTTGAAGGTTTCCAAGTCGTATCGGTTCGGATAAACCGCCGGCGAAAGCTGGTTCCACAGAGTGAACAGTGAATTTAGAACAAATTACATTAGCGCGTTTGTCTATTTATATTATAAAAAAGGCTGCTACTAAAGGTTTCTTGACAAATAACAAAATCACATTTTGTTTAAACAAAGTCTTCGCGATATCCAGCCTTACAATTTAACCACAAGACCAAACATTGCGGCTGTTTGATTGAGGCCATTTACCTAAAAATATTCTCATTTAACAATTCATATTTTAAGTAGTAAAAATATGACTGTGTAAAATTTATTCTGCTTGGCACAATATATTATATACAGCGTGTAGCATTATTAATGGATAACCTTTTACCTAAAGATGGTACGTCGTGACAGTTTAGAAAATGAAAATTTATGCTCTGTTAAAGACCAAGGCTTTCGACCTTTTTGGAAATAATAAAAAAAACAAAAGTATGTATTTGAACCTGTGCCTAGTCTTATATATTTTAATGTTAATAGTGTTTTTTTTATGGCAGTGGTTGGCGCACGAGCATATGGGCCACCTGATGGTAAGTGGTCACCACCGCCCATAGACAATGGCGTTGTAAGAAATATTAACCATTCCTTACATCACCTATGCGACACCAACCTTGGGAACTAAGATGTTATGTCCCTTGTGCCTGTGATTACACTGGCTCACTCACCCTTCTAACCGGAACACAACAATACTGAATACTGCTATTTGGCGGTAGAATATTTGATGAGTGGGTGGTACCTACCCAGAACGGCTTGCACAAAGCCCTACCACCAAGTACAATGAATGTGTGTGTGTAGTGTTATCACTACTTTGTACACGCAAATAGGCACATATTCGATACTATAATAATTAGTATTGTTGTCTTGCGGTTTGAAGGTTGAGTGACCCAATGTAAGACACCACACGGGACATAACATCTTAGTTTCCAAGTTTGGTGATGCCTTGGCGACGTAAGGAATGGTTAAAATTTCTAACAGCGCCAATTTTTGTCGGCCGTGGTGGTCACCATCAAGTGGCCCAATCCCCCCCTCTCAATATTGTAATAACTACGCTTATAAATCTTATATACGCTATAGTAGTCGACGTAATCGTATTTTGTCAGGTGTAGTTTCCTTGGGACTCAAGCTTGCTTTATACAAAGTTTCATCAAATCCAGCTCAGTGGTTTGGCCATGAAAGAGCATTTATAATATTAAGTAGAGTATTAATGTTTCAATATGTTTTGTGTCTTTATAAAATAAATAAATATTGCTTGCTTGCAAATCAAGCGAGCCGAGATGGCCCAGTGATTAGGATGCCTGCATCTAAACCGATGATTACGGTTTGAAACCCAGGCAGACACCACTGAATTATCATGTGCTTAATTTGTGTTTATAATTCATCTCGTGCTCGGCGGTGAAGGAAAATTTCGTGATGAAACCTGCATGTGTCTAATTTCAACGAAATTCTGCCACATGTGTATTCCACCAACCAGCATTAGAGCAGCGTGGTGGAATATGCTCCAAAACCTTCTCCTCAAAGGGAGAGAAGGACTTAGCCCAGCAGTGGGAAATTTACAGGCTCCTAATGTATGTAAGTGCATTCAGCATATAAAGTAGGTACAATGACAAGAAATACCGGTCGTCAATTGTTACCACAACGTGGTTTTTGAAATAAAACGGAACGTTTCAAAAAATTTCAACTCTATATTTTCAAAGTCGAGTCCCTTTATGTACAGCAGCGAACCAAACGTAAGCGCGATTCAGAAAAAAAAGCATCATAGATTTTGTATGTACATTTTTTATCAAATGCAAAATGAATAAATTTAGGTTAAACCAAACAAAAAACGTACTGACCACACTCTCGTTTATAAAAAAATTTACACAGATATTTAAAATGCAGATAAACCAGGAATGTTTCTCTAAAAAATTTTCGTCGTCATCGAGAACAATTCCCGAACAATCCACCGCCGTTTAATAAATGAAAATTGGGTGTTCATTGTTCGGGCGTTACGTTTTTTGTATTATTTGGAACCGCTGCCTGTTAAATGTTTATTTTTTTATTGTATAGTAATTATGGTTTAGTCAGCGAATTGTTTTAGTATGTTTTTTTTTTAATTATTCCAACGCCATACTTCGTATTGTTATATTCTGGATTGACGAGCGACTGCGTCAGTGTCAGACAGACACAAACGACATGGCATCGATATTGACTGCCTCGTTGATCTAAACCCAAGAGGTCATTGACCCCAAGGTCTTAGATTTTTGCTACGGAACTCTTCCTATATTGGTGACAACTTATAATTAGTGGCATTTTTCGGATTCTCGCTCTTTAAAAATGAGATCGACAAGGTTCCATTCGTTTCTCGAAATTAAAATTCAGCTGACGTTCGCAAACAGAACTTCCATAGCGCGGGTCTTTTGTATTAACAATGAGAAGATACCTCATAGTTTTGCAACGTGTGTTTTTCACCTCGTATTCGAAATGATTGCGGTGTCCATGATATCTTAGATGCGGGACTGTGAACTATGATGACGTCATTAATATTTGAAAATATTTATTATTGGTGGGAAATTGTTGAATGCGTTTTAAACTACAGACAAACGTGTGATTATTTTTATAGATTTTTATATAGCATCGGTGAGCATTTTTACCCATTTCTTAGATAACCAATGCGCCACCAACCCTGAGAACGAAGATGTTATTTTCTATACCCTGTAGTTACACTAGGTGACTCACCCTTCAAACCGAAATACAACAGTACTATGTATTGTTGTTTGGCGGAAGACTATCTAATGAGCCTGGTGACTACAAAGCATAAAAGGAAGATCCAGGAGGCGTCCTCGTAAGGTTTGAAACTTATTCCTTATATATATTTATTATGTCGTACATATGTGGTTTTGTTCCAAATTCTCCGACCTTCTTTTTAACAATACATGAGATTTTTGTAAAAATAAAAAAGTGTCCGTTTTAAAATAAAAACGTGTGGTCATTCTAAGTATGACGTTTCTATAGTTCCTTTCTGACATATCGCTGTAGATGCGCTTTGGAACTTTGCCAACGTCTGTTACAATTAATACCAAACTTTGACACGTAGCAAACTTTTGGCGGCGATAATTTGCGATATTGGATACGGCTGAGATTTGAGAAGCTGTGACCTGAATTATATGCTGCAGATATTTACAGAATTGAAAAGCGTTATTACTGGAGAAATTTTATCACATTCAGAGTTCGATGTTAGTAAATAATAGAAACTGAACAAATATAGTTCTATGTGATTAGTTATTTATTTGGAAAAGTGTTCTTTATTTGACATATACTTACAGGCCACTTTTGCACTACGAACGCATCCTCTTTTATGAAGAAGACTGATTTATTCCCTAGCACTGTTCCAACGCGTGAATACGCATGTGGTAAATTTTCATCTAACACATTCTGGTTTCCTAACTCAAGCTGAATAAGCACACATAACGGACATCATATTATTGTGGTCTGGTTTTGAACCCTCGATGTTTGGTTACTGGGCTATCATTGCTCCTTTTTGGCAGTCCATTTTAATTTTATTTGTAAAATAAATCCATGAGTGTAGGTATAATTATTGTCTACATTTACAAATGGATGCTATAAACATATTTTAGGGTTCCGTAGCCAAAAGGCAAAAAACGGAACTCTTATAGATTCGTCATGCCTGTCTGTCTGTCTGTCCGTCCGTATGTCACAGTCACTTTTTTCCAAAACTATAAGAATTATACTGTTGAAACTTGGTAAGTAGATGTATTCTGTGAAACGTATTAAGATTTTCACAAACAAAAATAGGAAAAAAACAGTAAATTTTGGTGGTTCCTCATACCTAGAACTGAAATAAAAAAAAATAAATTATCAAACCTATAGTATAGTGTGGAGTATCTATGGATATTGGTCTTCTTAAATGATACTGAGGTTTCTAATATCATTTTTTTCTAAACTGTATAGTTTGCGCGAGAGACACTTCCAAAGTGGTAAAATGTGTGTATATCCCCCCCCCCCTGTAACTTCTAAAATAAGAGAATGACAAAACTAAAAAAAATATATGATGCACATTATCATGCAAACTTTCACCGAAAATTGGTTTGAACGAAATCTAGTAAGTAGTTTTTTTATGTCATAAATCGTAAACCGCAATTTATCCTCATTCAATCGACTCAAATATAACAAAAAAAAAAATCATAAACATAGACCTTGTTACTCGCTGCTACGGAACCCTTCATGGGCGAGTCCGACTCACACTTGGCCGTTTCTATACCAAACCGACGACGTTTAATTTGAATAATGTTCACAAAAAACGTTAAATCATTATTAACTTTGTGTAAAAATATTTGGTTTCGTAAATGTCTACGTAATACTAGGACTGTGTCTCATAAAATATATTCATATAAAAAGCCGTTCGAATGTAAAAATATCTTTTATAGTAAATGAGGAAACGATAATTTGCGTCTAACTGAAAATAAAATACTGAACCTATATACATAAAACACCAAAAGGTGCGTTTTGTTAAGTATCTTAGTAGATAGCGATGCAGGAGGTACCATCCTCCTACCACGAGTATCCTGTCTAGTGACGCACCACACCCTAACGAACCGTGCCATCCAGACGCATTCAATGGTGGCGTATATCGTAGACTATCGACTAGGTCTTATCGAATTGAACCCACAAGAAATATAGTAGTTACCCTTTTCCAATATTTATATTAAAGATTTTATATCAATCAAGAGTAATTATATTTATATATAAGTACCGTGCCTCTAAATCAATGAACATTAAATTCACGATTTACAAGCGATATGACTTCGGTACAAACAGCGACTCTGTCTATTTCACGGCTAAAACATTAACCTAAAATTAATTAATTTTTGTTTGAATTAAACTTGAACTCTAGGTAAGAACATAGGCTTTTTTATACGTGACATCTGATGACTAAACCCTAAAACGCAAGCATAGCCGCGGGCAAAAAATAGTCATTAATATGATCTTATATTGGATAATATGCCTTATATATATTTTAAATATCATATTTATGTCACAATTTTACGTATAAATAAATAGTAATTTTTAAAATGTGAAACGTCCAAAGTTATCAATAAAAGCTTGGAGCGAAACGCCGCCAATAAAAGTAAAACTTCGAAGCTAGAGAAACATAAATATTTGTCGAACGCTTCAAACGTTGAGACAAATAAATGTGAGTTTGACTTGCTTTAATAATCGGCTACAAATATGGCAGAAAATAAAAAAAAATATTATTGCCTATTTCATTTCTGATATTTGAGTATAATGGAAATTATTTGTAAGTAATTCGGAAATCATTTTTCGGAAATTGCAAAATTAATCCGTTCGATGTTATATTATGATGGAAATATTTTTGGGCACTTATTTCTTCCTTAGAATTCAAATGTCAGTCAATCCACCTTTTCATTTTGATTTCATAAAATACTTGAGTCTATTATAGTCAGGTATATTCTTGACTGAGGTGTGATCGTACTATGACAAAATTATCCTAACCGAATATAGCCGTGACGGCTACTCTCAAAAAAGCCTAGCCAATTGCACATAAGACACACGTATGCAAGTGTGTGTACAAACACAAGCGTACTGTTTCTCGAGAGATCCCTAAGTCTTATAATCCGATGCAACGGCAAATCCGATACGACATTATAGAGTTCAGGTACAGTACCAACGAAATGACATACTTTTCGAGTCTAAGCACTGCTAATTACTGGGCTTCTGTCGAGAGTTTCTCGACGTAAAATCCATAAAATCTTTCCAAGGGCCTGGTGGCTTGATTGCAGGATTTCAGAACCTGCGACTTTATAAGCTATTTGACCAGCAAAGTTAGTAATCTTAGTATATGCTTGTAATCCTCAAATGTCAAGGCTGTTTTTTCATCTATTACGCATGTTATAAATAAAATCTGGAACCACTAAGTTTCTTTAATGCGTTACTGAACACTGGACGGCAAGTTAGACTTTATTTCGAGTATTGCCAGGTCCACTTGATGAAATATCTATTAATGTACGTAACATACATTTGGAACAACGTTAAAGATATCAATAATATATTTTTCTCAGAAGAGCCGAGGCTAATGGAACACGCGAAATTAAAACGAAGATTGCTTCGAAACGAACCCAGTGAGTTTTCACGTCCTTTGATTTAAATTTGAAATTAATCTTATGCTCGACAATGAAGGAACATTACGAAATCAGTCACATGAAATTCTGACATGTTAGGAAATTAAATTATATCAAATCAAATTGCTCTCTTCAATATAGAAGCTATTATACTTATATTATTTTGTCAAATTGAATACTACCACCGGTTCGGGAAGAATATACCCTGACCTGAGAAGAACCGGCGAAAGAAATTCAGCGGGTTTTGGTAGTCAATTTATGGTTGTATACATAAATTCAAAATCACAAAGACATAGCTAGGAGGCTACGAACTACGAACTCACTTATTGTCTAATTACATTTTACACACACGCGTTCTTTAACATATTTTTTTTTTTAATTTGGCAACAGATATATATATATATATATATATATATTCTTGACTGAGGTGTGATCGTACTATGACAAAATTATCCTAACCGAATATAACCGTGACGGCTACTCTCAAAAAAGCCTAGCCAATTGCACATAGGACACACGTATGCAAGTGTGTGTGCAAACACAAGCGTACTGTTTCTCGAGAGATCTACATATATACATACATATATATACATCTGTTGCCAAATTAAAAAAAAAAATATGTTAAAGAACGCGTGTGTGTAAAATGTAATTAGACAATAAGTGAGTTCGTAGTTCGTAGCCTCCTAGCTATGTCTTTGTGATTTTGAATTTATGTATACAACCATAAATTGACTACCAAAACCCGCTGAATTTCTTTCGCCGGTTCTTCTCAGGTCAGGGTATATTCTTCCCGAACCGGTGGTAGTATTCAATTTGACAAAATAATATAAGTATAATTTTTTATTCTTTCATAGATAATAGTGAGTGTTGCCAGTCTCTAAAAAAGAGCAAATTAAAGTTTGTACATATAATCTTGGAACCATTGAATCCCACCGGAATGTTCATAAAGTAGGAATACTCATAGTTTCATCACAATTTTATAAAAAATAATATATGTAATATCAACAATAACTTTGATAATAATATTAAGTTCCTCCGCAAAGACATTCTTTCATGAACGAGGTATTCTATTAAACAAACTTTGAAAAACATTCTTAACTTCAAATTGCAATCTCACGGTAAAATAAAAACAGGCCAATGAAGCCATCGATATTCATGGAGTATATTTTCATTGATTTTCGAGCAGTATTTTATATTTGTAATTTAATCAAAGCAACAAAAAATGGGCATCTTTGGAGGAGGCCCTTACCCAAACCGGGGCGGGGCTCCTGTTAATTTATTTGGTAGTAATTTAGTTGGGCTTGCACAAAGCCCCACCAACGATGACGTCATACCATATAATTTGTTTAAAAATACTGTTTTTGGTCTTGTTTTTTTGTGCAAAATATTCGTTCCATACAGCTACAAACACATGAGTCACTTGAGGCTAAGTGGTCATCGCCATTTATAGACATCGGCGCTGTAAGAAATATTAACTATTATTTACCTGCAGTTTATATGCCTTTAACACTGGCTCAGGCTTCAAACCGAAACGAAATAAGTGTTCCCGTTCGGTGAATATCTGATAAGTATGCGGTACCTATTTATTGATATATATATGTATTTCATATTTACATTTATTTATTAGTATGAGTTATAAATTAATGTTATTTTATTTATAATTACAGCACCATCCATCTTATATTCCATGAGCTAACCTAGCCTACACCGTTGGTTGTGGAAGAGATCGAATAAAAATAAAAGTACCCACCGGGACGGGCTAGCACAAAGTCCTACTACCAAGAAAATTAATCCAGTCAACTGTCAAATCAATATATAGGTACAACCTCTTTGATTAGAATCAATTTTTTATTTCGTTCTTAAATTGTTGATTAAAATATAGCATGACCTAATACAGTATTTATCTTTCGGTTTGCGTTATCTCCCAACTTATTTACATAAATAAAGGACGTGGGAGGCTGCTAACTTCGAAACGAGCATTTGATATTCAAAGAGCGAATTTAGTGTCTAACTTCTGACATGTTAGTTTGAATTCTTTAATACGTATTTTTATTATTTCGACAAGAAATTTTAATATTTAATACTGTAGAACTTTTGGTGTATAAAATGGCAGTTCACATGATATTATTTATTCATCAATTTAGTTTATATGCATAGGAGATACAAATCTTGTTATCTGTAAAATTTTAAATGCAAAAGTAGCTCCGTTTGTCTGTCTTTCACGGCTAAATTACTGAACCGGATTCGATGAGATTTGGTATGAAGCAACTTCGAAACATCTTCCATGGACAATAACGACCTTCGTGGTCGAGTAGTGAGTACACCGGTTTACATGGGTACGCCACTCCGAGGTCCCGGGTTCGATTCCCGGCCGAGTCGACGTAGAAAAAGTTCATTAGTTTTCTATGTTGTCTTGGATCTGGGTGTTTGTGGTATCGTCGTTACTTCTGATTTTCCATAACACAAGTGCTTTAGCTACTTACATTGGGATCGGAGTAATGTATCACATACATTACTCCGATCCCAATGTTGTCCAATATTTATAAATTGGTGACTCTCTATGATCAACCTCTAATACGCGAGCGAAAGCTATGAGCTAGTACTCTTTATTTATAAATGAGATTTTTTGCATTCACCTCCCCCCCCCTGAAAAGAATACTAGGCCATTACACATAAAACTTATATAAGTAGGTTTTATTATATATGTTACCGTTAAACACCGAGAATGTAAACTAACAAAATATTTTGAACCGTAACATAACGCTTACAATTCAACGAATTATTTTTCAGTAGATTACACCTAATCTGTAAGTTCACTAAAAAACTCTAACCTATTGTATCTAAAGATTATAAACTATTTAAATTTTATACGTTTTATTGTAACTTATGTAATTGTTTATGTAATTGTTGACAACCGTTCGACAGATTACAATCTCACGAGATACGTTATAATCTAACCAGTGTTTACAATTTGACCGTGATATCAATGGCGAATAAAGTCTGCCGATGGTGTTATTGTAACGAATTGACGTATATCTTATGGATTTACATTAAAAAAAATTGTTTGAGGAGTGATTAGTTAAACAATGATGTCTTCTTCTTGTGTACGTCAAATCAAATACGACAGAAAGAGACAATGATTCAGTGTTTAACTAAATACATTTTAAACAACGTTTGTCAGTCAGGTAGTTTAAGTTTATGTTACATTATTACCAGCGTGCATTAGTATGGGTGACGCTCGAGCTTACAAGATGTTTAAGTGTGCGTGACACGACTAAGGGTACAGACAGCAAAAAAAATTAAAATTAGTTTTTTTTTTAAACAAACTTAATTCATTTTACGTTATGGGACTTGGATAAAAGATGTATACAATGTTATTGTATTATCCTTCCGGTTATTTTATAGAAATTTCTTATAAACAACGTCGAAATCTTGACTGAACACTTGCATATTGTTATAAAAATGTACCATAATTTTGTAAAATAACCTCTGAAAAATCGGCGAATAAATGTCGTCGTAAGATTATTTATTTGAACAGCTGTTGTTTTTGTTTATTGTTTTTTTTTTATATCGTGAATCTTTTGGAATTATTTTAATTTAAAACTAAAACGGCAACGCACGAGCAAGCCTCCCGGTCTTGTAGATGTCCTTGGGCGGCGGTAGTAACTTTCCATCAGGTGAATAACTCATTTCGTGCTTGGCGGTGAAGGAAAACATCGCGAGGAAGCCTCGTACATGTCGGATGTGAAACCAGCCTTGCGGGTTAAACTCCAAAACCTTCTCATCAAAAATGAGGGGAGGCCTTTTCCCAGCAATGGAACATTAACAGACTATTTCTTTTTTAACACTTTATGAATATTCTCTAACATAATAAGGTCTGTTGTTTTTACATATAAATTTCGGATTACATTCAGTTAATACATGATGCAACGCGAGTAAAATCACAGGACGAAACTAGTTTTCTCATTAAAAGGATACCGTCACTTTTTCTTTGAAAGAATATTTTTAACCAAAATAGAATGAGAAATAAATATTACTGCATATTACGGAGCGTACTTTAAATAATTAAACATTTTTAGGCACCCTTACCATAATTACAAGATTTTATGTAAATTAAAAAAAAAAACTTTAAATTAAAAATGAATGAATGAGATGCACTCTCATTCCCTGGAAAGCAATCAGATGTTTTATAGCTAAACGTTTTATACGAGGCGCGGGTGTATGACCCCTTCAATTCCTTAAATCTGAGGTGCTAGTGGGAGTCCCTTGCCATGAAAATCCAATTGCTTAAACCAGCATTCGAATCTGGAACCTTATGATTACTACAAAAGACTCGATTTAAAATTGTCATAAATAGTTTTTTAGTAAATATATAATTATATTATATAGGAAGTTCGCTGTCGTAGAAGTTAGAAAACATACGAATATATTATAAAAAGGCGAATTTTTTTTTATATAAAGCGAACTCTTTCTGGAATTATCTACCCTATTTCTGAGTGAATAAGGTATAAATTATATTCTTATATTATCATTTTCTTTATTAATAAACTGCACCCATGCGGAGTCTGGGTGGATCACTAATAAAATACGTGAAGTTATACAGGCTCACTCACTCTTTAAACCGGAACACAACCACGCTTGGCGGTAGAAAATCTGAAGAATGGATTTTACCCACCCAAACGGGTTTGCACATAACCCTCCCACCCAGTATAGTATAGTGTACAGGTGTGTGGGCAAAACAGGTGTACTATGCATCCCCAACGCAGATCAACCTCCGTCCATCTTTCTAAAGCTCGGGAGGGTAAATAATGTCAGACATCTAGACTCCACGGTACTCCTGACCACTAAACTCGTCAATTCATTTTATATCCTGTCAATGTTCTCGAACTTACGTGAGTAAATTTCTTAGTGCTGGGCTCTTTTTTATAGGAGATAGTTTTTGGGTCTTAACACACACCACGCTGTTCCGATGAGGGTTTGTGGAAATTTTATTTTACATGCAGGTTTCCTCACGATGTTTTCCCTCATGAGATGAATTATAAACACAAACATATGAATATTCAACGTGTCATTCAAATTTTTATACGTGCCAAGTAATAAATTTAAATCTCCTAAAATTTAACGTGATAACTATTTCAAAGTGCTCATAAAGTTAAGCCCACTTGCATAAAGATTTTTTTTTTGTTTTACACCATATATGAAAACTTTTTGGACCGATTTTAATAATTTAATAATCATAAATGTTCATCATCAAAGATCTTATACCAGTTCTGTAATAGTACCCACTAATTTTTAATTTTCAATTCCAAAAGTATTTTTTTTTCAGTGGAACGTTATTGATCTGGGTAAGTTTCAATAATTAATCTAAAATAATATTTATTTTATAATTAAAAAAATAATAACAGCAATAATTAGTATTGATGTTTTCCGGTTTGAAGGGTGAGTGAGACAGTGTAACTGTGCACAAGGGACACAACATGTTAGTTCCCAAGGTTGGAGGCACATTGGTTATGTATGCACATATGGAATGAAATACTTCTGACAACACCAGTGTCTATGGGCGGTGGTTAACATCAGATGGCTCATTTTCCGTTCTGGTTACCTAATAAATAAAACAAAATAATAATAATAATTGACCCCTTGAGTAGCTGAGAGTTAAATTGTACAAAATAACAATGTCTGTTTCGTTTCAATTTTACTAAGTCTTACATTCATTTAAACAATCTCTAAAATCACACACTATTCGTGAACTTTAACTTCTATTTCATTAAGTAAATTCAGTTACCGTGGCTAGTAACTTGTTGAAGCTGGCGCGTTGCCATTTAATGGCTTCAATAACAGCAATACTTGCAACGTTTCGTGTTTGCGTACAATCCCAAGCATGTGAATTGTATTTTTCGACTATCACCAAAATAATTACTGATATTTTCGTTCTAATACCAGAATTCTTAATGACATTAAAATATTAATTCTTATTAACACAATAATTGTTTACAAATTTTTAACTAACATATTCCATATTGTTTTATTAGACACAATTATTCCGTCGAGAAACTGGAATTTGGATTCGAACCTATATCCTGGGATCTATGGTGGTCCCTAAACTTGCAGACTCTATAATACATATTTTTGATTTCAAATGCAAATACAACTTCAGAACAATCATTTATCAATCCTCAAACCTTTCCCCGATTTACTTGGGGTTGGACCAAGTCTCATTCATCCCGGTCAGCCGTCACCTCCACTTTCATTCATATCGTCGTTCAGTCAAAGTCAAAAATCTTTATTCAATATAGAAGTGTTTACACTTGCTTATTGATTGTCAAAAATCGACCACCGGTTCGGAATTTAGCACCTCGGACCTGAGAAGAACCGGCGAAAGAAACTCAGCGGGATGTATATATATATATATTTTTTTTTTAACCATTATTATGTACAATGATAATTATATTTTAGTTATTTGAAGCAGCCTGGAGGCGATCATTTCCTTCCCAAGGTGTGCAGTCAACTAAAAAGTCATTAGTGTTGTAATATCCTTTAGCACACAAACGCTCTTTAACGATTCTTTTGAATTTTATAATTGAATAATTTTGAACGTTTTCTGGGATCCTGTTGTAAAAACGTATACATTGCCCCAAAAAAGAGTTACTAACCCTGTGTAATCGGGTACTTGGAGTAACAAGTTTATTCTTGTTCCTAGTGTTAATAGAATGTACGTCACAATTTCTGGGAGAATCGTTTATGTTTTTGCTTACATACATAACATTATCAAAAACAAATTGAGAAGCGACAGTCATTATTTTAATTTCTTTAAATTTATCTTTTAACGAATCTTTTGGGCCCAGGTTATAAATTGCACGAATAGCCCTCTTCTGCAGTCTTTATTTTATCTTCAACTTAATCATAAATAAACTTTACATAACGCCCCGTTAACCCCAGCGGATATTAAAAAGACAAAAAATTATATTTGAGTATTTCCGGCGCAATTGTAATCACAGAGACGTTTATATCTTCAGAGGTGTAGAGCCTCTCAAAATCAGAGTTTCAAAACCCTTCGTATATATGACAGAGTAAAGGGTTGCCATCAAAATTTCAAGTACCTGGGTTTTATAGTTTAGGCTATGCATTGATCGTTACAAAACGCTATAATGCTAAACACTCTTCATACAAACAATCAAAATATACTTTATTCAAGTAGGCTTTTACAAGCGATTTTGAATCGTCATTTTACATACTATATTAAGTGGAGCTACCACCGATTCGAAATGCAGATTCTACCGAGAAGAACCAGCAATAAACTCAGTAGGTACTCATTTACAACATTTAAAATACAAAGTCATGTTAGTTAAATACAATTATATATTGAATATATCCTGCCTGGAAGTCAACAAGCATTACCTCAACGCTTTTTTATCATCTGTATTGTCTTGTGGTATTTACGATACGCTGTCGTAATATTTGGTAGCGGAAACCAGCTATTTATTTTACTATATATCAACCGAACTACTTATTGTCTAAGAGGTGTAGTCGTCAGTCGGGACATGTATGTTCTCCGGATATATAAGTACTAATTGTCAAGACGATCAGTTTAATTAGGCGTTAATTTACTTTAGCAACATTTAGTGAACAGTTTTTATTAATACACAATATTCAATAAATAAACTTTATAAAAAGAGGGTGGGGGCACCCACCAGTAACATTCACGGTAGCACACGAAAGCGATGCTTCGACACCTGCCGCAGAGACGGAGTTACTGCCAATGGTTATTTTGTAGGTATGCCAGTCGTCAAACGACTAAAGATTCTATCCAGCGAGAAAAAAAGTTCGCTAGTAATACTATGCTATAAAATCGCTTCGTATAGCACGCATCAATGGAACGATATCCTAAAAGAGGAAGGGAGACTACGAATACAAACCGAATATAATATAGCCGCACAAAGTTTAGCTTTGTGTTCCAACCAAGCGTGAACATTAGTTAACGTGAAATATCAATGTTTGTCTTACACGTAACTTTGTTTGTATTTGTTTGATAATAAACGACTTAATCTTTTTATAAAGTATGTAATGTTCCGTAATTTTAATATCTATTAGATTCAACGCACCGATACAATTTTTGTGAGAGAAATTTCCCGGGTGATGCATGGTTCCTCGACTAGTTAAATCATGGAGTCCCACGAATGCCTGTTTCGTATTATTTCGTAATTTGTGTTAAACACCAAGTGACGGATAATATAGTAATTTATATAGATAAAAGATATACATCGTATGAATACTTACAGTGACTGTGAGAGATACTTGGACAGCCCGAGCTGAGAGATCTTGGCGCCTTTGAAACCTTCATTAACGATATTGGTGACGGTCAAAAAATTCTTCGTCATCGTTGATTCTTGAGACACTAAGTTCAAAAATCACAAAAATTTAACACAGATAAAAAATAAAAAAAAGAATCACTAGAAACAAAGTGACACTTACTTTTCTAAATGAAAACACATTCGATTTTTGAATACGGCAACAATTAACGCGCGAACATGTTTTGTTTTTTTTTTTTATTTTTTTTTTTAATTCTCTCGTCGTTTTACTTTATCACAGTACGATCGTTGTTTATAAATACTTTAACGTTAAATAATGTTCTTTTTTTAAATCGGTAACAGTTCGTTTCCTTAACCTGAAAAGATATTACATAATTGTAAATATAATTTGAAATTATCACGAATAATATAATTCAAATTCAAGAGTGCTCGAAAATATTCGTTAAATAAACATTTAAATTGTCTCTGTTCTTAATTCAAATTCTTTTTTCATAAAAAAATAAATAAAGACGTCATTGACGTTATATTATTAAAAGGTGAAAAGAAACGTATGATTCCATCTGTCAAATACTGTTTCAGATTTAATAAAAATTGCAATAGAATCATGTAAAGTTTTATTAACATAAGAATTGATAACATTAAGTGCTTAAATATATACAAATATTAATTAAAAATAGTTACTGTATAAATCTTGACCGCGTGGAACGGTGGCAAGAATGCTAGCAGCATTTCCCCGTTGGATCGCAATTCCGATCCTCTGGGCTAAAAACGAACCAGCCCTCCTGTCACCAGTGGAGGCAATAAGGCGAGGTGTTATACTTTTGATGAAGCTTTTTGCGCCACTACTCCAAGGGCCAAGTGTTTCGACAGCAAATGGGACAAAAAAGTAATTTGACATAAGACACGAATATTTAGATCTTTTTTTGCTTCAGCCTTTTCCGCAGCGGCACCGGCTCTTAACATTGTCTCTGGGATATGAGACGAGGCTCTATAAGAGCAGGAACGTCGATGGTGGCACGAACCCTATTTATTGTATCATTAAGAGAACCGTGGCGGAAAAGCCTGCCTGAACTCCTTGGGCAAGAGAGACCACGTAAACCAAAAGAGTCCACCTCCTTTCCACACGGGCATCTGTGCTCAGAGCACAGCAGTGTTCCCAGTCGGAGACCAATTGATATGCGGAAACATTCATTATCTAAAAGTGTCCCAAGATTTTTAGCGGGTAACCACTACTCCAAGGGCCAAGTGTTTCGACAGCAAATGGGACAAAAAAAAACAAAGACACGAATATTATATAAATATCATGTAAATGGTAAAAAAGGGATCTATGGGACACCAGGTTAGAATAAAGATGCTATCGTTATATTAAATACCAGACGCAATGAAATAAATCAACAACTTTTGAGAAATATTAAATGTAAATTTTTTTTTTTTTTTATTAAATGTCACGTGTGAATTAAAACAATAACAAAAACTAAGTTATAATAAAACCGTATATCAGAAAGAGACAGAAAGAGGGCAAAGAGAGGTAAGGAGAGGGCTTTATCCTTACGTGACGATTTCTACCAGTGAACTGGCACTAAGCCTAATCTACTGTAAGCCGCATAAAAGAACTCCGTTCCAAAAATATCTATACTTTTATAAAAATATTTCTAGAATAACTAGTTGAAGTTTATAGTACACAAATCTTCACTCCAATTTTACCCCCTTGGGAGGTGAATTAAAAAACCAATGTCATTATTATTAAAGATGTATGCCTTTACAATATATATATACGTGGGCTACCCGATGGTAAGAGGTCACCATCGCCCATAGACAATGGCGCTGTAAGAAATATTAACCATAACCTAACATCGCCAATGCGCCACCAACCTTGGGAACTAAGATGTTACCTCCCTTGTACCTGTAGTTACATAAAGATAGTACATATGATTTTATTTATTTATTGGAAAAGTTACACCATCAATTTATCACTAAGCACTTAAAATTAATATCTGACTTGGGTAACATACAAAGTGATACGTCTTTAAAGGTGTTCTCTTCAATTTAGAATTTTCATAGCTTATATTCAGATTTATAGATGAGCTTGTTGAAATTGATCGCTATAAACAGACTCGATATCGTATTTTACATGAGCATAAAATGTTGTCTTCCGATGTAGATTTATGCCAGCGGTAGGGGTCTGCGGGGGGATTTGTCCAGGTCTCAGATAACATAGCTCTTTATCACAGAAACGGCAAAGCCTTGTAGTGTAGTATTGAATGATCCGAAACTGATTGTCGTACGGTTTACTGCGTTTTAGGAGTTGGTTGTCAGGTGTTAGATAAAAGGTGGGCCTTTGGGGTTCAAGCTTGCTTCATAGTTTCATCAAATTCGATTCAGTGACTTGACCGTGAATGGATACAGACAGATTTTACTTTCGCCTTATAATCTTAGTGTAGATAAAAGAAAATATGTTTGTGTGCATCTCGTGACGCCCGAGAGAATAGATAACTTAAAATACGGCTAGCGCTGTGAGTTAGAGTGAGAAAGGAGGAGCCTGCCTACCGCTGTCGTATGCGTATGAGAAAGGGAAGCAAGACTGACGCCGTAACGCGTTACGTAACGAAACGGTCTGTCTGTCAGTCACTCTTTCACAGCCAAACCACTGAACCGAATTTGATGAAATTTAACATGAAGTATGAGCCGAGATGGCCCAGTGGTTAGAACGCATGCATCTTAACCGATGATTGCGGGTTCAAACCCAGGCAAGCACCTCTGAATTTTCATATGCTTAATTTGTGTTTATATTCATCTCGTGCTCGGCGGTGACGGAACACTTCAAGGGGAAACCTACATGTGTCTAATTTCAACGAAATTCTGCCACATGTGTATCCACCAGCCCGCATTTTAGCTGCGTAGTGGATTATGCTCCAATAACCTTCTCCTCTAAGGGAGAGGAGGCTTTAGCCCAGCAGTGGGAAATTTACAGGCTGTTACTGTGTGTGTAATCTTGAACTCCAATTTATGACACATGCTACATTTTTGCGTCTTACGCTTAACGACCAACAACAAGAATACGAACTAAGCCCAGGACAACAACTAGTTTTTACTAAATGTGGTGCAAGATTACACGTAGTTTTCAACGTTATCTTTAAATATTTACTGTTTTCCCGCTAGTCGTTATATAGTTTATCGCTGTATAAAGTTCACCATCGCGTTAGAACCCTTTTAAGATAAAATTTATCGATATAACCACGGCTTAAGCTGACTTTTTAACTGTAAAGTTGCTCTACTAGAATCGAACTTATCAGACTCAGCAGACTCATCCTGGTTCTCAGTTGGTTAATTATCTTCGTTATTTTATATGAAATGTCGGTGAGCCAGTGTATTTACACACGGAATAATCGAAAATAAATATACGTCATGGTTGATAATGAGTTAATTATAGCCTAACCAATGATGATTCTGAGTTCAAACTCGGATAAGCACCAATAAATTCATGTGCATAATTGTATTTATTCATCTCGTGCTCGGCGGTGGAAGAAACATCGTGAGGAAACCTACATGTGGTAGATGGGAATCAGTCACGTGTATCTACCCACCCGCATTGGGCCAGCGTGGTGGAGTAAGGTCCAAAACTTTTCCTTAAAACGACTAGAGGCTTATACCAAGTTGTGGGTCAATAATATGTTGTTATAGTACGACACAATTTAAATGTAGCATGGAAATTAAAAAAAAGACCATTAATCGTCAATTTGGCGAATGTATTCAGTTACATTACAATTTATTACGTTTGCATAAAGATCATTTTCGCGTAATAAATAGATAAAGATTGATGATTTTGAAGACGCACTTAATTCGGATGTGACCGGTTTTACGAACTTTGCCGATGCTACATCTAAGTTGTGTCGTACTATACTAAGCTTTTTTTTTAAACTAGATCTGGACTAAGTTATATTTTGTTTCACGGTAGCATGCGAAAGCGATCCCGTGGCGCCCGTCGATGAGACGGAGAGGGTACCGTTGGTTTTTTAGTGGGTATTCCAGTGTACCGCCAACATCTTGGGCACCGGCGAGTCCCACATTCCCCCCCCCCACTTCCATGTGAGGGTAACGCGTAACGCGTTTTTCCAACGAGAAAAAAAAGGTTATATTTTGTTACACTTAATATAAAAACATATTTTTTGTTTAAAAACGAAACTAATAATTAAATTGTCTACTCGAAACGTGTTTTTGGGATAAATATAACATACGAAATTATTTTAAAAATATCATCCTCTCGTGACGCTAACGAAGCGTTCGTTTCATACTTTAATTGCACGCGTGGAATATATTACAAATCTGAGTGTATATAATTAAAAATGCAATTTCATTACGAACGCAAATTCTTGTTAAAGTAAAGCATTGAAATTTCTTCGTCTCTCTAGAAAGTAGCTTATACGACTGCTTTATTTGCATTAGATATGTAGTCTGATAAATAGGTAACTTGATGGTAAGTGGTCACCTCTATATAGGGACAATATATGAAATTTTAACAATCCCAAGCTTATTCAACGCGCAAACAACCTTGGTGACTAAGATTATATACCATGCATCTTCAATGTGCAAACAACCTTGGTGACTAAGATTATATGCATATTAGTTTCTGTTTCAAAACGAACGCAACTGGTTTAGGTTAGGTATTACTAATGGGCGGTAGAATATGTTACGAGAAGGTGGTACCTACGCAGATGGGGCTGAACATAACTCTACCACCAAGAGCTTCGAATAAACAGTACTATTAAAAAGATTTTGCTATTCTTCTAGAATCAGTTCACAGTAAAACTATTTAGGGTTTTTGTTCTTCGTTAAATAAATAAATTAAAAATATTGTTAATAACTTTTAACATTACATTACATTATCAGCCTGTAAATTTCCCACTGCTGGGCTAAGGCCTCCTCTCCCATTCAGGAGAAGGTATGGAGCATATTCCACCACGCAGCTCCAATGCAGGTTGGTGGATAATAACTTATCGTATGCTAATTTGATCCGTATATCCTTTAAACGTCATCATAAAAGTGGATGTCGCATAATACTTTCTGACATTTAAAGATCGTGTTCGGCGATGTTATTCCGTAAGAAATATTTGAGTATTTCGTGTAAAAAAATTTAAACTTCAATAATAGAATTACACTAATCGAGCGAAACGAATTGTTTCTTGAATATTGTAAAGAAATATTAGACACGATGTTCAGTTGCTGGCTGCGTTAAAAAAGGTAGTTGTATAAAAATGTAATAAATTATTTTTTTCTGCTGTGAAGTTTAATTTTAACTCTTCTCCGAGTTTGAAGTTGAGAAGTAGTCACTGTGCTTTAACTACTTTTAAAAGAGTTTCTTATGAATCATAAATAATTTTCAGTAAATTGGAAGATTTAAAAGTGCACGACTCATAACGTTCTTTAAATCGAAACAGAATTTTACAAACATCTAAATAAAAAATTAAACAACATTGAGTAAGAAAGCCATTCGCAATGAGTCGGGGGGACAAATCACGAACTTAATTATTCAAAAAAAAATAAAAAAATTCTCAAGTGACTGTCCAAGTTCACGCTTGATTGACGGTAAAGGTTTTTGGAGTATTTTGATGTTAATTTTTTAATTTTCTACGATATTGATATTATTATCGTTCTGTTTACAGGTAGGAGTATGGCTATACTGTTATTGATTCGTAACATCTTCCCTTTCCTACAATCTGTGTTACATTTTGTGAAAAGGGACGGAAGTATGAAACGATAAGCTGAAAGCGCGCGCTATTTGACCAATAAACGCGTTGTGCTTGACGTGACCGTCAGACGGTACCAATTTATTTTCCGAGAGGATATAATATAAATGTTGTTTGTTATCAACGTGAGATATTAGATATTACACGTAATATGCGACCACTGTAACGCTGAAGTGATAAGTTCTTATGATAGGGTAAACCGTTTCGTTACGTAACGCGTTACGGTGCCAGTCTGACTGGCTTCTCTTTTTTAAGGGCAAATCTTAAGGTTAATTTCTCCGACTTAACCCTAAGAATTAGATGCAACCAAAGATGAAATTTGAACAATTTATTCAAGTGTTTAATTTGAAATTGTAACGTAAATATTCTTGGAAGTTACATCAAAATATTAAAATACAAAAATTAGATATCTGTCTTTGGCTATTTTTTTTTTTTTTTAATTTATAGGTACCACATACAAATTTTCATTTGGTAGGTAATTTTGAAAATGGAATGCTCCTTACTTACAATAGAGACTGATTGTGTCTATTATAAATCTCGGTCCTTTAAAAATCACATATATTTTTATTAATTAATTTAAATACAAAGACACTTAAGACTTACAGAACCGAATCCGTAGCTTTCCATTTAATTCGATACTGTAATATGCTACAGTATTGAATTGAAAGCAAAACTAGCAATGAATTATTAAATTTTGATATATTTTTTTATCCTGTTTCAGAAGGTTTTTTCTCTCTCTGAAATATAATACTTATTTTTTTACATTAACAGCCTGTAAATTTCCCACTGCTTGGATAAGGCCTTCTCTCCCTTTGAGGAGAAGGTTTGCAGCTTATTCCACCACGCAGCTCCAATGCGTTGGTGGAATACATATTTGTCAGAATTTCATTGAAATTAGACACATGCAGGTTTCCTCACGATGTTTTCCTTCGCCGCCGAATACGAGATGAATTATAAACACAAATTAAGCACATGAAAATTCAGTGGTGCTTGTCTGGGTTTGAACCCGAAATCATCGGTTAAGATTCACGCGTCACGCCACTGGGCCATTTCGGCTCTAAATAATACACAACAATACTTAAACCGTCTCAACATCAGTACACGTGACATAAGTCGAACTTCGCATCACGAACTTTTCCATCAAACGCTACACATAGAGTATACTCGTATTTGACCTTGAAATACTGCTCTCAAAGTTTCAAAAGAACCTTTACCGAAATATTAATATATTCCGATAAATATTTTATATATAAATACTGCTTTGACTTTATGATAAAGTCAAAACTCTTTTCTGGTCAAATTGAGCCCCGGACACACTAGGGAACAATACCATCTCTCGTACAATATCCCCGAGACACATACTAAGAAATATTTTGTAGGTCACACTAGTCCGTGCTTATAGAAATGTCGCCCGAGGAGGTAAGTCAAAATCCTTATTCAATATAGCTTCACGGTTTATTGATTGTCCGAAATCTATTACCGGTTCGGAAATAAATACCCCAGAACTGAGAGAAGCACACGAAAATGCTCGTCGGGATTTTCGGAATTGTTGTGTGTAGTCAAATCTGAGCGACTAGCTTTTGTTTGTTCCTTGTATAAATAGTATGTTCGCCAAAATTTCTATTTATACTAATATTACAAATGGGAGAGTAACTCTCAGGCAAACCATTGAATCGAATTCGATGAATTTTGACATAAAGCAAGATTAAATCGCAAGGAAGGACTGAGTTACTCTTTTATACCTAAAACCCGATGATCGATCTTACAAATGCGAGGTAAATTGAGGCTACAACTAGGCAAATCGACTGTTAATATTTTAAAGCATAAAAAGTTCGAGCGCGCGCAACATCATAGTGAAGCAACAAAAGCGAATACATTTTCCCGCTAGTGTGTTATAATTATTTATTATTATATCAATCATTTGAGAATTATTATTATTGAGGTATTAAAAAGTAGCGTTTCGAACTATCGGAAATTCGAATTCGCTTTAGATTTCGTATTTCGTAAATTTAATTAATTGCAAATATTTTTCCGCGCTCTCTATCTGCTTTATTTTACTTTATAATTTATTGTACACCACACAGAGAAAATAAAAATAAATAAATACAACATAGGTCCGGCCTTAATAAAAGACGCGTACAATTTTGGCGAGCTTATCGCGACATAGCGATCTCTTCCAGGCAACCAACGGTGTGGGTTAGGATAGCTCATAGAGTATGAGGTGCTGTAATAATGAATAAAATAACATGAATCTATAACTAAAACGAATACATAAATGTAAATATATTATACACAAATTATACATAAATTAATAACTTATATTATCAATATATATTAAATACAGGTATATAATGTAAATAAACACTATATACAAAAAGAACGAATATACAATATATGTCCTCAAACATAACGAGAAATAGGACAAAAAATTAAGAAAAATACAAAAAAAAAAGTAAAAGAAATTATTGGCGTAAAGGAATTTGAGACAAAAAGTGATCTTTTATGAGTTTTTTTTTAAAAATAACTATGGATTTGGTCTCCCGAATATTGAAAGGAAGGTTGTTCCAGAGCTTAATAGCCTGAATTGTAAATGATTTTTTATAAAAAGACGACTTATGTTCGGGCGTTCTTAAAATTAATCTGTTCATAGAACAAAGGACTTCTCCGGGTTTCCCAATAATAAAATAATATCCTTTAAGTAAGGGGACTTCCCCTAAATAACAGGGTGAAACAACACACAGTACAGAATAGACAAGAAAAAGCTATTAAACTAAACTAGATTATATTAACATTTTGTCATTTTGTAACAAGTTATAAAACTCGTTATAAAATGACAATGAACATACGGATTAATTTTAGAATTACATCATATGTGCCTGCTTATTAAATTAGCATAAGCGCGTATGGGGGGCTAAGGGATTAGGCTTTTTTTTATTTATTTTAACAATATGAAAATTCCGGCGAAGTCTAATGGGTAACCAATTAAGACGAGTACGAAAATGTGAAACGTGGGCGTAAACCAAATATAATCTGAATAAAAATAACTAAATTAAACTGCTTTTTGTTCAATACACTGAGGCCACAGATTATATAGCCCTTTTCATAAAACATATATATATATATATATATATATGTATGTATATATAAGCAGTACATAACAACACAAAGATCGTATCGTGCATTGCCCCAAAGCAGAATGCCAACACACTGTTATAGGCAAAGACCGAACAGTTCAGTCCAATTTTTTCTCCGTTTGTAAACCTTTAATAAAAAAAAATTATAAAAAAAAAGGCTTTATATGTAATTTGATATATGTACATGCCTAATGTACAATTTCAATCATTATGCGATCACTAGTATAAATATATAAATCTATTTTTATTACTGAAACAGGAAGATTAGCATTTCGCCATCTCAGTGAATATAAATCTAATGTTTGAATTGAAAACGACACTAATTTCACTAAGTGACATGTTTTTACGATAAATATCACATACGAAAATCTTTTAAAAACATCATCCTCTAGTGACGCTAACGAGGCGTTTCCAGCACAATTTATTTGCACGTGTGGAATATATTAAAAAACGAATTTTCATAACGAACGCAAATTCTTGCTAACGTAAAACATTGTAACTGCTTCGTCTGACTAGAAGGTACGACAGCTTTTTTTATTTGAATTAGGTAGACAGACTGGCAATGGTCTATGTAAGTGGTCACCACCGCTCATAGACATTGCCACTTTATAAGCAATCGCATACAATTTCAATACGTAAACAACCTTGGGAACTAAGATGTTATGTCCCTTGTGTTTGTTACACTGGCTCACTCATTCTACAAACCAGAACACAACAATACTAGAAAGGGCTAGCACAAAACCCTACCACTATAAGCCTATATCTGTAATTCATATCATTATATTATATAAAGTTACAAATATATAACCAAGAACTGAGCTTTTTGCTTAATGGAATGTTAATAGAGTTACGGCGTCCGTGTAACCATAAACCATGATAGGTAATTAATTATATTATTTAAGGGTGAATATCCAATTAATATAACGCAGAATCAAGTCATATCAACCTTAGTTACTGGGTGTAAATCAAATCAAATGTATTTCGTTCAAATAAACTTCACAGTGAAGTGTTTTCACCACCGTTTCGGAAAGCAGCTTCTAGTGTCAAGTAACAGCAAGAAACTCGCGTAGTTGCTCTTTTAAAGCAAACAATTTTCCAATTATTTTATATATTATTATTGTTAAATTCCATATTTAAAGCGAATTCGAGTTTCTTGCCGTTTCTCGCTGGACTGCTTACCGTAGAGTGGTAGAGTTAAAATTTCTTATTCAAAACTGATTTATTGTAAAGTTTACATGAATAAAATACATTGATATCATTTAATTTGAAGTAAGAGCAACATCGAATTTTGTAATTGTAGAGTCGAGTTATTATTTTAAAATTATGTTTATTTAATTCATCAATCAAAATATACTTTATGGAATGATTATTTTGGCGAGTACTTTCGAATCGCCATCTTACATTAATAAATTGCTTTTATGAGCGTACTTGAATAAAGAATATTTTTATTTTGTCCTAGTGTGCT
Source organism: Vanessa tameamea (assembly GCF_037043105.1). Classification (NCBI taxonomy): domain Eukaryota; kingdom Metazoa; phylum Arthropoda; class Insecta; order Lepidoptera; family Nymphalidae; genus Vanessa; species Vanessa tameamea. The sequence goes on from NC_087338.1 coordinate 4,557,575, forward strand.
TAGGACGACTAAAAAATAGTGAAAAATTTTGAAATAAGTTCCTTGGTGTTGTACATTTTTGGTAAGCTAAGAAAACGGTTATGTTTTTAAAATAATCTGCAGGACAAGTTTTATAACGATTTTTTTTGTTTTTAAGGCATTTTTGTGAAAAAAATATTGAAATAATATCGTTTTCCGTCTCGCATTTTTAAATTTGGACCGATAATTATTGTTTTAATATTGGCAAATAACCAGTGTTTATTCGTTTTTATAAATCAGGAGAAAAAAATAGATTTTAATTGATACTTTTTTTTTAATAAATTTTTGAAGTTGCATTTTTGCATTATTTAAAAAAAAATCTGAAAAACGTGATAAACCAAAAATGGTTCACTTTTGCATCAAGCATATGGGCGTTAAAATTATCGAAAATAATCACCCCTATCACCTCCTAACGGGAATACGTCGAATTACCAATAACCCTGTATAGCCTTTTTTGTAGATTTTAGTAGTATAAACTTTGTTTATTTTTATATTTTATTTGTCAGGATTCTTTATTGTTGTTGTTTTTTTTAATATATATATTTATTATTCGAAACATAGATACTACCGAGAAGACCGGCAAGAATCTCAATAGTTACTCTTTTTCAACATTTAAAATAGAAAGTTATGTTAGTTAAATACAATTATACATATACATATGTATATATTATATCATTTATATAATCTTGTATTAAATAATATGCTTTGTTTATTAATGTATTTTTTTTTAAATGATTTGAATTTATAAATATATTTTATATTATAGAAACGGATACCCCAAGAAGGATTTATTGATTTTGCGGAGTACGAAACTCGGCGTTATAAGCTTATCCTTACGGCTCGTGTTCATACAATGATTATCACTGATTCTATAAAATCGGTCGATGTTACTGTGTATTACATAATATTGCTGTAAATATATTCTGACGCAACAATGAGTATTCCTACTTTGTTAAAAACATCCCGAAGGGTGAAGGCTTCAAGATTATAAATAGACCGGACAGCTCTCTTTTGTAAATATAAAAACAGACTCAATATCTGACGACACGTACCTACAGCTACTCGAACACTTAAAGCACTTTACGATCTTATTTGAATGAAATTTAATATTGATAAATTTATTTTATTTATTTATCATAATGCCAAAATATCAATAAACTATGTTAAATATTCTTGCTGTTACGGATGCTGAAGCTTCTGTACAGTATTATTACCCCATAACATAACATAACATAATCAGCCTGTAAATTTCCCACTGCTGGGCTAAGGCCTTCTCTCCCGTTGAGGAGAAGGTATGGAGCATATTCCACCACGCTGCTCCAATGCGGGTTGGTGGAATACACATGTGGCAGAATTTCGTTGAAATTAGACACATGCAGGTTTCCTCACGATGTTTTCCTTCACCGCCGAGCACGAGATGAATTATAAACACAAATTAAGCACATGAAAATTCAGTGGTGCCTGCCTGGGTTTGAACCCGAAATCATCGGGTAAGATGCACGCGTTCTAACCACTGGGCCATCTCGGCTCTCCCGAGATTATTACCCCACCGAAACGCAATATCTTGTATAGTTTTATCGCGGTAGCGGTATAAAGTACAATGAATACCCCATAAAAACAACGACGAACGAAATAGAACTCAAATATTTTTATTTTTTTATTGAGAAAAGTTTATGGAACAAAGTTCTATTACACGGCTTACAGTACTGGCAGACATCCTCATCTAAAGAAAAAGCGATATATGCTTCTCTGTCTTTTTTCCTCTGTCTATTTCTATTACATAGAGTTTTATTTAAAAATATGTTTTGTTAATATTTGAATCCACACATTTTTAATAACAATTTAATGCCTAGTCATTCATATATTTCCACACGCTTATTAATTTATTTAGTGAGCCGAGATGGCCCAATGATTAGACCGCTTGCATCTCAACCGATGATTGCGGGTTCAAACCCAGGCAAACATCGCTGAATTTTCATGTGCTTAATTAGTGTTTATAATTCTTCTCGTGCTCGGCGGTGAAGGAAAACACCGTGAGGAAACCTGCATATTGTGTCTAATTTCAACGAAATTCTGCCACATGTGTATCAACCTGCATTTGAGCAGCGTGGTGGAATATGCTCCAAAACTTCTCCTCAAAGGGAGGAAAGGCCCTGCAGCGGGAAATTGAAAAGTTTCTGTTATTTAATACATAATATATATTCAACTTCGTTCCAACCAGGTGTCCTACGACATCTCAAATTTTCTTTATACTAAGTTTAAGTCACATTGGTTGCTTAAAACAAAGCGCTATAATCATTTTTGTAACCTTGTCATACTATGTTCGTTAAACTATCTACGATTAACGTATGTACAGCCACAGCATCCTTGCCAATGGATACAGTCCTGTGCCGGATACATGATAGTGCACAGGTGAGTACCCTTTAACCCTTTACGGTCATAATCCAATAGCACCGGATGGGTGACCGGAAACAGCTTAGGCAGAGGGCCACCGGTTTAAAATGCTTTCCTTATAAGTCATTCGAAGAAAAAGGGTCCAAGTCCGTTGTAAGCCACAATGCACCTCGCAACAGAATTGTAAGCACCTACAACGCTTTATCTAATACAATATATCTTTACTTATAATAAAATAAAATGACATGTCCTGACTGACTGACTGCCTGACTGACTGACTGACTGACTAATTCATCATCGCCGAGCGTAAACTATTAAAGTTAGGGCCATGGAATTTGGTGAGTAGGATCGATTTTAGACAACTACTAAGAAAGGAATTTTGGAAATTCCACCCTAGGGGTAGGGTGAAATAAGGGTTGAAAGTCTGTATGGGAGTCCGTCATTTTTTAAGTTAGATACATGAACCTTTATTTTTGAGATACTGATAAAAAATTTGTAGATACGTATTTGAGCGTTTCTGGATATTCTACCCTAAAGGGTGAAATACACACCAACGTATAGGAAGAGGTCTTCAACTAAGGGAATATTTAAAGTTACTCTGTAAATATATTCAACATCCACACAAGCAAAGCCGCGGACAACAGCTAGTATATATAACATGTTAGATTATGTTATAGGTATACGGACGGACAAATGGGTCACTGGATGGTAAGTGGTCTTATTCTGGCTCACTCACCCTTCAAACCAGAACGCAGATATATTAAGTATTGCTTGGCGGCAGCAGATTCAGATGTATTTGCAGTCCGCAAAACATAACTTAAATTTAATAAAGAGATTTGTACACATATTTTTTTTCATTAATAAATATTACTCTTCCGCGAAACTTCGCATATGTTCAAAAGATTTTTTAAGGGTTGCGAAACCTATGCAAGTGCATCTGGCGTACATTTGGCTCCAAAATTATGAAACCTTATTTGAATGAATTTTTTAATGTCATTAGTTCAGTGAGAATCGGATATTTTCGGAAACAACTTTAAATTTGTCCACGTTTTAAATTTTTTCTCTCATATAAACGTAGTGCTGTAACTTTTTCCCGCTCTCCAAAATTCGTTCTTTGTTAAATCGTAACAATTTAGTGAACTTCAATCAGGAATCCTTTTTAATTTTGCACATCTACGGCTGGAGCTCTTCAAAATGAGACCATAACCAATGTTTTATGTGCAGCTATCGTCCCATCACTGGGCCAAAAATCGGCTTCCGCTCTTAATAATAATATATTTGATATTGATCTTGCTTAATTTATATATTTGTCCCAATATTAATGCGATTGGAGTGTCCTGGAATTGAAGCACTATTTAGGCTCGTGCAAAAATAGTTTTTTTTTATGATATCGCTAGGCGAGCAACTGACCTGATGGTAAGTGCCGCCGCCCATAGACAATGGCGTTGTAAGAAATATTAACCTTTCCTTACATCACCAATATGCCACCAACCTTGGGAACCAAGATGTTACTTCTTGTGCCTTTAGTTACACTGGCTCACTCACCCTTCAAACCGGAACACGACAATACTGAGTACTGCTGTTTTATGAATATTTGATGAGTGGGTGGTACCTACCCAGACGTGCTCGCCCAAAGCCCAACCACCAAGTAAAAAATTATGTCTTCAATATTGGTTTCGATGTTTGCTTTGTTAGCGACCTTCTGTGACATGAGAGTGCTATCACGGTTAAGTTGCAAATACCGGTATGTTTCTAAGGTATTTTATTGGCCCAACCCGGGGCATAAACCTAACATTATCCGAGCCTTAACAACTTAACAGTATCAAGTTAAACGCTATTCCCATTTTCTACTGTTTAATATTCTAAGTATCTATGCTAGAAGTTGGTAAATAGTCCAAGTTAGAAACTAGGATAGAACCTCTGGCTTTCTGACTTTAATGAATGGTTTAAAACATAGTACGCGGTTAATATTTACGTTATACAGGATAACGATAAAGAGTTGACATGGTTGAGTGATTAGAACGTGTGCATCTTAACCGATGATTTCGGGTTCAAACCCAGGCAGGCACCACTGAATTTACATGTGCTTAATTTGTTTATAATTCATCTCGTGCTCGGCGGTGAAGGAAAACATCGTGAGGAAACCTGCATGTGTCTAATTTCAACGAAATTCTGCCACATGTGTATTCCACCAACCCGCATTGGAGCAGCGTGGTGGAATATGCTCCATACCTTCTCCTCAACGGGAGAGGAGGCCTTAGCCCAGCAGTGGGAAATTTACAGGCTGATTATGTTTATGTTATGTTATTATTATACAAATAAGACCTGTACATTATAGTTTGCGTAGAATTTAATCCGAATCATGCCATTTCGATTTTCTTGAAATGAATAGTCAATAACAAAGATTATATAATAGTCAGTTTAAATAAAATAGTTTATCGTAGACTAATTTTGAAACTTAAATCGTCAATGAAAGGTTGCGCGATCTCCGAGAGATATGTGATTTTTTTTTTATAGATATAGAGCTTAAAAGTCCACGATAACGGCTGGTGTTACGATTAATTTACAAATCTATACTATAAATATATAAAAGTGAATCCCTATTTCTCTCGGTCACGACATTACGCGTGAATGACTTAAGATTTTCGCAAATTTTTTCTTTGTTCTGTTTGCTATTGCACGGAAAAGGTTCATATGAAAGCAAAATTAAAAAAGTCGTGCAGGGAATTAGAACATTTAACAAAACTTTACGACCATATAAATTTTGCTATATGACATGACTGACTGCTGTTTGACAGTTAGTGCGATTGTCAGAAACCGCGCTGCGAATATCGTTTATAGCTTTAAACATTATATTGATAAAATAATTAATATATCATTTCTAAGGACATCATTACCCGAAGAATTTAAAGAAATAGGTGTATTAACGGCTGCTTCTCAATATATTTATTATAATATAATGTTTATACAGAAGAATATACAAAAGTATTCCATAAAAGCTGATATACATACTATTAATACAAGAAATAAGAATAAACTTGTAACCCGTACTTTCCGTTTGCATACGGTACAGAGAACGTTTTTGGGCAATGGTATACGCATATATAATAAGATACCGGGAAATGTAACCAATTTACCATTTACGAAATTTAAAAAGTTTATTAAGACTAAATTAATAAATAAATCTTAATATTAATTAAAACAATATTTTTTAGAAAAAAAAACGCCTGGATTTAGGCTCGGGTTCCATCACAGGACAGTAATTATTGTAAAAAAGCAGCATTGTAAATCTGTTTATTTGAAAATAATAACTATGCGAGTTTCTTACCGTTTCTTTCGTGGTAATATTTAAATCTCGACAATTCAAAAACGCTTCATTGTGAAGTTTACTCGAATAAATTGATTTTAATTTGACTTAACGCACAGTTCATACTTTGCAAGCATTTGCAATGTTGATAAAATCGCTAAGCATTTCTGGCATCAATCTTGTTATCAATAAAATTTATAATTAATTTTATGGGCAAGGCCGCATCTGACAACTGAATATACAATTAACGTATTATATTTACTTTCAAGACAAAAATTACTGAAACCAAAAAAAAGTACCATTTTATTACAAAGGGCGCATCTGAGACCTCAATTTGTAGGAACAAATCCTGCTATTCGGTAAAATAGTGTCTTTCCTCTGATATTTCGGGTAAGCTTAATCCTCCCGCAGATCTATACGTATGAGTCTGTGTCTCTTTATAAATAAGTATTATGAGTTTTTTTTTATAATATTGATGAACTGCCGATGTTAAGCAGTCACGATCGCTTAGACACTGGTACTGAAAGACATATTAACCAATCCAACATAGCCAATGTTCCAACCTTGTGAGCTAAGTTATACCTAGTGACTGTGGTTACGCTTCGAACCGAAACAACAATACTAAGAATTACTGTGTGGTGAAATATATGATGAGTGGGTGGTACCTACCCAGATAGGCTTGCACAAAGCCCTACCACTAACTGGTAAATTCGACCATAATCATTATTGATAATTTGAGGGTGTCAATTATGAATTATTTTATAAAATTAATTTCTAAAGTATTTTGTTTTTTTTTTATAAATATATTATTAAAGATAGACAAAAAAATGCTTAACAAACTAAGAAGGAAAATGTATCATATATATATAGTGTATAAATACGTATATATTTCGTCAAATATAACATATTACGTTTTGACATTTGACGGTCGTATTCTGCGGTGAGTTTTGAGTTTCTTCTCACCGAATACTAGCAGTATTTTTTTTATCGTATAGATAGTCGAGTCTATGGGCCACCTGATGGTAAGTGGTCACCACCGCCCGTAGACAATGGCGCTACAAGAAATATTAACCTTTCCTTACATCACCAATGCGCCACCAACCTTGGGAATTAAGGTGTTATGTTTCTTGTGCCTGTAGTTACACTGACTCACCCTGCAAACCGGAACACAACAATGCTAAGTAGTATTGTTTGTCGGTTGAATATCTGACGAGTGGGTGGTACCTACCCAGACGGGCTTGCACAAGGCCCTACCAGCAAGTGAACCAATTTTGAACTCTTGTGTCTTATATAGTATATATAGATAGTTATATAATATTATTATTGGAGCGAAGTTTTAAACGAGGCTTACAAAAATGTACGTAAGGAAACAAATATTATTTTAATATATTTTTTTTTTTTTTTGTTTTAATTCATACGGGATTATTAATAACAATTTTATTAATTCTCAAACGCTGTTACTTTATTTCAGTGCGCCTGTTATTTGATACGGAAGTGTCAAAAAACATCTATTTTTTTTTTAAATTATTCTTGACACAAATTGTGTATGTACGATTTAAATATAAGATATTTATATATGTATATTATCTTGTTCGTCCGTCTTTTATTATCGCTAAGAAACTACAAAAACTTTAGCAAACTGCTGCACGAAGTTGCTTGCACGGCTTTGACTCTACATTTCCTTTGTCTTATATAGCGTTCAATATGTTATATATTTATGTTATAATATATATTCTCGTAAGTATTACCCTTGGTTTATTTAAAATTTTAATTATTATTCTGATTATTATTCTGAATTATTATTCAGAGGGTAAATAATTATTATTCTACGTCTGTTTAATTTTAACAGTTGAATTGAATTTAATAACAATCGTTCTGAATCGCGCTATCGTTTGGTTCAAACAATGCTATATAGGTCTTGAAGCATTAGTACATGTTATATATTATTATATATGGTTTTGTTATAATATATATAAATGTTAGTATTAAACCTTAGTTTATTTATTAACTTAATTATTCTTCTTCATCGGATCATTTTCGATTTAATTACAATAGTGTGGAATAAAACCCACATGGCCTAATTTTCATACATTTATCGTTTAGATAAGTAAAATAGAAGACAACTCTGAATCGCGCTATCGTTTGGTTCAAATAATTCTATATAGGTCTAGAAATAATATTCAAATCAGTAAGTCAACAGTCGGAACGTATGTTATATACATTCTATCAAAAACGACCGTCACGAAATTTATCATTAATGCTTTCTGTGAATGAAAACATTTACAACAATAACCATCAAATCAATTTCAATTTTTTTTTTTAATTTCAATCAAGATCAAAGGGTTAACTAGAGCTAACCATTTAAATATTTTCTCGTAGTAAAAGTTTGTATATTTTGATGAATATTATATTTGACATCTTCACAAGGGATAGTTGTATCGGTTTCATCTATAAATATTAATAGTAAAACAATACTGTGTCCTATTTTTTCACACGACAAATCAATGATCCTAGAAATAGAACCCATAGATTCAATTCATTTATTTATACTAATATTATAAATGTGAAAGTAACTCTGTCTCTCTGTCTGTCATTCGCTCTTTCACTGCCAAACCAATGAACCGAATTTGACGAAATTTATGAAGCAAACTTGAACTACAAGGAAGGACAGGCTACTTTTTTCGCCTAACACATGACAACCAACCCCTAAAATGCGAGCGATGCCGCGGGCGACAACTAGTAAAAAATACATGAATAAAAAAAGCATATTATTCAATACAAGACTATATAGATGATAAAAAAACATGGCGCCAATACTTGTTGCCTTCCACGCAGGACATATTATATACATATATAATTGTATCTATCATAACTTTGTATGTTAAATGTTGAAAAATATTGACTACTGTGTTTCATGCCGGTTATTCTCGGTAGAATCTACATTCCAAATCAGTACACTTATCATAGTTTGTAAAAATGACGATTCGAAAGTGCTTGTAAAAGCCGACTTGAATAAAGTATATTTTGATTTTACTAACAATATATTATATGTAAATACTTAACAAAAAATGTGTATTTGTTTCAATAAATTTCATTGTATCATAACCCGTATAAACGAATAATAGTAAGGTTTTTTTATACAATCCTCAATAAAAATTACATTCTGAACCTGCAGTGCGATTCTGTAAGAATTCACTTCGCATCCCACTCGTGAAATGTTGACAATCGACTTACAGTGATACGCCATTTTGATACGTGTGTCGTATAAATTTTATAATTACTATAGCTAAGGTAGCAAATCATATTCTAACAATTCACGCTCGAGTTTCCGTGTAAGTTTCGTATTTCTTCTCACAGTCTACCTCTACGGCAACTAAAGATCTACATTTAATAAATACTTTGGAATTATGATGCTCGTATTCTTATTCGGGTATTTTATTATTTTAATAACACTCGACTAGATTATTTTGAAATCAGGTTCAGAAGTAGATTATAATATGGACCTATGTGGACGAGGACAAAGAAAAATATTTATTTATCTTAAATTTATAATTGCATTTTAACTGAGCGAATCTTGTGTTGAATAAAGGTAATGTACTATAATAGTTTATAGAATATATACAGTCGAATTTATTGCACAAAACGCAATAAAATTATAAATTCGTTTATGACTAGTATAATGACTTTTCGTAAATAATAAACGCAATATAAATTACAATCAAAGTTTACATAAATTAACTTAAATAGAGACACGTAAAAACACGACAATATTACACCGTAGATTATTTTACGATATATTTTCAAGCACTCCGTATATCAAACGTCATGTATTATAATTATATAATTTAATTTTTAATTCGAAATTAAATTATACGTTTATAAATATTAATTTATTAATATAATAATATATCAACCAACCTGTTACGTAACACTGTTAACTTAAATAAATTGATAACAGTCGTAAAATATCACTAATTTTTTATCACTTATCACTATTGCTTTTTTTTATTGAAGGATGAATATCGCGAAATTAGAGAGAGATGGATAGATTAAGAAGGAGAGGCATATAGACGTGCGCTCCGAACGCTTTTAAGGACAATACTGGCTACGCCGCTACGGTTTTCGTATCGTATCTGCGCGTGTCTACGTAACGTAGCGTTCTGCTACGAGTAATAGTCTCATTGCATTAAAGTTTGTAAAGCGGATTCGAATTTGTGGACTATTTTAATGATTTAAATTTTATAAATGGTGTGTTTTTGTTTTTATTTATAGACCAACTCATTTCTTACGAATTAATTATATATGTATGCTACGTTAACGAATAATTAATTTTAATAGTGAAATTTAAGTGGTATTTTGTTGTGAGTTTATTATTAAATAAGACATACTTCTCAATATATTTAAGGTTATTTTATAAATATAGCTGCATATGATAATTATATATATATATTTGTTTGATTATTAAATAAGTTTATTCTCGATAAATAACCGAGTTTTTATACGTCTTAATTAATAATGAATACTTTGATTTGCGTGATAAACATTTATTAACTTACGATTACATCTTAAAGTTTTGTGCAAGCCTGTTTGGGTAGGTATTCGCATCATTATATTCTACCACCAAACAGTAATACTTTGGATTGTTGTGTTCCGGTTTAAAAGGTGGTGAGACAGTGTACAGACACAAGGGACATAACATCTTAGTTCCCAAGGTTCAGGCCAATTTAGCAGCCATAAAAAAAATTAAGTGCAGACTCAACCAACAGCTGCAATTACATTCTGATACACGGGAGTGGAAACACTGCACTCCGAGCTGCTATTGAAAATTTATCGCCAGAAAAACCCGATACTTTATAATGGCCTGACAAGGCGTATGGATCAAGGATCTTGAATATTTTCGACCTTGTACAATATATCTACGTCAAGTGATAGACGAAAAAGAGGACTAAGTGAATTGAAGGCTTTAACGGTTTTATATTTATTATAAATAATATTTTTCATAGTCAAACACCACCATCAGGTTGACCATTTGCCAGTCGTACCTTTGTATATTTGAAATTGAAAATATGTATATTCGGATAAATAGAATTCATCTTGTATTTATAGCTGTTCTATTTACTTAAATTGATGAACCTTTTTCGGAGTTAATCTCGCTAAAGTAAACGTTTGTATCGACGATGGATTTGTAAGATTAATTTATTTCTTTAGATTTCTGATGGAGTCGGGTCAAGTGTAATATGTCCATTGTCTATCTTGGATAAAGGTTGTGATTCTTATTTTAGATTCGGACGTAGGCTTTCATATCAAATTAAACTTTAAGTTACGTAACAGCCTGTGAGCACGAAGCACCTTCTTTTTTATTTAAAAAATTAAACCTTTATAAGTCTGTATTTTAATTTTTATAATTTGTTATTATTAAAAATTACTTTGCTTCCATTAAAATATAATTAAAGTTCTACGTTCAACGAGTAATACCATTATATGTATGTATGTATGTACTATCTTTCCTCATTCCGAGGCAGATATCACAGCTTATTAATACCCGTGAAGTATAATTCATATTGTAAATTGTTAGAACTTATTTGAATAAATAAATAAATAAATACATATTGAACAACATCACATTACATTACTCTGATCCCAATGTAAGTAGCTAAAGCACTTGTGTTATGGAAAATCAGAAGTAAGGACATTACCACAAACACCCTGATCCAAGACAAGATAGAAAATTAATGAACTTTTTTTCTACATCGACTCAGCCGGGAATCGAACTCGGAACCTCAGAGTAGCGTGCCCATGAAAACCGGTGTACACACTATTCGACCACGGAGGTATATTTAGATTTTTGAATAATCTCCTCTAATTAATTTAATAATCATTAATTAGAAACGAATAATTGTCTTAAACTTAGCCTTTGCTTAAGACATTATTGAAACCCATTCCAAGTTTAAGCTTTGATCTCGAAATTTTACATAATAATATTTGTTAATAAATCAGACATTTATGCAATAAAATGGAATTATTTTATAACAACGAACGCCTCGGACAATATAGGTCTTAGAAAAGGGTCAACTCTGAACAATTAACATTAAAATACGACCCTACATTACGAAATAAGCAATTCAAGATATTCATATTGATATTTTTGATAATTAAAGTCTGTAATAAAATTTAAAAAGGTTATAAAAATGCTTGAATTTAGTTTTAGTTAATTTAAACACTGTATATTAAGTTTATTTTGTCCATATCCCGCTTCCAATATGGCGAATCGTTTCTGTAGTTCTAGGTGGAAGCTTTCGCAACCAGTTCGACCTGGGAGAGAGTCGGTCTAAGAGTCGACTTCATCAACAGCGAACGTGCGATTTTAGTGTTAATATTCGGGTGCATCTTACTAGTCGGTGACCACTACCAGTGTTTACCCTGCTAATAACGGAGACATCCCTGAACATTTGGCGCTTCATCTTTTACGAGAAATAATGGCTTATTTTAAGCAACAAATCATTAATCTTCATCCAATTAAGTACCTTAAATACGTTGTGCATTTCATATAGATCAATAAAGCACTTTACAGCATGTAATTTAAATGAATATTTTCGAATATATTACAAATTTAAGATACAGGGACATAGCGGTTTGTATTGTCTAATGACTGATAAACTGTAAACGTTCTAAGATATTCCATAGTATATTTAGTACGAGCATTGCACCCGTGCGAAGCGGGGGCGGATCGCTAGTATTAGATAAAATGAAAAATCTAATCGATGCTGTAAAGCCAGTTGTTACATTACCCACGCAAGAGCTACTGACTATGTAGTCGAGTAACAGGAGTTAGTAGTTGACGTTTATATCTTCTACGAGTAACAATTTTTTTTAACAAAATCATTAATATTTTTCCGTACATACATAACATTACATATAAGATTTTAAATTAACATGGTTATTTTTATTACTAACAGTATTTAAAACGGGATATTTACCATGTTTTTTATTTTTATTTGGCGGAGCTCGATATTTCGACATTATCTACGAATGTCTTGTTCACGAGATCGAGCTCCACCAAATGAAAATAAAAAACATGGTAAATATCCCGTTTTAAATACTGTTAGTAATAACGTTACATGTCTCAATGTAGCTCCTAGGTTTTCGCGAATAGCCCTTATCTGCAGCACAAACATCGTAGGGCTAGAGACAGCGTTACCCAATATATTTTATTATGTTTAATAAAACAACGTATTTCTGTTAAAGTTGAACAGACTACTTCATTCAAAATATAAACCTACGTCATACATACTACATCAAATACAGGAAGTGTAACCGTAGACTAAATGATATATATTATATTAGGTTGCTTATTTGATGTTACCATTTAAAATATTCACGACCGTGGTCGAGTAGTGTGTACACCGGTTTTCGGTACGCCGCTCCGAGGACCCGGGTTCGATTCGATTCGAGTCGATGTAGAAAAAGTTCATTGGCTTTCTAAATTGTCTTGGGTCTGGGTGTTTGTGGTGCCGTCGTTACTTCTGATTTTCCATAACACAAGTGCTTTAGCTACTTACATTGGGATCAGAGTAATGTATGTGATGTTGTCCAATATTTATTTATTTATTCATATTTTCTAACTATGTTTAGATGAACTATAAAATATGTCTTACCCGTTCTTCTTAATATGATCTACATTCCCTTACAATTAATATAATCTTGTGCATTGCGGCTTAAAAAAGTTAGCGATTTTTGAATAAAGTTTTAGATTTATTCGATGAAAACAAACATACAAGCTTACAAATAAGTTAAACATCATAATGAAAGAAGATCAAATCAAAAACAAATTCTTTTACAAACTCAGTACGCTCAATTATGATTTTTTTTTTTTTATGGCAGTGTTTGGCGGACGAGCATATGGGCCTCCTGATGGTAAATGGTCACCACCGCCCATAGACAAAGGCTCTGTAAGAAATATTAACCATTCCTTACATCACCTATGCGCCACCAACCTTGGGAACTAAGATGTTATATCCCTTGTGCCTGTGATTACACTGGCTCACTCACCCTTCAAACCGAACCACAACAACAATGGATACTGCTGTTTAGTTGTAGAACATCTGATAACATTTATTTTCGAAGATTGAAATTTCGCAATTGATAAATGTTTAATATAAAGTATATGAATAAAAGATTTCAAAGTTTAAATATTTGAATAATGTGTATAATTATTATATAATTACGTATAGAAATTTTGGTCACAAAGACGTCTAAAATAGATTACACAACACGTCACAGGCAGCCTGGTTTCCAGGAAATTCCGAAGTTTGAGCTTGAATTCCAGCACCGAATACTAAAGCGGTAACCTCAGATTAACATACAACATACTTGTTATATTAAGATATATATATATAATACTAAGTTTTCCTCACAGAAAATGAAAACAAAGTTACAAAACTTATTAATTTCCTCACCACCCGTATTGGAGCAGCGTGGTGGAATTATCTCCAATCTTTATTTTCAAAGGGATCTTAGCCCAGCAGTGGGAAATTAACAGGCCTTTAATGTATGTAATGTAATGTAATGTTTGTGATATTGAAAATTTTAAACAATTACAAAGTTTGACAACAAAAAAAGCCTTATCTTGGCTCGCTGGTTGTTCTGAGGTTGGAGGTTTTGTCTTTTGCTGTTAATATGTAAACGTAATATTAACATTGATAAGCTATAGCTACAGCTCAATCACATACATTACTCTGAACCCAATGTAAGTAGCTAAAGCACTTGTGTTATGGAAAATCAGAAGTAACGACGGCACCACAAACACCCAGACCCAAGACAACATAGAAAACTAATGAACTTATTCTACATCGACTCGGCCGGGAATCGAACCCAGGACTTTGGAGTGAGGTACTCATGAAAACCGGTATATACACACTACTCGACCACGGAGGTCGTCATATAATTCTTGGTGAATTAATTTGCTGGAACCATATGGTTGGTTGGAATGCTAGATTGCTAAATTTTTTCCATGCATGGGAATGTTCCACGTCTCCTTTCAAGGAGAAAGCTTGGAGTTCATTCCACTACACTGCTCCAATAAGTGTTGGTGGACACAAATGTCTAACAATTTTTTCCTTTATCATAGAGCACGAGATGGACACACAGATTAAGCACGCGAAACTTTCGTAAATACCTGGGTCTTAACCTAATTGTTTTACGTGATCTCAAAATAAACCAGCTCAAGACATATCAACAAGACAAAGTACCTACTTCAAATATCAAATTAGACTCAAAGGCACTGAAACAGCACTCAATTAAAAAACAGAGATAGCTACTTAAAAAATCTTAACTTCAATAATGCCTTCGTTAAAAGCTAAAACGAATTGTAACGTATTAAGCTGACTGAAGATCTTTTCTAATGTAATGAAGAAACGCCTTCTGTTCGGATAAGAGATTAATTTATTCTTAAGTAATTACTCAAATAATTATACATTATTTAAACCCGAGGCCGATAATTTTTTTTTGGCTTTTTCTGTCAAAATTTTCTTTTGCCCACCGATTTTATAGTTGATAGTATTTCTTTACTTTTTTATGGTATCGGAAGGGGGGACTCATGACCAGCTAGTTTCCCATTCTTGGTTTTTTATTTTTTTTATGACATTGGTAGGCGGACGATAAATGGGCCATCTGATGGTAAGTGGTCACCACCGCTCATAGACAATGACGTTGTAAGAAATATTAACCATTCCTTACATCACCAATACGCCACCAACCTTGGGAACTAAGATGTTACGTCCCTTGTGCCTGTAGTTACACTGGCTCACTCACCCTACAAACCGGAACACAACAATACTGAATACTGCTGTTCGACGATAGAATATCTGATGAGTGATGAGTGGGTGGTACCTACCCAGACGGGCTTGCACAAAGCCCAACCACCAAGGAAGTAACCAAACTCCTAAGATCTACGGTAAGACACTGCTTGGATAAAAGATACCACCGAAATACCAGAATTTCTCATTTTTATTTACCAGAACTGCTGAACCCTTGGTCTTTTAAAAATATAGCTCATGTTCCATCTACTGGACCACTTCAGCTGTAGAAGTTTATTTAGTTGTTCATAATAAACCGTATCTACAATTATATGTTTACAGTTAAAATTTACATTTCAAATATAAGTATAGAATGATTACATAAATGACCAATGAACTTATATTATAATTACATATAAGCGTGTCCACATTGGTCAGTACTGTATGTGTGTGTGTGTGTGTCAGTATTACATATGTGTGTGTGTTAGAATGTATGGGATAGACAACCCAACCAAAACATGTGTGATGTGCATCAGGTTTATAATAATTGTTTTTAATTGCGTTTTACTTAAGAAAAACATGTCCAAGTATATAATACTTGATAAGTGTGTCTAATCAGACGGGTTTGCTCAAATCAAATAAGTAAGAGAGAATATTATTTTAAGCCTTCAAGGTTTTACGTGTTTGTTTAAAGTTCGTGCCAGACGTTGAATTTGAATTTTGAAGATAATTTCCAGAGTAATGTGTGTTACGTTTGGATATGTGCTGCCGGCGCGTGCGCCTAAAGTATGATTATTTTTGAAAAGACTAACGATTAACTGAGGCATATTATTTTTATTAAAATCTCGGTATCGTCGTTTATTTTGTTTAATTCTGAGCCATATATTTTATTCAGAATTAAGAAACTTAAAACTCGTTTATTTTACATTACATAAACATCCTGTAAATTTCCAACTGCTGGACTAACGCTTCCATCCCCTTTTTAGGAGAAGGTTTTGGAGCATATTCCACCACGCTGCTCCAATGCGGGTTGGTGCAATACACATGTGGCAGAATTTCGTTGAAATTAGACACATGCAGGTTTTCTCACGATGTTTTCCTTCACCGCCGATCACGAGATGAATTGTAAACACAAATTAAGCACATGAAAATTCAGTGGTGCTCGTTTAAACTCGTTTAATTTGTTATAATTTACTTTCAATTAAAACAGAACCACGTGACGTATCCAGTATAATACGAATGATATTAAAAGAACAGCTAAGCGATCTGGAATTAAGCACAGTTTGAAAAGAACTTGCAATTATGCGCTGAAAAATTCTGAATATACATAACGGATGCCACTCCGTACCGTCAGAAGAGACATAAAAAAAACTATTTTCACATTTCAGTTGCAAAAAATTTTACGTCTTAAATGTTCATGCAAACGCTACATAGATAAACGATGCATTCAATTTAGAGTTTTTATGCTTTTGAATTACTATTTAGAATAAGGATTACTTTTATAATTACTATTTACTTGCTATTTACTATATTCTGCCGCCAAACAACAATACTTAATATTTTTGTGTTCCGGTCTGAAGGGGAATGAGCGAGTATAAGTCAAAGGACGTAACCTCTTAGTCCCAAAAGTTTCCTTCCGCACTCTCTCCGATCAGTGACAAAGACTCCTATCACAGTGGAAATACCACATAACTCAGTTCCTGACAAAGTTTTCACTTGGTGAAAAGAAGGATTAAAGTAAATTTAACCAGTTCGAATAGTAAATTACAGAGAATCCGAAAAAAAGCAGTTTTCAATCTTTGTCTGAAATAACTTTTTGAGCACTTTTCATCCAAATGAACTTTTTCTCATAGTCTACAAGTATGTATGAATAAATGTATATATTCTGCACGTATGTATGTTTGTTGTGAATCGTACTTAAAGTTACAATGAATATATATATTTTTTAAATCATAATATATAAGGCAAAGATCTAGAAATATTCATTCGTTATACAGTAAAATACTTTTTAATACAAAAATAAATTGTTTTCTGACTTATCTATAAAAGATAGATGTATAATATTGCGAACTTGTAATATTTCATACTTCGTGGATCCGTTATAGTTTTAGAAGCGTTCGCATAGAAAACGCCTGTACTGATTATTTTCGTTGCAACGCTGAAATAATAAGCTTCGTTAAAAAAACATGCAACCTACAGCTTTCTATTTGAACAATATAAAAGTTTCATATTAATTTTTATATAACATTTAATTAGGTATAAAATGGAGATTCAAGATGACCTAGACGTTAGAACATGTGCATCTTAATCGATGGTTGCAGATTCAAATCCAGACAAGCAACACTAAACTATCAAGTGCTTAATTTATGATTATAATTAATTCATCTCGTGTTCGCCGGAAACCTGCATGTATCTAGATTTAATGAAATTCTGCCACATTTGTATCAACGCATTGGAACAGCATGGTCGGATTAGCTCCAAATCTAAAAGAAGCCTTAGCCCAGCAGCGGGATAATTTACTTCATGTTAATTTACTTAAAAGGCAATGAAAGGCATTGACCGATAAAATTGAAGCTTTCTTTACGATTAAGTTCGTAACATAATAAACACGTAGTATATATTTATGATTCAAGGATAACGAGAAGTGAACTTAAGTTAACTTTCTTCTTCTCACTCCTCTTGTCCCAAACATATGGGGTCAGGTTATTCGTCATCTGATCATTCACAGCCATCTTTTTCATGGAATAATGAAACGAATAGGCGAAGGGTCACGAGGTGGTAAGTGGTCTTGTCCACAAATATACATTGGTTCCGTGAGTAATTTTATTCCAGTTCAATGCGCCACCAACCTTGGGCACTTAGTTATTAGTCCCCATTTGTCTGTAGTTGCACTGGCTCACTCACCTTTGAAACCGGAACACAATAATACAAAGTATTGCTGTTTGACGGTAGAATATATGATAAATGGATGGTACCTATTTAGGCGGGTTTGCACGAAGCTATTTTACCACCAAGTAAATACCTATCCCTCGTGTCCCTCTTCACACACTCCATCCATGTATTCAAGGTCGTTATCCTCCTCTCCATCCATTTACACTTATGTACATATATACGCATATATACATAACAAGACATATTAAGTTTAAATAAAAATTAAAAAAGAAAAAAAAAATTTTTTTTTGCTGTCCCTACAAAAACCGTTTGCCAAGTTTCACATTCACATCTCATACGACGCCCTCCGTCGGTCTTTTGTTTGAAAATCCTCATTTATATACAAATTTAAAGTTATATATTATGATACATTTCATCTCCAACACCGAATGGAGATGTTACGTTTGAATGTGTGTGAATTGTATGAACGTATTACGCGGATATTAAATAGAATTCCTGGTAACATATAACTGTATGTTTATATTATATTTGTAGTTTGTCTTACTGCACTCCAATAAACAAAATACTTACGCAATTTCGAATGTACAAATTTGCATTAGGAGCAACAGGCTTATCGCTAAAGCAGCAATCTCTTCCAGTCAAACTTTGGACAGTGGACCGCTTATAAAAACGTACGTAGAAGTCGCACGCGAAACTTTGCGTTTTACAAACAGAATTTTACAAATTTCGAAACCTATGACAGATTTTGATTTAATTTCATTCTAAACTGACGTCGTATGTTCGCAAGTTTTACATTTGTTTTTTTTTATACAGCCATAACGCCGCTCTGTACCCGGCCAGTAACTTTTTTCCGCTCTCTAAAATTAATTATTTATTGAATCGTAACAATGTACTAAATTCCAACCAAGAATCCTCTTTAATTTTCTACACATCTAAGGCTTAAGCTCTTCAAAATAAGACCATAGCCGATCTTTTATGTTCAGATATCATCTCATAATCACTGGGACAAAAATCGGCTTATGCTGTTAATATATAAGATGACGAATTACCAGACAGCATCAGGATTGGAGCCGAGATGGCCCAGTGGTTAGAACGCGTGCATCTTAACCGATGATTTCGAGATCAAACCCAGGCAGGCACCACTGAATTTCATGTGCTTAATTTGTGTTTATAATTCATCTCGTGCTCGGCGGTCAAGGAAAACATCCTGAGAAAAAAAATTTGTCTAATTTCAACGAAATTCTGCCACATGTGTATTCCACCAACCCGGCTTGGAGCAGCGTGGTGGAATATGCTCCAACTTTCTCCTCAAAGGGAGAGAAGGCCTTAGCCCAGCAGTGGGAAATTTACAGGCTGATAATGTAATCACGATTCAACTCTGCGTTACACAAACAAAAGTAAACACCGAATACTAGAGCGGGGACATTTTCATTATAAATACTGGACAACATCACATACATTACTCTGATCCCAATGTAAGTAGCTAAAGCACTTGTGTTATGGAAAATCAGAAGTAACGACGACCACAAACACCCAGACCCAAGACAACATAGAAAACTAATGAACTTTTTCTACATCGACTCGGCCGCCAATCTAACCCGGGACCTCGGAGTGGCGTACCCATGAAAACCGGTGTACACCCTACTCGACCACGGAGGTCGTCATAATTTTCGTCATTCCGTTCACACATATCAACATCATAGTTTTAAATCTTCTAGTGTGAGTTATTATATATCAATAGGTAAGATGACACAGTGGTTGGAACACGTGAATCTTAACCGCTAATTGCGAATTCAAACCATACAGGCATAATCTACCTACGTTCATCCATCAAACCGCATTAGACCATGTTTCAAATATGTTCTAAACCGTATTCTTAAAAATGACAGAAGATCTTCGTCTAATAGGACATTTACAGTTGGTATTTATAAGTGGTGATGGTTAATATTAGATGTAGAGTCTGCTCCTCACAAGAAACAATTCCGTTTCAAGTTAAATCATACTGCTCTACATTTAATTTAAAGAGCAAAATGTAAGTATGTATTATAAAAATACGAGATGTCAAAATCAAAATCAAATCCAAATATACTTTATTCGAAGAGGGTTTTAAGAGTGCATTTTCATTTTCGTATTATAGAATTGTATTAAACGTAAAACAAGCACCTGTTCGGAATGTAGACTCTACCTAGAAGAACCGGCAAGTAGTCAGTAGTTGCTCTTTTTCAATATTTGAAAAATTATACAGAACTGTCTTAAGCGTAAATTTACTACCGGTTCGAAAGGTCCGTTTTACCAAGAAGAACCGGCAAGAAACCTAGCAGTTACTTGTTCCAAATATTTGAAATACAATATGTAATATAATATATTAAACTCTAGTCATAATTAGTGCTCCCAACAGTTATGACATCATAGTATAATTAGATCAGCATTAAATCATAATAAACTTGACACTTCGCTTGCATAATGCAAAGATATGCGTTTCCGATCACCAAAACCGCTGTGACGTCATCGATATTACGATGTTCCATTACCGAGAACAATTGCTTGTAATATAACATTTCAGATAACATGAATGAATAGAACTGAGCATTACAGTGTTATCTGTAATTAAACAATTTGTAACATTACATCAGTGTGGGAGGGTGTAGTATTTCAGTATTGATACAACTAACTCAACTGCAGGCTTAAAATCTTAGTTTGTAACTTTATAGGCGAGAGCTGATGGTCAAGGACCGCCCTTAGAGGGAACACTGCACCTTTGTATAAAAACCTGCATCTGTTATGTATGGCATTTACAGCAAAGCAACACACACACACAAACCAGACTGGCCACACAAACACACATGCAGTTTCAAACTATTCTTCGTCGTCAATTTTCATCATTCACTTTATTTATATTAATTAAATATTCTTTATTGTTTTGGCGATTTTATATAACATACTATGTTATTGAAAAGTGGGTCCCTCTGAAACGAGAATGTACTATGCTCAAAAGAGAGTCCCAACCTTAAACATGCTGTGTATATTATTGTAAGTTATAAACTTATTTGAAAGAATAAGAAATAATAATTACAGACTGTAGCTAAGCTAAGCTATAGCTTCAATATAGAAGGTAGCGATATACAAAAAATACGAGGCGGGTGTTCGATCAGCGAAGAGAGCTTTAATTGTTATGAGAGGTTCGCGAAAGTCCATCTGGGTACCGCCAACTCATCACATACTTCAGCCCCATTTATAACATTTCAGCTAAAGTTTTAAGAATGAGTGAGTTACAAAAACATAATTGAGAAATCAGCAAGAAAAATCGAACTTCAATAAGACAAAGATTAAGTGACTCTACCCTACTAGAAACTCTTGTACTATAAAAAAGTTCGAATTTAACGTAAATAAAATATAATAAAATATTTCCAAAAAAACTTTCAAGCCGTTATAGTCAAATTTTCAAGACGACAAAATCGAATATGAACAACTAAGCCGGTCATATTACCTTTGACTTGCGAGTTCAAACTTTTAATTGTTGAACTTAGACTATGACTAAGAAGTAAAGTTCGAAGCTTTCAGGGTCTATTACACAGTGTGATATAAATCGTGGCATCATAATCTTGTGTGTGTCTATGGAATCGGTGTTTATGAGTTGGGCTAATTTGGCTAATTACTAAATTTGATAGAATTGAACAAATCTTTGGGAAGAATTAATCTGATTAGTGTAATGTCGATTTGTAGTGTTGTATTTCGATTTAAAGGAATCGTTAAGTCCAATAGAACTATAGATATGAATACATATGTAGGTTATTACCTACATATAATATGATCCCACGGTTATTTTTAACTTGGTCTATTAAAAAATGTAAAGCTCATGTGATAAAAAATAATAAAAATTCGTTACATCACAACAATGCGGCACCAACCTTGGGATTAGTTCCGATGCCATGTTCCCTGTGCCTGTAGTTACACTGGCTCACTCATCCTTCAAACCGGAATACAACAATACTATGTATTTTTGTTTGGCTATACCTGCCCAGACGGGCTTGCACAAAGCCCTACCACCAATTAAATGAAAAATATATATATATAACAAAATTATAAATTTAATTGTACTTTATTGACATACTCTGTAGTTGGAATGGTGGAAAAGAGTAACTACCGAGTTTCTTGCCGGTTCTTCTCAGTACAATCTACTTTCTATGACGACTCAAAAGTGCTTTTATGAGCTAAGTTATAAATGCGAAAATAATTTTGTCTGTCTATTTGTTGCTCTTTCGATGATAATTAATGAACCGAATTTGATGAAACTTAGTTTGAAGA
The DNA here is from genome assembly GCF_037043105.1 of Vanessa tameamea. NCBI lineage: Eukaryota > Metazoa > Arthropoda > Insecta > Lepidoptera > Nymphalidae > Vanessa > Vanessa tameamea. Next base: position 4,580,285 of record NC_087338.1, read on the forward strand.
TAGCTTGAATTCCAAGGAAGGACACAACCTTTTTACGCCCCATATTTCTACTTGACCAACCCCTAAAACGCGAGCGAAACCTCACGTGACAACTAGGTCTTAATAAATTATGTTATGCTATTAAACTGTAAGTTTTATTCTATTCGATTCTATTAAATTTTAAGTGAGACGAGAAGTCTGAAATATGTGCGTAAAGACAGACGAACGCCTTATTCCCTCTGATTTTAATCTGGGGGGAAAGGAGTTCCAAGAATTTCTCAACAGAAAATCAAATTAACTTTAACGATACCGACTCTTGATTCATTCAGGAGTCACGAATCTCTAGCTTTATAGGATCGATTCGCGGCCACGGTGATATTTCGCCCTTAATAAACATGCTTAATGATAAAATATCAAATAATTAGTATTATTTATTCATAACAAAAGAATGCGATGAGTCGTGGGACACCCGATCGGAACAAAATTGCTGTCGCTATATACGATGTATTACATAACAGATACAATAGACTAAATTACCGATATTTGAGAATAATTTAAATGACGAGAAATAAAATTGTTATTAATCACCACCGCCCACAGACAATAGCGCTGTCAGATATATTAACCATTCTTCATACGCCACCAATCTTGGGAACTAAGATGCTATATCCCTTGTGCCTGTACTTACACTGGCACACTCAACCTTCAAACCGAAACACAGTTTGGCGGTACAATATCTGATGAGTGCGCTGTACCTACCCATACGGTGTACACAGCTCTACTACATGAATTAAATTAAAATAATAACAAAAAATAAGTTTAAATAATATTATATTAAACCTATATAAAATACAGAGACAGCAAAAGAGAAAAAGACGGAATGTTTGCCTGGAAAGATAACACTTAACCTTACATCTCTACTGTGAGCCGCGTAAAAAACTTCATTCCAAAAACATTTGTGTATTTTGCATAAACTTCACTACGAATTGTCATGTTTTCCTTATGGCACTGGTAGCAAACGGCAGGAGACTTATATGACAGAAAATGGTCTATATAAGAAAGCTTTCAATTACCGGCTTTTTAGGAACTTAGCTTCTCGAAAGTTCCCAAGACGTTCAGAAAAAATGGCGGCGAAAGAAATTCATACTTTTTTACACGATAGTTAATTTCAGAAACAAAAGCCTTTTGTTTTTCGAATTTACGGAACATAACCGTAACATTTTCCTTGATTACAGCCAGCTGGTTTTCGGTTTTCCTTTATCTAAAAAGCCCTTTATCTGATGCCTGTTGATCTTCAAGCGCGACGCTTAGATAATTAAGCAAAAATAAATTTATACATATAAGAAATATCTTAGTATTATTTTATTTTATTAAAATATGTAGGTATCCTGGCAAACGGGCCATGATAGAAGACTCAGCTACAAATATAAAAATCAAAATATACTTTATTCGAGTAGGCTTTTACAAGCACATTTGAATCGTCATTTTCCAAAACTATATTAAGTGAAGCTATCACCGTCTCGTAATGTTATACCGAGAAGAACCGACAAGAAACTCAGCTGACTGTGTTTTTAGATGTTGAAAAAGAGTAACTACTGAGTTTCTTGCCGGTTCTTCCCGGTAGAATCTACATTCCGAACCGGTGGTAGCTTTACTTTAAATAGTTTGTTAAATGACGATTCAAAAGTGCTTGTAAAAGCCTACTTGAGTAAAGTATATTTTGATTTTGGGTAGTTACTCTTTTCCAACATTTGAATTACAAAGTTAAATACGTCAGTTTAATACAATTCAATATAAATAGAACCGAGATGGCCCAGTGGTTATCATCATTAACCAATGATTTCGGGTTCAAACCCAGGCAAGCACCACTGAATTTTCATGTGCTTAATTTGTGTTTATAATTCATCTCGTGCTCGGCGGTGAAGGAAAACTTCTTGAGGAAACCTGCATGTGTCTAATTTCAACGAAATTCTGCCATATGTGTATTACAACCTTCCCTCCAAGGGAGAGGAGGCCTTTAGCCCAGCAGTGGGAAATTTACAGTCTGCTAATGTAAAAAAAAAAAAATTAAATAATATATCCCTTTAATAATAATATATATATAATCTTGTGTGAATAATATGCCTTATTGATTAATGTTTTTTTTTTAAATGAAATCTTACTCCCTTTGTTGGTGACGCATAGGCTATGTTAAAAATGGTTAATATTTCTAACAGCGCTACCATCTATGAGGAATGGTGATAAATAAAATAATCTATGTATATCATAAAAAAACAGACAGATATCACGTCGTACTACTACAAAAAATCGTATTCGAATTTTGAAAATTTAAATTTTCACCTATCCGAATTGTTTTTAAAAACGTTTAACAGGAGTACTCTGTACGCCCACAGTTTCGTACTCGTTTACGATAAATTCGTACAACGATGCTTGACCTCAATCTCGTCGTACCTTAACTTTGAAGAGCAATGAATGACTATTTAATTTATTGATTTGTTTTATTTTAACTTCGGCCTGTCATCGCTTACAGTGCTCTATAAATTCGCAATCATTTGAAAATGGAATGATCCGTTATGGCGCAGAGGATCTTAATACAATATTATGGGTTCAAAACCAGACTTCATTGAAAATGATTTGTATATCAAAAAAAATAGAACAAAATCAAAATATACTTTATTCAAGTAGGCTTTTACAAGCACTTTTGAATCGTCATTTAACAAACTATATTAAGTAAAGCTACCACCTGTTCGGAATGTAGATTATACCGAGAAGAACCGGCAAAAAACTCAGTAGTTACTCTTTCTCAATATCTAAAAATACAGTAAACATACAATTATATAATATGTATGTTATATATCCTGCCTGGAGTTCAACAAGCATTAACTCCACGCCCTTATGTCTGCTCTATTAAAAAATATATCGATACATTATATTTTGAACGCATCAACCCATAATATGCAGCATGTTGAAACAAGCTTTAAGCTTTTATAATGAGACGTAAACGAGTACTAGCTTTTGTTTTTGCCACGGATTTTCTTGCATATAAAGGAAGGATAGGTTTTATGTACTCTATGTCATTTACTGTGTTTTAAATGTCATGATGATCGGGTTGAGTAGTTTAGACATTAAAGATTAACAAATGAACAAACTCAATTTCCTATTAATATCATTGACTACCTTTTATCCGACTTTGTTCGCGTAAAAGTTAGTTGTAGAGTTATTCTGTAAGTACAAACTCGTAACGTCAAAGTGTGTGTATCTGAATTTTCGATTGATTTAGTTTGTACTTATGGAATAACTTCTTTGACTTGGTGTCCAATAATTTTCTGAAAACTTGGTCTCAAATTTTGCTTTAGTATTTGTGGTTTTATCTATATATATTAGTTTTACGTACCATTTTTTATATAATTGGTGGCGCCACCTAGGCTCGCTTGATGGAAAGTAACTACTACAGCCCTACTATATTAGATATTAATCTGACTTTTCTTACCCGATATGGTGTTTTTTATGGTATCGGACGGGAAAGTGGACCACCTGGTGGTAAGTGGTCACCACTGCTCATAGACCATTTTTTTATAGTAAAATTAGGTATGGAGATATTTTCAATCCCTACTTTTTAGTTTTTTTTGGTACAATTGGTGGGGTTTGTGTGTAATAGGCTATGCAAATTTCTCTGCAGGTTCAGCTAGTCTAAATAAAAAAGGCTCATGGCCCAATTACGATGAAATTGCAATATTAAACATACAAATTGTTCATGACATGTTCTTTTGTAAAAGTTTTCGCGTAATGCTTTGTCAATTAGAGTATGGTTAATATTATATTTCGGTAATTTTCCTAGTATGTCTTCTGACATGTTACTTTTGGGATAACGCTACGGAAACGTTTTGGGGTTTAAGGTAATTTATTTACTCAATATAGAACATAATTATGTCGTCATAATCAATTTCGGTACATTAGTAGGCAATTTCAACTTTTAGACTACGGGCTGCTGCTAAGAATTTTTCGACTGAAAAACCCAAACCCAAAACTTGTTATCGGCACCAAACTTGGGAGTTAAGATCTTATGTCCCTGGAGCCTGCGGTTAGACTGGCTCATTCAACTTTGAAACCGGATCATAATAAAACAGCAATACTCTTATATTGCTCTCTGGCGGTAGAATATCTGAAAAATGGGTGGTATCTACCCACGCTTGCTTTGCTTGGTGGTAATGACCACCAAGTGAATTGTATTTGGGTTCTAATAACCAAGTGTGGTCAAAAAAAAAAAACAAATGTTCCAATGTTAATGGAATTTAAACGTGGAACTCTTAAAACATCTTCATCTATAACAAGATATTCGTTTACATCCATTTGCAAGCCGTCAACTCTGACAGATAACTAAGACGGATTGTGCTTTCCACTGAGATATATTGCTTAAAAGATTGTTAAACAGAGATCAATGAATGCAAAACTCCTTTATAATACCGATACTTTTCACTGACATTTCAATTTATCAATGACCGTTGAAGTGTTATAATTGTTTATAAAATTGAATTTGTAACAACCTGCACATGTTGTAATTTCCACAATGTTTTATTTCAGCACTGAGGACGAAATTAATTATAAAAAAAAAATCACATAAGGTTACAGTGAATTATTTTTAAGGTTGTCGTTGATATTATAGTTCCAATAGTTAGTGACGTAATGATGGAAGGATTGGTTAGTATGTCTTTTTGTAATCATTTATATAGGTGGTAGAGTCCACCCACCATCAGGATGGTAATTTATTTTGGTGGCCCGTAATTCTTCTTTCTGTTTTAAATACAGACCACTCAGAGGGCAATGGAAAGGAGCTGTTTAAATATAGTTTTAATAGAGTAAGAAACACAGAAATCCGAAATGTAACCAAGCTAAAGGATGCTCTACAATTCTCTCAAAGTCTGAAATGGGGGTGGGATGGTCATGTGGCGAGATACGACGACAGTCGACGGACTATCAATATCACGAGAAAGGACCGTTTGGCGCTAGAAAGAGAGGTCGCCCGTGCGCTCGGTGACAGGACGAGATTGTTGCCTACGTTGAAAGGGACTGGATGACCTCTGCCAAAAACAGAAATAAATGGAATTTTTTGGAGAAGGCTTTTACAAATTATAATGATTCAATTTACTAAATTTGTTGGTTACAATTTATGTTTGTGGAATAAATAAAGCTATTTAATTATTATTATTATTTTAAATACAACTAAAAATATTAGAAGCGTCAATAGCGCAATGGTTTACGGGCCGGATAGAGATGTAAAAAGTCACAGGTTCGATCCTGACCCCTTGGGCTATTGTCGTTTCCACCCCTTACACTAGTAATAAACTTAAAAGGAGGGGTAAATAGGAATATTAGTAATTACTACACGTAAAGCTGATAAACATTTATCAATCTCTTTAACCATGTGTCTCAAACCTGCATGAAATAAATAGAGCCTTCATCGTAGCGCTTCTCACAACCGTATAAGGTTCAAATTTGCATATTTAACCCCTTTGATTACGGCAATAGGATTACTAAACTAACATACAAACATAAATACAGTTGATCCGTTTGCAATGGCTAAATTCAAAATCACAGAGCTCGGATTGTGTATTTTAAATTCTATGTCGAATTATTACATTAGGAACAATGAGATTTTTATTAAATGGTTAAATGATAAAAAATTGTAAATGAAATATTCAATCTGTGTAATATGTTTACTGGCTGCCAATCCTAGCTTCATCCAGGTAGAATTTATTTACTTCCCAATCGCAAGGCCACCTACAAACTCAAATTTAAACCATCCAGACAGACACTTAAATACACACAAAAAAAAATCAATGAAATTTATCAAACTCTACATTTTTGAGATGACTTGGCCGAGTAGTTTGAACACATCTGTGTGTGTGCATTTTAACCGATGATAGTGAATCCGGTTTAGTTCATATTGCGCTAGGCGTCGAAAGAAAATTTCACTAAGAAGCTTGCTTGTGTCTAATTTCAATGAATTTCTGCCACATATTTATAAATCAACCTGCCTTGTAGTAGTGTGACTCCTCAAAAGGACACGTTAAGTATTTGTCCAGCAGTGGAACATTTACAGGTTTTTACATTTACAACCCGGGAATTAAAGTCCGATGAGAACCAATAACACACCTTCACGGACGACAACTGTCACAAACATTTCGGATCAATGAAAAAGTACTTCTAATATTATAAGCGCAAAAATTAATACATCTTTATTAGTCTTTCACAAAGAGCTACAAAATTGATCTGAATGTGATAGACTACTTAACACCTGTTCCTTTTACGCGGGTATAGCCGTGGCAGAAAGCTAGTCAACATTAATTCTAAAATATATTTCGTGATTCTACCTTGAACATATATACACATAACGTAAAAATAAGGTTGTTTTTTATGTCAAGTATGCATTCAAAAATTGTATAGTACAGAAATCTCTGCACAACACTAGTTCCATTTTCTATTACTCGTACTTCACCCACATCATACGACGCCAAATCCCAAACGACCGGAAGGGGTTTGGGAGCTTTAATAATACCAAATTCCAAGCCCCTAAAATGTCTCCACAAATAAACAATACATTCTTATCGGCTTGGATCCGATAGCCTCGAGATCTACAAAATAAGTAAGGCATTAAACTAACACGGGCTTTTTATGGTATATGTACATCGTCAAATGTTCCACCTGACCGTGAATGGTGGACAATTGCCCACAAACGTAAGCGATGTAACAAATATCAATCATTCCTCGTATCACCAACCACCAACCTTAGGAACTAAGATGTTATGTTCCATAACCTTAGCCCAGTAGTGCCATATCGTCTTGACAATTATTAAACCTCATAAACCTTATCGTAGCCCTCAAGCATTCCTTTACCAACGTGCCGTTGACTGAAATCTAGACTAATACCTGAGCTGTAATATCACTCGCTTATTGAGTACCATCAAAGCATGGCTCAGTGGAATGACTGATATTTACTCAATATGCAGTGAGCCATATCATCAATTAATTGGGCTTTAATTTTATACTAGCTCACTTCACTCGGCGTTAAATAAATCATAGTAGTTTTTTTTAGAAAGACCAATTAATCTAATGATCAGAGTTATGGATTAGTTGATCTTAACAGTACAACGCAGCTTCAATTCTGCAAAAAAGAAAAGCTGAGTTCTCTCTGAGTTTTCTCACATGTTTGCATAGGTTCTCGAATCGTAAATTCGAAACTGGTGGTAGCTTTACATAGAATTTAACCTCGTAACATGACGAATTAAAAATGCTACTTGAATAAAGAACATTTAATATTTTTAAGTCATAGAATTTTCATATTGTGTCCAATAAAGTTTGATGTGTATGAGTTCAATCTATACTAATATTATAATAATTACTGCGAAAGTTACTCTGTCTGACTGCCTGTTGCTCAACCTGAACTTGAACTTGAAATTGAACCCATTTTGATGAAATTTGGTATAAAGCAATCTTAAACTCCGAGGAAGGAAATTTACTTTTTCTATACCTAGCCCCTGACATAATATAACCAAAAACTAATACCGCAGGGTTAGCGAGGCGGCTGATGGAAGCCGTGAAACACATAAATACGAACATTGATTTCTTACTTGTTTTAGTTTGTAATTTCAGTCGATTATTTTTCATTTTCTTTGATTACATATCCTGAATGTTTCATACAACTGCTATTCACTACCATTGCCTTAATTAAAAAACATGGTGTTGGTGGTAAGTACCACCCACCCATTAGATACAGCTATTGTATTGTTGAGCCAGTTTAACTACAGGCTCAAGGGAGATAAGACCTTAGTTCCCAAGGTCGGTGGCACCTTTGCCATCTAAGGTTATTTTAAAGGCTATTTTTTCTTACAGCATCAATGTTTACAGGCGGTGGTAATCACTTGCCATCAGGTTACCCATGTACCTGCCTACATATAACAATAAAAAATATTGACTCCAGGGATTATTTTTTCCTTTACCCTTAATAAGAAATTAGAACAGCCCGTAGATGTCCCACTTTTGGGCATATCCCTAGATTTTTAGGAAAAGGTTTTTAAGCTTACTCCACCAGGCTGCCTCAGCGCAGTTTGTTGGTTACATGGCTACATTAATTACTACCTAATGTATCTTAATTACAAACAAATATTAAGGAAATAAAAACTCAATGGTACTGACGGGGCTTTGAACCTTCAGCTAAGTTCCTCATGTTCTAACCAAATCGCCATCGAAGTTCATATGTCTATAGTCATTGATACCACACTTCCAATGCGTCTATGTATTCCGAACCAATCGTTTTAGTAATTTTGCGTAACCATAGAAGACAAACATAAATTCTTTTTTATTGGATTTTTATGATTGAGGAAGAGTTCGGTAGAAATAAAATACTGTCTTGGAGGTCACGTGACGACATTACGTGATAACATATTTCACGGTAATAATACAAAAAGAGTTGCATTTTGCGTGTGTTTGTTGGAACTTTTCTGAATTATTTGTTTTTATAATTATTGTAAATGTAATCAATCAGTGAGTGGTTTTTCGCTTTTATTTGCCTATATGTATATTATTTATTTATTTACTATTTATTTATTTATTGGAAAAGTTACACCATCAACATATCACTAAGCACTTAAAATTAATATCTGTTGGGTAACATACAAAATGATACGTCATTAAAGGTGTAAACAACATTATACACAAATAAATACACAAACATAATACACAAATACGTCACAGAAACCCGTTAAATTTTGAGGTTATAAAATTTAAAAAAAGAACAATGAATATAATTCATGACGAATAAATGTCACATATTCATAAATCGTTATAAAAATAAATAATATTCATTTTATATAGCTTTCTTTGAACAAAAAATTTTCTTTGAAATCTTCAACAGTTGCTTGAGAAATGTTTGGAGTATTTGAAACGCAATGAAAATACATGTGATTTACATTAACATGGATAGACAGATTGATATGAAAATATATTATAAATTCAAAATCAAAATATACTTTAATTAATTGGGATTATACGAGCACTTTTGATTCGTCATTTTACAAACTATGTTATGTGAAACTACCACAGATTCGGAATGTAGATTCTGCTGACGGCAAGAAACTCAGTAGTTACTCTTTTCAACAATTTCAATCACAGATTAAGTCAGTAAAGTACAATTAAATTGAAATATTTACATATATCCTGACTGAAAATCAAAGAATAATAAGTTCACGTGTTTAGTCATTAATATGATCTTGTATTAAATAATATGCTTAATTAATAAAAAGTTATTTAACATGAGCTTTATATTATATAATAAGCCAAGTTAATATTGTTAAAAGTAATGTGAGGAGATGGTTTATTCCCGCGCAAAGTCGTCACTGATATCTAGTATATCACAAAAAATACGTACGACGAAGCAAATCTCTATGTCTTGTGATCTTTATCGTATCGGATTTCCAACCAATATACAATGTACATACACAGAACACATAGATATATTATTTTGTATGATACCACTACTTCTATTAATAAAAGAAAAAATATAAAAAATAATCCAAGTCATTAATATATGAGAGTGAGGCTGTGCTGAATAAAGAGCGCCTGTGTTTGCACACACAGTGCCCTTGTGAGAAGTATATAATGATATATTCATAATAATTCTATTACTGGTACACTTTGTGTCTTAAAAATAATAATTCCAAGTTAGATTGAAAAGCTACAATTATGTACGAAAATAATAAAACCATTACAAGTATACTAAATAAGCGTTACACAAATCACTTGTATAAATATTTGTTTGTATATTTATGATTTATTTACGTAACGAAAAGGTAATTGCAATAAAAAATGATTCTTATGAACTACTAAATAAGAGTCACTTTTAAATCAAAGACAGCTTAACTTAATTATTGTTAAAGAGTATTTCGAACTTTATTTCATAGGTAATAAGAGTTTATTCTATGAATTATGGATGGTTAATCGCATCTTTCAGAATAACTGTTATATTTATTCGGCAATTTAGATGTTTCGGAATAATTTATTGCTGGTTGAAGTAATCTTATTAATATATATTACTAGAAGTCTTTTCCGACACCGTACAAGTAAAATTCATACAAACAAAGTTACAACTCCTTGATGGTAGGGTTTTGTAAATATGTACCACGTACTCATAAGATACTCTGCCACCAAATATTATTAATAACAGAATTGTTGTGTTTTATTTTTCAGGATGAGTGAGCCAGTGAAACTATAGAGGTTGGTGGCGCATTGGTTATGTAAGAAATGATTAAATTTCCGGTTCGTGGGTCGAGTGAGCCAGTGTAACTACAGGCTCAAGGGACATAAAATCTTAGTTCCCAAGATTGGAAGCGCATTGGTGATGTAAGGAATGATTAATATACAAATCAACATCACGTGGCACATTTGACTGATATAGTATGTAGGTAGAGCTATATAATAAAAAATAATTAGTTAGTAGTACACTTAAAATCTTCTTTTAATGAATTATTTTTATCATCACGATAAAAGGTCATTGACCAGTTAATAATAATAATAATTAAAAAATAATTCTTTCTCCAACTACACAAAAACCAAACATCTATAAGAACATTTTCAGAAAATAAAAGCGATTACAAAGAAGTCATTAACTTCTGAAAGATTGTCTTGTTTTGTTTTGATATTTATTATTACAGTAGTTTTTCCACGTGGTTTTACCGAAGTCAGGCTGAAGCATGATATTATGTAGTCTAGAATATTTCTCTATATATAGACAATCAGATATCAAAGCACTGGTATATCAAGTGTTTTGAGTGTTCTCACAAACAGCCTTGTGTAATAATACTAACTTTGTCCAGATGAAATAAGAAATATATGCCGGGTCTAATCTAATCCATCCCAAGACCTAGTAAAATACATATACATACATATTCAGCCTGTAAATATCTTATTGCTGAGCTAAGGCCTCCCTTTGAGGAGAAGGTTTTTGGAGCATATTCCACCACGCTGCTCCAATGCGGGTTACACATGTGGAAGTGGCAGTTTTCCTTCACGAGATGAATTGTAAACACAAATTAAGCACATGAAAATTCAGTGGTGCTTGCCTGGTTTTGAACCCGCAATCATCATATGTATTGCAGTAGGCTGACTATGGTTAATGATGACCTTGATCTCAAATCATAAAATCCAAATATATTTTTTATACTAGATTTCAAAAAAAGCTACATATAAGTTGGTAACAAATGATTCTTCTACTTGATTAAACTCTATGTCTCACTCACTCTACATAAAGATAAATTAGCGGTCGTTTGAGGCCTGAAGAGGTCGTTAAAGGTCTTTCACTTTGTCACAGGCCTTGTTTGTTGAAGCTAAGTTGACAGAACACTCTCATTACCAGTTGATTAGTCTACTGGGATGAAGATATAATTTTGTTGTCTTATACCTTTGCGTAATTCAATATTCGTAGACGTGCTACATTTCATGCAGAACCGTAGTACTTCTACGGAATGCTACGGCGTAGCAATCCGTAGTACATCTACGTGTATATATTGAAATTAATTTATTTAGTCATCCCTTGAATATTTATAAAATGAAATTCTTCAGAGAAGTATGTATACAATAATTAACTGATTTTCAAAGAAAATAACATAGTTTGCTTCTAAACTAAGGGCGCCATCTAGGCTTCGCGGGAAGAGTTATCAGTGATGTACTCAACAGACACGTTTTCTTAAGCGTGACATTTGATGTAGTCTCACTTTAAAATGTTAGGTGGCGCTGTTTAAGACTTATATTTCTCATGAGAAATATAATTCATGAATATTGATAGATGGCGTCATGGCGCTTAGTTTAACTTTACGAAGAAAATAAAAACTGACAGATATATTTAAATATCTTTCTGCGTTTATCGTTTCTAATATTATAATGCATATATAACTACCCTTAGATATGTATTTTAATTCAAACTCACCCCAATGTTTTGGTGCTAATCAGCGGTGTCTTCAAGTTAAGGAATCCGTTCAAGCGACTTATGTTTTTGTCTCTGCCGCTATCTGTAGCAGATGAATCAGCCCTGAAACAAAAAACAGTCATGAAACCATCAATTTTACGTAAATAAGTAGTTCATAAACAACATGTTACTTATAAAATAGTTTTAATATAAGTCATTTGGTATTCAGACTATTGAAAAAAATCGTATACTGCTTAACTAATATCTCAGAACTTCTAATTAAATATTAGATACGTCAGAAACACCAGTTTTGAAATTAATGACCAGAGCCAAATCATTCAGAAGAACATCATTATTAATTAAAATCATCCCCATCTGTATGTAATTATTTCCTCGTATTTAATTAAACATAGCTAGCAACGTCTTTTTGGCATTTTTATACTGAAAAATAACTGGTTAAGTTTAAAAAAAGCCTGTAAATTTCCCACTGCTGGGCTAAGGCCTACTCTCCCATTTGAGGAGACGTTTTGGAGCATATTACCACACGCTGCTCCAATGCGGCTTGGTGGAATACACGTGTGGCAGAATTTCGTTGAAATTAGACACATGCAGGTTTCCTCACGATGTTTTCCTTCACCGCCGAGCACGAGTTCATTTATTAACACAAATTAACCACATGAAAATTCAGTGGTGCTTGCCTGGGTTTGAACCCGCATTTGTTGTATACTTATTTAATTAATAAATATTTTATTTACAATTGTAATAATATAAATTAAATTAAATTAAATTTCATTGACAATATATTAAACCTTAATGCCTACAAATTACGCAATTACAGTAGAATAAACAGAAGGCTAACAGCCATCAATTATCTAAATTGCTTTGTGCAGTTAGTTCTAGAAATAGGGCTGTCACTCGTTTATTATTACCCAACCGTGTGGTGAAAAAGGCACAAGGCACTTGCGGAAATCGTCTAGTCTGATCGTTACATTAATATTTTTCTCATAAGTGGGATTGAAGGGAAATTGATTCCCGCTGTAAAACTTAGCTTTCGAGCCAGATAAAATATAATGGCCATCGATTAGGAAGCCTTTTAAGAGCTTGGTAACGACGGTGAAGATGTGTTTAATAAATTACTGACAGATATTTATCCGCCAACCTGAAGATCAACGTGGTGGAATAATCAAGTATGTTCTTTAAGATTAAAGAGGCATTTGCCCAGCAGTGGGACATTAACGGGCTATCGCTTTACGTAATAAAAAACAATCGATAATGTGAACTTTCACAAATGTATTTACGAATCTCTATTTCCATTGGTCACGACATCACGAGTAAACGGTTCAACCAATTACACTAATTCTTTTTTAATTCGGTTTGTAAGTGTCAGATGAAAGATAATTACATGAAAAAATTAAAAAAATTGCGTGAAATATTAGAATTTCCGACTAACTTACTAACTATTCGTACACGCGTCAGAAAATAAAATAAAAAAAAAACGTTGTGTATGATAAACTATTAGAATAATAAACAATATATATTTGTAGAAATAAAACCCGTAAATAAAAAAATTTTTGGAATAGTATTTTTTTTAATTATACCAATTGAAAAAAAATCAGGGCTACATTGTCACTGTAGGAAGCGAAAGCGATTCTGTGACGCCCTCTATAATATCGGAGAGGGTACCGCTGGTTTTTTAGTGGGTATTCCGATATATTAAGGCGCTAGGCGTTCTGGTAGAGCTAGTAATACTATATATCGCGTCGAGTCGAATAGTTTACTCAATTTAAGGAACATCGTGTGTGAAATGGACACGTAACGGGTGTATGAAATATATATGATCACGGCATACATGACGGAAGTTTAAGTACTATTTCTTGCACGAGTGACTCTCACAGTGTACGAGCACATATACCCTATCTGCCTTCTTTTAGGATCACGACGTGACCGGAGAGTGAATAAAATCAAAATACATATACTTTAATCAAATAGGCTCGTAAAAGCATTATTGCAACGTCATGAGAATCCCACCGCTGGGGATATCTCCTCTTTTATTAAGGAGTAGATTATTTTCGATTTTAATTTTGTATGTTGAATATAATGTTAAAATTAATTAGAATTAGAAGTTCCATAAACACGTTGGACGCCACGCGGGAGAGCCACGAGGGAAAACTGTTTCGATTCACAGCAAAATATCGTTTCTTGATTATTTTTTTTTTCAAATTTTGTTTAATCGTATTCAATAATATCAATTTCAAATTTAGTGACATGGCGACGATAACCTTATTTTTTTGTGTGGAGATCGACGTGTCAAAAACTCAACTTTGAAACTCAAAACTGACTATGTTGTACATTATGTCCATATAAAATAAAATAGTCATTATTGTATATTTAATTTGTATTCTTTTACTCGGTGATAGGGCTTTGTACAAGTCCGCCTGGATACCACCCACTCGTTAGACAATCTACCTCCAATCAGAAATACAGTATTATTGTATTCTGGTTTAAACGGTCCAAATATGATGATGATGATAAGAATGAAGAATTGTAATTACAGGTAGAAGGGACATAACTTGTTAACAAGTTCTATGGTAAGTGGCACATTGGCGATGTAAGGAATATTTTACATTTCTTACAGCCTTAATATCTATGGGCGGTGGTGACCACTTATCTTCAGACGGTAGGTATGCACGTGCTCTTACCAATGTTATACATCATTGTAATTGTTATCAATAAATGCTTGGATTAAGTATTTTTTGATTTCTAGGCGGGATATATCAAAATTTAATTGTACTTTGCTGACATACTCATTGTAATTACGTTACAATGGTCGAAAAGAGTAACGGCTGAGTTTATCTCGGAGGTAGCTTTACATTTGATTCAACACTCTAACATAACGATTCATAAGTGCTTTAATGACCCTACTTGAATAGAGAGATTGAGATAGATATTATGATTTTTACAGACGAAATATTGAAAAATATATCTTTATTAAAAATTTTATTGTGGATTGTGACAACCCTAAGCTATATGTCTAGGCAGTGTGGTCTCGTGAGAATTCAATTAGATTCATTAATATTATTGTTACATTTTAGAGTTTATCAGCGATATTGTATAATTATTAGAAGGAGAAGTAATGTTATCGTCTTGTATAGAATAATTACATTTATCGTATTTCGTAGTAGTATCTCATCTGTTATTCTACCCCTACTAGGACTACTTTACATTGAGTGAAGAGTAAGTGAGTGACATTTTTTTTTACATTACATTATCAGCCTGTAAATTCCCCACTGCTGGGCTAAAGGTCTCCTCTCCGTTTGAGGAGAAGGTTTGGAGCATATTCCACCACGCTGCTCCAATGCGGGTTGGTGGAATACACATGTGGCAGAATTTCGTTGAAATTAGACACATGCAGGTTTCCTCACGATGTTTTCCTTCACCGCCGAGCACGAGATGAATTAAAAACACAAATTAAGCACATGAAAATTCAGTGGTGCTTGCCTGGGTTTGAACCCGAAATCATCGGTTAAGATGCACGCGTTCTAACCACTGGGCCATCTCGGCTCAGTGAGTGACATAACTTCTTTGTTCCAGAATTTGGTGGTGCACTGGAGATTTAAGGGACTGTGAATTATTCTTACAGCATCAATGTCTGCTTAAAGGAGGATGACAACACGACATAACAAAGATGTACAACACTAACAGCCTGTAAATATCCCACTGCTGGGCTAAGGTCTCCTTTCACTTTGAGGAGAAGGAAGCATCTTCTACCACGCTGCTCCAACGCAGGTTGGTGGATGAAAATGATTATATAGCTAACATTAGGAAATAATATGTGAATTATTTGATAGTGTTTTATGTTGAATTCATGCTTATCTAAACAATTGTAAGGAAATATGTGAGATTAAGATGATGAAGATAAAAGAAGGCAGGCAATAGTCGTAACCAAGCGTCTCATTCGCACAACTGGCGTTCGTATTGTTTACAGCTAGCGCGTTGATCGAGCTTGCTCTGGTAGGCATATCTATTGTCAGCACTAAATTTGAGAAGTTTTGTATGAAAAGGGTGTTTAATTGCTCAATGGTGCGCTTGCCGACTTATCAACAGACTTGAGCTAGATCTTTATACACGTGCCAACAACAACAACACATCAGCAGCAGCAGCAGATGTCTATAAACCCTCCTTCTGTTCCGTAATATCTGTCAGTTGCAGACATTTGCAGAGCAGGTCGTTCGCTGGATTTCCCAACGGGGTCTCAATCGGCGCGCTTGATCGCTTTGAGAATGAACCGATCGAGAGATTTCTGTTGCACACGCCAATAGGGTATTTCCACGAGAATTAACCGGCCCTAA
The DNA here is from genome assembly GCF_037043105.1 of Vanessa tameamea. Taxonomy (NCBI): domain Eukaryota; kingdom Metazoa; phylum Arthropoda; class Insecta; order Lepidoptera; family Nymphalidae; genus Vanessa; species Vanessa tameamea. The sequence continues at coordinate 4,596,569 of NC_087338.1, forward strand.
CGACCTGTCCGTAGTAATGGACAGCAAACAGGGAACCAGGCCCTACAAACAGGCAAACAGGCCCTAGGAACTGCCGTCACCATAGTCCCCAAGAGGCCCCTTGATTGAATACTCGGATCGATGGTACGCACTTCAAGTTCAGCTTTGGCTACGACCATATCAAGAGCTATTGAGAAAAACAGTACACATTATACTAACGACAAATGTTGTTTTATTTTGACGACCTCTGTGATCGAGTAGTGTGTACACCGGTTTTCAAGGGTACGCCACAATGAGGTCCCGGGTACGATTCCCGACCTATATAGAAAGAGTTCATTCGTTTTCTATGTTGTCTTGGGTCTGGGTGTTTGAGGTACCGTTACTTCTGATCTTCCATAACACAAGTGCTTTAGCTACTTACATTGGGATCAGAGTAATGTATGTGATTTTGTCCAATTTATTTATTATTTTTCAAAAATGACGGGGAATCCCCCTTTTTAAATTGAATTTAACCTTGATTTTTTATTTTTTTTTATTTCGTTCGATGTTTCGAGAAAGATGCAGCTGTGTTATTGAACTCGTTACCGCGGCTGGTGCAGTTTTGAAACGCTGAGCAAAACAAGAGAATGTATAATCACGATAAATATTTATTATGACTAGAATTGTGTTCAGACGGAATTCGTTCATGCAATCTATGCTGCTAGCACTTCTTGGGTATTAATGATGTAACATTAATACCCCTTGTTGTATCAATAATCAAATTTGCTTTGCATGTAATAAGTAGCAGGTTCGAACCTGACCCCTGGGGTATTGTCGTCCCCAGAACTAGCACAAGCTTTAAACTTAATTGTAAGTAAAGCAATATTACAGCCGGTAAGTTCAGGGCTAAAGCCTCCTCTGCCTTTACGGAGAAGGTTCGGATTTTATTCCACCACGCTACCCCAATGCGGATTGGTGGATACACATGCGGCTGGATTTAGTTGAAATTAGACACATGCAGGTTTCCTCGCGATGTTTTATTTTACCGCCCAGCACGAGTTGAATTATAAACACAAATTAAGCACATTAAGCACTTCAAAACGGAACACTATACTTTTGCCGTTTGGCGGTAGAATTTCATCAGTGGGTGGTACCCAAACGAGCATAAAGCCCTACCAACAAAATAATGCATGAAATAAAAATCACTGGCATCTTGTTAACTCTGAATAACATCAAGCGAGAAATTACCAAAAAATTACTAATAAAATAATTACACAATCATATACATATTATATATTTGACATTATTGATATATAGTAGCTAACGAATAAGGGTTAACGGACAGACCTGGGTTTAAATCCCGGGTCGGGCAAATAAAAATTTATTGGTTTATTTCATGACCTTAAACTTCTCTGATCTCCGATAAACATCATAAATATTAAATTAACCTTCGAAATTACTATTTAATAAGGTAAGGTAAATTCAACCTTCGAATTATCGCAATAAGGTACAAAATAATTTAAACAATGAAATATACATAAATTTTGGCGTGTTTTTGTTTTCGTCTCTGTAGAACTTCTCTAATAACAAACTTAACACTATAGTTAGAATCCAATGGTGATAAGTTAGATAGTGGTATGCGATACTGACTACAAATATTATGAAATTGCAATCAAATACGCATCAGAATAGCGTATCACTGTTAATCAGTTACTAACATTTTGTATTCGTGTAATGTTTGGTGTAGGCGACATCGCTACCTGATACGACTTCACGGTATCCTCAATACTTGTGACTCATATTTTTACGTAATTATAAAGAATTTAAAGGAAATAATTTGACTATGAAAAACAAGATGGCAGAATGGTTAGAACGCGTGCATCTTGAGTGATGATTACGGATCCCAACAGAAACAAGCACTACTTAACTTCAATGTGCTTAATTTGTGAAACATCACAAATAAACCTGTATGTGTCTAATTTGAATGAAAATTTGCTATATATGTAATCCACCAACCGGCATTAGGACAGCGTGGTGGAATTTGGTCCAAAACTTTTTCCTCAAAGGGAAAGCTGACTTTAGACCAGCAGGCTGTTACGTTATACAGTTTTATTTCTTAATTTTTAAATGAAATAAGTGATTTATTCATTTTTAAATTTCTGTCAAAATATTTATGTAATCAAATCAAATCAGATGGTAGGGCTTTGTGCAAGCCCGTCTGGGTAGGTACCACCCACTCATCAGATATTCTACCACCAAAAAGCAGTACTCAGTATTGTTGTGTTCCGATTTGAACGGTGAGTGAGCCAGTGTAACTACAGGCACAAGGGACGTAGCATCTTAGTTCCCAAGGTTGATGGCGCATTGGTAATGTAAGGAATTGTGTGTGTGTGGTGGTGACCACTCACCATCAGGTGGCCCATTTTCTCGTCCGCTTACTGATATAAAAAAAAAAACAAAAACAATATATTTTGTATTCAAGGAGGATTTCTATTCAAAAAGCACTTTTGAATCCTAATATTACAGTATTGAATTAAATCTAAAGATACCACCGGTTCGGAAAATAAATTCTACCGAGGATAACCTACAAGGAACTCAATACTTAGTTAATTTTAATTACAGAGCTTATGTTAATGAATTACAATTATAATTGTATAGTGGCCTCAATGTAGACCAACAAAAAATAAGTCGACATTTTTTTTTTGTTGTTATAAAAGTGTTATGCGAACATTCCGTCTCATTCTCTATCGCTCTGTCTCTTTCTATTGTATGCGGTTTTATAATTATTATTTGTGTTTTTTTAATAACAATTGCGTCAACGTTGTTGATTAATTTTATTGTGTATGTTATTTAATATATAATATATACCAAAGGCAACTCTAACCAACCGAGTTAGTTAGTCCCACAACACCTCTATTTTTAATAATAATATTATAAAAAATTCAATCGAAAAATAAAGAACATTATTGGTGCTCAATTCTAATCATATGTTTATCTAATTAGTTTAATTAATTATTATTTATTATATAATAGTTTAAAAAATGTATTATATTTCTTATTTTGAATTATTATGCTTCTGTTTAATTTTTATTTTCGTGGTGAGGTTTAAGTAGTATAACTTTTGCCTTGATAATTTTGAAATGTAATTTATTGTTTTTTATTTTGGATGTGATATTGTATCTACTGTTGGTTGTCCTAATGAAATTAAAATAAAATAAAATATGGTTTTCAGGCTACATTGTAGGTATTCGGTACGAGCAGATACCGGATACAGAAATAAAAGGCGCAATGCACCAAAACAGAATTCGATACTCCATAGCTCAACGGTTTATGGTCACGCAGCAATTTTGTAGTAGCAGGTTCCATTCTGACGCTCGCTCGTAATAAAAGTAATACGCTTAACTAAAGAGTAGGTATATTAGTAATTCCTTAAAAAAATGGTTATAATTTGATTGCTATATAAATGCTGGCCTCGTCTCTTCGTTGCAAATTATTTCACAAAGCTTTTTCAATGTTGGCTGGGGGGTACCAACATTTGTTGCAAAATTTCATTAAGCGCAATACACTTTTAACATCGAGGATAAAATTATAAACACAAATTAAGCACACGTTAATGGTGCTTGCCCAAATTTGACACTGCTAAATCCATTTATGTAATAATCAATCAATAATGGAATGAAATGGAACTAGAACTACTTTAATTATTGAATTTTCTAGTTATACTTTCTCATTTAATTTCATTAGATACCGATAGATGATAATTTTTGTGGAAAAAAAAAATTGAAATAAGATCTTTTTCCGTCTCGCATTTTTAAATTTGGACCGATAATTATTGTTTTAATATTGACAAATAACCGGTGTTTATTCGTTTTTATAAATCAAAAGAAAAAAAAATAGATTTTAATCGATACTTTTTTTTAAATAAAGTTTTGAAGTTGCATTTTTGACTTATTTTGAAAAAATCTAAAAAACGTTATAACTCAAAAATGATTCACTTTTGTACCATGTATATGGGGGTTAAAATTATCGCAAATAATCACCCCTATCACCTCCTAACGGGAATACGTCGAATTACCAATAACCCTGTATATCATCTCTATAATCTTGTATTGAATAATATGCCTTCTTTACTAATGTATTTTTACAAATGATTTGAATTCATGAATCGGCAATGTTAAAAATATCTGTGGAATTTTATTATAACTCATAAGTAGGTCGCCATTTATATAAATAATTATTGCATTGAGATTCATTTAAATATAATATTATTAATTAGCTATAAAAAGCTTTAGAAATATTAAACATATAAACTCAAATCGAGTTGGTATAACATGACAAAATGTTAGGCAGATTAAATTAATATTATAATAAAGTATCCAGAACCCTCATGATAAGATTTGTACCCTAAAAACATTTTCCAAGATTTTCAATAAAATTCTATCATTATTTTTGGAGGCATCTAATTTATTATAAGACAAATTTATTCCGTGCTCTGCACTAATATTGAATTTCTTTGAAATTTGTTACTGTCATTGAGCCATTATTTAAACAGAATAGGCTTTGCTTCCGTTTAAATAAAAAAAAAAAAATGGCCGTCACGGAACGAACAGCATACGTGTGACGTCGAATTTGTATAAATCCATTCGAATGTTATAAATGCGAAAGTCACTCTGTCTGTTACGTCTTTACACTTAAACAGCTTAACTGATTTCGGTAACATTTGCTACAGAGATTGTCCATGGGAAGGAAATGGGCTACTTTTTTAATTCGGGTGACTTCGACATCGAAGGAGTAAATGGAGAGTGACGGTTTGCGCGTTATAGGTAAAGTTTTATTAATTTCGCGCGGGTAAAGCCGCAGGTTCAGCTAGTAATTTATAATTAAAGAAAAGCAAAAAATGTTTATCATATTTCTTACTTTGTAAATGTCTTTAAACATTGGTGACACCAACAAGTGCCTTACTTGCCTGTCCACACAACTATGTTATAAAAAAACTATTGATTAAAATAAGGTAATTTTTTTATTTGACAAAAATGTCTTCTTTAGGCAGTGGTGACCACTTACCATCAAGTGGCTCATTTGCCCGTCCTATATTAAAAACCTAATGAATTAAAATAAGGTTTTTTTTTACTTGACAAATTAACTTTCAACGTTTACGTTTTACCAGTGATCGAAAGTCGATCAGAATCACAATTAAAAATTTAAGGAAAACATCTCAGTTTCTACAAAGGGCAGATAGAACACGCAGGACATTATAGTAAGGCAACAGAAGCGAATACTAATTCCCGATAGGTCTTTTTTGTGCCGAGGGCACAGATTATGTCACCATTGTCACATCGAGGTTAAATTTAACTTTGAAGGCATAATACTAGGAGATACTTTGTAAGCCCATTAGGATGGAAGCTTATAATAATTACATAGTATAAAACAAAGTCGCTTACCGCTGTCTGTCCCTATGTACGTTTAGATCTTTATAATTACACAACGGATTTTGATGCGGTCTTTAACAGATATATTGATTCTAGGGGAAGGTTTATATGTATAATATGTGCACAATATAGTAGAGAAACGCTGATTATTTTAGAGAAAACTCATTTTTTGGGCTTACATAGCAAACGCTAGCTGAACTTTACGAGATAGATCAAAATAATGTACGACATTATTGTACACCTTAAATAGTTCTTCAAAAAAGTCCATATAAATATATACTTTTTACGAGAAATAATGACTTATTTTCGAAGTAATTTTAAGCAATACAGCATTAATCCTTAGCCAATTAAGTACCTTAAATACATTGTGCATTTAATAAAGATCAATATGGCCCTTCACAGCATGTAATTTAAACAAATATTTTCGAAGATATTACAGATTTAAAACGCAGGGACATAGCGGTTTGTATTGTCTAATGACTGAAAAACTGTGAACGTTGTATATAAACACATACTGTAGTATATTTAGTATCAGCATTGCACCGTCGCTAGTAATTAATAATTAAATAATTAAAGTGACAGAATACCATGTGCCTTTTATTTTATAATCTGTAGGTAGAATAATATAATGAATATTGACGAGAGGCTGGTACTCAGACGAAACATTCAATTATTCGTATTCCCTGTGCCATCTCCGCTTCTATTTAACTGTGTAATGAAGATTTGTAAGGCATCATACTTTATTCATTGCCTCAAGGCTATTCCCCGTCTAGTCATAGCACTGAACAACACATCCGTTATAATGAAGTCATTTTCACACACCCTGTATATAGAGTACGTTTTAACGGGATTATCTAATTGGAACGCGCTGTGTTCGTGCGTTATTCCGATTTAATTTCTCATATCTGAAGAGAATATGTTTATTGGTATAATATATTCCAGTGGAAGGAAGAGTATGGATTAAAAATCAACTTTGACCTTGAATTGACTTGATGTCATTGGTCGAGATATAAAATGTATGGTATCTAATATTGATTTTAAAAAATGGCGTTTTTAATGTCGATGAAGTTATTATTGGATATTTGCAAGTAAAAATACAATGTTTATGTTGAGTGATGTGGAATTTTAATGTATTATTGATAGACTTTTTTTTTTCATGTTATAGCTGGCAAACGAGCAGGAGGCTCACCTGATGGAAAGTGACTACCACCCCCCATAAATATCTGCAAAACCGGGGAGCTTGAATATATAAATAGGCCACATGATGGTCCACACCAGAGACACTGGTGCCACAAGAAATTTTAATCTTTCTTTACATCATCAATACGCAATCAACCTTGGGTGCTAAGATGTTATGTCCTTTGTGCCTGTAGTTACACTGGCTCATTCATTTGCTGGTTGGTGGTTGAATATCTGATGAGTGGGTGCCGACCCAGACCGCCTTGCCCTACCACTGAGTAAATATATATTAATCAAGAACTGTACATAATATATCATAGTTATTAGCAAATCACACGGGACATATAAATCTAGGTTATATTTTAATATTACATTTACATTAGCAGCCTGTAAATTTCCCACTGCTGGGCTAAGGCCTCCTCTCCCTTTGGGGAGAAGGTTTGAAGCATATTCCATCACGCTGTTCCAATGCGGGTCGGTGGAATACACATGTGGCAGAATTTCGTTGAAATTAAATACGATGTTTTCACGATGTTTTCCTCACCGCCGAGCACGAGATGAATTACAAACACAAATTAAGCACGTGAAAATTCAGCGGTGCTTGCCTGGGTTTGAACCCTAAATCATCTGCTCAATGGTTATGTTTATATATGCTCTAGTTATTCTAATATCATATTATAATGACATACTGTTATCGCTACGCTATCAATAGGTCTACCTAACTACTAACTTGGGTATTCAGTGTTGGAAATCTAAATACACAATTCAAACGCAAACTGTACATATGTACATTTATTGATATAGCTTTAAGGCTTTAAATGTCTCAGTATATGTACGTAATGGCCATGTGATTACAGGACGTGTCTTGAACCTGTGATTCTGAGTTCAAATCCAGAACAAACACCAATGAATTCAATTGATGAAAGGATCTCCCTCCTCCAAATCTTCTCTTCAGTAAGGAGGAAAGATTTTCCCAGCATAAATAGGCTGTTAGTTTACGATAAAATTTATTGGGTTTTTCTTTTTCTGTAAATGCTCTGTAGTAGTTCGAAGTTATGAAATTGGCTGTTACACTATCACGCCTCGGTAGGCACTTAAAGAGGACGATACTACCCCTAATCCTTCTTAGATCCTCTCATGTCTGGCAAGTCTCTGTTAAGAGGTAAATTTCGAACTAATCCAATAGGACGAAGATCCGGTTCAATTGAAGGCTTTTGATAATAAACCTCTGATAATTTATCGTCAAAAAAATACTAGCGTCCAGGGCTTGAACTCAAACAGTGCCTTACCTGCAGTATCAGCTTAGGCCTACAGCCTTATTAAGGCACGGATACGTTTGGATATTTAGTCGTATTTTATAGAAATATATATGCTATGCTACATCGTGTGCTACGACGTTGTCAAACGACGCAACGTGAACATTATATACAATGTTTTGATACTATACTGGTGTTACCTTCGATGTATTTTGATAAAATAATAAGGGATGATAGGGGTTAATACCCTATGCCTGTAGTTTCCTGTAACCCTGACAAGTTGTAAGCGAAACAAAGCGTAACAAAAGAAAAAACTCACTATTGTATTTACAAAAATAGTTAGTATTTTACACCTTTGATTATAAAACAAAAGCCAGATGGAGCGCTGGGAACATTAAAGTGAAGAAACAAAAGCGAATACAAAATCAAAAGCGAATACAAATATTGTATGTCGTAATTGACAATTTGTTATTGTTTTTGTTGTGTATATTTTTATTTACATACTAATCATTAACAATAAGGCCTTTACTATATACAAATAAAAATTAAAGCAATAGTTGCTACACAATAATATACAATTAAATTGAAACCACATTCACGTACTGGGAGTTTATATTGGCTTTTTTCGCTACATTTTAATGTTCGACATGGCTTGTAATTGCAAATTCAACATAACACGACTACATATGAGTATAATTTCGTTGAACTTCTGATGAAAAATGAAAACAATTTTAAAGAGAAATGGAACTACCTGAAGTGTTATGAGAATCGGTTCACGTTCACGATAAAACCTGCTTAAACTCAGCGGGTATTTTTTTGACAATTTTATTATTTATAAATATTCAATATGAAAAGAAATAGCCAGGAGGCGATCTTTTCATTCCCAAGGTGTGCATCAATCATAAACTCACTAATTGTAAAATAACCTTTCGCACAAAAGCATAACTTAACTTTATTTTTTATTTAACATGATCTACATGATCCCAAAAAGCGTTACTGACTCTTTTGTGGTGCAATGTATATGGTTCTACAGGATCCCAAAAAGCGTTCAAAATGCCACTACTGTTAAATAAAAATATAAAAGTTAAGTTACTGACTCTATGCCGTCGAGTAACAGGAGTAACGCGTTTGTGTTTTTTCCTTGTACCAATGCTATGAATATCACATTATCTCATAAATTCATTAATATTTTTCCGTAAATACGAGTGCATAGCATTAGAAAATATATATTGAAAAGCTATCAGCAGCAGCAGAAGCAATTAATATCTTGATTTCTTTAAATTGATACCTCAATGATTCTTTAGCTCTTAGGCTATTGCGCGAATAGTCCTTTTTCGTAGCACAAATATTAGCAAACAAGTGTTCTTTAATATTTTTTTTTAATTGACATACATGATTGGTTCTGTAAGGAATATTAATCATTCCTAGTATAACCAATTCGCCCTTCGAATCGGAACACAACATTAATATTTCTGTTCGCCGTTCGACTATATTATGAATGCGTAGTACCTACCCAGACGATCTTGCACAAAGTCCTACAACCAATAATACTATAGATGACATAGCTTATCTAACGTCACATCTAGCTAGTGGTACTTAAAAAGTGGCAGGATTTTGTTTATAATTGAACGTATTTGCGATATCTAGCTTTATATATGCAAAATGAAAAATCAGCTCGTAAATGTGTTCAGCTCAATCATATATTAAAGGAGAATTTTGACAGCTTATTTAGCCATGCTATTCCAATTCGCGATTGTGGATACACATACGGACAATTTACCTTGAATAAGGTTATCGCAATGTTTTCCAATACCGAGCACGAGATGAATTATAGACACAGACCAAGCACATGAAAATTCGGTGCTGTTAGGATTCGAACCAGTAACGTTCGCTTAAGATTGACGATTCTCTTTTTGCTAACCCATATTTAATACGAATAAATTGTTTAAAAAAAAAAACTTAAAATTGGATACGACTATAACAAAATACACAAGTGTGTGAACTTCCCTCTTACCTCCCTTCTTCCCTCTCGTACTACAAAAGGCCGATAAATCCGACACGATCGGAAACAGCCAATTTCCAGACTTCGAGCTGCTATTGAGAATTCCTCGACATAAAATGCCATTTATTTTGTAAAAGACTTACCTGGTGTTTGAACATACGACCTTGGAATCTGCGCCCTATATATAAGACGAACGAAACAGTCAACGGTTTAATAAATATCTATACTTGTAAATGAGTTTTAACTACCTGCCGTTTGAAAACAGGTGCTACTTAAAAGCCGCGTTGCAGTATTGTACACATACTAGCTGAACCTGCGGCTTTACCCGCGCGTAATTTATATAACTTTACCTTTTTTATGTGATAGGTGGCACACGAGCAGGAGGCTCACCTGATGGAAAGTGACTACCACCGCCCATGGACATCTGCAACACCGGGGGGCTGGCAGGTGCCTTTGAGGAAGGAGTGTGCTCTTTTCTTGAAGGTTCCCAAGTCGTATTGGTTCGGAAAATCCGCCGGCGAAAGCTGATTCCACAGAGTGGTTGTGCGAGGCAGACAATGTCTTAAAAGTCGCGCTGTTGTGGATTTTACCTATAGCACAAAAACCTACACACCTCCGTTTTACTCCCTCAATGGGTGAATTAACAAAAGTAGGCTATGTTCTTCCCGAGACAAACTATCTCCATATCAAATTTCGTCCAAATCGGTTTAAGTGTGTAGAGGTAACAGACAGATTTACTTTCGAATTTTCAATATTAGTTATTATATATTTGCAACATAAACCTAAGGTGGTAATCCTTTGGCCAAAATCATTAAAATGACATTAGAAATTAAAATAATGACTGTCGCTTCTCAATTTGTTTTTGATAATGTTATGTATGTACGCAAAAACATAAACGATTTCATGCAGAAATTGTGCAAAATACTTCAATTACCCGATTACAGTATAATTTGATTTGATTTGACACAAAATCACTTACTTCTAACATTACACACCTTGGGAATGAGATGATCGCAATGATTGTAAATGTGACCTTCATGAGTGAGTACGAGTGAGACTATGTTCTTCCGCCGGTTCTTTTCGTCCGAGGTGCTTATTTCCGAGCCGGTGTTATATTTTTGTCGATCAATAAGCAATTTTAAGTGTATGGCATAAAGATTTTTGATTTTCAATTTTGACTTACAAATTAATTTGTATTTAAAATAAATAAACAGATGCCTAGCGCTTCTCAATTAGTTTTTGATAATGTTATGTATGTACGCAAAAACATAAACGATTTTCCCAGAAATTGTGACGTACATTCTATTAACACCAGGAACAAGAATAAACTTGTTACTCCAAGTACCCGATTACACAGGGTTAGTAACTCTTTTTTGGGGCAATGTATACGTTTTTACAACAGGATCCCAGAAAACGTTCAAAATTATTCAATTATAAAATTCAAAAGAATCGTTAAAGAGCGTTTGTGTGCTAAAGGATATTACAACACTAATGACTTTTTAGTTGACTGCACACCTTGGGAAGGAAATGATCGCCTCCAGGCTGCTTCAAATAACTAAAATATAATTCTCATTGTACATAATAATGGTTAAAAAATATATATATATATATATATATATATCCCGCTGAGTTTCTTTCGCCGGTTCTTCTCAGGTCCGAGGTGCTAAATTCCGAACCGGTGGTAGATTTTTGACAATCAATAAGCAAGTGTAAACGCTTCTATATTGAATAAAGATTTTTGACTGTGACTTTGCACAGGATGTACTCAATGATATGAAAATAATTTGGTTTATTTTATCATCAAAGAGGATGAAATTGAGGATGTAAATTTGTATGGAATTTCGTTTATTTTTTATTTAATTTAGTAACTTGGTAATCATTATTTATCTTCATTTATATATAAAGGCCGTGACGTGAAGGCTTTTTCCCATGAGATAGCCCTTCGGCTATTAGCCCACATGCTGGTATTTAAATAACGTAACGTAATATTTTATTACTAGTGCCATTTTCCTCCGCGATCTTGTCATGTCTGATTCGTTTATTTTTTTTTGCATCTTTTTCCATCCCAGAGGAAAATTTAACCGGAAGCCCGATAAAGCCGAACGTCCATCAAGTGAATTGGCTTCCGCTACTTTCTGCAATTTCAACTTGTGGAATTTTTTTATTGATTTAGTTGCAAGCCCTTTTCGATAAAATAAGAAAATCTTCAGATTCTACCGTCAAACAACTAGTTACTATTGTTGAGTTGTGGTTTGAAGGATGAGTCAGCCAGTTATTATAGGCTACAAGGGGCTTAGTTACCAAGATTGGTGCAGTGGCCATGTAAGGTTAGAGTTTCTTACGGCACCGATGTCAGTGAGCCGCCCACCTACGATATAAAACAAACTAGTTGTTAATTATTATTTTGTTGTTGTTTATGTTGTTTTATTTGTTGTTATCTGAAAGGATCCCTGGCATCCAGAAAAAAGCATAAATTTTCTTTGTGTTCGACTTTAAATATAAATATTTTATGTAAACCTTTATTCTACCCGTACGAAGCCGGAATAGATAGTTAATAAAAAAAAATTATCTATAAAAGTAGAAAGTAACTTAACCAAAAATGTTCACAACATACTTTAATTTTATCGATGGTCGCCATTTTGTTTTAGAACAAGATAAACTAATAATTATTATTAGTTAACATACATTGCTAGTTAAAAGAGCCAGTGGACGACTCGTCTTAACTCGAATTAATATTATGTCAAATTCTAACCGCAAACAGCGGCATTGGATTTTATTCCATTTCCGTACAAATTTAATATTTGTATAACAAGTTTGGTTAGGTTAACTTATCTATACCTATGTAGGTATACTACCAACCTGCTCCGGTTTCTCACGGGTGTAGATTAATACATACATTTTAAGATATAATTAAAACTTATGCAATAATGTATAAATTATGGTATTTTTATATTGCTAGCATTCTTGCCACCATTTCACGCCATTTGCCATAATCTTGACGATCTGCTAGTAGTAGTCGATGTAGAAAAAGTTCATTAGTTTTCTATGTTGTCTTGGGTCTGGGTGTTTGTGGTACCGTCGTTACTTCTGATTTTCCATAACACAAGTGCTTTAGCTACTTACATTGGGATCCGAGTAATGTATGTGATGTTGTCCAATATTTATTTATTATTTATTATTATTATTTATACAGAAACCATTTTAAATTCTTATTTGTATATAGTTAAGGGCTAATGTTAATTATTATTATGTAAATGAAGAGATAATTACACCCTATAGCACTCAAGAATAATGTAATATTCAACCGGTAATAAAAAAAAATGTTCACTAGTTTCGTTGATTACCCATACATACATATAAACAAAGAGCCGAGATGGCCCAGTTGTTTAAACGCGTACACCTTATCCGATGATCGCGGGTTCTAACCCAGGGAAGCACCACTGAATTTTCATGTGCTTAGTTTGTGCTTATAATTCGTCTCGTGCTCGGCGGTGAAGCAAAATATCGTGAGTAAACCTGCATGTGTCTAATTTCACGAAAATCTGCCACATCTGTATCCAACAACCAGCATTGGATCAGCGTCGTGGAATATGCTCCAAAGCTTCTCCTCAAAGTAAGAGGAGGCCTTCGCCCAGCAATGGGAAATCTACAGGCTGTTACTGTAGAACAGATACATAGACAAAAATTAAACGTGCAACTTAAATTAACATCAAGTATCAATTAAAGCTCATATAAAAAAAACCACTGAAATGATCACCTTGAAAGTTTTCATATACGTACACGTACAGAAAAGGCTCCCCACCTCACCACCCCTCACACTCACAATCACGGGCGTAACTATAGACTGTATATATACATATATATATTATCTAGTATATATCTATATAGTTAAGTATTTCAATATGGGCCAATGTATATCGGAAAAGGTACCATTCGTCGGTCCATTTGGCCGTCTGCCCTACATTTACAAATAAAAAGTAGGGTATAAATAAAAGTAACGAATGTTGAAGGGTTAAAATCTCGACCCTGACCCCTCAGGGGTTGCATTCACTCTCAGCCCTAAAATAAAAATGTGAATATTTTATTGAAAAGCTTTTTGATATATACGATTTTTAAGACATTTTCGGCCTCGCACAACTACTCTGTGGAACCAGCTTTCGCCGGTGGTTTTTCCGAACCGATACGACTTGGGAACCTTCAAGAAAAGAACGTACTCTTTCCTGAAAGGCCGGCAACGCACCTGCAAGCCCCCTGGTGTTGCAGATGTCCATGGGCGGTGGTAGTCACTTTCCATCAGGTAAGCCTCCTGCTCCTTTGCCATCTATAAAATAAAAAATAAAAAAAAAATACATTAAATCAGCTCTTGAGCTCTGGAGCTTATCCCACCCCGCTGCTCCGTATTGGAGCTGGTGGTATTCAAATGTGTCAGAAATTGTTAATTTTTTTTTTGTTTTTTTTTTATTAATTTTATTTTTTTATTTGATAGTTGGCAAACGGGCAGGAGGCTCATCTGATGGAAAGTGACTACCACCGCCCATGGACATCTGCAGATGCGTTGCCGGCCTTTAAGGAAGGAGTACGCTCTTTTCTTGAAGGTTCGCAAGTCGTATCGTTATGTAAGTAGGATCAATTGATGGTTTATGTCACCAGTACTAATAGATTGATGTTGTGAGAAATATTAACCATTCCTTAACCGTGTGCCTGTAGTTAGCTCACTCAACTCAACCCGGAACACAAAAATACTATATGAATAGTCTGACTAAGTTTCCACAATTATATGGTTACGTAATTATTATACTACTAATTGTTGCCCGCAACTTCGCCCTCGTGTGAAGGAGATGCTATGTGGGTGTGAGCTAGATTCATCCGGGGTGAAAAGTAACCCATGTGCTATTCCAGACTATCTACCTCTGTGCCAAAATTCATTCACATTCGTTCAGCCGTTCTGATGTGATTGAGTAACAAATCATTACACTTTCGCATTTATATAAATCCACAACAGCGCGATTCTTATGACATTTTCTGCCTCGCACAACCACTCTGTGGAACCAGCTTTCGCCAGCGGTTTTTCCGAACCGATACGACTTGGAAACCTTCAAGAAAAGAGCGTACTCCTTCCGTAAAGGCCGGCAACGCATCTGCAAGCCGCCCGGTGTTGCAGATGTTCATGGGCGGTGGTAGTCACTTTCCATCAGATGAGCCTCCTGCTCGTTTGCCACCTATGATATAAAAAATATATATATAATATTAGTATGATTACATATCACTAATTTCAAAACAAATTACATCTTCAAAGCTTAAAAATTTATTAAGATATATCTTTATTGCACTTAGATAAATTAAATTGAGATTTTTACTTATGGTTGAAGTGTTTCATGGGGTTTAGATTTTGGCTAAATTGCCTGGAATATGTCTGTTGAATATATCGGAAAAAATCATACCGACTGCTCTTCCCCTATACAATTTGAAAGGTACTTTATTTTATTTATTTAATGATAATTTATGATCCAACAATATAACAATATAGTCGTTAAATGAATGAAGCATCTTTAGCCGAACTAGGATATCCTTATTTTAACTAGAACCACCAAAGCTATTATGCTCTATCTCCTGTAAACACAACCTGCACGTATGACCTTTTGAACTACAATACAATACCACAATGGTGCGTTAAAATTCAAAAAGAAGTATCGATTTTCAAATAAGACCAAAGAAACTTCGACTTACTTATAAAACTTTAACTCATTATGCGGTGACGAAGTTTCCGTCAGAACCTAATGTCATATTTTAACACGTTTTATGACAGGAAGTAATTGCTATCGAAAATGAATCATATTTCAAAGTCATAACGTTTAAAATTCATTGTACGATCCACAAGGTCAAATGTGCCTTCAAGTTCGACTACGAAATTTACGAGAAATCTTAATATCGTTACCTAATATTAACCCATATTAAATTATTGAGATGTGACGACCATTATATGTATGTTTTAGGTATTTGTATTAAATATATGTATATATATATACATAATAGTTAATTTACGTATGTAAATTTATGTTAATTAAATTTTTATCTATTAAACAAATGTATAAATATAAATTATGTATACTTATTCGAAGAATATTAACAAAACTTACTCATTCTCAAATTACCTTTAAAACCAAAACCCATTCTTATCACACAAGGAACAGATATAAACTAGAAACACCTAAAACTCGAACCAAGTACGGCGTTAAAACTATTTCATTTGAAGGAGCACAGCTATATAACTCTTTGCCTCTAAGTGTTGTAAATTCAAAATCTCTAAATATATTTAAAAAACGATTAAGAACCCATATATTAGAGGATTTCACTGATCTTGTTTGATATCACTACTGTTTATTATTTGTAATATCTTAATTGTAGTTATAATTTTAAAATTTCCTTTGTAATCGAACCTTGTTCTTTTTGGAAATAAACTTCTTTAAACCTTAAACCTTAATTTATCTATTTAAGGAAACCAGCAATATATACGATAACATCGTTTTAATTTAAATAGTGATAACCGTAGTTATGCATCTGTATATTGATACGTGAAGTAATAACTTTGTGCCCTGTTTTTTACGAAAAAGACACGGACGGAAGTGTATGAAATTTGGCACTGTTGAAGTTTATGTGGAGAAGGAGCGCAGAAAGCTGATATTTTTATAAAACTTGCATTAAAAATACACTAAAATAATAAAATAGAAGCATTACACACACTACGATACGTTTATCTACAAAATATTTCATATGAAACATTCATTAAAATTACTGCCAATGACAATACAAGTCATGCCACACATGAAAATCAATGATTTTTTTTTACATTTGAAGTTTTTCTTGTAGTAGTTGACCCTCATATTTCGTTCGACCGTTTCGATATTAGCAATGAATACGGTTAACAAACATAACAAGTGTACATAACCTTTACAAATACCTCAGCAATAATTTAACTAAAACAAAACCAAAAGATAGTCAAAAATATAAACATATACTACAAATAAAAAATATTACACTTCTATACATAACTTACTTTCTAGGAATAATAATGACCTCGATATTCATCGTTCCAGTTTGTCCAAATTCAGAGTGTGCTGGCTAAAATTTCAACCTAACAGAATTTTTTTTTTATTTATAATTTTTTCTTAATTTTCAGTTACTAAATTATATTTGTTTTTTATTGCTATGTATATTTTTGTTTCACTTTTTATTTTAATTGTATTTAATTTTTTTTTTTTGCTTAAGCTTAAGGCATTTTGTTGTCTCCTACAATTGAAGGAGCACACAGCTTGTAACCGTTATATTGTTTAATTTAAGATATCTTTTGTTAGAGACTCATTATTAATATTTATTAAAGAATTAAATAAATAAACAAATCTTATGAAAAATAAACACAAAAATCAGAATATGCTAAAGTATCAGTCAGTTAAAATCCCACTGGGCAGTAGCCTCTACTTCAGAATATGCTAATTCTGGTTAAAATGGCGGGTATTTTTTTTTAAACCTTTTAACGGAATCTCCGAATATATACCTGGAATATTTTTTGGTGATGATGTTTCGATACTATTATTAATATTTAAGAGATACTAATGAATTTCATGTAAGTTCTCTTAATGAAACTATAAAATATTATTTCAACATTTATTAAAAAAAATATATATTATTGTACCATTGATGTACCACTAATGAACCGAAACATACCGAATAACATTCGCTGGCATTACGAGTCATATCAGATAGATAATATCTAAAGCCATAAAAATCGAGAATTCCAAAAATAAAGAAACACAATAAGATAACTATATCTATCTATCTATATTTTTATTACTAGAGCGATAGTCAATTTTTTTTTTATGTAAGATTTCACATCTATCCTGTTCACCGTTGAGGAGTTCTTTCATCTGGAGCTATACCTGATGTTAATTTTTTTTCTTTTTTTTTTGTTATGACATTTGTTGGCGGACGAGCATATGGGCCACCTGATGGTAAGTGTTCACCACCGCCCATAGACAAAGGTGTTGTAAGAAGTATTAACCATTCCGTACATCACCTATGCGCCATCAACCTTGGGAACTAAGATATTGTCCCTTGTACCTGTGATTACACTGGCTCACTCAACCTTCTAACCAGAACACAACAATACAGAGTACTGTTATTTGGCGGTAGAATATCTGATGAATGGGTGTTGTTATGTTTCATACAAAGTTGTATTGACATTGAAACTGAACCAAGATATAAAATTTCAACTCTTTATATAAGAGGAAGTGTCTTTGATTCAGCTTCAATGATTTGACATTGAAAACTACCAAACATTGCAAGTTAAATAAAAGTTAAAAATAATATGATGTTTTATTTCCAATGCGAAAATATCATTACAATAAATCTCTTCAAGAACTTAAAGCGATTCAAGCGATTCACTTCAGCGTAGTTTATCGTCAAAGTAAATATTAGGATCGACAGAATCGGAGCCATTCGGAATCGGTCGTGCGATCTATATAAGTCTTGATTTGGGTGTGACAGTTTTATTCTATCCTTTACGTTTCGTTAAATTCAGGTGGAAAAGTTATATTTACTTATTTATATTAACGCCGCGGTACAATACGAATCTGATTGATGTCTATTACACGAAGTTGAAGGATAACATTGCGAGGAAACCATTGTGGGGGATGAGAATAGAGGTTAAGTAAGCTACGAATCTTCTCCCCAAAAAGGGGCCACCCCTTAGCCCAGCTAAATAGTGAGTGGTAATTTTACTTTTTTTGGTAATTGTCTTATAATTTATTTATTTATTTCTGCCTTGAATACCGTGCAAATATATTTCGATAATTAAGATCTCAATATCATAGACAACGGCTGATATTTCCAAACCTTTGGAATATGATTAAGATGACTTCCCGTTCGATTTCTGATAAGCCATAACCAAGACAGACTAGTTAATTTCCCAAGCCCTAAAGTGCCGATATGGCCCAGTTAGATTGGGTTAGAAGACTTGCTTGATCCATGAATGCGGGTTCAAACCCAGACAAGCGTCACCATATTGTTATGTGCAACCTGTAAATGTCCCACTACAGAGCTAAAATCTCTTGTCCTTTTAAGGCGAATTAGAGTTTACTCGACGACGCCACTCCATTGTTGGTTAATGGATACATACGTGACAAATGTAGGTTTCCTCACGTTGTTTTCCTTCAACGCCGAGTACGATATGACTTACAAACCCCAATATAATCATAATCAGCCTGTAAATTTCCCACTGCTGGGCTAAGGCCTCCTCTCCCGTTGAGGAGAAGGTATGGAGCATATTCCACCACGCTGCTCCAATGCGGGTTGGTGGAGTACACATGTGGCAGAATTTCGTTGAAATTAGACACATGCAGGTTTCCTCGCGATGTTTTCCTTCACCGCTGAGCACGAGATGAATTATAAACACAAATTAAGCACATGAAAATTCAGTGGTGCCTGCCTGGGTTTGAACCCGAAATCATCGGTTAAGATGCACGCGTTCTAACCACTGGGCCATCTCGGCTCTCAAACCCCAATAAAGGACATGAAATTTGAACTCGCAGTCGTCGGCTAAGAAACACGCGTTAGAACTCTTGGGCCATTACGACTCTCAAAGACAAAGTTTTGTAGTAGAATATTATTTAAAGTTAAATTCAAATTAAGTTAAAGCTTCCGACTCCGAGTTGTATCAATTTAATATTGTTTAAAGAATTCAATTATAGACTAAGACTGCTACTAAGAATTCGTGAACGAAACGTCTAATGACTTTTATTGACTCAACGCGGCTTAAATCCGAAACTTCGGAATCTGCGGCAATATATAATATCTCTATCAAGGCGTTTTCGGTAACCGAGTTCTGTGAATGTCACATATCGATCAGCGTTGGTCTATTGATGGCGTTAATCGTAAGATTTTTTCGCGTCACTGTATCAGAAACATAATCAGAAAACGTTTATTCAGGACAAACATGATTGCAAACATAAAGAATAATAAAAATAATAAAGAGGACATTAAACATTAACTAGGTGACTGAAAGAAAACAAAAAAAAAACTAATAAATCAAAGAAAAAAAAAGCTATGATGTTTGTGGGTGAAAATGGGAACAAATTTTGAAATCAAATCAAATTCAAGTAGGCTCATAAAAGCACTTTTGGATCGTCATGATATAGTGTTGAATACGTTAAGCTGCCACTGGTTCGGAAGTTAGATTCTACTGAGAAAGAACCAGCAAAGAACTCAAAAGTTACTCTTGTCTACCATTTAAATTACAGAGTATATCAGTAATCCTACGTAGTATTTATTTATTTATTTGACAACACAAACAAGTAGTACTACAAAAATACACTATAGACCAAAAATTTAATTACGTATATTGTCATTAAATATGTCAATGTCAAGATAAACCGTTGAATTATTTTTGTCCTTATTATTATAATTATCAAAAAATAGCAAGTCCACGCTGTTTTGTTATCAATATAATCTAGTATTGAGTAATAAACCTCGTTTATTAACGTTTTTTTACATTAGCTTTATTTTTTTTTTAATAGGCCAATTTAAAAAAAAATCGAACATGCATTTGTTTTTAAACAAAGGAATGTCTTAATGACGGTATATTTAAATACAGCACTGCGATCCTGTAAGGATTCACTTTGTATCTCACCCGTGAAATGTTGACAAGCGACGATCACAAATCACATTCTGACAGTTCATATACAGTTTCTGACAGTTTCTACAGACGGTATACCTCAACATTACCGATTTTCCGTCTATGGGAGGTTTTTCTACATTCATCTTGGAATGTCTCCTGATCCTCTTCGAGATATACTTCATTGAGAAGCACGTGAAGGCAAACACGAATTAATTCCATAGTTAACTTCAATAATATCCTGCCATTTTTTAGTTATAATAATGTCTTCTTCTTCTGTCTGGCATTTGCTAATCCCGGCTATTACCAGAGTTTGCCTTCCGACTTAAGACTTAAGTCTACTTTACTATACACGGTCATTAGCGCCATCTTATGTAAGTCCATTGGCACTCATAGTCTTAGATCCTTTCGTTTTAATTTTTTTTTTAGCATTAGCGGCCTGTAAATTTCCCACTGCTGGGCTAAGGCCTCCTCTCCCTTTGAGGAGAAGGTTTGGAGCATATTACACCATGCTGCTCCAATGCTGGTTGGTGGAATACACATGTGGCGGAAATTAGACACATGCAGGTTTCCTCACGATGTTTTCCTTCACCGCCGAGCACGAGATGAATTATGAACACAAATTAAGCACATGAAAATTCAGTGGTGCCTGCCTGGGTTTGAACCCGAAATCATCGGTTAAGATGCACGCGTTCTAACCACTAGGCCATCTCGGTTCACTAGGCCATCTCGGTTCATCTCGTTATAAATAAGAAACAATATTTTTCGTAAGGAAGACATTTGACGATCGTCGACAGAAGCTAGCATCTCATGATGAAATGTCATATGTACCTCTAGACATTGGCACAGTTAATGATCTTACAATTCATGCGGAAGCAGGAAACTCAGATTTAAAATCCCCTGTATAATTATACTGGCTTACAAAATCAAAATCCAAACACGCTCAACTCAAGCGGGCTCTTGCAAGCAATCGTAATTTTGTAGGGTAATTTAAATTCAATGTTACCAACGGAGCGATATGCAGATTCTTCCGCGACAAGAAACTCAGTAATTACTCTTTTTTCACAGTCAAGTAAAATAATTGAGTACAATTGAATTACAAGTATACTATTAACTGGATATATTATGGGAAATGTTTTCAGGGAATCGATACTGTATCCTGATACTTATTTACGAAAAAAAATGTTTTATAGAAGCTCGTGGAATTTCATAGAATACAATTCTCCGACACAAAATATTACGACGGCAAAGTTATGAATAATATTCAATGCCGAAAACAAATGTCATACTCGAATATTATTTGATCGTCCAATCCGAACGTTCCGAGAGTTTATTTAGTTTGCGTAAAGTTTGGACAATCGTTTTGTTTTGGGTGAAGAAAGTGCCTATCGGCGCTATGTAAAATAATATCAAACAAAGGTTAACTTATCTTACGAAGGGTACGATAAATATTTTCTCAATTCTTAAAAATCGAAACGAAAATATTATTTATTTATTATTCATAAAAGTACTTTAGAAAACTACCTCCAGTTCGATGAGTAGATTCTACCGAGAAGAACCGGCAAGATACTAAGTAGTTACTCTTTTCGAAAATTTTAATTACTTAATATATCTGTAAAATACAATTAATTTTTTATATATTTATTTTATTTTATTATATTTATTGGAAAAGTTACACCATCAACATAAAGCACTTAAAATTAATATCTGACTTGGGTAACATACAAAGTGATACGTCTTTAAAGATATAAACAATCGTGCCTAGAAATAAATAAATACTAAATCCACGCTTTATCATCTTTAGTACTTGTATTAAGTTACTTTAACCCTTCATTGCGAAAATCACCCTTGAAGAATGAAAAAGTAGCCTTTGTATATCTTGGGTTGATTCAAGGTTGCTGGTTGAAATTTTATCAAAATCGCTTCAGTCGTGGAAGCGTAACAGACAGACAAACCGAGAGAATTACTTTCGTATTTATAATATTGTCTTGTTTGTTCGTTGATCGTTATCATGCTGGAGACTGCGTGTCCGCTGAGTGAGGTGATGATCATAAGGCATAAGGCAGGGATTGGAGAACCAGAGTTGAAGATTGAGTTCTTCAGTAGTGTGACATTAACAGCCTGTAAATTTCCCATTACTGGACTAAGGCCTCCTCTCCCTTTGAGGAGAAGGTTTTGGAGCATGCAGGTTTCCTCACGATGTTTTCCTCACCGCCGAGCACGAGATTTATTATAAACACAAAATAAGCACATGAAAATTCAGTGGTGCTTGCCTGGGTTTGAACCCGAAATAATCGGTTAAGATGCACGCGTTCTAACCACTGGGCCATCTCGGATTATTTTTATTATATATTACGAAGACTAATATTTTTTTATGATTGTCCTTCATTATAAGCGTATTATGTAGGATTTCTACCGCGTGAAGACGGGACTCAAAATCTCCTCTAATCAATAAAATACATTAAAAAATCTGCAGAGGCACTTCGAAATTCGTCTTCAAATATTTGGCGAGAAATATTTTAATATCTAGTTATTTCAAAAGGCAGTATTCGAAATACTGATGTTGCCTATAAATTTTCCACTTAGTAAATTTAAGTCTAAGGGTGCTCCTTCACCGGCAGTACTCGCGAGTAATGTATTTGAATATATGTCATTATAGCATTCACAGCAATGATGATGTTGTCCTATCCGATTTCGGGTGCACAGCCAAATACGCAGGACAGATTATAGTGCACAGATGTGGACGTAATCACAGATGCACAATCTATTCCCCCACTCTCAGAAAACAGAAATCACTTTACGTGTTTTCCGAAGCACAATGTGACTTCCAACTTGCAGACACTGGGCTTCTGAGATATCTTAGAAAAAAACCCCGATAACTTTTTTATCGGTCTGACTTGGGATTTCAATCTAGAGCCTTGGCATCTTTAGTCTTATATCTACTAGCCCAACGAGGCATCGTAAAACTACCGTTTTAGTACTGCCTCCCTGACGAGTAAACCTTTAATAGCATAAACATAATAATAATAGGTATGTTGATATGAGGGAGATGGCCCAGTGGTTAGAACGCGTGCATCTCTCCACTCAACCACCTCATAAACTTGTATAATAAAGTCAACAGTGAAGGCATTGACATTTTTCACGACTCACTACCTCTTTTTCGCAAAAAATTAACGCTGGGAGCTTTATTGTTTTGATATCTTTACTGTTGTATTTAGTTTGTTATATTCTACTTAATATTAGAACATTGTAAACTATGGATTTATCTCTAAAAATCTTAATTTGTCATTGTTGTAATTATTGTTAGTTATTTTTTTTTTTAATTCATTTAATTTTTCTGCTAATTGTTTAAATGTTAAATAATTAATAAGCGTCTATATTGCAGTCTGTAGTATTTATTAAATAGAGTATTGTTAAAAAAATTGTTATTGGAGGCTAACGTAACTATTAATGCTGTATATACCTATTAAGTGTTTGAAATTGTATCTGTCATTTTATTGTATTCTTGTTTTAAGTGCTATATTTCAAATACTGTGGTGTATCGATTAAATAAATAAATAAATCTTAACCGATGATTTCGGGTTCAAACCCAGGCAAGCACCACTGAATTTTCATGTGCTTAATTTGTGTTTATAATTCATCTCGTGCTCGGCGGTGAAGGAAAACATCGTGAGGAAACCTGCATGTGTCTAATTTCAACGAAATTCTGCCACATGTGTATTCCACCGACCCGTATTGGAGCAGCGTGGTGGAATATGCTCCAAACCTTCTCCTCGAAGGGAGAGGAGGCCTTTAGCCCAGCAGTGGGAGATTTACAGGCTGCTAATGTAATGTAAATGTCTAATGATATGACCGCACCCCTCCTCGTTAAACTACGTCATATAATATAATTTGAATTTTTTTGCCATCTCTACTCTTATGTTGATTGTCTCACGCACACTAAGACATCTTGTAAACACGTTCGTTACAACACTAACGAACACGTAATATTTATATACAGTGCTGCCTCGCTGACTTGCAAACGTTCGCCTGAAATGTCGTGATGTAAGATTCGATTTCGATTATTAAAAAGTATACCTTTCTTTCTTGGGATTCATCAAATACGGTTCGGGAGTTTAGCCGTGAAAGCGTGTTACGCGTCAGATGGATGGTATAGATGAAAAATAATATACCTACTCGAAAGAAAAAAATCGCTGATTTTCTTGCAGACAAAGTGCAATTTAATTACGAATAACAGCTTTAACGTCTCTTTGCAGACCAAACGCCTCTCTCCACGAGAAGGTTTAGAGCGTAAACAACCACACTGCTTTAATACGGGTTGGTGGACACAAATTATCCGCCTTTCACGAGGCACGTGCAGGTTACTTACGAAGTTTCACCTTTACCGTAAAATACAAGATTTTATTCCAGCTCTTAGAGCTTATACAAACGCCTGAGGTGATCTTCGTGCTGTGTTTATCTATGAGCAATTCGACTGAGCTATAATATATTATAAAGCGACTGAAGCGTGTGCAGGTTGCTCTGATAACAATATATATATATATATATATATCAGTGTATTGTTTGTTGACATCCAGGCAGGATATATTACATACATAGGTATATAATTGTATTTAACTAACATGACTGTATTTTTAGATGTTTGTAAAAGAGTAACTACTGAGTTCTAGATAATCTACTTTCCGAACCGGTGGTAGCTTCACTTAATATAGTTTGTTAAATGATGATTCAAAAGTGCTTGTAAAAGCCTACTTGAATAAAGTATATTTTGATTTGATATATATAACAAAACACGGAGATGTGCCTTTCCGTAACGGCCAATGATATTGTTTCGATATTATATATTATTTGTCAAATAAAAAAACGATTGCTGTATATTTAAAAAAGAAAAGAACAATAAGGTTATTGAATTTTGAATCAAATCGTAATATACTTTATTCAAATAGATTTTTACGAGCCGAGATGACTGAGTGGTTACAGCGTGTGCTTACCGATGATTGCGAAATTCCAGCAAGCACTACTTAATTTGTGTTTATAATTCATCTCGTGTGAAAAAAAACATCGTGAGGAAACCTGGATGTGTCTAATTTCGGTAAAATTCTGAAAATGTCCACCAAATTCTATACGGTATAAAGTTAATAGGGGGTGCGAAGCCGGGGCGGGTCACTAATCATTGATATAATTATAGTAACCACAACATAGTTTTAAGTATACTATATGGTCTGAGGAAATCTTACTGCTTTAATTTGTTTTTTTATGTTTGTTTTAATTATTATTAAAATATTAAAAACTATAATATTTACTTGGTGGTAGGGCTTTGTGCAAGCCCGTCTGGGTAGGTACCACCCACTCATCAGATATTCTACCGCCAAACAGCAGTACTCTGTATTGTTGCGTTCCGCTTTGAAAGGTTGAGTGAGCCAGTGTAACTACAGGCACAAGGGACGTAACATCTTGGTTCCCAAGGTTGGCGCATTGGTGATGTAAGGAATGGTTAATATTTCTTACAACGCCATCTGCTCGTCCGACTACCGATATCATAAAAAAAAAAATATTAGCCAGACCGCCTAACTATGTTATACAACAAAAATAAAAAAAAATATACTGAAATTAATTGAACCTATAACTAGAAAGAACATCTTATTTGGTAACAAATCTTTGCCAACAACTGAGAGATATTAGCGACGTCTTGTATTGTAACGCTTAAAAAACTCTACTAAGCCTTTATAAGTAAAACTTATACCAAAAGATACAGCTTAATGTGCAGGTCTACAAGAGACCACATCGAAATCAATCCAAAATTATAGACTGTTTGATTTGTTGATTAAAATAGTTTTATTATTATTATTCAACATAATAATTATAATTATATTTCATTATAAACTACATTTTCATAGACAATATTCTGCTTTTTTTATATACTTGTGAATTTATTTGATTTAATAGTTACTTTTGTGTATGTTGTATTTTTAGTATTATAATTACATACATTAAAAAAAATCATTTGTATTTGAGCTTTGCGATTAAATATTTATATTCCTAATTATTTCATATAAAAAAATACTAAATACCAAAAAGGATTTACGGCAATTCTTATAAAATCAACATGACATACCTTCGCAGACTCATCCTTAAAGTTTAAAAAATTATCACGATCCCAATAAAAATACACACTTCACAAAAAATATTATTCCAACTAACTCACAGCTTCTAAATTTAAATTTCGAATATACCAAACCGATTATTAGAATCACATTTTAAAAATGGAATACCGCAACGTATCTTTGGAACTGAATATAAATATTACAGACTCGCAAACAAGTTGAAGCCTCCGGTTTCGTGAATAGACTGACTTTTGCCGGCTTTAGCGTTTCGTATGAAGATTTGTATACAAAGAAAACTACACCTTAAATATATAAGAATAAGGTGCAATTTACTTTAAACTTTTTTTCCCACGTATCAACCCTTTGTACGATGACATAACAAAAGCGACTTTATTTTGTTAAGATGAGAACTCAAATTTGTTCGTACGTACAATTATAATACGAATTATATTCTTCCCGAAACGGTTCCTAAATACGCTCATCTAATGATCAAGAAATAAAAACATGTACATGACGTACGTGCATAATATACATTATGTTGTTTATCCGAACGTTAATACGTGAAGATGTATCTTCGTGCGCCTTTTTAAGGGTATTGCGCCCATGAAGGCGTAAATAACATTCGTATCAATGTTACGCATACATTATATTCAATTGAAAACATTATTTTTTTATTTATCTCGTTTTATCAATACGACTTGAATATATCATAAACAAACTGCTCGGTCCGACTTCGTTGTTTTTTTTATCAAATCAATCATTGACTTTAAACATTTGTCATGAGGAACAAACCTTTGTGGAGTTCAATAGCATGCTTCACGTTAAATTTGTAAGGGAAGGTTCTGTCCTCCGAAATGTAGATTGTCCTGGTATGCTTGGCGATGCCAATATTAGTGGTGTGAACCATTTTATTGTGTCAATATATATTTATACGTAATACCCACTCATCAGTATTTCTGCCGTCAAGCAGTAATACTTGGTACTGTTGTGTTCCGGTTTGAAGGGTGAGTGAGCCAGAGTAAAACCAGGCACAAGGGACATAAAATCTTAGTTCCCAATGTTGGTGGCGCATTGGCGAAGTAGGATGGTTAATATTTCTGACAGCGCCAATGTCTATGGGCAGTGGTGACCACTTAAATAAATAAATATTGGACAACATCACATACATTACTCTGATCCCAATGTAAGTAGCTAAAGCACTTGTGTTATGGAAAATCAGAAGTAACGACGGTACCACAAACACCCAGACCCAAGACATCATAGAAAACTAATGAACTTTTTTCTACATCGACTGAGGAGTTGCGCCATGAAAATCGAAAACACACTAGTCGACCACGGAGGTTGTCAAACATTTAACACTTAACATCAGGTGGCCCATATTATTCCATAGGTCGGCCCGCCTACCTATTATATAAAAACTAATAAAAATACTTAAATATAAATAAATAATAATACTTTTGGACTTTAAGCCAGTGCACCGAATTTGACACAATTTGGTACAAAACAAGTTTGAACTTCTCGAACGGACATAGGCGTCTTTGCCTAAAACCTAACGACCAACCTTTTAAACGCGACCGAAGCTTGTGACAGCTACTTTACTATATTTCAAACTTAAAAACCTTCAACGCTGTTTGACATTTTCCTGATTTTTTTTTAAATTTATTAGTTATAGTGACAAGGTAACACAGCTAAAGGATATTAAAACACTAATGACTTTTTAGTTGATTGCACGCCTTGGGCATGACTGATCGCTTTCAGGCTGTTTCAAATAACGAAAATAGAGTTATTGTTATTGTATGAAAACAGTAAACATTTTAAAAAAAATCCCGCTGTGTTTTTTTCGCCGTCTCTTCTTTCGTCCGAGATGTTCATTTCCGAACCGGTGCTCGATTTTCGACTTTCAATGAGCAAGTGTAACACTTCTGTATTAAATAATTCAAGAAATATTACATAGAAAAGTTATGTATGTAAAGATTTGTGGCAGATAATCCCCAAGCTCCTCGAATTTTGTACTTACCAAAAATGAAATGTCATCCGGAGGTATTGAAAGAATCGTATCTCATACTTCTATTAGACCAAATCTAGCTTTTATTACCAACGAAATACGGTTGAATTTCGATCAACAGGCGATCGCTAGTTTTGATTTTTTTTTATTTTAGGTAATTTAGTGGATTTTTTTTCTATTTTAGGTTTTAGGAAATGTAGTGCAACATTCGTGACGTCGAATTTAAAACATTTTTCACGAACAATTATTCGTCGCTCTTAGTGGAAAACGTCGCAAATGAAAAGTGTGAACTTTACAGTACGCGTCTGAATGAGCCAGTGTAACGACACAAGGGACATAACATTTTAGTTCCAAAGATTGGCGGCGCATTGGCAATGTGAGGAATGGTTAATATTTCATAGAGTTTCAATATCTACGGGTGGAGCAACCACTTCAGGTAGCCCATTTGCCAATTCATATTACCTTTCATAAAAATTATCATCCCCTGTTGTTCTTTAATAACTGAAAATGACTCTACTTTTAAAGAATTTAAATAAAATTACAAATATACAATAGCATGTATAATATAATAGTAATAATACACTGTAATTAAATTTGAGCTAAATTTCACATACGACCTTTTTCACTTACGTTGTGAGTTCGTAATTTAAAAGACAAATTTATTAAAAAAAAATTTCAACAAGGATTATGACACCACACTGCTTCAAAAGGGGTTTGAATGAATTTAGTGTAACTGTAATGTACTGTTTTAACGTTTTTTAGGCACAGTTTTAACATTTATTCTCCTGTTATACAACGTATTACTATTTTCCAGTTCAAATAATAAGTGACCCAGTGTGAATTAAAAGTTAAATTAAATTTAAAAAAAAATCATCCCTTACGAAATATTATCGTTTAACCCATTGGGGGTTTAATTATTAATTTTTGCTTGTATTAGGGTACTGTTCTTCCATATACTAAATAATATATAAATATATACTAACTTTACAAATTAATTAAATTTAAAGCGTCAATAGCGTAATGGTCAACGGGCCAGCGATGTAAAAAATCGCAGGTTCGATCCTGACCCCTTGGACTATTGTCTTCCCCACTCCTAGCACAAGTTTAAACTTTGAAGGATACATACAACATTATCAGTCTGTAAATTTCTCACTGCTGGGCTAAGGCCTTCTATCCCTTTGAGGAGAGGGTTTGGAGCATATTCCACCACGCTGCTCCAATGCGGGTTTGAGGGATAGGATATTACTAATTCCTTAAAATGAGGCATTATTGCTTTTCTTATGAAAAAAATATATCGTTATAGCATACTGCATATGAGAAAGAAAAGGATTCAACTATTAATAAAAGACATAGCATAATAATTCCCATTGTTGATGGCATTTGGATGGTGTATGAAATGATTGGTGTCACATAGATCAATCACCAAAGTCATTAATGTCTTAAGACGTTTGTTTCAAGGAAAAAACTGTTCATTATAATTTTCTTTATAATGATAAAATTATTTTGTACTCATTTTATATTTTCTCTTCCGATAAAACAATATACTTCATCCATTTTACTTAACTAATCTACAAGTTGAATCTAAGATCAAAGCGAGCCGACACATAATTTTCTTTTTTTATGCATTAGACGTAGACGGATGGCCCAGTGGTTAGAACCTTTGCATCTTAATCGATGATTGTGGGTTCAATCTCAGGCAATTTATTATTCATTTCGTGCTCGGCAGTAAGAAAAACCTGTATGTGTCTAATTTCAACGAAATTCCTCAACATGTATATCCACCAACATCCAACCATACCAACCACAGCTCCATACCTTCTCTTCAAAGGGAGAGGTGACCTAAGCCGAAAAGTTGGACATTTACAGGATGTTACTAAGACGAACCAGCAAATGGTGGTCATCACCTGATGGCAATTGATCATTGACCAAAGACATTAGTATTGGCATTGACATCGCAACAATGCGCCATCGACCAACTAATATGTTATGTTCCTTATGACTGCAGATACTACTACTGTTAATATCAGAATAAAAAATATGTCCATATTTAGTTACTACTGACCTTTATCTTATCTGATTACATTCTCCTGACTAATAACAGTTACAGAATCTTTCTCCCACTCTCATTCGAAAGGACGTTGATCTGACACGACCCAAGAAAGTTCAGACGACGTTTGTGTTTTCATGCGCAAATTCTGTCAACTTCCAAATTTTTTTCCACCTCAAGATTTCTTTAAAGAAAACTGTAATACCGTTTTATTGCCTGAACCAATATCTTATCCATTAAAACCAATTGATAAATAAAAGCTTAATCCTTTTTTTTTAAACGGATACGGCAATTAGATCGTAATTTCAAGATTGTTTGTAGTGCTCTACAAGACTCGACTCAGCCTTCATCAATTAGTTTACTGCCATCAGAAAACAAAGCGGTATTTATATACCTATTCGGATTTTAAAAGACAGTGATCCAGTGTAGTTAAAAGGAACAAGTGGCTTATAAGCTGAAATCCCCTGGTGGGCGGCGCATTGTGGGAAACCGAATATCTACTTATAACGATGACCGCACATTTGCGTTTATATTAGACATTATTAGAAATAGAACAAAGGCTTAGTTAAATAAATAATTTCGACGATTTCAAGCCCAGGCTTTCTATAAGGTTCTACCCCAAAACAACACCACCAAATTTTAGTGAACTTTATTGGTGCTGGTCCTTTATCTAAGCTTGCTGGATGAGGGATAAATCACGTGTTTGGGCAACGAGATAAAATTAGCTTCTACTGATCTCCTCTAATAAAAGAGATAAGATCTCTTATCTTAGACTTGCAGTGGGTCTGGCTGTTACTTTACTTTTATATTGAACAATAACGAGCACTAATTTAAGAAGAGTTATTAATTTAAATAAACTCACCCAAAAAATACATCTAGCACAATAATTTAGGCAAAATTAAATCAAAACAAATTCATTTATTAAATGAAGAATCATTACACTTACTTATTGACAACACGTTAAGCATTACCACCAGCAGGTTCTTATGTTGTCTATTTATAATTATTTATATATATTTAATATCAAAGAGAAATAGACAGGCGATGATCATTTCATTCCTGGAAAACATTGGGTGACGTAATAAGTGTCTTCAAATTCATTACAATAGTGAATTAACAAATATTGAATTTTTAATTAAGATAATTTATAATGTTTAATTGAGTTTCCTTAAATCAAAGAAATCAAAGAAGCAAGATCGTAGACCGAAGATGAGCTGATTGCCGAAAACGTCACGGCTGCGAAACATTGCGTAGTGGACAGGATTCAAGTAAGAACTGCTGTTATATACGGTTCAGAACAGAGACGAATACACTTACTTGAAGACCGACCTCCAATTATGAAGGATCATCCCAATAAGGAAAAAACCTAATTATAAAAATAAAAAATAAAATAAAAATTGTTTTCAATACTAGACTCTATGACCCCCAGAGGGCGTACATTCAATTTAGTAAGGCGTCACAAATACTATAACCAGCGGACGATCAAGAGTCTTCTAACAATAACTATTTTGTGTAGCTATCGTTTCGTAGGGACTGATTAACATATATATAGGCTGTTATCGGGTAGTAAAAAAGCTCCAATGCGGCAGAAGTTTCGCGAAGTTTCGATTTACTCCCTAATACACCACCCGTATTAGGGTTAGAACAAGTTTAGTTAGACATAGATTTATTTAAAAGAAAACGTATAGGGGTGGTGGATATATTTTTGTCTGAAATATCAAAAAATATATAAATAATTCAATTTATATAAGTAACTGTACCACTTCTTCTAAATTAAGTTTATTTGAAGATGAAAATTTCATATATTGCAATAGGAGATAAACCTTAAATACTATTCGACCTTATTTTATACACGATATAGTTCAAAATGCCTTACCATTGAATGAGATGCAACTGATTTTCGGGAGAACTGCTATTACTGCCTTTTAGTATTATTAGGAACTCTATAACAGTAAATATAAAGTTTTTATTGCAATGACAAATAGGTATGATCGTTGAATAAAATGAAGGTGCACCGATTTTTCTTTCTGAATTTTGTATCTTATTGCACAACGTATACCGTATCTTTTTAAATGAATTTGATACAGGAAATCAGTAACGTTTTATTGTGAACGTTATTTTGTTGAAAATAGAATTCAAACTTGTTTAAAACAATAGTAACTCTTTGGCTAGTTAAGCTGTCCATACAATCAGCACAGATCATCGTTTGGATAAGAAATTATTTCACGCGAAACTGAACCTTAACATTTAAATGGGACGGGCGATAATAGCTTGCAGGTCATTGACCTTGTAATGTTTGTTATCTTAACAGATTCTGGAACATGGCTTAATTGTAGTTTAGTATAGTGAAGTCTTCTTCAGGTTATTTTTATGTCTTTGTAGTTCTCAATTTCTTAGGTTTATCTCGAGGTTTTGTATGACTTTCTAACTTTAACAATGAAGTGTATAACTTTAAAATTTGAAATTAGAATGTTTTTTTTTAATTATCTGTGATCATCTATTTTATGTTTACAGACACAATTACATACTGAAATACAAGTCATCATCTTCCTGTCCTTATTCCAATTTTATTTGGGGTAAGCGCAGCATGTCTTCCACGCATCTCTGTCAAACGTCATCTCACAAGTAACATTCTATCCAGCCATACCGTCTTTCACACGAATACAGTTACAAGTAATAATACAAGAAAAATATTAAAATTGAACAAAATAGGACCCCCTAAATTTTGCTAGACGTCGCCTCGCGTGCTGTTACGTCAGTCCCGAGGAAGACGCAATTTATTTTACTCACGTTGACGCACTAGCGATCATGTGAGAATAACAGGGCAGATACTACCAAGACAGTAGCTTTCTTCTTGTTTGTCATATAGTTGGCCAAATGGGCAAAAGGGTCACCTCACGGTGAGTGGTCAGCACTGCCCATAGATACTGGTTATTTAAGAAATAATAATCATTCCTGATATCACCAATGTTGCACCAATATTGTGAACTAAGATGCCCCTTTTGCCTGTAGTTTCACCTCACTATAAACCGGAACGCAACTATTTTGAGTATTGCTGTTTTGAGTGGTACCTACCCAGAGAGGCTTTCACAAAACCCTACCACCATAACACCTATAATAATAATACAAAAGGGTATATTTAAGTGGTAATCTTTGTCTCCTTATTTATTTTGGATCAACCAGAAAGAGATCAGGAATCGACCAATTGATTTACGAATTTTTCAAATACAGACGTGCTATACTGAATCAAATTCGAATTTTGAAAATGTATTAAAAGAAAATCTCATTGACCTACGATTCAAACCTTCTAATCCTTTTAAGTGACTTGATCAATAAGTTAAATGATTAAAACCGAACATAAACGTATTATACGAATGTCTATCCTTTCTCTGTATATTCAGAACCACAGCCCAGCTCAGCTAGCGGTTTCCTTTGTTTTATCTGTTTCAATGGTCGCCAAAAGCATCTCTGTATCCAATCCTTACATAAACTAGTTCTTCTTACGTAATAAAAAATTTAAACAATGTTCTATAAACTTGTAAAATTAACTGATTTCAAAAAAGGAATAGAGTTTTCCGTGTATATTATGAACGACTCGTGCAACCTTTTTGGAGCTAAAGTTCTTTCACGCGGTATATAGTACGATGACGACTTCAGACGACCTCCGTGGTCGTAGTGTGTACACCGATTTTCATGGGTAACGCCACTCCCGGGTTCGATTGCCGGCCGAGTCGATGTAAAAAAGTTCATTAGTTTTCTATGTTGTCTTGGGTCTGGGTGTTTGTGGTGCCGTCGTTACTTCTGATTTTCCATAACACAAGTGCTTTAGCTACTTACATTGAGATCAGAGTAATGTATGTGATGTTGTCCAATATTTAAATTTATTATATTAATATTAATTTAAATATAAAATTCCAAGAATATTATATCCTATGTCCTTGGGATCTAAGCTTGCGTCATAGCAAATTTCATCAAATTCCGTTCAGTTGTTTTGGCCGTGAACGCTCAACAACCAGAGTATAATATTAGTATAGATTTTAATAACAAACAATTTCGATGTTCCACTTGAACGTTCCTGCTACATTTTTGGAACGAAGTTCTTTTACGTGCCTTACAGTAGAGTGAACTGGCAGAAATCGTCACTTAAGGAAAAAGCGCTATATGCTTCTCTTTCTATTGTATACAGTTTAATATTTACGTCCCTCTCTTGCTCTTTCCATTGTATACAGTTCAATATGAAATATTTTTTTGTTATTGTTTTTTTCAAACAAGATTTTGGATAAAAAATTTGTGATTAACATTTAATTATTCTCAAACGTTAATAATTCATTTCAATTTCTCTGTTACGTTATACATAATAAAATATAATAAATACATCTTCGTTTCAACCGGATCTCCAAAGATACATCTAGTTTTTATTTTACTCTTGGTTAATTTAAATCACGATAGTTTATATACGTTGCAAAGATAATTTAATGAAAAACAATTTTGGAATATAGTTTTTTTTTTTTTAAATAGGCTAAAGCATTTCACGTCGATCAAGTGTGGAACCATACAATACTGGAACTTACAAAAACATTTTTTTTTTTTCTAATAGATTGATTATCTTCATTGTCGATCAATTACATTGATATTAACAGCCTGTAAATTTCCCACTGCTAGTCTAAGGCCTCGTCTCCCTTTGAGGAGAAGGTTTGGAGCATATTCTGCTGCTCCAATGCGGCTTGGTGGATTCGCACGTGGCAGAATTTCCTTGAAATTAGACATATGCAGATTTCCTCACGATGTTTTCCTTCACCGCCGAGCACGAGATGAATTATAAACGCAAATTAAGCACACGAAATTCAGTGGTGCTTGCCTGGATTTGAATCCGCAATCATCGGTTATGATGCAAGCGTTCTTCCATCTCGACTCTGTTTAATTGTATACGTATAATACTTATTAATTAAACAGAGTGATTCAAGATGAAGACCTATATGTACAATACAAGCATATTATAGTTGAGAAGAGCCAAGAATTCCAACTTTCCTAAACGAAAAAAAAAATTGGTATTTTTTTCATTATCGTTCTTCTTCAATATAAAAGTTATATATATATAATGTTATTTATACCCTTATTTTACATGTATGAAGCCGGGAAGTATAGCTAGTATTCGTTGGAAAATGGGTAATGAAAAAATAATTTTTAAAATGAAGTTCGTCTTAAAATGGAAATATGAGTGACCACTCGACGTCACACGTTTAAGGGTCTCCACGTGCAGGGCCCTCGTTTGAATTGGATGTAGAGTTAAGTATGTGTCAAGTGTGTAATTAGTACTATGGTGGGCTGTGAGGTATATCTTATATAATTACCTCGCAAGTCTCGTGGCTAGCTTGGAAATTTGCACTCTGATTTCCAGGGTTCAAATCGAGAGCCAAGCTCATCAATTACTGTAAACATAGTATATACCATCACTGGTTCGGAAGGTATATTCTAGTGGTAATTATTTTCTACCAACAAAAAGTTACTGAGTTTTACTGACAAGATTTTTTAATAGCAGTTGACTTTTTTGGAAAATGGTAACCACCTGATGGTAAGCGTGAGCCTGTTTTTAAGCTTTCCTTACATCCAATGCACCACCAACCTTAGGAACTACATTATAATTTTATTTGTTTCGCTGGCTAACTCACCCTTCAAGCCACTACGCAGCAATTTGGCGATAAAATTAATGATGATACCTACTCAGCCTAGCACAAAGTCCTGCAAAGTAAAGCCTGTTTCTATCTGACATATTACTTCGTCGAGTAATATGATCCACAAAATGTTACTATTCATTACAATTTGAAATAGTTATATAACATTTTTATTTATTAGCAAGCGAATAGAAAATTTGAAGTGGCAATCAGACCTTAAGATTTCAAGAGTGATTAATATCATGCTTCGCAGTAAAAAGTGCTGGTCGGAAACGGCTTTGCTTTGGTAGTCGTTGTGCTATACAAGGCAGTGGAGCTCTAGCGAAATTCGGCCAACCTGCTTGTACAGAGACAACCGGAGTTGAGATGGTGTAATATGCCCCACATATGCAAGCCCACCTGAGTAGGTACCACCCACTCAGCATATATTCTACTGCCAAGCAGCAATTATTGCTATGATTGTATTCCAGTTTGAAGGGTTGGTGAGCTCGCTTAACTTCAGGCAGAAGGCTCATAATATCTCAGTTCCCAAGGTTGGTGGCGCATTGGTGATAAGATTTGGTTAAAATTACTTATAGAGCCAATGTCTGTGGGCAATAGTGACTACTTATCAGGTGACCAGTTTGCACATCCGCCTGCGCCACAAATGTCACAATGGCAAGAATATCTCATGACCCGCCTGAGCGGGTAATTCTCATCCATCAGTCATTGATGGATACCATTCTTAATGATATTTTACGTTTCACAGGATCATCATCAGGTCCGTCCACTCCATCAACCATATAACATAAATCCTATAGTTATCAGTACATTGCCGGTGTACAAAGTAGTCTATACTTCTGGCGTGCTTGTGTCTTTGGACAAAGAAGACTATCTAATCACTTACATATATTACTCGATTGCCTCGATGGTTTAGTGGCTAGATGTAAGGCTGCAGATTCCGAGGACCTAGGTTTAAACCCCAGGTCGGGCCTATAAAAAGTTATTGAGTTTTTCTATCGAAAAATTTTCAGTAACAGCCCAGAGGCTGTAATTTGGAAGTGAATGCCTCGGAAAGCACATTAAGCTGCTGGTGGTTGGTCCAGTGCCTGAAATCTTTCCAGCTCTGTCATATTTTTCGTCCCGTTGGATTATGATAGTTTGCGAACACGCCTTGCACTATATGTTCAATTGGCTGGTCTCTCTTGAGATTGGACTCCGTGGCCAAAATCGACCAGGTCAAAAGCAAAGATAAATATTAACATATATTATATAATGTATATTTTAGTGCCGTAGGGAGCTGGTTAATTACAGAAGTCTATTATCACACATCACAAACTTAAAACGGTAGGAATTGTTATATTTTCAAAACATTAGAATGCTGTTGTGTTGAAAATTGGTTTTAATTAAATACTCAAGGGAAATTAATCCTTCTATATAGTAAAGATATATCATACGTGATATCATTCATGGGGTTTTTAAAGGAAACATTGGCCTCTATTTTTAGGAAATTCATACGTGTTAATTTACAAGTAATTAATAAGGGATATTTACCATGTTTTTTTTATTTTTATTTGTTGGAGCTCGAAACTCACCGTATTGATGCGCGATTTATTTTTTTCCACCAAAAATAAATATATAAAGTATAGTTAGGTAAATATCCCGTATTAAATACTTGTAGTAATAAAATTAACCGTGTTAATTTAGTTCAATTTTCAATTTTCCTGTCATTGACGACCTCCGTGGTCGAGTAGTATGTACACCGGTTGTCATGGGTACGCCACTCCGAGGTCCCGGGTTCGATTCCCGGCCGAGTCGATGTAGAAAAAGTTTATTAGTTTTCTATGTTGTCTCGGGTCTGGGTGTTTGTAGTACCGTCGTTAATTCTGATTTCCATAACACAAGTGCTTTAGCTACTTACATTGGGATCAGAGTAATGTATGTGATTTTGTCCAATATTTATTTATTTATTATTTATTTATCATTTATGTATACATGAATTTTATTTTATGGAATAGCTAGAAAACTTAATTTACATAATGTACATTGAAATATAAATATATAAAATTGCAACGTTGTGCTAGTGAATACTTTAACGACGTGTAATTTACTACTTATGAACTTCAACGATATTCTTAACTATGTAAAAACAAATAAAACAGTAGGATTCGTTAGGAAAAGTCTGCCAAAAACGCCCAGTTAGCAACAAACATTTGGACTCATTCCCGTAACACTTGTATGATTGATCGTTGAGTCAAATTTCCTCAGATAAATGTTGATTAACTTTCCTAGTCAAGCCTAAAATATATAGCCTATAGATACATCTTATGATGATATATCTTATGATATTATGATATATATCTTATGATGATATCGGGTTCAAACCCAAGTAAGCACCACTGAATTTACATGTGCTTAATTTGTGTTTATAATTCATCTCGTGCTCGGCGGTGAAGGAAAACATCGTGAGGAAACCTGCATGTGTCAAATTTTTACGGAATTCTGCCACATGTGTATTCCATCCCGCATTGGAGCAGCGTGGTGGAATATGCTCCAAACCTTCTCAAAGGGAGAGGAGGCCTTAGCCCAGCAGTGGGAAATTTAAAGGCTGTTAATGTATGTTAAAGTAAAGCAAACCTTTGCTCTTCCAAATCTAAGACAGAATTTAAAAGCAACCTTTAATTTTCGTTTAAGTCATTGTGATAGGCAGGGCCGGTTGATTTTTTACCCAGAGGATCGGATTTGCTATTCAATGGGGAAATTCTAGGGGGAAAGCTAGCACTCTTGCCACCATTTCACACGGACATGATTTATACTCACTATTTTAAATTTATTTTTGTATATATTTAAGAAAGAAAGAAAGAAGAAGAAAGAAAAAAGATTTATTGACATACACACATATAAAGAAAAAAAAAAAAAAATATATATATATACAAAAATGGATATAAAAACAATATAATAATAAATAAAAAAAAAATAATTTAATTAATATGAACTTGTGTGCAGTCAAAAGGAGACAGCTCAGGCTATGAGGGATTTTTATCCCTCTGCTGATTATGGCCTTATACTATTAATAATGTTAATTATACAGGTATTATAAAATTATAATTCGTACAGAAGGTATTATTATTTAAGAAAAGTTATGATATAAACATAAATCATATCTACTCTTAACCTTATAGTCTCAGGAATAATATCTTCGTTCCGAGAATTACCACGTACATACAAACAATCAAATTTTACTTATTAATAAAAATTCTTCATCGACTCACTATTAAGTATTTTATTTGTTAAAAGGCGTAAAGGCTGAGTTTTTTTGGCGGTCGTTCTCAATAGACTTTAAATTTAGAACCGGTACGAAGTTTTATATTAAAATTGATAGCGACCTTAAAACATGACGATTTAAATTGATTTTAGCAGATAAAAAATAAATGAAGAATAATGGTGCCAACTGATGGTGAGTGGTCACCACTAGCTGTAGATATTAGGACCGAATGAAATTCTAACCATTCTTACATAATCATGGATCACAAAATAATACTAAGTGTTGCTGTTTGGCGCTAGAATATATGATGAGTGGGTGGTACCATCAAATTAAAAAAACGTTAACCATCATTTTAATATTAAAACAATATCATTAATTCTATCAGATATCCTTTATTAAACGATAACACGCAAATTCTTGAGAAAAAGTGTATACTTGAAGTCTTATTTGAAGAATTAAATAATTTTGGTCTGCTCTATCGGCAACTATCTGGCTTAACGCTACTCTGGATCTACCAACTAAGATGTTATGTCACTTTTGCCTATTATAGGCTCACTCATCCTCAAACTTGGACACAAATATGCTAAATGGTGATGCTTATTGGGCTAGAATAAGTGATTAGTTGGTGGTACCTACCAAGACAAATCTCCTATCACCAAGAAAAGCGGTTAACGTGTTGGTTATAAGGTACTTACTTTTAAAGAAGATTCGTTTTATGAGCTAGAGACTCAATGAAATGTTTCTTGGACAAATAAATTCCACTCTATTTATAAATTGAAAGAAGAATATTTTCATGATGGACGATACAAAAATATATATTTTTACCTTAATAATGCTTGAGAGTTCGTTGAGAGTCACGTACGATCTCTGTAAGACTTGGGACTTGGATAAGTCGAGTGCCAAATTCTAGCTCATAGGTATTTCGAACAATAATAGCGATGCTTTAAAAAAAATACGGCAAAATTAGAAAGGTTTGTAACGTTGAAAGAAAATCTCACAAATTTAGACTTTTTAACTTAAGCAATTAGTACATTTAAAATGATGATAAAATATGTTTAATAAATATGACATATCAATAAACATAAGACCTATACCAATATTATAAATGCGAAAGTAACCGCTTCACATCTAAACCCCAGAACCTTTTTAGATAAAATTTGGAGTAGGATACAGGCTGCTTTTTTGAGGGGGTAAAATTGGGGTGGCAGTTTGTGTGCCATAGGTAATGTTTTATCAATTTTCAGGGTGTAAAAGTGCGGTTTTAGACCCTCAAGTTCATCCAGGTATATATGTTAGAATATATATTAATTTAAATTTAGTAAAAAAGGATAACTACTGAGACTTTTTCAAAATCTACATCGAGCTGGTAGTAGATCAACATTTAATATTATTCTGTAAAACTAGGATTCAGATGTGCGTCTAAAGGTTACTTGAATAGCATATATTGATTTAATTCGACAAATTAAAAAAAAAAGCGTTTTAGCCTTCAATAGCCCATTTGTTGAGGATGTGTTCTCTATAATTCCAAAGTATAGCATTAATATTGAACATCGTCTTAAATTTGCCACCTAAAGTTGAATTCGATTTCTTCATTTAGAATGCGAATTTACTCGATGGAATGTCCAGAACGCAATCTGTGAGCTATTTTCACCATTGTTCCAAGGTACAAGGGACCCGAGAAGGCTGATGTTGTATCGTTCTATGCCATATTCGAATAGTTGATCAAAATATTTTATTTCTTCGTAAGCACTATGCCGATAGCATTATCTTGAAGAATAAAATAAATGATTAAAAAAAAACTCTTTCCACGATTCATGTACATGCATGTGCCGAGAGAGATCAAAATAAAATGGAATTAAGAAATAAGTTAAAATTAAGTATTAATTATGTATTTTTCAATATTCTATTTTCTTTACCGAGAGAGGCTATGTATTTATGACATTGTATTGAACACCTTAAAATCAATATGTATTTTCATTAGAATACGTTAGGGCTGGCATTTTTGAAATAAAAACCCTATAAACAAATAATGATAAAAAACGTCAATTAATTTTCAAAACATTGGCTAACTGCAAATAAGTACTGATGGTGCAATAGATTTATACAAATAAAATCGTTAGTCCTGGCTGACTATAACCGCACAGCTAAAACCATGAGCCTATAATGACGAAGGCGAATAAGAAATAAGTTTTGGAAATTAAAACTTAATGGTAACATGATAGGGGTATGTTTATATAAAATTTGTTTATATAATTATAGACTAAAGTAAAGTATGGGCGAAGACCTCTCGAAGGAAAAGTTTGGAGCTTATTCAAAACTGTTACCCCAACACGGATTGGTAGATACAGATCACAATGTCTTCCCTGATGATCACGCAACGAATTGCACATGAAAATTTAAACGCCTAAACATTCATCTTTTCACAGGAATATTTTGGCTTCGTCAAGCAAATCATAACTTCGACACAAGTTTATTTGCAACAACTCCGGCTAATCTCTTAAACTTTTCAACGTTCGATAATTCATTAGTTAAAATTGATTTAAATTGAAAACGTTTTGTTTGAGATTAATTTGACAAATGTCACGTCAATTTCATTGATTGATTTAATTAATTCGTACTTCATTATTCGTTGTAATTATTATTTGACAATTTTAAAAAGCCAAGTAAGTCGTGGTAACATTTTAATATCAACATATTTCTCTT
Source organism: Vanessa tameamea (assembly GCF_037043105.1). Classification (NCBI taxonomy): domain Eukaryota; kingdom Metazoa; phylum Arthropoda; class Insecta; order Lepidoptera; family Nymphalidae; genus Vanessa; species Vanessa tameamea. The sequence goes on from NC_087338.1 coordinate 4,638,834, forward strand.
TAAGACTATAAAGTATAGGGAAACTTTAAAAAATTAAAACTTTTTCGTGGTTTGGTCTGTGACTTCTTTATTCTAGTATCTCAGTGTTATTTATGTAATTTATCTTAGTGGGAATCTGGATTCCTAGTCGGATCTGGATGGTATTCAGCTAGTTTTTTTCGATTGCGTCATCTCTCTGCTGTAATTTAGAATTTCCCTGTTAGTCACTGTGCATTCTTAAATTAGTAAATTTTTACTTCCAGAATTTCTATTAAAAAATTTTCATCATTGGATTATTGGCTCCAGGTTTATTCTTTTTGGGGCTTTATTGCAGCCCTTAGGATCTATTCTTAACAACTCTGTTAAATAATAGTCGAAGTTGTCATTTTTCGTATAAAGGAATAAATTTAGTGTTGTTGTGTTCCGGTTTGAAGGTTGAGTGAGTCAGTAACTATGCACAAGGGATGCCTTTTCCCACTACGGATATCCTTTTAAATTAGATTCAATATCTATAGTGTATATAAAATGTAGATAATTTGATAGCGCTCTAGTGACATTATAGTTGCCGACTATTGAGAAATATGAAACGACCTACCAGTACTCAAGATCTGAGAAGAGTAAACGGTCAGATAAATTTATGGCTTCATTTCATTCGGACAGAACATTGTGACGTCATCAAACATATCGCCTTAGATAATAAAAAAAGAAATAACTCATTGAAATAATCCAATGCAGTTCTGTCGTCTGGTATTCCTATTTGAATTTATCAAATTCAAATTCAGCATCAAATTGAAAACGTCCGATTGACCGTCGAAACTATAAATCGACTTCTAAGTAACGAAACAAGGCCAGAATCGAGTTTTGCTGACGTCGATATTTCCGAGTAGTAAGATTCTGTATACATGAAGTAGACTTATCGGATTGCCGAGAAAAACAACTCACTTATGACGTCTGATGATTAGTCGATCGATTGATACGTCTTTTTAGATTAAACAAGTTCACATTGTTAGGTAAGGTTTTTGGATCATCTAATTCGGAAAAAATATCTCTTAAATCTTAGACAAACTTTTTTTTTCAAAAAAGTAAGTGGTTTTACAATTAACTTACTTTATGATATACGATGAACAAGCCCTAAAATGCAAGCAAAACCATGGGCGACAACTACTAATATACAAGCCCTAAAATGCTTATTCTTATCCTTCGTTGGAGTTCAAGCTTGCTTTGTACAAAATTTAATCAACTTCGATTCAGTGGTTTGGCCGTGAAAGACCAACAAACAGACAGACAGGGTTATTTTCGCAATCATATTTATTAAGATTTTTAACCAGTAATTAACCATAATACTATAAACTGTTGTCAAGGGTTCTAAAGAGTGCATTGTGCCAATCGAAGGAGTTATTATCAAATTACAAATTTCTCCGGCAGAACTTTTATCATATATTACGATTCGCAAAATTCCTAATAAGTTTGTAAGAGCTTTATTACGAAATGGTTCCATTTAAATTTCGTAAAGATCTGTCGATGAGTTTCGGAGTCAGACAACGGAACTTCACTGATGTTTTATGTTATTTTTGTCCGTTTTTGTGTTGTTTTGACTTCTTTCAATTCATGTAACATTATTTATAACATAACATTGTTCTACTCAATTACTTATATCCACTCTAATTTTACTGCCAAATTTCCGATGGCAACTTCGCAAATTTTTCGATAATCCATTAAAATAACGTATTCTTAGATATAAGAACAGAAGTTATTTTTTTTAAATACAAATTTATTACTACCCTCAAGAAAACAATTTACGAAACGAATCTACTTTGAAAACAATTAAATTTAACATACCAAAATTAAATTAAACGAAAACTAAACATGTAAGACCTCTGAAACTATCACAACAATTACGGAACAATCTAATGAAAACCCAACGAACAGAATGACGTTGCCGAGATGTTGACCCGATAACAGCCGAACAGCAAAGAGATCGCGCCGGGTGCTGGCACTGCTTTTTATATGTTTTCCCCACTCTTCTTCCATCTTCTACAGTATATTATTCTAAATCTCCACCGACGATGTCGCATGGATTCAATGTCAAAGTTCTTCATTCGTCTCAACTCTCATGGTCGAAATAGGCTATAATCCAGAACTCAGTTTTTATGGCATCACCGTAATTTGTAACTATTTAATAATAATAATAAAAAGTTTTATTTCGAGACCAGTCCATGTAGTGTCAGTAAGGCAATGTTTTCTTAAAAATCTAGTATTACTACTATTACAAAATTTAACAACAAAACAGTTACATTTTTACTTTACAATTTTTGAAATACATTACAATAATAAATAATTAAAAAATTTAAAATAATAATATTGATCAATTAAATTTTACATTTTTTTTTAACATTATAAATTAATTTGAGTTAAGCAACTATTTAATTTAAAACAATAATTCTTAATTAGTTAAATAATACATGTGCACCATCTCAGCACCTCCAGAGGGGACTGTCCAGCTTCACAGCCAGTACAATATAAGAGTTTACTGGCATACCTACGTCTCTACCTCATTTCGTATCCATAATATATAATAGGAAACACAAATTATAACCCAAAATACCCTCGCTGTATGTCTGAACGCGTTAAGCCCAAAAACAACGGAATACATTTCTATACGGCTTACACAAATGGACGGAGTGATTCATGAAACATGTTTAGGTATAAAATCCATTAACGTGCTAATTTCAGAATCCGCAACCCCGACTCTAACTATTTAGATAGCTCAATTATTGATAAAGTTTATATATTACATAACATCACATCATGACGTGTATTAAATGTTACTGCTCCGAGTAATGCTTGATCAGGTTTACTTGGTGGGAGGGTTTTGTAGATAGCTTCCACTCATCAGAGATTCATCCGCCAAAGGCACGAGGACATAACATATTAGTTTATATAGCTGAACTGGAAGCTGATGTAAGGGTTTGGTAATATTCTATAGAGTGCCAATATGGGCGGCAGACTGCTAACTATTTATATCTTTAATTCGGTTTTTTTTTTTTTTTTTATTGGATTGGTTGGCGGACGAGCATATGGGCCACCTGATGGTAATTGGTCACCACCGCCCATAGACAAAGGCGCTGTAAGAAATATTAACCATTCCTTACATCACCTATGCGCCACCAACTTTGGGAACTAAGATGTTATGTTCCTTGTGCCTGTGATTACACTGGCTCACTCACCCTTCTAACCGGAACACAACAATAAAAATAAACGTGTTAAAAGTACTTTAAAATCCATGACAGAAATTAATTTGTAAATATTATAATTTAAAAACTCCTTCGTTATTATGAATAGAGAGCTTGGGACCACAAAACTTGGAGTGATTTTCGTCAGAAATTGTAGCGCCCGAGTTGAACAACAGTTTTACGATGTAATAAACTACTGGGAAATTCTTAAGTTTCTAGGGTTCCGTGGAGATAGTACCGGTTTAATATTTTTATCTGAATTTTCGTACTAAAGTAACGTATGTATAAAAGATTACAATCTGGTTTTAGTGTTGAATTTATCACGCAGGTAGTAAAAGTTATAAAAAGAACCTTTGAATAAAATTATATTTCTTATCCTTTTTTTTTTTGGTATAGAAATAAATAAAATTATAAATTTTTTGTCTTTGTCTGTCGGTTTACCTATCTGTCTATCTGTATGTTTGCTCGAGTAATAACCGACATGGCTGAACCGATTTTGACGAGACTCGATAGAAAAATATTTGTATAATTTTTGTATAAGTAACATATGGTACTTACATTAAAAAAAAAAAAAACATTGTAATGATAAATGATCGCGTTTATACTGAACCAAGCACACGTAAAGCTGTGCAAACTTGTCAATATTCTTACAATTTTGTTTGTTCAACCCTGTTATTTGTTGAACGAGTGTTTTTCTCCGTCACGATTGAATTTATGTCTTCTAGGAACTATTATCTTTTTATATGGTAATGTTATACTTTGTTTGTGTATATACAGACAATACACTGTATTTTACAAGTATACTAGTAATATATTAGTGTGATATATTTATATGGTGGTAGGGCTTCGTGCAAGTCTGGGTAGGTACCACTCACTCATCAGATATTCTACCGCCAAACAGCAGTACTCAGTATTGTTGTGTTCCGGTTTGAAGGGTGAGTGAGCCAGTGTAATCACAGGCACAAGGGACGTAACATATTAGTTCCCGAGGTTGGTGGCGCATTGGTGATGTAAGGAATGGTTAATATTTCTTACAACGCCATTGTCTATGGGCGGTGGTGACCTTACCATCAGGTGGCCCATTTGCTCGTCCGCCTAGCGATATCATAAAAAAAAAATATGGTGGGAGTAAACGTCTCGTATGCCGTGACGTCAAACGGCACGATGCTCTCTTGTTTCATAATGTCTCTTCACCACCGCTCTGTCTAAAAGAAAATATTCTTCAATCAAGTAGACTCATACAGTTACCGTTTTGAACTGATGTAAAGCCACCACCGGTTCGCAGAGTTGATTCTACGAAGAACCGGAAAGAAACTCAGTAGTAGCTGTTTTCTAATATTTTTATCATAGAGTATGTCAGTAAAGTACTGTTAAATATATATATATAAATAAATATAAATATTGGACAACATCACATACATTACTCTGATCCCAATGTAAGTAGCTAAAGCACTTGTGTTATGGAAAATCAGAAGTAACGACGGTACCACAAACATCCAGACCCGAGACAACATAGAAAACTAATGAACTTTTTCTACATCGACTCGACCGGGAATCGAACCCGGGACCTCGGAGTGGCGTACCCATGAAAACCGGTGTACACACTACTCGACCACGGAGGTCGTCATATATATATATCCTGCCTAGAAATCAACAAATACTAAGTACCTGCTTTTGATCTTTAGTATAATCTTGTCTTGATTTTACATTAAATTACATTAACAGCCTGTAATTTTCCCACTGCTGGGCTAAGGTCTCCTCTCCCTTTGAGACATGAAACTGAGACATTAAAATTCAGTTGTGCTTACGTGGGTTTGAACCCGAAATTATCGGTTAAGATGCACGTGTTTTTTTTTTATATGAGTTTTAAAATAGGTCAAATTAAAAAAACAAAACATTGAATATATTGTACGCTATTATTATTTGAGTAACTAAACTCCATGTTTTTGTTTATTTTACTTAATTTTTATTTATAAACTCTTACAATAACAAACACTTCCGATATGATTTATCTGGCAGGCGTTCTGTGAAGGCAACATTTTTTAAGCCCAGACGCAAAAAGCGAGGCGTTCTAAGTTTAACTTGTCTGTGTATCTGCCTCTGGTATCGCAACTCCCGAACGGATGAACCGATTTTCGTTTAGATTTTTTTTTTTGTGTCATGTCAAAATAAAAACTGTCAAAAAATTTCAAACTTCGTCATTGCTTATTATTCTGTTGCAATTTCCGACTACGCCTGTTTCTCACTCAGCGGTCCCCCGACGTTTAAAAAATAAAAAGTTTTTAATTGATGTTATACTTAATTAGATGTTATGAAAAAAAATATGAGAGTGTATTTTTATGATGCACACACAGGGTGACGTGAAATATCGTGTAGTTTTCACGTCGCGACGTGCGCGCGTCGCGTGAAGTTACCCGTTTTACTGCCAATTAAATGTCAAATATCTCCGAAATGACAAATGACAACTTCAGACCTTATCCTATTTTAAAACATTTATTTTTATACACATTAAAATTGCGAGTGTTTTAGAAGTCTTGAAAAAAAAACAAAGATTACATTTATTCTAATTTTTTTGCTTTATTTATTCTCATTCATGTATACATACATTTTTAAATATAAAATACAAAATATATAAAATATATTTAAAAATATAATATAAATATAAATAACCAGTGGCGGGAACAGGGTCCAAGCCACCGGTGGTCAGGGCCCCAGAGAGAGGAACTTCCTCACAATACGCGCCTTGCCGAGGAGTACTGCCTTCTGCATCAGGCCCTTGACCCAGCTGCCTAACGAGAGCCTCTTAAGGTGTTGGTCGAGGCTCTTGGCCATTAGGCCATTCGCTGAAACGACTATCGGCACAATAACTGCTGTATCCACATCCCACATGTCGACAACCTCGTGAGCTAAGTCAAGATATTTTATTTGCTTATCCTTATTAATTATTATTAATATCGTATTTTTATTACGGCAAAGAAATAGAACTTCCCGCGCCCGTACACGCAACGATTTTAACTATACATGTGTGTCATTTAATGTATATCTGCTAGAACCTATAGCCTAGATTCAAACCCCAGATCAAATCAAAACGAGCCGATAAAAAATTATTGAGTTTTTGTATCGTGAAATTCTCAGTAACAGCCCGATACTGAAAATTGGAAGTAAACTCTCGTGCCTCAGGAAGCACATAAAGCCGTTGATCCTGCGCCTGAACTCTATACAGTGCACGTGTGCACACACACACTTGTACAAAATAATATATCCTGTGTAGTTGACTTGCGTCCCATGAAATTGTAAGTCGTGGTCGGAATCGGTTCGGACGACATTACAGTTAAAAATGTAGTTCAAGTATTTCAACTCAAACGGAATTTCAATGAACCTTTCTAGTTCAAACAAACATTAAATGTAACTTCGTAGATATCGAAACAGTGCTAACGCAGAACTGGGTTAAAAATTCCATCAAGTGACGCTTTCATCGTGTTAATACACCATGTATAAGATCAAAGAGTTTTAGCCTTCGTACAAGGTACTATTTCAATGTATGTGAACTACAAACGAGGAGCTTATTCGAAGCTAATGCAGTTTGTGACTGTTTTTCCTTGCTCGTAAAGATTTTGTATACTTTATTTTCGAGTCTAATTTTATCTAGACATTAGTTTTTATTTAATCTTTTTATTTTTTAATAGCAAAACTAAGTATTGCTGTTTGGCGGTAGGCTGTCGTTTAATCCCGTCCTAAAAAGATCTGTACGGTATATTTATAATATTCGAGCTCCGGGCTTACTTTGGAATGTTTTTTGAGGGTTTACTTATAGTTGCTCCAGAATATGTTCACAATAATATTATGTATAATTACAATAATATAACTCTGTTTGAAAGAAACCGTGCAAACATTGTATAGACACGAGGAAAGGTAAACTAATAACACGTTGTTTCCGACTTCGCAAAGCCAATACATCCTTCCTGGGGCACGGTATTTATTTATATAATATGATACCACAGTTATTTTTAACTTGGAGTATTAAAAAATTTAAAGTTAATGTCAAAAGACATTATAAAACAAGATTATATCAATGATGGCAAAGCGAGAATTTAGTATTTGTTGATTTGTAGGCTGGGTATAAATAAATTTAATTGTTCTTCATTGACATAATCTATTAAAAATGGTAGAAAAGAGTAAATACTCAGTTTCTTGCCGGCTCTTTGTAAAATCTGGTTTTCGAACCGGTGATAGTTTTACATTCAACGCTGTAACTTGAGCCCACTTGAATAAAGATTATTTTGGTTTTGTTTAATTGTTAACGATGCAAATATACGAAGACTGATTACATCTCACTTCATCAAAGAGCGTGTCCGTATTTATGTGTGTATAAATATCAAAGCTTATCACAGTTTAGTTCATTAAAACATATGTTAATGCGTATGTCTGAACAGATTCTTAGAACGTGTTAAAAATTTGAAAGCATTCGGTCTTAAATTTGATCAATTTTTAATCATAAAATTACAAGTCATGCAAACATTTATAATACGTCTAAAACGAAATGCTGGTATTACAAGTTGTTTATTGAGTAAATCGAAACATTCTTAAATGAGAGACATTTATTCCGATAAATTGTTACAAAACCAAGACAAGAATATTTCCCACAATATACAATATTTCAGAGCCCAGTTTATTCGTCAACAATAACTCCAATTTGACCAAGATATCCAGCTCCGTAATAATTCTCGGCTTGCGAACTTTCCTCGGTTATATTCGGAATTTCCTGTAGAATTCTGTTCATGAAATCTACACAAAGAACTTATGACGTGCTTGCAGAACGCGAAATGTTTGTAAATTCAAGATAAAGATATTTCAAAAGATCCGCGTGAAGTTTTGCCGAGGCTAAGTCAACTCAGCGATGATATCAGCAAACAAATAAGTTTCATATAAGTACCTACGAATTACTTAAATAAAAATTGTTATGTATTTATTTTCGAGCAAACGCAGTGTTACCTGATCAGTAATCACCACCGCCCATGAAGTTTTACAGAACTAGAGGAACTGTCAATACGTTGTCGACCTGAATCCGAAGTAATGCAATTTTGGATGGAAATAGTTGGTAGAAGTTAATACCGCAGTTTGCAGGTCACGTATCTGAAACGACTTTAATATTAAGTCATTTTTCCATTGTTCAAGTGAATATAAAATTGGCGTCTAATTTTAAGGAAAGACAAAGCAAATTTTTGTACAAACGAATATTCTGGGAAGATGTCGAGTCGCAAATTTGAGTTATTAGGTAAATTCTGTTTCCTTTAATTTTGGATACAATAATCACTTGGTGATAGGACTTTGTCAATCATTACACAAAATAATTCACTATAAAATAGATTATTCTGCCTTGTTATCATATATTAATTTTAATATAAAATTTAGATCTCGTCGCGCACACTTGAATAGTTTCGTACTCAGTGTTCACAGTAATAATACATCATATTATAATCCAATTGTTAGATTTTGTCGTACTTACAACGATTTACTTTTAAAACACAGTGACATATTAGACATATCAATCCCAATTTCCCAAAATTTAAAAACATTGTAAGGAATATTATGTCTACGATTCAATGACCGACTGGAAATACTTAATAATTTATTGACAGATATTTCTGAATTTATGTATTTGAATCCTCTTGTAATCCTTTCTCTTTTTTCGATAATTATATTATTTTATGATTATTTGATTTAATTTATTATCTTAATCTCATAATTCAAATGGATGTATTGTTATTAGTTTAAAAGTAATAAATTATTCAATGTTACATAATTTCAATTTATTTCAATTTATATATTTGCTGTAATTTATTAATTTTTGATTATTATATAAAATAGCACCAGAGTGCATTGATATATAATTGTTATGAGCATGCCGTGTACATGCTTAGGAATGTAATCTAGCTCAAAATTGTGTAATTCCGTAATTTTAATGTATGTTCCGATTGCATTCTGTTTGTGTACCTATGAATGAATAAATATATAAATAAATCATCAGATATTTTAACGACAAACGCCAATACTTTTTTTAACAGTATCGTTGTGTTACGGTTTGAAAGGTGATTGAACCAGTGTAACTACAGGCACAAGGGACATAACATCTCAGCTCCCAGGGTTAGTGAATTGGTGATGAAACGAATGGTTAATATTGTCTACAGTGTCAATATTCCATATGGCCCCACTTATCAGCCCCCTACCTGTATCATAAAAGAAAATAGTAGTAATAAAACCTTATATAATATTGAAAAGGTTCTATAAACGTTTCATTCTTTCGTCAATAGGCCAACCCGTTAAGTGGACGGGAAGTAACTCATCAATCGCTCGCAGCAGCTTTTATTGGCTCTCGATCTTGACATCGTTTGACCCGGACAATGAGTTTACAAAGGGACTATTTTTAGGGTTAAAAGATATTTCAGGGTTATATTTCATAATTCTACGAAGTATATAAAGGACGGTCAAATAAAAATACTTTTTGAATACATTCATTTTTCATTAATTTCATTAACAGCCTGTAAATGTCCCACTACTGGGCTAAGCACTCCTCTCACTTTGAGAAGAAGGTTTGGAGCATATTGCACCACGCTGCTCCAATGTGGGTTGGTGGAATACACATGTGGCAGAATTTCGCTGAAATTAGACACATGCAGGTTTCCTCACGATATTTTCCTTCACCGCCGAGCACGAGATGAATTATAAACACAAATTAAGCACATGAAAATTCAGTGGTGCTTGCCTGGGTTTGAACCCGCAATCATCGGTTGAGATGCACGCGTTCTAACTGAACCATCTCGGCTCAATTAAAACTAATTGATAAATTGTTTAAAATAAAGACATTACATTGGGATCATCAATACAGAATGTCTCAAAATTATTTAAATTAAAAGTAATAAGTACATAACATAACATAATCAGCCTGTAAATTTCCCACTGCAGGGCTAAGGCCTCCTCTCCCGTTGAGGAGAAGGTATGGAGCATATTCCACCACGCTGCTCCAATGCGGGTTGGAAAGACTTGAAATCTTAACGGTATACCCATCTATTCGCACACGAAGACGCGCTCCTCCACGTTACATTATCTTTCAATGATGATGTTAATCGCCTTACGCACACTAAGACATCTTGTAAGCACGAATGTCACGCGTAATAAACACGCCCTACGTGCATATTAGTTCTTATAAGCAATTATTATTCGACATTAAAGTTCTTCCATGATACCAAGCTCGTTGTTTAATATTATTGCAAGACGAGCTAACTATACAATGAGCAGCTGTAAGCGTTACTGATAAACATTAAAAGCGTTTTTGTTTAAATTAAAAAACCTTAATAAAGGATATTAGCCTAGTTCAATGTAGAATTCTTGTAAACTAAATTTTTAGTAACGACCGAGCGGGCGTGCTTCTGTTGAGAAATGTATGCGATAAAATCCAAATATCCTATCAGCTCTATCCGAGAATTGCTCTCAAGGCCTAGGGAACTACAGCCTTATAACCACGCCACTGGACTTGGTAATGACATGAATTGGAGAGCAAGTTACCGAATAAATAATAATCATTACTTAAATATTTCATATGTAAATAAACTTACCGTATTGCACAGCTAGTGCCATCTTCATCATCCTCTCTCTTCCGTCGACGACGGTTAATGTATAAGTATGCTGCAACCGCGAAGAGTAGAACAGCAGCACCCACACTCAGCAGCGATATCAGCACAACGTCACGAGTTTTCATTGTGACCTGTGAACAAACGCAACCTTTATTTCTATGTATATTACATCAGCATCCTGTACATTCCCGCTGCTGAGCTAAGACCTCCTCTCCCTTTGAGGAGAAGGCTTGGAGCATATTCCACCACGCTACTCCAATGCGGGTTAATGGAATACACATGTGGCAGAACGGCGGCGGATTTCTATAACCGTCCTCGGCGGTTATAGAAAACATCGTGGGGAAACCTGCATGTGTCTACTTTCAATGAAATTCTGCTAAATGCGTCTCCATTAACCAGCGTTGAAGTAGCGTGGAGGTATAAATTTCACCCCTTTTCCCCAAATGGAGAGAAGTCCATAACAGAGCAGTGGAACATTTACAGGCATTTGCTTTACTTTACTTGTGGTAAAATAATAAATATTAAATTAAAAGTCATCTTAAATCAAAACCATCCGTAGTTTTTCTGAAGGTCGCATCAGAATCACGTCAGTTATACGGAGATATATAGTATCCAGTGCTGTTCACATCTGCAGCAAAATTGTCTTAATACTTAAAAAAAGAAACGAATAATTTTTCTCTTTCATTATGAAGTTTATGTAAAGTTACATCCAAATATGAATGTAGATCGTGCCGCAGCGTATAAGTAGAAACTCAGAGTTCAGAAATTAACCAATAAGATTACTCTGTATCATAAATCAATTCTATTTATCATCCTATGAGGAATAATTGTAATATCGTCACAGTCAGACTTTCGGCTTCTGATTCGAGTATTTTAAGTACCAATTCGGTTTTTAAACGAACTTGACTACCTGGTATTGCAAACATTTGTTGACGAATTTAAATACGTGGATGAGCAAATGGGTTAACTTATAATAAGTTGCTACCATTGCATATAATTGTTGGCGTAAATACTCCTTACATCGTTAATGCACTACCGACCGTAAGAACTGAGATGTTATGTCCCTTGTGTCTGTAGTTACACTGGCTTACTCACCCTTCAAACCAAAATACGTACAAAGTATCAGATTTTCAGATTTGATCAATTTGTTTATTGCTTTAAATATATGTATATACAGCTTAATAATAATTCATTGAGAATAGGCATCGTGTTCAATATTTAGTAAAGCAAGTGTTTTAGGAATTTTACATGTTTACAAGAAAAAAATAAAATCTTACAATATGCGCTCGAATTCCAGTGGTCTCGCCTCGTATCAGAATATTTAGCATTTCTACCAAGTTAAGAATAAAACGAACTTTTACATATTCCAATAAACTACTTTCAGATAAATGGGAAATTTTGAATCGTCACGTGCAAGCTTCCTTACGATGCTTGCATGCCCAATTAAAAAATACATTAATGAAAAAAGCATATTATTCAATACAAGATTATATAGATCATAAGAAAGTGTGGAGCTAATACTCGTTGACTTCCAAGCAGAATATATTATATACCTACATGTACAATTGTAGCTAACATAACTTTGTAATTCAAATGTTGAAAAAGAGTAACTACTTAGTTCCTTGCCTTCTCTTTAGTTTCTTGCAAAAAATAATTAGTGTTGAGTTTAAGCCCACTGATTGGGTTAAGATTCTAAGCACCGTGCCATAAGTTTTCATATTCCATAACACCCACGTACAAAATTCTTAAAATTGCATTTATTATTTCCCTGAAAATATTCTTTGTTTCGTCTAAAATACATAAAACGCTAAACTCTTAGATTCAGTGCACACAGCGTTGTAGAATGTGCAGAAAATTTATTACATAGCCATGATTATATTCCTTTAGATTTGCTTTCAACGAGCGAGGAGCTACGAGTTTTCCCAATAAATTCTATACAGAGTGCTCTAAAGAGAACGCAGTATAGCGTTTTATGGATGTAAAACTTTGCCTTAGCATTTTAACAAATTACGCTCAAAGTTGCGAATTGTATTTCATTTCAATATGACAAAAGTTTTACAGTGCAACATTTTCTAATTTATGGAGACACAATAACAAGTTAACATTGTTTTTTTGATATTTAAGTTTATATATTATACATAGTTAGTTAAATACCAACAAAAACATCAATTAATTTCGAATGAGGTTTATGTCTATTGGTTTTTTTTATGCATTTAGCAGCCTGTAAATTTCCCACTGCTGGGCTAAAGGCCTCCTCTCCCTTTGAGGAGAAGGTTTTTGGAGCATATTCCACCACGCTGCTCCAATGCGGGTTGGCGGAATACACATGTGGCAGAATTTCGATGAAATTAGACACATGCAGGTTTCCACACGATGTTTTCCTTCACCGCCGAGCACGAGATGAATTATAAACAAAAATTAAGCACATGAAAGTTCAGTGGTGCCTGCCTGGGTTTGAACCCGAAGTCATCGGTTAAGATGCACGCGTTCTAACCACTGGGACATCTCGGCTCTTTTTTATGCATAACATTTTAAATAGTTATTGTTTTTTTATAGTATAGGTAGACGGAGGGATGAATCGGTCACCTAATAATATTGGTCTCCACCATCCATAAACATTTAAGAAATATTAAACATTTCTTACATCGCCAATGCGCCACCAACCTTGGGAGCTAAGATGTTATGTCCCTTTGGGTATACAAAGTCTCACTCGCTCAGAACAAATAAAATTATTAATTTGACAGGAAATTCTGTTGAGCAATGTTTTCAATTTTAATCCGTTCAACAAAGGCCTTTTTCCAACAGAATCTCATAAATGACATGACTGATTTTCAGCTACAAATCAAAAGACAGAAGATATTATATTGCACAAGATTCGACACAGACACAGGTGCACTTTCCTTTTGACCAGCGACCCAATAAGTCCAGAGAGACTTCAAATGCAGGTCCAACGGATTTACGTATTTTCCGATTCACCGGAGTGTAACATTGTCAATTTCTTAACTGTGATTGAAAATTTCTTAACGGGAAATCTGAGCATCTTTTTACTAGACCAAGATTAATTTACAAAACTTCGATATCAGTAGTCTAAGTTCTTTTCTTGAAATAGGTAGGTACACCTGCAAATCTGCCACTTCATAAGATATGGTGATCAACGCCCATAGACATTGGCGCTGCAAAAAAATTTAACCTTGGTAACATGCACCAACTGGCTGAGTGGAGTTAATGCTTATTGACTTCCAGGCAGGAGACATAACATACATATATAATTGTATTTAACTAACATGACTGTATTTTTAGATGTTGAAAAAGAGTAACTACTGAGTTTCTTGCCGGTTCTTCTCGGTAGAATCTACATTCCGAACCGGTGGTAGCTTTACTCAAAATAGTTTGTTAAATGACGACTCAAAAGTGCTTGTAAAAGTCTACTTGAATAAAGTATATCTTGATTTTGATTTTGAAACACCCTTTAAACTGGAACACCACATTAGTGGATGGTACATTTTCAGAGAGGCTTACAAATAATAATGTTTATACGTCATTTGTAAGGTTAATTTATCACTAACACTAAAGAACCTTAATTCATCATTCAGAAGTTCATCCGAATCCTCTTTAACATTTTTGTAAGATCCAATAATTTGCTATTTACTAAGATTAGAATCTTCTTTGCTCCAAAACAATTTTGGACGAAAATTATTATGTCACATACATCCTTTAAGTTCTACCCCCTACACTTATAATTACATTTTAAAAACAAAACTATTAATTGGAATTAACTAGTCGCATCTTCTAGATGACTTAAGTCATATTTCTCAAATTTTAACATGTACTGAAAACATAATTCGAAATCCAATTTTGGGCAAAGTTTCACCCAGGAATCTCAACTGCAGGTGTGAACTAAGCTTGACTAAGCTAGCTAATCCTGATTAATAAGACGGATTACTGTTTCAGTCGTAAGCCAAAATGGATTTTGATATTTAATACTCCAATTGTCGACTTGGTTAAATATGTTATAAAATATTTGAAGAAAATTTAAGTAGTAACTTAGTTTGAAAATGTTATTGAAGTTTTACTTTGGAGCCAAAATGGTCAAGTGATTATGGTAGATGAAGGTCGATTCAAGTCTTGGTAGGAACCGAGTTTTCACGTGCTCCTAATCAATCACGTGTTAGACGATAAAGGAATCCTGCATATGTATTCAATATCAGTACTAATAATATAAATGCAAAAATAACTCTGTCTGTTAATTTACCCCTCGTGGGGGTAAAATTGGAGGTGATGGTGCTATGGGTAAAATGTTATAATATTCCAAATATCACCCGCACCACCTAGATGTCCTATAATCCACAACAGCGCGATTTTTAGACACTTTCTGCCTCGCACAACCACTCTGTGGAACCAGCTTTCGCCGGCGGTTTTTCCGAACCGATACGACTTGGGAACCTTCAAGAAAAGAGCGTACTCTATCCTGAAAGGCCGGCAACGCACCTGCAAGCCCCTCGGTGTTGCAGATGTCCATGGGCGGTGGTAGTCACTTTCCATCGGGTGAGCCTACTGCTCGTTTGCCACCTCTACCATAAAAAAAAAAAATGCACACGGGAAATCACAGGATCAGCCAGTATAGAATAAACTCAAAAAAAATTTATGGTGGCGATTTTTTTTAAAGATATCCAATTCCTGGGGATAGCCGAGTTAAGTGGAATGTCTCACCTACTTAAACCTCTGCAATGGCCATTTTCGAATTAGACCGGACCATTATACTTACTCGAAGGGTAGGCCCTTTTACCTTTTTTTGATCAAGAAGGTTGGCACATATACTTTATTTTGTACTTATATATTATTTTCTAAGACATTATGCAATTTAAAAAAAATCATTTTTTTGGATATATGTATAATCCTTCATTCGTTAATCCTGTTTTATTTTCTTTGTTTAATATATTTTCAGTAGCAGTGTGTGTCACAGCTAAAATTATTTCAATTTAAATTTCATAACAATACAACTAAAAGCGACCAAACCAAAAAAGACATCTTCAAAAGAATAAATTCTGGAATAAAATGTGCCATAGGACATTGCAGGTTTCAATCGCAACTTAGTTTTTACAAGCACATGGTATTTACGGTTGCAATAATGTGTAGTTTAATTTCAGCATAGCTCTGAAACTCAGCGAATGCAACGCGTGCATTTAATATATTTTACTGAAGCAGTAAACTCGATGTGGTTACGAACTCCTATATCCCTTACTATGGTTTAAAAGCAAATAATATTCGAATAAAATTTTATATGGGTTTTAAGTTGCGTGATTCTTAACTGATTATTCGAGTTCGATTTCGGATGTAACAGTGAGTTCATACTTCACCGAAGGCACGCATATCTATTCGAGTCGATCAAATGGTTGATTCATTGAAATTTCATGTGACATGGCGCTTCAGATGTGTTTTTATTAGCCTACTTAAATAAAGAATATTTTTGTGGTTTCCAGTTGGAAGATGATGGTGAATTAGCACTTACAACATTTCATTACATATTTTTTGGTTACGTCAAAAAGTCATCATAAATAATACGTTACAAAAAACTGTGGGTTTTTAGAAAATACAGAAAAATAAAAGATTTTGCCTGTGTCGGATATCTCTGCATTATAACAGCGTCATGGAATAAACTCCGATCCTTTTCCTTAAGAGCAAGTAACGCCTCAAGTATATTTTTTGAATCACCTTTAATTATTTATAAGATGAAAATAAAACTATTACATTTTTTTTGACACAAATATACCTTCGCTTTAAGCTAGTAATAAAAGTTATAAAATAAGCACTGGTTTGTAAAACTAGGGTATACTTCAAGATACTATGACATTTATGGCGTATTTATAAGGCACATAATGGCGTGCATATTGACGTGAGAATTATGTGGAATTCTGCCAAAATGTTGGTACCTCGCCCGTGAAATTCAATTGTACTTGGAAATGTTTGACCTCATTTCTTAAGGTAAATATTATGTAGTTACGTAAATACTGTTTTAATACATGTTAATTATGTATACAACTGTACATAAAATCAACGAATAATAACCTTGCCTCACTTCACCTGGGTTCAATAAGGCTCTAGACACAACTTTTGGATTGAACAACAAACATAAAAAGATGAATTTCATTTTTCTTGCTATAAAAATTTAAAATGTCGGCGTTTCACTACAATAATATGCATGTATTATACATATAAACCTTCCTCTTGAATCGCTCTGTTTATTGATGAAAACTGCATTCAAATCCGTTGCGTAGTTTAAAAGATCTAAGCGTTTAAATGGCGGACATCGACTTTGTTATATAGTATGTGTTTATATGGTATTTTATCGAATAAGCCTTTATCTAAAACAATTTAAAAAATTAAAAATATGACATATTGTTTTGATTAAATAAAAAATGGATTCAATCCAAAGGATCACACAATGAGATACATCTTCAAATTAAAAGTTGTAAGTTATTTCGATGGATAGGTAATAAAATGGCCTAAGTACTATTTTGAGTAAAACATTAAATACGTTTGCCATATAATATGAAACCTAATTATTTTATTTAAAACTTGGTGTTAGGGCTTTATGCACTGTTTGGGTGGGTACCAGCCACCCGTCAGATATTTTAACACTACTTAGTATTTTTGTGTTCCCATTTCAAGGGCGAGTTAGGAGTTCGTTTAGTGGAACTTAAGGTATCGACATTAAATCTTAGTATTGGTTTGCGCATTGGCGATGTAAGGAATGGTTAAAATTTCATACGGCACCAATATTTAAAGCTATTGGTGACAACATTCCATCAGTTGGCCCATTGGCGGTTCAGCTATCTAATTCATTAAGACATGCTCTAAGATGACACAAACTTAACATAGCAGTATTTTACAAAAGCATATCTATACGAATATTAGACTAAAGTAATATTTGTTTGTTTGTACGTAGGGCGGTTATTTTCGGAACTCATAATCCAATTCTAAAAAATTACTTTTAGAAAGAACTAAAAAAAACCCCCCCTTTTTTTTTCAAGTGGGGAAAATGTGTAATGCCTTTTTTTAGACAGAAAAAAAGGTCGCTAATTTTATATAAAACAACCAAAATCCGTTCATTGTATATGTTCTAATAATCCCATTAAATGATCATTGACATGACACTTTTAGCACTAGGCCAAAAAAATATCTGTGGTCTACTTTTAAATTATGGCGCATATATTATCTGTGATTGCTGACCGAATCGAAGGTTGACTGCGAATAGTCTTAAACGTGCCAAAATAAGATATAAATCTATGGCAATGCTTTCGAATCTAGATCAATTGGTTTATATAAGCACTTGACTACTAGGGTTAAGAGAATTACAATTAACAACCACTTAAAGACAAACAGAATGAAATTCTTTCTTTATGGCATAAATACTTAATCTAATAAGGACGAACCTCATTGACGATATCAAAATCAAAGCTAAAACGCGAGCGACGCCGCAGGCGACGACTAGATATATCATAAGCAACTTCATTTCAACCGGGTGTCTCAAGATAAATCTCTTTTACTGTTAATGTTAAATACATATTTAACTATCAATGGATAGTAATCATAACACAGAACCGAATCACAAAATTTTATCACAAATATTTTACACAGTAATGAAACGATTTCGGTTTTAATATGGGGAGGGGCTGTGGCATTGACAATATTTAAATTTAAATATACTTTATTCAAGTAGACTGTTACAAGTATATTTGAATCGTCATTTTACGAGGTGAATATCAAACGACCATCGGAATGTTGTTTCTACTGAAAAGAGCCGGCAAGAAACTCAGTGATTACACTTTTTCAATCGAAAAAGTACATGTAATAATTATATTTATGCATCTCAACAACATCAACGAAAATTAACCCCATACTCTTCTGAAAATCATATAATTTTATTTGTAATTAAAAAATTGTGGTACCGTCTCTACTTCCGATTTTCCATAACACAAGTGCTTTAGCTGCTTACATTGGGATCAGAGTAATGTATGTGATGTTGTCCAATATTTAAATAATAATAATTTAAATTGTTTTAATATCTCAAATTGTGAATAATAATTATTAAATTAAGTTTAAAATTGAACTATAGGCGAACGTGAAATGTTCTGCTGAGTTTTATTGATTCGAATACTCTGCTCCAGGAAGGATGTTACAAGGGGTTACAAGCTGATCTCTACGTCTCGTGTTTGTACAACATTTATCCCGTTTTATCAGATTATTACCCCTAAGAGGGATACAGGCCAAAAACTTTGAGATTCGCCATTGTTTCATGTTACATTTGACAAAACAAATTCTTCAGCTAAATAGTCAGGTGGTTTCAGGCACTGAATATTTCCTGAGAATGATTTAGGGCAGTAACGATAACTTTTATCAGGATACCTAGAAATCTCAATTAATGCTCATTTCTAATCAGTGTTTTTTAATAAGGGGGGGGGGCGAATTGGTCACCATCGGTGGTTTTGCCACATATTCGGACAGTGTGATATTTAATAGAAATTCAAACAGTTAAATGAATAAATATCATAGAAAACTCAATCGCGTTAACGAACTTTAATTATAAAGTTTCACTGTCTTATTATTTCCTTCCTTTAGAGTTTCGCCCGTTCTTTTTAGGTCATAGTATTTTCTTTTTCACACCGGCGGGTGTTACAGGATTTTATTTTATTAAGGTCATCTTACAAGGACTTAGAATTAACTCCTCTTATCAGATTGGGTACAGATGAAGGAACTGCTCGAAGATCTACGGCATAGACACAATTTGTAATTAAAAACTTATTTTCAAATGTGTTTTGGAACGAACTTTTACGCGGCTTACAGAAGAGTGAACTGGCAGAAATCGTCACGTAAGGGAAAAGCGTTATAACAGCCTGTAAATTTCCCACTGCTGGGCTAAGACCTCCTCTCCCTTTGAGGAAAAGGTATGGAGCATATTCCACCACGCTGCTCCAATGCGGGTTGGTGGATACACATGTGGCAGAATTTTGTTGAAATTAGACACATGCAGGTTTCCTCACGGCGTTTTCTTTACCGCCGAGCACGAGATGAATTATAAACACAAATTAAGCACATGAAAATTCAGTGGTGCTTGCCTGGGCTTGAACCCGAAATCATCGGTTAAGATGCACGCGTTCTAGCCACTGGGCCATCTCGGCTCTTGTATTGAAACGTATGTACAAAATCCAGCGTATTGTTGATCAAAGAGATCCCTGTTCGAGCTAATTGCACAGCACAGGCCGAACAAAAAAACATGGACTCCATTGAACAAAACGATTCGTCTGAACCAAATAAATACTGGGTGCGAACGTGACTTAATTTTGAAACGGAAAAATCGCTAAAAATACAAAAAGTTCTTTGATTATTATCGCTTCAATTTTATTAAAAATTATAAATGTTTGTTGTTTGGCTTTCTTTGAGCATTCAATCGATTTATTATGAAACTATGATCAATTGTTCTGAACTCGTCAAAGATTTATCTATGGACGGTAGTCCATTGAAATGTTACAATTTGAGGGCCAAACTGAACATTTTTTAGAGGACGCAATTTTATTTATGGGACATGTAGTCAATACAAGCTTAATCCCAAGTTTGTGGAGTTGGCACTCTTGTCCCCCGAGCGCCATGGAAGAAAGGGTTAAAAGAAGAAAGGGGAAAACACGTTTTTCGCGATATCTCGGAAACTATCAATCTTCGTCCTATAAAAAATGTTCAGCCCATGTAACATTTCAATGGACTTCAGTGATCTTCCTATTTTATTTGTCCGTCTACCCTTTGTCATCCGACACATGCATGTTTCCTCACGATTTTCCCTTCACTAATGAAAATTTTGTGTAGTAATCTATTTTTAATACAATTTGGTTTAATTTTTAATAAAATGCCTTTTACAAATTGTAAATTCACATCTTTTTCGAACTCGCGACGTTCTTTTGTTTTTTCGGTACCATGAATTCGTGTTACGTATCAAAAAGGTTTAGTAATGTTCAAATCGATTTAAAGATTATTCATAAATTGATAATTAAAATTGCAGTGAACTATCAAACGGCTTGACCGGGCTTAGACCCGTAATCTCTGTTTAAGATCCACACGTTCTATCCATTGCTCTGTCAAATAAAAAGCGGCTTTTTAATCGTTCCGAGCTGGCGTTCATCCAACGCTGAATATTCCCAACAAATAGATTTAGACCACTTTACTCCTAATTGCCTGCATTTTATAAAATGGACGATGTTGTGGCTTTTAAATTACGTACAATTTTTATTTGTATTTTCAATGAAAATTTCGCTTTGTTCCATATCATCAATATTCACTTGTTAGCAATAAGGATTTACTGGTTTTTTTTTTAACTCAAATAAAAAGGCATTTCGACACATGCAGGTTTCCTCACGATGTTTTCCTTCACTGCCGAGCACGAGATGAATTATAAACACAAATTAAGCACATGAAAGTTCAGCGGTGCTCGCCTGGGTTTGAACCCGAAATCATCGGTTAAGATGCACGCGTTCTATACACTAGGCCGTCTAGGTATTTATATTTACAGTATGATAAGTCCTTAATTGTGTTTGTGTTTTAGTATATAATAACTATATATATGTTTTAATTATCAATAGCAACTGCACTATCCTGATTGACCACTTTTTTTCCATGTTAAAGTTTGTCTGTAAGAGATTGCTTACATCAATAAGACCGCCTTTGTTCACCGAAAATTAAATAAATTAATATTTACCTAAGAATATTTTTATATATTCTTACATATAAAGATTATTATAAGATGACTGCTAGACGTCATCTCATTCCATTGCGTCAGAATTAAATTTAAAACAGTTGCCATTTATGTACGTCCCTTATATAAGTCCCTTGTCTATACCTAAATATAATAAAATTGGAGTGTCTGTTTGTAATATTAAATTAACAGCTTTTTAATAAATGCATATGTTTGTATACACGGTACATATACCAAAAGAACACTATTTACAATTTTTGTTTGTCGGTCTGTCCGTGTGTTTTCTGGAATGTCTAATCTCTGGAATGGCTGGATCGATTTTGACGGAATTTTCACTGGCAGATAGCTGATTTAATAAGGAGTTTTATTTTTATTTTTTTCTCGCTGGAAAAACGCGTTACGGGCTTCCCCCACGTGATGGAAAGTGGAGGGTGTGTGGGACTCCCCGGAGCCCTGGACACCGAGTGCGCCCATGTACGCCGGGTTAACCCACTAAAAAACCAGCGGTACCCTCTCCGTCTTTCAGCGAGCGCCACGGGGTCGCTTGCGCATGCTACCGTGACGCCGTGACGGTCGGCCCGCCTATGCGGGCCTCCAACACCTAGAGGGGGTTCTCGGGGTACTGATACCCCTCCTATTCCCTGCGACGCCTATTGAGGCGGGGGGGAGAAGGTACGCGTAGCGCTTAATAAGGAGTAACTTAGGCTATTTTTATTTTAGAAATATATATAAAATATTAATAAAGTCACGCTGCAATATTTATACTGTTCAGTACCGCGCGCCTTTGCGCAGAACACCACTCACCACCACCGTCACGTCGGGTGCCTCCCACCAACGTCTTAATTTCACTAAAGATACCTAATACAGAATTAATAAGTTATAGTAAAAACTGTGGACTGAACAAAAATTTTTTATTAAATTCAAACCCGCGCGAAGTCGCGGGCTCAACTAGTTGATTATATATCAAAATAAGTTGTTCTTAATATGAATT
Source organism: Vanessa tameamea (assembly GCF_037043105.1). NCBI lineage: Eukaryota > Metazoa > Arthropoda > Insecta > Lepidoptera > Nymphalidae > Vanessa > Vanessa tameamea. The sequence continues at coordinate 4,661,409 of NC_087338.1, forward strand.
AGTTACTAGTAGCGACTATTGTTTGTTATGTGGTTTGTCTGTGCCTCAATAAAAACGTCGGTCTGTTTTAAAAAAACGAAACCGGTAGTTTCAATAACAAATATTACCCTGTTCATTTCAATAAATCACACAAATGCCATTCTTAATTCTACAACAAGGAACGTCCGATTTGAGAAGAGCCAACAGAATACTAATGAATATTTAACATTACAATATTATACTCTACGCTCTATACGCAAGGCAATAAGGACGATGTTCGTCTGAAGTAAAAGTAAAAATGTTACCTAAATATGTATTTTAAGAAAATTGGTCATAAATTGAGCTTGCCCTTTCAGGCGAACGTGTATGGGTTGCATAATTTGAATGATTATTTGGTTTCCGTAAAAGATAATTATAAGGTCGACTTATGGAATATGATATATGGTTTATTTGTATTTACTGATATTTTTTTTATGTAATAGGTAGACAGGTCACAAACGCTCATAGACACTGACGCTGTAAGAAATATTAACCAGCTAAGATGTTATGTCCCTTGTGCCTGTAGATTTTTATTTTATTTTATTTTCACCAGAACAACCAACAGTAGATACAATATCACATCGAAAATAAAAAATAAATTACATTTCAAAATGATCAAGGCAAAAGTCCTACTGCCTACAGGTAGTCTCACCACGCATTGCCGTACTACACAATGTAATTATTGAAAATATGAATTAAACATCAGCATAATAATTAAAAATAAGAAATTACAAAATTACATTACACTGGCTCACTCACCCGGTTCACATACTCAGTAATGTGTTCCGGTTTCTAGTAGTACCTACCCAGACGGGCTTGCACAAAGCCCTGCCACCAAGACGAAGAGAGTAATATTTATGTATAAGATATACTATATATACATACTTATGTACTGTAGTTTGGTCTAGAATAATCCTATTTATTTACGAAGATACCATCAAAGCTAAATTATCTTACGTATTAGTATGAGTGACGCTTGTGTTTACAAAAGGTTAATGTGTGCGTGAGATGAGTAATGTCAGATTAATGACAGCAATAAATACAAATTAGATTACTTTTTAAATGAACGCCGATAATTCAGAGACCGAGATGAGAAGAGCCGAGATGGCCCAGTGGTTAGAACGCGTGCATCTTAACCGATGATTTCGGGTTCAAACCCAGGCAGGCACCACTGAATTTTCATGTGCTTAATTTGTGTTTATAATTCATCTCGTGCTCGGCGGTGAAGGAAAACATCGTGAGGAAACCTGCATGTGTCTAATTTCAACGAAATTCTACCACATGTGTATTCCACCAACCCGCATTGGAGCAGCGTGGTGGAATATGCTCCATACCTTCTCCTCAACGGGAGAGGAGGCCTTAGCCCAGCAGTAAGAAATTTACAGGCTGATTATGTTATGTTTATGTAATTCAGAGACGACTGCGCTATCTTCAGCGAACAGATCTATAGCTAGCTTACCACAGATCCAGAGATCCTGGATCAAATATTTAGATTTTTCTCAGTAACAGCCCGGTAGTTGAGGAATGTCACTTTCCCGTCGTGACAGATTTTCCATCACAACGGATCATGACACCTTTAATATCAGGATCGAATCCATGACCACAACATTATTACCCGTACCGATCAATCTCTATCGCGTCTTATCCATCGCACGTGACATTGGCGAAATAATCTTTGCCTTCTTGGCACAAATAAAAGCCATAAAAAAAATATATTACCGTACGGTTATACTATAAAATCAAACTCAAATTCCTTTATTCAATAGAAATAATAGAAGCATTACACTTACTTATTGATAGTAAAATTTAACACTACCGCCGGTTTGGAAAAGAAAATACGCCGACCTGAGAAGAATCGGCGAAAAAAAACTCAATTGAATCAATATAAAGGTATTAATAATTTATACGACCCAAGAAACGATGGATGGATTGTGTGAAAGACGATATGGTTAGAAAGACTGTTACTAGTGAGATGACGTCCGACAGAGAAGTATTGAAGAAGAAGACATGCTGCGCCGACCCCAAGTAAAATTGGGATAAGGGCAGGAGGATATATATTTCGTTCTTCATTTCGGCACGTGGCTGTTTGATCTGTATTTAGGGTTACGGCTCCTGACGTCCTGAGACCATACCCAGGTCGGGCCAATAAAAATTATTGCATTTATACCGAAAAACTTTTCAGTAACAATCCGAAGTCTCTGAGTAGCAACCATAGAAGATAGATATAACCATAGATGATGTGGGACTGACCAAATTTGGCCACGGGTAGGACATAAAGTGCACAAATATGTACGCAAACACAGTTGCCTATACATCCTCACTCTCAAATTCTGACGTGACGTCAAATCCAACATAGTCAAGAGCTTAGGCGCAGGATCAACGTGTTTACATGCTTTCCAAGGTACGGTAGTAAACACACTTCTAAATTCCATGCTCCGGGCTGTTACTAATTCAACAGAAAACCCCAATAACTTTTTAACAGCCAGACCTGGGGTTTGAATTCAGAAGCTCGAGATCTGTGGCCTTATATTCAGCCACTAAACCAACAAGGCAGTCCATATAATAGAAGATTTATATTACTTTCTATTAGTACTAACTGTATGACGTAACATATGTAATATATTCCTGGTTATATACAGAGAATACAATGGAGGGATATTAGTGTAATATTCACCAGTAATCGTGACATTGCATTTTATTGAGGTCGTTTCCTTAACCTTGATAAACCTTTCAACATTTTTTTGGGCTACGCAAACGTAACTTAAGTTTATCAGATTTCAGTACTTAAAGTCGGTTCAGTACTTCCGTCTTGTCTTTTTTTTCTTTGGAAAAATATATTTTACTGGAAGAGACATTGAATAAGTATAAAGTGAAAAAGTTAACGGGTCTAAGAAATAAACATCAAAAATAATTATATTCGGAAAGAGGGGCTAAAGGAGAGCCTTGTGGATGATAATATGTATTTAAAAATTTAAAAAAAATTGGAATTGTCATCTTTTCTTGCCACTAGATATATTTCTACTGGGTAGTAAGATTTTGTGTAAGCCTGTCTTGATAGGTAACCCCACCCCCATCATCATTCCATATTCTACCACTACATAAATACGTAGTGGTGTTGTGTTCTAGTTTGTCAGTCACAAGTTTCAGATACACCACAGAATTATCATCTTAAAAAAAGATAAAAAAACGTTTTAATTCTTTACGACAGTATACATAGCATATTAGGGTTGAGTCTCTCTAGTGCGGATGATACATACTCGTGTCAGAGGAACCCACTCTTGCATAACATCATCTGTTATATAAGCAACTAAAGAATAAACAAACTTTTAATTAATATAAATAACGTTAAGGAAAACAAAAAAAATAAAGATAACTGAAATTAATAATTATTACAAAATGCATGTGTATGTGTGTGCCAACATTGTGTTAGTTAGGCTCTATAATTACTTTTTTAGCATCAATAATAATTTATTTAGTATAGCATTTTATGATATTTATTTATTCATAGCTTGAGGTTTTATTTTAATGCGAATAATAAGGTTAATCTTATGAACTACGCGAATGTAGAGAAATATAATAGAAATATGGCCAGATCCTCTAAAAGACACTAAAAGGGTAATAGTCGAATCATTTCAGATTAAATCAAAACATCGACGCAAAGTACCTTGTCTTGTGTGCATACATCTATGAGACATAAGATGCCAAACTCCTAAGTCACCTAGCAAAAGGGTGGTTTTGCTTAGAACGTTTTGTTTCTTCATTTTTAATGCACACAGCCCAGACATCCTTTTGTCTACTCATTTTTCCTGAGTATTAGATACAATCCAGGTTAATTCAAGGGGAATTAAATTTGTATCTTCCAAGTCAACGCCATAAATCTTAGACTGAATCAGTAGTTGTATACAGTAGATCAGTATATAGAAGCAGACATGAGTATGATATAGGTGTGTGTGTTCATGAGTGTGTGTTGCTTTATACATACAAAATATTGTTGACTTTCTACGAACGAGTAGTTCGATCTTAGTTTCCTAATGTCTTTGAGTACTAATCTTCAATCATCTAGCGTAATAACTCTGTCTACCAATTTGGAAAAACCTTAATATCCATTTTAAACACAATAACATCCTTTATTACCTACGATCTAAGTGTAATCAAATTACAGCTGGACCATCTAAAGTCTTCCTCAACAATATAAACCTGTTTAACCCAAAAAGACATAATATTCACAAAAGTATTGGAAAAGTTTTGCAACTATCAACAACAATTTACTAACTATTGGGCGATGTGGATAAACTTCGGATAGAAACAGATTTGATCTCCACTGGATGTTATAAAGGGACCCAATGTTATCATGACCTCTATTTTATATCAAGGGCACCTTTGTTTGACCTCTATGATAATTATTTCGTTTATATACTATAAACAGTGATAATTAAGATGATTTCACATGTTTATATTTCATCCGTTTGACGACCTCCGTGGTCGAGTAGTGTGTACACCGGCTTTCATGGGTACGCCACTCCGAGGTCCCGGGTTCGATTCCCGGCCGAGTCGATGTAGAAAAATTTCATTAGTTTTCTATGTTGTCTCGGGTCTGGGTGTTTGTGGTACCGTCGTTACATCTGATTTCCCATAACACAAGTGCTTTAGCTACTTACATTGGGATCAGAGTAATGTATGTGATGTTGTCCAATATTTATTTATTTATTATCTCAAGCTCGGTGGTGAAGGAAAATACCGTGTGGAAACCTGCGTGTGTTGGATGAATGGTTCCACAAGTGTATTCATAGCAGTCCATATGCTCAAGCCTTATATTCAAAAATAGAGAGGAGGCCTTAGCCCAGTTGTGAGACATTTACAAACTACAAGTAGTTAGTTTTTTTATTTTATAAATAAGACAAAGGAAAAACCCGCCAATGTGATCCCTATTAAAAAAAAAAACATAACCGCTTTATTAAATACGTGTACGGACGTACCTCAATTCGTAGAAAATATATTGTATTACATGTGGCTCGAATTGGACTGGCTCACCCACTCATAAGACCGGAACACAGAGTCCCAAATTAATTAATGTTCTTCCAAAACTCCCTACCACACACTAATTCATTCAAGGAATACTTATTAAAATCCTACAGATAAACGACCCTACTAATATTCTAAATGATATAGTTTGTAAGTTTGGATGTTTGACAATCGATCACGCAAAAACAGATAAACGGATGAAATTCAGAATAGAAATAGATTATACCCTGACTTAGGCTAATACCATCAGAACCCCCACAGGCGATGGAACCACGTGCGTGAACTAGTTACGAACTACATAAGACATATCATTGCATTCATAATGAGCTCTATAAAATGCACAATTATATAATATTATTAAAAACAAAAAAACCTAACAAATTAACAGGCAATATAATTATTTCAGGCAATTATTACGTTCGTAAAATATAAGATCTTTCCATAAATGGCCTTCGCGTAATCCAGAAGTTCCTTCACAATCTAAACTTGATTCGAGTTGAATACAGTCGTGCAAGTTGCCACAAATTTGGAGGGTGGGACTAAGGGCATTGCAGAGGGTCGATCGACCCGAGTGTCTTTACACGCTTTCCAATACTTGAGCGAGTAAAGTATCATTATTTTCTTAAAATTTGTGAATATTACAGTAGCTAAAAATTATACGAGGAAATGGCGTTATTGGTTGAGTGGTCAATTCCATTTATATATATATAAACAGCCGAGATGGCCCAGTGGTTAGAACGCGTGCATCTTAACCGATGATTTCGGGTTCAAACCCAGGCAGGCACCACTGAATTTTCATGTGCTTAATTTGTGTTTATAATTCATCTCGTGCTCGGCGGTGAAGGAAAACATCGTGACGAAACCTGCATGTGTGTAATTTCAACGAAATTCTGCCACATGTGTATTCCACCAACCCGCATTGGAGCAGCGTGGTGGAATATGCTCCATACCTTCTCCTCAACGGGAGAGGAGGCCTTAGCCCAGCAGTGGGAAATTGACAGGCTGATTATGTTTATTTTTTTATATATATATATATTTATATTGGTAAATAACGTAATATAAATTATCCTTCTATATATAAATATATGAAATACATACATATGTATATACCTACTGAAATTAGCTTCCAAAGAACGGACAAAGGTTATCTCATTTTAAGATGTCACCCAAAGTTGGTCAGGTTTGAATTAACGGATATGAGTACTTGGTGCAAAATTTCTTCGTACACATGCATCATTTTCTTAGATTTGTTCTGTTAGTTTTTCATCTGTATACAGAGATGAAAGTTTCATCTTATTATATAAATATATTTAGAGAAGAATAACACTTAGATACATTTAAAAGACATGAAAATTAGCTGTTTTTAAAATGTGTGATTATGTAATCAAGGCTCATCCATCTACGGCTTTCTTTCTTAAATGAGACTCCCCAACTTTGCAAGAAATTTTATAAAGGTCAATCGTATATGTGCAAGACACATGTATAGTTTATATTGCGGAAGGACACTGTCAATATTCGGATTGTGCTGGTAATTTTTTGAAAGAAAACTCCATAATTTTTTATGAGCCTGACCCTAGCACTGACCTCGGCGCCTCAAAATCAATTAACAATAACATTGAAATTATAATTCGAGACTGCTTGGCAATAAATTCATGTAGGCTCACCAAACAACCAAACTCGAATTATGTATAAGAATGATAAAAAATGGCACGATTTCACACAACAGTTGAATGTGATGGTGGTGATTGATGCGTGATGCCGTCCTGTTTGATATCGGCCCCGATGGCTAATTTCAAGGGACACCAGCCGATTACATATTACAGTGCCCAAGTGTTTGCGCAAACACAGTCATTCTGTATTCCCACACTCTTACAATGTATCATGGCGAGTGCTCTGAGGAATTATTCTCTCTAATTCCTGCTTCACCTTTCCTTCACATATTTACGCGTGCTGGCTCGCGATGTCACCGCCTAACTGTGACATCGATTCCATCGCGCACAAAGAAATTTGGCAACTCTTCTTTGTCGCACCGCCAAAAAATGGAACTCTTTACCAGCACACGTGTTCCCCACCTCTTATAACCTGGGTGCCTTCAAACGAGGCGGGAAGGCATCTTGTGGGAAGAACGGCAAATAGACACGACTGAAAAGAGTTCAGGCGCATGACCAACGTACTCGTACCTACTTGCGTAGGAGTGTGAACTTCCAATTTCCAATCTTTGGCTTATTACTGAGAATCTTCACCAGACCTATGGTTTCAGCCCAGAACCACGAGATCTGCGGAGTTATATTTAGTCCCTAGACTTTTAAGACTTTAGCCTTAATTTGATATTGATGTGCACAATAGAATATTTAAATAAACTTGGGTATGTATTATCTCATTTTAGTTTTGTTTACAATTGAAATTAGTTACTCGCCCGTCATAGCGTGCAAGTTCTTTTTATATTTAAACGCAGCATAGCATATACATTACTTAGATATATATAGAGTTCTCGCTACTGGAATAACTGAAATCGATGCTGTTATAACAATCACCAGTTCATGATCTCAGAACTTCTGCGGTTGGTTTAGTAAAACGAGCAGTTATCATTTAAACCAGTAAATGTTAAGTGGTTATACTGTTCTTGTAATTGTAAAAGGACGTATTTGAAATAATGTGTACTTTATGTTATAGCAAGAAATCTTATTATGTCATGCAATTTTTTTGGTACTTATCACTGATTGTCAAATACCTCTATTGCTGAGAACGTTCAGGCCTCATTTAACCATTTATCTCGCTATTAAAATTTCATGCAAACTTTCAGAGCACAAACATCCAGACAACAAGAAATATTATAAATACAAATCAAGCACATGAAAATTCAATAGTTGCCTAGCTTGATCCGGTAATCATCGGTTAGATAAACATAGGAGAGCCGAGATGGCCCAGTGGTTAGAACGCGTGCATCTTAACCGATGATTTCGGGTGCAAACCCAGGCGGGCACCACTGAATTTACATGTGCTTAATTTGTTTATAATTCATCTCGTGCTCGGCGGTGAAGGAAAACATCGTGAGGAAACCTACATGTGTCTAATTTCAACGAAATTCTGCCACATGTGTATTCCACCAACCCGCATTGGAGCAGCGTGGTGGAATATGCTCCATACCTTCTCCTCAACGGGAGAGGAGGCCAGCAGTGGGAAATTTACAGGCTGATTATGTTATGTTTATAGATAAACATAAGCTACAGGGAATAGATCATTATCTAACTTGGGACTATGATAGCTCCTGTTTTCAAAATTTTTGATCAAACATTCATACTTTCCCTTAACTTTCTCTATTAATGTTACTTGCACTGTTTTCATTGTTCCGGTTGGAAGAGTGAGTGAGCCAGTGTAACTATAGGCACAAGGGACAATATCATTGTTGCCAAGGTTGTTGGCGCATTTGTGATTTAAGGTATTGAAAAAATATTTCTTAAAATACCAATTTGAGACAAATTTGAATTTATTTGTGGGAAATAATAATTAATCAAGTTCCGATCTTATAATACGGTTGTGCTATTGACTCAAAAGGACAAGTTCATATAGAAAGGCTCGACAGATGTCAACAGATCAGAAGTGGTTCACTGTTGAACACGGCACAATCGGTGCTCTGAACTGTTTTTTGGTGATTGAACCAAGTGAGCGTATCTTTATACTTATTCTGTAATTAAACTCAATTATTCTATATATTATATCGAATTGATTGTAATTAGTGTTTAAGAATAAGTATAATTTATTGTTATCGTTTTAAATATACATTGTTTACTTATAAATTGGTTTTAATATTTATTTTGTCAGCCGTTCTCTCAGTTTTTATAAATATGATTAACGCTGGATCCAGAATATTTACCAAAACTTGACGAATAAATTAATTGCATAAACGTGGGCAGAATAAAATCAGATCTTCGTTCACGCAACCATTTTGAATATTTTCATAATATTATCTTGATCATTAAGAAGTTATTTCATATTTAAAGGGAACAGCTTTCTTGTCTTCATTTAATACGAATTTGTACAGCGTACGCTATCTTTTTTTTATTTAATTTACGACACGGGCTCACAGTTGCCCGTTGCTAGTTTTACATATTTTGGCGTTTTATATTTTATATTTCTACTGAGATTTCAGAGATTTTAATCAGCAGATCTTCGCTGGACTTCAAGCTTGTCGTCTTCTTGGAAGACGTGGCCCAAGCTGACTGTTTTTTTTCATTAAAAAAAATTAATACATAAAATAATAAAAAAAAAATAATCAGCCTGTAACTTTCCCAATGCTGGGCTAAAGCCTCCTCTCCCTTTGAAGAGAAGGTTTGGAGTATATTCCACCACGCTGCTTCAATGCGGGTTGGTGCAATACACATGTGGCAGAATTTCGTTGAAATTAGACACATGCAGGTTTCCTCACGATGTTTCCCTTCACCGCCGAGCACGAGATGAATTATAAACACAAATTAAGCACATGAAAATTCAGCGGTGCCTGCCTGGGTTTGAACCCGAAATCATCAGTTAAAATGCACGCTTTCTAACCACCGGACCATCTCGGCTCTTAAAAAATATATACATAATCCATAATAAATACTCTCATCAGATATTCTACCACCAAGCAGCAATACTTAGTATTGCCGTGTTCCGGTTCGAAAGATAAGTGAGTCAGTATAACTTCAGGCACATATTCCATAACATCTTAGCTCCCAATATTGGTATCGCATTGGTGTCATGTAAGAAATGACTATTATTTATGGTGACGGTGACCACTTATCATCAGATGGACACTTACCCGTCCTCCTGCCTATTACCAATTAAATCATAATAAACAAACTCCTTTTCGCATTTATATCAGTAGTGTTAAAACAGTGAACAATTGTGCTCTCGTAAATGAATGGAAGATTACGTCTTGTTGAACACAATAAACACTTGTTAATACAGTTGTCAACACAATCTCTCACAACGTACGGATAATTTATTCATAGCTATAATTACGCTTAGACTAACAGATATTTGTAAAATTTAATGTCAAATAAATTAAAAGATATGGGTATACTTTATTAATCTATTTATAATAAGACTGAAGATATAGTTCAGGACCTGTCGTCATGTATGGATCGGAGTGCTGGGCTGTGAAGAAGGATGAAAGGAAACCGCATATGTGAGGTGAGGGTGATATGGATGTAAATTAACCAGAATCGAAGAAGAAACGAGTATAGGGAAATTACAGAGAAAAGGAACTGTTGGAGCCATGGGCAGAGAACGGAGAACGATGAAGGGGAAGAAGACGACCTGAGGATACATGGATTGAGTTTCTGTGGAAGGATATGAGAGAGATTGACGTGAACGATTAGATCACGAATAATAGAGGAGAATAGAGGGAAAAGATATGAGATTAGTTTGGGACAGGGGCAGGAATAACAAGAGTGTTAAAAAGAAGAGAGAGATATATTTTATAACTTCACATTTAAGAAATAAAGCCTAGAATTCCATTCAGTGACTATCGATTGAGTGCTTTGTATTCGGAAATCTCTATGGCTTTATTGTTTAAGTATGCCTGTAAGTGTTCTTCTATTATTTTTAAAGAGTTTGGATCACAACCACACTGATCCAATGCGAATTGGATACACATGTCAGATTTTCATCCAATATATCTGTTTAACAGTCGAACAGGATGAATTATGCATATGAATATTCAGTGGTCTAAAAAATGTCTTATTTTTTGTTTAAAATGTAATTACATTTTTTCAGGAAAATCCGTTACGAGTATTGATAAGTGTAAAAAGCAGAACCTTATCTAAATGAAAAAAAAATGAGCTTAATCGGAAATCTGAATCTTATCGCGGAAACAGTTCTACCGGTTCCGCGATACATGAATATTATAAATTATTACAAAATTAAATTCTAATTGTACAAATCATGAACGCTTGGCTTAACAAAATTACCCATTTGCCTTGTTAATCCGATTCTCTGGAAAAATGAACCAGCCCGTCACCAGTCAGAGCAATAAGACGGGGTGCTTTATCTTTAAGAAATATTTCTTAGCTAACGCCAAAATGTTTCAGCTGCAAACGGCACAAGTATATCATTCCGATATTAGATACGAATTGTAGCATTTGTTAACTTTAAAATTTTCTGCAGTGGCCATTGTACTCTTTATATTTAGTTTTTTTTTGTTAATCTGGTGATTTATGATGCCGGTACAAAAAGATTAACTGATTTGGGCACATGCTTCCGGAAAACTCACACCTCCAGTAGATTTGAACTTTCATTTAGAGACTATACCAAATAAATTCATGGTGAAGGTCAAATCTAGGAAAACAATTTTTTTTCGCGTTTATTGCAACAAATTAAAAAATAACAAACAAAAAAAAACTAACCTAACCTAACGAACACGCTAACCAAAAATGGCTTCTTTAAAAATTTGTAAGTGAGATCGAGAGGTACCAGCAAAATCTATTCAACCACCAAAAAATATGCAGAAAAAGTAAGAAAAAACAAAAGCCTGTAAATGCCCCACTACTGAGCTAAGGCATCCTCTCCCCTTGACGAGTTGTTAAATACTGATATACTTTAATTATTATCTTAATATAACATTTATATAATCAATTTTAAAAAGAAAGTAAGTTAACTTAAGAATATTACATTTTGTAATACGTTCTTGATTTGAAAATTGAACCAAAGGGATTAATCAATCTTGATACTTTAGAAAATATATTCTAAAAAGTCAATTAGGGGATTAACGGCTCAGCGATTTGTCGTCGTAATAGATTATAAGGGCTTAAGTAGAGACGAGACGGTCTAATGTTTAGGGCACGTGATTCTTATCCGATAATTACGAATCCAGGCAAGCTTAATTGAAGTCTCATGTCATTTTTATAACTCATCTACTTCGCGGAAAAGGAAAATATCGTTTAGAAAACTACATTTTACTAGTGTGATGGAATAAGCTCAAAACGTACCTCTTCAAAAGGCAGTATTAAGGAGTTCTCCTGACAGATGGGGAGTAGAAAGATTCGAGAAACAATGCTGTTTCTGTTCTATGGCTATTTCTACATCCTTATTATCTGATGAGAAGGCAATCTATCACGACGGGAGAGAATTTAAGTGAAGGCGTAACGGCTGTACATTTTTTCAAGACACGGGAGGCTAACACTTTCAATTTACTACTCCGAGAATTTACTAAGAATTCCTTGACAGAAAAACTCAATAATATTTACAAATTAAATTTGACTGCTGCATAAATATTTATGTTATAAGATTTTATAAGAAATAAATATATAATAATAAAAAAATAAAATAAAGTACTTTTTTTACTTTACAAAACTCAAGATATTTTTTTTTTGACAAAAAAAAAACGATCATGAGATGATTTTTGATTGAAATTTACTAAATTGTTGCAAAGTTACAAAGAATTAATTTTAGAGAGCGGAAAAAAGTTACTGGCCGATTACAGAGCACTACAGCTGTATAAGAAAAAAAAAATTAAAAACGTAAACAAAATTAAAGTAAATTGTTTTCGAGTTCCAATTCTATCTAAACTAACGTATACTATTTGACATTAAAAGTTTCATCTAAATAAGGTTCCATCATTTTGGCACCAAATGTAAATGAGTGACTTTCAGTTTACAATGAAATTAAATCCAAATAAAACCCGTCATAGATTTGTCGAAATTTATAAAAATGCTTTTAAATAAACGCGAAGTTTCGCGGGCGACCCCTAGTTAAATATTAAGGAAGTATTTTAATAATAAGCTTATATTTGTAAGTGTAACATTGGTCAAGGATATTTAACATTTAGTCCTTATATATATACAAATATGAATTAAATATAATAAATATAAATAAATATTGGACAACATCACATACATTACTCTGATCCCAATGTAAGTAGCTAAAGCACTTGTGTTATGGAGAATCAGAAGTAACGACGGCACCACAAACACCCAGACCCAAGACAACATAGAAAATTATTGAACTTTTTCTACATCGACTCGGTCGGGAATCGAACCCGAGACCTCGGAGTGGCGTACCCATGAAAACCGGTGTACACACTGCTCGACCAGTAGTAAATAATTTCGTAAATGTCGTAAAATAGAACCAAGTATATTGTTATCAAGTAGCACATAGGCGCCCAGCTATTGTGGTATATAATAATTATTCTCAATTATATTTTAGTGATTTATTTACCAATACCTAATTTCTATAATTCATTAATATTAATAATTTATTTAATCACCATAGTAATAAATTACGCTGTGAACAATAATTAAACCTTACTAGCTCGTAAACTGACTTCCGATTATTTGATATAAAAAAGGTAGTACGCGCCAAAGGAAGACATTCGGTTGTTTTAATAAGTTCTGGCACAACGTTACACTGTCCGAGCATTATAAATTGAAGTGTACCAATTATTGGACTGTGTTTTATTTTCTTAAAAACCCAGATAACCGACAAGTGTTCACAATATCATAAATGAGATTTCTTTTGATTGCACGTTATCTCAAATCGGTTTTATCGTCTAAAGGATTCGAATCTACTTCTGCGACATGCCTTCGGAGAAAAGACCGACAACAAAACCAACCAAAAGACTAGACTTCGAACACGTGACTTGTGACAGGAGTACAATTATGTTCCTGAACCATCACCCTCGCATTTATAACACGGAATAATGTATGAAGTTTTGATCTCGAACAAGAATCCCTGCATAAATTAGCCAGCTTATTATAATATTCCATAGCGAACGTGATAACAGAAGGCCGTGTAAGCTAAGCTCAGAATGCCTGAGCAATGTACCAAACGTATTAACCGCATTACATGCGGCTGAATCAGAATTCTCCAAGGGAATTTCGTCAATATTGTCTGGTCTAATTGGTATGCGGTTGCTATGACATGTCTCAGCCATAACCATCGTGATTCGACTAGTTCATTTAATGATGAACACGACTAAGCTCAATGATATTTATTTGAGTTATATTTTAACAACAATATAAAAATATCACTTTAAGGTCAAAATGTAATTTAATCACAGGTCTTCTCTACTTCAAAGTCAACAGAATATAAACTAACAATACTTCAGTTGATACATTTTTTCAGAATTCCAATGACGTCATTTTTTGTTAAGTGTTAACACTTAAGCTCGTCTAATACGGAACAATAAAAAATAAATAAAAAAAGAACGTTATTATCGTTTAGAGCAGTTGTTCGAAATTCAAATTTAAACATTAAATAAATAAAAAGTATCTATATAGTCGTGGATTTTTTCAGATGCATTCCGACCAAATTAAGTAACGCCCTTCGGTTTAAGTCAGAATCCATTTTGTGTTAGTAGACCATTTTTATCATCTTAATACAATCTCCTCAGTCTTTAATAGAAATGGAGATTCAGTCAAATTCATTTCAAACACATTCATTCAATTCAAAGTCAAAGACAAAATTAAAATACGTTCCATTTTAATCACTTCAATTACATTTCACTTGGTGGTAGGGCTTTGTGCAAACCCCTCCGGGTACCCCTATCCCATATTCTGACTCCAATCAGCAATACTTAGTATTGTGTTCCTGATTGAAGGGTGAGTGAGCCAGTGTAACTACGGCCACAAGGAATATCACATCTTAGTTCCCAAGGTTGGTGGCGCATTGGCAAAATATTTGGACAACATTGTTTGGACCGATTAAATAATCGAGAGCCGAGATGGCCCAGTGGTTAGAACGCGTGCATCTTAACCGATGATTTCGGGTTCCAACCCAGGCAGGCACCTCTGAATTTACATGTGCTTAATTTGTTTATAATTCATCTCGTGCTCGGCGGTGAAGGAAAACATCGTGAGGAAACCTGCATGTGTCTAATTTCAACGAAATTCTCCCACATGTGTATTCCACCAACCCGCATTGGAGCAGCGTGGTGGAATATGCTCCATACCTTCTCCTCAACGGGGGAGGAGGCCTTAGCCCAGCAGTGGGAAATTTACAGGCTGATTATGTTATATGTTATGTATGATTCAATAGTAACAAGTTCATCTATTTTCGTGATTTGGAACACCAATGCACATTTATATAAACAGACAAGGACAAAATAGTTCAGTACCTTTATCTCCTCTGATTTTATTTATAGCAAAGGTTGGCGAGCCAATTGGCCATCAGATGGTAAGGTCACTTACCCATTCCTTACATCGCCAATGTACCACCAACCATGAGAACGAAGATGTTATATCCCTTGTGCCTGTAACAATGGCTCATTCACCTTTGAAAATGGCACACAATAATACTAAGTATTACCACTTGGCGGTTAAATATATAATGCGTGGGTAAATGCCTAACCAGAAGACAACATAAAACCTACCTAGTTACTGTTTGTCGACTGATTTTCGTATTAGATAGCTCTTGGCCGGCTCTTGATTAGTTATCAATAAAACTTATCTGGATATATGACTCACTAGTATGAATTAATTGTTCCTATTTTTCTTAATCAGCTACGAGAAGGAATCATTTATAAAATGTTGGCTATCAACTCGCTGGTAAAGCCGGGAATGCTATTATGTGAAATACGATCAGGCAAATAGCTTGTCGTCTTCCCTACTTAATATAAATTCAAGGCAGAATGAGTTGGCACTTTCTAAACAAATGGCTTCGATGGGCAGGGATTTAAAATTTTCTAGAAGGTGTAATTTCCTAGATTAATGTAACTTTCAGGACACTGTCAAGAAAATTATACGGTTAATGCTAAACAATTTTATGATGAATACGAACGTAAGTCTGTTTGTCTGTGTGTTTCGCTTTAAGGACTAAACCGCTGAACCAAATTTGATGAAATTTAGGTTTCAAGTAAGCTTGAACCCGAAGGAAGGGAATAGGCTACTTTTTATAACAAAAACCGACAGTAATATTATCAAATTTAAAAGGTACACGTATCAATATGGCGTCGATGTGAACATTTCACGAATGAGATAATAAGTGAATTCTTAAAAAATCGCACTGAACACAAAAATACTGACTGCATAATATTAAACATCTCACTCAGTGTACGAATTACTAGTAAAATTTTTTGATGTTGATGATGTCACAGGAGAGTTGCACACACCTGTCCCTGTATTTCCACACTCTTATTGTTAGTTTGCTTGGAAAACAATACCACTTGGCGAGAATGACATCAGACAAAATTTAATCTGTTTTTTTTTTTCTGTTCTTGCTGGTAAAACGCTTTTGTATATTTTACATGTAAAGCTCGCCAGTGCTTAGAAAACCAGGTGCGACATATTATACCAAAAAAACAAAAACCAAACCAAACCAAACCAAACCAAAAAAGGTAGTGGTAACCCACTCCGTCTCTTAGGGGGCATCACGGGATCGCTTGCTCGTACTAACAGGACCTCTGGGTTTACAAGGTAGAGGTTTTCGGGATACAAAGTACCCCCTTACACCCAACAATAATTAACTAACTCTCAAAAGCGGGGTGGTACGCATAGCACCTACGCCTTCTCGTAGACAAAAGCCATCTAATTAATAGTAATAAATATTAAAGTACTAAAAATATTTTGAAATTTGTTTAGCTACCTTGTTCTACTTAGCGTTATGTTTACTTCATGAGAAACTTTTGTAAAACAAATAAATTAGATTCAAAAATGGTGGCATTCTTATCTTTTATAGCTTAAGTTAGGTGAACTGACTAACTGACTGATGGTAAGTAGTCACCATTGCCTATGGACATTGGTGCCGTAAGAAATTTTAACAATTCCTTATAACAATTTTTTCATTCCTTGTAAATGTTTTACGTTTTGTTACGGTTATGTAAAATGACGATTCAAAAGTTCTTGTAAAAGTCTTCTTCAATAAAGTATATTTTGATTTCATTTTACATCGCCAATGCGTTCGACCTTAGAAACTCAGATGTTGTGACCCTGGGGTATGCAGTTACATTGACTCAGTCCTCCTTCAAAGTAGAACAGAACAATTTTAAGTATTGTTGCTTCGCGGTACAATATACAAGATAACTAGGAGCCACCTATCCAAAAGCTTAAAGCTCTACCACCAAATAAATATACTACTAATATATATGTAGTATTGTGGCAAATCTGGACTCCTATAAGCCGTGACGTCATCAAAATTCCAAAATGACGGATGACAACGAAACAAAAAAATTACGATGGGCTTTAAAACCAATTTCGAAAATTACTTTCCAGTATCATCTACTCTCGTATCTCGTTTGTGACTTCTAAAATATAAATATAATTAATTTAAGACCCTTTACAATTTCACGAGACCAATTATTAAAAGCTTCTTAAAATTTATAGATCGAAATTAAATTGTAATGAAACTCCTCGACCGAATTGGGCTGTATCGTCGTTTTGGGATTTCGTAAAATTATTAATAACAAAAAAGTAAGGATCTCTTTATTGGCTCTTAAAAATTTGGTGGTAGAGCTTCGTGCAAAACTATTTGGGTAGTCAACACTTACTCATCAGATGTTCTACTGGCAAACAGTAATATTTAGTTGTGTTGCGTTCCGGTTTGAATAGTGAGTGAGGCAGTGTAACTACAAGCACAAGGGACGTAACATCTTAGTTCCCAAGGTTGGCGGCGCATTTGGGATTTAAAATCTAAATTTACTTGATTCAGGTAAGCTTTTACAAGCACTTTAAATTCGTCGTTTTACAACTGAAGACATTTGGTCGTTACAAGGAATGAAGTAATGAAGGAAGAAAGTAATGTATATGGGCGGTGGTGATCACTGACCATCAGGTGACACATTTGCCATGCTTACCATTGTCATAAGAAAGTGAATAACTTTAGAGTCAACCACCATGCTTCTCAAGTAGGAATTGGTGTACCACATATTTTATTCCACTAACGCAGATATCCTATCAATTCTTCGATATCAGTGACGCTTGATCGTATTTAAAGCGGCAACCTTTTTAACCCCATTCAAAGTCCCATCCATCGTCTAAGTTTAACAATAACCTTCATTCGGACCCCCCCAAAATAACTATGTGCAAATAGTACCTCATTTTAAGCTTGGAATAAAATTGGTCGTTTTAAATTGTCTGTGTTAAAAGAACAAAGAAAATATTCAACATACCTAAGAGTCGAATTAGAAAGGGAATTTACAGACGGAAAAGTTCAGTGAATATTGACAAAGAAAAATTTCGACTCGAACAACTTTTGAAGTGTAATTAACAATATATACGCTGCTTTGTATCGAAATTATGATTATGATGTTAATTTAGACTTTTTTAAAGAACGAGACTTGATAAAAAAAAATTTATGATATCGGTTGGCGGAGTAACAAATGGGCCACCTGATGGTGATTGGTCATGGCGTTGTAAGAAACTTTAACCATTCCTTACATCACCAATGCGCCACCAACCTTGGTAACTAAGATGTTATGTCCCTTGTGCCTGTAGTTACACTGGCTCACTCACCCTTCAAACCGGAACACAACAATACTGAGTACTTCTGCTTGGCGGTAGAATATTTGATGAGTGGGTGGTACCTACCCAGACGGGCTTGCACAAAGCCCTACCTCCATTATATTTCATTTTTTAAGTTTAATCTTTACATAGTATAAAACAAAGTCGCTTTCTCTGTCCCTATGTCCCTTTGTATGCTTAACTCTTTAAAACAACGCAACGGATTTTGATGAGGTTTTTTAATAGATAGAATGATTCGAGAGGAAGAGTTTTGTATATAATACATAGACAATATAGTTAAGTAACACTGATAATTTTAAAAGTTTCTAATGTGATGTCGTAAATTTATAAATTTTTTGCGCTTACATTGTAAACGCTGGCTGAACCCTACCAGATAGATCAAAATAAAGTACTACAGAATTGTACACCTCAAAAATGTCTACAAAAAAGTCCGCGATGGTATGTGTCTATCTGTAAGTGATAACCCACAATAAAAAAAATTTGACATTTATTTTTTACCACAAATATTGGCTAATTTTCGAAGCGATTTTAACCTATACAGCATTAATCCTTATCCAATGAAATACCTTGAATACATTGTTGATTTAATATTGTTCTATATGGCCCTTTACAGCACATGATTTAAAAGAAAATTTTTGAAGATATAAGTTGTTGAAAGTATTGTCATGTTTAGAATTTTTAGAACTAGAAGCATAAAACTTATATTTTAGGCTGTACACTTATAAACTAACATATCATTACACCCACTCAGGAGGGAATTTTGGATATTCTACCCCTAAATGGGTGAAATAGGGGTTGAACGTTCGTATGGAATTTTTTAAGTTAGAAACATGAAACTTTATTTTTGGGATACTGATTAAAAGGAGTAGATACTTATTTAAGTGTTCCTGCATATTCTACCCCTACGGTGATATAAGGGTTGAAAGTTTGTATAGAAGTCCGTCATTTTTAAGATAGAAACATGAAACTTTATTTTTGGGATACTGGTAAAAAATGAGTAAATACGTATTTAAGTGGTTTTTGATATTCTACTACTAAGGGGGTGAAATAAGGGTGAAAGTTTTTATGGAAGTCGTCATTTTTTAAGCTAAAAATATGAGACTTTATTTTTAGGATACTGATTAAAAATGAGTAGATACTTATTTAAGCGTTTCTGCATATTCTACCCCTAGGGGCTGATATTTCTTCTGTAGGTTAGTCTGGAAATCTGTCATTTTTGTTATGAGCATTAATCTTTATTTTTGGCCTACTGATGAGAAATGAGTAGATATGTATTTCAGCGTTTCTGGATATTCTACCCTTAAGGGTTGAAATAGTGGTTGAAATTTCGTATACAGGTTAGTTTTGAAGCCCGTCATTTTTTTTGTTATGAGATTGGCGCGCCAATAATGTTACTGAGGAATTTAAGACCTCAAAAATTATGCAACGATACCAGACTAATATTTAAGGTTCTCTATCGTAATGTCATAGGTTACAGCTATCTCTGGATGTACTAAAAGAGAAATAGTGTATATTCCACGAATATCTTTGATACCATCAGAATACCCCTTTAATTTTAATAGAGTACAGTTCGCGCTTAAAGTATGCTTCACCGTGACAATTAATAAAGTAGAAATAAGAGAAGACTATTTTCGCATAAACAGTTCTAAATAGCCTGGTCGAGAGTGAGTTCTGTAAGCAGTCTGGTGTATCCAGCCCACGAAAGTCGGACCACAAATGAGGTCTTAAATTAACGTTATATTTTAAATTATTCTGTAATATAATCAATTTCCACGCGAGCAAAGCCGCGGGAAACGGCTAGTGTAAAAATAAGATTAATTTAAGACCAAATCAATTTTCGAACAAGTTCTTATTTCAAATATATAACGAAGCACCTAAAATAGAAGAATACGTATTCGGGTAAGGAGTCCAAAATCCAAAGAAGACAAATAACACCCCAAGGACAAATTTCGTAACAATGAAATTACAGCCTGGAATTTACGACTTATTTTCAGAGCGACTTTATGTTAGTCATGAATACCATATATCGAAAAAAGAAAAAAGAACCCTCGAACTTAAATTGTAATGTTTGTTAAAAAAAATCCAAACGGACAATATGTCTATGGATAGGTTTCGTGGGCCATATGGTTGGAAGGAAGTTGCTTACGCTATATATTATCAATGAAATAACAGATATGACATTTAATTGGTCGTAGGGCTTTGTGCAAGCCCGTCTGGGTAGGTACCACCCACTCATCAGATATTCCTTATATGTTGAGCCAGTGTAATTACAGGAACAAGGGATCTAAAATCTTGGTTCCCAAGATTAGTGACGCATGGACGATGTAAGGAATGGTTGATGTTTCTTACAGCGCCGTTGTGTATGGGCGGTGGTGACCACTTGCCATCGGGTGGTCCATATGCTCGTACGCCAACCTATGCCATAATATATTAATTAGAAAGAGACATAGAGAAAGAGAAAAAGAGAGAGGGTCGCCTGGGAGCATAACGCTTTATCCTTACGTGGCGATTTCTGCCAAATCACTCTACTGTAAACTGCGTTAAAGAACTTTGTTTGAAAAAAGGACCTAAACATATAATCTGTATTCTGAATAAAAAAAGTTAAAGGAGCAGTGTGTTCAGAGATGATAAACGTTTGAAAAAAAAAACAATGTATCCTGGCTATATCTTTTGACTTATACTATATCTGTAGACGAAAAAAACAATTCAATTTCTATTTCCCTTTCTTGTCGGTCAGGGTTTTTCTGCTTTTGCTTCGACCATTACCAATTTAGAAGGCTTCTGTATTAAATAAAGTAATTTAAATTGGTAAAAAATCCGAAAATTGGGAAAACTAAATGGTAATTAATTTTATAATTTCCAATATTTCATCCATTACATTTGATTTATTATGGTAGTGTCAAATTTTCACAAGAAATTTAGCAGCATTTGTCTGTTGAACCGAAATTTAATTTCTCTTTTGATATACATTTATTTATTTTTAATAATAGTGAGTTATTCTGACTTCAAACTGGTACGTTTGTTGACTTTAGCACTTTAACCATATTCTCCCTCCCTTTTATATAAAATAGGTAAGGGGGCTGGCAAATGGGTCACCTGATAAATTGGCACCATTTTCACACCGCCGGAAAAAACCAACACATTATCATCAGCCCGACCTGAGGTTTCAAGTTGAACTCTAGACATCAGGATCTACTTCATATCAAGCCAATACGGGACTCAATTTCAGTGATAACAAAAAATAGATAAATTGGTATTTAACTAACCACCCGTTTTGTTGTAAGGACGTATAATCATAATCAGCCTGTAAATTTCCCACTGCTGGGCTAAGGCCTCCTCTCCCGTTGAGGAGAAGGTATGGAGCATATTCCACCACGCTGCTCCAATGCGGGTTGGTGGAATACACATGTGGCAGAATTTCGTTGAAATTAGACACATGCAGGTTTCCTCACGATGTTTTCCTTCACCGCCGAGCACGAGATGAATTATAAACACAAATTAAGCACATGAAAATTCAGTGGTGCCTGCCTGGGTTTGAACCCGAAATCATCGGTTAAGATGCACGCGTTCTAACCACTGGGCCATCTCGGCTCTTCTTGTAAGGACGTAAGTCCCTTGTATTATATATATATGATATTCCCTTATGAATATAGTAAGTATACGCTCGGGATTGTGTTACAACTTAGGCTATATTCAACTTAGTATGCATGACTCGTGTTAACTTAAGCTAGTAAGGCTTAAGCTGGAACTGAGAAGCGAAAACAAAGATTTCATACCTTCACCAGCATCGGTTTAGAGATTTAGCTTTGAAAGCGTATCAGAAAGAAGTAGTTACTTTCGTATTTATAATATATATTAGATGATATATTTTTGCGTAATATTGTTCCTCAATTACTAATATAAAATTCAGTTTTAGTAAAAATAAAAAATTAAAAAAAAAATTAACATAAAAATTCTTTATAAAGATACACTTTGCCTCCTTGGTGCACCACTATTTGATGAAGGCATAAAGCCTATTCTTATTGATAAAATTAAAATATTTTCGGACAATGTTGACAGAATGGGCATTTTAAATTCTCATATAGCTTATACCATCTTAAAACATTGTCTTATTGTTCCAAAATTAATATACATTCTACGCGCGAGCGCAATCAGGAAATATCCTAGTCTTACCAGTCAAATCGATGCCATCCTTAAAAAAACTTTAGAAAAAATTCTAAATTTATCTTTTGATGAGTATTCTTGGACTCAAGCTACACTTCCCATTCCATTTGGTGGCATCGGCGTGAGGAATATTTCAAGTAGTGCCCTTCCGGCCTTTCTTTCTTCTGTCAGGCCTTTGTTCACAAATTTTAAAATCAAAATCAGTCAAAATCACAAATGTTACTGAGGCGATAGAGACCTGGAAGGTAAATGATGATATCCCTAAGGAAGTTACAAAACAAAAACTTTGGGATTCCCCATTGGTCCACGTTACACTACACAGTTTGGCACAAACTTTAACAAGTGCCCAAAAACGTGTTAGGCTTCTAGCGTTATCAACTAAAGAGTCAAGTCACTGGTTGAATTCATTACCCGCTAAAAATCTTGGGACACTTTTAGATAATGAATGTTTCCGCATATCAATTGGTCTCCGACTGGGAACACTGCTGTGCTCTGAGCACAGATGCCCGTGTGGAAAGGAGGTGGACTCTTTCGGTTTACATGGTCTCTCTTGCCCAAGGAGTTCAGGCAGGCTTTTCCGCCACGGTTCTCTTAATGATACAATAAATAGGGCTCTTGCCACCATCGACGTTCCTGCTCTTACAGACCCTCGTGGAATTAGTCGTGATGATGGTAAGAGCCTGATGGATCAACATTGATTCCCTGGGAACGAGGACGAGCCCTTGTGTGGGACGCTACATGCGTTGAACGATGGCCCCGTCTCATATCCGAGAAACAATGTTAAGAGCCGGTGCCGCTGCGGAAAAGGCTGAAGCAAAAAAAAAGATCTAAATATTCGTGTCTTATGTCAAATTACTTTTTTGTCCCATTTGCTGTCGAAACACTTGGCCCTTGGAGTAGTGGTGCAAAAAGCTTCATCAAAAGTATAACACTTCGCCTTATTGCCTCCACTGGTGACAGGAGGGCTGGTTCGTTTTTAGGCCAGAGGATCGGAATTGCGATTCAACGGGGAAATGCTGCTAGCAGTCTTGTCACCATTCCACGCGGTCAAGATTTATACAGTAACTATTTTTAATTCATGTTTATATATATATTTAAGCACTTAATGTTATCAATTCTTAAGTTAGTAAAAATCGATTACATACTATTTTTAATTAATTTGGTTAAAAAAATTACTTTGGCGTTTTTATCACCAGACCATATTACAATGCAAAAATATAGTTTATATCTTGTAGTACAACACCAGCATTATCAAAAGACAAATTGTCAGTATTTGCATGAAACTCGGCTGACACGCTTTTATTGAACGGACCTTGACTTTATGCTGGACAAAAAAACACCCTTAAACCAGCTATATAAACACAAACCTTTGGAAGGGATTTGAGCAAGTTTGGATAAGTAGGTATAATGAACTCAAAAGTTGAAAGATATGATTTTATATCACCAGGGTGCTCTATTACTAGCTGATGCTTCCGTTTGCTTTCCTCACAATGATTTCCTTCAACAGCAAAAACGAGATGAATTATAGACACAAATTAAGCACATGAAAATTCAGTGGTGCTTGAATCCGCAATCGTCGGTGAAGATTCATGTATCGTAACCGCTGGACCACCTCAGCTCTTCTGTTTCCAAATGCTATAAGGATGCTATCCCATGGCATTGAAAACAATTGTAGGGTCAGAAAAATAAACAAAAAAAATTAATAATTTTTTTTTATCAAATAATCTCTTATAAGAAAATTTGAATTCGTCATTATATAGGATTTCATTAAATTTATGGCAATTAATTAATTAAATAATTTAGCTTTAGAAGATTACGCTAAAACGACTTGGCTGGTATTCAAATATAATGCTTGTATATATTATCATTATATATAATGTATTAAATAAGAGACAATGAAATAAATCAATAAATTTTGATAACAACTAAATAATAAGATGATGAAAAATGTCATTGAAAAATCTAATGAATTAAAACAATAACAATAAAAAAGTTAAATAATATAATAGAAAGCCAAATTACTGTAAGCCGCGTAAAAAAACTTCGTTTCAAAAAACCGGTGGCTATCTTAACAAAAAAAAAATTGCAAAGTATTTTTTTCATGGCATTGGTTGGTGGACCAATAACCAACCACCGCCCATAGACAAAGGCGCTGTAAGAAATATTAACCATTCCTTACATCACCTATGCGCCACCAAGCTTGGGAACTAAGATCTTACGTCCCTTGTGCCTGTAGTTACACTGGCTCACTCACCCTTCAAACCGGAACACAACAATACTGAGTACTGTTAATTGGCGGTAGAATATCTGATGAGTGGGTGGTACCATGGTGGTTGCACAAAGGCCTACCACTAAATAGTATATATTACCGT
Organism: Vanessa tameamea; assembly: GCF_037043105.1. Taxonomy (NCBI): domain Eukaryota; kingdom Metazoa; phylum Arthropoda; class Insecta; order Lepidoptera; family Nymphalidae; genus Vanessa; species Vanessa tameamea. The sequence continues at coordinate 4,686,418 of NC_087338.1, forward strand.
TATATAAAGTAAGAAACAAAAAGAGAATAATTAAAATTTTTAATCGTGCTAATCAAATATATTTCATCATTGAACTTGAAGTTAATTATGAGTCTACAATTATTTTTCGAACGGTACATTGTTTTACTCTGAAAAGCGCTTCAAGCGCTTGATTTGCAGAACGTATTAGCGCTTATTAATTTACCTAGTTAACTTTTTCTCCATGAATAAGTGTTTTATTGAAATTTTATTATTTTCGCGCGCTATGAAAAAAATATGAGATTATTTTTTATGATATATACATAGGGTTTAAACACTACCCGATGAACTTGCTCCCTATTAAGTGTCAAATTGCTCGAAATAGACAAACTTCAATTCAATTCGCGACTTATCTTATTTTACAATGTTTATTACAAATTTAAATTATAAATGTTTATATTTGATAATTATTATTTGTAGTGTGTACACCGGTTTTCATGATTCCCGGCCGAGTCGATGTAGTTTAAAAAGTTAATTAGTTTTCTATGTTGTTTTGGGTCTTGGTGTATGTGGTACCGTCGTTACTTCTGATTTTCCATAACACAAGTGGTTTAGCTACTTACATTGGGGTCAGAGTAATGTATGTGATGTTGTCCAATATTAAATTATTAAATTAAATATATTTGCATACAAATAAGAACCATTGTTAATTATTCCGAAGAAGAAACATTTCTCACAACAATATAAATACACGTACATTTTTTATGAAACTAAAGTATCCATAAATTAATCTTTAAGAATATCAAATATGATACTTAAAAAAATAGACATAAAAAAATTCTTAGCAATCTATTAGTAAGTAATCCTAATATTGAATAAAGATTTTTGTCTTCGACTTTGAATATTGGTGCTGAAATTGATCAGAATAACATTAATCGCGATACAAAAAAAAAATAGTAACTTTGTTTTTGCTGACGGTACAAGCGTCAGTTCACGTCAGACGTCTCGGCAACATTTGGAACAGACACTTTTTACGGTGAAGCTGTGTACAGATGAAAGTGACATTTCAAACAAGTAGTCATTCGGTCGTCTAACTAAAATAGATTTAGGTAAAGTGCGGATGACATACGTCACGTAGAACGAAGCATGTCATTTTTCATTGAATACAAAAGCATTTTCTCATATTGTTTCTCATTCTTTTTGAAGCGATAACTTCTTATGGGAGGGTAAACCGTTTCGTTACGTAACGCGTTACGCCGCCAATCAATTTTTATTGGTAGTAGTTTAAGTTATCACTTCTATCCCGAGTAGCATATAACATCATAAATTTAGTTATTATAGCTTAGACAAGTGGACCACATTATGGTAAGTGGTCACCACTGCACATTGGAACTTAGTATAGCAGCGGGGAGTGTATCCAGGATAAAAAGTAACCAATGTGGTATTCCAGACAATAAATAATTTAAATTAATAAATAATATTAATTTAAATAAATTTATTACAAGAATATAAAATAATAATTATTATTAATAAAATACTTTAATAAATTTCTGGTTTGCTAATATTATTACCAAAACAGCTTAAGAATAATACGCCTGACCGTATCGCGCTGCTTCCCGCCAAATTTGAATGAATTTAAAAGTCATCGGACAGCTTGAATGACGTTCGGAAAGTCACACTAATTCTCCTTATAATATTATAATACCCTGTTTAAGTTAGCTTGATCTTTTTGACAGATGGGCTAGTGATGAGAAACAGAAAATATAACAAATATAACAGTCGATGGAACGATGGAATGCGTAATTCAAATTAGAATTCAATTTGTTTTTTTAACTTATTTTTCTAAAAAGAGTTATACCAGCTAAAGAGACCCCAACCACTAGCCAAAGAGACCCCAACCAAAAGGACCCCCGTTCGTAACAATAACTTAACAATGATCTTTAATAAGGATTTCTGTAATCGATATTTGTAGCAGTTACGTCCGGCCGATGTAACATTGTACAAGCGTCTATTATTTTCAGTGTTTCTATTGAAGCAATAATATATAATAGAAAAAGGCTTAAAATTTTCCGATAACGCTTGAATCTTTAGGAAATTTTGTATTATGTGTATTTTTTTAAATATTTTTACAATTTTTAAAATCATTAAATTAAGTAAATAATATGTTGGTCATTGCAGAGTTATGTCGATCAGAAAAATTTACATCTGTCAAGAAGATCAAGCTATCTTGTACAGGGTATAACTTGCAATGAGGCCGCCTGTTGCACCTCATGCAACTTTTGTTTATCCAAATGTCAAATTTAGTTTAAAGTATTGCTGTGCAATAGAAACTCAATCAAACCACATATTTTAGACATTTCATTTTATTATGACGTCAAGAAAATTCGTTTAAAACTGTAGTCTATTCTTCTTCCAACTTCGCGTATTCGATTTTCAGTGTCGAAATCCAAACCTTATTCATGTCGATTCTAACAAACGTATTTAAATTGTCATTCAAAGTGAAGTAAAACTCAAAGATACCACCGGTTCGGAATTTCAATGGAACCGAAAAACAAAGTGAAAACTTTGCACTTATCCTTCATTCGGATTAAACATTAATCAATTGTAATATATTTTTCACAAGTTATTTATCAAATCCAGCTTCAATTTATCTATAAATATCTTATATACTAATAATAATTATATAATATAAGTTTGAAAGTGGCACCGGTAACCGAGAAGCTAGCTGGAAACCGGCTGTCTTGGTATGGGCATGTTATGCGGAGGAATGAGGACCATGTTGTGAGAAAGCTTTTGAAAATGGATGTGGATGTAAATAGAAGTAGGGGACGACCCAAGAAACGATGGATGGATTGTGTGAAAGACGATATGGTTAGAAAGAATGTTACTAGTGAGATGACGTCCGACAGAGAAGTATGGAAGAGGAAGACATGCTGCGCCGACCCCAAGTAAAATTGGGATAAGGGCAGGAGGATGATGATGATGATGATGATCTTATATACTAATCTATACTAATATTATAAATGTGAAAGAAACACTGTCTGTCTGTTGCTCTTTTATTTGATGGAATTTGGTATGCAAGCTGAACTCCAAGAGAACATAGACTTTCTATACCTACTACCTGACCCCTGAATAGCGAGCGAAGCCGTAGGTACAACTAGTATATTATATTTTCATCATTCATTAGCAGCCTGTAAATTTCCCACTGCTGGGCTAAAGGCCTCCTCTCCCTTTGAGGAGAAGGTTTGGAGCATATTCCACCACGCTGCTCCAATGCGGGTTGGCGGAATACACATGTGGCTGAATTTCGTTGAAATTAGACACATGCAGGTTTCCTCACGATGTTTTCCTTCACCGCCGAGCACGAGATGAATTATAAACACAAATTAAGCACATGAAAATTCAGTGGTGCCTGCCTGGGTTTGAGCCCGAAATCATCGGTTAAGATGTACGCGTTCTAACCACTGGGCCATCTCGGCTCTTTATATTATATAACTTTTTCAAAAATAACGTCGAGATTTTAATTACATTTAATAATAAAAAAAATTCATCTGTAATTTTTTATAGCTACTCAGTTATCAGTTGTTTATTAAATATTTTTTACAACTTTAACACATAAAATTAAGTTTTTTTGACGACCTCCGTGGTCGAGTAGTGTGTACACCGGTTTTCATGGGTACGCCACTCCGAGGTCCCGGGTTCGATTCCCGGCCGAGTCGATGTAGAAAAAGTTCATTAGTTTTCTATGTTGTCTCGGATCTGGGTGTATGTGGTACCGTCGTTACTTCTGATTTTCCATAACACAAGTGCTTTAGCTACTTACATTGGGATCGGAGTAATATATGTGATGTTTTCCAATATTTATATTTATTTATAACAATTGGCCAATTCGTTAACCTAGTGGTTAGTATTAAATTCGTATATCTCGAGGTCCTGGGTTCAAACTCAGATCTAGCCGATGAAAAGATTTCTATTAAAACATTTCCAGTAACAGTCAAAACCGTTGAAAGATGTGATTGTTCACACTCTCATGCCTCGGAGAGCACGCAAAGCTGTTGGTCCATCCATTATGAGAGTGAGGCAGCAGAGTGTACCTGTGATTGCGCACACACTTGTGCACTATAGTATGTCCTGCGTAGTTGGCTGGAAGGGAGACAGACCCCCTTAAGGTGACAATGGTCGAGATCGGTCTAACGATACCATCATCAATTAGCAGTAAAAAATATTTTTCCTTTTAATTCTTATATCGGAAATACATTAAATTTTATTTGTCACATTGTTACAACATACCACCGAAATTGAATCCAACCCCACAACCCGATCGTGACACCATTACCTAATAATCATACTTCAATTATTAAGATATATATTTTGATCTAAAAGTACAACCCTGTATAAATAGTACGTTGGACTAAGGCCTCTCATGTTTAGAAAATGTTTTGGAAGTTACACCATTACGCTGCTGAAATTCAGCAAGGATGTTCATAGGGCAGAATTTAATCCAGTCTATAATTTCTCACGATTTTCCTTCAGCACTGACAACGATGTAACTAATCACTGATAACAAGATAAGCTTATGGGAACTCTATCCGGATTCGTTCAGAAATCTCTGGATATAAGCCATGTGTTCTAACAAGTGAACCTTGTTATAATTCCGCAAGTTGACCTGTGTTATAATTCCTTAATTACAAATAATAATCCTGTCATTGGGAAGAGACAATCTGTAACATATTAACTCTAAATTGAAATATATTTTTGTATTTGAACGTATAAATATTTTTTGATTAACAGAAGCGTAGAATACCCTAAATGCGCGGTGAGTCCTCTGCACATCTGCAATGCAGGACCACGCATAATTGCTGAGTACTATAGAACTTTTATAACTACGAAACTAACGAATTTTGTAAATGTTACTTTAGATATAAATATACATATTACTGAATATATGTTGACATATCCGACTTCGCATGCGTAGAATCGTTTATATAAAACATTTATATTGAAAAACAAATACATAATATATACATATATAAGCATATAAGCCTTGTAGGCATATACAAGATTATATCAATGATAAAAAAGCGTGGACTTAGTATTTTTTACACACGTGGCAGAATTTCGTTGATTAGACACATGCAGGTTTCCTCACGATGTTTTCCTTCACCGCCGAACACGAGATGAACTATTAACAAAAATAAAGCACATGAATATTCAGTGGTTCTTGCCCTGGTTTGAACCCGTAATCATCGGTTAAGATGCACGCGTTCTAACCACTGGGCCATCTCGGCTCTATTATGCACATACTTATTAATATACTACTTATTTATATAAATATATTACACGTATTTCCTTGTTTCGACGCTCATTCGCATATGAATAATTCTCATAATTAGTGACTTTTCAGCAAGTTATTGTGTTTTCAAATTTCACACTTGATTGAAGGGAAAAATTTTCGAGACTATTTTGAGATGTTTTTTTGACGTCTCTATCAGATTACATCAATTTTTGAAATGTAAAAATTAATATTCACTAAATTTAACAAACAATTTAAATTCCATAAACTAACTAGTGATAAAAATTGTTGACGAAATGAGGCGACGAAGACACGAAAGGTCGTAAAGCACTATCAATTGCTACGCCATCATGAGTCATGAGTCGTGTAAGACTTAGATTTCATTTTAAAAGCATTAAAATAGTAACATCCGACTAATGGAAACTGAAGTCGATTTGCGGCGCTGACATCGATTCAATTTCTCTGAACGATCGAATGAGTTTATGTCAGGGCAATGTCGATTACTAGAACGTGATTTATTCATAAAACGGCACATCTCGAGGTCCTAGGTTTAAGCCCGTGATCAAGTCAATAAAAGTTATTGGGTTTATCTGTCGGATTTTTTTAGAAACGGATGTTGGAACTGTGTACACTCTTGGTCCTCCAAGCGCGCGTAAAGCCCTCAGTCCTGCGTCTGAACTCAAATCAATCAAATCCGAAGGTTGGTGGCGCATTGGCAATGTAAACCCCGATGTTATAAAAAAAAGCTGGTCATAGCAACTAATAAAAAATAAATTTGATATACTCCTAATTCCACAAAACGAAGCCGGTTTATAATTAATAGCCAATAACTTGGCATCATTCCAAAAATTTCTAACTCTACTCAATTCATTATAAAGATCATTAATTTTCACGTGAAAATGTTTTCTCAAATTTAATGGCAGCCATTAATCTAAAGATATTCATGCTTTATGGGGCACAACGAAAAAGCCTGTACGTGTTAATTATGCTTTATACGAAAACTGTCTTAATTGGATTAAGTTGTTGCTTCAGAGCGTTATGTAAATTTAAGCCTAGCAATAGGTATATTCTTCAATTGAAAAAGGTTATACTTTTTAGGTTTATGAGAGCCGAGATGCCCCAGTGGTTAGAACGCATGCATCTTAACCGATGATATCGGGTGCAAACCCAGGCAGGCACCACTGAACTTTCATGTGCTTAATTTGTGTTTATAATACATCTCGTGCTCGGCGGTGAAGGAATACATCGTGAGGAAACCTGCATGTGTCTAATTTCAACGAAATTCTGCCACATATGTATTCCACCAACTCGCATTGGAGCAGCGCGGTGGAATATACTCCAAACCTTCTCCTCAAAGGGAGATGAGACCTTAGCCCAGTTGTGGGAAATTTACAGGCTGTTAATGTTGTAAATGTTAAAACAACTGCGTTCCCACTGATGTTCCACGAACATCTAACTTATTTTAACATGACATCACTTTCGTATATCAATCGATGTTTTAATAAGGGTATCTACGATAGTTCCTAATTAATATAACAATGATATTCCGCCTTCTAACCTCGATTCTCCGTTGGGTCGATGGTAATTAATAGATTGTCTATGTAATCAATTCCAAGCCAATATATAAACTAGATGTCCGTCCTGACTTTGCACGCGTTAAATTCATACAAAACTTTCCCTTCAATTCGCCTTTAAAGTTATATTTGTAAAAAAATCTTTTCATAGTGACCCTCTACATCGTAAAAGGTTAGTGCTTAATTTCAAGTCAGTGAGCGTCTACGGAGCAAATAATTGCGTTCGGTTAGTGCTAAATTTCAAGTCAATCGGACCGTTAGTTTCGGTTATCACGAGATGAATGGTATTTCGCTTATTTTAAGATAGAGTAACGTTTTGATATTGTACCTTAGTCTTTTTATCGTATGTATCTATGTATGTATGTATGTATGTATGTATGTATGTATGTATGTATCTATGTATGTATGTATGTATGTATGTATGTATGTATGTATTTATGTATGTATGTATGTATGTATGTATGTATGTATGTATGTATGTATGTATGTATGTATGTATGTATGTATGTATGTATGTATGTATGTATGTATGTATGTATGTATGTATGTATGTATGTATGTATGTATGTATGTATGTATGTATGTATGTATGTATGTATGTATGTATGTATGTATGTATGTATGTATGTATGTATGTATGTATGTATGTATGTATGTATGTATGTATGTATGTATGTATGTATGTATGTATGTATGTATGTATGTATGTATGTATGTATGTATGTATGTATGTATGTATGTATGTATGTATGTATGTATTCATGTATGTATGTATGTATGTATGTATGTATGTATGTATGTATGTATGTATGTATGTATTCATGTATGTATGTATGTATGTATGTATGTATGTATGTATGTATGTATGTATGTATGTATTCATGTATGTATGTATGTATGTATGTATGTATGTATGTATGTATGTATGTATGTATGTATGTATGTATGTATGTATGTATGTATGTATGTATGTATGTATGTATGTATGTATGTATGTATGTATGTATGTATGTATGTATGTATGTATGTATGTATGTATGTATGTATGTATGTATGTATGTATGTATGTATGTATGTATGTATGTATGTATGTATGTATGTATGTATGTATGTATGTATGTATGTATGTATGTATGTATGTATGTATGTATGTATGTATGTATGTATGTATGTATGTATGTATGTATGTATGTATGTATGTATGTATGTATGTATGTATGTATGTATGTATGTATGTATGTATGTATGTATGTATGTATGTATGTATGTATGTATGTATGTATGTATGTATGTATGTATGTATGTATGTATGTATGTATGTATGTATGTATGTATGTATGTATGTATGTATGTATGTATGTATGTATGTATGTATGTATGTATGTATGTATGTATGTATGTATGTATGTATGTATGTATGTATGTATGTATGTATGTATGTATGTATGTATGTATGTATGTATGTATGTATGTATGTATGTATGTATGTATGTATGTATGTATGTATGTATGTATGTATGTATGTATGTATGTATGTATGTATGTATGTATGTATGTATGTATGTATGTATGTATGTATGTATGTATGTATGTATGTATGTATGTATGTATGTATGTATGTATGTATGTATGTATGTATGTATGTATGTATGTATGTATGTATGTATGTATGTATGTATGTATGTATGTATGTATGTATGTATGTATGTATGTATGTATGTATGTATGTATGTATGTATGTATGTATGTATGTATGTA